>NC_084828.1:146938087-148336174 GCF_033115175.1 Lepus europaeus
GTCCACTGCAGTGGCTTTCAATGTGGTAAGCCTGGGCTTCAGCAGAAGTCAGCTTGTGAAGAGCCCTGGCAGCTCTGCCAAGAGTTGGATCACTGGAAATGGACCTGCCCTGGAGTCGAAGGATGCCCAGGTCAGAGCCACAGATCTTATTGGCTCTAAGCTGAAAAGCCCATCACTCAGCCCAACTTCCAAAGGGACCACTGCAGCTGAGGGGATGGTCAAGTAGGGTCAGCAACATTGCAGGCAGAACTGTAAATTTCTTGTTAGAGATGCCCCCTGCCTTTACCTGGCCAGCTCTCCTCCCAGGCCAGCCAAGTAATGAAAGTCAACAGAGTGCCTTCCCCTAGGAGGTTCACACCTCCCTTAGGATGTACCCCATGTGAAGAGATAGATAGGTCTGGGCCTCTGAATTTACAAGGCCTAAAGCCCACCAGATTATTATCAAGCCCCTTCTATCAGGTTCTATTTGCCTCTCAATCAGAAAAATTACTTGTAGCTTAGACAGCACCTTTCTTAGCTCCTCTAATAATGACTCTGTCCTTTGTTCTAGGCCCTGTCTAGTGCACTTGGGCCTCATTCCTTTGTAACCATAACCTCTACTCTACCACCAATGGCTCTACTCCCAACCTGTGTGTACTGATGGTCCTCTTCCCCACTTAATGCTGTATAATTGTTCAAACCTGGTAAATGCCACTCTTAGGATCATTGGTTACTATCCTCACTCTGTCTTTTATGACCTTGTCTAAATATGATCAGAGTCGGCAAACTTGGAAGGCTTCCATAGCCTTGGCAACTCATGACGACAGCCTAGGATGGTTACTGGCGCCATAAACTAGAGTGTCAATTTGTCGGGTCAACAACAGGAGCCACTGTGCACTTGCTCCTCATGTGGGATCTCTGTCCTTAATGTGCTGTACATTGTGATTTAATGCTATAACTAGTACTCAAACAGTATGTTTCACTTTGTGTTTCTATGTGGGTGCAAACTGTTGAAATCTTTATACTAAATTGATCTTCTGTATATAAAGAGAATTGAAAATGAATCTTGATGCAAATGGATGGGGAGAGGGAGCGGGAGAGGGGAGGGTTGCGGGTGGGAGGGAAGCTATGGGAGGGAGAAGCCATTGTAATCCATGAGCTCTACCCTGGAAATTTATATTCATTAAATAAAAGTTTAAAAAAAATTTTAAAAAAAAGGTGCTAAAAGAAAAAAACTGCCAACCAGAAATTCTATACCCAGCAAAACTATCCTCTAAAAAATAAAGGCAAAATAAACATGTTCCTAGGTAACCAAAGACTAAGAGAATTTACTGCTAGCAAACTTGACTACAGTACACAAAACGCTGAAGAATATCATTCAGGACAGAAAGAGATGTCCCTAGAAGGTGGCTTGAAAACATAGGATAAAACAAAAAAAAAGTAAATGCTAAGCACAAGTGTTAATATAAGTCTCCGTGTCTTCTCCTAAGTTCGTTAATAGGCATAAGATGATGTTAAGTAATAACTATAGCCCTGCAGAGTTGAGTTTATGATGTAGACAGACAGATATATAAATAGATATAGTAACAGACACCCAATAACAGCACCAGGGAGCATTGGCTATGCTTCCTGGCAGAGGAACCACTTCAACCAGGCCACTACAGAGTAAGAGATGGAATCAGGGGAACAGGTCTTCCAGACAGAGAGAATTGACAGCCAAAGACATGGAGACAAGAGAGACACGTGTTGGGAAGAGCAAGCCATCTGACTCGGGGGTCTGCGGGAAAAGTTGGAAAACCACAGGTGACTCCAGGGGGCCCATGGAGAGCCAGGCTGAGGCAGCAGGGCTGCCTACAGCCCAATCACAGCAAACCTGGAGAAGAGTCCCTCTTCCTAATCAGTGCTTCAGGAAGGGTCTTCTGGCTGCAGGCATGGGAATGGTGCGGGGCTCAGGGAGGAGCAGGTACCACAGTGGAGAGGGCTTCAGACGAGGGCAAGGAAGAGTGAGGGGTGTGTAGCTGTGTCCTGGAAGTCTCTGAGGCACTTGTCTCTGATTGTACCAAAATACCGCAGCCAGGTGCTCACCAGCAGCAGGAATGCATTCCTCGGAGCTTCAGTGACTCAGAAGTCAAAGTGCTGGCAGATCTGCAGCCCGTGAGGACCCGCCTCCTGCTCCATGGGTGATGCTGCTGGCTATGTCCTCATGCGGTGCATCGGTGAGGGCACTCTCCGAGGTCTCTTTTATTCATTTACTTATCTATCTATTTGTTTTTAAGATTTATTTGAAAGGCAGAATGACAGAGAGAGAGAGAGAGAGAGAGAGAGAGAGAGAGAGAGAGAGAGAATCAGCTTTCCATCTGCTGGTTCACTCCCCAATGGTCACAATGGCCATGGCTGGGCCAGGCCTAAGCCAGGAGCCCAGAACTCCACTGAGGTCTCCCATGTGGGTGGCAAGGACCCAAGTATCCGCTGCCTCCCAAGATGTGGAGTGGCATGGGGATGGATGGAAACAGGAACTGGGTCTCAAACTAGGTACTCCAATACGGGATTCAGGCATCCCAGGTGCAATCTAACCACTGCACCAAACACACACCCCAGATTAGACACACTGACAGATCACTAAAAGAAGCAGAAGAGAACTTTTTAAGCTAGAGTCGACCCTGACTCCTCCATTCAGGAAACCCTCATCACACTGCCCCCTTCCTTAGGTCACTGAAAAGCAAAATGTTCAGGCTCAGCCCAGCTCAGCACCTGTTGCCTGTCTCGCACCAGACAGACACAGGCTTCCAGGAAAAAACAAGGCTGCAGCAGCGCGACTGGCAGTGGAACGGGGTTCCTGGGAGGGGAAGTCCCGCTCCTCTATAGCTTCCTGGCTGGGTCTGAACACAGCTGGGCAGGCTGAGTATCTCACTGGGCTTCTGTTCTGACCCCTGCCTGCTGTCCATATGAGAGCTGTTCCTAGAAACCATGAAAATGCCCTTGGGTGGCGTGACCCCTCTCCACTCCCCCACCAGCACTCCACTCACACAGCAGCCCCTGTGAGGTCCTGGCCTCTCCTAGAGGGTGCAGGGAACTGAAGTGAGGACAGAGGGCTCGGAAAGGGTGGGAGGCCAGGAAAGGGGCCCAAGCCCTGGAAGCAGACCCGAGATGGGGCAGCAAACTCCTCTTTCCTAGTTCCTTCCTAGCACCACGTGCACCATGGAGTGACGGGCTGGGAACAGTCACAGCCGTAATTGGTGCATCAAGAAGTGGTCAGAACAGCAGTTCACAGCCAGAACCACTAAATCCCGCCCTGTGCTAGAACTTGCAGAAAACTCTTTTTTTTTTTTAGATTTATTTTATTTATTTGAAAGACAGAGTTACAGAGAGGTAGAGACAGAGAGAGAAGTCTTCCATCCACTGGTTCACTCCCCAGATAGCTGCAATGGCCGGAGCTGCACTGATCTGAAGCCAGGAGCCAGGAGCTTCTTCCGGGTCTCCCACGTGGGTGCAGAGGCCCAAGCACTTGGGTCATCCTCTACTGCTTTCCCAGGCCATAGCAGAGAGCTGGATGGGAAGAGGAGCAGCTGGGTCTCGAATAGGTGCCCATATGGGATGCAAGTGCTTCAGGCCAGGGCGTTAACCCACTGTACCACCGGCCTCCCTACAGAGAACTCTTAAAGCAGGAGCTGTCCCATCTGTCACCAGAGGAGAGGGACCACGAGGCAGCGAGGGAGCTCCCGTTTACAACGTGTAGCAGTTCTGCGCTCTGCAAAACAACACGCAGACCACAGCGCTCGCCAACCTCATAAAATACGTTTTATTAGTATTGTTATGTTCCCGACTCAAACAACTTCATAAAATTTTCCTTCTTATGAAGTGGGTGCTCTTACACTCTCATGCCTTGGAAAGACATGTGTTCATTCTGTTTAATTAGGGACGGGCACCGGGAAACTACTTTTCAAGGGTTAGGGCATCCGTAGGCTGTGTGTGTGCTTTGCTATTGCATCTGAGAGCCAGATTGAATTTATTTGGTCAGCACAAATTCAGAAAAAGAAAAAAAAAATTATCTATGGTCAGGCCCGGTGCTTTGGCATAGCAGGTAAAACCTGCAGTGCCAGCATTCCATGAGGGCGCCAGTTCGAGTCCCTGCTGCTCCTCTTCCAGTCCAGCTCTCTGCTGTGGCCTGGGGAAGCAGTAGAAGATGGCCCAAGTCCTTGGGCCCCTGCACCCACATGGGAGACCTGGAAGAAGCTCCTGGCTTCGAATCAGCTCAACTCTGACCGTTGCAGCCAATTGGGGAGTGAACCAGTAGATGGAGGATCTCTCTCTCTCTCTCTCTCTCTCTCTCTCTCTCTCTGCCTCTCCTTCTCTCTCTGTGTAACTCTTTCAAATAAATAAATCTTTAAAAAAATCTATGGTCAACTTTTAAAAATTGGCCATTTTACCCAGTGAAAACCCAGCAGGTAGCCTCAACTGGATATGACCCCAGTGGCCTCAGCAAGCCTCTGGGTGCCTGCTCAGGCCAGCTACAAGCCCAGCACAGTCCATGCAGACAGAGGCCTCCTGTGCACAAAGCAAGGTCTGGTCCCTAAGCCCTGGTGGCTCAGGCTGCACGGGGAGGCAGAGGCACAGAAATACCCAACACCATGGGCAACGTGATCCTAACTCTGATGGAGGGGTTGGGGGAAGGGAGTGGAGGAGAAAGGAATTCGCTACTGAGCGGCAGGGGGGCCGCTGGGGCCCCCAGAAACAAAAGACAGCCTGCTCCTGCCCCGGGAGCTGCACCGGATGCCCCTGGGTCCCCAAGGGGCTCCCAGTCCTGCGCCACTCTGAGCTACCCTCCACAAGGCATAGGCACCCTTCACTTGTTCTTGAAGTCAGGGGTACCCCTGGAGCACACAGAAGAATCACTTCCAGGCTGTTTCCACTCCTCACACACACAGCTCCCACCATCTGTGGGCTGGAGTCTCCCCTCTGGGGCACCAAGGGATCCGGAAAACACTCCCAGATGGCTCTGAGGTCCACCTCCTGCCCCTACACACACACACACACACACACACACCACTCACCACTCACCTCTGTCTTGCCTTGTGCCAGAACTGGCCCCAGCCACCTCCTCTCTCTCGTTGTCCTCAGGGGCAGCCTGGCGGGAGGCCGTGACCCCGTCTGAGTCTTGTGTCTGAGAGCAAGCAGGGCCTCCCAGCGTCCAGGGGCAGAGATGTTTGCCAGACACACCCAAAACAGCTTCGCTCTGATCTGTGCCCGTTCCCCAAGACTCGCCCCATCGCCCCTCCCAGAAACGCCAGCAACAGAGAGACAGCCCCCGAGAACTGCAGCTCGGAGCAGTCGCTCTGTGGGTTGCGTAGCACCAGACCCCAGCCAGTGACGCGGCAGGGTCGTGGCTGCTCCACTGAGCCGGGGAGCACGCAGCAGGCTGCAGAGTCAGCCGGCACTGAGACACGGAGGCAGGTACGGGCTCGGGCCTGAACGAAGGGTCATTTCGCATCCTGACTGTGCAGCGCCACCTGCTAACTTCTCTGCATCTGTAAACCAGGGCTGGATATTGCGAATCCAATGAGGTGACACTCTTCATACCCTTCATACCCCTCATACTACTTCATACTCTTGTCCACCCCAATATTAACTGATGAATTAATGAATGAAAAGAAAGCACTTCTTGGACATATTCTAGACCGTGTCCAATTATTTTGTTCTGGATTTTATTAAAAACAGGAGTAGAATGTTATCCTGGTCAGCTTCAGACCTCTAGCCACACCTCTGAACCCAAGAAAGCCACCCACTTTTTGCATACTTTGCTTGTAATTAGGGCACACGGCCACCAGGTGGCGGTGGCTGCTCTGGGCTTGTCTTCAGATGAGGACAGCATTTGTCTGGGATCCAGCCACAGCCAGGAACTTTCCAGATACTAACTTTCAAAGAGCAAGAAAGCGCCGTGTGATTGATGACAGGATCCTGTTAAGGGAAGTGTCTCTTAGAGAAGGGTGGTGAGCCACTGTTCTCCCGTGACTTCCGAGCGCAGCACGAGCCGATGCAGTTTTCCACTGGGGCACAACAGGTGACAGACACCAGTGTGAACTGCCCGCCTACAGGAGGATAACACCTGAGCAGGAAATTCTAGAAGACTCTGTAGAGACTTCCCCAAGAGCCACACTAAGCCAGGAAGCCAAGACAGGACAGAGGCCAGGACTGGGAGCCAGCGGTGAGGACGGCCAGCGCCAGATCCACCCGGTCCCGGTTTCGGGTCCCTCATTGGCAAAAGGAGACGGAGGTAAATGAGCTCTCCCGGCCCACGGCCTTGGCCACAGAGAAATCTACCTTTTTCTGTTACACCTCCCAGATCCCAGCTTCTGTCCTATGTGGCGATCACTCCCCCACCAGAAAGCACAGCCCAGACGACAAGGTCATGGGTGTGAGAGTGTCCAGGGGCGGAGAGGAGGCAGGATCCAGTCCCACTGACCCGCTAAGCCTCCCGAACAGTGCTGGGGCTGAGTCCCTGCCGGGCAGCAGCCCCACTCTGTGCCCCCACGCTCCCGCCCTCACTCCTTCCCTGCCCCTGGGACCCTCCCACGCTCCGTATCTTCTTCCTCTATGACAGGTAATGTCCAGTGCTCCCTGAGGCTCAGGGGTCCAGGTCTCCAATGCAGCCAGAGGCTACAAAGCACATGACAGAAGCTATCTTACCTTTCCCTTGTTTGAAACCGTTAAAAACTCCACCAAGCTGCCCCAACCACCCAAGTTCTGGCTCATTCTCAGTGGCCGGGGGCTACAGCACAGCCTCTCCGAGACATTGTTCCTTGGGCAATCACAGAAGCCCCAAGCTAAGCACACCCCTCCTCCCCACCAGGTACAACCCAGGCCCCATCCTTCCCTGCTCCGGCGAGGTGCCACTGGCCTGCCCCTGCCACCTCCCGGGACCAGTGACATTCCGTGGAGCCGCCTGGTTCCCAGGAACCATCAGGTGGTCATCCTTGGGTCTGTACCAACAAGATCCGTGTCCCTGGGAGCCAAGGGGATGACAATCAGGGATTCTTCAAGAGTAAATCGGATTTTCTCTTGTCTCTAATTAATTTATTTATTTGAAAGGCAGAGAGATAGAGACAAAGACAGTGAAAGATATCTTCCAACTGCTGGTTCACTCCTCAAATAGCCCTAACAGCCAGAGCTGGTCCAGGCCAAAGCCAGGAGCCAGGAACCCTATCCATATCTCCCATGTGAGTGGCAGGGACCCAGGCACTTGAACCATGATCTACTGCCTTCCCAGGCACATCAGCAGGAAGCTAGATTGGAAGCGGAGCAGACCCTCTGTGTCACAACACCGAACCCTAAGAGTAAATCAAGTTTAAAAACATCCATTTTTAATTAAACTCAAATTTTAAAATATTTTCACTTTTGTTATCAAAAAGATATACTAAGGTTCAAAGACATAGTCATAGACTACGGAATATATCTCTTAGCTATAGGGTGGCTTGAGAGTATAGATCATTCTGACATTTTAAAGATAAGTTTTACAAATAGGCACTCATATCTATGGTTCTGTCCCCCTGGTCACTAGGATGCTCCATAGCTGGACAAGGGTCCATCTGAACTCTGGGGGGCAGCTTGGTACCCAGCCCCATGAACGACCACCATCGTCCCCTTTCAATATCAACCCCACGTGTTCGGGCTGAGGCTGAACAGGCTAAGGGGCGAGTCCGGGCTGATGCCTAACTTCGCAATGCCATCCAAGTCCACGTGTCACTCGTCCACACTTGCTGGAATACAGAAATGACAAGCCAGACTTCTCATCACAGGGGCCTCTTCTACTTGGAGCAACAATGACGTCTTTCTTCAGACAAACGTCTTCCAGATTCATCACTTGGGAACGGGAGAGGCAGGACTCCCCGATTTCTCGCCCGGCCAGGGAGAGGCAGGACACCCCCCCCCCGATTTCTCTCCCGGCCAGGGAGTTACCAGGAAGGATAAACGAGATGTCCATGCATAACGAAAAACCATGCATTTCTTGCCCTGATTCAAGGGACGCTCATTTCTAAGATCGTGTTTCCTATTTATAACTAGACTGCTAACGGCTCTGGAAATATGTGCTTCTGTGGAATGTGAAGATTCATAATACGGAACTATGGGATTTAACCAAACAAAATCACTGGAATGCCTGGGACTTCCTTTATGCTCTATTCATCTGATAAAGTACGGCTTTGAAAACCTCCCCGCACTATATATCATGTAGCTGTGAGATCAGAGACGATCTGCCTCTTAATTTACAAAGATCTGCTTCAATGTGTGTTAATAAACGGAACTCCTAAAGGATTATTATATTTTTAGATGCAAAATTAAAACTAGACGAATGAGTAATTCTTTAAATGCACCTTTTAAAATAAAAACTGCATCTGTTTTATGAAAAACAAGGGGCTTAGCTCCATTATTAAAATGTACTTTTTAATTGAGAACACTGGGTGTAATTAGACATTTAAACCATGCCTTATGCTACTGCTGTCACATCGAACTGAGGGCAGGCAGAGGCTGGCTGTCCCTTGGGGCCATGCGGTCCCAGGTGGCTGTGCCGGGGGCTCCTCTCCAGGGTGAGGCCCCTCCTCTCCTGCTCTTTAGGTACCCTTTGCAATAACTTCTGCCTTAAATGAAAACACCCCCAGAGGCACAAACTGCTGATGGCAGCACAGCCTTCCACTGAGGCCTCATTTAGGAAAAGGCTTGTGAGTGGTGGGTCACTTCTGCATTTGGAGCAAAATGGCTCCCGGGCCTGTGGCCACCGGGGCCCGCGAGAGTGGGGACAGGAGCTCTGAGGTTCTGAGGAAGGGAGTTCAAGGTGTGGGGCCCTGTGGGGTGGGAGCCCTGGGCCCTGGGGAACCCAGGAAGCCTTGAAGTCCCCAGAGGTCCTCAGTCCCAGAGTCATTGCCATCAGGATGGACTCATTCAGTGCTACAGTGACAAGAGCATCGGCTTTTGAGCCAGACTGCTCGGGGCTGGGGGCTTGGTGAGGTCACCTGGTCTGGCTGGGCCTCCAGGTCTTTATCCCTACCGGAGAGCAGGCAGATCGAAGACAGTGCAGGCAAAGGCACTTGCACAGGGCCCAGCTGCACCATGCCCAACAGTAAGGGTCAAGTTCACCCATTTTTATCAGTGTTGCTCATTATAACCCCTCTGCAGGCTCCAAGTAGCCGCCCCCTGGGCTGGACTCTCCCACCATGCAATTGCTTTCCAGCTCAGGGAAAGCTCCACTGGGGTGGAGCTCCTGTCTCCACCACCTCCAACACCGGCCTCTAACAGCCGCTCAGCATGGCACTGCCATCAGGAGCGACACACTTGCTCAGATGTTAACGCGGTATCTCCTGCAGGCACCTGGCCCTGGGAAGAACCAGGCACCTGCAACCCTCACACCTTGTGGAAGCCAAGGGGAGGCTGCCAACCCCTTCACCACGGGTCCAGCCAACCGTGAGAGCATGCCTCTAAATTACACCCCCCTCCCCGCCCCGTTCACTTGACTGGGGAAGTAGCATTTGTTTTTATTTTCCAGGACAGACAGTCAATCACTCGTATGCGACAGAAATAAAGATAAATGCCACCCATTGAACTTTAAATCAAAATGCTAATCCCAGACTGACTTCTCTGTCATGGGCTGACACTGAAATAATTCAGCAAGCTTTGATTATGCCCGAAATTAATGCTCTGGTGGAGATCATGTCTATTAATCACGGATTTCCAGGGCAGAGCTGTTCATGTTCCTTCACTGGGTGACATCCAACGCGGCTCTGATGGCCAGGAGACCTTCAGCTGGGTGTCCTCAATTCGCAGAGGGATTACAAGCCAACCTCCAAAATGTTCAACAGGCACTGAAGAAGTGAGAAGGCTCAAAGGGTCATCCCTAAGAAGCGGCCCGAAGGCGACTGGTTCTGTGCAGCCAAAGATGGCAAAACACTGCTCTGTCTACTGAGGACTGAGCGAGAGGAAGCTGGACTGGCCAACCAGGGTCCGGGAGGAAGGATATCAGGGTGGACATCCCGGCTGTGGCACCTCCCCAGCCACCTGTGCTTGTCTCTCCAGCCTCAGGTGGCTCCCACCCCCTTCCAGCACAGCACCCTTCAGGAAAACAGGGCAGGCAACCGAGCCTCAGCACACAGAATGCCCATGCCCCCGCCTGCACCTCGGCTGGCCGGATGCCCTACCCGGCACACCCACCTTCCTATCATCACAGGACAATCCTCTTCACCCTTCAAGACTCACCCTCACCCACAGCTCCTCTGATGGCTGCCAGCTTGGCCAAGCCCCTCAGGCGGACCCCCTCCCACATCACACTGAATGGCCACAGCCACCCACTTGCCCTCTGCCCATCTCTCCCGCAAGACCACACTCCGTCAAGCCCGAAACAGCGCTTTAGGCACATCACAGGCCCAGCAGTGTCTGGAACATATTAGGTGTTCAATGAAAGTTTACTGTCCTGAACCGATCATGCCATAAAACCTAACCGCCCTGTAGCACATTGTTTCAAGTTCTGGATGGCCCTCCGGGGATGGGGCTCACCCACTCACGGTCCCAACGGCCGGCATATCAGTTCATCCAGCACTTTTCCCGTAGGTGGTCTTTCTCACCAAACCAGGGGTCTGGGGACAGGGAGAGGGCAGAGGGTCAGCGTCGGGGAACTGGCAGGACACAGAGACTGGCCCGGGGGGCTCATTCATGGAGACAACAGAGTCCCATGGGGACCCTGATGGCGCTGCCTGGAGTTGGCACATGGCCTCAGGGATAACATCCTGGTCAGCTGGACACGCCCTGCAGAAATCAGATTCCCCCTCCACAAACACCTCCAGACAGAGAGAATCCATTTGTAAAGGACCTTGAAGAAACCACTTTAAACAGTGTCCTGGTTACTGCCAAGAACTAACAGCACCAGCACTTCCTGCGAGCAAGGGTCTCATCGGCCAGGAGGCACGGACACAGACTGTGGGTGGGAAAGCTGTCCCCTCCCCCATCCTTCTTGGGCCTTCTGGAATGTGTCAGGAACAAGGTCCCTTGTTGGGGACAAAGGTGTCCTTTGCAACTCTCCCTCTTGCTAATTTCTCTTTAAGGAATTGGAGCGGGTTTCAGACTCAGAGTCCAAAGTCGGGGTTTGGTATCAGCCGTTTCATCACCCTGATGTTTCAGAGTCGCTGTGAACTTGTGATCAGTGAGGACTGCTTCTCCGTCGGCAGTGGAGGAACCAAGTTTTCTCTTAAAATGACCTTGATCCGGAGGTGGGTCAAGATGTCAGGCAGAGAGTGATGGCTCAGGTCACTGGGTCCCTGCCACCCACAAGGGAGACCTGGATTGAGTTCCTGGCTCCTGGCTTTGGCCAGGCAGAAGCTGGAAGACAGAAAAACATTCCAGAGTAACCGGCCCAGGGGTGAGATGATGGAGGCACCGCCCTTGAAGGCTGGGGAGTTCAGCCGACTTGAGGCCTGGCTGTGCCAGGGTCCTGTCACTGCCTTGCCCCCTGCCGGGCTTCCGACATTCCTTTTTTTAAGATTTATTTATTTATTTGAGTTAAACAAAGAGAGAAGGAGAGGCAGAGAGAGAAGAGAGTGAGAGAGAGAGAGATCTTCCATCCGCTGGTTCACTCCCCAATTGGCTGCAACACCCAGAGCTGCACTGATCTGAAGCCAGGAGCTAGGAGCCAGGAGCTTCTTCTGGGTCTCCCACATGGATGCAGGGGCCCAAGAACTTGAGCTGTCTTCTACTGTTTTCCCAGGCCATAGCAGAGAGCTGGATCAGAAATGGAGCAGCCGGGTCTTGAACTGGCACCCATATGGGATGCTGGCACTACAGGTGCCAGCCCTTGGACATTCTTACATTAAAAAGTGTGTACTGTCAGGCTGGTGCTGTGGCACAGCAGGTTAAACCACCCGCTCTGATGCTGCCACCTACATGGGAGACCCAGATGAAGCTGCGGGCTCCTGGCTTCAGCCTGACCCAGCCCTGGCCCTTGCAGCCATTTGGGGAGTGAACCAGTTGGACGGAAGCTCTCTTCCTCTCTTTGTCTTCCCCTCTCTCTCTGTCACTCTGTCTTTCAAATAAAACAACTATTTTTGGAAGCGTGTACTGTTTATGTGTAATTCTAATTCCAGCGAGCCTCCTGCATTTTGCCAGCGAGCCTGACCCTGCTGCAGCCCTGACCCACGTGATCTCTCTAGGTTGGCACTGGGGCAGTTTCTGAAGACGTCCTGTTATCTTTCTTGTTCAGAATAACAGCCCGGATTCTCTCAACCACATCACAGAAGATTCAAGCAAGTAGGTTCTTCCTCGGTGGGGAAACCGAGAAGACTCTGTATCTCCTCTTCGAGAGGTGACAAAAGCTCACAGCATCTCTTGCTTCTGGAATCCAGGGTGGGGAAAGGGCAATGAATGCTATCAGACAGCGGGGGAGGGGGGGAAGCCCTGGGCCGAGCCACAGCGCCTGAGAGCAGAGGAAGCCACGTTTGTCCACGCGTGCAGAGCGATG
Organism: Lepus europaeus; assembly: GCF_033115175.1. NCBI lineage: Eukaryota > Metazoa > Chordata > Mammalia > Lagomorpha > Leporidae > Lepus > Lepus europaeus. Next base: position 146,950,557 of record NC_084828.1, read on the forward strand.
TGCAAGAAGTGAAGGGGCCGAGCGTCAGCCAGACCACAGGGAAAGTCTGAGGAGGAGGGGCAGCAGGTGGGAGCCGCTGTGGAGACGGCGAAAGGAGGCAGGAGGCCTCCCAGGGTGGGAGAGGCAGGAGGGGCCGGACAAAGGCAGGGGTGCTGGTTCTATATTGGAGAGCAGACAAGTCTGTGAACTGAGGGAGGAAAGCTGCAGAAAGTGGGGCTGGGAGGGTGGCCCCAGAGCCTGCACAGGTGCCCAAGTGTGCCCAACCATGGCATCAGGGTCCAATTCAACAGGCTCCCCCTTGCTGGGGTCTGGGACTCAGTGGGCCGGGGTCTGGTCTCCCAGCCACACCCCCGCCCAGCTCCAGGGTCGATCAGAACCCACCTCTACACACGCTTCCAGAGCTCGGGGTGGGGGCTGCCTGGGCAGGTCACTGGGTCCCCTCACCCCAGCGCTCGCTGGAATCTCTTCACTAGAGAGGAGGTGGGCAATGCTCTGACCAGCCGGGAGAGGACAGAGGCTAGAGCCACAGTGGTGGACATGAGAGCAGGGGACCACTGCCCGCTGCAAGGTAGAGGGTGCGGTGGCCGAGGGCAGATGAAAACCCTCCCTGTAGAGCCCCTGCCGACTTCGCTGGGCACCGCCTTGGCCTCCCCCTCACTCCCAGAGCTTCACCTGTCTTCACCCCGGCTGAAGCACCCTTCCTAGCCACGGCACCTTGCTCCTGGGTGGGGAAAGGGAGACCACCTCCCCTCCCCGTCCCCCCGGGTAAAGGTGCTTCAGGACCCTGTGACCCACCAGGCACCCAAGAGGAGGGTGGAGCTAAGGGGAGCCCAGGCAGGCAGGGGAAGGTGCCCCTGAACATGACCTTGCCCACGGGCGGCCAAGGGCTCTCAGAATCCTCTCTTATACATCTCCTTTTCCAGAAAAAAGAACCCATAAATGCCCCTACCCAGAAAGGCTTTGTCCTAGTGACCTTGGCCACACCTGCACCCTCCACCTGCAGCCCAGACTGCCACCAACTCCACGCAGGTCAAAATTCCCCAAAGGCCCCACAGTCCTCAGGACAATGTGCATTTGCATTAATAGCAGATAAAAGAAATTAAGATTTATTTTTAAAAGATTTATTTATTTATTTGAAAGTCAGAGTTACACAGAGAGAAGAGAATCAGAGAGAGAGAGAGAGAGAGAGTTCTTCCATCCACTGGTTCACTCCCCAAATGGTTACAACATCCAGGACTGGGTCAGGACAAAGCCAAGAGCCTGGAACTCCATCCAAGCCTCCCACGTGGGTACAGGGGTCCAAGGACTTGGACCATCTTCTGCTGCTTTCCCAGGCACATTAGCAGGGAGCTGGATCATAAATGGAGCAGCGAGGGCTCAAATCAGCACTCATATGGGATGCCAGCATTGTGGGAGGCAGCTTAACCCACTGTGCCACAATGCCAGTCCAAGATAAAATCTGAATTAAAAGTAATTTTAAAAGATAAAAGGGATCAGATGAACTATCATTTTCTTTTGCAATGAAGACAATAGTAGGGAAATTAGCGGAATTTGAAGTTCTGCAGATTAGATGGACTGCAATAGTATTGCATGCACATTAACCCCCGATCTTGATCACCGCACTCCGGTCAGTAAGAGAGTTTCCTCGATGCTAGGAAGCAGACGCCGACGTACTCGGGTGTACAGAGACATTACATTGCGACTCCCTGTCAAACAGTCTGGGGAAGAACAATGACATGTGTGCAGCGTGGAGAAGGTGGGGAGGGGCCACAGGGCAGCAGGGTGAACAGTTAACGTTTGAGGCGTCTGGATGAAGGCCAGGATTCGTTTTCATAAACTCAGGGCAGGGATTTGACCACACAGCAGTACCTGGCTTCGTGGACTAGCTCTGGCTTCCTATCCCAGCTGCGTGCCGATGCAGACCCGGGGAGGCCCTGGGGATGTGACTCTAGCAGTTGGGCCCCTCCAAGCACATACAAGGCCTGGATTGAATTCCTGGCTTCTGGATTTGGCTTGACCCAGCCCCAGCTGTCATAAATATTCAGAGTGAACCAGTGGGTAAGAGCTCTCTCTTGTCTCTCCGACTCCTTGCTTCTCTAATAATAATAACAATGATGATGACAGAGTGGCTGTAACAACACCAGGCGTCCTCTCACAGCTCTGGAGGCAGATGAGAACCAGGTGTTGGCAGGGCTGTCCCTTCCCACGGCTGGAGGGAGACTCAGCTCCTGGTGGTTTGCGGCTCTCAGGTGCTCCCCCAACCCCGTCTCCACCTCCACGTGCACAATGCCTCGTTGCGTGCGCGCTGATCTGTATCCACAATGCTCTTCTAATACAGACACCTGTCACACCGGAGTACCCCCACCCCCAGCTCCAGGAGGGCCTGTTCCTAATCCAACTGATTACAGCTGCAAGAACCCTCTTTCCATAGAGGGTCACACTGTGCTGGCCCAGAGGTTAGGACTTCACGGTATCTTCTGGTGGGAACTCAGTTCACCGCGATGCACTGGGGTTCTTGTAACAGAAGAACCACTCTTCCACCAGCCTGAAACTGTTTAGACTTAAACTTTTTAAAAGATAACTAGAAAGGAGCTCTAAGAAGGCCTGAAGGGAGGGTGTGCAGGGAGGAAGACATTACTGGGGAGGGGGAGAGCCTCTCAGAGCCGGGGGTCCCCAAAAGCTAATTCATAGGGCAGCTTTTATTTTTTTCATGTTCATTTATTTTCTTCTACTTGAAAGACAGAGTGACAGAGAGAGATCTTCCATCCAGTGGTTTACTCCATAAATACCCACAACAGCCAGGGTGGGGCCAGGACAAACCCAGGAGCCCAGAACTCCATTTGGGTCTCCCACATGGGTGGCAGGGACCCAAGTACTTGATCCATCATCTGCTGCCTCCAGGAAGCAGGAGCAAGAAGCTGGGCCAGAGGTGGAGGAGGCAGGACTCGAACCAGGCACTCTGATATGGAATGCAGACTTCCCAAATGGCCCCTTAACCTGCTGCGCCACAAGGCAGCTTTTGAGAGAGGCCTGAGCAAAGTGGCCCCAGGACAACGTCAGCCCCCGACCCATCCACCCTCGCTGGGACAGCTCCTCTCGGAGGGAAGAGTTTCATTACTTGGGTTGAGAAAATGAATTTGTTTATTTTCCCTCCCAAACAAGCTTTGCAGTAGGGTGTACTTGCCCGGCATCTCAATAGATGCTACTGATGGTTAATTAGATCAATGTTGTTAAACAAAGACAGCTAAATAATTGTGTTTCACGGAATTTTATTCCTTAACTAGTAGCTCTTAAAAATAGCACACTCCATATGAGAGTTTCCCTTTTATTCAAACTGAGTAACCGTGCAGTGCCACAGCAATCATTCCTGGACTCAGGGGAAGTGGGGGACCCCAGGACTTGGTGGGGATCCCTCACGGGAGTGGACCAAGGGCCCCAACCCTGCCAGGCTCACACAGCACCCATCTCAGCCACTCAAAGCTCCTCCTTCCAGAGTGCCAGGGACGGGACCTTGCAGCTGCAGGGAAGGCCGCTGTGTCATTTTCCTAACTGAAACTAGCCATGCTTGGCACGTGTCACCAGACCAACGCGGGTGTCCACGGCTTGACAGTGCCCACGGGCGCCCAGGGCTGGGGGACCAGTCTCCAGGAGGCACCATTAGACCCTCCCTGTGGCCCCAGGAACCTTCTGCCTTTGGGCTGGGGTCAACCTGCAATCCTCAAGCATCGCTCCCGGGTCACTCTCCAGCCCCCGGACAAGCAGAGAGAGAGGAGGGAGCACCAGGCAGGGTGCCCAGTGGAGTCTCCACTTCGCGCTGTGCACCTTGCCCATAGCACGACCCGGCCAAAGCCTCTCCCACCTCTGTCTCCTGATCTGTGAGTGACTAGGTTGAGTCTGACGCTGGGTGTGCACATGTATTGTCAAGTGTAGTTGCACAGCCAAGGACGGGCATGCAGGAAAGTTCCAACTGGCCAGGAGCAGAGCAAGAAAACCCCGTCCCGGGCAGAAATGCCCCCTTCAGAGAGCGGGAGGACCAGGCCAGACTTCTCTTCACGGCACTCAGAGTCACATTCACTGTAGTCTATGAAGACCCTAGGATCTGGGGCAGGCGTCGTGGTGCTGCAGGTTAAGCCGCTACCTGTGACCCCGACACCCCACATGTGCCCTCATTCAAGCTCCAGCTGCTCTACTTCCAATCCAGCTCCCTACTAATGTGCCGGGGAAGCCAGCAGACGATGGTCCCTGCCACCCATATGGGAAACGCTGATGGAGTTCTAGCTCCTGGCTTTAGTCTGGCCCAGTGCACACCACTGTGGTCATCTGAGTAGTGAACCAGCAGATTGACGGGGTGTGTGTGTGTGTGTGTGTGTGTCCCCCTCTCTCTTTATCCAGAACTTTGCCTTTAAAATAAACAAACCTTTAAGAAAAATTCCCCATGATCTGTTTTGTTCACACACACACACGTGGTTCTCTCTCCTGGGAAAGAGTGCCAGGCCCAAGTCTTTCCCCAGTGGAAATGAGGGAGAGCAGGAAACTATCACGGGATCTCAAGGAAGGAAGCCCCATAGGCCAAGGGCTCAGGAAGGCATCCTGGGGCCATGGAGGTTTGAAACAGGCCAAAGAAAGGGTACAGAAGGATCCAGACAGGAAGGGTGGGGACAAGGACAACGGGGAAGGCACAGTCAGAGAGAGGCTGGGGGACAGGGACTGCCCACGCGAGAGGCCCAGCCCAGAAGGGGGTGAGGTTCTGCTGGCCAGCACTCACTCACCACCCTTGTCCTAACTGTCCACATCCTCTGTCTGCAATCCCACCCCTCCTTGTTTCGCTGCCCTTACGATGCCCCAGTCCACCCCAGACCTTCGGGGAAGGAGCAGCTCAGGCCAACCAGTGAGTTCAGTCCCTGAGCATGGGGGGATGAACCCAGAACCTGGGCTCGGACCCACCAAAAAGACCCCCAGCACTGCTGCAGGAACTGCCATGGAAGAAGTCCCCCTGCTTCTGTCACAGCCGGACCAATGGCCCTGTGGTTGGGGAAGGACGAACATGAAGCTGACTCAGAGGACACGGGGCTCAAGAGGGACAGACTGAGACCCGACAGCACCCAGCCATGCCTGAGACCAGCCTTGCACTGTCCCTTCAATCACCTGAGCCAGGAGCGTGCACGCACGCGTGTGTGTGTGTGTGTGCGTGCATACTGGCTTCATTTCTAAAGCAGTGATCCTAACAGACAGCGCGGTTAGGGAACAGAAAGCACGCTGGATACACCGACCTCGGACCCCAGCACCGCCACCTAATACCTGGGTGAGTCTGGACAACTCACTCAGCTTCCGTGGGTGTCAGTTTCTCATCGGTAAGATGGTAGAATAGTTCACGAGTCAGTGTACGGGAGAATGCAGTTAGCTGGATCTCGGTAGAACGCGTGAGCTCTGGACCAGGTGGGGTGGGAGACACTGCAGCCTTTGGAGCAGGGAATTACTGTTGGGAAAATGTGCTTTGGGGTCATGAACCTGGGCAGAGGATGTCCATGCAGGGAGCCCACAGCCTCCTGGGCAGGGTCAGCATGCCCACGGGAGCTGCATCAAAGGGAAGGGGCGTGGCGCTGAAACCTCTGGCCAGCCAGGTGCGGTGCTCACCAAGGGGTGTGGGTAGAGAAGCCACCCACACCTCCGGTGCCTCGCCCCCTACAAAATAAACAAACGACTCCTGCCCTCGCCCTCCGGGGAGGAGACAGAAATGAACTCGAAGCGCTACTGCTGCTCTGTGCTCCCCGTGAAGCTGCTACATAGCTATAAGGGGGTGATTAATTTTATCTCTCTAAATGTCTCAGTATCATTTACCAAAATGATGATTTATTATTCAGACAACTTTTATATTTCCAAGGGGCTTTAAAACCATTGATAGTGGAGAATGAAATGAAACGGGCTAAGGGCCTGCGAAACGGAGATGGCAAAGAAACACACGAGGAACTGGGGTTATTTATGCACGGCCAGAGAAGGCAAATGAAGGACACAGCGCAAACGATCAATTACGGGCAGAGCAGCGCTGCCACGGGGAGGGGGGCCTGTGTCTTCCCCCACGTGGGGGGGGGACAGAAAATGGCAAGTGGTGGCCGTGTCCCTGGACCGACACAGGTGGGACAGCAGGAGCCGAGTATAAAGCTCTCTATGGTGTCATAGCTCAGCACCTACACACATCCCCGGTCACCTTCTATGGAGAGACAAGATCTTGGTAAAGTACAACACAGAAAGACAATGCAGGTAGGGTCTAAGAAAACCACCTTCAAAGGATGCCAGAGGCCACTACTGACGGCAGGGAACTGGGAGGGGCAAATGCCACCTTTTTTTTCCCAGGAATAAAATGATAGGACAAATTGGTGGCTTCACAGCTGGCAGAATAACGGTACCCACAGAGGGCCCAACAGGGGCGGCATCCCCCATGGGACATCACAGGTGCTTTTATCACAGGCATTTTTATCCGGGCTTGGCTGGAAGGGACGCTCATCCACTCTCAGCTGCTAGGACGCGGCACCAACAGCAGCCAGACGCAATGATCACTTCTGCACACTTCGGTCCGGAGCCATCCCATCAGCGCCCAGAGAGATCTGGCCCGATCGCTGCCCCAGCTTCTGCAGCTGATTGACGGATGGTCCCAGCATCTGCAGCCCGCCCTGCTCCAGCGGGACTCCCCGTCAGGCAGGCCTGTGCTGGCCACATCCTCCTGGTGAGAGAGGCCTGCAGGCACCTGCCAGCACTCTGACCGCTGACCTTGCTGGGCTTTGTCTTACATGACTAATTCAAGTGATTGCCTGTGTTCCTGTTGATCGATGGAGGGTAAAATCGTTCTCTCCGAAATGTAGTGCTTTGAGGCAATAACGTTTTATTATCTCTCCCAGCGATGTGCGCTGGCTGGGCTCAGCAGGGCAGTCTCTCTCAGAACGTGGCAGTCCAGTGTTGGCAGGGACTGCCGTCCTCGAAGCGTCTGTCGAGGTCAATGCCAAAGTGACCGTTCGCAAGGCTGGCGTTGGTGCAGGCTGTCTGCTGGGAGCGCACCTGGGGCTGTCAACCACGGCAACAACACATGGCCTCTCCTTACGTCTTGAGCATCATACAACATGGCAACCACTCCCCCCGCACCATGCCCCCTCAGTGAGCATTTTAACAGCTAAGCCCCACCCTGCCCGAGAGCCAGGTGGAGGCTTCAACACTGCTTATGACCTAGTCAGGGGTCAGAACATCAGCTCTGCCATGTTTCACTGGCCAAGCTGGTCACGAAGCCCCACCCAGATTCAAGAGGAAGAGCGCTGGCCTCCATATCGGTAACATTCCACTGCCAAAGAGCACATGGGGTGGCAGACATTGCTACAGCCATCTTTGCAAGGTAAAGCAGCCATGGCTTTTAAACAACAGAGTGTACTGCAGCGAGGAGCAGTCCAGCTGGCAAGAGCGCTGTGCTAGCTAGTGACATCCTGCTGTGTGTCACATCCTGGCAGCCCCGGAGCCAGACCCTTCCAGTCCAATGCACAGCAACTGGCACTGCACCAAGGATATTCAACATCTAGTTTCTGCCTCCTGCTCTCCTTCCAGGGACCTTCCAGTCCTTGACCCTCAAGCGGCCCGATCTCATTGTCATCTCCACCCTGATATGCCATGGTCTACAAGAATTAACAACCTCACCACGCAGGCCACACAACAAACCACTCATCACTGAGTCAACTGCAGGAACCAGAGAGGGAGAGGAGAGGGAGAGAGGGAGGAAGGGGGGAGGGGAGGAGAGGGAGAGGAGAGGGAGAGGGAGAGGGAGAGGAGAGGGAGAAGGAGAGGAGAGGGAGAGGGAGAGAGAGGGAGGAAGGGGGGAGAGAGGAGAGGAGAGGAGAGGGAGAGGAGGGGGAGAGGGAGAGAGAGGGAGGAAGGGGGGAGAGGAGAGGGAGAGCTGCGGAGAGGAGAGGAGAGGAGAGGAGAGGAGAGAGAGGGAGGAAGAGAGGGGGGAGAGGAGAGGGAGAGGAGAGGGGAGAGGAGAGGGAGAGGGAGAGGGAAAGGGAGAGGGAGAGGGAGAGGGAGAGGGAGAGGGAGAGGGAGGGAGAGGGAGAGGGAGAGGGAGGGAGAGGGAGAGGGAGAGGGAGGGAGGAAGGGAGAGAGAGAGGGAGAGGGAGAGGGAGGGAGGGAGGAAGGGAGAGAGAGAGAGAGAGAGAGAGAGAGAGAGAGAGAGAGAGAGAATTATCCTTCTGATAAATATCCAAAGAAAACTTAGAGAATGGTATTTGTGTTTCACTTTTCTGTGAGTTTGCAAACTGAATAATTCAGCGGTCGACAGAGCCCAGGTATCTGTTCCAAATGCCAGTGTGTTTCCCTTTCAGCAGGAGCAGGTGCTGGCCCGGGGAGCTGAGAATCCCGCAGCCCCTGGGCTAACGCAGCCCACCTTGGCTCTCCATTTCCCACGTTCTTGTCACCACTGTTGCAGGCATCTGCTTGTGACATCATAGCGTGGAGCCACAGAAGCCAACGAGGTCCCACTTCCGACTTCAGGCAAGACGATTTCGTTGCATGGACAACTTTCTGTGAGGACACTGGCCTGGCTCTTCACCAGCGTGCTGTGTGTCTGCTGAGTTCCCGTCTCTGATCATCTCATGGAAGCAGCAGAAAGAACCCTGCCTGGAGCCCAGAGGAGGCCAAGCAGGGCCTCGGCTTCCCTATCTGTACGATGGAAATGCTAACACTAAGCTTTTGAGGTTACTGCGAGGGGGGCGTGAGCGTTTCCTGTTCCAAGGCTGGGGATCACCAGGCAGGCCTGCCTTCCCCCAGGACCCCCAGAGCTTAAAGCTAAAAGAATTTGTGTGGCCCCTCTCAGCATGAACTTGGGCAGACACTGTGGGTGAGAGTGGGAGCTGGGAATTTGGAGACATTGATTGACAGGACCACGATGACGATGATACAGGTGCCCCTCTCTGTCCCCTCCCCTTCCGTCTCTGGTCCTTCTGTCTTCACTCTCACTTCTGGGATCCACCAGGTGCTTCTGCCGGGAGAGGGCTTCTCTCCACACTGACTTCCTCTGACAAGGAAGCAGGTGCATCACTACTCTAGCTCAGACCGTCTCTTGAGTGACCAAATGGCTTTTAAGACAAAGCCTTTATCTCAGTGGCCACAGGCCCAGGGGAGGGCCCATGGTGCCTTTAACCCAGCACTGGGATTCGGGGAGGGCCCAGGGAATGAGGAAGCGGGTGGTCCCGGTGGGGCCGCATCAGACGCAAGGGTTCAGGTCTTGCTGGGAAATCAGCCAAGTCTGACCCCAGTGCACACTACCTGGGTTCCTCTGCCACCTGAGCCCCCACAAACCACCAGCGCTTTTGAGAATGGAACCAGTCTCTTCCCAGGTGTTTAGGGGGGAATTTTTAACAGCAAAAGAATGCCATTTAAAAATAAAAGTGTCAGAGCTGGCATTGTGGCATAGTAGGTTAAAACCACTGTCTACGATGCTGGCATTCTGTGTGGGCAGTGGTTTGAGTCCCAGCTGCTCCATTTCCAATCCAGCTCCCTACTAATGTGCCTGGGAAAGCAGCGGAGGATGACCCAGGTCCTTGGGCCCCTGCACCCAGATAGGAGATCCGGAAGAAGCTCCTGGCTCCTGGCTTCAGCTTGGCCCAGCCCCAGCCAATGCAGCCACCTGGGGAGTGAATCAGATACCTCTCTCTCTCTCTCTCTCTCTAACTCTGCCTTTCAAATAAATAAATCATTAAAAAAATGGAGGGTTTCTGATAGACCTGTAATCCTTGCCAAACGAGGCCTAGCAGAGCCAGAAAGCCTTTGCTGTGGCAGGTGTACAGGGCGGGAGGGTTCCTGCTCACAAATGGTACAGAATTGTCTTTTACACCTTTAAAGGCCAGCCATGCTCAGTCAGAGCCATAGGCATTCCAGAAAAGTGTCCCAGCAGCGTCCCGACTTTAGGAGGTGATCCCTTTCCACTGGGAATGAGAAAGGAACATTAAATTCCATTTCACATAAACTCTTTGAAATGACCTCACAATATTTTTCCACGACAACTTTAAAACATTTATTTTCAGCTTTTATATGAAAAATCAGAGAGAGAGAGAGAGAGGAATCTTCCATCTGCTGATTCACTCCCCCACAACCAGCCAGGGCTGGGCCAGGCCAGAGCCAGGAGCAGGAGCTCACATTAGGTCTCCCACACGGGAGGGAGGCAGGGACCCAGGTACTTGAGCCGTCGCCTGCTGCCTCCCAGGGTGCACATTGGCAGGAAGCTGGAACTGGGAGTGGCGCCGGGATTTGAGCCCCGCAGCCAGTAAGGCCCGCGGGTGCCCCAACAGGTGAAGCACCTGACCGGTGCACCATTTCTGGCTTCTGCCTCCAGGTTGTACAGTCAGCCTCAAGAACTATAGGCTTCCGGATTTCACAGTTTACCTCATCCCTACCTGTCACCTGCTCTGGATGGCGGTGAAGGCTGCTGGGCCTGGGGACGACCCCCCCCCCCCGCCCCACCAGGCTCAGGCCAGGAGCTGCCCCTGTCCTCGGGCATCGGTCCTGTCCACTGCTCCAGGAAGAGCAGCTCGCAGTCCAGAGCACACCCTGGCCTGTGACGCACAGCCCACGCTGGCTGCGACTCAGCAGAGGTCACACTCCATCGGGCATCACAGCCGTGAGACCACATCCCAAGCTCACCGTTGGTGAATGTGCGCCAGGGCTGTGACTCCCAGCACCACCTCTGGGATGGACCCAAGTCCATAGATCACCCAGCAACAAGCACCTGCCCAGCTGGCCTCCACGCTGCCTGAGCCCCCACCACACCGGCTTCGAGCCTGAGAACCCAGGTGCAAGGAGGCCAGAGCGTCTGGCCCTTTAAGGAGCTGAAGAGCTGAGCTGACCCAAGAATCTCATGTGCCGCGAGACGGCTATGATGAGGGAGGCAGATGCTGGTGAGTGGATAAACCGGGGCCCCCAGTGCCTGGTTGTGCAGAAACAAGACCTTCAAACTCTACTTTAATGGTATTTTCCAAAGATTTATTTAGTTGTTTGAGAGGCAGAGAGAGCGAGCTTCCATCTGCCAGATCATTCCCTAAATGGCCATAAGAGCCAGGGCTGAGCCAGGCTAAAGCCAGGAGAAGGAAACTCCACCCTGGTCTCCCAGGTGGGTGGCAGGGGCCCAGGCACCTGCACCAGCCCTCACAGCCTCCCCAGGTGTGTTCGCAGGGAGCAGGAACTGGTGCTTCCATATGGGATGCAGGCGTTGCGAGGGTTGGTTTAACCCACTGTGCCCAACGCTGTCCCCTCTCATTTTATTTTATTTATAACAACAATCATAGTTCATTTTTTTTAATACTGTGCTAAAAAGTTATTTACCTTGAGCCCTGAGTGACGGTTCCAGGTAAATGCCACCTTCACCTTACCGTAGTCCCAGCCTGACACCTTTTCTTCCACACAAACTGGAGTCCTGGCCCAAAGAGAGAAAATCCAGGGGACAGAGGGAGTGGCAATGAGCCACAGGTGTGTCTCTTGCTCCTCTGAGGCCCGGGAGGCCACGGAGGGCATCTCATCAGGTTCCCAAGCAGCACCCCAGGGCATCAGCCTCCCAGAGACCGCCCGAGCACTGGACCCCACATGTTCGGAGGCAGACAGGACACACCAGTAACACGGGGGCCACACAAAGAGTTGTGTGGGGGAAGATTTAGGGATCAGTCTTCCCAGAGGAGGCAGCAAACGGGATCTGTCTTACATGGTAAGAGGGGAGCAGGTGTTTGGGCTCGCGGTTAAGGTGCCCCCACTCACATCAGAGTGGCCTGGCTCCAACTCCCGGATCCAGCTTCCCGCTAATGTAGACCCTGGAAGGGTAGCAGTGACGTCCCAAGTAAGTGGGTTCCAGCCACCCAGGTAAGAGATCTGAACTGAGCCGCCAGCTTCTGGCCTCAACCTGGCCCAACCTCTGCTGTTGCAGGCATTTGGAGAGTGAATTGGTGCTCGTTTCTCTCTCTCTTGCCCTCTCTCTCTCTCCCTCCCTCCCTCCTCCCCTCCCTCCCTCAGATAAATAGTACATCATTTTTAAAAACTGTTAGGGCCGGCATCGTGGTGCAATGGGTTAAGCCACCAACTGCAATGCCAGCATCCCATGTGGGCTCCAGTTTGAGTCCCGGCTGCTCCACTTTCGATCCAGCTCCCTGCTAATGCACCTGGGAAAGCAGTAGAAGATGGCCCAAGTGCTTCGGCCCCTGCACCCACATGGGAGACCTGGTAGAAGCTCCTGGCTCCTGGCTTCAGATCAACGCAGCTCTGGCAGTTTCAGCCATTTGGGGAATAAAGCTGCGGATGGAAGATATCTGTGTGTGTGTGTGTGTCCCTCTCTCTGTTTACTGCCTTTCAAATAAATGGATAATCATCAAAAAAAAAACCTTTCAAATACTGAAAAGAGAGATACAGACAGAAGAACCATAATAACAGCTCCCATGGGACTTCAACCCGTTCTGTCATTTCTCTTTCACAACAACCCTTTGAGGTTAGCACCCCCAGCCCCACTTAACAGACGGATAAACTGAGGCAGTAACAGAGGGTTGAGTGGTCTGTCCCAGGTCAGGTCCAGCCCTGCCTGCAGACAGCTCCAGTTCTATCCACTGAGGAAGCAGCTCGGGAAGATCTCAAGGGCAGAAGGGTGGCAAAGTGCAGAGGACAGGGAGTGCGGCTCCGCCCCTCACCTCAGGCAGTTACTCAATCTTTCTGTGTCGCAGTTTCCGGGCCCCTACCCCCATGTGTCCTGATAAATAATACGGCACAATAACAGCCACTGTGGACGCTGAGCGGTGAGCTATGGCTGTTCACCATGCTGTGCTATCCCGGTTTCTGTACTTGGGGGAATTTTCATAATAAGTTGAGAAAAAAAAAATCCCCAGGCCAAAAGTGATGTACGACCCCATCAGATAAAGTCCCTGGCATCAAAATAGCTGATTAAAATAGCTGCTTCAGACAGCTGCCCCAGCCCCTGCTCGTGTTGTGAAAATATAAGCAGGTTCTGCCTTTTGGTTGGGGGGGGGGGGGGGCTTGCGGCATCCGCTGAAGCCGCATAAACAGAACAGAGAACCCCAAACAGACCTTGGGCCCTGATCCATTTGCATTTTTTAAACATTTGCCACACCTGCTTTTTGCATTCTTTCTCTGCCACAGATATTTTGAAGCATGATAAGATGTAACACATCACATGATGTTATGTATGCTTTGCGCTAGCGTAATGTATTACATACACACATTTGTTTGGTTTGCTCCCTGAGCCCCTGAGAGCAGGAAGGCCCAGGACCTCTTAATTCTTCAATAATTATTTCTTAAGAACTAGGATATTCTCTTATTTTTTAATAAAAGATGCATCCATTTGTTTGAGAGTCAGAGTTACGGGGTGGGGAGAGGCAAAGAGTGAACATGAGATCTTTCATTCTCTGGTTCACTCCCCCAGATGACCGCAATGGCCATGGCAGGACCATGAAACCAGGAGCCAGGAGCTTCTTCCAGGTCTCCCACATGGGGGACAGGGGCCCAAGCACTTGGACCATCTTCTACTGCTTTCCCAGGTGCATTAGCAGTGAGCTGGATTGCAAGTGGAGCAGCTGGGACTCGAACCAGCGCCCATATGGGATGCAGGCTTCACTATGCCACAATGCTGGCCTCTTCTCTTACTTGACCACAACTCTGTCATCAAATTTGAAAAACCTGATAATGTGCTCTAACAGTTTCATCCAATGAGCTCCTCTCCCTTGGTTCAGGGCATTCACATTCCGATTTCATCAACTAACCAAATAACATACTTTAGCGCAATCTGAAAGAAGCCAGCCAAGGGGTGTGCACTGTATTGTCACATCTCTTTCATTTTCCTTAATCCGCAAGAGTTCATTTTCTAAAGGAAAATGCTCACACACAGCTTGGTTCAATTGCCTGCAGCGGCTGCTTCCCTGGTGCAGACACGGGGAGCCTGCCCAGAACTCCAGAGCTCAGGTGGCGGCACGTCGGGGCCAGAAGACTGAGATGCCAGCCAGCTCCCCAGGAAGCTCATGAGCCTGGCTCAGCACGCACAGACTGAGTGGTGAGGACATTGGCCGTCTGGACGCCGCTAGAGGCCTCTTGCATTCACTGGTGGAAGCCACAGCAGCAGGACCCCAAGGCTCAGGGTGCAGAGCAAGAAGCTGAGCCCTGGCTCCCAGGAGCACCTGCCGGGCCTGCACAGCCTGCGAGCCCAAGCCGTCAGCCCTTCCTCAGCTTCCCCATCACGAATGATGTTGGCCATGGGCAGGGAAGCCTGGGCAGAAGGGAACTCCTAGCCTGTTTCCTCTATCAGCACAAACTCCTTCCAGCATGAGGTACCCTCTCCTCCAGGAAGCCACCTCAGGTCTCTGCTCTGAGCTCCTACAGCAGCGTGCACTCACTGGAATGCGCTGTTATTATCCAGGTCCACTCCGCTCACCTCGCTCGGTGAGATCCTGATACACACTCTCCTCTCGCCATGTTCAAGGCCCAGCTCTCTCACAGCTTCCCCTAGGTAACGCTCCCCTCCAGAGCAGGTGCCTTGTCTGACCTGTCTTCCCACTTCATCCACCCAACACCGCCAGACTCGTCTCCACGGGCTACAGGTGCTGTTCTGCCACCGAGTTCCTGGTTCTCTTGCCACAGCGGCATCAGGACCCGACTCCCACTGAGTGATGCTGAGGGACCTCACTCATTCGCCTGTCATTTTCCAAATGCCTGCTCTGTGCCCAGCCCTGAGAGGGCTACAGGGGGGCCCTCAGGAAGCCTCCAGGGCTGATGCTGTGGTGTAGCATGCTGCACCAGTTCGAGTCTCGGCAGCTCCATTTCCAGTCCAGCTCCCTGCTAATGCGCCTGAGAAGGCAGTGGAGGATGGCCCAGGTCCTTGGGCCCTGCACCCATATGGGAGACCTGGAAGAAGCTCCTGGCTCCTGCCTTTGGCTTGGCCCAGTTGAGCCACTGCGGCCATTTGGGGAGTGAACCAGAGGATGGAAGATCTCTCTCTCTCTCTCTCTCTCTCTCCCTCTCTCTCTCTCTCTCTCCCCTTTCTGCCTTTCAACTAAATAAATTAAGAATCTTTAGGGAAAAAAATAAAAAGAGCAGTCAGACGTGCTGCCGCCTCAGCCCCACTTCTGCTCCTGTGCACAATGGGTGCTTGTGAGAAACACACACGGCAGCACCCGTGCCCCTGCCGCCACCCCCGCGATGGCTGTGATCACTGATCATCGTCATGCAAATCACCACGCTCGGCTGAGGCTCCTCCATCAGCCTCAGTGCTGGGAGACCTTGCGTTTGTCACTCACAGCTCAGACACATCACAGGCACTCTGCGGCTGCAACCCGCTTGGCACAGTCCCCTGCCAAGGTGCTCCGTGAAACAGCGAATTCCAGAGGGCCTGATCCCTCTGGGCTGTACTTCTTCCCTGATAACTGACAAGCATCCTGGCCAGCAAGATCATGGCCCAGGCATACCAGCACATCAGAGCAACCCCAACTGGCAGACAGTACCAGGGAGGGCCCTTGTGGAGCCTCCGCACAACCATCCACATTGAAAATGGACCCCAAACAGAACCATCCAACAACAGCCACAAAAAAACAGGCCAACGACCCAGCATGTGTTGTATCAAAGAGTGCACGTGAGTGGTTGCTAAGCAGGTGCACAACACATCTTCAGTCCTGGAGGAAAGGGGAGTGAAAACTGACAGTCAGAGGCCATCAGACACCCACCAGAGTGGCGAAAACCACAAAGATCGACAATGCCAACCGCTGGCAAGGACGGGGAGCACCTGGGGGTCTCACAAACTTCTGGGGAGAACGCGAAGCAATTCAGCCACTTCGGAAACCAGATGGGCAGTCTCCTGCGAGGTCAGACTTAGCCAACACCTCTACTTTGAGGTAGTCACCCGAGAGAAAGGAACAGCCACTTTGTATGCCGTGCCCATGTAAAGACAGCGTCGCCCGTGCCAGAGATAGCAGTAACGACAAAAATCACAACCCAGGAGCCAGAAGCAAGCACCCATCCACTTCGGAGCAGAGAAATCAAGTGTGATATTGCTGGTCAGTGGAAGGGGGGAGTCAACATACGACGACATGGGTGAATCTCAAACGTTATGCTAAGGGAAAGAGCCAAGCAAGACAAGACTTCGCACACACAGCTCCTTCCACAGCAGTCCAGATGATGGAGCCAGGAATCAGATCAGCGGTTGCCAGAGGCCAGGGCTGATGGACAGAGTGACAGCCAGCGGACACGAAGCCGGTTAGAATGTGCTGGACGGTGTTTGCGCGGTGGCTGCACAAGTTTCTGCATTTGTCAAGTCTTGTAGAAGTGTACATTTAAAACTTTACTGCATGTAGATTACAGCTGAAGACAGCTGACTTTTTCAAAATCAGGGGCCGAGACCCAAGAAACCACGTTCATATCCTTTGAAGCCCGAGCTTCATTCATGAGGACAAGCCGGCGTAACCACGCTTGGTAAAACGCCAAAGCCTTCCCATTCCTGCTGGCAGACTCCCACTACCTAGGGCTTCTGAGTCACCCCTGTGGTCCAGACCCTCTCTGGGTGCCCCAGGGCTCCCTAACACCCAGCAACTGAGGGCTCCTGCGCAGCCGGCAGGGACACCCCTTCTGACCGGCGCGGGCTCAGGTGCGCTCTCACCCAGCTAACTCGCTGCCAGCCGATTTCCTTTGGCTCAAGCATTCTCAACAGGGATGGAATCTGGGTCTTGGAGGGGAAGATGAGCAAAACAAAAGCAACAACAAACCCTTAAATCTTTGTAATGGTTTGGAGCCCACCAAAGGGTCTTGGTGTGTCAAGAGTTGTCCAGTGGATTCATGGTACCAACAACTTACAGGGTGTGTAGTAGAAGAAAAACCTGTCTAAAAAGGCTCCTTAGGGGAGCCATCACGAGAGTGAGATTGAGAAATAATGGTTTAGGGAACAGAACGCCAGGGTACTGAGAGCCTGGCAGCACAACCAAGCCTGGGAGCCCAGCTGTGGAATTCCCGCCTGGGACAGTTACCTACGCAGGGGCTACTGTCACGGCACGGTTAGGTGGGAAGCAGTGTGTGGAGGAGGCAGCAGCCTCTCAGGGCCTTGTAATCCTTACTTCCAGGACACCCCTTCATGGGAAAGCCAGGCACTCAGCCTCCCTCCTGGGAAAACCTTAAACCACGCAAAGGAGGACCCCCCCCCCCCCCAACCAAGTGCCAGCACCTTGCCAAGTGTAGGCTGTGGAAGTATAAGGATGGCTACAACCAGGGCAGGCACTGTGGCATGGTGGGTAAAACTGCTGCCTGCAGTGCCAGCATCCCTTATGGGCGCCAGTTCGAGTCCCGGCTACTCCACTTCTGATCCAGCTCTCTGCTATGGCCTGGGAAAGCAGTGGAGAAAGGTCCAAGATCTTGGGCCCCTGCCCTGTGTGGGAGACCTGGAAGAAGCTCCTGGATTCAGATGGGCTCAGCTCTGGCCGTTGCAGCCATTTGGGGAGTGAATCAGTGTATTGAAGACCTCTCTCTCTCTCTCTCTCTCTCTCTCTCTCTCTCTCTCTCTCTGCCTCTCTGTAACTCTGCCTTTCAAATAAATAGACAAATCTTTAAGAAAGAGAGAGAGAGAAAGCAAGCAAGCAAAGCTGGCTACACCCAGGACGGCACACTCAGTCCTAGCAGGAAGACAGCCAGAAACCCAAGGGCTGGCGCTCCTTCCTCCCCAACACCTTATCTCTGTGTCCTGGTCGGGAGCGCAGGTGGCAGAGCGGCACACAGCTCATGCATTGTTTCCAGTGGGTGCTAAGTGATGAAGACAACTTCCAAATGAGAAGAAATTAAGCACTGTAGCTGAGTCCACTGCCTTGTCAGGCGCTGCGGAAATAGAGCCTCCTTGGGAACGCTCGCTTTGTGCGAGCTTATGACAATACTATAATTGTTCTTTCAGTCTTCCCCACATATTTAATAACAACGAGAAGTGGGAGTCGCAGAGGTCGGGCCAACTGTAGAATGAGCGGTGTTCTCATTGTCCTGTTCTAAACAGCATCTTCCATGTGCCAGGGAGTTCCGTGCCAGTGAGCCCTGGTGGTGGAGACCCGGTGCTGTCACCACCTCCTCAGGGCAGAATAGTCTCATTTGCTAAATGGTCCAGTGCACACACACACACACACGGCCACACACATGCCACCCACACCCATGAATGGAAACAATACCCACAGCTAAGAGCAGAGAAATTAGGTGATACACATACTCGGCATATTCACATGAGCAGCTACTCTTGTGCTCTGGTTAGGTTTCTCCCAGGAACTCAAACGAATCCACTCAAAACTTCCCAGGCGGAAGACCTCCTTTCCATTTTCTGAAAGCTCACACTACTTGGCCAGAGGGAGTTTTACTCTCAGTAGGATATAGCTCGTGCACCCCAGTCTTTCTCGTGCGCCCACGTCTCTTGTTGGCACCTTGCATGGCCCACCTGACCTTGGGATGGTCAGTTCAGCTCTGCAAGCTTCAGCTGCAGGTGCATAAGCGAATCTGAGTCACTGTCCAAGGCTGAGAACTGGATTCTCCCTCTGAAGGCAGATCGGAGGGCACCTTTGGGGAAGCAGAGGATTATCGGGGCGGGGGGTGGGGGCATTTCAGTGCCATGGCTGCTCGGAAGTCTGCACGCTCCGATAAGGCCTGGAGCGATAGCATTCTCATTCCCCATCCGTAGGAGGCTGTGAGCGAATGTGCTCCGCGCCTGGGCAGGGCTTGGTTTGGTAACTGAAGCACCACAAAGCAGGGCGATGTAGCCCTGGCAGGCTGTGTCAGGGAACAGCTTTGTACCTAATCCCGAGAGCATGATAGTTGCTAAGGAACCATTGAGATGCAAATGAATTGGCAAATACTTAGCAGGGAGATATCTGGAAAGGGTGGGGAGGGGATGCGCTGAGCAAGTTAGTCAGGTGAGTGAGAGGAAAATTACTTTCTTCTGACTGGGAAGAGAAAACCACAGGTTTTCATGCGCACACCGGCAGCATTGTGCTCCAAACAAAAACTTCTCTTTTTCGACTTGGCTAAGAGTAAAGGAAAGTTGGAGCCCAGAGCAGGAAACTTGGAAGGGCAAGTGCAGTCTTCCTCTAGTGGGCACTAAGTGGACTGTAGATGCCGCTCTCGCAATCCAGACAAGCAATTCGCAACCCAGAAAATCCTGAAGGAGGCCGTCTGCCTGGGACTCTGAAACTCTGCCATCTTCAGTCTCAGCACCGCGGGGGTTAAAACGCACACGGAAAACCGTGGATAAGCGTTCTTCCGCCACAAAGTGGAAATTTCAGGAAAGACTAAAGCATGACTGGTACTGGCGGGAGGAGAGGAAACGGACTATCTCACTCTCCCAGGCAGTTGGCATCTCTTCCATTCTTGCGCTGTGCTGAGGACTCAACGCGATGGTTAAGACACTCCACCTATCTGTATCGGAGCCCGGAGGGCCCCAGTCAGAAGTTGGGGCTCCCCATCCAACATTTTTTGTTTGTGTTTTATCTTGCCCCAACATCAGACTCTTCCTCCTTCGGAGTCCAGTCGAGATAGCCTCGCCTCAAAGTCACTTTGCCCTTAGCCAACACCACAGTGCCCACCTAGTCGCTGCTTTAGGATTGATCACAATGCGCAACCCGAGCAACCGGCCCCCCTGCCTCTCAGGCCCCGCAGCTCAGGTGGGTCCAGGTAAGGGATGTGCAGACCCCCAACCCAAGCCCGGCCAAGAAGTGTGCTCCATCATTCTGCTGACCACAGCCTCAGGGCCCAAGGGAAGCCAAGGAGCCTAAACTGGCACGGCTTTGGCACAGCTGCTAGGAGACAGAGTTCATCTGCCTGCTAAGCTTTCAGGAGGCTGTGAGTTTGAGGCCACAAGCAGCCACGTGAGCATCTCCCGGGGGAGCTCCTTGAGGATGAAGTCAACATCCGTGGCTCCATGCCAGTTGTTCTCCATTTCCCCTGAAGATCCACTCTCTGGCTTTCTTTTTGCCCCTCCCTGTCTGACCTCTGTGGTCCACATCCACCAAGCTTCCACGCCCTGTGCCTTCTCCTTCAGTTCATCCAATGAGAAGAGCTGACAGGCGAGTGAGTGCAGGAAAGAGTTTGGGGCATACGAACCCCACTCTCACCCGTATCTGGGGAGCAGCTGCATCTCTCACTGTCCAGCCGCTATCAGGGAGTCTCCTCACATGAAATGGTTCCTACCAGGTCCTGATGGCCTTGGGTTCAAGTGGTTTCCTTCTGCGGTCTGACCTGGGGGCTGTCGCCAGCCTCCTTGGTTCCCTGAGCCCTGTCCACACTTCTGTATGAGTCTCTTCATTAAACACTTCAGAGTGCCTTCTGTTTCCTGCCCAGGACCCTGGCTGGTACAGACACAGAGCTAAGGAATGAAAAAACAGCCGATCACAGCCAGAGACAATGTCGCTGCCCCGGGGGATCATCACAGCCACTGTCTCTGGATGACGAGTGTGACGAGTGTCAGTAATCTCCTCGTGCTCTGCTCCCCTCCAGCCTGAACAGCTGTCACGACAACCGAACGCTGGCTGATTCCATCAGAACCCGCCCCTGGTGGCCAGCTTGGATGTCTACCTCCGCGGGGCAGGTTCTCGGTCTTGATTTCGCATCCCTGAGCCTCCAGTCCTCAACCTCATTCATTCTCTCTCTCTCTCTCTCTCTCTCTCTCTCTCTCTCTCTCTCTCTCTCTCTCCCCCCTTCCCCAAATCCTCCCCATTAGAAGCATTGTCCCCTCACTTGGTTCTCCCAGGAGCTGATGTGCAGCCGTCATCCCACATCTATCAGAGTCCCACAGGTGCCCCGCACAGCCCATAGCAGTTCGCACAGCTCTGTCTCCCATACCAGTCTGCTCTTCAGGGCACTTCTCGACAGAAAGCTGTGTCTCCCTTCCCTCCGCATGATCCTTTGTGAGCACTGCGTTTCTCACATCGATGCTCAGCGAACATGCTATGGCCGCGTGCTGGGGAGACTGGTGGCTGGGGCAAAGCACATGGCACGGCCTCTCTGCCCCTCCGTCCCATCTGCCCCTAGCATCAGGCAGGGTCTCCAGTCTGGGAGTGGCCCCGCCCTCCCCAGACACTCCAGGGCAGGTGGAGCTGCATCGGCCATCGACATGGCCCATTCCCTCTTGGTTCTTCTGGAAGTGGGAAGAATTGCACACTGAAGCCAAAATGTACCTAGCACTCACAGCAAACCCACGCCTGCCTCCTAAGATGGCCCTCGATGTATTCAGAGAGAGAGAGAGAGAGAGAGAGAGAGAAGCCCTCGCTCCCTCTAAGTTGCCCAAGACTGCACCCATCGCTTTCAAACACATCACCTGTTCATTCACATTATAGCTTTACATCCCATCATTCCAGTATCTCTCCTCCCTCCTCCGGTAGGATGCGTGCCCCCAAGGGCTGGACTATTCCCTGCCTTGTGCACGCTGCCTGGCACGCAGTAGGAGGGGCAACAGATTTGTGTTATGAAATTACGTTGAATGAATGAGTGTCACGTCCCCACCCCCCACCCCCAGGCTTCCTCTGGGCTCCTTTCCCATTTTTTTCTACAACTTTTCCTAGGAGCTTCCACTTCTTACATAAAGACCAGCCCAAAGCTGAGTGCGGTCAAACAACGACAGCATCTCCTCGGTTCACAGACCCAAGTTTTGGACAGGGCTCCAGAGGGAAGCTGGGTTCTCCCCTCTCACCATCGGCAGGGGTGGCTACGAGGACGGAGCTGCAGCCATGGGAACCCTCGCTCACTCACGCCTGGCACTGGCGCTGGCTGCCTGCAGACTGGGGCGGGGGCGAGAACATCTCAATGTCTCCTGGGCCCCCTTTCAACATGGGAGCTGTGTTAGAAGGACCAGAAGAGAGACAGCCGGGCAGAAGCTGTAGTGGCTTCTGTGACCCCACCTCCACAGATTACTTCTGCCACAGTCTGTTCCTAAGGCCAGTGCTCAAGGGAAGAGCAATCGAGTGCCACACGTGGATGGGAAGACTACAAAACAGCTTGTGGACCCGCCTTAAACCACCACGTACGTCGGCCACGACTGCAGTCCTTAAGTGTTCTGTGCTTTTCTTCCCTTTTACTCATTAAGTCAACACACACCTGCTACATGCCATCTACTGGGGACCCCATGACAGTTAAGAGAGTGTCTGACCTCACAGGGGTCCACAGAGCTGTGGGGTACCCAGTGAAATAAACACACCACTAAAGATTCATGTGGAGGGGCCGGCACAATGGCACAGTGGCTTAAGCCACAGCCTACAGGGCCGGCATCCCATATGGGCGCTGGTTTGAGTCCCGACTGCTCCACTTCTAACCCAGCTCCCTGCTAATGGTCCTGAAAAAGCAGCAGATCCAAGTGCTTGGGCCCCTGCACCCATGTGGGAGATCAGAAGAAGCTCCTGGCTCCTGGCTTCAGCCTGGTCCAGCATATCGCTCCCTCTCTCTCTCTCTCTCTCTCTCTCTCTCTGTCTCCTTCTCTCTCTCTCTCTGTGACTCCGCCTTTCAAATAAAGAAGCCTTTAGAAGAAAAGACTCCTGTGGAATATGCCCCAACAGGGCGAGGCAGAGATGGCTGTGATGGGTCCCAGAGGGCCACTTACTCCAGCCTGGTCCAGAGAAGGAGGTCTTTCAGGTGGAGGTGACCACCATGGTGAATTCTTAGGGTCAGCCAAGAAACCCTCAGTGAGGAAAGCAACCCAGGCAAGCAGGTGCAGCCCCAGGGACCCATGGCAACAGAAGCACCAGGTGAAAAAGAGGTGCCCAGGACACGTGCAGCTGGCAGGTGTGTGTGCCGTGGGCTCCTGTGTGTGCATTCGTGCCTTGGTGGAGCTGGGGAAAGGGGTGCTGGCGCACAGATGGAGGAGAGGAAGGGAGGAGCAGGTGATGAGAGGTGCTGCACAGGCCGTGCAGGTGCTGGGGAGATACTCACGCCTGTGGTGGCCAGAGTACAGCATCTGCCACCTGAAGCATGTCCTGGCCACGCCCCGGGCACCTTCCCCAAACTTGGTGGATTCTCAGATGATACTGACACCCCATTCTTTGCCCTGAGGCTTCCAGCCAGGGCTTCACTACCCCCAGACTATCTGGATGCACTGAGCGCCACAGGAACCAAGAGCATCCCTGGGCCGGCTTCTCAGGAGGAGCCAGGAGGAGCCAGCACCGAGAGGCCAGGAGCAAGGGTGCTGAGAAACCACCCAGAATGTGCGGCCTCTTCCCCATGCCCTCAGCTCCCCTCCAACCCCAGCCTCAGCATCAATGAGAAAGCCAAGGGCAAAGGTCCCCCACCGATGTGCTGGAAAAACAGCCAGAGGAAAACAACAGAACAATTAACTACAGGGCCCAGCTGCCTCTCACAGATAAGACATTGTCTCTGCTGCCACTGCCAAGGAGCCAGAGCCGTGTGCAATTATCCCAGTGCTCCTGCTAGGCCCCATCCACAGCCACGGCCTTGTCCAGTGAGACCAGGAGGCTGAGGGGTCTCTCTCCTCCCCAGTCCCATGACCTTCCACATGCAAAGCAAATGCTAAATCCCGGCGTCCTCCTCTAGGGTTGAGGGATCTGCACCTGGCCAGATGGACAAGAACAGCCAGAGCTCAAGGCACAACAGGACCCCAGGCCGGAGGACCCCAGGGAAGAAGACAGAGAGGTACCCAAGGGTGACCACGTGCAGCTGGTCCTCCCCCTGGAAGATGGGCCTGTGGCGAGGAGACCCTGGGGTCCTGAGTATATCCCTGTGTGCACACACACACACAGTGTGCCAAGCTGCAGCCATCCCAGGCTCCCAGCTTAGCAGATGAACAGACACATAGCAAAAAGAAAGCCAGTAATGACCCCTACAGCCGGGGAGGGGGGGGGGCGCACATGGAGAGGAGGCAAAGTGCAAACTGGAAAACGTTTTCCTCTAGCTGCAGACACGGACAGGTGGGAGAGCTCCAGAGAGCCAGGGGAGGGCCTACTTTAACCCACAAACAAGTGACATTAAGTGGGAAAGGTACTGGACCAGAGGCAGAGGCCCAGGGAGTGTGACATACTTCAGGGTGAATCTGAGCTCTTGAGCCAGTGACCCTCTCAAAGCCTCAGTTTCCACACCTGCAAAATAGGAGCAAGAATGCTGGGATACGAAGGTATGAAGGGTAAGGGCATTAGCACACACAACAGGACAGCACCTCGCAACCACTCCATGAGTGGGAGGGAGCAGGTCCAGTCCTGGCTCTCGGTGGGACTCCCCCTTCCCTAAAGCTCATCTCCAGTTCCCCTCCCCATACAACGAGACTGGGCAGACAAAGCTCATTCACCCTTGGATGCCCGGAGTCAGTCCCCAGGGCCCTAGAAGCTAAGCCCGGGATACAGCCTTGAGGCCCCGCCCCTGCCGACCACCTGCCTCTACCCACTTCTCTGCTCATTATCACCTCGTCTGGCGGATGGAGGAGCAGAGCGGAGGCCCAGCAGAGATGGGCCCTTCTGTCCCGGAGACTCAGCGGCGATGGGCCCTTCTGTCCCTCGCTGCCAGGAAGCCGTGGCGGGGTTGGGGTGGGGAGGAGCGAGGCAGGGCCTCAGGTGCAACGGGCGGGCAGGAACGAGTCCTGGTAATTCTCAGGGAGCCTCCTGGATGCCCCCACGTTGGCCCAGCCCTGCTCCAGAGAGCTCCAGGGAGCCTCCCATGAGTGGCCTCCATCGCGGCTGCTAACAGGGTCCCTGTGGTGTGGGGGGACTTCACCTGGCCTGGGGACACGTGGACACTGGTCATGGGCGGGGGGATGGGCCTTCTCCTTCATCGCCTTCCCCGCTTTGTGAGTGCGTCACCCAGAAGCACCAGTCACCAGCAGGGTCATCACAAGGCGCTCTGGGCATGCTCCCCACACTGCCAACTCTCCTGGCACGCTGGCGAGGGAGCGAGCAGGTGTGTAAGATGCCCCCCTGCCCTGCAACACTCGGTGTGCCAGGGAACGTGCCCACGTCCGAAGCTGTGGAAATGAAAGGCTGACGTTCACCGCACTGGAAGCCCGCTGGGTCTGTGGTTCTGTGCTGCCTGGCCCCACTGCGGTCAGCCCCTTGCTGACACTGGCGAGGTCTGCACCGATCTCAGATGCGTACAAATTGGGCCCTGAGCTGCCTGCTCCACAGAACCCCCCCACCAGCCTGCGAGGATCCATGTCACCCCCACCCCGCAATGCACACACAGCCCAGCCGGGGTCACCAGGCCCTGGATGAGCTTCATCTACAGCTGCCAACCCCAAGCCCCTGCTACTGGCTCTGCTCGCACCCTAATAACACATCCCCTGCTTGACGCAGCAAGGAGAGAAGCAAGGCCCTTGGGGTCCGGGCTGTGACCTGGCCACTCAATACCAGCCCTCCAAGCAAGCCAAACGCTCTCACCTGAGGTCCCTGCCTGTTGCTGGCGTGCAAATGGGATCTACGGAAAGAGCTGAGGAACGTCTCATGCAAAACTTTGCTTTTAAATACGAGATCTCTCCCAAGGCGTCCCTTTATTATGATAGCAATTTCTTCAGAAGGGCACACGGCGAACGCTCTGCTTCTCCACCACCTTTGGAGACATGGAAACCAGAGAGAACTATTCAGGCTGCTTAAGCGGCTGGTGCAGGAGAGGGAGGCATAAAGACAGCTCTTCCGAGGCATGCAGACTCCGGGAATCCGGGTGCAGGGCTGTGCTCGGGTGGGGGGATGGATGGACAGGCAGGGGCAGGGTACCCAGAATGCGCAAGGCTCCCGGGTCCATCTCCTTTGGGGACACTCTGCTAATCATTTCTTCTTTGAAAGAGCTGGATAGAGCAAGAGTGGAGTGATGGCCCCCGTCCTTCTCCCAGATTCCTTGTGAGGAGCCATGCAGCTGGGTGGGGCTCCAGCCCTGGGTCTGTTTGTGTAGGGTGCAGATGTGGCTGGAAGATGGGGTAAAGGGGCAAGCAGGGAGCTACATGGACGCTGTGCTCAACCCCAAATGTTGAGACTTCTTGTTCATCCTTTCTCCCATGACCATGGAAACCTGGAGTCCCCACCGTCCATGAAGCACTCCAGCTGTGCCCCTGAACACCACTGCCTGCTGGATCCAGGCTGATGGGAACCCTCCTGTGTACACGGCTAGAGCAGCGGTGCAGGGGGCACACGGTTCAGAACACAGACGCAGAACCTGACCTCCAGGTTCAAAGCCAGGCTCAGCCACTTGGCTGCCATGTGGCCTTGTCAAGTTACTCAACTGCGCTGCACCCGTCTTCCCACCTGAAAAATGGGAGAAGGCTTCCGAGCACCGACGCCCACCTCACAGAGCATCAGTTTATGGAAAGCGCCTGGAACAGGCCTTCCTCACATGAAGTTTCAGCCAGCAGCAGCAGTTTCCAAATGTGCGGGTGCCAGGGAGCCTGCATCAGCATCACCAGCCCCTCCCGGCTAAAATGCAGGTGCCCAGGCCATTCTTCCTCTGAAAGTGTAGAATGCGGTAAGATCTGCCACCCTGGTCTAGAAGCATTCCAGAAAGCACCTGCATTAGAGCCCTCTGCCGGAGGGGCCCATTCACAAGTACGTTCTCAGAGGCTGCCCAGACCTGCTGAACTGTTGGCGCTAGGACCCAGGAGTCCGCAGCCAACCCCCCACACAGGGCTTCCTGAAGAACCCGAGAACCACTGCCCCTCTTCTGGCTTTCCAAATCACCTCTATCTTTGGCCAATGCTGGAACAGCACCAGGCCTCTGAATCCGAGTTGAGATCTCTTAGGATGAGCTATAAATGATTTTTAATTTAAGAACACAACCATATCTTTGACTTTAGTAGCATGCTTTTTCTTTTCAGTCTAGTACAGAGTATGTCTTCGTAACAAATATGACTTGTCCCAGCTCCAAAGGTTGGAATAGGCTGGCGCCGTGACCTGCTGGACAGAGCAAGACACCACTGTCGTGGCACTGGGTGTCTTGCCCATGCAACAGAGTTCAGAGATGGAAAGCTGATAAAAAGGAGACCCTGGCTTCACGATCCTGACATCTGTCTCCATCCCATGTTTATTCCAGACCCCTCCCTGTGGCCAGACCCCATTCCTGACCCAGGAATGCTTCCCGCTGCCCCAAGTTCATGATCTGGCCTTTTGGAGGGGCCAGGGCAGGGCCTCAGATCTGATCCTGGGTCTACAGGAAGGGCCGGGGCAGGGTCTTCTATGGCTAGACAGCCCCTTCCCAAGCCAACTGCAGGCAGCTCTGCTTCACGGACCCAGAAAGCTTCAGCTGGAGCTAGGCCCTGCCCTCTGCATTCCACACGTGGCTATAGGGGGTGCCACCCCCAAAACACTGAGTACTAATGATCCGTCCACAATGCGCAGACAACGGAATCAGCAAATGCACAAAATCTGTCAAGTTTACTCTTATTTTCCAGTCGCTTTTTAAAATCAGTGGTGCCCGCTACTGCTTGTAGGTTCATGCATGCTCATGGACACCCAAAACAGATGCACACACAGCAAACAAAATGAGCAAACAATGCAGGAACCACCAATCTCAGCCTAGGGAGACTCCTGGGCTCAGGCTCCACCACGAGCCTGTGATGGGGATCTAATCTCCAAAGTGTGCACAGTGGAATTCAGTGCCCTGGTCTTGCAAGGTGGGGCTCACCAGTAACTCAGTCACTCACCTACTCACACAGCAGCAATTCCTACTGAGAAGCCACCACTAGTTGAACCACCTAAACACATGTGCATGACAGAGTACCAAGCCCAGCACTCCACTCTAGGCCACTCCAAGAGCAGGCCTCCTGGGTGGGTTCCGGTCAGCCAGTGTCCCACATGCTGCAGCCACCTGCAGGTGCACAGTCATTTCCATGGACACAGGGCAGGGCTGGGAGGAGGGCACGAGCAGTGTGAGGGATTCCAGGTTGCTGCCTCTCAGCAGGGCCCCTCGTGCTTCCTCTGCGGGTAGGCGGGTGCTGCAAACCCAACATGCACCTGCTGCCCGCGTGAAGCAGCTTTTGAGAAGCCCAGCTCTCCAGAGCCCGTCCCGGAGGCCAAACGGCAAGAGCGCAGCTCAAAGGAAGCAAGTGGCTGCCTTCGCTCTGCACACACCCGCAGCCCCTGGTCAAGAAGCCCTCGGGGCCGGCATGAAAACAGAGTGAGCTGCAAGAGGCCGCTGTCTGCGCGAGGCTGCAGGGAGCGGCCTGGGCGAGGGCTATCAGCATCCCTGTGTCCACAGCCTGCCTGGCCCCTCTGAAAATAGACACAAAGGCCTCAGATAGCCTTTTCCCTGCAGTGCCATATCTCTCCCACAGCAGAACTGGCTGGAAATCAGGGAGGGGTGGGAGAGAGGGAGCTCCCTTCTGTCTGGCTTTCCCACACCCCAAGCCAACCAGCTTCCTGCCGGATGACAGGTGAATTATAGCATCCCCAACACCCCTGTGGCCAAGAAGCAGCCCGTGCCCTCCTCCCTTCCACCAGGCATATGGTGGCAGGAGGCCCTCGTCCACCCTTGGGTCCCCACCCTCTCCCTCCCTCCCACTCTTCCTCACTCCATTCCTTCCACCCAGGCACAGATTTCAAAGGACCCTGTCTTCCTCTAGCCACATCTCCCTACCTGGCCCGTGACTGCCACTGCCCCATTGTCCCTGATCTGAGGCCCTGCTCGATCTGGGAGCTGCTTGCCCCGGGTGGCGAGGCCCCACTGGAATTCCAGTGCACTGGAGAGCAGAGAAAGCAGCCACAGAAGTGGCTGAAACCAACAGGCAGAGGCGCCCCCTGGCCACGGCAGAGCTTGGGAAGGACCCGCTGTCTGTGTAGGCAGCTCATTGATCCACTTTTCTGATAATTATTCCTCACTCATCACAAACCAAATGATGCTGGCCCCAGCCCAGGCGGGCGAGGGGGCGGGCAGCCGTGTGTGTGTGGAGTAGAAATGAGCCTGCTGCGTCCACTCGAGGAAGGGAAGCAGTGAATGGCGTGCACTCTGCACACTGAGCTGGGGCGGGGGGCTGCTGAAATATTCTGCTGAACGCGGCCTTTCTTTTAACCCTTGCTGGGGAGATTCACAGGCGACAGTCAGGCTGTCAGGCCACGGCAAAGTTTCCCCGGCTGCACCAAGAGAACCGTCCCAGCTCTGAGGTGAGTGGCATCAGGGAGGCCTGGGTGACAGGCTCCGTGTATCAGGCTGGGTGCCGGCACAGGGTGCCCGTGCGACAGCTCCAGCTTAGTAGGCAGGGAGCTATGACCGTTCAGGGAGATCCACGCACGCACCCTGGCCCCACGACGGGTGTGTTTCACACATTTGCTCTCCGTTTGTTTGCATGCACGCCGGCTCCTCCACGGGAGGAACGGATGCCAAGACCAGGCTTTCCGAAGCAAGCACCCAGCTGCTCTCGGAGTGCCAGCCCCGACCCTCTCTGGGTGCCAACCGCCTCGGCCCTACCCAGGCTAGGGCCGGCATGACGCCGCGCCCCGAGGCTACCGAGTCCCGCTCTGCACGGCCACGGCAAACCATCCCATCCTCTCGAATTTCCTTTCTGTTTCAATGGCTCGCGCACGTGTCTCTCCTTAAGCGCGTAACCCAAGCCTCCGGCGCTGGGGTGCAGAGCGCGCACCAGCCACTCTCGCTCGTAGGCTACACATTTCAAAGCTCAGCCCCAGCCCACAAAGAGCGGAGGCCAGAGGTGCAGCGGGAGGCCGAGGGCGGACAGGAAGCCACCTTTGGAAAAGCGAGCGGGAGCTGTGTAGGCACGAAGGGCCCGCCGCACCCCCGGCGCCGCCACAGAACCGACGCGGGAGGCAGCGATCTTGGCCCCAAGGCGAGGGCAGCAGAGCCCCGCCTCGGGGTCCCGAGACGCCCCAGCTTCGCTTCCAGAAGGGCAGTGCCTTCCGAAGGGACTGGGGGTGGCCGAGCCCCCGGTGTTCCTGGGAGTTTCCATTGGGCGAGCCCGCATCCCAGCGGAGCGAGCGCCCAGCCGGGACGGCGGCGCCGGCTCCCGGAGCTGCGTGTCTGGGGTTCCGAGTCCCCGCGGAGATCCGGCCCGCGTCGGACCCCGGGAAGGGGGTGCGGGAGCGTCACCCCCAGAGTCGCTTCCTTCGCAGCGGCAACTCCAAGTCCGCTCCCCTCGCTCAGCGGCTGTCCCGGGAGGCGGCTGCCGCCCCGCTCCGCCGCCAAAAGCGGGGGCGGGGAAGGGGCGGGAGGCGGGGAGCGGGACAGGGATTTCCCACCGGGATTCGCGGGCGCCGCGGCGGAGCGCCCGGGCTCCCCGCTGCGCCAGGCGTGGGGTCAGCGACGCGAGCGTGTGTTGTTGGCCACCGGCCGGAGGCACGGGCCAGGCTGGTCTGGTAGGGGCGGTGTCGCTGTCCGCCGGCTCCGGGTCGCCAAGTCTCCTTTCCCGGACCCTGGGGGTGGGTGGGGATCCGGTGAGTTTAGGCAGGACCGACGCCCACCCTAATCCACCGCTGCTCCGAGACTCCTCCTGGCCCCGCAGACCCGGCACGGCCACACGGTTCCCCGAGGGTCCAGCCGAAGAACTCGGGCCCCCTCCTTCCGCAGCCACTCGCGGGGAGCCCCGGCAGAGCGGCTCCGGCTCGGGCTCCGGCGCGCGGCGCTTGCCAGCCAGCCCCAGGTCCAGGAGCGGGCGGACTGCGAGCTGGGGACGCGGAGGTGGCGCGCGGCAGCTAGGGAGCGCGTCGGGGCTCGGGATAGGAAGGGAGCGGACAGGCGCCCGGAAGCCCGGAGCTTGACGGTCCGCGGTGCTTCTCCGTCCCCAACGCCCAGTTCTGCCCGGAGCCGAGGAGCCTGCACTGCAATGCAGCGGGCTCCGCGCTCGCCGAGCCGGAGCTGTCAGAGAGCGCCGGGGCGCGGGAGCTGCTGCGGGCGCCCAGAGCCAGCCGGCCCCGCGCCCGGCCGCGGCCGAGCCTTGTCCCCGGGTCCCGGGATGCAGGAGACGCAAAGCGGCCGAAGCAGCCCCCACGAGCCGCGCGGCGCCCCGGCCCCGCGGCGGCGGCCGTCAGCCCCCAACTTGAAGCGCCGCCGAGGTTACGTTACCTTCCATCGCGGCCACTGCGGATGCCAGGAGGAACAGCAGCAGGCAATCCAAGGCCATGGCCGGCCGGAGGCCCCCAGGCCGAGCGCGAGCAGAGGCGGCCGCGCGGGGAGGGCGCCGCGTCCCGGGGCGCCGCTGCGCTCCCCGCCGGTGGCTTCTCCGTATCCTTTCGCGCTCTCGCCGGGACCGGACTCCCCGGAGCGCGGCGTGGGCGTGGGCGGGAGTGTGCGCGCGTGGGGCGGTGCGGGCGCGCGTGGGTGTGGGTGTGCATGTGTGTGTGTGTGTTTATGGGAGAGGTGGGTGTGTGCGTGCGTGTGGGAGAGAGGGCGAGGGCGAGCGAGCCTGGGAGAGCGCGCGCGAGCGTGTGCGTCCCGGTGTCACATTGCGAGCTACGGCGGAGCCGACAGGAGGACGGGGCTGGCCAGACTGGCGGGGGAGGGAGCGGGATCCCCCACCAACAGCTCTCTCCCCACCCCTAGCACCTCCTGTCCAATCAAGGAATCAAACCTGCAAAATTCCCCCGTCCAATCAGGCGCGAGCACCTCCTCACGCTGGCATTGTTAGTTTAAGAAAAACTTTTGCTTGCTAGGCTGTGCGGGAGGGCCGCGAAGGCGCTAGGAGGGGTCGGGGCTCCCCCTCGTGGTGCGCCGGCAGAACCGCACCGGCCCGCGCCAGCTCCTGGGTCCACGCCCCGGACCTAGCTGGCTGCCGAGGTCTAGGTGGAGGCCCCTCGGCCGTCCAGCGCCCGCAGGACCCCCGTTGAGCTTCAAATCGTTCAGTGCGTATCTCTCCACCCGATCCAGGGCAGCTCCCGTGATACCCCTGCGCCTCTTCTGCATACCACGTCTCCTATGAGGACGGCGTGTTCTCTGTTACTGGTTTCCCCTGATGTAAACGGGCTCTTCATTTTGGAGACTCTAGTCTGTTTCCTTCTGAATCCTGAGCGCTGAGAACAGCGCCTGACCCTTGGAAGATGATGGCAGCTGCGTGTTGAACGAATGGATGCAGCAAGAGCGCAGGGCTTGGGTGAGTCCTCACAGCTCTTGGCCGCTGCCTTCCTCCAGGAGTTCCTGCTGCTGCTGTGCGTGCCAGGCGCGTCCCTAGGAGCCCGACCCAGAGGACATGCTCTGGAAGAGACCAGAGCCACGCCGCCAGCTGTACCATCAGTCAGGGAAGGGAATAGGGCAGCCCGGGATCAAGGGAAGGTGCACAGTGGAAGGCACCTCACCGTGGGCTAGGCCTTGAGCAGCAGCAGGACAGTGGCAGGTGGAATTCTGCCAGGCTCAGCTCCGGCAGCTCTGCTTTCTTGCCCTGCCCCTGGAGATGGCCAGCATGGTGTGGATCTGAAGGCTGCCTAGCTGCACAATGTGCGGGGGGAGTGTCCTCATTACCCCGCCCCCAACTCCTGACCAAACGACAGTCTGGTCCTGCAGGGTCCCTCGGGGACAGCTGGCCTTTCCCCAGAGCTGATAATGAGCTCACAGTGAGCAGATGTGGCCTTTTTTTTTTTTTTAATGACTCTCCTTTGGGGGCTCCGCTGTGTCAGTCCCCACCACTGATGTCTGGTCTCTCTTTTCCCGAGACTGCTTCCTCTCTGCCAGTCAGACTCGGGTCCCCTCATCCAGATAATTCTTTGGTACCCCAGCTCTGACTCCAGTTACCTCCCTCATCTCCTACCCTCCTTGTCACCCTGCCTCAGCACCTTCAGGGACCGTACCACTTCTTCTTACTTAATGTTGTGCCAGCTGCACTCCATCCCACCATGATACCAACTGTGCCACAGGGTCTCTGGAGCAAGCTGAGGCTGCCCTGGCGATAACCTGCTCTGAGTTCTCCATCATCTTCCAGGGACCAAGGCATCGTCGGACATGGGTGCCCCATACTTATTTGGGGGCTCTGGCCCCAGTTTCCATGGTCCTGCTCCCCCTCCCCATCTTCTACCAACTCCTATTTCCTCTACATCCTCTTTACCTCTCAATGGAGATGCTCCCCAAGGTCTATCCCTAGAGTCCCTCTCCCAGAGTTCATGGAAAACTCCCTGGCAGCTTCACCTACTCTTTGACCTCCAGCCATGCCTTGATGGGTGGGTGGGTGGATAGATGGATGGATGGGTAAATGGATAGATGGATGAGTAGATGGGTGAATAGATGGATGGGTGAGTGGGTGGGTGGGTGAATAGATGTATAGATTGATGGGTGGGTGGGTGGGTGGGTGGATAGATGTATAGATTGATGGATGGGTGGACGGATGAATGGACGGATTACTGAATGGATGCATGGGTGGATGGACGGATAGATGGGTGGATTGACGAGTGTGTGGGTGGATGAATTAATGGTTGGGTGGATGAGTGGATGGATGGATGGGTGGGTGGACGGATGAGTGGATGAATGGGTGGATGGATGGCTTTCAGACTCTTCTCTCCCATCACAGCCTCTTGGGAGGCACGTCTGGCAGAGGCCCCCTGCCACGTCCTCCTCCTGATTCCTTTGTCCCAAGTCCATGAGCCTGTCCCAGCCTACACTGCCCGCCCTTGGATCGCTGGAAACTGAATGACTGCCCATCTTCCATCCCTTTCCTGTCTAGTCCCTCTGGATCCTGCTGCCAAGCTAATCTTCCTCAAGCCACGCTTGATCCTACCTCTTCCCAGCACAGAAACCTAGTAGCTCCTCCATTTCTGCTGAAGACAGACTGGCCACTTTGGCTTGGCACTCTCATTTCTCTGTGAGCTCCCTGCAACCTGCCTTCTCAGACTGCCCAGCCTGGACATGGGCTGCTTAGCTAACTTGACCCCCTTGCCTGCACCACACTCATACCCAGGCTAGCCACACATCCCCTACTTGCTCAGCACATGTTGCTTTGTGCCTACTGGGCATGTGGCAGGCTCTGGTCTCAGCTGTGGGGGGGGGGTGGACAAACCCTGCTGTGTGCGAAGCTTACACATGGCAGGCGATAATAAGCAGGCAGTGGTGCATCCGTGGTGAGAAGGACACTGGAGAATAATGAAGTAGGGGAGAGCTCAGGGGTGGTGGCCAGCAGTTGGACATGAGGGGATGGCTTCTGCTTGTTGAGCGCCTTCTGTAGACAAGCAGTGCATGGCAAAATTTAGGACCTGCATTTCCCTCCTTCTGTTTCTGCCCAGACCCACCTCTGTCGGGAAGCCTTCTCTGTGGTTGCCCTTCTGGTCTTCTCCACCCAGTCCTCTCATTCCACCCCCTGGGGTGGAACCCAGTACTCTTCCAGACCTGACTGAAGGTAGAACTGGCCATGATCCAGCTGTAAAACGTCACTCCTGGAGGCAGGTGCACCTTGCAGCCCACCGAACATCCTTGCCAGGGCCTTCAACCTTACAGAAGACTCATCGCGTGGGCTCTCTCAAACGCCTGATTGCAAGGCCTCCCCCATGAACATGTCAACTCACAAATGTGATTGCACAGCCCCTTCTCCCCAGTGGATTTTGCTGCACAGTGAGGCTTGGAAGCTTGCGGCTTTCCCCAAAGACACCCAAGTGGAGAAGCACGAGTATGGCTGAGAGTTGGGTCTCAGACCTCTGCTCTGTTCCAGCAGCGTTTGTTGCAAACTGGGCACCTCCAGAGGCTTCCCCTGAAGCAGAAAGAGCAGAAAGGAGGGGAGGAAGAGGAACGAGAGGCGTGGGATGGATTGGGATGGGGAGGAAGGACCATGAAGTTGGAAGGAAAACAGCATTGATGACTTTTAGAACACGCTGAAGGCTCAGGTAAACCTGCTGGTTAATTTCCCTAATAACTCAAAGATTGACTTTTCTCAAGCAAGTTAAATATTAATTTAGCTGTGCAGCAGATTGATCTTTCTCTCGCAATGGGTTATGGTTTGTAAATATCCCTGAACGTACCATTGGCTCGGGACGCCAAGCCTGGGTGCCTTTTCCCCCCCAGCATCTCCTTGGCTCTTTTTTTCTCTCTCTCTGGTGTCAAATGCTCACTTGTTTTCTTGATTAATCACTGGGCTATTTGATATCACTAAATCACTCCTTCAAAATGAAGCTGCAGGCTCCTGGGCTGAAGACTCAGAGCTCCCTCTGCCCAGAGGGTTTGGGAGCCCTCAACCAGCTTAGGCGGCGCTGCCTCTGAACGCCTCTCTATCTACCTAGGAAAGTCTCTCCAGTGAAAGCAGCTGTACGACTTCCCATGAGAGTTCTACCCATCGCGAAGCTGCGCTGTTAGAAATGTCCTGCTCACACCCACATCCCGCCCACCCTGATTTTAACTTGTCTTCTCCCTTCTTATCGGGGGAGCGAGTGGACAAAGAATACCTTGCTGAGCCTGGTCAGACACATGCCTTATTCAACAGGAGATATTACTGCCCCGTGTCCCATCTTTTTCCTTTTTAAATGCTCTTTACAGCATAAATGAAAGGTTTAGTTACACAGTCCATGACCCAGGCTAGCTTTAATTAGATTCTTAAGCTGCAAGACACATTTTCATCAATTCTTTCTTGAGAGGCAGGAGGACCCTTTGAGATTCAGTTAAAGCACTTTAACATGGAATTGACAAATAACAAAAATGTTCCTCGCCCTCTTTCATTCTCTCTTTTCTCTGACATTTATTCAGCAACAGTTCTGTGCTAGTTGCATGCAAATTACTGGGGACCAAGGGGTACCTGTCACCCAGCCCCTTCCTTTAAGGATATCTTGGTCTGCCTAAGGAGTCAAGCAAAGAATTGAAATGCATTGTAGGGGATCAGCGTTGGGCCTAGCAATTAAGACACCCACATCTCATATCAGAGCCCAGCTCCTAACTCCATCTTCCAGCTAATGCAGCCCCTGGGAGGCAGTGGTGATGGCTCAAGTGCTTGGTTTCTTATCACACACTTGGGAGACCTGGATTATGTTCTAGTTCCCAGCTTTATCCCCAGCCAATGCAGGCATTTGGGGACTGAACCACTGGATAGGAGTTAGTTCTCAAATGAAAAAATGAATAAATATGCATTTTGGGACTCTCCATCCAAAATGGCCTCTGGCTAGCGGGCTTCCATCCAACCTCTCTTTGTTTCTCAGGAAAATACACTAGCAAATACAGACGAACGTGAAGAGTTGCATAACAAGATGAGCGAACACTGACAGCCTAATTGCCAGGATGTGCTAGGGACTGACAACACATATAAAGCACGTGACGCCGGGTTGAGAGAAACCTAACAAGTGCATGTATGACATGTGCCAAGATTTTTGCTTGAAAAAGAATCTGCCTTAAGTAGCCAGGCAGGCATGTTGCAACTCCCTCTCTGTCAATACCTGACTCAGACGCCCACCCATATTAACCAGAGAACCGGGCAAGTATCCATCACCGTCAATGTTGCCTTACCTTCAAACCCAGCAAAGGACAATCTCCCCAGGTCAGCCTCCACCCCAGCCTGCAATGTCTTCTTATGCCCGGGGAAAGCTTGAAAATGAGAGAAAAGCCTGGAAAGAGTGTGGGCTGCTGAGGACCCAGCGTGTTCCGGAGGTGAACGGTTGAGACGCTGGAACAGGCATAGTCATAACCACCGTGGGAACAGTGCAGCCTGCTGACACATCAGGCCGGCACACCAGGGAACTGGGACATGGATGGAGAAAGATGCTGCTTCTACAGAGATCCGTGACATAAATCCTGTTGGCAATGGGCGCTTGAGCATTGGCTGGCCCTCTAGCTGCAGGTATAAAATGTGATTCAACCAGCAACCAGGTAGACAGGTGGAGGGTCCAAGAGCAGTCTACTCATCCTGTCTACCCAGATAAAGAGAGATCAGGGTGGGTCAGCTCAGGAACCTGGGAGAACACTGCAGGCAAGGGGCAGGAGTGGCGCCTTCAACGTCCAGGAGAGGAGCATCTCTGTGAAAATGATGCTTTGCAGAAGCTAAGAACATCCTCGGGAAACAGCATACACAAAGGCATCGGTGCCGTGATAAAGGAAGAAACTCAAACCCTGCCTTTCAGAAAAGGCACCAGAACGAGAGAAGAAGGGAGGAGAAGGAGATGGAAGGGCTCTTAAGGAAGCAGGAATGCAGTGTCAGAATTAACATTGATGAAGCAGTGGAGAGCAGGTTGGTTGCAGCTGAACATTGAAGGGGTGATCGGGAGACACACTGGGGAATCTTTCCAAGAATGCATGCAAAATGGACATAAAAGGAAAACTGATAAGAGAATACAAAACATAGGGAAGACAGAAAGTGGAGAACACCATATTTAAAACGATGCTAATAGCATGCAAGGTGCTGGAGACCTTCCAGGGTCCCCAGGAGTTCCTGGAGCTGTCTAGAGTTCCTAAAGAGAGAGATCAGTATAAAGGCCATAAAAGTAATGACAAAGCTGTAAAACTTTCTTTACCTAAATAAAGATGGGAGCACCATGTGTAGGTGATGCTTTGGATCGCAAGGAAATGTTAAGGAAATCTTAATATCTGTCTGAGGACACACACATATATGGACATACAGAAACATTCTGTTTTATTTTCAAGTATTAGAAAATTTGAAAGGCCACTTAAAATGTAGTCTAATTGATGAAGAGGTGAAATTAATGTGTCAATCAATGACATCAATTAAAATTGAAGTCCAAATAGTTGCAAACAGATTTTCATACACACACACATACATACACACACACACACCTTTTTAAAAATTCTTCCTATGTGACTGCAACTTTGTATCCTGTGACATATCTCCCATTTCCTGTCCCCAGCATCTCTAATAACCACTGTTCTAGTTTCTATATGTTTGGATTTTTTTTTTATCATTCCATGTACAAAGATACTTCAAAAATTTTTGGAATATGGAATTAAAATATGAGGGGTGTGGTCAAAACAATGTTGAAATCCATGCACACTTTTAAAGAATTCACATTCTCATGAACACTTGAGATCCCGACTGAGAGCATGCCGTACTTTTCTTTTAGTGTCTGGATTATTTCACCATCCATGATGTCTTCCAATGCCATTCATGTTGTCACAAATGGCAGGGTCTTCTTTTCTGAGGCTAATAGTCCAGTGTGTGTGTGTGTGTATGAAATAGTCCAGTGTGTGTGTGAGTGTGTGTGTGCCCTCCTGTGCATGCGCACATATATATCATACTTTGTTTATCCATTGAGGTCCAAGAGTCCATTGCAGGACTCTTAACGTTGTTTTCTTATCACAGCTACTGGGAATAATGTTGCAATGAAAATGAGAGAGCAGATACCTCTCTAGGGTGCTGATTTCATTGCCTTTGAATGGAACCCAGGAAAGAGATTTCTAGTTCATATAGTAATGCTATCTTAAACTTTCTCAGGAATCTCCTTATTGTTCTCCATAATGGCTGCACCAAGTTACAACCACATCAACCATGCACCAGGCTGTCATATTCTTTATACCCAACCAACGTCTGTTGCCTCTTGTCTTCTTGGGTAACCATTCTGACAGCTGTGGGGTGATATTTCACTGTGTGCTTTTAATTTGAATTTCCTGGATGACTAGTTGAGAGCCTTTTTATATATCTGTTAGCCATTTTTATGTTTTGTTTGGAGATACGTCTATTTAAACCCTTTCCCGTTATTTTATTGGAATATCTGTTTCTTTGCTATTGAGTTGTGTGAGCTCTCTGTTGGATCCTGCTTTTGGATTGGCCCAGCTCTGGCCACTGTGGCCACTGAGGGGGTGAACCAGTGGATAGAACCTCTCTCTCTCTCTCTCTCTCTCTCTCTCTCTCTCTCTTCTGCCTCTGCCTCTCTCTCGTAACTCTGCCTTTCAGATAAATAAATAATCTTAAAAAAAAGCCAGTATATGGGGCAGCACTGTGGTATAATGGATTAAGCCAATGCTTGCAACATCGGTATCCCACATGGGTGCTAGTTCAAGACCTGGCTGCTCCACTTCCAGTCCAGCTCCCTGCTAATGTGCCTGGGAAAGCAGCAGAAGATGACCCAAGTACTTGGGCCCCTGCATTCAAGTGGAAGACCCTGAGAAAGCTCCAGGCTCCCAGCTTGGACCTGGTAGAATTCCAGCCATTGTGGCCATTTGGGGAGTGAACCAGCAGATGGAAGATTCTCTAATTCTGCCTTGCAAAATAAATAAGTAAATCTTTTTTTAAAAAAGCTAGTACAACTAGATTAATACCAAATAAGACAAACATTAAAACAAAGTATTATTAGTAATTAGAAGGGTCACTACATAATAAAAGGAATAATTGTTTTAGGAAGACACACACATTCTGATATGTACCCGAAGTACAGCCTCAAATTATATAAAGAAAAAACAAGGCAGAATTTCAAGGAGAAATTGACAAATCCACCATTAGAGCGAAAGATGTTAACATGTCTCATTTTGTTATTGATAGATTAGGAAGAAGAAAGCTCACAAGTAAATAAAGATTGGAACAAAATAAATACCCAACTTAATATGGCAGACATATACATAGTCCAGTCCAACCACTAACAATTACATAAATACCCAGCTTAATATGGTAGATGTACACATCGTCCAATCCAACCACTAACAATTGCATCTCAGACTCAAGTACATGTAGAGCAATTGCAAAAACTGACCTCTTACTAGACCACAAAGCAAAACTCAGCAAAGATTCAGTAATTTTTCATGCACATCACATTCTCTGCCTTCAAAGCAATTCAATTAGAAATCAATAACAACAACAAAAACCTTTGAAGCACACTTTAAATAACCTTTAAATAAGGAATCATAATGAGAATTGAAAAATATTTAAAATTAGATAAGTAAAACACTACCTCTCGAAGTTTGGCATATATTTAAACCATCATTTAAAGGAAAATTTATACCTTATAGTTAAATAGTACAAGGAATATTAGAATAGAAGAAAGTTAAATTAACTCAAGGAGCTCAGCCAAAAAGAAAAGCAATAAAATTGAAACTAACTCAAAGGAAGAAAACAAAATATAAGGACAAGTACATAAAATTATAGGGACAGAAAATAAGGAAATTATCAATGAGATCTCTACATCTCAAGATTCACTGTGAAAAACAGAATCTAGTAAAATACAAGAAGCTTCTGACCAGACAGGGGTGTGGTAAGGTGTGTAACAAGACAGGGCACAGATACAAAGTACCAGGATACTTCAAAGCATTCCCAGAAAACGCAATGAAAAGATAAGTTTCTTTTGGTTCAATCCATGCTTAATTTTTCCATAATGTACATTTTCCATGAACCTTTTGAATAATCCTCTAGTGCATGTATTGCAAATATTTTGCCCCAAAATAAACTGATCTTTTAATCTCACCTCATTAACAGATCAAAAGGCGAAATCCATATGATTATCTTAGTAGATGGAAACAGAACATTGGATAAATATCCAGCGCTTTTTCACAGAGTGCTCCCAGTTGGCTTTGTTGTGAGGGTGTGGCAGTGTCAGGTGGCTAACAGGTCAAAACCCAATTATTTGTGAAGAATTCTTTGTGACCAGCAAAATCACCACCATCACTGGGATGCTGACCCCATCAAGGACGTGAAGGTCAAGAGCCAGGACAAGGAAGGCACCAGCCCAGGCAGCAGAAGCTGGTGTTTGCAGGCAGGTGGCCGCAAGGTGGCCATACTCCTTGTGATTGCAACATCCACAAGAGTCAGCCCAGAGCCAGGGCCCCTCCAGGGGATGAATCCCTCCTGCCCAGTGATGGTATCATTGCGAATGACAGCCACCTGCCCAGTTTAAGTATAGAAATTGCCAGGTTCAGTAATAGCTGAGTGTGTTCAGAGTGTGGATAAAGATTGTGTTGCATAGCAAAGACAAAATAAGGCAATTTTTAAAATATTTAATAATAGAGGAATAGAAAGGAATTCTTTATCTGAGGTTAAAAAATAATTGTCTCTCATTCTTATCTTGAGACATAATATCTACCAAAACCCCAGGACAGATATTGCATTTTGTATTACCTTTTAAAGTTGGGAAAACAGAAAGGATGCCTACTCCCCTAGTCCCTCATCAACATTTCACTGCAGGTGTTAGCTAGCACTCTAAGACGTTTAAAAAGAAAGGAACTGTATCAGGAGAAGAGAGGGAGGAAGCAAACCAAACAAGGGCACAGACAGCAAGATTGTCTGTATAGAAAACCCAAGAGATTGTACAGACAAACCATTAAACCAAACCACACACATGAGCAAGTTTGCTGGCTACAAAGTCAATATATAAATATCGAGTGCTTCCCCAAACATCAGCAATAAATAATTTCAACTGAGCAACTTTAATAGCAACAAAAATTTTAAAGTATTGGGGCACAGGGTCCTGGTACAATGGGTTAACCCACTGCCTGCAACACTGCCATTCTGTGTCAATGCCAGTTGGAGTCCCAGCCACTGCCACCTATGTGGGAGACCTTGCTGGAGTCCAGCCTCCTGGCTTCAGCCTGGCCCAGCCGTGGCTGTTGTGGAAATTTGGGGAGTGAACCAGAGGATGGAAGATCTCTCTCTCTCTCTCTGTCTCACTCTGCCTTTCAAGGAAAGAAATAAATCTTTTAAAAAGAAAACGGTAGTGATGGCCACACAACACTGTGAATGCACTTAATGCCACTGAACCATGCACTTCGAATGGTTAAAATACAGAGTTTATGTCATGCAGAAAGATTTTGATCACAAGAAGAGAAAACCATCAGGGGTGATAGATTCCAACAGATATATCAGGTAAAAGGAAATGTGAATGACCTAACAACATCTGCAAATGAAAACAACAGAGAGATAAAACTCTTCACCTACCGATCAGCAAAAATAATAAAGCCAGACAGTATGCTAGGGTTGGTAGCGGATGAAGCAACAGGAGCTGTCATAAAATACCAGTGGGAGTGTGAATTGGTTCCAAACTTTTGGATAGGAATATCCAAAAACCCAGTGAGGTTTAACACATGCTTCTTACGTGTCCATTAGAGTGAGTCCAGGCCACCATTAGAAAGACACTGACAATAAAATGACTTAAAGGTAAACGAGTTTTACCATCTGGATCACTGGGGAACTATTCGTCTCAGTTTTTGCCAAGTCATTTTCTGCAAAGTTGAAGTTGGGTCAGCAGCACATTAGGATTTTCACCAGTGCGAAGGGAGAGGAGAGCCTGGGGGAGGCATACCGCTACCTTCCACCCCACATAGCAGAACGCAAGGCTGCCAGGGTCCAGTGGTGAGGACCGAGTCCCATAGCCACCCACACCCAACTGCACGGCAGGCTCGGAAATGTGGTCCAGCTTGCCAGTCATGTGTGGAGAAGGGGAAATGGACTGTGGAGGACAGCTGCAGGTGGCCACCACACCTGGTAACTCAGAAATTTCACAGCTGGGAGTCTCTTAGCAATCAGTGATCCCATATAGACACATCCAAAAGCTCAGAGACACCGATTCCCAACAGAAAACAAAACTGGAAATGACCCAAATACCCATCGCTGCAGAACAGAAAAATCAACCACAGCACCTTCCTGGCAGGAGCAGAAGGGGAGCAACTATGGCTGCGCACTGGGAAGGGTCACACAAGATGCCCCCAAGGTGTTATTCATATTCACCTGAGTGGTAGATCCTCGGTGCTCCATTATTAATATCCAAAGTGTATGTGCATATACATACACTATGTGCACAACAGTGATTATTTTGTATATATTTACAGTAATAAAGTTCCCTCCACAAAATGAAGTAAGCATAATTTTTCACCCTAAAGGCTGGTAAAAACGAATGTTTGCTAATAGTAACTGCAGGCAAAGACATGGGCAGGCAGGCATGAAAGTAAGTACGAACTGTAGTCTTCCTCTGTTGGGCAGCTTGGCAATACCTAAGAGAACATAAATGGGCATCTCCGTGAGACGCGATTTCACTTCTTTGCACTGACCTCAAGAGACAGCCACAGGGGCACCTAACCGGACAGTGTGTAGAGGTCTTCAGTGCAAGAAATCTCAAGAAAGCAAAAAATTGAGAGTAACCTTGATGCCCCAGGTTAAAGCGACAGTCCAGCCATAGTTAAAGCCATAGTCCAGCCATTCTGCCGAATGTTACAGAAGAATACAAGGGAACAGTGTGGAATTATTTGTGTGTAGGTAGACCTTCAACACACAGTGTCAAATGAACAAATGAGAGAAGGCAGTATATTATATTTCCTGGGGTGGGGTTGTGAGGGAGTATATTTTTTATTTGTTCTGAACTATACCCCCCCCCCAAATAGCTATTTTCTGAAGCCTATACACATGAGACATTACTTTTTTAAATATTAAAATAAAAAATGGTTTAAAACCACAAAACCAACTTGATGATCTAAAGAAAACCA
Organism: Lepus europaeus; assembly: GCF_033115175.1. NCBI lineage: Eukaryota > Metazoa > Chordata > Mammalia > Lagomorpha > Leporidae > Lepus > Lepus europaeus. The sequence continues at coordinate 146,993,790 of NC_084828.1, forward strand.
GACAAGAAAGTGAAGCAACTCCTCGCACCCACTTGAAAATATTTGTTGGGTACACACAATGTGTCAGAACCTGGGTCCAGTGGTGATTAAAAACAAAGTCCCTTCTTTACAAAGTTCCGTCGTTTCCAAGACTGACTCTCACCCAGAGTGAAACTTAGAAACCAGAGCAGTCACCCTTTCCACAGGCAGTAGGCAGTCTCTGGTTCCTAATTATTTCTTAAGTAAGCCAATCAGACAAGTCCAGCAGTTGCTCAAAAGCTTGGTCTACCCATCCGAAAAATGAGGCAAGTGCATTCTGCTCAGAAGTGACATACTGGGAAAGTGAGAGTAAGAAGTCTCATCGTTGTCTTTATGCAGTGCTATGGGTGGCTGATCAAGGGGAAGAAAGAAAGGCCATTTACCTTGCTTTGCTAAGGGTCTGAGGTATGAAACATTAATCATTAAAATAAGAAATGCAGGCCAGATCCGAATACTCTTAGGTGATCACACAATTAATTAGAGTGAGAACCGAAAAGGACTTTCTAATGGTGAAATCCGCAAGTGCTTCTCAAAGATGTCCAGGAGAAATGTGCGCCTTCTTAACACTTCCCTGAGAGCCCAGGGATGCAGCAGACAGAAGCTGGGTGCGTCTCAGTTCCTCTCTTCTTGACTTCCGAAATCTTCCTTCAGAAAAATTAGAACAAAGAATGGTTGGCCTTTCCACTAACAACAGATCAGCCACAGACCAGCACCATGGTCCCTGATCTCATCTAAAGAAAGTGGTCCTGGTTCTCCAAACACCTTCAGCCTTGGGCTCACTGCTTTGCTCCATTGCTCAAACTCCCGCCAATATAATGGATGCTTTCGAAGGCACAGAAAACATGGGCCTGGAAGGTCCTCTCACAGGAAGGTGGCCCATCTCCAACCTCAGCACCAGAAACTGCCCAATTTCCATGGCCACCAACTCTAGAAATCCTGCCCACTGAACCAGAACCCCCCAGCATCCCTACTGATCACTACCCTTCTGCTTCATCATGAACCCCAGTCCTCAGCCCCACAGCATCGAGAACATCAGGCACTCTTGGGCTCCCTTGCTTTCTAACTAGGCTAGATCCCACGGTTAGGGCATTTCAACAAGGCCAGGTTTACCTCCGAAGTCTCCAATGTGGTAGCTGCTAGCCACAGGTGGCTGTCAAACTGGGATGCTCCTTCACTGCGTGGGTGTTAACCCTATGGGTTAAAATGCTTGTATCCCCTCTCAGAGAACCTGGGTTGGATACCTGGCTCTGGCTCCTAACTCCACCTTTCTGCTAGTGCTGAGAGGCTAAGTTACTGGCTCCTGGCCTCTGCCTCTCAGTCCTGGCTGATGCAGGCATCTGAACCAACAGACGGCAGCTCTCTCTGTCTCTGTGTGTGTGTGTGTGTATCTACCTCTCAAATCTTTTTTAAAAGAGAGCGATTTACTACTCAGAAATGCTCATCTTCAAAGCTAATGTTTCAGCTCCTGTTCTTAATTGTTCTTCAACTGTCCTTCCTGGGGGAACCCTGCCTGGCTGCCTCCGTTTCAGGCCCCCCACATACATGGGAGCTCATTAAGGTATTCAGTGGAACAAAGGAGTCTTTCATTTGACAGGACTCTCCTTAGAAAATATTTGTAGAGTAATGAAGCAGTTTTCTTCTCTGTTGCATTAGTTTGGTGACACGCCATTCGCTTGAGTTAAGAAGTCAGTTCGACGTTTTTGTGCTAAATTGGAAAGTGAGTGCTTACTTGGTCGTATGACTTAGCATAAGGGAAGTCAGCAGCAGTGCAGGTATCAGCATCGCTGGGGGAAGCCGTGTGGGTAGGAACGAGAGGAAGAAGTGAAATTCTACATCAGCCACGCTTGGGGTGGGGCTAAGTAAGGAACATGCTTCAGGGGGTGAGCATTTGGTCCATCAGCTGATGCTGCCTTGGCCATCTGCATCCCATATGGGAGTGCCTGCATCAATCCCAGCTCTGCTCCTGATTCCAGTAGCTGGGTCTCGGCCACCCATGTGGACTACGTGGGTTGAGTTCCTGGCTCACGGCTTTGGCCTGGCCCAACCCTGGCTGTTGTGAGCATTTGGGAAGTGAATCAATGAGTAGAAGATATCTCTCTCTCTCTGCCTCTATCTCTATCTCTCTCTCCCTTTCAAATAAGATTGATAGACAGCAGAGCACACCAAAAGGAATAGCTTCCCTCTCTCTGGCCCCAGGTGAGGCAAGGCCATGCCTGCTCCTCTCCACTTCCTTATTCAGTGTATATTTACTGAGGACCTGCTGCACACCAGGCACTGGAAACACAGCTGAGTGCCGAGCAAGACAGACAGGGTCCCTGCTGTTGCAGATGCTAAACTCTAGTGCATGAGAAAGACCCTCCTCCTACAAACCAAGCCAACGAAGTCATTTCAGACTGTCCAACACAGGCTGCGTAGAAAGGAAAACAGCTGGTGACAGACGAGGTGAGGGCTGGTGGGTGAGGGATGTACAATGGCCGTGTGGGGAGGGCGTGGCTGAGGAAGTCACGCTCCATCAGGGGATGCAAACAGAAATGTCAGAGGAGGAGTGGAGAGGGCATTGGGGCAGAAGCCTTATAAGTGAGGAGCCAACAGCTGCACATGGAAGACAGGAGGCTGGAGAAGAGGTGGGGTCCTGTTGTTTTCCAAGCTGTGATGTTCATGGAGATGGTTCACCCTGGGGAATGCACTTGGGACAGGGCTTACAGGGTAGACTTTCCCTGTGTGGCTGCCATATTGCCTGAGCTAAGGGAGTGGCTTGAGTGACTGCCACAGGTCCCTGCAGGCTATGATGTGGCACAGGGCTCTGCCAACTCCAAGAAAGACTGGGTCCTCAAGGAAGGCAGCCCACCAGAGCACCCACCCATGTGTGAGGTCTTGGTCCTGCTCTGGGGTTACTGTGGCAGCACACAGAGGCATGACCTGGCTGGCTCAGATGGAAATGGCTGCAGGTGCAGTCTGCCCAGCCAGCCCGTGACCCCTCCCACCCTGCCTCCTCTGCAAGTCCACAGGCAGCTGGCAGGAGCCTAGGGGTGGCAGCAAAAATGCCTTGCAGGCACTGTCAGCAGGCAGGGAGGATGTGAAGGAAGAAGCCACAGCTTTCCACACCCTGAAACTTGGAGACACATCCTTCCTGGAGGGGTCCACTGACCACAGTGCCTTAGTACCACCAGCCTAGATAGCCATCTCCACCTGCTGGAAGCCAAATTTCCTTACCCATGCCCCCAAAAGACGGTATGCAGCATAAGCTAAGTCACAGTCAAGCTGAGCTCCTGAGAATCACCCTGTAGGTCCTGCATCCCTTCTAGGGAGGAGCCAGACTTCATAAGCCTGAGGGTATGTAGGAAAGTTCTGGAAGAGGCACTGGGGAACCACGTGGCCCTGTGAGGACCACTGGCGGAGACAATAGAGAGTGTCTAATGCAGAGCACCCTGACTCCAAAGCCCAGATGGGCTCTGATGTCTCTGGACCAGGAGAGAGGGAAGAAGAGAAGGAAGGGGAAGAAAATGATAGAGAAGACAGAAGGGGAGGAGAGAACACAGAAAAGCGAGAAGCCTTGCCTGGCTGCCCTCGAAGCGACTGGCACCCGCTCAGGGTGTGCACAGCCAAGTGTCTCCCTCGCAGCCGTTACAGGCTCCCATTATGGCTGGCTAACAGAAATCAATCTTCTTAACGCTGCCTCAAGCTGAGTGGGAGGCCAGCCAAGTCTGGCAAGAGGACCCAGCCGAGTATCAGCTGTGCTGGGTGTCTGGCATTACAGGGTCAGGTTTCTCCCATCCACCTCCTCTCCTGGCTGCAGCCTGGACAATGCCCACAGTGCCTCCAGGGGAGGGGTCCCTGGGGCTGCCTCAGGCTGGCTTGGTTGGGCTACCTCTGCTTTAACCCCACCCACCCTGGAGGCTGGATCCGGTTTCCAGGAAGAAGATGTCTGCAATTTGAGCTCAGCAGCAGGTTTGCAAGGAACCCCGAACCCCTCATCTCCAGCGACTTTTTCCCCTAAGGCAGAATGCAGAGAGCTTTAAGAATGTTCTGGGTGTTTCTCAAAGGTTCAGGGACAGTGGCTCACTGAGTGAACACCTGCCCAGGGCAGAGATGGGCGTGGTCTCTTTCTGCTAGCCCCTCAGGCTGTCGGCCTCCACTGAGCCTTGACAATGTCAGGAAAAGCTCTCTGGGCCCTATTAGGGAGGCCATTGCATACTTTGCACATTATGGAGTGGAAACAGGAGGCTGGCAGCCCTGCCCTGAGACCCTTACCCCAGAGAGAGCATCTCAGTGCCAGCAACAGAAGCCAGGGTGTTGACTACCCTGGCTTGCATCCCTTCAAATGCATCCCTAAAGTTACCTTCAGGCCAACATGGATTAAAATGTGTATCACGCTTGGGGGTGGTTGCTAAGGGAATCAGGAGAAAAGTATTTGGTGTGTAAATCGCATTGTTTTCCAAATTAGCATCAACACAAGCTGTAACTTTGAAAGACTTTGAAGCTAATTAGCACATGTACTAGTGATTAAGGCAAAACAGACACAAGAGGCAAACTCAGGAATGGGCCTGATCATACTATTACTTAGCCATTGACATTTTCCTTCGGCCACTTAGTTGTGGGGTGGCCCCCGGCTAGGCCTGATCCAGATTCTTGTCCCAGATAAGAAGGAATTTCAGGAAACCATGAAGGCCAAGGTGAGCAGAAAAGCAAGATTCTTTCTTGTAAAGCCAAAGTGCACACTCAAGAAGGAGTGCCCGGAAGCTCACTAGACAGAGCCTCAACCAACAGGCTCAGGACCCTGCTTTCAAAGGATCTGGAGTCTTAGGGGGTGGTTTTGGGGGCAGGGCTTTACTACCATCCATTTCTGTCCCTTTCTGGGGGAATTTCAGAAATGTCATGGCGTCAGGTGCATGATGGGAGTGGGAGTGTCAGCCCTGGTAATTTTATTACAATGACCTTATACTGACCTGAAAGTCATCATGGGAAGACAGCCCGCAGCCATATTGGATACTTCCAAATGGCAGTGGTTCTAAGTCCCCAAATCTCCCAACTTGTGATTTCTACTACACTGAAGGGGAGGAGTGTTTGGTCTGTGCACAGAAGCAGGGGTGGGGTGGTGTATGGAAAGGGAGTTTGGGCAGTGCAAAGAGAGGAGTGGTTTGGGACGGCATGGCCAGGCTGTCATGTGGGTGGCAGGGACTGGGGTACAGGCCAGCCACAGCTGCAGCAGGAGCCAGCCACATTGCCATGCAGCCAGTCAAGGCTGTCAAACCTTGGGTCCTCCCTCCTAATGGTTCCTCCCTGCCCATGTCAGCTTGAGAAGAAAGTACAGTCTAAAGGGAGCAGAGCGAAGGCCCTGTGAGCAAGGGGATCAAAATGCATCACGCTCTATCCACTGTGTTACAGTAAGCTGGAGGATATTGTCTGGGACGTGAAAAAAGAAAAGGAAAAGCATTCTGAATGGTATTTGATGGCAAACCAGCTGAATGTCTCAAAATCACAAGAGGAACAGAGTTAAGCTAGGAAAACAAAAATTCAAGATAAAAAGTGCCCCAAAATTGCTCTTGAGGACAGAGTCAAGTTAGTAGAAAAGAAAGAAGTAGAAAGAATTAACTGTTCCAACTTGTTTGCATTTCTTTAATTTTTACTCTAGTGCACCACTAATTATGCAATTTTTTTTTTTTTTTGCTAATGCCAGTTTTTGTTGAACAACCTGAAGACATGTTTTCTTATTCTAGAAGTAGCAGAGCTCTGAGAAAATAGTATGCTGGAATGCAGTGATTCCCAAACTGTCATGGACTGGCCCCATCACAGTCCACTGAGGGCAGGCAGATTTCGGGGGCCCGCTGCTGGACATCCCAGTTAGCGGGGTCTGGATGGGGAACAGCAGTGGGAATCACTTCCAATCTTTCAGGAGAGTTCAATGAGCAGCCAGCTCTGAGGACAGCTATCTGGGTCTCTGTTATCCACCCGCTGGAGAAGCCAGGCAAAGCCGACGACACATGCTGGCAATGGACTTGAATGGAAAAAGTATCCCCCAGAGAAGAAAAGCAGCCTGGATGTGCCAGCCCTGCACACCAGTGAGATGACAGAGAAGCGGCCGACAGAGCATCCTTCCCCAAGGTCTCCAATGAGCCCAACTTAACACGTGCCACCTCCTAGAGCTGAAGACAGGGACAACAGAGGGACCAGAAACAGCCGTTGTTGACGGCCCTTGTGGGGCACCTGTGTTTCATCTCAGCCGCTCTCGCATAAACATAAGCAGGCAAGAAAGAGATCAGAAAAGTTCTCCTCCGTGGGAAGCGGCAACAGGGATGGAGCCTGCAATTGTCCTAGGGCAGCACTTGCCAGACCTCCCCAGACAGAGCCCTCCGGGGGCATTCTTGGGGTCAGGCTTGGGGACACGTCTAGGCGGGGAGCCAGCACAAGCATCAGGCGCTTCTCAGAATCTACCATTAACCAACCATCCAGTAGGGAAATATGCACGGGTCAGACACCTGAGCACACTCCTCAAAGTACATTCGAGTCACTGAAGAAACCAAGAGAAAATTAGCAGTGTGCAGGCCCCACCCCAGAAATCCAGAGTTCCGTTGGTTTTGCACAGGGTCCGGGCGGCTGGAACTTCGATCTTCCCAGGTGACCCTAACGTGGACCAGGGTGGAGCCATACGGAGCCCAGGATCCTCCAGTGTCCCTCCAATGTCAGGACCTTCAGGGCCTGCGAGGGTGATTTCTGTCTGCACCTCACATGCTCACTCTTCGGGGCTGCGTGGAGCCCAACAATTTGCTCTGCCACCAGGCCCTGGCTCGTGCTGATTCTGTTGGCCCAAGGCCACACTCAGAACCACCTAGTGCCTCAGGACCTGCATCTCACAAGACCTGCGATCAGTGAAGAGGATGGCTTTCCAGTACAAGATGGCCCAAGTCCTTGGTCCCCTGCACCTGCGTGGGAGACCCAGAATAAGCTCCTGGCTCCTGGCTCCTGGCTTCATATCAGTGCTGCTCCAGCCATTGCGGCCAACTGGGGAGTGAACCAGAGGATGGAAAACCTCTCTCTCTCTCTCTCTCTCTCTCTCTTTCTTCCTGCCTCTCCTCTCTCTGTGTAACTCTGCCTCTCAAACAAATAAATAAATCTTTTTTAAAAAAAAGTTTAAAGGAAGAAGATGGCTTCCTGGGCAGGTGTTGTGACACAGCGGGCTCAGCCGCTGCCTGCAAAGCCAGCATCCCATCCGAGAGCTGGTTCTGACCTGCACAGTGAACACGTCACTTTTTAAAAGCCGGTTCCTTGCCTCCCACAGAGATAGCAATGCTAAGCAAAGACTGGGATCTTGCGCGAATGTGAACAGAGTTGATTTGGCAGTGAGGAAATAAAAATACCGTCACGCCCGAGTGTGGGCCGCCCCACAGGGGAAGTACACAACGTGAGAGGGCCGAAGAATTGCCCAGGAATGAGAGGGAAGGGGGCAGGGGAAACGGTACCTGTAACTGGGACGGTGCCTCCAAGACTGGGGAGGCTCCGCCGGAGTTCCGTGGTGGAAAGACAGCTCCCTCCCGCCTTCCGCCTCTTTTTATAAAGAAGGGGTGCACCCCAGTTGGATATGTAAATAGGGTCAGGTCTTAGCATGTGCTCTGGTCCTGGATGTGACAGGTGCATCCTGGGAAGGTGGGTGTAGCAAGCCACCAGTTAGAGACAGCATCGTTTTGCGGGGATGCAATAACTCTAGCTCACCTAAACTAACTTCCTGCCTATTTCTCCCACATCAGTTGAAGTCCTAGCTGCTCCACTTTCTTTGTTTAAAATTTATCTGTTTATTTGAAAGGCAGAGTTACAGAGAGAGAAAAGAAGAGACAGAGAGAACATCTTTCATTGGCTGGCTCACTCCCCAAATGATCGCAACAGCCAGAGCTAGGCCAATCCAAAGCTAGGAACCAGAAGCTTCTTCTGGGTCTCCCATGCAGGTGCAGGGACTTAAGCACTTGAGCCAACTTCAGCTGCTTTCCCAACTGCATTAACAGGGAACTGAACCAGAAGTAGAGCAGCCTGGGCTCAAACTGGCACTCATATGGGATGCTGGCACCACGAGTGGCGACTCTACCCACTATACCACCATGCCGGCTCCGTGCTCCACTTCCAATCCATCTCCTTGCTAATACTCCTGGGAAAGCAGCAGCAGAAGACAGCCTGAGTGTTGCCATCCATGTGGAGGACTCAGGTGGAGCTCCTGACTCCTGGCTTCAGCCTGGCCCAGCCCTGGCTGTTATGGCCATTTGGGGAATGAACCTGCGGATGGAAGCTCACTCTCCTCTCTCTCTCTATCGCTCTCTTTCTCTCTCTCTCTCCCCCTTTTCTCTCTGTCACTGACTTTCAAATAAATAAATCATTTTTTTTTAAAAATGCATTTCTTACTTTAAAGAAAAAGATGATGGTTTCTGGCCTGTTTCTTACCCTGCACAAGGGCTGCCCCAAATCCTAGCTCCCCTGCCACGGGGCCACCCAGTGTTCTTCTATTTTGCGAGCCTCAAAGCCGAGCCCACTGGCCTGCTTTGCCGCAGAGGGCGCAGGGGGCTGCACGCTTTTCGGAGACTCTGGGGGAAGCTGCTTCCCGGCTCTCACAGGTTGTTAACAGAATTCAGTTTCCTGATGTTGTGGGCTGAGATCTCTGTTTCCCTCCTGGCTCTCAGCTGGGGCTCCTCCTAGCTCCTAGGTCCCTCTGCCTGAGAGCCAGCAACAGCGCCTGAAACCCTTCTCACACTTGGAATAGCTGCTGCCTCCCTCTGAGCTCCTGTGAGTACCCCAGGTGCACCTGAGCGACCTGGGCTCAGGCCCCATGGTGGAGCCCACTGATCAGCAGCCTTAGCTACATCCGCAAAGCCCCCAGCACAGCAGGACCTGGACCAGTGCTGGAGTGAACACGCAGGGCATGGAACTCCAAGAGGCATCTTTAGGTTTTTCCTACCCTCTCCCCACAACACCTGGTGTTAGTGCTTTCCAAAGAGCAGGTGCGGGAGGAGACCCCCCCCACCCTCAGTGTCAGCCACGTGAGTTGTGGGAATCCCAGCCTTCCCAGGCCTGTGCCAGCCCCCACCTCCCCCCTGGCGGGAAGGGATGCTGGTGCTGACTGAGGAAAAACATGGGTTCCCAGTGCCTTCTGGCTCCAAGATGAGGACGAGAAGGAAAAACACCTCTGCCCCTGGGAAAGCTTTCTGTGGCCTTAATTAGACCTCCGGGAAGTTGAGAGTGGGGCTTGGGCAATCCAGACCCATAGCCGGAGAGAGCAGCAGGATAAAGGAGGTCCTTGTTCCTAGAAAAGTCTAGGCTGCCTTGCTGAAGATAATCCCAGTTACGGGAGAGCGAGTTTCGGAAACGCTGGAGGCTCACTGCTTCAAGCCTCTCCCTCATCAGAGCCTCTCCAGAATCTGCCCAGGATGCAAATCCCAGCATGCCCCTGCGTGTTTCCAGCTCCTCCGTAGCTCCCCCAAATGCCAAAGACTCCACTCTCTGCAGAACGTAACAGGCCCTGTGATCTGGACCCCCCTGGTTTCCTGGCCTCACACCACATCCCCCCAAGTGTCTGAAGCTCCCCAACACCCCCGGCCCCAGCTCCCTGCTCCAGGTGCTGGAATACTTGCCCTCTAGTCTTCACATCACCGATCTTGCATCATCCATCACTCAGCCTGGGTTCTTCTCCTTCCGGAAGGCGCTTCTGTCCGCACGGCTAGGCCAGATGCTTGCTTAGAAACAATGACAGAGGCGTTGGCAAGAACTTAGAGCAATTAGCCCCGGAGCTGTGCGTCTGAAGTTGCCTGGGAATAACATGTGGGAGTCAGGATGGGGTTGGGCCCAGGCCTCACCCGCAGGCCCCATGGAAAACAGCTACTCACAAGTCAAGATGGCAGAGTACGGGATGCTTCTGCTCCTTGGTGCAGAGCCCGCGCCCCTGCCTGGGACCCATGCCATGAAACAGTCTGGAATCGTGACATGAACTAAAGCTGGGAGCCGGGAAGCCCGGAACATTCACCTTCCACTTCCCGAAAACCCTTTGAGCCTGGCTGTAAATGGCTGTAATGTTAGTCTACCGAACAGTCTTTTGGTAGAAGATGGGAAGCAATTCACCCTCCAATTGTGGCCTCTCCCCCAACTAAGAGGAATGAAATCTCCTAATGTCCTGCATTAGAACAACGGCCATCATATAAAGCCTGTCCTTGTCCATAGCCTTGCACATGGCACCTGCGAGCCTGATGCTCAAAGCAGTGGTTGAAGAAGCCAGGCCAGGCAGGCCACCTGCACATACCCACGGCCAGCCCCTCCCAAAGCCCGCCCCCCCCCCCAGGCTCCTGGTAGCAAGAGGGAGCTACATGGGAGCTAGACTGGGGACTAGACCCCCAGAGGAGAGCACAGTCTGCCTATGGGGTGGGCGGGCATCCAGTCGGCATGGTCCTACAGCCTCCGGATGGAGTCAGCAACCCTGGGGGCACACGGCCCATCACAGGAAGGCCCAGGGAGCTTTGCAGAACAGACACCTCTCCAGCCAACTTCTCAAGATGGAGTGGATTAGGATGGTGCAGAGCCCTGGCTGGGTCCTAGGGAGCTGAACGGGAGGCACCAGGCCACAGGCAAGCTGGGACTTAAAAGCTGCCAGGCGCAAGTTCTCCGTGGTGCCTCTGCTTTCCCATGCACCTGCTCCATCCTCTGCCCTGTCCCCTGCCCAGCACCTTCGCTGGCACAAGTTCTCTGTCCCCACATGGCTGTCCTGGCCTCTCTCCTATACCACAGCTCCTTCAGTCTCTTTGCTCAGGTCCCAGTTCTTTCTGCTCTCCGTGTTCTCAGGGGAGACCCTGAATTTGCCTGATGTGAGCCCAGGCTCAGAGTCTAAAGACCAGCCAGGCTGCAATGGTCAGACGCCCACCCTGGTCCACTTAGCTGCCTTGCATGGGCAGGTCATGTGGTCCAGCCCCAGTGGATGCACTCAGCCCCCGACCAGGGCAGTGGTTAGGAATGTGTGTCTAGTCCGAGACAGAGCAGAGCCTCTAGGTATGCGGGAAGGCAGTACCCGGGAGGCCGTGCTGTGGGCAGCTGTCCCCAGGCACCAGACTGCAGATCAAACTGGAAAGGCACAGGAAGAACTGCCAAGGGTGAAACAGGGGCCCAAGAACCTGCGGAAGGTCCCCAGGTCAGGAAGCAGACACCGCAATGGGGCATGGGAAAGGGCAGGGCAAGGCTGACAGCCTCAGACCCTGCTGAATCCCGGGGGGGCTGCACGGTCGGCATCCCTGACCTGCTACCCTCAGAGCTGTCAGGGACGAGGGCTCTGTGGAGAGGGAGAGCCTCTCAGCATAGACAGAGACAAACACACACACACACACACATGTGTCAGCCTCACACACACACGTGTGTCAACCTCACATACACACTCACATGTGTCAACCACACACACTCACGTGTGTCAGCCTCACACACACGTGTGTCAGCCTCACACACACACACTCACGTGTGTCAACCTCGACCTCAGCTGTCTAGGACACTACCATCACCAGAGCGCCCCCACCTTCCTGCACGAGTGGGTGGGTTTTGGATCCTGTTACAGGTGTATGTGGATGAATATACCTGGAAGTCCTGCAGAGTCAGGCTCAGGCAATACTGAAGTCTGACTTCTGTAACTGTGACCCCAAGGCCTTACGTCAATGAGGAGACGGTGAGCTCTGTAGATGAAGGCCACACCACAGAGCTCTCTAGAAAACGCAAGTAGGATCACTTTACTTTGCTGTGTCCATTCTTTCAGGGACTCCCCAGTGCCATCCATTCTATCACTTGTTGACCCGGTTCTGTGCTGTGAGTGCTAAGGTGGGAAACCCAGACTTGCATGGCATCTCAGGTCCCTGCCGACTGCTCCAGTCCAGAGATGCTCAGACTTGAACAAGCTGGAGAATCATGTTAGAATGTGGACTGGGGGCTGGCATTGTGGCATAGTGGATTAAGTCACCACTTGGGATGCTGGCATCCCGTATCAGCGTGCTGGTTTGAGTCCTGGCAACTCCACGTTCGATCCAACTTCCCACTAAGGTGCACCAGGGGAAGCAGCAGGTGATAGTTCAAGTACTTGGGTCCCTGCCACCCACGTGGGAGACCTGGATTCAGTACCCAACTCCTGTCTTTGGCCTGGCCCAGTTCTGGCTGTTGTGGGCATTTGGGGAGTGAACCAAAGGATGGAAAATCTCTCTTTCTCTCTCCCTCCCTCTCTAAGTTAAAAAAAAAAAATGCAAATTCTCAAGCCCCACCCCAAACCTACTGAATCAGAAAATCTGAGCGAGCGTGGGGCCTAGTGACCTGCTTTTGATAAACTCACCCTGTGTTTCTGATGCTTCTTCGAGTCTGAGAACCACTGCACTGCCACGTACTAGACCCTCAGAGGGGCAGCACCGACGTATTCCATAGCAGATCCCTACGGCACCAGGGAAGCCGACAGCACATGAGCGTGGCCTGGAGTGAGCGTGGCCTGGAGTGAGTGCACAGAGGCCCCCTGGGTGTGGTCCTCACTCCCCGGGGGCTACAGCCTCACAGCGCCCAACCTGAGCTCACTCCCCCACTTCTATAACACAATAGCCCTAGGAGCAGCCGTTTCTCTGCAGACACAGTTTGGAGGGGAAAATGTTACTCTGCCAGTGAATAATTTGAAGACTACATTGGAAAGTGACAGCAAGGAGAGCCAGGCGAGCGGAAAGTCATCTTGGTGACTGGGGCTAGAAGTGCTGGTCAGGGAAGGGAGGCATTCCAACACCTGCTGGGCCACCTGGGCAAGTGCGTTCCAAAGCCTCCACACTGCCCCTTTGTGATAAGCAAAGCAGCTCTGCTCTGGTGTGAAAGGCAAAGGCAGCAGAGCAGGTGTCCCCAAGGCAGGAGTGGAGACCCCGGTAGAGGTGGAAATGAGGAGGAAGTCACAAACACAGAGGCGAGGCGGACCTGTTTGTAGTCACGTACTCTCCAAAAGGCCAGGATGGGAGGACTGGGGCTGGGGTCCAGCTGAGAGCCCAAGGACGGCTTCAAACGGCTTTGGAAGAGTAAACTGGGCGTGAACCTGGGGTTCGCCCCTGAAATCCTACCAGAAAGTACTCAACTCCCTTTAAAGACTAGCAATGTGGGAACTCACGCAGCTTCTTGGCACACGAAAACAACTGGGAACAAGAGACGAAGCTTGCTTGTAAACTGACAAGCTGCAGTCTGTGGTTCTACCGGCTGCTCCCCATGGCCGGCATCTGCCCAGCCTGCTCTCAGACGCCCCCCACACCCCACCCAGGGCAGGTGGAGCACGCCTTGGGCTGCCCTCATGACCCAGAGTACAAAGAGGAGGCACCAGGCTGCAGTCCTGGCGACCCTCACCTTCTGCTCTGGGACCATGGTCTCCCCCAAACAGGTGCCGAGTGCTGGCCTGAAGCCCAAAATCATCCCCGGACTGTCTGGGAATGAGGCGTTATCTACAAAGAGCACTTGCCCTCAGTCAGGGCAGAGTTCAGGGTGAGGAACTACATCCCAGATACCTGCTGGAGACAGGGCATGCAGAGGAGAATTCCTTGTTTTGTTCTGTATAGAACACGTGGCTGGAAGAACATTCCTCCAGCACACGGCTCTGCGTGTGCAATAGGTGCACAAGCAAGTCCCGATTCTCGATGATAAAACAGAGATAAAAACATCTGGTAGAGATCGAGGCTTGGAGGACCCATCGGGATCCCTCCCGGACCTAATGAACATTGGAGGTGAAGATTTTCTTGTACCTCTTAGATTCTGTAGCCCTGGCCCATTTGAGTTCTAGCTCATTAAAGGAAGACGGATATAGCCCCAAACCACAGGCAAGTATAACTTCGAATGAGCCAGTAGATTATTTGCAAAAATTAGCAATGAAACCACTTCTGCCCCCAAGCTGGTTTGGGAAGCTACCTCTGCCTTCTTCTGGGCACAGGTGCCACCAGCTCAGGCTCTCGGAGTTGCCTGGTGGGCTCTCCAGGGTCACTGGGAGAAACATCTCATCTCCACGACTCACAAAGTCCGAAAGCTTTAGCTGGAGTTGTTTTGGGGTGTGTGCGGTTTGGTTGGTTGGTGTTTTCTGTTTGCTTTTAAAGGAGTTTTGTGGCCAAAGAATTTCCTGTACTCAGATTAGTTTGCGAGATCGACTCTAACCAAGTCCCACAGAGCAGGTGATTTAAGAGAGTGAGTGTCCGGGCCGGTGCCATGGCGCACTAGGTTAATACTCCTCCTGCAGCGCCGGCATCTCATATGCGCACAGATCTAGTCCCGGTTGCTCCTCTCCCAGTCCAGCTCTCTGCTGTGGCCCGGGAGGGAAGTATAGGATGGCCCATGTGTTTAGGCCCTGCACCCGCATGGAAGACCGGGAGGAAGCCCCTGGCTTCTTTGGATCTGCATAGCTCCAGCCATTGCGGCCAATTGGAGAATGAACCAATGGAAGGAAGACCTTTCTCTCTCTCTTTCTCTCTCTGTCTGTAACTCTACCTGTCAAATAAATAAATAAAAATCTTAAAAGAGAGAGAGAGTGAGTGTCTTCCAGTTCTAGATGTTGGACTCTGAGATCCAGGTGGGGGCAGGTCGGCCGCTTCCAATGGCTGTGGGGGAGGGGTGTTCCTGGACTCTCACCTCGGCTGGCAGGTCTTTTCCCTGCGTGTTCTCGTGATCCACTCTCTATGCAAATCTGTGTCCAAACACCCAGTTGTGTTGGATTAGGACCTCAGACGAGTGAACTCATTTTTTAAAAAGATTTATTTTAGGGGCCAGCACTGTGGCTTAGCAGATAAAGCTGCCTCCTGCAGTGCCAGCATCCCATATGGAGTTGGGTTCGAGTCCTGGCTTTTCCACTTCCGATCCAGCTCTCTGCTATAACCTGGGAAATCAGTAGAAGATAGCCCAAGTCCTTGGGCCCCTGCACCCACATGGGAGACCCGGAAGAAGCTTCTGGCTCCTGGTTTTGGATAAGCACAGCTTCAGCTGCTGTGGCCATTTGGGGAGTGAACCAGCAGATGCAAGACCTCTTTCTCTCTCTCTCTGCTGTGCTTCTCTGTGAAAAAAAGATTTATTTATTTGAAAGGAAGAGTGACAGAGAGGGAGAGACACAGGGGCGGTGTGGAGAGATCTTTCATCCGCTGGTTCACTCCCCAAATGGCTACAATGACCTAGGCTGGGCCAGGCTGAAGCCAGGAGCCCAGAGCTCCACCCAGGTCTTCCACATGGGTGCAGGGGCCCAAGCACTTGGGCCATATTCTGCTGCTTTCCCCAGGGCATTAGCAGGGAGCTGGATGGGAAGAAGGGCAGTGGAGACTCCAATATGGGATTCTAATGTCTCAAGCAGTGAGACATTTAACCACAAGGCTGCCCCACGAGCTCGTTTTAATTAATTACCTTTATTAGGTCCTAATCTCCAAGTGCAATCACACTGCAAGTATGAATCTGGGGGACATAATTCAACCCAGAGCATCCCCAAGCCTATTCTCAGGCACTTTATTTTTTAGATTTATTTATTTGAGAGGCAGAATTACAGAGAGACAAAGGCAGGGAAAGAGAGAGAGAGAGAGAGAGAGGGAGAGAGAGAGAGGGGAAGAGAGAGAGAAGTCTTCCTCTCTCAAATGGCCACAACGGCTGTAGCTGGGCCAATCCAAAACCAGGCCATAGCAGAGAGCTGGATCAGAAGTGGAGCAGCCGGGACTCGAACCAGCACCCATACAGGATGCCGGCACTGCAGGCAGCGGCTTTATCTACTACACCACAGCGTCGGCCTCTCTCGGGCACTTTTTGACACTGGAACATGAGGATGCAGTGTTCCCTGGCACAGCTTCCCGGGAAAATGCATAATTTCCACGGCCCAGGGGGAGCCCCCCCCCCCCCACTCTCCTACTCTATCCAGTGTCAGTAGAGCCCATCCCATCGTAGCTCACCAGGAAGGCACCCGCTTTGCCTCTGTGGGGCTGACTACCTCCAGCTTCACCCGTATTTTTCGAGTCTAGCCCTACAAGCTGGACCCACCTTCATGGCTGCGTTAATCACGCCGTGGGCAAGGACCTTCCCTGCGGTGGCATTGATGTGTCTGCAGGTCTCGCACGTCAGCGCTATATATAGCCCAAGGATCGATGTCAAGGTTTCTCACCTCTCCCTCTGCCCACCAGCTACAAAATGTGGTGCCTCTATCAAATCGCAGACCTGCCGGAAGGGTTTGCTGCTGTAGGAAGAAGGAGCAAGTTGGGGAGTTAAAGGGAGTGCAGGTAAAACGTTGGGGGAAAATCACCCAGGGCTCTGTCTGCCTGCTTTCCAGTTTGGTGGCTCTGAGCTTCAGAGAAACCTCCCCAGCAGCCACTCCAACTGGGAGACAGAGGAGGAGAAGTAGGAGGCTCTCCTCCCCAGGGGAGAGAGAGAGAGAGAGAGAGAGAGAGAGAGAGCGAGAGAGAAACTCTGCAAGTCTGCCCTGAGTCCCCAGAGCAGATGCGAGCACGAACAGCTGTGCTGTAGCTGGGGCTGTGGCTGTGGCCGTGGTTGTGGCCATGGGTGTGGCCATGGGTTCTCAGCCCTCGGTATCCAGAGTGGAAGAAGCACCTGTGCTATCTCAGCCCAAGCAACAGGTTCCCCTTGCTGTCTGGGATCACAGACGCTTTGGTGGCTCAGCTCTAAGGTGAAGCCAGGGGATACCTCTTCAAAGCCCAAGGCTGCCTGACGCCAAGGCCATCCCCAGAGACCCCAGGGCCAAGGCCAGTTGACTGGAGGGAGTCCAAGTTCCGACCTTCCCCTCTGGTCAGCAGAAGACTGGGCCCTCTCACACCAGGTCACCTCTCAGCCACCTTCATTTCCCACACTCTTGTATATGAATATGAAATCCCTGGATTTCGATAGGAGATGATGTCAGGAGAACGAATGGGCAGGGTTTGGGGGGCAGCCAGGGGAAGATGGCAAGCCGGGGGGCAGGGGCGTCTGAGCATTTCAATGGAAGGAAACAGGGCTGTGGGGAGAGCTCACCCCGGCCACAATGAAGGCTGGTTCCAGGCCCTTCTTCAGACACAAGGCTGGCATGCTCTAGCCATGGGACATAGCATCTAACAGCAACACAAGCCCCCCGAGCCTGTTTTTACACCAGCCTTGAAGGCAGTGAGTTAAGTCCCTGCAGAGAATGAAGAGCCCCAGCACTTGGGAGGGTTCTGGTGTGTGGATTCAGCAGGGCCACACCGAGGTCCCCAGCAGGTGGGGCCCGTGTCACCTTGGAGAGATGTCCTTTAACCCAGGAGGGGCCCTGGGATGGCCCTGTCCCACTGAGGTGAGCAAACTGCTTGCACTGAACTCTGAGCCCGAGAGCTTGTCTAGCACTTGCATAGCTACCACTCTGAGAGCCGCGTGCCCCGTGGCATTCCTGGACCTCTCTGCTGCCCACCCTGCCTTGCTCTGAGCACGGAGTGACCAAAGGAGCATCACGCCCACCCTCCCTGGAGGGCACACAGTAGTTGATAACTAAATGCTAACCTGTCCCAGTATCCTATGTCCTCCCCTGCACGGCTAGGTTGGCTCAGCCGTCTGTGGATTCCCCACACAGACCTTCAACAGCAGTGAGAGTGCCGCTTTCTCTTTGACCCAGCTCCTGAACCTGCCTTCCCCATCTGCACAATGGAGCTGAGGCTTCCTGCGGCTGCTGTAGGCACCGACGTGAACCCGTGAATGAGAGTGCGCTCTGGGTCTGCACGTTTTCACAACTGACGCGGGAACTCACACACACACACACACACACACACACGGGCTGGAGGCTGCTAGAGCGCATTCCTTCTGTCGAACTGTGTTCTTTTTTTTCTCTTTTTTAAGGATTTATTTTATTTATTTGAAAGGCAGAGAGGCAGAGGCAGAGAGAGAGAGAGAGAGAGAGAGAGGTCTTCCACCCGCTGGTTTACTCCCCAAATGGCTACAATGGCCATGGCAAGGCCAGGCTGAAGCCAGGAGCCAGGAGCTTCTTCTGGGTCTCCCACATGGGAGACTGGGGCCCAAGCACTTGGGCCATCTTCTATTGCTTTCCCAGGCCACAGCAGAACTGGATCAGAAGTGGAGCAGCCAGGATTCGAACTGGTGCCCACATGGGATGGCAGCACTGCAGACAGCGGCTTTACCTGCTACACCACAGCACTGGTCCTGAACTGTGCTCTGGTACCCGACCTCCAGGAACCTTTCCCTCTCACACATCACTGCCAGAGACCCCTGCCTGTCACAGGAGAACTTGCTGTTCCTGCTGCCCACAGTAGTCGCCACTTTTTTTTTTTTTTTTGACAGGCAGAGTGGACAGTGAGAGAGAGACAGAGAGAAAGGTCTTCCTTTTGCCGTTGGTTCACCCTCCAATGGCCGCCGCGGTAGGCGCACTGCGACCGGCGCACCGCACTGATCCGATGGCAGGAGCCAGGTGCTTCTCCTGGTCTCCCATGGGGTGCAGGGCCCAAGGACTTGGGCCATCCTCCACTGCACTCCCTGGCCACAGCAGAGAGCTGGCCTGGAAGAGGGGCAACTGGAACAGGATCGGTGCCCCGACCGGGACTAGAACCTGGTGTGCCGGCGCCGCGAGGCAGAGGATTAGCCTAGTGAGCCGCGGCGCCGGCTAGTAGTCGCCACTTTAACTGGGATCTCCCCGCACCACGGCTCCACAAGCCAGACTTCGCTGCTTTGGATATGTGATGTACAGGGGCTGTAAGTCCGAGCCGTCTCCCTGCTAATGTGCCTGTTAAGGCTGCAGAAGACAGCCCCAGTAGGAGACCCAGATGGAGCTCCTGGCTGCTAGCATTGACCTGGCCCAGACCATCTGTCAGGCCATTTGGGGAGTGATCCAGCAGGTGAAAGATCTCTCTCTCTCTCTCTCTGTTGCTCTGTCTTTCAAATAAATAAATACATGAAAAACCTTAGAGGCCAGTGGGAGGCAGTTATAGGCCCCGGTTTCTACAAAGCCCTGGGCCCCAGTCTCAATGGGCTGTCTGCAGCATAGTGGGTAAAGCCGCCACCATTCCATCCCAGTGCTGGTTCGTGTCCCGGCTGCTCCACTTCCCATCCAGCTCCCTGATGATGTGCCTGGGAAAGCAGTGAAAAATGGTCCAAGTCCTTGGGCCCCTGCACTCACATGGGAGACCTGGAAGAAGCTCCTGGCTCCTGGCTTCGGACCAGCCCAGCCCTGACCATTGTAGCCATTTGGGGGTGAACCAGTAGATGGAAGACCGTTCTCTCTCTCTCTGTCTCTCCCTCTCTTGCTCTATAACTGTGCCTTTCAAATAAATAAATAAATCTTAAAAAAAAAAAAACCTAGGGGACCAGCACTGTGGCACAGCAGCTATTTAAAAAAAAAAAAAGATTTTAGGCCAGCGCCGTGGCTCACAAGGCTAATCCTCTGCCTGTGGCACCAGCACCCCGGGTTCTAGTCCCGGTTTGGGCGCCGGTTCTGTCCCGGTTGCCCCTCCTCCAGTCCAGCTCTCTGCTATGGCCTGAGAGTGCAGTGGAGGATGGCCCAGGTCCTTGGGCCGGGCACCTGCATGGGAGACCAGGAGGAAGCACTTGGCTCCTGGCTTTGGATCGGCGCAGTGTGCTGGCTGCAACACGCCGGCCGTAGCAGCCACTTGGGGGGTGAACCAATGGAAAAAGGAAGACCTTTCTCTCTGTCTCTCTCTCTCACAGTCTAATTCTGCCTGTCAAAAAAAAAAAGATTTTTCAAAAGTAATTGTTGAAGAAGTAGATTAATGGACTGAGAAGTTCCATGCTCCTTTATAACTAGAACACAGCCCTGCTTTGGTCTGTGGCCTGGAGGGACTCCAGGGCTCCTGCAGAGCCCTAGGGGAGTGGGCAGCCCCTGGTGTCAAGACAACACACCCCCCAGAGCCCCTGGCGTGGACACGTGAGACACTGCTTAGTAAGACTGGAGAGGCTCAAAGTTCAGGGGACAGAGAGCGAGAAAGGGAAGTGCTGGGTGGGGTCCTAGGCCAGGCCTGCAGCTGTGCCCACGCACTCCTGGGAGGCCAACTCAAAGCTAGGGGACTAGGGTACGGCTGCCTGGGAATAAGCCAGCCCAGGGCCAGGCTGAGAGGTGCTGGCGGAGAGAGAGGGCTGGTGAGTGGCATCTGGGATGCCCCTCCACCTGCCCACCGGCCCAGCACCTCCCTACAGAGGAGGAACCACACCCAGCACCTCTCCTTTGCAGAAACAGCATCGCCGTGGGCTCTGTCTGGGGAGCCGTGACCACGTGCCCAGGTCACCCAGAGAACGCTGCGGGACCCGTGAGCAGGAGAGAATGAAACAGACACGATCGGCGCCCAGGGCAGAGCTCCAGCGCTGCTTAAGAGAAAGCTAACCTGCAACGAGAATACTGAGTGGTGGGAAGATTACTCGGTGACATCCTCCTGCCGGCCCACGCCGCCCTTTGTGGGAAGAATTTCTGATAGATAGTCTTTAGGAGCCGAGGATTGGGGGTGAGGGGTGCCTGCTGGGGAGGGAGAGGGCAGGCACTGGGGTGGGGGGATGCTGTAAGAGACAGCCGCAAGGTGCACGGAGGTCCCCCCGGATCCACCATTCGCACACGTGCGTGGGAGACACCTGTGGACAGTGCAGCTGGGGTGGGCCTGGGCTCTGCTCACCTTTATCATCCTGGGGTGAGGGGGCTCCAGCCGACACCTGCGTTAGATCACTACACGACAGCGGTCCCCAGATAATCAGTAATTGTCACAATGGCTGCCATAAGGCCCCTTGTCACAGACACGCTGTGTTTTTCACGTATGTTCCTCTTCTCTTTGTCCTATGTTCACAGAGCACATGAAGGCCCCAGCGACCCCCACTGTGCTGAGCCTTCTCTTACCTGCAGGCCAGGCAGGTGCACGCACACTCACACACATGCACTCACATGAACTCACACACATGTGATTGCATCCTTGGGTGGGCCTGGCACTCACTCCTTGCTCTGCAGGTCTCTCACCTGGGCCCTGGGGCTGGAGCCCCCCTCACCTCCACCTGGCCTCTCCCCCAGTACCAGGGCCTGCACCGGCCCTTCCCCCAGGTCCTCTGCTAACTTCCACACCCCAAGTCTCCATCCTTTCTTGTCCTCCGAGGCCAGGTCTGCTCAGCCTTGAGCCAGAGCCTTCCCCTCGGCCCCTTCCCCCCACACACACACCCACAAGGCTTTCTCATGTCCTCAGCGCGCACTGCCCTGTGATCCCTAACACTGCCCAAGGCGCCCCTCCAGGGGATGACACTGGCTCGGGCTCGCCTCAGTGCTTCTCTCCTCTGCCCCACCAGGGACCCTAGCCAGGCCTGGGGACACAGGTGGCTGTGGGTGCTTCCCAGCCTTGTTTTGGGAATTCCCTGCCACCCTGAGACCGCATCTTGCCCCTCCTCACTCCTTGCCACTCAGAGTCACGTGGATGGGCTCGGCACCCACCCGGAGCCTCCTCTCCAGCCCTGTCTGTCACAGACCTGTTGGCCTTGTAGCTTCAGCACTACCACCCGCAGCGAGGGCCCCCGAGGTTTGTCCCCCCCCAAGACTTGTCTGCTAGGACGCAATTCTGCACCCCCACCACCCCAAGGGGCCCCTTGCCCCTCGCCACCACTGTCTGCCTGCAGTCTTTTACCACCACCTCCACCCTTACTACTGCTACCATTGTTACCTCTGCTAATACATGCACACACACCCATGCACTCATTCTCACATACACACACATTTGCACAGTGCACTCACACACACAAGCATGCACACGTACACTCACACATGCACACACATGCACTCACACAGTGCACTCGCATGTACTCACACATGCAAGCACACACATACTCACATGTGCACTTACACACGTGCTCACACACATGTATGCACATACGCACATGTGCACACATGCAAGCATGCACACGTACACTCACACATGCACTCAGGCACACATGCACTCACACATGCACTCAGTTCACTCACACACATGCAAGCACACACACATACACTCACACATGCACTAACACATGCACTCACACACACAGCATGCACTCACCCATCTGTACTCACTCACACATTCACATGCCATCACACAGTGTGCTCACACACATGCGCTCACGCACACACAAGCATGTACATGTACACTCACACACGTGCTCACACACATGAATTCACACACACAAGCATGCACGTGTACACTCACGCGTGCCCACATGCACTCAGGCACACATACACTCACACATGCACTCACACACACATGACGTACACGTACACATGACTTAAATGTGGTCATTGCTCATTTCTCCCCCGATTTTGTGCATTCCCGCTCTTTTTAGGGCTGAACTTCTTGGAGTAATTCTTGCTTCCTCATTTTCTACCCTCTCCCTCTCAGTGATCTGCTTGGTCATCAAACCCTGTGCATATTTCACAGCTATCAGCACATCCAAGCACTGGCAAAGCAACCTGGTCCTGGGAATGCAGAGTTCTGACTCCTAGCCCACAGCTGAGCACAGGTTGGCTCTTTGCTGGCCTCAGCCGGTGCCTCTGTGAAATGGGCAGTTGCCTTGATGAGCTTTAAGACCTGGGGCAAACAATGCTGGCTGCCTTCCCCACATCCATTCTCCTATTACCCCTGACAGAGGCTTCATTCTGTCCTGGACTGTGACATTCTCACCCACAAACGCAGCTGCTCCCTGGGGGGCTGGTTCTGACCTCAGGGAGATGGTGGCTGCCTCCTGTGGGGCCTCTGGTCCCAGAGGTGTCACTGGCCTTGCATGGGTAGGCAGTAACCCCCCAGGCTGGCTGGATGTCACCACGGGAACACAGTGGCCCAGGCTTAGGGCTCAGAACCTAGGAGCTAGACAGACCCAGTCCTGTCTCAGAGATCCCAGCATGAACACCTCTCTCTCTCTCTCTCTCTCTCTCTCTCTCTCTCTCTCTCTCTCCTCCCTCCCTCCCTCCCTCCCTCCACTGTTAAACACACTCTGGCCCACACAGACGTGTCTCCTACCTGCCCTGGTCTCCCTGGTGGGGCTGGGAAAGCAGGTGCAGGACAGGCCTTGGGGTGGGACAGCTGCTCCCTGTCCCTGAGTCTTCTTGTTCCAGACTCAGCCCGCCTGGATGGGGCTGGTTTCCAGACCCACATCAAACTGGTTCCCAAGACCTATCAGAGGGCGCCAGGCTCCGCCCTGCACAAGGAGGCCTGGCGATGGGGGCGGGGTGCTCTCCTCACCGTGCTGGGCTGCTGACATGGTGAGCTCTCAGTGCCTGGTGAAGGTCCCCAGGCATCCGTGGAGGCCCTGCCCCGTACCTGACTCAGGAAGGCAGGCACGCAGAGGTGAGGAGGCTCAGGAAGGGGCGCCCTCCGCACAGGGCACGCTCCGCTCTGCCTTCTCATGGGCCCGCAACTCCAGCACCAAGGCCTCGCTCGCTGTTCCGAGCTCCTCTGTCCGTCCTGCCTGTGCCCGGCTTGCCAGCAGGATCCTCAGCTTCCGCGAGCCCCTGGGTGATGGAGCTCGGGTCGCGCTGATGGGCGCGTGCGGGAGCCCCTCCCGGAGCCTGCCCAGCATGTCTGTCGGGTAGAGTCCGAGCATCATTTTGCAAAGCTTGTCTCTGAAGCGAAGCACCGGTCTGGTTCTGCCCGCTCTTCCCAGCACCCCACCAACTCAGCCTCTGGCTTGCCATGACTGGCAGGGAGGCTACCCTCTGTGGATCGCCTCTCCACCAAGGAACCAGGCAGAAGGAGGGAGGGGGCAGGGAGCTGAGAGCAGCCCCAGGCACGGAAGAGGCCCCTGGAGCAGCGCTGCGAACAGCCTCCGCCCCAAGCAGCTGGCGCAGGTGAACAAACAGGGTAGAGGTGATGTCTCCCACTGAGAGGCCGAGTCCACCGGGGAGCAGCCCTGTGGCTGCTCTGGCACCACACTGCCCGCAGTGGGCGCCATCCCTTGTCCTGCTGCGGAGAGCCCTGCAGACAACCGATTGAGGGCGGCCTGAGGACCAGGGTGCCATCTGCAGAATGTCCACTAGAGGTCAGCCCAGAGGGAGGGCTCTGCCAGGGCTCCTGGGTGCTCCACCCACCGACAGAGGCCCGGGGCCGTAGGGACAGGTGGAGGGTGAGCCCCTCTCCCCACCCGGCGCCCATCTACCACCCACCTCCTCACTGTACTTGCTGAGTTCTCCATCAGTCAGCTGTTAGAGGCAACGTGATCCAGCACCCCCCCCCCCCAAGGCAGAACAAGCTGACCTCGCTCTGGAGGTCCCAGATGCCCCACGGGGTCCCGGCCAAGACACGCGTGGACTGGGAAGGATCTGGAATGCAGTAGAGCAGGTGGGGGGGGGGGAGTTGTGAGGGCACTGCCCAGGCAGCCCTGGCCATCACGGCAGGCCAGGAGGGCTTTGAAGAGCTGAGCTCATCCCTGTCTAAGAGTTAAGGTGGGAGTGGGGGCCAGGTAGTCCGGAGTCCTTTTAAGAAGATGATGAATGGTTCCAGCGCTGTGGTGTAGCGGGTAAAGCTGCTGCCTGCAGTGCCAGCATCCTATATAACGCCGGTTCGAGTCCCAGCTGCTCCACTTCCAATCCAGGTCTCGGGTGTGGCCTGGGAAAGCAGTGGAAGATGGCCCAAGTTCTTGGGTCCCTGCACCCGTGTGGGAGACCTGGAAGAATCTCCTGGCTCTTGGCTTCAGATCAGCGCATCTCTGGCCATTGTGTCTAATTGGGGAGTGTAACTCTGACTTTCAAATACACACACACACACACACATATATGAAGACGGTGAGTAAAAAGCGCAGCTCCAGACTGGGTGCTGGGGTCACAGAGCTCTTCCAAGGCAGCCCCACTCAGGGCACATAACATCAGGCCTGCTGTGTTCCGAGCAGGGCAAACACATTGCAGCCCTCTGGGTGCCCTGTGACCACCCCCCCCCCCCACAGCTGTGGGCATCACTGTGGCACCGCTGGGAGAGGCCGAGGGGCCCCAGGATGCATTGTAAAAGCCTCTGGGCTGGGCGTCCTGAGGCCTTGGGCACCACCATGGGCCCGGGCAGCCCAGGCCAGTGCACACAGGGTGGCTGACCCCCGCCCCACGGCACGGCTGTTCTGTTGAAGAGATGAGCTGTGTCAGCCACTCCGCTCTTTTGAGTAGATTCCTGGTGGGCTCTGGCAGACAGCCTCAGGGCACTGGAGGACAGGGGGCGGGAGGGCAGTCATCGAGGCCAAAACACAGCTTGGCCTGCCCGCCCCAGCCCCACCTCCATGTGGGGGAGGGAGGCGGGGAGTGTCCTGTCCCCAGCAGGGCCTTCAGCTCACAGGTCCTCTGCGATGCTACTTTGTACATTCTCAGTGAAGACTGCAAGGGGCTTCCTCAAAAGAACAGCCAGACCTGGGGCCCAGCGCTGTGGCATAGTGGCTAAATCCTCCGCCTGCAGTGCCAGCATCCCTTATGGGTGCCGGTGTGAGTCCCGGTTGCCCTACTTCTGATCCAGCTCTCTACTATGGCCTGGGAAAGCAGTAGAAAGTGGCCCAGGTCCTTGGGCCCCTGTGCCGGTGTGGGAGACCTGGAGGAAGCTCCTGACTCCTGGCTTCGGATTGGCGCAGCTCCAGCTGTTGCAGCCAATTGGGGAACAAAGCAGTGTATGGAAGACCTCTCTCTCTCTCTTTGCCTCTCCTTCTCTCTCTCTCTCTGTGTGTAACTCAGACTTTCAAATAAATAAACACCTTAAAACACAAGCAGAGAGCACACACACATGGGACCTGCATGCACACCAACACATATGTGCAGCACACACATGGACCTGCACACGCAGACCAACACACACATGCAGAGCCCGCATGCTCTACTCTCTCCAGCTCTGTGTCCTCGGGTAAGAGGCTCCACCTCTCTGAGCCTTTGCGTACTGCTCTGTAAAAGAGCATGTGTCAGAGCTGTTCACTCCAAGGCAGGGCATGAGGATGGATGGCAAGCAGACCTGCAACGTCCTAGCCTGAGGTCCATGCCTAGCCATTCAGCTAAGGCTGCGTGTGGTTGCCCAGGACAACGGTGCTGGCTGGGTCAGGGTGGGAAGCCTGGAAAACAGGAGTGCTGGCTCACGCTAGACACGATGGATGGGCCTGGCAGCTGTTTGCGTCTTTAGGCTGGTTTTTGACTCCGCAGATCCTTGGGGACCAGGCTTACCAAGTGTCACAAGTCCTACAGCATGGAGCATCCAAGGGATGGAGTGGTGACACTTTCAGGCCTTCTGCTGCTGGTCAGGAAGTCTCAGGAGTCAGTGACAGGTCATGGAGGCATGCACTGACCGCAGGGAGACAAGGAAGAGAAAGACCCTCAAATAAATGTAGAGAGAGACTCCGAATAGAAGGTGGCAGCTGTGAGGACAAGCAGAGGCTGTCCGGATACAGCGCAGAGGGACAGACCGTCAGGACCTACTGGCACACAGATGGAGAGAGAGCGGGGCTGCTCCCCAGCTTCACGGCCTTCGCTGATCACGCATGCATGGCCATCCTCCATGGACAGCAGGGAGAAAGCGTGGAAGCACAGATGCCCATCTGCCCGTGACCTTGGCGCCCACCTCCTGCTCCGGCTCCCCAGAGGCAGCTCCATCTCTGCAGCTGTGCTGGCCACTGGACCCACCTCGTGCCTGGGCAGCCTTGGAGCCTGGAGTGGGTGGCTGGGGAGTGGGGGTAGGCTAGGTCACCAGTAAGCTGAGGCTTGAGGAGGAGGAGGGGGAGGGGGAGGGAAAAGGGAGGGGGAGGGGGAGGGGACGCGGCTGCTTCAAACAGCCGAGTCCCCAGCGCGGCCACAGGCAATACCGAGGAGCCTGCACTTGTCAGCCCTGCATTTTAATGGTATTAATGAGACCTTGTGCAATTTTCTCCCTGAAAAAGGTGCTTTTTTTCTTCTATGGTTCCTGGGCCTGGTAAGGCTGCACCTAGCTTTGCCCACTGCGGGAGGGAGCACGGCTGGAATTTGGTCTTCTTTGCGTGACGGTAATTAATTCTTTCCAAGGGTGCTCGGGGAAGGCGCTGTCTGTGGATCTGACCACCTGCCACCCCGCTGCTCATTTGCCTGCAGGAGGAGTCGGCCACTCCAGAACAGGGGAGGGAGGCAGGGAGACGGGGAAGGAGGAGACATCAGGTGAGACACGGCCCGGCCCAGCTGACCGTCCCTGCCCTTGATGGGGGAGCCTGCCGTGTCTCACGCTGGCAACCCATGAGTGCAGAAGACAGGCTGGTTGTAGAAACATTCCCATCTGAGCCAGCCTCTGCCGCCCTAGCAACTTACACCCGAATGTCCACTTTCATGGTGTTCTTGGGGTGTCCCCCTAGGGTTCTCTCTGGCCCCCTGCTCCCGCTCGGGGCATTTGTCTTGATCTCTTTGATTGACTTCTCCCATTTCCACAGTCCCATCAATGCCAGTGTTCCCAAGGTGCCGCTCTCCTCCTCTTCTCTGCACACTGCGAAGCACTGGTCCAGAGGTCCCTTCATCCCCACATCCTGGACAAGCAGGCTGGTCCCAGCTTGGGGGCGAGCAGGACCCAGGAGGCCACAGCTCTGCCCTCCAGGAGCTCGGTGTTCCGGAATCGCAGCCAGAAACGCGGTGGCAATTCAGTCCCGGAGCTCAGTGTCTGGAAGAGCCGTTTCTCCTGCTTGGAGGGTGAGGGTCTGCAGAGAGCCTCGGAGGATGCTGAGACATTGAACGAGGGAAGTGCCGAGAACAGCGCCTGGGAAAATAAGTGCCTGGTCATTAAGGTGCAGATGTCAGCTTGAGCTGCAGAACAGTTTCTAGCCGGGCTTCTCCCTGTGGTTGCAGGTGAGCACACCTCACCCTGCTCCCAGCTGTGCCCAGAGGAACACCTGCCAGGTCCCAGTAGGTATCATCTCCCACACTATGGGTGCTCCCCACAGTGACAGCACTGGCACTCACCCATCGCTAGAGCATGGGAGCCATCCACACCCAACCAGCTATCGTGCCTGTAACCTCTGTTAGGATCAGGCAGAGCTGTGCAAACCCCTGAACTAAGAGCTTGCAGGGGCCTCAAAAATTAGCACCTAACCAGGCCAGTGTCGTGGTGCAGTGGGCTAAAGCCCTGGTCTGCAGTGCTGGCATCCCCTGTGGGTACTGGTTGGAGTCCCGGCTGCTCCACTTCCAATCCAGCTCCCTGCTAATGTGCCTGGGAAAACAGCAGAGGATGGCTCAAGTCCTTGGGTCCCTGCACCCACATTGGGAGACCCAGAAGAAGCTCCTGGCTCCTGGCTTTGGATCGGCTCAGATCCGGCTGTTATGGCCGTTTGGGGAGTGAACCAGCAAATGTAAGACCTCTCTCTCTCTCTCTCTCTCTCTCTCTCTCTTTCTCTCTTTCTTCCTCACTCTCTGTCTCTCCATGTGTGTGTGTGTGTAACGCCATCTTTCAAGTAAATAAAATAAATCTAAAAAATTAGCACCTACCCCAGAAATTCCCACGCATAATATGTGCTGAAATATGTACTTCAGTTTTTGTATGAAACACCAATAGCAGCTCTAGTCACGATAGCCAAAAGGTGGAAATGACTCAAATTGTCCGTAAATGGGTGAATGGAACTTCAGGGAATTCAAGGGAAATGGAATGAAAAAGTAATGATTAAAAATAAGAGTTTTATTTTTCAGCCTAAGCTGTGTCAAGTTCAAGATGCTATTATAAGCCATGATACCAGCCATTTGAGTCCAGCTCCAAAGAATAAGGTTCCTGGGAATGTAGCCATGTCGATGTGGTATTTTTTAAACTACTCACTGAAGAAAAATGAATTCCCTTTGAAGATTATTTAAGATTAGGAAACAAAAAGAAGCCAGAAAGAACCAAAGCAGGACTGTAGGGTTGCTGTCTAATGATTTCCCATGGAAACTCGCAAGTACAGCCTTTGATGAGAGAGATGAGCAGGGGGAACTGTTCTGGGCGAGAAGGAGTCTCTGGTGTGGTCTTCCGAGCGGTCCTTCTGTTAAAGCGTTGGCTGACTTCTCACTCTCCTGATAAACAGAGGTCACCATTCCTTAGCCCTCATAAGGCCGACAAGCAAAAGGCCCTGAGCAACACCCCAAAACGTTTCCATGACCTTTGCTTTTGCCGGCTCTGCTGGTGCTCTGACTGGACCAGTCTACCTCTCAGTAGCCACTGCTTTGGTTGTGCGTTGTTTTCAGGATCACACGGGGAAAGCCAGTTCTCATGGCTGTCACACTCCTTCCAAAAACCCTTCACGATCTCCCTCCCACTTGTTTAAAATTTCCCGAGAACTGTGCTGTTCTCGGCAGCTGAGCTGTGCACAAGGGTTTTGCCATAGAATGAGACGTTTGCTCAACTTTGAGTTTTCTATGGGAATAGCATGAGCTGAACCAGTTGAGATGCCCATGGCATTGGCTGCTGCTTCTGCTGTAAATGATCAGTCCCCTTCAGTGAGGGCAGGAATATAATTGTTTCCCCCTCAGTTGGGGGGTGATCTGATGCCCTAGGCTTCTCATCCCTTCTTGAGCCACCTGTCTGTACAAGGCTCATTTCTTTGTGGCATTGTCCATGGAAACTTTCTGTTCAGCATCAATGATTTCACTATTCTTCCGCCCAAGCTTCACCATCAATTTGATGTTTGTTCTTCCATCCATTGAAGCAGAATTCATGTTGCTCTGATAGACTGAGCAACAGAATTCATTTTGCTCTTTTCAGACTGATGTCTCATCATGCTAAGTGCTCCAAGCTAAATCCAGTTCAGAAACATTAAAACAAGTTAGTACCAGTTCATTTTGCTGCAAAAAAAATTTATTTGAAATCCATGCATAGCTTTTTCCTGCTACTCCTTTTCTGTAAACTTTCTGAAGGCTTCTCATTCATGCGATGGAATACTAGTCAGGTGTGAAGGAAGCAAGCACCATGCATGTTACAAAGGAGGGAGCCCGGAAATGGTGATGCTAAAATGAAAGAAGCCAGACCGAAGCCTCACATATTGTATGGTTCCATTTGCATGAACAGGCAAATCCGTAAGTCAGAAATCACATCCGTGGTTGCCTGGGGCTGGGGAGAAAGGATAATAGGGGGTAACTGATGGATGGGTGCAGGGGTTTATTGTGGAGATGGAAATGTTTTAAATTCAATAGAAATGGTAGTTATGTATCGTTGTGAAGCTACTCAATGCCACCGAACTGCTGGCTTTCAAACAGCCAATCGTATGTCATGTGGGTCTCGCCCCAGTACTTTAAAAAGTATATTGGGTTTTCTCTGGGGAACCTGCTGGCTTTGACCAAAGACTCCTTCTGTCAGCAGCGTGGAAACACCCAGCAGGCCAGGGCGAGAGAAGGTGCAGTGTTGAGATTGCATTGGGAAGACAGGGCCCGGGGGGCTCTCAAGGTGCGGCTTATATGAAGCCCCTTTCACCCCCAGGCCCTTCCTCAGAGGGGCTGCTTCCCCCCAGCCGCCCATCTCTGCAAGGAGGCTGCCATCCTCTAGTGTAGGGGCGGCGCCTGGGAAAGGGGAGCTTCTCCGTGCGGTGTGCAGGTGCTCACACCCAGGCCGCCAGCAGGAGGCGCCCCGTCCTATCCCAAGGGCTGCTGAGAGGGCAGCCCCAGGCTCAGCTGCATTCAGCAAGATTGCGAACTGAACACAGCTCCACTCTGGAAGCCGGCAGGGCTGGGAGCAGGACGGTGGGCCTGCCTTTGTTGGCAGGGAGCAATGGGTCTTTTCCCATCTGGGTCAAAATGTCCCAGCCTGAAGGCACAGGAAGAGCTGACCCTGGGGAGACTGGTCAGGGGGTGTGAATGGTGCTTCAGTCCCCAGAGCGCTGCAAGCCATGGGACCCAGGGAAAATGGCACAGGCAAGGCAGGTGGATTGGTGAGGGCAAGGGCAAGGGCAAGACAGGGCAAGGGCTCCGACACCAAGAGCAAGTTCAAGTACCATGGGGACTGAGGGTGGGAGCGTGAGTGCCTGCTGGAAGATCCGCCCCTGCCGCAGGGCGCGCCCACCTCTCAGCATCTTGGGACCCCCGCCCTCCTGGAGCACAGCCCTGTGGGTCCTCCTCCACCTGGCTGTCTGCCAGGCTCTCCCAGGCTCTGGGTTAGCTGCCTCTGGATGGTCCGCCCGTCTCTCCTTTGCTTTTATCTTCTTCCTTTATCTTCCGTGCAGTGTTTCACCCTCTTCTTTGTACAATTCTTGTTGCTCTCTGACTCGGAGGGGCAGGGGGAGTTGAGGAGGCGGGGAGAGTCTGTGTCTGCACAGTTCCTGGGCTGGCCACCCTGACTCCTTGTCTTGAGATGCTGATAAGACACACTTGGCTTGCTTTTTAGATCACCTTTTCCCCACACCACTGAAGTCTGATCGATTCTCCTCCCGAACACTGCTCCTTCCCCTCCCTCCCCACTGCCATGCCTGCTTGGGGGCTCCCTGCACATGCTGTGACCAGTGACCCTGCTAACCCAGCCCTCCACCCCAGCGCCCTCCCCAGGTGGGCGGCTGCAGGGGCTCTCAGAGCGGGCTCCTGGGCACTGGTTAGAAATGCAGGCTTTCAGGATCCACTGATCCCAGAACTCTGCAGGGGGATGCAGCAGTCTGGCCCAGCAAGCTGTCTGTGTGATTCTCCTGCTGCCCAAGTCTAAAAGCACTGACCTACTTAAAGGCCCTCAGTGGCTCCCACTCCCAGGCCAGGCTCCTTCTCAATGTGTGCAAAACCTCTGGGACCCACTGCCTGCCTGGCTGCTCCTCCCCACGCCCTCCCACCAACCCCTTCCCAGCAAGCATGGCGTCCGTGATTCCTGCTGCGGGACCCCTTCCCTCCCATCCACACTCCACACTGGCCACGTCTTCCTGGGCGCCCCTGTCCCTGCCTAGGCCACCCCCTCTGTCCCCAGCCATGGGCCTGTGGGCTGGCTCCCTGTGCTGTGAGCTCTCTGAGGACAGGACTTCCGGTTGGTATGTCAGTGCTGCAGCACCCTGCCC
Source organism: Lepus europaeus (assembly GCF_033115175.1). NCBI lineage: Eukaryota > Metazoa > Chordata > Mammalia > Lagomorpha > Leporidae > Lepus > Lepus europaeus. Next base: position 147,025,692 of record NC_084828.1, read on the forward strand.
CTGTGTGGCCCCTGACTCAGAGCCAGGACTGCATCCTGTATCCTGCCAAGCTCAGCCAGACAAGGGTGGCTGCATTCCACAGCTGGGCTTACTGTCCCTGCAGCCGAGTGATGGGGCACACTCAGGGTCACACTCCTGACGGCACAGCCCTTAGGGGACGCCTATGGTGTGTAGAAAGAGTGACGCAGCTGGATTCCAGCCACCTGTCTTCGGACCCCTGTTCTGCCAATTTCCAGCCCTGTGACTTCTGGAGAAAGCCCAAGACACAATTTTCTCATCTGTAAAGTGAGTCCCTAAAATACATTCTCCAAAAGCATTGTACTGAACTTGGGTAAGTGTAAAAGAGCTTCAGAACGTTTGGGGAGGTGGAATGAAAAGTTCGTACACATTTTTCATGAGCTTTTAGAAGCCTCATAGAGATATCCTTTATTTAAAAAAAAAATCTGTTTATTTGAAAAGCAGAGTTATAGACAGAGAGAAGGAGAGAGAGAGAGAGAAACCTTCATCTGCTGATTCACCCCACGGCCAGGGCTGTGCCAGGCGGAACCCAGGAGCCAGGGACTTCTTCCAGATCTCCCACGTGGGGGCAGGGGTCCAGGGACTTAGACCATCTTCTGTTGCTTTCCCAAGCACATTAGCAGGGAGCTGGATCAGATGTAGAGCAGCGGGACTTGAACCAGCGCCCGCATGGGATGCCAGCACTGCAGGCGGCAGCTTTACCCATTACGCCACAGTGCCGGCCCCTCACAGGGACATCTTAATTTGTGTCCCTCTGAAAGCAGGACTTCACAAAAGGGCTGGGTGCAGGAGCTTCTTTAGGACGTGGTCCTGGGGCGTTGGAAGGCAGATCTGCAGAGAGCAAAGTCAGGAAAGAGGAAGCAGCAGCGAACACCAGCTCCGGGGGACGGGGGGTCTCCCACTGCAGAACCAGGACCAGAAGTGGGGTCGTTGATCAGGGCCCCCATCTCCCAGTAGCTACGGGCTGGCAGGCCATGGGCGGCCCAGCCCCACTCCCTGGCTCCTCTTCCGAGCCGCTGCTCTTGGTGGGGCTTGGCCTTCCGGAGCTGCAGGAAACACCCAAGGTGCATTGGGCGGGGACCAGCGGCCTCAGTGGGTGCTCACGGGAGACTTCCCACCACTGCCATCAGGAGGCACAGGGGCACTGTGATTGCCTCTAATGCCATCCCCAGGGGCGCTGGGGACAGCGACAATGTCTGCCGTGTCCATCGCTGGGTCCCAACACCCAGGAGGGACTCTGCAGACGGGACAATCTCAACGTCCACACTGCCTCCCAGGGCGCACATTAAAAGGAAGCAGAATCAGATCCAGGACTTGAGCCCAGACCCTCAATACGGGATCCCAAGTGGGCATCCCAAGTGATACCTTAGCCACTGTGCCGAATGTCCACCCCAAACTTACCATTTGAGTCCATTTCCCACCAGCTTTTGGAAGGATCTTGTGTATGTCTGAACTGATCAAATCACACACTTCAAAGTTAGCCACTGTACCGTATCTGTATTTTGTAGCTCAATAAAGCCCTTTAGAAGGAACATGAGGGGATTGGTATTTCTGTCCTGGAATGGCCATGATTGGTTCAGAAGAGCACACACGGTGTCCTGGAGTGGTGCCACTTGCCAAGCCGGAATCCCACATCGAGTGCCAGTTCCAGTCCCAGGGACTCTGCTGTTTTGTTTTGTTTTTTAAAGGATTTATTTATTTGAATGTCAGAGTTACAGAGAGGGAAGGAGGGAGAGAGAAGAGAGATGGAAAGAGAGGGGGAAGAGAGAAAGGGGAGAGACAGAGAGAGAGGTCTTCCATCCACTGGTTCACTCCCCAAGTGTCTGCAATGGCCAAGGTTCGGCCAGGCTGAAGCCAAGAGCCAGGAGCTTCATTCAGGGCTCCCATGTGGGTGGCAGGAGCCCAAGTACCTGGGCTACCTTCACTGCTTTCCTGGGCCATTAGCAGGGAGTTGGATTGGAAGCAGTACAGCCAGGACACGAACCGTCACCCATATGGACTTCTGGGACTGCAGATGGTGGCTTTACCTGCTACACAACTATGCTGGCCACAGGTGCTCGGCTTCTGATCCAGCTTCCTGTTGATGTGCCTGCAAAGGCAGCGGGTGATGGTCCAAGTGCTTGGAGAGACCAGGATAGAGATCCTGGCCCCTGGATTCAGCCTGGCCTAGCCTTGGCTGTTGTGGACATTTGGGGAGCAAACCACAGAATGGAAGATCTCTCTCTCTCTCTCTCTCTCTCTCTCTCTGTGTGTGTGTGTGTGTCACTCTGCCTTTCAAGCAAATAAATAAATCTTTTTAGAAAATAAAAGCTCACGCAGAGCTCATTTAATGAGTAAGTAAGCGGGGCCTTCCTGGTGACGTCAGGAAGCCTTATCTGTCTGCTGTCTGACACACAATCTGTATCTAAAACTCGGATCCAATTTCCAGGGTTGGGGGGTGGTGGGTGGTTCAGAATTGTGTCACCAGGCCAGTAGGATGGGAAATGTGGAACCCATAGGTTCCACGGGAAGCTTCGTCCACATAGATCAGAGCTGCAGCCACAGGCCTGGTGCTTTTCCCTCTGGGGGCTTCGACCTCATTCCCTGCACCCCACTGCCTGCACCCGAGAGACCCTCAGACTCTCCTCCCTGTAGCTTCCCCGCCACGCCGGGGTCCTCAGCCCCTGTCCTCGATGCCCTCTGCACCCACCCTGGCTCTGTTCACAGCCACACAGGCTGCTCACTTGGCAGCTGCCGCCACCTGACCCCTCACTGCCTTCCTGCCCAGTGCTGTCCCTGGGGAGGGCGTCCCTGCAGAGTGCACAATTCTTTCCAAATCGCCGTCCATTTGCACAGCAGCGTAGAGCAAGCGCCTACACACACCCTGCTCCCTTCCTCCTGAGCGCCCACAGGTGTTCCTGGTGGGCTGGGCTGGGTGCATGCGGGCCGCCTAAAGCTGCATGCTCCTCAAGGACCTGAAGCCCAAGTCCAGCCGCGGGTCCAGCCCCTTTTGTATTAATGTGTCCCCTCTCTTCTCTCAGGATCCTACGGTGGCGTCAGCCTCAGAAGCACCTCCCCCCACCCCCGCCACCGCCCTATCTACAATCTAGCTCTGTGTAAGAGACTCTCGACTGTGGACATGGCTCTGGTGATTGCCCATGGGGTTCTGAGCACATGGTGGACGGCTGCAGTGGGCTGAATGTCTCACTCCGCAGGGACCCGCAGGCTTAGGTTTGCAGGTCCCGCTGGTTCCCTCGCAACTGCGCAAGGAGGCCTGTGCTGCCAACACCTGTCTTCTGGGGACGGTGCCACGGGAGGCCGAGCTGGGAACAGAAGGGGCTTCTCTTCTCCCGGGGCTCAGGGAAGGGAGCGTTTCCTGTGCTGGGGCTGGACTTTTGATGGGAGACCATGGGAAGAAGGGTTTGGGAGGGACCTTGTGCAGGCCAGGAAGCCGCACCAGCCGGGCTCCCGTGGCAGCTGATGCGTTCAGCTTGCAGCCTGAGGCTCAGGGGATGGGGAGAGGGACATGACTGGTCTGACGTCGCAGCGGAAGCCCACTGTGACTGCGGCAGTCGAGGGCCGCGAAGCCCAGGGCCGGACTCAGCTCCACCGCAGTGGAAAACCCTGTGCTGGGGATACAGCAGTGGCCATCCTGCCCCAGACGCTTCCAGGAGACCCAACATCCCCTTTGCCAGCCGAACCCCCTCCTCTCACCTAGGCTCCCCCTGCAGAGGCCCTGCCTCCAGCCGTGAGCCTGCCCAGGCCACCTTTTCTCTCTCCCAGCAGAGAACCTTCTAGAACAGTTGTGACCATGTGTTCTTCTGCTGCCTGATCCTGCCTCATGGAGGAGACACACACAATCTCAGCCCCATGTACCTCTGACTCCCGCCTCCCAGTGTCCCCCCAGCACAGGCCCACGGTCCTGCCACTGTGGACTGTCACCACCCAACAGACACTCTGCTCGCCTCAGTCTGCTGTGAGGTGGGAAGGAGCCAGAGGAGGAGGAGAAGGTGGAGAAACGGGAGAGGAAGGAGACCCAAGAGCTGCTGAGAGCTGCAGGAGGGAGGGGCGAGGGGGTGACGCGGGCGGGGCAGGCACGGAGATGCTGCTGCGCCCCCACTGTCCAGATCAAGGAGGGAACAACGGGGCCGGGCCGCTTTGGAACTCTCATGCCCCCTGCTCCCTTGGGCCCCTCCAAAGGCCCCTCGCTCTGCTTCCTGTGTGAGCCTTGAGGATGGACTCCCGAGAGGGGCTGGCTGAGGCTGAGCCCCTGCAGGTCACAGGGCACCGGGCAGGAGGGGACAAGGGCTCCCAGCACGGATGCGGCCTCCGGGAGTGTGAGCTTGTGAGGCAGCGTGCACTCCAGGTCAACAGGGGGAGTTACGGGCTGTTTAGCAAGTTGTGCTGACACTAGAAAGAAGAAAGAAATAGCACTCGCCCTGACGAATCAAGGTGCACTTTGTGGCAATACTGACTCAGCTGTCACTGGGGGAACAGGAAAGCAGCCCTGGGTTAGAGAGATGGGAAGTCAGGCCTTGCTGTGCAGGGTGGGGCGGGAGGGCAGTCAGGGGCAGAGAGGGAGGCCTTTGGGACTTTTGCATGTCACCCTGGGGTGCATGGATTTGAGTCCTGGGTCCTCTTCTATCCCTGCTTCCTGCTCATGCACACCTGGGAAGGCAGCAGGTGATGGCTCAATTATTGGGTCCCCGCCACCCACATGGGGGACCCAGATTGATTTCCCAACTCCTGGCTTCAGACGGGCTCCTCTGAGCTGGTGCAGGCATTTAGGGAGTTGGGGAGTGAACCAGCAGATTGGAAATTCTCTCTCTCTCTCTCTCTCTCCCCCCTCCCCCCCCCCCCCCCCCGGAGAAAGGCTGCTGGCTTCCACCCTAGCACTCCAGGCATCGTGGAAGATGTCCAGGCACAGTGTTTGCGAGACCACATACAAAGACCACAGCGGAGAGGTCGTGTGAAGGAGTTGTGGTCCTGAGACCACGTGGAGGAGAACTGAGGAGTCAGCCCAGCAGGACCAGAGCCCGATCACAGAGCCCCGCCCTGAGCCGTGCTTGCTGGGATCAGCTACCAACCATTGCTCCAACCACGCGAAGTGGAAGGAAGAAGCCCCGTGCGCCTGCACCTCCGGGCCCAGCAGACGTCCTATGGGGCAGGGAGAAGCTGTCCCCACCAGGCCCATCCCAAGGTCCTGACTCAGAGGACAGCAGGAAATAGTAAAAGAGGGGTTCGGGGTGGCGTTTTAAGCAACAAGAGAGAATAGAATGGCTGTGCTACTGGTCAGCTGGAGCGTCTTCATGCATTTGCTGTCAGCCTGCTTTCCTGTTGCACAAATGACTTATCTCTATCTTTGTCTATTTTTAATTGCATTGTCCTTTTGTTATTTGATTTGCAGAAATTATCTGCACCGTCTGGATCCAAATCTTTTATTGATTGAGGCATTTGCACATTATCTTCTCTGGCTTCTCCATCCATCTTTTGTGATCTTTTCACAGTTGTGAATTTTTGATTGTAAAAGAGTTGAGTTCTCCAATCTTGTACTTGCTACATTTTGTGCAAGAAATCTTTTCCTACCCTAGAAGCCTTAAAAATTTCCCTGTGTATTCTTCTAAAATGTTTTTTCTCTTTTTCTTAATGTTTAAGATCAGCCTGAAGTAGTTTGTTGCTTACACTGTGAGATAGAAATTCAGTTTAATTTTGTTTCCACATAAATAATACTTGACTTTGTACAAAGGGCACTTCAAAAAGTAAAAGGAAAATGGAGTTAAAAGATAGGCTTATTTTGGAGTGATTTTTTTTTTCAAATCCATGCATAGTTTGCTCATAATGCACATTTCCCATGAATCGTCTGGAAGATCTCTCATACTATTAATTGAATAGTCTTTGCCTTCCTCACTGGCCATGGCCAGCAATGCTATCTCTTGCAGAAAGCAAGCTTCCCGTGTGTGTGTGCTCTATTTCAGGCCGAGTGTTCCGTTAGTCCATTTGCTGCTCCCTGCACCAGTAACACGCGCTCTCTCTGCCTGTGACATTTTAAGGGGTTCTGCTATCTCCTAGGACAAGGCACCACTCTTTGTTCTTCCTCACAATGGACCTGTTTGGAGTCATTTTTATCCCATTATCCAGGATAAGTGTTCTTTCATGTAAATTTTAGAATCAAGTTGGCAAACTCCAAAGTAAGCCCTATAACAATTTTGATTTATAGAATACTTTGGGGAGAATTACATTTACGATACTGAATTTCCTTCCTACGAATGTGATACATCACTCCATTGATGTAGGGATCTTTCAGTGTCTTTCCATAAAGTTTAATAATTTCTTTCAGAAAGGTCACAAACATTTGTTGTTTGTTGCTGTTGCTCCTGCAAATGGCATTTTTTTCAAACTGTATTTTCTGACTATTCGTGGCTGGACAATAGGGGATGCATTTAATTTCTGCACGTTGTCCTTATGTGTAACAGCCATCCATCTTCTGAATTCTACGCAGCCACGTTACTTTTAAATAATCCATGTCTTCCTTTCTGATCATTTTTTTCTCCTGGTCTTACTAAGTGACAGCACCCTCTGTGGTGTGCTGGGTACGAGCGGCAAATGCAGGCATTCTTTCCCATTGCCAATTTGAAATGCTATTCCCTCTGCGGCTTCAGCAAACTGACCCCTCCCATCGCGTTGTGTGTGGACACGCGCGTCCTGTGTGATTTTTTGGGTTTATTTTTTAGTCTGGGAAGGATGAGTATGAGCTTTTCAGCCACCTTGATCTACTACTTTAGTGGACGTCGTGAACATTCGTAGCTGTGTACTTTTCTCACCCAAACATTCCTAACTCGATCATGTTATTTTTTCCTACTTGCTATTGGATTTAGATTTCTGGGATTTTGCCTAACTTTTTAGTCTATTTTCTTGAATCCTACTGGTTTCCTTTCTAGGGCTATCCTTGTCTTGTTTAGTATCGGGGTCTCATAAACTAAATGTAGAGGGGATGCCTTTCCCCCCCTTATTCTCTGGAACAACAGAGTTCCGGGAGAGCTCGGCAGAGCTGCCTGCAAAATCGCTCGAGCTCAGCTTTGCCTTTTTGCCCTTCAGAGGTTCTAGCTGATGGACTTCACTGATTCTGCTATCGTCCCCGCTCCTATTCATGAATTCTGCATCTGTGGAACCACCTACTCAGGAAAATGCACCTGTAACTCCCAAATCAGTGCTTGTGGCGCTTCCATGGCGAGCATTTGAATCATACACCTGAGGTTGAGCATGGTGATGTCCTGTCTTCTCGTTTCCGTTCCGGCACTGTAGATACGTATCATTTTCCCAGTCTGTTTGGTAGTACCGCATTTTTCACATCTGGGGGCTTCTGGGGAGGGGTTGTGCTGTTTGAAATGGTTTCCAAGCCCCACGTTGCTGTGCTCTCTGGCCCCCGTGTATCTTGTGGAGAAAACAGGCACATGGCAGCGCTGCATCCGGGCCTGCGTTTCAGGGCCATCAGCTGCGTTCACCATTGATTCATCAGTGACTCGGTGTATCCAAAGACGCAGGAAGAGGAGGAGGAAGAGGAGGAGGAAGAAGAAATTGACTGACAAGGACGCTGCTGCAGTGAGTGCATGGTGAAGGTAGGGAAAGCAGGCAGATTTGTGAACTGGAGACGATAACGGATAAAATCAAGCAAGCAAGCAAGCAAGCAAGCAGAGCTGACGGCATTGTTGTGAGACTGAATGCAAAAGAACACACAGGCTTGTTGGCCAGGCCAGGAGAACGTGAAGCTGTTCTTAGCACGTGTCAGAAGAACGCAACGCAGGTCAGGCAAGCCCTGCAGGTCAGGAACCTGCAGGAGAATTTTGGAACAGCTGCTCTGCGTTGTGCAGGAAAAGGCCTACATGAAAGAGCAGCTTTCTGATGCTGATGAGCCTGGCTTTTTGTAAACCTCACAGTGGCAGATGAACCGATAGATGCAAATGTGGTTTCAGCTGGCAGGAAGGTTCTCCGGGGAACCTACCCTGGATATTCCCTAGGAGCAGAGAAATGGTTCAGTCACCTTGAAGCCAGCGCTGATGGCAACTTTGCAGAACACACGCACTGTGGCCACAGTCAACGATGATGAGACAGCTTCTAGCGTCAGTATTGGTGAGTACTGGTTTCCATGAGAGTGACTACTTCGTCCACATTTTCAAATCAGTAAGAACACACTTTATTTAGAGTTCTTGCTTATTATCTTTAAATATATGAACATGTTCTCCTGTTCCTCAATAGTATTGTTCTCCTATGCCATCTTGTTTTTTCTTGATCCAACTTGACTAACATTTCTCTACTTTCGTAGGCTTTGCAAAGAACAATGCTTGATTTTGCCATTTCAAGAACACTTTGGACATGGAATCCATCACACAGCACGTGACCTTCAGAGGTTGATTTTGTTTTGTTCAACATATTACCATATTACCTTTGCATTCATCCAAGTGGCTGAGTTCCTTTTTATAGTGAGTAGAATAATATGGAATGATGATTTATTTGAAGGCAGAGTTACAGAGAGAAAGTGACAGAAAGAGAGAAAAGAGAGAGATCCTCTATTCACTGGTTCACTCCTCAAATGGCTGCCACAGCCAGGGCCAGGTCACGCCAAAGCCAGGAGCTGGACTCCATCCTGTCTCCCATGTGGGTGGCAAGGGACCAAGTACTTAGACCATCTTCCAATGCTTTCCCAAGCATATTAGCAGGGAGCCAAATATGATGTGGAGCAGCTGCGACTGGAACCAGTGTTTCTGTAAGATGCAGCCGTCACAGGCAGCAGCATAACTCCCTGGGCTGGAATGCCCATGTGTAGGTTTTTACATTTCTCTGCAGTACGTTCCCAGAAGTATATTGTTGGCTTTGACCGGTAAGTGTATGCAAAGATAGTTTCACTTCTTTTTAAATTCTTATGCCTTTAAATATTTACTCTCATGTAATTATATTGGCTATATCCTCAAGGACAATGCTCAGAGATATTAAAGAAAGTAAGGATCGGCGCTATGGCAAAGTGGGTAAAGCCGCTGCCTGCAGTGCTGGCATCCCATATAGAAGCCAGTTCAAGTCCCAGCTGCTCCACTTCCAATCTAGCTCTCTGCTATGGCCTGGGAAAAGCAGTGGAAGATGGCCCAAGTCCTTGGGCCCCTGCACCCATGTGGGAGACCTGGAAGAAGCTCCTGGCTCCTGGCTTTGGATCGGCACAGCTCTAGCAGTTGCAGCCATTTAGGGAGTGATCCAGAGGATGGAAGACTCTCTCTCTCTCTCTCTCTCTCTCTCTCTGCTTTTAAAATAAATAAATACATCTTAAAAAATAAATAGTGGACACCTTCGCTCTAGTGGGAACACCTCTTGTGTTTCCCTCCCTATATACCATGTGAAGGAAGTATCCATCTGCATTAGTTTCCAAGAGCTGTTGTAACAAAACACCACAAACCAGGTGGCTTCAAGAAACAGAATTTGTTCTGAGGACTGGAAGCCTGAGATTAAGTTGTTGGCAGGGCCACGCTCCCTTGGAAGCCTGCAGGGGAGGAAGTTCCCTAACCTCAGGGCTTTGTCGGGCACTTGTTAGACATCCCCTTGCTGGTACCCGCATCCCTCCAGGGTCTGCCTCCACTGTCACATGGCGTCCTACCTTCTGAGCCCGCACCTTTGCGTCTGTCTTCTTATAAGTACACTGGTCATTTTGGATTAAAGGCCCAGCCTAGCCCGGCGTGACCTCATCTTCACTAATTATATCTGCAATGATCCCATTTCCAAATAAAGCCATGCAGTGTGGATCTGGAGAAGGCTGGTGAGAGCCGACTTTTCTTGTGCATCTCAGTGATTTTGACAGCTTTGCATGGAGTCCCTGGAGATCTGTCTTTGTCTTTAAAGCCCAGAAGTGTTCCTAGGACAGGTTCCAGACTTGAGATTGAATCATACAGGACTGTTTTCCAAGTTCATGTTCTGGGAGACACTTCTCTGCGGGTTGCTCATGTTTCCAAACATATGGCAAGTGAGGCACTGAGTGCCCTTTGTTTTGGACTATGTTTTCAAGAAAGATGATGTAGCAAATACTCTCTAAAGATAATGTCTCCCAGGGCTTGCTGCCGCCTGCAGTGCTGGCATCCCATATAGGCGCCGGTTCGAGTCCCAGCTGCTCATTTCCAATCCAGCTCTCTGCTATGGCCTGGGAAAGCAATGGAATATGGCCCAAGTGCTTGGGCTCCTGTGTGCATGTGGAAGACCCAGAAGAAGCTCCTGGCTCCTGGCTCCTGGCTCTCCTGGCTTCGGATCAGCACAGCTCAGCCATTGTTGCCAACTGGGGTGTGAACCAGCAGATGGAAGACCTCTCTCTCTCTCTCTCTCTCTCTCTCTCTCTCTCTCTCTTTCTCTCTCTCTCTCTCTGCCTCTCCTTCTCTCTCTGTGTAACTCTGACTTTCAAATAAATAAATAAATCTTAAAATAATAAAAAAAAGATAATGCCTCCCTCCAGGACAAACGAAAGGTGCGTGTAGTACCCAGTCCCAAGAATATGAAGCAAAGGGAAAAGATACTTCCTGCCTGAGCTCCGTAAGCTCGGAGTTTTCTTCTAGAACATTGTGGGTGCAGATGTCACCCAGTCCTTTCTGCAGCACCCTGTAGTTATTGGAGCGCAAGGAACCAGTACAAAAATGACAATCCTTTGGGCACTGCAATCGCTGTAGCTGAGAAGCTATCTCTGCCCCCTAGCCCAGAAATCCCATGCTTTCTCCTGTAGCTATACAACTGTAGCAAGCGAACTTGTTAGCTTGTAAGTAGAAGAAAATATAAGACCCTTCATGGTTCTTGACAGTAGAATAGGCCCTTTCAGTTGTGTTATTTAATTTTCTCACATTTCTGGAAATTATTCTTGAATAGAGCTTTAAATATTTGTTTTATTCCTGGGTTTGATCTGACTTTACTTCCAGGGTCTCCAATTACCTGTAGACTGAACCTTCTTTGTCCATCTTCCATTTCCATCCCTCTCCCTCACATTTTACTTCTTTCATGAATTCATTTTCATTATGTTGGATGTTTTTGTTTTGACTCCTTTCTTTAGGGTTCCTTTTTAGGTTTTCATTGAATGCATTTCTTCCTTCACATTTTGTAGTGCATTATTTATTTATGAAATTTTGCGCTTTTTCCCCCCCTTCATTTTCTTTCCTGATTTTGGATAATTCTCATTGTACTTTTTTTCTCATGTTTTGTTCATTCTGTTTCATTTTTATTTCTGGTTCTTTTTTTTAAATCTCCAAAATCTTTTTTAGGTATATTTAATTCAAATTGGAACATCATGTTATTGTCCTTTTTTTCTACTTTGTGGGTGTTTGCTGGGAGAGAATTTTTCCTAAGCTAGTAGTCTTGTATGGATTGCGTTAGATTTAGCTTTTATTTTTTTCCTGTTCCTAAACACTGTCTGTACTGGGCTCACATTTCAGAATGTGTTCTTCCATGAGTTTAGTGAAGCAGGTTTTTTGTGGGTGACGATACGGAGAACGGAGAGGGGTGGCTCTTCTTGTTCATTTCTCATCTCTGCGGATTGGTATCTTTCCTGTCTTACTTTCAGTGTTCCCTCCGCTGCTGCAGCTGCACGGGGCATCGCTCCTCTCTGTTTATCTGCCCGTCTCCTAGATGCCGTGGTCTCAGCCTCTTCCAGTCCTGATCGTGGCGAGCACTGTGAACCACCCGTGACATGCACCTGCTGTTGGGCTTTCCCTCTGGGAGTGATTTTGCATGTGCTTTGCCCATACCCTCTCTGCCTATTTCCATTTTCACAGATTCTCTTAAGCCTCCCCTGCTCTCCTACCCACAGATCTGTGGCAACAGCAGGAGCTCTGCTGGAATGCACGCGTATTTATCAACCTAGAGTGGGTTTCAAGAGTGTGGCAGTCTCTGTCTCCTAGCAATGTGAGGGTGTGGATCGTAGGTGGTTTTATTTCCTCTCCCACTTGACTTAAGTGATTTTAGAGATAATGTATGAGTGGAGCCAGATTCGGGTGGGATATTAATTTTTAGACCTGGAAGCTCTGCCCCTTTTTAAGTATTTTAAATTTTGCTTTAATTTCTTTTTGACTCATGAATTATTTAGAACTGCATTTTTAAATTTCAAAATGTGTGGGGTTTTTTTTGTTAAGATTTGCTTATTTATTTGAAAGGCAGAGTTACAGAGAGGCAGGGGCAGAGAGAGAGAGAGAGGTCTTCAGTTGTTGGTTCATTCCCCAAATGGCTGCAACAGCCAGAGCTGAGCCCATCCAAAGCCAGGAGCCAGGAGTTTCCTCTGGGTCTCCCATGTGGGTACAGGGGCCCAAGGACCTGGGCCATCCCAGGTGCTTTAGCGAGGAGCTGAATCAGAAGTGGAGCAGCCGGGACTCAAACCAGTGCCTATATGGGATGCTGCTGCAGGCCAGGGCTTTAACCCACTGTGCCACAGTGCTGGCCCCTGTGTTTGGGGTTTTAATTGTTTCTCACTTTATTGCCTTGGGATCAGATATGTGATCTTTATGTCATTGATTATTTGAAATACATAGTAAGCCTACTATAATAGCCTGTTTCTTGGTTAGTTTTTATAGGTAATCCTTGTGTACCTGAGACGTATGTATACTCTCCGATGTCTACACTCCAGGGTTCTATATATATCTAGGATTCTTCTCTCTCTCTCTCTCTCTCTATATATATATATATATATATATATATGTATGGAACACACACACACATATATATATGGAACATATATATATGGAACATATATATATATACATATATATATATATATATATTCCTTGGATCAAGTTTGTTAGTTACATTATTCAAATATCTTTTTTTTTTTTGACAGGCAGAGTGGATAGTGAGAGAGAGACAGATAGAAAGGTCTTCCTTTGCCGTTGGTTCACCCTCCAATGGCCGCCGCGGCTGGCGCACTGCGGCCGGCACACCGCGCTGATCCAATGGCAGGAGCCAGGTGCTTCTCCTGGTCTCCCATGGGGTGCAGGGCCCAAGCACTTGGGCCATCCTCCACTGCACTCCCTGGCCACAGCAGAGAGCTGACCTGGAAGAGGGGCAACCGGGACAGAATCCGGTGCCCCGACCGGGACTAGAACCTGGTGTGCCGGCGCCGCAAGGCAGAGGATTAGCCTAGTGAGCCGCGGCGCCGGCCCTATTCAAATATCTTTAAAAATGTATTGTCTGCTAGAGCTGTTTTCATCATAAAATTTCCAAGTGTATTTTATATCTGTTAACTTATCCTTTCAGTCTGTCAACTTCTGCCTTCTATGTTTTGAGATTAAGTTATTAGGTGTTTTCAAGTTTATGATGATTATCACTTCCTAATGAATTACAGACTTTATTACTATATTTGGACTCTTCATCATTTCAAAAATTTTTGATAATACTAAAGCTACATTAATTTTGTGTTGGTTATTTACTTGAAAAATACCAGGATAGAAGTCCTGCTATTTTCGGCTTTTCCATGATGTTTTGCTGTAGCCTCCACTTGCAAGCAGAATATGTATAAATTCCTCCCCCCAGATTTATTGAGATGCAACTGACAAATACTAGATTTTTAAAATTTAACTTGATAATTCTATCTTTTGACTAGTGTTTGGTCGTTTATATTGTAATTATAGACATGTTTGTGTAGAATAATTTTCCCATGTTAATTTAGACTTTACCAGCATTTTTTTTTCATGTTTAGAGATTTGTTTATTTAAGAAATAGATTTATCTTGTAAGCAACATTTACCTGAAGTTGAGCAGTTCTATCTGTTGCACTTTGGTATTTTCTTCTGTCAAATCCAAGTACAATCAAATGTATATGTATTTTTTCTATAATGAATGTAGTTTACTTTTTGTTTTATTTTGTTTTTTATAATTTTTTAAGGAATACAAATTTCATGAGTACAACTTTAGGAATACAGTGATTCTTCCCACCATACCTGCCCTCCCAGCCTCCTCCTCCTCCCTCTCCTCTTCCTAGTCCCATTCTCCACTAAGATTCATTACTTTATTTTTAGATTTTTAAATTTTTTTAAAGTAAGAGTTATACAGAGAGAGGAGAGGAGGAAAGAGAGAGAGAGAGAGAGAGAGAGAGAGAGAGAGAGGTCTTCCATCCAATGGTTCACTCTCCAATTTGCCACAACGGCTGGAGCTGTGCCAATCTGAAGCCGGGATCCAGGAGCTTCTTCCAGGTCTCCAACGCAGATGCAGGGGCCCAAGGGCTTGGGCTATCTTGTACTGATTTCCCAGGCCATAGCAGAGAGCTGGATCAGAAGAGGAACATCTGGGGCTTGAACCGGTGCCCATATGGGATGCTAGCACTGCAGGAGGCAGCTTTACCCACTCGCCACAGCGCCGGCCCCAAGATTCATTACTTTTAAAACTAAAAATGGAGATGGTTTAATATACAATGTAAAAATAAGCAATCATGCTTCAATGAAAGCTGTCATTGTTACAAGTAGGGAGAGTTACCTAACCCTGGTCCATCAGCAAGGCCTCCTTGTCCTGCCCCTGCTAAATGCGTTCTCCCGGGAGGAGTCAGCAGCCGCAGACACAGACTCGGTGCTGGCAGGAGGGTCTGAGCCCAGCCCCTCCAGCAGGGCTGCCAGAGCCAGCAAACAAAAATATTGCACGAGAGACTCCAAACCACGTGCCGCTTGCCCCGGATTCAGAGACGCTCGGGCGTCCTGTAGTTTGGCTGGTGGCCCCGCCCCGTGGCTCCGTGTCACTCGGGCATTTCACCGGGAGGAGAGGCACGGGGGGGTGAAGCCGAGAGGGGTCAGAAATGCGTGGCCGCCCAGGCCCCTCATCTCTGCCTCACCTCTTCAGCACTTGCTCCAGGGGATGAGGACGCCGTCAGCACGTGGTTTTCCCGGCTGATGCAGCCACTGCCCCGGAACTCCCATCTGAGTCCCTGCCAACAGCTCCCCCCACCCAGATGTGCTGGAGTCGGGCTTTGGACGCTGGCACTGACCGGGAAACACTAAATGAACACACTAAAGGCATTGCCTTCTCCCGGAGCTCAAAAGAAGCCTGCTGTCCCACACCCCCTCCCCCCTATTGGAGCTCCCCGCTCAAAACTAGGGACTTCCTGGTGCCGGTAGCTGCGGACCCCTGCAGACCACAGTGCCCT
Organism: Lepus europaeus; assembly: GCF_033115175.1. Taxonomy (NCBI): domain Eukaryota; kingdom Metazoa; phylum Chordata; class Mammalia; order Lagomorpha; family Leporidae; genus Lepus; species Lepus europaeus. The sequence goes on from NC_084828.1 coordinate 147,040,818, forward strand.
AGGTATGCGGATCACCCCTTGACTTCCTGCTCACAGCGATCCAGTTCTCCATTATTTCCTTCTTTATCCCTGACAATTGACCGTAAGCTCATCATTGCCCATGCTGTGCAAAACGTGAAACCCTGGGTGCATCCTCCCGTTAGCCTGCGCCGGTGAGTCCTCGGGCCAGAGCAAGCTCGGGCTCTGACTCTCACGGGCTGGACTTCGGGGCCCAGATCACTAATCTCATAGCTGCTTGGGCAGTTCCCCAAGCTTCTCCCAGGCTTCCAGCCCCCGTTTATAAAATGGGACTAATACAACCGATTTCTCTGCCCCAGACCTTGGTCCATTCAGACTAACAGGAAAAAATTTTCTGCAGCTCCACATCTGAGCCAGATTCCACCCTCATGGACGCTACATTGATGAACAGAAAAGAAAAAGCGAGCTTCATTTGCAGCAGGACTGGGAAGGGATGACAGGTCACAGCAGGGGCACTCAGTGGAATACTATGCACCTGTCAAAATGAGCTAGTTCTTCAACCCTCACAACTATCAGAGGCAGACCTTATGTTAGGGAGAAAAGCAAGATGGGAAACAGCATTATAATAACCTCATATGGGGAATAAAGAATCTATATTTCATTTGTTTATGTTACATAAACAATTCACAGGAACAAAATAAAAATGATTATATCTGATGTGAGAGTGGGGGGTGGTAGCAAAGCAAGGGTTTAAGGTAGGAGTGGGAGTGAGATTTTTCATTGTCCACTGTTTCTTTGTTTTGATTTTGAAACCATGTGATGATCTAACTTACTAAAAATAAAACTCGAAAGTTTCAAAAATTGGAAATCATAGAAAACCCTCAGGAAAAACTAACAACCCACAAGCCAGGCATTGTGGCGTGGCAGGTTAAACCGCCTCCTGAGACGCTGCGTCCCACATGTGAGCGCCGGGGATCACGGCTCGCCTCCGTGTCTGCTTCCGATCCAGCTTCCTGCTGAGCACAGCCTGGGAGGCTTCAGGCGGCGGCTCAGGTCCTTAGATCCTCATCACCCACGGGGAGCCAAGGTGAAGTTCCCGGCTCCCGGCTCCCGGCTTTGGCCTTGCCTTGTTCCGGCTGTTGCAGTCATCTGGGGACTGAGCCAGAGGACGGAAGTCTCTCTTTCTCTCTCTCTCCCTCTCCTTCTGTCACTCTGCCTTTCAAATAAATAAACAGACTTTTAAAAAATCGTCCTTTATTCCAGCACTCAGAGGTAACTCTGCTAATACTTTGCATGTTACTTATCAATCTTTCCTATTTTACGCATTTTTACATATACAACATTTTAATCCTATGTTACCATAAAGCAAAGCCATCTTTTGCAACTTCTGTTTTCAACTCCGCAGTATACCTTGTTGTATAAATAGCCTTTTGCCACCTGCCATCTATCCATGTCCCCACTGTCCTGTCAGCTCCTTGAGGATAAAGGCTGTACCCGATCCATCTTCGTACCCCCTGCGTCTGGCACATAGAGGGACCTTGATAAGTGAGTGCTGGATACACACGCACATTAATTATCCGAAAATTATCTAAGTGGATCTTATTGTTGGGTGCTTGGGTGCTTTCCAGTCGCTCTAAGTCCTCTAAATAACATTAGCACAGTCATCGTACACATAAATCACAAATCACTGAACACATCACTACTGTTTCCTTAGGCGAAATTCCTAGAAGTGGAATTACTGGCTCAATGGCTAGGAAAAACACTGAAGGTTGTTGAAATCACATCGCTAATTTGCTTTCCAAAAAGCTGTCCCAGCCTGCTCTCCCGGCAGCTGCTTAGTGCAGCCGGGTACTGATGCTCCCTGGAATTAGGAACTCTTACTCCCTATGTCGCTGCCCATTGCACGGGGTGGGGAAAGGCGTCCTGTTGCCTTCGCTGACATTTCTGTAATGAGGTGGAGCAGGTTTTCAGGCTCTATGAGACCTGTTTATTTTCTTGTTTACCAGCTGTTCACACACTTCCTGTTTTCCTTCTCTGTGTTGCCGGTCTCTTTCCATCGCTTACCTGGTCGTCACAGGCAATGTTCACCAAGGTGTAGACAAGATGTGTGCATGGGCACCGTCCAACCAGCACAGACACGGAGAGAATGGTCTGATGCAACTCCGACTCCAGCAGTCCCCACACGTTGGCGCTCTCAGGTCTGTTGCCCCGTTTCTTCCCAACACAACACACCCAGGCACCTATTTGTCTTGTTTTTACTGAGGTGCATTTTAGGCAAATCCTAGATGTCGTAGCATTTTACCGACAAATATCCAGACTCTCTAAGCTGCCAGATGAGTACTTATTTAAGAAATTCATGGATAATGGGACCCAAATCAGAGTTACTTTGATGGAATAAACTCCTCGAGGTACACAGCACAGTGGACTGACAACCATGGTCCTGGGGAAACTAGCATCTATTTTATAGCCAAACAGAAGAAAGGAACGCCAAACCTACAACCACAAAGTAATGTCCAAGAAGGGGACATTTAAAAGAAAAAAGATATATCTACTCATTTGAAAGTCAGAGTTACAGAGAGTGAGGGAAAGATGGACGGACAGATCTTCCAATCCACTGGTTCACTCTCCAGATAGCTACACCAGCCAGCACAGGGGCCAGGCCAAAGCTGGGAGTCAGAAGCTTCCTCCAAGTCTCCCACATGGGTACAGGAGCCCAAGCAGCTGGGCCGTCTTCCACTACCTTTCCCAGGCCAGTAGCAGGGAGCTGGATCAGAAGTGGAGCAGCCAGGACACGAACCGGCACCCCTATGGGATACTGGCAACGCAGGCAGCAGCTCTACCTGCCACACCACAGCACCGGCCCCAGGGGAACATGCTGATTGCACGGATCTTATCCGTGCACATTGTATGCATGGACTGCAGTGTCACACGGTAGCCCATAAACATGTACGATTACTGTTGATGAGAATGTTTACGAAGAAGAAAGCCACGGCTTACCCTCAAGATGAGGCGTGTGTATGCAGCACTTCGGAATCCCGCCCCCGACACGCCTCCCCTTGTAAAGGACTCACTCTTTCTGTAAAATGCAGCCCCTGTCCCTCGACGGCCCACCCGCGTGTGCTCCTGCACCTTGGGTGAAGCATCGCAGCCATGCGCTTAGGACGCACAAACAGGCGAAGCTTGTCAAAGTCACCAGGACCACAGGCGAGGAGAATCACTGATTTGCATTTGCTAAGCACATAAACAACTGGTCTCCCAGGCCTGCGTTTTTGCTAACTGATTACCCCCTTAATCAAACTCATAATTCAGCAGCATTAACACTGTCAAATCTTAATTCATCTTCATTAAATAATGGCTCACTTGGCGGGAGGGAGATGGGTGCATTCCCCCTCCCCTCCCTTCCAAGGGGGGTTCTCTGCCGGGAAGCCCCCCGCTCTCCCTCTGCAGACCCAGCTTCGGGCTGGAAGCAGAGCTCTAAGTGGAGGCGCTATCTTTATCTCCTCTTTTGGAACCATTTATCCAATTTCAAAACTCAGCAGAAATCAGAATCTGAGCAGGCGGCCTCAAATATGAGGACCACGACTGGGGAGAGCAGAGGAAAGAGAGAGCGAGAGAGGAGAGAGAGAGAGAGAAGCAGAGATCGTGGAGGGAACATGTCTGCAAGACAGCAAAAGTACTTTTTAAAAAAGCAAATGCTTGCAAAGACGTAACTGCAGCCAGGCTGGAAGAAGAGAAGGCCACCCTAGCCCTGCGCTCCGGCCGGCCGTTCCCTGTGCTAATCCCAGTGAGAGCAACAGGAGCCGCAGGAATCCGAGCCCCCGGCCTGACTTCAGCAGCTGGCGGGGGAGGCTGGGGCTGTGGATCAGGGGAAGCTATGCTGCGTGGGTGAAGAAATACCAGCTTGTCAAAGCCCAGGATCAGCCATGGCCGGGATCCCAAGCCTTCTCCAGAAAAGTCGAAATGCCCTTTGTGGACTGGTGCTTAGATTCGGGTCAAGCTTTCGCCCTCTCCCATGTGCCCTTCACAACTCCTGGCTGTGTGCTGCAGAGGGGCCGAGGGGGAGGGGAGAGCAATGGGGGAGGGGGGGGACAGCCCAGCCTTTCCATAGTCTCAGGGTACATTCTTAATAGGGGCATCAGGATTGCACGTGTACGTGTGTGTCTGTGGACACACATTTACATGTGTGGCTGTGTGTGCATGTATGTGCACATGTCTGAATGCAGGTGTGTGTGTATGTATGTGTCTTGTGTGCATGTGTGCACTTGTGTCTGTGTGTGCATGTGTATGTGTGCTATGTATGCACATGTGAGCATACACCTCTGTATGCAGGAGTCTGTATGGGTGTGTGTGCATTTGTTCCTGTGTGTCTGTATGTGCACATGTACATGTGTGTCACATGTGAAGCATGTGTGTGCATGCATGTGCAATGTAGCTGTGTATGCAGGTGTGAGCATGCATCTCTGTGTACAGGAGTGTGTGTGCATGTGTTCATGTGTGTGCACATGTACGTGTGTGTTTGCGTATGCAGAAGCATGTGTTGTATGTGTCTGTGTGTGCATGTGTTCCTATGTGCCTGCACATGTGAGTGTGTCTCTGCATGCAGGTGTGTGTGTATTTACATGTGTCATGTGTGTATGCAGGATTATGTGTGCATGTATGTGTGTGCACGTTAGTACCTGTGTACCCCTGAATGAATCCATCCAGCTTTGGGAGCTCCACGTTCCCAAGCCCCTTGTTCAAAATGAGACCTGTGGTCAAGCGGTACACAAGAAAGAGTCTGGGGGGGGTCAAAATGTCCAGCCCAACCCAAAGCCAGGCCCTTGCTAATGTGCGCGGTGGCCACGCGGTGGCCCGGTGGCGCCCAGACAGGCTTTGAAAGGCTTGAGGCCGGCACGAGGTGAGTGAAACCAGAGCTTGGCCTTTCTGTGGAAAAAGCCAAGGGAGAACACGCAGGAGACAGGCTCCCTCGCCATGAAACGTGTTTAGAGGAGAATCTTTCGAATTAAAATAGATGCGCTCCCAAAATAATCTTGTTTTGACACATCAGAAATCTTAGGAAGAGGAAAAGGCTATCAATACACTTACCCTTTGAATCTGCTACGGCCCTTGCTATTTATAATGTATTTTTCCTCCACGGGGCTTAAAATAATCAACAGACATTAGCACGTTAACTCTTGCAAGCCCCTGGTTCTTCCACAGTCTCCTGCCCTTCAGGGCCCCAGAGGACACAGTCCTAGCTCTGGCGGCTGTGGCCTCTGCTGCCCTCGCTCCTCGGAGCCCCCCAGCTTGCCTGGGCCTGCCAGAGCCTCCTGGCACTGCAGTTGGGGGGTCCTCTCTCACGGGCCCTAATGCCAGGTGGCAGGGAGCCTGCCGGAGGGAGCTGTTGGAGCATCAGCCGACAGGACCCTACTGCACAGCAAGGCCCTGACCCGCTGGTGTCCCCAGGAGGCCCATGGAAAGTCACTGTCCCCACAGCAGATCCGTGATTGCTCACAAAGTAAAAGAGAACAAAGCTTTCTCAAGAGAGGGTGAAAACGATACGCGTGCACTAACTTTTCAAGCTCAGGAGCGCGCATGTAGAATTCATCTTTGTCAGTGTCTCTTGGAAAAGCAAAAATCTGGCAACCTGGACCGGGCGCCCTCAGGGGTCAGTGCTGGGCGTCCCAGAGCCTGTGTGTTCCTGGGTGGGCCCAGTACTAGCTGGGAAGACACTGCTTCCCCTAAGGGGCATTCCGGGTGTGACCACTGCCACATAGGGGCAGAAGCAGATGCCTGGGATCTGAAATCTGTGCAATTTGAGGGGCACCTTTTAGGGGAAAAAGTTACAAATGTATACATCCACACTTTGGTACGAAATGAATATTTATCGAGAATGAGAAAGAAAATTACTGGCAATCACAAGTTTGATGACAAATATCCCTGATGACAAGTACAAAACACAAAATGTTGAGAAACACACAAATGTCACAAAATCCAGAAACTCCATAATTTTTAAAAAATAATAGTTCCTTGTCTGACTTGTTTCCATAATGCTTTTTTGATACCGTGATTGGTTGCATAATTTTTTACTAAGTCTCTTTTGAAAATAATTGTACGCTATTTTCTCTAGAGAGAAAAAGGAAATTTACTGGTTGCTCTAGATTAGCGGGCTGAGAGTTATTTCAAACTGCGACAGCTTGGATAGCTTTCTTTCGACTTCAGCCCTCACTCTTGGTAGTATTGTATGCATTTTTAGGAGGGTTGTCAAATTTAGGAAAACCTTTATCAAGTTTCTTTCACACATGGGCAGTTGCAATGGTATTTGTGGTTTGAAAGATTGCTGTAGGCTTATGCCTGTAGCATAGGAATTCTTATCAAATCTGTTACATGCTTCCCATCAAAAAAAAGAGATCTAGAAGGCCGTTAGAATCGTGTGTCCTGCCTGAGTTCTGCGCCTGTGTGAGTGAGTGTGTGCTGACTACGCATTGGTGAGAACTGAATCCGTGGCTTGGGATCTGACATGCCCGACAGCCAGGGGGATTAGCCCACAGACCCCCGCAGTCCCTGTGTATTTCAGGCCTTGAATTCCTGCACGTCCCACCTCTGTCTGGAGCGGGATGCCCTAGGCCCCTTCCCGGCACAGTGCTGAGAGAGTTTGCACCCTGGGCCGTGAGGGTGGATTTGGGAGCCATTGCTGTGCAGGATAAGTGGTGACTTATCCTTGAGAGCGATGCAGACCACAGAAATACACCCCACTGCAACCAACCTCAGCACCCCCGCCCCAGCTCAGACACCCTTGGCAGACACCAGAACGCTCCTGGCCACTCCAAGGCTGCTTGTCCAACTGACAGAGCCCAAGAGAGAACAGTACGATTCCAGTTATGCCCTCACCTTTGCAACAGCTGCCCTGTGGGAGCACTGCTGAGGGCCCTCCCATGGTCTTGAACTTGGTCTGCTGAGTTGAAGCGTCACTGGCTGCTGGTGAATCAGCCTCTGCTGGTGGATATACAATATCATTCCCTGTGTGTGTCTTGAATGGAACATTAAGAGATTTAAAAATCCTGGGGTCGGTGCTGTGGCATAGTGAAGCCACAGCCACATAAGTAAAGCCGGTAAAGCTACCAGCTGCAGTGCTGGCATCCCATACAGGTGCAGGTTCGAGACCCGGCTGCTCCACTTCCAGTCCAGCTCTCTGCTATGGCCTGGGATAGCAGTGGAAGATGGCCCAAGTCCTTGGGCTCCCGCACCTGCATGGGAGACACGGAAGAAGCTCCTGGCTTTGGATCCACACAGCTCCATCTATTGCAGCCATCTGGGGAGTGAACCAACGGATAGACGACCTCTCTCTCTCTCTCTCCCCTTCTCTCTCCCTGTGCCTCTGCCTCTCTGTAACTCGGCCTTAAAATAAATAAATAAATCTATCTATCTATCTTTAAAAAAACCTGTAGGCATCCTGGACATTTATTTCACCCATGCCCCTTAGGATCTAAGCCAGGGGATATGCCCTTGACTACAGCACTACTTGTAGTGGCTGTAAGTTATTGTCATGACTTATTTCCTTAAGAATAATCTTCTGGAGTTTTCTCCTATGGAAGAAATGCATTGGAGACAAGACCAGTGCCTGCCAGGTATGCCACACCTACAGAAAAATGGGGGAGGTCTTCTGGGCCAGTGGGAGGCACTTGTTATAAAGACAGAGGGAGGAGGAAGAGTTGTGCTGGGATTGTTGGGGCCAGCATTAGGCCCCTGCTAAACCATCCTTAGCCTGAAGCTCTTTCCACCAGTTCAGAGCTTCAGCTTTAAGGTGGTTCTGCCATCACTTCTCACACCTGGTGAATTAAAACATAGCCAGCCTTCCCATGGGTCTCACCTAGCGTATCAGCTATGACGTCAGCTTTGACTGGCAGCAGCTGCCCTTTGTTGGCTGTGCTCCATGGGTGGCCTGGATGGGCTCCGCCTCGCGCCACACAGAGAGTAGGCTGCATTTCTCATGCTTCTTGGGACCAGGGGACTGGTCTCCACCTGTTTTTCCCAAGGTAATGGCAGGGGTACAAGATGGGGAACAGAAACCCACGAGGTCCCCTAAGACTTGCAGCTTGGGACTAGCACACTCTGGCACTCATCTATCTGCCACTGGCAGAGGAAAATCACGTGACCAGTTTCAAAGTGAAAGGTGGGAATTGTACTCCACTCATCAGGAAGCTATGGGAAGGATATAGATGCAGGGAGGGTGAAACGGGGCGGGGGGGGGGGGCAAGAATTCAGTCTACCATGCATACTTCAGGAGGGGCTCTGGGGACAGACAATGAAAACCAGCAGCCCACTGCAAGGCGTGAGGGAACTGGGGCGTGCCACAGACAACACAGCTTCAGCGGGGCATTCAGCAGGGCCGACGTGGACAGCGATGGATGTATTGCTGAACCCCTGTGCCCGATGGATCCATGTCCGTCAGGAAGAGGTTTGCAGTGCCACACCATCAGCTTCTGTCTTGTTCCCCTGTTTCTATCCACATGGAGGATGTAGGTATTGGAATCAGGTTTTATCAGATTTGCAGATGATACACAGCTAAAGCAGCATGGCCACATCCCATGGATGACAACATCAACATTGAACTTGGTGTCAACAGGCTGGATTTATGGGCCCCAAACAACAGGGATGAATACATAAAGAACTGAACACCTACTGCGCGCCACACACACACTTTATTTGATCCCTGCAACAACACTCGGAAATAAACAATGTTATGTTCTTATTTTCTCATTAGAAAAAAAAAATCCTAGAAAAAAACAACAAACCATATCCTGATAAAGCATAACAAAGGAAATAAAATTAGAATGTAAATAAATAAAGCATAAAATAGAGAAACAATAAAGAAAATTTTAAAAGCCAATGTTGATTGTTTAAAGAGATCAACAAAACCTAAAAATCATTGGTTGGATTAATGAATAAAAAAGAGAAAATATTCAAATTATTAAATCAGAAATGAAACAGAAGACACCATTACCAACCTTACAAAAGTAAAAAGAATTATAAAGGAATCATGTAAAAACAATATGTCAACAAATCAGATAAGTTGAAATGAACAAATCCAAAGAAAAGCACACATTACCAAGATTCACTCAAGAAGAAATAGAAAGTATGAGCAGACTTATATCAAGTAAGGAGATAAAATTAGCAATCTAAAATCTTCCCATTAAAAAATGTGCCCAAGCCCAGAGGAATTCACTGGTGAATTCTATCAAACATTCAAAGAAGAGTAATACCAAATCCTTCAAGAGCTTTCAAAAATTAGAAAAGGAGGAAACACTTTGCAATTCATTTTATGAAGCCAGAGTTTCCTTGCTATCAAACCCAGACAAAAACATCACAAGGGCAAAAAACCCAGCAGAACAATAGCCACCATGGAGGTACATGCAGAAACCCTCAACAAAATTCCAGCAAATCAAATGCAACAGCATTCAAATAAAATGATTCATTATACACAAGTGGAATTTGTTCTGCAGGTTCAAGAGTAAACATCAAAAATTCAATTAATGTAATACACCATATAAATAGAATAAAGGACAGAAGTCATAAGATTATTTCAATAAATCCAAAAAAGTATTTAATTCATACCATTTCATGATTTTAAAAAACTCAACAAACTAGAGGTAGAGGGGATGCTCTAGACTGATAAAATAATTCCATGAATACACAGCAGACTGATAGAATGACAAATACCCTAAACAGCACTCTGGCCTCAGAATCAGCCCTTAAGGCATTCGGATCTGACTAAAAAGCCCATGAGAGCATTTCAGGCATGGAAAGCCAAGACACTGTGGCAAAAAAAATGACCTACATGGAAGACCTCTGTGAGTGAGATCCTAGTGGAAAGAAGGGCCATCAAAGAAGGAAGTACCTTTCTCTGAAGGGAGGAGAGAACTTCCACTTTGATATGGCCTTGGCTAAATAAGGTCGGAGTTTGTGAACTCAAGAAGCTTCCATAGCCTTGACAGCTCATGACAAGAGCCTCGGGTAATTACTGATATCATAAATAAGAGTGTCAATTGTTAAATCAACAACGGGAGTCACTGTGCGCTTACTCCCCATGTAGGATCTCTGTTCTTAATATGTTGTATTATGAGAATTAATAGTAAAACTAATATTCAAACAGCACTTTATACTTTGTGTGTCTGTGTGGGTGCAAACTATTGAAATCTTTACTCAGTATAGAGTTGGTCTTCTGTATATAAAGATAAATAAAATGAATCTTAATGAAGAATAGGATGGGAAAGGGAGTAGGAGATGAGATGGTTTGGAGGTGGGAGGGTGGTTATGGGGGGAAGAACCACTATAATCCAAAAGTTGTACTTTTTAACTTTATATTTATTAAATAAAAGTTTTCTATTAAAAAATAATTCCATGAAAAACCTACAGCAACATCATACTAAACAACTAGAAACTGAAACACTTCTTTCCAAAGATCACAAACAAGATAAGGAAGTCTGTTCTCACCTCTTCTGAACTTGTCCTTGTTGGTGACATTGGTTAAAAGAAAGAAAGAACAGCCATCAAGATTGGGAAGGCAGAAGTAAAACTCTATTTGAAGATGACATGATTCTGCATATAGAAATCCTGAGAAATCCACTGAAATTCTATTAGAACTAATATTTTCAGCAATATATCAGTTCAATATACCAAAAGGTCAATACACCAAAACCAACTGTAATTTTATACTAGAAATAACACTTAAAAGTTGGAGTTAAGAAAACAATCCCAGTGGCAGACATTTAGAACAGTGGTAAAGATACTGCTTAGAATGCCCACATCCAATACTGGAGTGGCTGATTCCAGTCCTGCTTCTTCACATTCCATCTAGCTCCCTAAGAGCGTGCATCCTGAGAGGCAGTCATGATGGCCCAAATATTGAGTCTCTGTCACCCACTTAAGAGGCCCAGATTGAGATCCAGGTTCCTGGCACTGGCTTGGAGCCAGGCCCCAGCTGTTGTGAGCATTTGATGAGTAAACCAGCAGATAGAATCAACCTCTCTCTCTCTCTCTCTCTTTTTCTCTCTCTCTCTCTCTCTCCTCTCTCTACCTCTATCTCTATCTCTCTCACACACCCACTCTACACTTTGAATAAATAAGTAAAAAGAAAAAAAAAAAGAGTTCCATTTACAATATCATCTAAAAGAACAAACACTTAGGTATACAATTCACAAAACAAATGCAACATTTGCATGGCTTGTATGCTGAAATTTACAAATTGTTGTTGAAATAAATTAAGGAAGATCTAAAAACATGAGAAGACATATCACATTTACTGACAATATTTTTAAGATGGGAATGTTCCCTAAATTAATCTATACATTCAATGAAATCTCTATCAAAATTTCAACTGCCAACTTTTTCTTTGAGGAATTTAAGAGCAGGTTCAAACATTCTTGCAGAAATTTTAGAGACCGAGAATAGTCAAAACAGTCTTGAAAAAGAGACACACACTTGGAAGACCCACACTTTCCAATTTCAAAAGTTACTACAATATGTGGTACTGGCATTAGGACAGATGTATAGATCAGAATCTAGAAATAAATTCTTGCATTAATGGTCATTCAGTTTTTTAAACATTTATTTATTTAGATCTACAGAGAGAGGGAGAAATCAAGAGAGAGACAAAGAATTTATGGCACCAGTAATTACTCTCAGAGGGAGATCTTCCATCTGCTGGTTCACTCCCCAAATGGCCGCAATGACCAGGGCTGGGCCAAGCCAAAGCCAGGAGCCTAGAACCCCATCCAGGTCTCCCACATGGGTGCAGGGGCCCAAGGACATAGACCATCATCTGCTGCTTTCCCAGATCCAGCAGGGAGCTGGATCAGAAATGGAATAGCCAGGACTTGAAACGGCACCCATATGAGATGTTGACTGCATGGGTGGTGTCTTAACTCGCTGAGTCACGACATCAGTCCCGATTAATTGTTAACAAAGGTCCCAATAACACCAATGGGGAAAGAACAAATGGTTCTGGGACAACTGGATTTTTGTATGTAAAAGGATAAAATTGAATCCCTAGCTCACATTGCATACAAAATTAACTCAAAACGGATCAATGACCATAAAATCAATGACGATAAAGCTCTTAGAAGAAAACATAGCAATAGAATTTCATTACTCAAGATGTGGCAATGAACTCTTACAGATGATACCAAAGCGTGAGCAATGAAAGAAACATTGGACTTAATCAAAAGTAAAAACTTCCATGCTTCAAATGACATCATCATGAAAGTGAAAAGCTAGCCCGCAGAATGGCAGAAAATATTTGCAAACCATATAGCTGATAAGGGAATTGTGTCTATAATCAGTAAAGAATTTGTATAACTCAGTAATGAAAAGACAGACTACTCAATTTAAAAATGGGCAAAATATTTGAATAGATGTTTCTCAAGAAATATGCACAATAGTGAATGGGCACATGAAAAGGTGCTCAGCTTGATTAAATATTAGGGAAATTCACATCAAGACCACAGTGAGACCCCACTTCACAGCCACCACACAAAATCAGTCTTAGAAACAACAGTTGTGTTTGTGAAGAAGTGAACACATTGAAACCCTTAGACACTGCTCATGGGAATGTAAAATGGTGCAACCACTTTGGAAAACAACACAGTAGTTCCTTTAAAAAGTAAATGTAGAGGCCGGCGCCGTGGCTCACTAGGCTAATCCTCCACCTTGCGGCGCCGGCACACCGGGTTCTAGTCCCGGTCAGGGCGCCGGATTCTGTCCCGGTTGCCCCTCTTCCAGGCCAGCTCTCTGCTGTGGCCAGGGAGTGCAGTGGAGGATGGCCCAAGTGCTTGGGCCCTGCACCCCATGGGAGACCAGGAGAAGCACCTGGCTCCTGCCTTCGGATCAGCGCAATGCGCCGGCCGCAGCAACCATTGGAGGGTGAACCAACGGCAAAGGAAGACCTTTCTCTCTGTCTCTCTCTCTCACTGTCCACTCTGCCTGTCAAAAATAAAATAAAAAAAAATTTAAAAAGTAAATGTAGAGTTAGCACACGACTCAGTAACTCCACCCCTAGGTGAATATACAAGAGAAATGACAACAGACACCCGTAAACACCTACCAACAACTGTTCAAAGAAGCCTTATTCATAAGAACCAAAAAGTGAGAGCCCCCCAGTGCGCCAGTTGATGAGTGGGTAAACAGAACGTGTTCCACGCAGACAAGGGACAGTACCTGGCAGTGACAGGGAGATGGAGCACTGTCGCCCGGTGGGCCTTCAAAACAGCCCGCCCAGCGAAGAGTCCACTGTGAGACCCCAACCACACAGCCCCCTTTATGTGAAACGTCCAGAATGGTCACCACGGACGGAGACACAGAACGGGGGCAGGGACTGGTGAGGGCTGGCAGAGGAGTGAGAACGGACACTAAATACACACAGGGTTTTCATTAAAGGGGACAAGAGGTGTCCAGAGTTAGAGTGTGGTGCTGGTGAAGCAACCCTGCAGATGTGCTAGAAAACAATGAATTGGGGCCGGCGCCGTGGCTCACTTGGTTAATCCTCCGCCTGCGGTGCCGGCATCCCATATGGGTGCCGGGTTCTAGTCCCGGCTGTTCCTCTTCCAGTCCAGCTCTCTGCTGTGGCCCGGGAGAGCAGTGGAGGATGGCCCAAGTGCTTGGGCCCTGCACCCGCATGGGAGACCAGGAGAAGCACCTGGCTCCTGGTTTCGGATCGGTACAACATGCTGGCCGTAGCAGCCATTTCAGGGGTGAACCAACGGAAGGAAGACCTTTCTCTCTGTTTCTCTCTCTCACTGTATATAACTCTACCTGTCAAATAAAAAAAAAAAAAAGAAAGCCATGAATTGTACATTTCAGTGGGTGAATGATGTCGTATGTGATTTATGCCTCAATAAAACCCTTTTTAAAAACTGGTTGTGCAAGGAGGAAAAGGAGCTATCTGCAAGGAAAATGCTTCTCCTATCTGATTTAACACATACACACACCAAAAATGCAGACTGTGATTCTCAGTCTGGGGTGGAGCCTAAGACTCTGCATTTCTAACAAACTGCCTGAACCGTGTACCACAACTTGAGAAGCCAGGCCCAGTGGGGAAAGCCAGGATTCAAGTTTGTGTGATAATGGACCTCAAAACTAATGGTTAAGTGTAGGTCCAGTTTCTCAACAACTGTTAACAGGAAAACCATGTGCTAGGTGATCCTCATCACGATGTGTGTAGAGTTTGCCATAGCCATGGAAACTACGAGCGGAATCCCATTGAATTGGCAGAGTGGCCGTCCCAGGAGGGCAGGGGCCGCCTGTGTGCTCCCACCCCGTCAGACCTGGGACATCCAAGGCTCAGATGCAGGTGCCACATTAACAGAAACAATGGGCGGGGTGGGGGTGGGCAGAGATGTTCTTCTAGGACATGGTGATCTGCCTGGCAGAGACTTGAACAGAGAAAACGATTGGTGATGTTTACACTCAAGAAGTGGCGATGTGGGCCAGTGAACAAGCCCTTAGGGAAAGGCTGTCCCACGAGAAGATGGCTGCTTGCCACGTGACCCAGAGGACGGAACAGAGACTGAGAAGGGAACATTGGAAGGCCGTCTTGCCAACAAACAAAAAGTACTAAAAGTCTAATCGCGTTAGTCTCCTCCGTCATTCACAACTCAGAAGCCCAGCACAAACTGGCCAAGTGGAGAGTGGACTCACACGCACGGAAGTCCAGAGAAAGAATGCGGGCAGTCACTCGCCTTTCCTCGCTGTTTTCCTCTGTGTGGGCTTCCTCTCCAGGTGCCTTCTCCTAAGATGGTAGCAAGGCTCAGCGTCTGTCTACTGAACCTCCAGGAAAAGGAACGCAGCTTCCTCCTGGGCTCCAACCCAAGTCCCAGGGGTGATTTCATCCACTGGAGTCACAGCCCCATTCTTTAAAAAAAAAAAAAAAAAGATTTATTTTGAAAGGCAGAATGATTGAGATAGAGGGAGAGACAGAGAGAGATATATATCTTCTATCCAGCAGGGGCTGGGCCAGGCTGAAACCAGGAGCCTGGAACTCCATCCAGGTCTCCCCCATTTGTGGCAGGGCCAAAACACTTGGCCCATCTTCCATTACCTTCCCAGGAGCATCAGCAGGGAGCTGGATCAGAAGTGGTGCAGCCAGGGGCTGGCTCTGTGGCATAGCAGGTTAAGCCATCACGTGCAGCACCGGCATCCCCATTTGGATGCTGATTTGAGTCCTGGCTGCTCCACTTGCGATCCAGCTCTCTGCTAATGGCTTGGGAAGCAGCAGAAGATGGTCCAAGTCCTTGGGCCCCTGTCACTGATGTGGGAGGCCTGAAAGAAGTTCCTGGGTCTTGGTTTTGGCCTGGCCCAGCCCTGGCTGTTGTGTCCATTTGGGGAGAGAGTCAGAGGATAGAAGATATCTCTCTCTCTCTCTCTCTCTCTCTCTCTCTCTGCCTTAATAAATCTTAAAAACAATGAGAGAAGCAGAGCAGCTGGGACTTGAACCATGCTATGGTATAGGATGCCAGAATCACCAGCAGCTGCTTAACCCAAACAACACAACGCTGGCCCCCACAATCCTGTTCTTGAGCCAACTGCTATGGTCACCAACCAACCAACCAACCAAGCTGGATGCTGAGGTCAACCCTGTCCAAACCCCAGGGACTGAGGCTGGAGGAGGGGTGGCCCACCAAAGGAAACTCAACCCACGTGCTCTTTCCAGGAGAGAAGTGTATTAGTGAGCAGCTAGATTTCTAGAAATGTCCGGAAATGGAAGAGGCCCCTTTCAGAGGAAACAGGAAGTGGGTTCCCCATCCCTGGAGGCACCCAAGCAGAGGCTGAGTGGCCAGCATCACCCCTGCCCAGCAGGGAGCAGGGGATGAGTCACATCTTAGACCAGCTTCTCTCTTCTAAGGACGATCCTGCGTCGTCTTCATTTTTTCACTCAAGCACTTGTTTCTGTCTCAAAATACATTGCAACCTGAGGGAGCCGTCTGATTCCCATTCCTCTAATTGGAAACAGACCTATTTCCTTCCGTCTTCCCTCTGGAATCAGCTTGTGGCCCGGGTGTGTGCACACCCCATGTCAGTGGCCTTGGCCTGTGTCTCTGCCCTCATTAAACATTCCCGCTCCCAGGAGACGTGGGAATGGGGCTCCAGCAAGGCACAGTCATCTCGTCTGCATCGCTGATGGGTAAATGGCTCCTTACCTGAAGCAAGGTATTTTGTTTTGCCAGAAAAAAAGGGTACTCAAGGTAACACAAAGAAGGTGGAAAGCAGGGGTGTGGGGGGGGCACCTGTCCACACGTGCATTCATGTGTGTGAACATGTGTGTAGCACCTGTCCACAGTGCATCCATATGTGTGAGCCTGTGTGTGTGTGTAGCACCTGTCTATAAGTGTGTTCATGTGTGTGTGCCTATGTATGTGTGTAGCACCTGTCCACACATGCATCCATGTGTGTGAGCAACAGGAGTTCACACAGCCTCATCTGGCCCCTGCCATCACACAGCTGGCTCAGCCGGTGGCCACACAGCAGAGTCTTCCCACTCACTACCAACCACCTGCCTCTCACTGTCCCAGTCCCATATTCCACAATAGGAATCTCGTGGAACCAACCCCCCACAGCACGCAAGCCCAGTCTGTTTCCATCCTCTTTGCAGGTGCCGTGGCCAGGAGGGAAGGGGTGAGGGGTGGCACGCATGTGGCAGTGGGAACATCCTCCAGTCCGTCTATGGCCAGCACCTCAGGAACGCGGCACTCACCTAACTGGAGCCCCAAATTTGCCATGTGCCTCCCTCCCTTTGAGAAGGGTCAGACTCCCTCCATAGTGTTCTCCCAGTCAGTAAGCAACCACCTTCAAGAGCGTAAAGTGATCAAGCCCTCAGGGGAACACAGAATTGCTGCCTGTTCAGTGGCGGCTGGGAGGCTGCTGTGCGAGGCTCTGAAGGCAACAGCAGGAGTGCCCCGAAGAAGGTGTCACTGACAGCAAAGCACGTGTGTCCTCGGCACCCCTGGCCCGTGGGAGGGGAGCTGCCCGTGTGCATTTCATGGTCTACCCAGTGAGGCTGCACGTACAGAAGCCTGGGCAAACCCTGGGAAGTCCGAGTTATGTACGTGAGTCCCAACTCACAGATTGATCCCCCCTCCTCAAATCTTCCATCCACTTCCCAGCCGGACTTCTGGAAGATTCCCTGGGGAAGGGGCCATATCTAGATCCTTAAGACCCAGGAAGAGCCAGACCAGGAAGTGGCACAGTCAGCTCTGAGCTCCTTCCCAAGAAAGAGACTAAAAACCCCCGGCAGTGTGAGTGCCAGAGCTCACCCGCCCTAGCCTGAAGGGCTGGATGGGAGTCCAGGCGCTTCGAGGGAACCGGACACAGTAACGGATGGAATCTTATAAAACAGAGCCAAATCGACCAGTCAGCAAATGAGAGTGTGGCCACCCAGACTGAAACTGATTTAAAGGCACATAAATTAAGTCCCTAGTAAATGTAGAGGAAGGCAGGAATCTGGGGAGACTATCTGATGCTGTGTTATTGGACTTGATGCTATTTATTATAGAGGATTAATAGTAATAAAAATAACCTCCCATGGTAAAGCCTTTGAAAGTATCTACATTGTAAAGCATGAGTCTATAAATAAGAGTTGGCCTTAGGGGCTTAACTGAACATATCACAGAGAGGACAATACTTTAATTGAATATAAGATGATGATACCTTGGTGTGGCCGTGTCTAGTCACAGAGAGAGACCTTGCACCGACTGGGCCCTCAGCATACAAAGGGTTTGCAGTAGTTCGAGCTCAGCACTCAGGGGCACTTGTTTGGTGCCAGGCACAAGTATGAGCTCCAGACCAGCAGCATAGAAGGAAGTCCCACTGATGACTGTCATCTCACAGATGAGGAGCCCATTCCAGGAGAGGATGAGCTGCACTAGGTCACTCGCCAAATGCACCTGCTGATGAGCTGGGGTTCCAGAGCTGGAGCTCTAGCCAGGAGACTCCACCATCTTAATACCCATGCCCCTCCTCTAGCTCTGACTGTGTGCCCCAGGACCAGTCTTCCTCCCTGGATGAAGTCTGCACCTGGCTTGGCCCCCTGTGCCCAAGCCCCTGCTTTGGTCCTAAGCAGGCCATAAGGGATGGTTGGCTTACTCACCTCCAAGGACACTCAGCTGGTCAGTGAGGAAGACTCTTGGCACAGGAAAACAATCAATGTAGTTCCAAAGAAAAATCCATCACCTCATCTAGCAAGGAACCCTAGGGCGTGTCTGTGTAATGCGCAGATAAGAAGGGGAAAAGGCTACTTCTTCCCTTACATCTCCCATGTGAGAGCGAGGGAAACCTTGCTAGCAGAACTCCGCCATCATTCCTTGGCTGATGTGTGACTAAGTGACATGTCCATTCCTGCACCCATTGCTGGCAAAGGAAATGAAATTGATTTGGTCACCTTAGCCTGGTTGGCAGGTGCCACTGAATTACAAGGTGGATGTGTGAACACAACCATAACTGGGCCTGAACCCATCTGGAAGGGGAAGGAATGGCTGGACCAGCTCCTGCCCCTGGCACCCATGCTGGGACTTTGGGGTAGGGGACAGTGGCACACCCACATTTGTTGAGACTTCAGTATAGTTTGTTCTGGAAGTTTCTCCTGACTGATGCTGCCCTGTTGCACAGACGGAATGGGGGAGGACTTTCTGCACAGATGGAACCAGACACACTCTAGACAGGAAAAGACTGAGGCTGCCGGTTGGGGATGGGCTGGGGCATCACTGCCCTCTCCCGGTCACAGTGGCTCCCAGGTGGCCGGGTGTGTGTCTGGGCAGGAAACTGGAGGGGCATTCTCTGGGTTTGATTTGAGTTCCTCCCAGAAAACAGCCTGACCTCCCTCCAGCGAAGGCCCCAGTCACCAAACACCACCCAGCCCAGAGTGCCGGCTCTCACAGGTGACCCACGGTGAGGGTGGGCAGAAGGGCAAGACCCAAGACCAGATAGAATAACCAGGAAGAAACTGAAGGTGGGAAGGAAAGAGAACTCAGAGGGAAGCAGAGCACCCAGAGGGAGCAAACGCCAACAAGCAAAACAAGCAGAGGAAAGAGTTCCCACACAAACAAGAGCACATGGCTGTTTGGGAAGGAGAAGAGTGTGATCTTTATGAAATGCATAAAATAATTGAAAATTTTAAATTAATAAACAAAAGATAAAGTTAAGAAACTTTCTCAAAAAGTACAATTTTTTAAGGAAGATGAAAACTGGAGAGAACAAATAAGAAATCAATTAACTCAGAACTTCCGAAATGCAACAGCAAGAATTCCAGAGAGACCAGAGAGCGGGGAAGAAATCATGACAGAAAGAACCTGAGACACCTCCCGGACTGAGGACGAGAGTTTGGAGACCTAAAGGGCTCTGTCAGTGCCCAAGAGGATGCTGGGTAAAAAGAAAAGCCCACCCTCACCAGCACCAGGGTGAAGTTAAGTTTCCAAGCAGAAACCAACAGTCACAGGTGAGTCACAGAATGGTCACAGAATGGCGTCAGACCTCGCTAGACGGAAGCTTCTAGCACTCGGAAGACATTGGTGCAATGTCTTCAACAGCACGAGGAAAGACGATGCATAAACAGGAGTTTCACAGCCACATTGCTGACCAGGTGCCAATAAGACGCCTTGGAACGTTCAGGGTCTCCAATCGTGCCCCCTTTCTTAGGAAGCCATAGGCGGCGTGAGTCGCCCAGCAAGGGAAGCGTCTAAGGAGGAGGAACAAACAGAGCTCTGTGCTGTGAAGCGAGGTCTGGGACGACAAGTCCCAGGTGCGCAGAAGGCCTGCAGGGAAACCGGGAATGCTGGGAGGAGGGCAGAGGGGGCGAACCCAGCCGACTGTGGACCTGACAGGCGCTGGTCGTGTTTGCAAAGGGAGAGCGGGGAAAGTCAACGCCAGAGACATGACGTGGAAGCAATTATCCCCACTCCCCAGCCCTCCAGGAAAGCACTAGGGAATGAGTTGTTGAAGGTGGGAAGGAATCCTAGGACAACAGGCTGCTTGGTGTCAGTTGTGTTTATAGCCGTACAACTGTAAACACTGAATATTTATTTAATCAAATCTTGTGAGATACACAGATTGGGAGGCAGGGGCAAAGTAGAAGAGTGTGTGAGTGTGTGTGTGAGTTGTGTGGGTGAGCGTGTGAGTTAGTTGTATGTGTGAGTATGTGTGTGTGAGTGTGTGTGTGTGTATTAGTCCGGTTTCTGATGCTGATAACACAACAGCATAGACTGGGTGAGCTATAAAGAGACTTCTTTAGGCCCGTGGGTCTGGAGATGCATGGTTGGGGGGCCCTGCCTGGTGTGGTCTTCTGCAGCACAGAGCCACCAGGGCCAGAGACAGAGCAGGTGTGGCCGTCTGTCTCTCCCGCTGCTTCTGAAGCCATCTGGTGCTACCTGTGGGGCCTTGGCAGGGATGACCTTACCCAATCCTCGAGGCCTCCCCAGGGCCCTGTCTCTGCACAACGTTTGAGCCCGATTCAGGTTCCACCTGCTTAGTCCTTTACAATGGGGATTCTGTTTGAACTTGAATGTGCCGGAGACAAGCCAGATCCAAACCAGAGCTGTGTATGTGGTATGTGTGTGTGTGTGTGTGTGTAGACAAGGGCTAAATCCCAATCTTGGCATAAACATTCAAACTGGAAATTAAGAAACTGAGGATCAATCACGCCATGTAGGAACTGAGGCAAATGGAGGAAAATGGGAGGGGGCTCTCGAAGGCGTGGTCCCTGGGGTGGCAAGGATGACAAGCAGGTGCCTGTCCAGCATAAGCCAAAGCTGAATCACACTATTCAAATTGTTCAGTTGTGCCTGTGTCATTTTTGTAAAAATACATTTTTTTTGAAGTTAGAAACGACATTCACTTGGTTGTGAGAGACTTCCCCCAGAGCCAGCGGAATCTCTTGCAATGAGCTTGTGGATCACAGGACTGGTGAGGGTTCTGGCTGGAAACAGCTGTGTGCTCACCTCAGCAGCTGAAGAACAAATGACCCAACTGCTTTCCTGGTTGGCCTTGAACTTTCACCGTGGCCTTCCTAGATGCCCGAGACCAACCGGCAGCAGGGACCGTGCCCCAGGTCTGAGGTCTTGTGAGATCCATCGTGGGACTTAGAAACAGCCCTGCGCTGTCAGACTGCCGCTGAAGATGCTGGCGGGCAGAACTGTGGAGTCGGGTCCCCTCTGCTGGGCACTGAGCACCGTTTCCCTTCTCCTCCCCCATGGGGAGGCCAGTGAGTGGAGAATGACTCGGTCTTCAGATCCGTGCCCAGTCCTAACTGGCAGCAGGATAATCACAGATTATTTTTTTCTCTGCCATCTGCTGACCACCGTCATATTCCAATGTCAGGTGCATTCTAAATATCTCACTATTCTTAATCAAGACTTCGGGTGGCTCACCCGCAACCACACAGGTAGTAACTGCTAACTCAGCCCTGCTGGCCCCAGCCTCTGGGTTCTTGCCATTATTCCAGGCTGTCTATAAACAGGAAAGGACGTCTCTTATTCCCCAGGGGGATGCGACTTCTCACTGGGAGGATATTTATAAACAAGCACTGAACTCCACAAATGTCTGTTTGTTAATTCAAAACTGGTTCATGCAAGGCCTATGTTTGGTGCCTTCCCTGTCCAATTTTGAACTGGCAAGTGCAAGTCCGATGTGGGCGGAAGCCGCCATCAGAACAAATAACTACCCTCTCTGCCCCCCGCCCCCAGCACGTCTCGCATGCTTATGAATGTGTCCCATGAGCCTCCCTGTGATCACAGAGTGGCAACATTCCCTCCCACTTCCATCCCTTATTTTCCAGGGCGATCCACGTGGCTATCTCCCAGCACCTCAATGTCCGGAGGACAGCTGCCCTTACCACGCATCCGTGTCACCACGGCAACAGGTCAGGCCTCGGAGCCTTGACATTGCCAAAATGAGGTTATAGCACCTGGAGCCCAGCAAGACTGAAGCCACACTGCGTTCTGTGCCTAAAGGGCGGAAGCGTTCCCCTCCTCCATCCCACCCCTGGGAAGCTCCTGGTGCCAAAGCAGGGCTGCTCCTGCTCCCATAGCCCGGCAAGGTCTCCACTGAAACTTGCATCCGGCTGCACCCTGGGTCTTCCATGTGTCCACAGGACACAGGGTCGGGGGCAAGCCTGAGTGACAACTCTTACCAAGACGGAGGTTTCAGTCCTGACCAACTTCTTCTTCTAAGAGGCTCCTTAATCACTCGTGAAAAGAATCCACCCAGCAGATGATCTCTCCACACTGGCATGGCTGGTGCCTACAAAAAGATGGTGTCCCCAGTACAGATACACACGTGCACGTGAGCACACACACACACTCTACCTCCCCCACCCCAGGGTGGAGCATCCTGCCTGGCCATCTCTCCACAGTCAAGGCCCAACATTCTCCAACCTTGTCGCTTGGGGATAGAAAGGGACAGGACGGCCGGCGCCGCGGCTCACTAGGAGAATCCTCCGCCTTGCGGCACCGGCACACCAGGTTCTAGTCCCGGTCGGGGCACCGATCCCATCCCGGTTGCCCCTCTTCCAGGCCAGCTCTCTGCTGTGGCCCGGGAAGGCAGTGGAGGATGGCCCAAGTGCTTGGGCCCTGCACCCCATGGGAGACCAGGAGAAGCACCTGGCTCCTGCCATCGGAACAGCGTGGTGTGCCGGCCGCAGCGCGCCTACCGTGGCGGCCATTGGAGGGTGAACCAACGGCAAAAGGAAGACCTTTCTCTCTGTCTCTCTCTCACTGTCCACTCTGCCTGTCAAAAATAAAAAAAAAAAAGGGACAGGACGGCTTGGGACCCCTCTGATGCTCCCTTTTGCAACATCTCAAGGAAAAGGCCCTGAAATTCTAAGGGCTGCAACTCTTTAGTAGCTGATGGCTGTGAGGCAGAACATAAGCCACGGTGGTCATTGGCCCAGGCAGTTACGACACCAACTGGGAGAGCCTGGGTGTGAGACCAGGCTCTGCTTCATTTTCCAGCTTCCTGCTAATGTGCACCCGGGAGGTAACAAATGATGGCCCAAGTATCCGGTCCCTGCCACCCACGTTGGGAGATCCAGGTTGAGTTCTGAGCTCCTGGCTTCAGCCTGGCCGAACTCTGGGAGTGATGGGCGTGTGTGGAATGAGCCGCACATGGGAGATGGAAGATCTCTCTGTGTACGTATCTTTCAAATAAATAAAAATAGCATAAAAACAGCAAGGCATTCTGGGAGGCAGAGGTATGATATGGGAGAGAGCAGCCAGAGCTGTGCTATGAGGGGGTAGAAGGTCCAAACTTCTCAGCCAGTGAGACCCTTCAGAACGGAGAGCTCCCAAGGCCTCTGCAAATCTGGAGAGGGTGGACCAACAGGACCTCTGCCACAGCTCTGTCACACAGAGCCTATAAATCCCCAGACTTCCTACTCCCTCTGTGACCCATCAAGATAATGAACTACCCTTCCCCTGCACCCCCAACCCAACCCCCTGGGACCCTCTCCATCAGGTTAAGTTTTATTGTTGTTGGAAACCCTTGACAAATTAATTAACCGGACGCATTAATCTCTAATAAAAGATTAATGCAAGGGTGGTAAATGGATTTCATTTCTGCTGCCAACTGTGATTGGTTGGGGCTACCTAGAGTACTCCTTTGAGAAGAACATGGCCAGGGCTTAGCTCAGCAAACCAGAGAGCCAGGATTGATTCGCAATGTCTGCCCGAGTCCCCTAGGAGCAGAAGCATTGCAGGTGCTGCTTGCTTGGCATCCTGTGATGAGCTGTGTTCACCTCCTGCTCTGGGTGCATCTTTAAATTCAGCATTGACCCACAGGGGAAGGAAGGCTTGTCCAGTCAACAAAGCATCCTGAGCCCTTCAGATACGTGGAGCAGGTGGACCCCACAGCCCTGGTGGGGACGGCCCTTCTTCACATGGCTAGGAGACCGGGCCTTGCCAGACTTGCTGGGCAGTGCTCAGACCCAGGGTGAGAAGGCCGCTGAGCAGCCATCATTTCCGGTTCATCTCAGTGGGCATCGTTCACTTGTGTCCTTCGAGGAAAGGAAACAATGAAAACATACAGCCATGTCTTCCCGGCCAGGAATGCACTTACCCTGCTCGAGAAGAGAGACCTACACGGCTAGCATCACCGCGGTGCCACCCAACAGCCATTGCAAACAGCACCCTCTCTCTGCGGGTGGGGAGAGCAAGAGCGGAAGCAATGGCGTTAACTACACGTGGAACTGATTCCGCTCGGTTAATGGACGATCCCTGAGCCCAAGAGGAAAGAAGCAGGCATTGTAATCGCTTTTGTTAATCTCGCTACCTGCGCTGCCCACTCATCTGGGAGAGGCCAGCCCTCTGGCCACAGCCGCGTTGGCTCCTGGTGGCCTGAGTCTTCCTTGCTTATTCGCCCATGCCAGGCTGGGCTATCTGTGGGGAACCGCAGGCTGGCCACCTGTGAGAACCTCCTCATCTACATGGTTTGCAGCAATCGGTCGACCACAAGGCCTAAGAAAACAGCCAGGTGAAACAGATGAAACAGAATGGACTCTGCATAAACAACTAGGAGGAACCCGGTGAAACAGATGAACTTTCAACCTGAGGCTATACGCGCCCTTTCATCTGATTGGACGATATCAGCATAAAGGGACATTGGGATCTGGGCGGCCGCCGCTGCCGCGGCCCCTCCTCTTCTTTTCTCCTCTCCCCACTTTCCTTTTGCCCCCACAAGTAAAAGTTCCTTGAGAACCGAGAAAGGGTGAAAGTTCCTTGAGAACCGATGATCTGTGACCATGTCGTGACTGCGTTGGACCCTCGCCAGCGAGGGTCCGACACTATCCTGCCTCTGAGCCCCTGGAAATGCCTCTGCCTATCTCAAACATCGCACTTACCATACAGCGTGGTGTTCACCTACCCTGCATGCAACGCGGTGCTCGCCTACCCTGCTTGTGCCTGCGTCCTGAGAGGCCTCCATGCTTTGTACGGCAGAGATTGGCACGCTAGCACAGGGCCTGGGCGGGGCGGGGCGGGGGGGTAAGCATGTGATAGACTTCGTTGAGTGAATAATGGGATTTAAGGCGATAGTGGTTGAGTAGGGCACCCCAAAAAGACACAGTCAAGTCCTAAACCCTGCACTTGTGACTTTGACCTTCTTTAGAAAGGGAATCTTTATAGGTGTACGTGAGTTAAGATCTCAAGCTGAGATCAGCCAGGGTTTAGAACGGGCCCTAAGTCCGACGAGTGATATCTTAGTTAAGAGAAAGGAGGGGCAGCCTCGGCACTCTGGGGTACGCAGCAGGGGAGACACCAGAGCAGGAGCTCAGAACTTCCGGAACTGCTCTTCCAGCACCCTAATTCCACACTTCCGGCCTCCGGGATTGCGAGAGAACTAATGTCTGCCACCAAGTGTGTGCTCATTTGCCAAGGCAGCCCTGGGAAACTCATACACAAACTCTGCCAACAGCCAAGGGGAGAGCAAATCGGGCAGGGATGGAGACGAGGCAGGGGAGGGGCCCGGGACCGAGCCGGAAGGAGGTCCTCACTCAGGTCCCGCAGGAGCCCCCTGCCCCCAGAGGACCCAGCCCTCCAGCTCAGTCCTCCACCCAGATGTTTCTTCTCCTCTTGGAGTCTCAGCTGGAGGGCCTCCAAACACATGCCCACCCGGGAAACCGAGCCTGTGTATGTAGAAGGACTCATCCTCGGGAGGAAAACCAGTTAACGCAAGACCTGAGACTCCGACCTGACTTGAGGCCTAGAGATGTGGAAAGAGCCTGAGCGAGCAGCCATCCCTACCCACTGCGCACCTACGAACGGGTCAGCAGCTCACCGGACCTGCTGGGAAGAGGCTCCACACCCAGCGAACTGCCAGTCACCTGCCACTCAGGCCCCACCTCTCCCTGGAAGCCCGGTAGATCCTCCCAGCTGAAACCTCTCTGTGTCTCCCCATCTGTGAAGGGAGGGTTAGCACTAGTGGGCTCAGGATTTTCCAATTCAAAAGTTGCTGCTTTGTTACCAACCCTGAGATTCTTCACTGAAAAAGCCACTTTGCCCAGCAAGTTATAGAAGACCCCGGATCAGAAGACTGCAGCTCAATCAAGGCTGTAATCAAAGACAAGGGGAAATTCACGTCTCTGCCCACCTGTACCTGCACCTGTTCCCATCAAGAACCTCCAGGGCCGTGCTGGCCACCTGGCTGTGGCTGGTATTGGCAGTCGGGCCAAGCACAGGTGAGCAGTCACCACCTGCTCTGGCTGCCTGGAAGAAGGGCTGTGGCCTGGGTGGGTGGGCACCCACTACCTTGAGAAGAAAAAGAATCAACCTTAGCCATGAACCCTGGCAGTACTGAGGCCTGCACGCTGGGACCTCATGGTGGGTCTCAAAGGCAAGCTGCCTCTGATTTCATTGGCTTTGCCTGGGCTGCACAGGCACTTCCTGCAGCGTTCCCTGTCAAGGTCTCTGAGACGGAAGGCACACCCTGGAGACGCTGAAGGGGACACAGCTCTCCTGGAAGCTGGGTGCACGACGGCAGATGTCAGAAGAGGCTCCAATTGTGGAGCTCTGCTTCCGCGGTCGGTCTGGCACCCTCCAGAGGGAGCCTGCCGGCCCCTCCTCTCCCACAAGCCGTGGCCCTTCCATTCTGGGATCCGCACACTATTTGCAAATGTTTTCAGCCCACAGACAAGTCCCAGCTTGCCCAGTTGGTCCAAATAAAGCACTCAGGGCCCGTGATGGCAGACTGGCTCACAGGAGCGCGTGCTGCCCAGTGTCTGGGAGCAGACTCCTCCCGCAAATAGCAGGTGTGCGCTACCTCTGCTTCCAGAGCAGAGCCAGAACCGCTACGGACTCCCCAGACACGCAGGGCTGGGGCTGGATTCTGTCCTGAGCGTGATGACTTCCAAATCAACATTTCCAAAACAGGCCACCACCATTCATTCTCTCTCTCTCTCTCTCTGCATCTCTCTCTGCTTCTCATTCTTAAACCCTTTCTGTCTTTTCCTCCATCTCTCTTCCTGCTTTCATCCTCCCTTTTCCTTTTTTTTAAAGATTTTATTTTTATTTATTTGAGAGTTTATTTGAGAGTTACAGAGAGAGAGAGAGAGAGAGAGATCTTCCATCTACTGGTTCACTCCCCAAATGGCCTCAATGGCCAGAGCTGTGTCGATCTGAAACCAGGAGCCAAGAGCTTCCTCCGGGTTTCCCACATGGGTGCAGGGGCCCAAGGACTTGGGCCATCTTCTACTGCTTTCCCAGGCCATAGCAGAGAGCTGGATTGGAAGTGGAGCAGCTGGGACTAGAACTGGCACCCATATGGGATGCCAGCTCCGCAGGCGGAGGATTAACCCACTGCGCCACAGCGCTGGCCCCCATCCCTCTTTCTGCCGTGCAGCTGTCTCCTGAATGCCCAGAGTGGTCCTGGCTGCCAACAGTGAGGCCCAGTCCCTCATTAGAGAGCTCACAGACTGAAAAGAGAGGTCCTACATTTGCATACCCAAGAAGCACAAGGCAGTCAGGAAGCAGAGGAGATGGGGCGCCCAAGCCTGCGGCAGAGGACAGAGCGTTTGAGTTGGAATTTGAAGACTAACAGGTGGAAAACCAGGAAAGGGCATTTCCCACTGAAACACTGAAAGGCAGGATCACCCAGGCCTGAGACAATGTGCAGAGTTTGGGACAGTGTGGGCAATGAGATACTGCCAGAGTTGGCTCCTGGGCGAGCGCAGGTTGAGGCTGACAGATCACGGAGAGCCAAGCACACTGAGAAAGCCGAATCCCGAGCCCACGGAGTGGGGTGGGTGCAGCAGTGGGAGAACTGCCTGTTGAAACCTCTGTGTCCAGGAAGCATCATGAGGAGGCGGGCTTCAAAAAGCTTGTGGGAAATGTGCATAATGGAAAAACCACACGTGGGGGCTGGTGTTGTGGGACAGCTGGTAGAGCTGCCACCTGCAATGCTGCCATCCCAGACAGGCACTGTCCCAGCTGCTCCTCTTCTGACCCAGCTCCTTGCTATGGCCTGGGAAAGCAGTGGAAGATGACCCAAGTGCTTGGGCCCCTGCACCCATGTGGGAGACCCAGAAGAAGCTCCTGGCTCCTGGTTTGGTCTGGGCCAGCCCTGGCTGTTGCAGCCATCTGGGGATTGAACCAACAGATGGAAGATCGATCTCTCTCTCTCTCTCTCTCTCTCTCTCCATCTCTATCTATCTCTATCTCTATCTCTCCCTCTCTCTGTGTAGCTCTGACTTTCAAGTAAATAAATAAATCTTTTAAAAAACAAAAAGAAAAAACTACACATGGCTTTCAAAATTCCTTGGCACCAGAATAAACTATCTGTTAACTGCATTTTCCCTAGACATTATAAAGTTCCCACACAGAAGCCTGTGGCAGCTCAGTGCTCCTATTGCACAAGCTCGAAATGAAAGGGTGAGCTGGGAAGTCACATTTTATAAAAGATATGAGAGAGCTGGGGAGGCAGTGAGAGCTGCGTAATCGGAAATCGCAGGGGACGGAGAGCGCTGCTTCCCGGGTCCTCTCCCGCCGGAGCTCCTGCCAGTTCAGGAGCCGCAGCAGGGGACTGTGGCTGGGGACAGAGAGGCAAGGAAAGCTCTTCAAAGTCACGCGGGGCGGACTGGACAGACTGGGAACTCCAGGAGCCCTCTGGGCAAAGCTGGCTTCCCCCTGGGCAGTGCACGGGCCGAGCAACAGGACCGAGAGAATGAAGTCTCAGCAGAGAAGGGGCCTGCAACAAGCGCACGCTCCGCTCCAGAACAGTCACCAGGTGCTTTTAAAAAAACATTTATTTATTTAATTGAAAGTCAGAGTTACACAGAGAGGAAAGGCAGAGGCAGAGAGAGTTCTTCCATCTGCTGGTTCACTCCCCAATTGGCCGAAACGGCTAGAAATGTGCCGATCTGAAGCCAGGAGACAGAAGCTTCTTCAGGGTCTCCCAGACAGCTGCAGGGGCCCAAGGACTTGGGCCATCTTCCACTGCTTTCCAGGCCATGCAGAGAGCTGGATCAAAAGCGGAGCAGCTGGGACTCAAACCGGTGCCCATGGGATAGCAGCACTGCAGGTGGTGGCTTTACCCGCTACGCCACAGTGCCAGCCCCAAGTCACCAGGTTCTGAACCTGCGCACTGTGGGACGATGATGCTGGAAGAGCTAGACAGTGACAGCTGAGTTAACTGGGCTATGTTGGAGTATCTTTCCCAAGCTCCTTTCTCCGCTTGGTGCCGCCCTACTGAGGGTGGTCACGAGAAACGTGAGAGTGGGATTCGGGAGGTGAATTGAAATGCTAGTGTCTCTGTTGGTCTACAGTCACTCTGGGTCTCCCATCGGACGTGGACACAAGAGCCCTTCACAGACTCCCTGGCCAGTCGCTGCCACCGCATGGGGTCAGCTCTCTACAAAGAACCCCTTATCCCATATCATTCTGTGGTTCTGCTCCTCTCATCCGACACTAGCTGGTCCAGCAGAAGTTGGCAAACTTTGCACATAAAGGATCAGAGAGTAAATATTTTAGGGCTTGGAGGCCAAGAGCCAATAGAGGATATTATGACCAACAAACCAGAAAGCAAATGTCCATAAAGGTCTTGACCAAATTGAAAATACAGTAGTGATTGAATAACTTTTCTGCAATACTTATGAGAATAACAGAAATTCTTTTGGGAGGGCTGGCACCATGCTTGATATGGATTCCAAGTTAGTATTCCCTGCCATCAAAGAGATGGCAAACTGGGGCCTCCGCTGTGGCTCCGCAGGTTAAGCTGCCCCTTGCGACGCTAATGTCCCTGTTTTGGAGTGCCAGTTCGAGAACGGGCTGCTCCACTTCCAATCCAGCTTCCTGCTGCCGCACCTGGGAAAGCAGTAGATGATGGCTCTTTCTTTAGTGCTATTACACACTATGACCAACATATAATGAAAAATTTCTGCATATGAAAAGTGTCTGCAATGCCGTTGATCAAAGGGAAGAAATTAGAAGTCAGTTAGAAGAAGTTAAAATAGCTGTCATCATTATGTAAAAGAAGGCAGACAGTAAACTCCAATACAAGTCAAGCATACGTGCAAAGTGAGGCACAGAGACACTTATCTGAAAGATCATTCTGACTATAGAATTCAGGGCAGATTGCAGGAATAAAAACACCTTCAGGGATGGACCGATAGATGCTCTATCGAGTCATCTGAAATCGACCAGCTGAGGTGCCAACAATATCCAAAGCATTACGCTCCACCCACCGAAGACAAAAGGAATTTCTTCAATGCTTTCCCTTCCTTAGACTTAATCAACTGAAAGCAAAGGCAGAAGTCTCTGTGGAAAATGTCCGTACCTACGGACTCTTCATTTCTATTCAATGTGCATTTTAGCTCGCCTTGGGCCCGGAGGAAGAAATTGTAAGGGCTCCCAAACCAGCTCTTCCTTGGACAGGAAGGAAGAGCCCCAGCCTGATGAGTGCCTCACCTAGCACGGACCCCAAGGACATTATGAGGTGCTTCTCCACCAACACCCCTCTGGGGAACCAGAATCTCCCAGCTGACCAGGAGTTATAAAATGCAGCCCCAGGTCTTGGCAGAAAATCAGTTCATGCTAAAAGCTCATAGTAGGGCCGGCGCTGTGGCATAGCGGGTAAAGCCACCACCTGCAGTGCCAGCATCCCATATGGGTGCCTGTTCGAGTCCTGGCTGCCACACTTCTGATCCAGCTCGCTACTATGCACTGGGAAAGCAGTAGAAGATAGACCAAGTCCTTGAGCTCCTTCACCTGTGTGGGAGACCCATAGGAAGCTCCAGGCTCCTGGCTTCGGATGGGAGGAGCTCCAGCAGTTGTAGCCAATTAGGGGAGTGAACCAATGGATGGAGGACCTCTCTCTCTCTCTCTGCCTGTCCTTCTCTCTCTGTATAGCTCTGCCTTTCAAATAAATAAATAAATCTTTAAAAAACCTGCATAGTGGGCTGGGGGTAAAGATGAGAGGGTGGGCAGGAGAACTCTCATTCAGAGAGGAACTCCACACGGCGCTCATTCATTCCGTAACGGGAAACCTACTCTGCATGCCAGGTGCGGTTTGAAGTCTAGAGACACCACAGGAAGCAAGGCAGGCAGAGCTCCTCATCACAGAGCTACAACATTGGCACGTCTCGCAGGGACTTTCACACGTTTCAGCAGTGAATACTCACACACCAGGACAATGTCCATACGTGAAAAGTGCCGCAAAGGAATTCTAACAGGATGGAGTGACACAAGGTGGTGATTTGGGGAATCGGAGCAGGAGCCTCCAAGCTGGTGACAGCTGAACCAAGATCTGACTAAGGAGAAGGAGCCGGCCGTGTGCAGGCCTGGGTAAGGGGCGCTGGGAGCAGAGGGAAGAGCCAGGGCAGATAAGCCAAGGAAGCAGCAGGCTTGGCAGAAGCCTCCGTGGCTGGGGGCAGGCGATGCTGGGAGAGGGATAACCAAGAGGGTGGGGAAATGGGGAGAGGGGAAAGATAAGGGCAAAGTCATTAGGGATTTAAATACCTGCAAGACCTGCTGTTCCTGATGCTCGGTCTTGATTTTGAAATTCTACTTCTCTGGCAGCTCCTGACTCTCCCCCTGAAACTCCTCCAGCCTGCCGAAATTCCAGAATTCATCCTCCCCTCCCCCAGCCTTTGCCCAAAACTCCTAGAGTCGGGGCTGCGCTAGGGCGCTGCGGGTTAAGCTGCTTCCTGTGACAATGGCATCCTGTACAGGCACTGGTTTGTGTCCCGGCTGCTCCACTTCCGATCCAGTTCCCTGCTAATAAGGTACCCGGGAAAGGAGCAGAGGAAGATCCAAGTGCTTGGGCCCCTGCACCCATGTAGGAGACCCAGAAGAAGCTCTTGGCTCCTGGATTTGGCCTGGCCCTACCCTGGCTGTTGTAGTAATTTGGGAGTGAATGAGTGGATGGAAGACCAATCTCTCTCTCTCTCTCTCTCTCTCTCACACACACACACTTTTAAATAAATGAATAAATCTCTAACAACAAAAAAACTCCTGGAGCCATTTTTTTTTTTTTTTGACAGGCAGAGTGGATAGTGAGAGAGAGAGACAGAGAGAAAGGTCTTCCTTTTCCATTGGTTCACCCCCTCAATGGCCGCTGCAGCCAGCGCACTGTGCTGATCTGAAGCCAGGAGCCAGGTGCTTCTCCTGGTCTCCCATGCGGGTGCAGGGCCCAAGGACTTGGGCCATCTTCCACTGCCTTCCCGGGCCATAGCAGAGAGCTGGCCTGGATAGAATCCTGCACCCCAACCGGGACTAGAACCTGGTGTGCCGGTGCCACAAGGCGGAGGATTAGCCTGTTAAGCCACGGCGCCGGCCAATGGAGCCATTCTTGATTCCTGTTTTTCTCACCAACTTGAACCCTTACGAGTGTCCACTGGGCGTCCCGTGGTGTCCGTCAGTGCCCCACCACTTCTCAGCACCTCCTCTGCCGTCTCCACCCTCACCTGGGTTGCTGGGAATGTCTGCTCCTCCCTTGCTCCGGGCCGCCTGCTCACCACACACAGTGAGCCTCTGGAGCTCAGATCCACTCAGACCACACCACTCCTCCACGAAGAAGGCCCTCGGCTCCCATCTCACCCAGAGGGAAACCCCGGTTCTGACAAGCGCTTACAAGCCCTGTGGGCACTCGCACCTCACCGTGTCTCTCTGCTCACCCTCCCCCAGCTCCTCTTGCTCTCTCTGTCCCTGGGACGCTCACTAGCATGTCCCTGCTCTCGGCCCCTGCGTGAGCGGGTCTCCCCTTCTCGGAGGCTCTTTCCCCGCTGCCACAGTGTGAGCTTTGTTTGGCTCCCCGACTACGGCCACAGATCAATGGCACTGATGGGGGGCTTGGTGCAACCACAGTGTCCAGGAGGGTCCACCAGGAGCTCTCGGGTCATCGCGACCCCAGCATGCGACTCACGTGTAGGTTGGTGACATGAGCCCACGTGAGAGCAGCCTCTCTCTCTCTCTCACCTCCCCCACCTTCCTGCCTCACCGTGTGATCCTTCCTTTGCCCACACTCGTCAGATGTGGTTGCTACATCTTGGACTGTGAACCGCCAACACCATGAGCAGAAATAGACCCTTGTCCCTCACAAGGAGCTTCCCTAAGGTGACAAAAACCTGACTGCACCACAACCGAGCCCCGGCATACTCCACGCCCTGCAACAGGTCAAGTCTCAGGGAAGGCTGAGTAGTCTGACTGCCTCCACCCAAGACACTCTGGACTTTCCTTACCCAGCTTTATGTTGATTTCTTTTATAGATCCCATCACCTTCTCACATGACCTACAATTTGCCTAGTTACTGTGGCGATGTTTACCCCTGGGTTCCCCCAAAAAACAAGGCCAGGTTCCCAGGAAGGTAGGCATCTTGTCTGTTTCATTCTCTTTATGCCAAACCTCTACACCATTGTTGATCATATACTCAATGCTCAATCAATATTTTTTAAAGATGTATTTATTTATTTGAAAGTCAGAATTACTCACAGAGAGAGGAGAGGCAGAGAGAGAGAGAGAGGTCTTCCATCCGCTGGTTCACTCCCCAATTGGCCACAACAGCCGGAGCTGCTTTGATCTGAAGCCAGGAGCCAGGAGCTTCTTCCAGGTCTCCCACGAAGATGCAGGGACCCAAGGACTTGGGCCATCTTCTACTGCTTTCCCAGGCCATAGCAGAGAGCTGGATGGGAAGAGGAACAGCCGGGACTAGAACCGGCGCCCATATGGGATGCCAGCACTGCAGGCTAGGGCGTTAACCGGCTGTGCCACAGTGCCAGCCCCTCAATCAATATTTTTGAATAGACATTTTGGATGTATTAATAATTTTAAAAATTTTATACTACACCTTTGACCAGCTTAGATCATACCAATTTTGTTTTTCTAAGTTTTAATTTTTTTTATAGATTTTATTTATTTGAAAGGCAGAGTTACAGAGAGAGGTAGAGACAGAGAGAGATATTCCATCCTCTGGTTCACTCCCCAAATGACTACAACAGCCGGGGCTCGGCCGATCTGAAGCCAGGAATCAGGAGCTTCCTTTGTGTCTCCCACATGGGTACAAGGGCCCAGGGACTTGGGCCATTCTCCACTGCTTTCCCAGACATCAGCAGAGAGCTGGATTGGAAGTGGAGCAGCCGGGACTTGAACTGTCACCCATATGGGACGCTGGTGCTGCAGGCTGAGGTTTTAACCTGCTGCGCCCCAGCACTGGCCCCTAGATCATACCAATCTTGAATACCCTTTATAACATAGTGTTTTGCCCAATCATTAAAGAAAGCAGGAAGCAATTGTCTAAAATTTCCTTGAGATAAAATTTTTGAACACTGTGTGCCAAGTACAAATGGACCACATTGGCTTCTAGCCGGACTTGGTATTCTAAATATACATGTCCTCTCCAAACCCCAGCAAAATGACCAAAAAGGAAATAAAAGCAGAATTAACTCACAGACTAGAGGGAGATGATGCATATGAAACTATCAGTAAAAGGTTCTGTGGGAAGCAGGGGCACAGAGACAGTCCTGTTGGAGGACCAGCCACAGTTGAGCAATCTGTGCCTCCACCTGTGGCACTGGCATCCCATAAGGGCACCACTTTGAGTCCCAGCTGCTCCACTTCTGATCCAGCCCCCTGCTGATGGCCTGGGAAAGCAGTGGAGGATGGCCCAAGTGCTTGGGCCCCTGCACCCACGTGGGAGACTTGGAGGAGGCTCCTGGCCCCTGGCTTCAGATTGGCTCAGCTCCAGCCATTGAGGCCATTTGGGGAGTGAACCAGCGGATAGAAGACCACTCTCTCTCTACCTCTCTCTCCTCTCTCTTTTTGTCTCTCCCTCTCTCTGTCTGTAACTCTGCCTCTCAAATAAATGAATATATCTTTTTTTAAAAGGATAATGTGCCTCTGAAGGGAGGGAGGCTGGGAATGTGAGCTGTAAGAGATGCCGAGACTCCCATGTCCCTCCGCATCCCTCACAGGTGAGCTGGTGGTTTGATCCCAGCTGGCAAGGTGTTGTTGGGGAGGACGTGCGTGACGGGGTGGGGGGAGGCTCAGAGACAGATGAATCTTATTTGATGGTTGGAATTTCATAGAACATACTGGAAACCTAAAACTCAAAGGCTAGCAGGGTAGGGAGGGTGGAGACCGCCACGGTCCTGGATACGCTCACCTCTGGGAAGTGTGAACTGTGCTTGGGGGGATGGGACAGGAGCCTGCTGTTTTTCCTTTCAAGCTTCATAGAACTCTGTCTTTTTACCTCTGTCCACGGATCGCTTTTATAAAACTAAGGCTGGAATTCTTGGCTGCTGAGTGGAGAAAAGGTTGGAGGAGGGCCGGAATGGCACTGAGAAAACCCATTCAATGGACCAAGGGAGAGATGATGAGGGTCAGGGCCAGCGAGGAGGGAACAGAAGTGGAAAGGGCTGGACGTGGTGACACAGCTTTGGAGACAGCATCGGTGTGGCTTCCTGGAGGACTGAGTGCAATGGGCCAAGGACCAATGTGATTTCCAGGCACTGGGTTGGGACAACGTGGTTGAAGCAGGGCTGAGACTAGGGTGACGCAGGCCAGCTACCAGGGGCACAAATATAAGGAGCCTCTTGCTTTTACATCAGGCGAGTGCAGGGCAGCCACCGGGAAGCGAGTGCCTCCTTAAATACTGTGTCCGTGGCATCCTATGGCCTCACACTGGCCCAGTGCTATTTACAGAGACGCAGAAAATCAATGGGGTAAGCATGGGTGCCACAAGGGAGAATAGCGAGGGAAATGAGTTTCTTTCGGGGGAGTCATGATGGGGTCGTCTATGAGTGACCACGTGGGGTGGTCAGGGGCAACAGAGGCTGGAGGCAGAAACTCCAGCATCTCACGCACAGAGATGCTTCAGGCTTGGCTGGAGCTTGGGTGGTCCAGAGCGAGTGACAGAGAGGACAGGAGGGGCGCCTGGTCAGGGACACCCAGACACTTAAAACCAGGAATGGACAGAGAAGAGTAGCCAGGACATTGAGGGAGAAGCCAGGGGGAGGCTGGACTCTCAGAGGCCAAGGGCAAGAAGGAGACTGTCCCGAGTGCTTCCTCCCCAACAGCTCTGCACCGCGAGGGGCCCCACGTGCTTGGGGCTTCTGCCTTGCCCAAGGCTAGCCCCATGTGTGTCCGCCTGGCAACGGGATAACCCTCTTCACCTGCGGGGTGCCTCATTGCCAATCCTGCCCTCCCCAGTCTCTGGGCCACGGGTGGCTCTGCCCTACCCCACAGCTCTGCCCCTCCCCAAGACCTCACAGTCCAGCTCAGCACTCCTGGTTTGACCCTGATGGTTTCTGAGGATTAGGCTTTGGTCATTCACTCAACAATAGTTTACGAAGCCCCTGATATACCAGGAAGGGTGCCCAGTACAGTGGATCCAGAGGGGACAAAGACAGATGTCGTTACGGAGGGAATCCAAACTCCTCTGAGACCCTTCCTGCTTTTCCCCACCTGCCCGAAGTCTGAGTTCCACCCCAGGCCCCTGGCGAGTGCCCCAGGTGAGCCCACTAAGTGTAGCCTCATTGGGCTGGGATAGAATCGCCCAGGAATAGCCAGAGAAAAGCTAGCGGGGGACGGGTTCATTCAGCCCAGAACCTAGCCTGGTGCCAGCACACAGTGCTACACGGGATGACAGACGGGCTAGAGCAGTGCTCACTCTGTCTTAAGTACATCATCTTTGGCAACAACAAAAACAAAACCCAAAATAACCTTTTCCTGGGAGAAACTGATGGAGGTTGCCTACAGGAGGGAAGAGCAGGGTGAGTCCCCTGGAGACAGGTGTGCCCCGGGCCGGCCCAGAGATCTGCTCCCCCTACTGGGCCCCATGCAGCCTGGGCCCCACCCATGCAGCTGCACCTACCCCACCCCCCCAGCTGCAGCCTGGCGCCCACTCGGCTCCACCACATTCTCCAGAGCATGTGACTTTAACAGCAGCTTGGAGCCACCCCCAGCGACAAGCTGGGCCTGACAGGCGGCAGCTGCAAGCTCCCAGCAAGAGATCGCATTCTTGGCCATTCCTGGCCTCCTGATCTATCTCTGTGGAAATTTCCCCTGGAGGCAGAGGCTGGGGAGGCAGCCCCCAGGCCATGCATTTGGAGGCAAGCCCACCTTGGCTCACAGCCCAGGGCCCCTCACCTGGAAGCCAAGAAAAACTAGCAGAGGCATGAACCCATTCACAGTTCTCTGCCTCAACCACTTATCTCTGCCAGCCCTGTAGAACTTTCCAGAATCAGCTGTCCAGGCACCTATATTTGGCTACCCCACTGACATCGAGAGTTGGCCTCCACTGCAGCTGGGAGCTGCTTTGGGGATGTCTGGGCACAGCCACACAGATTGCCTGCTGATTTCAGAACAAATGCTGTTGATGGCTGCTGGCAAAGAGGCCGTCGGGAAGTGCGGAATCCAGGTCACGCCACAGGGGGTCGGGCTGGCGGGGCATCTGCGCACGCTCCGCCATCCCCACATGTACCCAGTGCAGCACAGTGAGGCCGTGCTGGCAGCCTCCTGTGTCTTGGGGCAACCTGCACCTGCACGCTGTGTGCACCGCCATGGGTGTGGCTGTGGGGCCCATGTGGGGCCAGGATCAGTCCATGTTCTGGTGCAGGGCCCTGTCTGGCGGCCAGCCCACTGCAGCTCTGCCCCCAGCTCTCCTAGCATCCTCCCTATTCTTTTCCCCCAGGTAGCTGAAGAGTGGCTGTCCCTCACCTTGTATATAAATGCCTGGGAAATTAGAAGATCAATCAAAGTGACAATATGGGTAAGGACCAAGTCTGAAAGGCTGGACACACAGCCACAAGCATGAATATCCGTAGGCATTCCTGGAAGAAGCGAAGCCGTAGGCTCGAGCTGGGCCTCCCTAGACTTGGGCCCATCAGCCGTGTGTGCATGTGTGTGCATGTGCATGTATGTGTACAATGCACTTGTCAGACACTGGGCCTGCCAGCAACCATGTTTAGATTGTGGAACTCTGCTCTCTCCCCAGCCCCTTTTCTTCCACGGGATCCTGCTGCAGGGCCTGTCCACATCCCACCCGCTCGCCTGTCCTCGGAAAGACAGGAACCCAGAGACACAGGCTTCGGAGTACAGCGTCCATTCGCCTCCCAGTGGAGAACACCCACCCGGCAAGTTTTCTCATCTGCCTCCTCCCAACGCCAAGCCTGCTCCATGGTGCCAGTTTTGCCGCCTGGAGGCTTCTAGGAGAAATCCGCTTGCCTTTCTCACAGGTGGGGCCTTTGCACACTTGAAGACAGCCACGGCCTTCATCCCACCCCTCTTTGCCATGGGAAAGAGTTCACACCTCCCAGCAACTCCTCAAGGGAGCTGGGATCCCAGCCAGGCGGTCATTCACCCCTATTGTGTTATAGCCCCCCGGAGATGAGCTGATGGGTTAGCAATGTTCATCAAGGAGCTAACAATATTCCTAGTTTTTATTGCCATAATCTGACCCCCTAGAAATCCATCCCAAGGAAATGATTGCCTGCGTAGCCAAGTTTCTCTCTCGTAGTTCTTCCCCAAGGTGTTAGCCTTGGTTATCAAAGAATACGCAATAACGGGAAAGCGAGTAGATGGAGCACATCACATCCGGCTAGCAACAGAGCCTTACACAGCCCTGGGCCACCATGCTCTGGTTCTCTTCTTCTGGTTCACTCCCCCGGGGCCTACAACTGGCCAAGGCTGAGCCAGGCTAAAGCTGGGAGCTGGGAACTTAATCCAGTTCTCCCTCATGGGTGGCAGGGACCCGTCCCTGCTGCCTCCCGGGGGTGTGCATGAGCAGGAAGCAGGAATTAGGAGTGGGGGGCATCTCAACCAGCAGCTTAGCAGGCCAAAGCCCAACCCCCACATCCTATCTTTTTGAGGAATGCAGTCTGCCCAGCACAGGTGTGGGTCTGCCATTGCTGACTCCTGCAGTACAAGCGCCCGCTGTCCACCACCGGCCCCGACACCTCCCACACTCCCATTGTTGGCACCGCATGTGCAATGACTTCCACTCCAGGGCAGGCTTGTTCCAGGCAGAGCAAGAGAAGGTGAAGGTGGGGATTCGAGGGCAAGTCAGGCTTAGGAATGAAGAGGCTACTGTCCACACAGCTGACCTGGTCCTCTGGGAACCAGATTTTGCCAGGATGCTCCCATGGACAAACTTCACCTATGTGATGGGCTCTCCTGCACTGGGTATGTGTGCAAGAGGCCGCAGTGGGGGGAGAGGTCTCACCACCCAGACTGGCAAGGTGGGAGGCAACACCCAGAGGGCAGCGGAGAAAAACAGGCAGGTGGTAAAAAGCTCCATGCACTTAGCCATGTGACCCTGGGCAACTTACTCAACGGTCTCTGAGCCTCAGCTTCCACGGGTGGGCAACGGAGACGCCCCCTGCTCCTGGTTATTTGAGAACTTGACTGCAAGTGAGTCAGTACCTGTAGGTCTTCAGGACGGAAACCTCCAGCCAGCCGTGGACACAGGTTTCTCATAGCAGACCAGGTGGCTGTGCCTGCCTTCAGCGCTCTGCTGTTCTTTCTCTCTCTCCAGCCTCCAGCAAATCCCCTCTGTGCGGACAAGCTGCAGAAGCGGCTCGATCTTTACGTTCACCTCTGGGCGTGGTCCAGAGCCTCAGAGGACCCTATACTTGCCCCTACGGTGCAGCACCTCTGTCTGGCTTCACCGCCACGGCCCGTGCCTGTGGCTCAGGCTTCACCTGCCAGGATCCACCATCATCTGCTCATAAAGACCAGATGGGCCACGTGTGCCGCAAGCTGCCATCAGGTCCCAGGAAGCGAGAAAGGTCACCACGACGTGCAGGCAGCCCCTCTCCCTTGCCGTGAGTGATGAGAGTTGTGCTCAGGGCTCCCGGATCGGGGCTGTTTCTATAAACCTTTGACTTCTGTGGGAAACATTTGCTTTCAAAGGAAATGGGATTTCCCCTTCAATATCCCTCGAGGATGACAGGTCTGTGATTGGAATCGGGGCATGACAAATCAGGCCCTGGTGCTTCTTTCCATTAGTGGCTTCTGACTCTGAAGAGGCACCTGGAGCGCAGAGCCCCGGGCTCCTCCCACTCCCCACTCTCTACGGCTCAGGCAGGTCGCCCACTGCAGACCCAGAACTCCCTGGCGTTTCCTAGCCCTTGCTCCCTGCTCAGTAGCGTGGCTATCTCGGCTTTCCAAGAACCCGTCACATCACCGTCCCACATTGCCCCTTCTCTCGTCCATGGTTCTTCCACTCCACGACGTAATGGAATCACTGACACCAAGTACACACACACGTGTGTGCACACACAGGTACAGGGGACCCTTGGTTCTCTGTCTATAATAAAGAGACCTTGGAGAGAGCATTGTGCCACATGGGGTTAAGCTGCTGCCTGCGGTGCCAGCAACCCCTATGAGACTGCTGGTTCCAGTCGCAGCTACACTGCTTCTGTTCCAGCTTCCTCCTATTGTGCCTGGGAAGGCAGCAGATGATGGTCCATGTACTTGGGCCCCTGACACCCATGTGGGAGACCCGGATGGAGTTTCTGCTTCCTGGCTTCAGCCTGGCCCAGACCTAGCTGTTGTAGCCATGTGTAGAGAGAATCAAGTGCGCTCTCTCTCTCTCTCTCTGCCTTTCAAACACACATTTTAAAACCTTTCAAAAGAAGACCCCTTGGGAAGAGCTAATGTGTTATATGTGATGAACAAGACAAAGACTGTTTCTCGCCTAATGCTCTGAATGGGATTTGTCCCCAGAGCTTCAGCAGGACTTAAGTCCCAAAGTCAAATGCTAATGATACTAAGAGAGTGGAAACTGAATCCAGCGCTGGTGTTAAGAGACGGGGCCTCTGGGAAGTGATTAGCCTGGATTAGGTCATTAGAGTTCCATGACTGAATCCCAGACACCAGGGGAGACCACATGGACAGAGAGAGCTACACAGGTGCCTGCTCCCTGTCTCCTGCCCTGTAACACTCTGTGCCAACTTGGGACTCTGCCAACAAGAACATCATCACAGAGGCTGGACCAGTGGGGACTGCCCCTTCTTGGACAGTGAGTCTCTAGGAGTTATAGACCCAAATAATCACCTTTTCTTTACAAAGTAGCCTTAGGCATCTTGGGGTTTTTGTTTTGTTTTGTTTTTCTAAAATATATTTATTTATTTGAGAGGCAGAGTTACAGAGAGAGGAAGAGAGAGAGAGCTTCCATCCGCTGATTCACTCCCCAGATGGCTGCAATGGCATGAGATGGGCCTATCCAAAGCCAGGAGCTAGGAGCTTCTTCTGGGTCTCCCACATGTGTGTGGGAGCCCAAGAACTTGGGCCATCTCCCACTGTCTCTCCAGGCCATTAACAGAGAGCTGGATCAGAAGAGGAGCAGATGGGACACGAACTGGTGTCCATATGGGATGCCGGTGCCACAGGCCATAGCGCTGGGCCCAGGTATTTGTTATAATAACAACCATGCAGTCATTTGGGGAATGAGACAGCAGATAGAAGACCTCCCTTCCTTCCTCCCTCCCTCCCTCTCTCTCTCTGTCTCTGTGTGTGTGTCTCCCTCTGAATTTCAAATAAATGAGTCTTGTTTTAAAAGAAAACAACTGCGTTTGGTAGAAGAAACTGCAGAATCAGTGGCTGAAGCACAGTGGAACACCCTGAAGGGGTCTGGGGGAAGTAGCCCAGGGCTTTCCCGGGGCCCCACAAAGCCTTCAGGGGCCCAGTCCCTTTCAGGCCCCCTGCCTTGCCGAGCTCTCTCCAAGTGTGGCCCTGGTCCCCAGGTCTGCAAGATGGCTCTGGAGCGCCACTCCACCCCCAGGGTTTTCCAGACAGGAACATGGGAAGGGGCAAAGTGGCTATGCTCTGAACCCACACTCCCCTACATGAACTTACTGGAACCCCACCTGACAATTTTCTTGAGCATTGTTTGTCCAGAACTATGCCACACAAACACCCAGCAGCCAGGAAGGCCTGGAAATACGTGCTCCTCCTGGCTGTGTTACTGGCCCAGCAACATGGGGTTCCTGCTAATAAGACAGAAGGGAGTGAGGGATAAAGGTAGGCGACCAACAGTTTCCATCAAGCTCCTGTGGGACAGCACTGGCCTCAGCCAGTTAGTGGAGGGGCCTAGGAAGTGAACTGAAGAGAGGAAACGGAACTTCTCCGAGGCAGAGAAGGCAGAGCCAGGAGCCAGACGCCAAGGCTGGTTCCATGAACGCACGTGTGCCTGTGGGTGTCTGAGTGACCAACATTCAGAGTTTGCCCAGAGCATGGATTTTTTTTTTAAGATTTATTTATCACCGGTGCCGCAGCTCAGTAGGCTAATCCTCTGCCTGCAGTGCCGGCACACCGGGTTCTAGTCCCGGTCGGGGCGCCGGATTCTGTCCCAGTTGCCCCTCTTCCAGGCCAGCTCTCTGCTGTGGCCCGGGAAGGCAGTGGAGGATGGCCCAAGTGCTTGGGCCCTGCACCCGCATGGGAGACCAGGAGAAGCACCTGGCTCCTGGCTTTGGATCAGCCCGGTGCGCAGGCCACAGCGGCCATTGGAGGGTGAACCAACAGTAAAGGAAGACCTTTCTCTCTGTCTCTCTCTCACTGTCCACTCTGCCTGTCAAAAAAAAAAATATTTATTTATTTATTTATTTGAAAGGTAGAGTTATAGAGAGAGGTAAAGACAGAGAGGTTTTCCATCTGTTGGCTCACTCCCCAAATGGCCACAACAACCATGGCTGGGCCAAGCCAAAGCCCGAGCTTCTTCCAGGTCTCCCACGTGGGTGCAGGGGCCCAAGGATTTGGGCCATCCTAGGCCGCTTTCCCTGACACATTAACAGGGAGTTGGATTGGAAGTGGAGTATCTAGGACTCGAACCAGTGCTGCAAGCCAAGGCGGTGCCACAGCACCAGCCCTGGAGCATGAGTCTTAGTATCAAAACAGGACTCAAAGGCAACCGGGAGAGGCGACCTCTGCCTGTGTGGGAAGGAGGTCTTACTAAGTCAGACGTCGCAGCCCAGCATTCCTGAGGGTGGTGTCCAAGTACCTGAGGCCCTCAAGACCCTTTCAGGGGGTCTGTGAGGTCAGATTAATTTTCCAATCAGCTGTTACTTGCCTAGTTCCCCATCTTCTGCCTTGTGTGTTTAAGGGGTGATGCACGCATTCTGCTTGGGGATGTTGCAACAGACTTCGTGCAAAAGCAGGTAAAGAAGCCAGGTGTCTTCTCTCCGTCAGCAAAAAGAAACAGACGCCAAGCACCAAGGAGTTCCTGGCTAAACAGAACACAAATCCTCTATTCTTACTGGTTTTTTTTTCCAGCAAATAGAGCTGTTTTCACTACAAGGAGATGAACATGCAATGATTTATTATGGTTATTTGTAAATAAGTTAATAGATTTTTGGGATTTTCTTCATCTGCATTTCTAATATAATAACCATAGTAAGCTCTTTGGCTCCCTCAATAACTGTTGAGACTTTCAAGGGGTCCCAAGCCCGAAGGAGTGGGGATCCACTGTCCTAGACTAGACTAATACGGGCCTGGGGGTGGGGAGCTAGAGGATGGGAACAGGAGAGAGCCTGGGCCTGGTGGAAAGCAGCAGTAGAGGGAGCAGCTCCGGGAGCCGCTGCAGTGAGGGGTGTGGATGCCCCCTGTCTTGTGGCACAGCTCAAACTGGGGTCCAGGGCCCAGGGCCAGGCAGCAGACCCTTCCCCCCGCCCCACCCCCGCTTGGCGTGGAGAAGAGCACAGGAAGAAAAGAGAAGTGCTTGGCGAACTCCAGGGCCTCCTAACAGCGACCTCCATGTCTGTTGAAACAGCAGCTTCTTTCACATTACTTTTCTAGCAATTCATTTTTATTATTCCATGATGCCTCGGACATTTTAGCAATTTATGCCTGAGACG
This sequence comes from Lepus europaeus, assembly GCF_033115175.1. NCBI lineage: Eukaryota > Metazoa > Chordata > Mammalia > Lagomorpha > Leporidae > Lepus > Lepus europaeus. The sequence goes on from NC_084828.1 coordinate 147,084,565, forward strand.
AATTGTAAAGGAGAAATAGTAATTATCCAAGTGGAAAGTGGGGCAAAGAACTGTATTATAGAGAAAAATGCATGCTTCAAGGAGAACGATACGCGTCTAGGGCACATCCTTTCAGATGACGTAATGCTGGCCCTTCCTTGAGCCCTTTTGCAATTTTACAAATAACTAATAGCAGTGCAGAGGAATTTCTGCCTACAGCCAGGCAAACCGGTTCCCCTTTCTCATCACGGAGGAAGCCAGTTTCGCTTCCATTTGTTCATTTATTCAATATTTCTGCTCTCTGATGATACCCGTGTTTTGGAATCTCCTTTGCCCTAGTTGTAACATCTTGCTGGTTTCTCCATTAGTGGGTTAAATAGGATCCTTAAACCGCGTTCACTGAACAATAACAGATCTTCACGTGATTCCACACTCTGGGCTTTGGAAAGCTCTGATCACAGGCTGCATCATCAATGTAACTCCACTTCCTTGTGGAAGCTTCTCCCGTTCTCTCCCCGACATCCGTGTTCTCCTTGCTGTACCTACTTTCTATCTCACAGCTTGCCTTTCCTTCCGGTTTTGTCTTCCTCATTATTTTGGCTAAGGGGTAGGAAAGGGGCCACGAGCAGTCTGAAGAAGCCAAAGGGAAAGCAGACAATGGGCTGGAGAGACAGAGAATCAAGTCCAGAGGATTGATTAGATGAGGACCAAGGAGTCACTCCGTGTGCTCCTTCGTACATGAGCTAGAGACAGCTGTAGCGTGTGCCCAGCCACCACTAATCTGTCACCTCTTGTTCCTGTGAGCAAACTCGGGCACCCATGTGTTCAACGGCTCCACACTTCTCCTTGGAAGTCACCCCCAAGGTCTCCATGCCCAAACTCAATCCCGGCCCCAAGAGCTAAGCCTGTGCAGAAGAAACCTTCTGTCATTCGGGTATTAGAAGCTGGCAGAGGTGGCCACGAAGCCTGAGACCTCCATGGCAGAGGACAGCTCAGTGGCCAAGGGCCCAGCCATTGGAGAAGCCAAAGTGTAGTTCCAGCCACCTGGTCTCCTGGGGACCCCATCTGCCCTGCATCCCTTCTTCCCACTCTTAATGGTGATGGGGCAGTGCTGCTCCACTTCCGATCCAGCTCTCTGCTGTGGCCTGGGAAAGCAGTAGAAGAGGGCCCAAGTCCTTGGGCCCCTGCACCCACGTGGGGAATCCAGAAGAAGCTCCTGGCTCCTGGTTTCGGATCAGCTCAGCTCGGGCTGTTGCAGCCATTTGGGGAGTGAACCAGCAGATGAAAGACCTCTCTCCCTCTCTGTCTGTCTCTCTCTGCCTCTGGCTCTCTGTAACTCTGCCTTTCAAATAAATAAATAAACCTTAAAAAAAAAAAGCATATTGTAGATCATAACATTCTTTAGTTTTATCTGTGTTAGCGTGTTGATCATTACTTCAATTTTTATGAAAAAATACTATTCCACTGTAAGGATGTGAAATATTTTGTTTATAAAGTCATATTTGATGTATACTTGGATGGTTTCCACCTGCGCCTCTCATAATGTGCTATAAGCCTTCTCACACAAGTGTTTATGTGGACCTGAGTTTTCATCTCTCCTGGGAAAATACATAGGAGTGAGATTTCTGGATCACATGATAACTTCATGTTGAACTTTTTGAGAAACTCAAATGATCTTCCAAAGGCACCGTGCCATTTCACATTCCCACCAGCATCGTCCACGCATGCCAGCTCCTCCACACCCCTGCCGGCACTTGTTATTGGCTGTCCTGTTTTATCTCAGCCGTCTGTGGGTTGGGAACTTGAATCTGAGCTAAGTGAGGCCAGGACAGCCTGCAGCCACGGCTGCCCGTTCCTGAGGACAGTGCCGCACAGAGACTGCCCTCAGCTGCCCGGACCCCTGTCTGTTAGGAGGGCCAATGATTCTACTCTCATCAAGGTCCGTACATAAACCCCACATCCCTCCAATCAAATGCTTTCTCCACAAATCTAAGTCAGGCAGGGTGATGTTCTATAACTTGCAACCACATCCATTCGAACGGCACACTTCCCATTGCTGTGACCCCAGCGGGCGCTGACATGCCCCTGTCTGACCCGAGCACTGCCTGATCTATGGAGACAAGCGCAGCAGGTGCTATGGAGGTCAGCATTTGTTCTTAACAGAGGCAAATGGAGAAAAATCCAAGCAGGACACGCATCCAGGCTGCAGCTCCCCTCTTGGGACTGGCCGATGTCTGAGTCAAGTTCAAGTTCAAGCTCAACCCCCCCCCCTTCCAGAGGATCACTTGAATGGTGAGAGAAGATGGAGGCCTGCTTGGTGAGTGTCGGGAAATGTATTTAGAGACTTCCCCACATTGCCTTTTTCCTGGCCACCAAAGCAGTACCAGGAAAACGTGGAGGGCTGTGTGACCTGGGCTGGGTGACTCAACCTCTCTGAGCTGTGTGGGGCTCAGAGATGAGGAGCTCCCCGGCATGGCCGGCACTGTCCTGGGTGAACCGTCACCGCAGGGGCATGAGAGGAAGCGCCCCGCCCCCATTCTTCCACTTCAAGGGAGCCCCATCGGCATCCTGGTTAGGAAGATGAACTTCCGTGCCAGCAGCACTTAGCACAGTCTTGTCGTACTTGCTGCGCGCAGCCAGACAGCTCCGCCCGTGTCTCTCAGTTTCAGTCCCTGCATCTTCCCAGGGCATCCACAGTATGGCCGGGCTCCCTGTGGGGCTGCGATGCTCACGTGACCCTTGGCGAGAGCTCCGGAGCCCGGAGCCCTGCCCTAGCGCCTCAGAACCCCTCAGCAGCACCTGCTGGCTTTGCAGCCACCACTGTTTACATTTTTTCTGACCTTTCCCTTCTTCATGCTGGCTTCGGGGGAGGGTTTGTGTCTGGTGTGGACAGAGGGGAGCCAGGACAAACGAAGGGAAGGGAAAGGCCTGGAGTGGCTCCCGCTTGCCCACCAGGCCCCTGCAGTGGAAGCCCGGCCTCCACTCCGGCTTAAAGGCCCTGGGCTGACAAAGACGCGGCTGACCCCAGCCCAGGTCAGAAGTGTGCTGGGTCACCTGAGCTTCCCAGCGCCTCCCGGCCAGGACAACAGGTGTATGTGCCCGGTAACCCGAGCCTACTTTCTCCAGGCCTGAGAAATTGAGAGAGGACAGACAACTCTTTCTTCAGACAACCACGAGGCCAATAAACAAGTTTTCAGGGAGACCATGGCCAGCTCCGGGCGGGGCAGAGCCGGCTGTCCACTTGGGGGCCGTCCAGGACCTGGGCTTTTCATAACAACAGCCGCCGCCGCCGCCACGGTTAGTTGAACACCCAGTGGGCGCTGGGCACGGTGCAAGGTTCTTTCCATGTCCCTCCTGCTTCCGCCTCTCTGCAGCCCCTGGAGGGGAGTGGTTGCTGGGGGCACCGAGCCGGACAGGGCAGCCTGCAGCAGGCTGACAGCTTGCCCTTGAGCCAGCCAGTCAACCTAGAGGTTTTGAGAAGTAGCCGGGGATACAGGGAATGTGTGCATCCCAGAGTCTGGCATGGGGACAGCCCCCAACACACGGCAGCCGTATGCTGCGCGTGTGGCCTTGGGCAGTGTCCCCACTTCACACCTGAAGACCCCGATGCCCATTATCCAGATCCTAGCTTTTGTGCTCTCCTCTGATATGTACGGAAAATCAGCTCCCCGCTGACTCCCCAGCCCTGCAGACTGGAGAGACCAGGAAGAGGGAAACCCCCGGGGGCGGGGCTCCAGCCAGGAGGTGGAAAGCCCCAGCCAGCTCAGGTGGCATCATCTATGGCCACCTATTACCCAAGGTCTTTGGCCCCCAAACCAGAACAAGACTCAGAACGGGCTGAAGATGGGCGTGCACAGATGAAATTCCAAATATTCTTCCAAACCCCCCAGTGATCAGTATCCACAGAGCCACAGCTCACACCCTAGGACAGAGGGCAGAGAGCACAGAGGAGCCCCTCGGCCTGAGTGTGTGCTCACACAGGTGCTGCCATTCAACACTATCGGGGGCCCCAGGGATCACAGCTCCCCCAACAAGGTCTTAATATTGATCATTGCCTCATCCTGACATAACTTAGATTGGTATAAATACACAAGCTGAGGGCATGCATTTCCTCCATACAATCTTACCTGTGACGTCAAGGTTAGACATTTAACCCGTAAAGGTCTGTTTTAAACCATAATACGTAAGTGATATTGTTCCTTAATGAAAAACACGTGTGTAGGAACACATTGGGCATATACAGCCCAGTCAATCGCAGCACGTGATTGGCTGCATCCAGGGTCTCTTCCCTCCTCCACTCAGGCCATGTCATCCCTAGGATCCTGGACCAGCCCTGGCCCCAGTGAGCATGCCAACAAGTGGAGATGTCATGATCAGTGTTGGGTTCAGGGATCCAATGGCTACTAATGTCTCTAATGTCTCAGTCACTCCAGTCGCATGGGAGGAACAATCTTTTGCCCTATGGGTGAAAGACAATGTTCCTTGCTCTGTTGCCAAGTAGCAATGCACCGTCCCATTGCAGCTGGAGGCCACCTTGCACGCACAGCTGAGTTTGGCCTGAGCACAAGGCCGCAATGCATAAGCACAGAGCCAGGAAGGCCACAGGGCGACCGGGGCTGGCTTTCCTGTGCCATACCCTGTTGGCCAGACCTCGGGACTTCCTGTTCTGTGGGCTCAGTCCTTTGCTGAATCCGAGAGAGTTTCCCATGATTTGCAGCTGGGACCCTAACCTCAGCCCAGAACGGTTATTCATGGAAGAGCGAGAGTAGGGCACAGCCAAGGCAGTGGGCCCACTGGGAGGGGGCATGAGGGGCCCCGGGATCGACTGCCCTGGTCACCGCCAGCTTGCAAGCTTGCAGGTGTGCTTCCAGGATCTGCCGGCAGTTCTGTCCCTAAAGTTCTGGTGTCATCCACCAGGCCCTCCTGCCGGCCTCCAATACATGAAAGAGATCCTTTGTCTTTCCCTGCAGCCAGCAGCATCCTTAACCCCTCTCCACAGCCTTGGTGAGCACTGCACCTCCTTCCGCGGTGGACGCTCAATGAGTACGCAGAACGTCTTACGGCCCATGCACCTGCTCTTTTGCCTTCCATTCACGCACTTGTCAACAGTGCCCCATTTCCCTCAAGACAGTGTAGTCTGCAGTGGGCTTGATCCCACCCCAGAGCCATGGGCAACAGGTGGCTGTCCTCTCACCAAGAAGAATACAGCATCACCCCAATCACAGTGACTCACTCAAGTGCAGACAGGTGACTGTAACTGAGCCAGGAGATGGAACTGGTGCGCTGGGAATAGGCCAGGGGTGGGGGCTGTCCCCTGCTAAACCCCATCTTGGAGGCGCTGGGTCCGTGTTGGTGATTGGTGAGAAAATCTACCTGAAAATGAGGCCACCACGGAAAGAGGAAACAGAGTGAGAGACAGACTCAATCCTGATGACCCCGTTGGATCCCCGGCGGAGTCAGCGCCCTGGGCCAGGAGCGGATGCTACAGCAGCGTTAAATCTGAGCTTCTCCACTGTCATTGGTTTTCCTTCCAATTGCGACAACAAATCTCAACCTCAGAAAACAATGCCGTTGCTTCCGTCTTATTATTTAGTTCTTGGTCCTATGTAAAAACCAGGGTTATTCCTCATGTGCATCCGATTCTGGCGGTCTGACCTCGAGAAAGACACATCCGTGTGTCCTCAACAGTAAAATGAGGGGGTTGGACTCCACCTCCCAGGTCCCTTCCAGTTCTGAAATTTTATACTTCTATGAATGGTCTCTTAGCAACACCCACACTCACGGAATTAGATACAAAACTATTTTCTTCAAGAGTTTAGACTCAAAACATTAAAATACCATTGGTAAAAGTGTAATCATATGTCAGTGGATGAAAACCCACACAAGGCCTCTTTGCTTTGGAAAAGCAAATGGTCACATTGGTGATGCAGAGAGAGAGGTGTTACCTGCTAGTTTCTGGTGCCTGGAAACTTCTACTCCTGCTTCCAGCGAGCGGTGCCCATCTGCAGCTACACAACTACTCCACAGGCTCTTTCAGAGGTAGGGGAGGCATAAGATTGTTCTTCTATGTATGTATAAAGATGGATTTACTTATTTGAAAGGCAGCATTATAGAGAGAGGTCTTCCATCCCCTGGTTCACCGCCCAGATGACCACAACAGCCAGAGTTGGCCCAGGGCAGAACCAGGAGCTTCATCCGGGTCTCCCACATGGGTGCAGGGGTGCAAGCACTTGGGCCATCTTCTGCTGCCCTCCCAGACACGTTGCTGGGGAGCTGGATCAGAAGTGGAGCAGATGAGATTCAAACCGGTACCCACGTGGGATGCCAACATTGCAGACCACAGCTTCACCCCACTATGCCACAACACCAGCACCCTTCACAAAGGTTTAAAAGCAGAACTATGGCTGCTTGGTCAATTTAGTAGGATCCAGGGTTCCTACTAAAAGCTCTGTAATGGCTTTGTCATCCCAGATGTCAAGTCTGATGCCTGCCCGCAAGCTCCCACCATCCTCCGCTCCTGCCTGCCTCAGTGTTTATCCCGGGTGCATCGTTTAATCTCTGAGCCCCATCTGCAAGTGGGGTGATAACAGCAGCTCCTGTGAGTGCTGAACGAGCGCACTGCTCGCAAAGTGGCCGCAGACGGTACGCACGGAACAAACACCAGCTCTGGTCTGAATCGTCGTTATTTCTAATATTCTCTTCACTGCGGGCTGAACGGTGGCTTGGAAACAAATGGAGTAGAGTGTGAATGAAGAGCTCTAAAGCACTTCCCACACCAGAGGGTATTATCAGGAAATAGTCATTAACCATGGCGTTCCACAGATCCGAGAGCAGCAACTCAGAAGGACAAACCACGCAGCCTGGCTCCCGTCCCGCACTCCTGCAAACTCCTGCCTGCACATCTCTCCCGCAGCCTCCGCACTCAGCTCGCAGGGCCTGGGACGCCGGAGAACAATGCTTTGCCGCTCGGTGTAAATGTGCTGCGCTTGGTGTCTCTCGTGAGCACTTCTCCCCGCACAGTCACAGACTCACTTCTTCCTTACGTGTGTTTTAGCTAAAAGCACCCAGAGTGGCCAAATGGCCCAGAACTCAATTCTCCAGAGCACTCAGAAGTAGAAGGATTTAGGAACCAATTCTCCTGCCAGGCTCTTAAATGAAACCAGCTGATGAGTCAGAACGTCCATTTATCAGGCGTCGTGCGAGACGGATTAGCCCAGAGCCCAGTTCCCGGCCTGGCCCAGACGCAGAGCTGTGAGAGCACACCCCGGGCACTGCCGGCTGCTCTCAGCATGCACACGGAGAGCCAGGCGGGTCTGGTGACCCAGGAGCACCGCGAGGGCAGCAGAGGGGCCAGCAGCCGTGTGCCTGTGAGCTGGTAACTCTGCACCATGTCTAACTTCTCTGAGCCTCGGTTTGTGCAGACGGAAGATGGGGCCGTGTCCTCGGGGAGTAGCCGCGGGAACTGAATGAGATCACATTCATTCAGTGCAGAAGCTGTGCCGCCCCTCGGGTGAGAGCGGCGGTGCCGTTTAAAGCTTCCTTCTTCCCGTGGGAAGCGTTCCTGGGCCAGGAGCCGGGCCTCGCCCCGGATCGCTTGCCCTCCCCACTGCCACCCTTCGGGGAGAGATGCCCCAGGCATCCATGCTAAGCCCCTTTCTCCAGCCTCCACCACCTCCTGCCACAATCTCACAGCCGTCCTGCCCCTCACACACAGTGGAGCAGGCTCCAGGTTAACGTTCGACATTCCAGCCCCGAGTGGGGCCTCTACATTCTTGCAGGCAGATGTGTTTGAGCATTGAGTGAAAGCTATGTGAGAAGGACCACACACGGGCCAGCAATGTGGCGCAGTGGGTTATACTGCCACCTGCAGTGCCGGCATCCCATGTGGGCGCCGGTTCGAGTCCCGGCTGCTCCACTTCTGAGCCAGCTCTCTGCTATGGCCTGGGAAAGCAGTAGAAGATGGCCCAAGTCCTTGGACCCCTGCACCTGTCTGGGAGACCCGGCTTCAGATAGCACAGCTCCGGCCATTGCGGCCAACTGGGGAGTGAACCATTGGATGGAAGACCTCTCTCCCCCCACCCCCAAACTCTACCTTTGAAATAAAAATAAATAAATCTTTAACAAACAATGACATCATGTTTGTGATTTTAGGGGCTCACAGCCTCCATGACACCTCCCTGGGGAGCCTCATGTACCCCCACATTGAGATTTCCTGCCTTAACTGAGCCCCGGCAGCCCCTGACCTTCCCCCTGTGAGCTCCAACAATGTTCTTACGGGCCACGTGTCCAGGAATCATCCCCAAGGGTGCAATGAGAGAGTCCCTCACTTCACAGTTTACAAAGTGCCCCAGAGCAAAGGGACACGCGCTCGCTGGAACAGCCACGGAAGGCCACGTGTCCCTTCCCCACACCCCAGCTCCCTTCCTGTGAAGTCTGCCTGGCAACACAGCCATCTCCTCAAAATCAGAGGTCCCCCTGAGAGGCCAGGGGAACCCCTGCACGGGGTCCACTTCGCCCCTCCCCCTCAGCTCGCTGCAGCCCTTGAACCTTGTCTGGCTCCAGGACCCACCCCCGCATGTCCCCGGGCTCCTGTCCCGACTGCCACCTGTCCCGTGGCTTCACTAATAACTGCCAGTGCCCTGCAAAGCCGCTCTGGGCTGAGCCGCCAGGGCAGGCGGGAAGAATTAAGACACCAGAGTTGAAAGATACCGGGCTTCAGAAGCGAGTTCTAAACGGACTTGAATAGCAGGATGGCTCAAAGGCACTCGTTGAAGTCCTTGCAAAACTGCCACCTACTCCATCCCTGGCAGTCCCGGGCTCTTTGAGATCCCTTTGAGCTCCCCGCGCCCAGCACTAGCTCTGGGTCCTGCAAAGGAACCAAGGGCCTTTTATACTTCAGGCTTTCAAGGAAAGAGGCCGGTGGGGGCATCGGGCCTTCCTCACCTGCAGCATCGCTAAGCCAGAAATTCACCCACTCTCCCACCAGGGAGCCAAGGCAGGTTTGAGCTGGAAGAGACCTTGAAGTCAGAAGCCTCCACGTGCTCTGCTTGAACCTGGGAGAGCACAGGCTCAGTAAAGTGTGCTGATTGCCCCACATCCCGCGGGCGTGACTGGCCGGCTGGACAGGCACGTGGAACCCTCACCATCGGGTCCCTCGGTGCACAACGTCCTCCCAGGGTGGCCTCGGCCAAGAGATCCACACCCCTTTCCCCAGCGGCCACTGTCGGGGTGAACTTAACAGTGTTGATGAGACTACTGAAAGCTGGACGTAAATGCTCACAAGATCAATCCCGGGTTTCAAAACCCTGTGTGTATTAGCCGTCTAGGGCAGCCCTAACCACGTGCACCATGAAGCATGGATGGCTTCAGTAGCACATAAACTCCTGTTCCCACTTTGCTGGAAGCTGGAAGTGCAAGACCAAGGGGTCTGTGGGAGGGGCTCCCTGTGGGGCCTCGTTCCTGGCCCTGTTGATGGCCATCTTCTCCCCGCGTCTTCACAGTCTTCCCTCTGGCTGTGTCCAAACCCCCTCTTTCCATAAGGATTCCAGGTATATGGGATTTGGCTGCACCCTAATGGCCTCCTTTTCCTGGAGCTCCATCTCAGTCTCCCAGGTAGGCAACAGGAACCCAGGAACTTTTTTTTTAAAGATTTTTTAATTTATTATTATTTGAGAGGTAGAGTCGTAGACAGTGAGAGGGAGAGACAGAGAGAAAGGTCTTCTATCTGCTGGTTCACTCCCCAATTGGCCACAACGATCGGAGCTGCGCCGATCCGAAGCCAGGAGCCAGGAGCTTCTTCCCAGTCTCCCATGTGAGTGCAGGGGCCCAGGGACTCGGGACATCTTCTACTGCTTTCCCAGGCCACAGCAGAGAACTGGATTGGAACAGGAGCAGCTGGGACTCGAACCGGCGCCCCATGGGATACCAGGCTGCAGGTGGAGGAGTAACTTAAACTGCACCACAGCAGCGGCCCTAACCCAGGCACTTGTGCCATCACCTGCTGCCTCCCAGGGTGGGCACTGGCAGGAAGCTGGATAGAACACAGAGCCAGGACTAGAACCAGGCACTCGGATGGGGAATGTGGGCATCTCATGTGGCATTGTAACCACTGCACCAAACGGCCACCCCATGCATGTCCTAAACGTGACTAGCATGCCGAAATAAGAGCCCAGTGGCTGGCTTCACGAGAGGTCAGCAGTGCGGGGAGGGGATGGCCTGTGGGCCGCTGTTGAGGCTCCCAGGTGCAGGCCTTGGCCTTGGACTGGGTTGGAGCAGGAAGCGGCACAGGGGTGGGGGTGGGGGACCGAGGAACAAAGAGATAGGGCAAGCCACGTGGTGCTTCCAGAGGACAGCACAGTCACCCTGCAGCCTGTAAGCAACCAGTCGGGGAGAATGGAGCTGCGAGCCCTGGGCACCTAGGCAACAGGAGGAGGAACGGGAAATAGAGGCCGGCAGCCAAGACCCAGCTCAGGAGCAGGGCGGGGCAAACTTGCAGCAAGGTGCAGAGGTCAGAGGGACAGCAGAGTCTCAGAGCATTCCCAGATGCAGGAGGGCTGGCCTTGGTCAGACTCAGCAGGGACACCATGGAGGGAGACGCCGGCCAGGAATTGCCGGCCGGGTTTGGCCACTGGAGGGCACTAGAGTGCCCATGGAGTGTGGGCCGGGGACCTGGCGGTGAGGAGGTTGGGGATGGAGAGAGGCAGAGGCAGCAAGCCTGGGCCAAAAGCAGGACGAGGAAGAGGTGCAAAGTGAAGCCAAGGAAGAATCCCTGTGTAAATGGGAGACGCCCAGCAGGAGAGGGTGGACGGACATGTCGCCCCCAGGAGGTCGGAGGGCAGCCGTGGGGACCAGCGACAGACAAGCTGCCCGCCCTGGCTTTTGTGGCTCCAAGCCAGTCGGCCTTCCTGGACACCGGATGTAGGGCTCAAGCCATGTCACAGCTTCCGGGTTCTCTGTCTCCTCACCCTGGATCCTGTTCTCAGACTCACCGATCAATGCATATACCGTCTGACTTGCTTTGCTGTGCCTCTCTGACGCTACTGTGGCTGTGCAGCCGTCCCTGCCAATTCCGTCACATTCTCATCACTCCCCACACCTCAGTACACAGCCCCAACCCCCATCTCCTGGCTGTCTCTTGAGATTTGCCCACTCTGGGCGTTGCATACGGACAGAGTCGCACAGTGTTGTAGTCCTCTGTGGCTGGCATCACCATTCACAACGCCGTCAGCATTCCCCCAGCCTGGAGCACCTGTCAGTCCTGCATTCCTCTTTCAAACCCCAGGAACGTGCCCTTGTATAGGAGAAACACATTTCGTTTACCCAGTCATGTTGATGGGCCTTAGGGCTTGTTCCCACTTTTTGGCCATTGTGAACAATGCTGTTATTCTTATATAAGCTTTTGTGTAAGCATGTGTTTGCAATTCCCTTGGGTGCATTTCTGGGAGTGGAATCGCTGGGTCATATGGTAGCTCCATGTTTAGCTGTTTAAAGGACTCCAGCACTGTTTTCCAAGGTGGCTGTACCATCTGCCATTCCAACCAGCAGTGTGTGGGGGGTGCAATTTTTCCACATTTCCATCAACACTTGTCATTGCTGTCTTTTTTTGTTATAGCTGCCCTAGTGGCTATGAGGTGGCATTCATTTCCCTAATTGCTAACCATGAACATCTTTTCATGTGCTTACTGGTCACTGATCTTTCTTCTTTGGAGAAATGGGTAATCCCTTACCCATTATTTAATTGTAGTTTTTTTAATTATTATTAGTGACTCATATGTGTTCATATATTCAGGATAGAAGTCCTTTATGAGATACATGATTTGAAAATATTTTCTCCCATTCCATGAATTGTCTTTTCATTCCCTTGATGTTGTTTGGCTGCACTACATTTTTATTTTGAGGAAGACCAATGTAATGACTTCTTTTCAAGATATTTGTGCTTTGTGTCATATCTAAGAAATGATGGCTTCAGCCAAGGCCAAGAAGATTTGCACATGTGTTTTCTTCTAGGAGTTTTACAGTTTGTGACTCTTACATTGAAATTTAGCATGCATCTTGATAATTTTTACAGATATTAATGTTTGTGGTATAAGGCAAGTGTTCAGATTCATTCTTTTCCTGTGGATATCCAGTTACCCCAGCACCATTTGTTGAAAAGAGTGTTTTTCCCTACTTAATAGTCTTGACACCCTTGTAAAAAACCAATTAAACGTAAATGTGGGCTTTATTTCTGGATTCACAGTTTTACTCCATTGATCTGTATGTCTATCTCATCCCAGACGATACACTATTGATTATGACAACTTTATAGTGAATTCTGAAATTCGGAAGTATAAGTTCTCCAACTTTGACTTTTCAAGATTGTTTTGACTGTCTGTGTCCCTTGTATTTCCATATGAATTTTAGGCTCATCTTTCAATTTCTGCCAAAAAAAAAAAAGTAGCTGGAATTTTGACTGGTATTGCGTTGAGTCTGTAAATCAGTTTGAGAATCATAATACTAAATCTCCTAGTGCATGAATGCAGATTGTCTTTCCATTTTTTGTCTTTCTTTAATTTCCTTCATTGATTTTTGTAGTTTTCAGTGCCAAGTTTTGAACTTGTTTTGTTAAATTTCTTTGTAAGTATTTTCTTTCTTTGGATGCTATTGTGAATGGAATTGTCTCCTTGGTTTCATTCTTAGGATGTTCATCTCTAATATATAGAGATATGACTGATGTTGTGTATTTATCTTGTATCCTGCTACACTGCTAACCTCATTTACTACCTCTGATAGTATTTTTACAAATTCCTTGGAACTGCTCATATATAACATCATGTCATCTACAAATAAATGGTTCTACATCTTCCTTTCCAATTTTGATGCCTTTGGTTATTTTTCACCCCCATTTCTCCCTGGACAGAACCTCTACTACAGTGTTGGTAGAAATGGCAAGAGCACATGTTTCAGATCTTAGAGGGGAAAGTTGCAATCTCTTATCATTAAGTTTGTGTCCATTGTAGACTTTTCAGAGATGTTCTATATCAAGCTGAGAAAATTCCCTCCCATTCCTAGTTTGTTGAGTATTTTTCACATGAAAAGATATTGGATTTTATCGAATGCTTTGTTCTTTCTGTGTTAATGAGATAATAATGAGGTTTCGTCCTCTCTTCTATTACTAGGATGTGTTACATTCATTGTTTTCCACATGTTTAACCAACCTTTCATTCCTAGAATAAATTCCACTTGATCATAGTGCATGATCCTTTTCCTGTGTGGCTAGATTGAGTTGCCTGTCCTTTGTGGAGGACAGACTCTTCTCTTGATACCACAAGATAACTGTCTTCAGCTGGAAGTTTGTGTCCGGCCAGAAAGAGAGAATATCTCGGAAACCAAGGCCTGCCTCTCATTGACCCTAGTTGGGTCATGTGCTCTGCTGCTGTGGTTTGAGTAAGATTTGGCTCCCAGACACATACAGGCCTTTAATCCCCACAGGAAAGTTAATGGTACTGAGAGTGTGGAACTGTAATCTGGTTATGGGGTGTTTAGAAGGTAGGCCTAGTGGGAGGTCCCTGGGTCACCGGGGACATGACTTCAGAAGGGAGGATTAGTTGTACAAGCCCAAGTTGAGCCAACCTGCCCGTGTGCTCACTCGCTCTCTCTTTCTCCTTCCTGGATCATCACGTGATAGTTCCTGTACACATACTCTGCTATTTCCTTCCCCCAGCCTCACTCAGCAGCCAAATAATGGGGTCTCTTGGATCTTGAACTGTGAGCCTCCAAAACCATGAGCGAAATAAGCCTTTCTCTTTGTAGAGTTGGCTCCTTCCACGTTTATAGTAGTGTTAACCACAGCTGACTAATACACCCACCATGAACCCTTCACTGGGCCCAAGGGGACAAGTTTAGACCTGGATCTGAGCATAGGATCAGTACAAGAAAAACTAGGGTCAGAGTGAGGGACAGTGGGCACCCAAAGAAATTGCGGGGCTCAGTTTATCCTAATAATGGCTGAAAATGATGGACAGCAAAAAATAATAGAAGCCCACCACAGAAGGATATCAAGATCCCTGAGTAGAAGATTTGCCCCTGGAGGGAGAAAATGGTGTTCCTGGGGATGCTTCTGCAGGGGCCGGGCAGGGGAAGTCGGAGATGAGGAGCTCTTCTGTTGGAAGGAGTGGAGGTTGAATGGAGAGCTCAGAGGAAAGGAGTGAAAGTTTGAAGATGAGCACAGAGGTGATAGGAGGACCCAGCTGCCCCCAGGGGGCCTGGCTTTCAGAGCTGGGCTGCTGGGCCACGGCAGGAATGAGAATGCAAGGGAACCCTGGGAGCTAATCTAGGGAGGGGCGAATGGAAACCACTGGAGTTCACACAGCCCAGGGTGCTGAGACTAAGTCATTGGTGGGTGGCAGCATCTTCCCTGGGTGATCCTAGGCTTCAGGTGTGGACAAAGGCAGTGGCTTCAATCCTAAAGATCTGTCAGTGAGTGAGGGGGATGTGATTGGCCTCGGTGAGTGGAGTCTAATCCCAGGAGTTTGCACAGGAGAGCCAGAGGGACCACAAAGGATGGTCAGAAAGTTCTTATGGTTCTCAGCTCGCTGCTGAGGCCACCGTGTGGACCCTGGTAGCTAATCTTCGAGCCTGTGGCTTCACCCTAAAAGGAAAGAGAAACTGTTGAAATTAGGTAAACCCAGACATGGTGTGATGGGAGCTGCAGTACTATACACTCTTTCTGTTGAGCTGTGGAGAAGCAGACAGAGGAAAGCAGCTCCCTTGTCCAGGCAATGGTTGACAGAAGCTTGGAGCAGGGCACGGGCCATGTGTCCACAGAGTGTCCAGCGCCGAGCTGGAGAGCTCGGGTTTGGGTCAAGAAAGAAGGGCCCATCAGCAAAGCCCCAAATTTCTGTTTCCCTGCCTCCTTCCCTCCTTCAGAGGTGCAATTATAAACACTGCGGCACGTCCAGTCAGGAAAAACATCAACCAGAATCCCGACAATTTGGAAGTCAGCAACCAAATACCCCTTGGCCTTACTTTCAAGTTATAAATATCCCTGGATCTAAGCGAGCCGAGGTTTCTTGGTAGCTGTCTTGGGCTTGAACCCAGAAGTAACAATGGCCACAGTGACAGCATTTGCTGACTGCTTGCTAAGAGCCACTCATATATGTGAAATCTCAGCTAATCCTCAGAATAACCCACCGAGGCTGACGTACTGCGGCTGCTCATTTTTAGCAGCAAGAGAAAACCCAGAGGGGGGATGGAGTGAGTGAATGGCACAGACTGGGCAAGGGTCTGCACTCCGGCCCCAGGGCCCAGGGGTGGAGTTAGTGCACCTCCTTTTTTTATGCAGAGGGCATTTTGTGTCCCTTAAAGAAGAAGGGTCATTTTCAGAAGTTCTTTCAACAATGCACCCTACCCACTTCAGCATCACCCACTTGAAGACCTGTCTGCCTGGGTTCTTTCCAGAAGCTACCTTTGGCCAGCCCGGGGCATTGTGCAGCCCATGTCACACACAGGAAACCCCGAACAATGGGGATGTGGCAGCCAACGGAGAGGGTCCACGAGCCGTGAGAGCCAGGCCCGGGGCTCAAGCCCTTTCTGCTGATTTCTGGGTGAACCAGGGCGGCCCCTGCCCTCTGTACTGGCAGCATTTTATCACTGCACCCAGCAGACACTGTTTAAATACTTCCACAGCGGCAAGACTTGGGGTGATCCTTTTCCTTTGCACCTGTATTATTTTCATTAGGAAAGACTTGAAGCACACAGAAAAGTGCAGTTGATAATATAACAAATACCAGCTGCCCACCACTGCAAGTGAGCAAAGGTTAAGACGTGTTTTTATTGCTGGCTTCAGATCTTTTTCGAACAGGAAGTAAAATATTGCAGGCCTGTTTACGATCTGTGTTTGCCCCCTGTTCCCAGAGGAATCGCCGTCCTTACCCGCTTCCCACACATGTACGTATCTGTGGGCCGTCTCTGGTACTGCCTACACAAGGCCACTTTTGGGACGTGGACATTCACGTTCCCGGCTCCCTAGAGACCAGATCCTTCTGGGATAACTGCTGCTCACACTCCAGTCCCTCGACTTACAAACCAGCCCCCTACCGGAACATGCCCCAGTTTTTAACTTTGACAACCTCCGCTGTAGGAAAGAGCCTTGTCCCCGACCTGAGCTGGTCGTGTTGCCAAATTTCTCCCTCAGTTTGTGATTTGAACTCATCTCCCCACCAGTCAGGTATGAGCAGTGCCATGGCCTCCAGCTAAGCTTGGTGCTACCAGACCCCACTAGCCAGCTCGTGTGAACACGGGGGAGCCACGGCTACTCTCCACAGCACCACGTCTGACCCCATAACCAAAGCTTGTTGACGGGGGAAGCCTCGCCTCTCTCTCCCCAGCCCGCCTCGCCATGTTCTCATCCACTGTGGGCTCAGCCTGTGGTCGTCTAAGTTGCCTGCCGTGCCTTTCCTCCAGCACCCAATAGGATGCTGTGTAGTTAGCAACTAGCGGCCGGCCCGGGCTGGGATCTGGTGTGCACAGAGCTGTGTGTGGTTCAGGGAGGAGTGTGTTCATCTTGGAGGCAATCGATTTGTAAAACTGTCTTAGATAGCCTGGCCTCAAATATCATATCTGATTTGGATTACAGCCTTAGTTTAGGTCGCTGTAAAAATTCTCATGGAAACTATAAACCCCCAAGATCTCTGTCTCACAGTTTGGAGGGCTGGAAGGCCCAGACCAGGGTGCCAGCACGGCCCAGTTCTAATGAGGGACCCCTTCAAGGTTGTTGACCGCTGACTTCTCCCTCGGTGCTCACATCGTGGGAGGAGCAAGAGAGCTCCCTGGGGTCTCTTTTATAAAGGCACTAACCCTGTTCGGGAGGACCCGACCCTCAGATCCTTCTGATCTGATCAGTTCCCAGTGGCCATGTCTCTAAATGTCATCGCTCCGGAGATTAGCTCTCCACCTGTGAACGTGGAGGGGGCACAGTCAGTGTGGAGCCAGCATCCAGGGCGTCATAGTTGAAACCCTTTTCATGAGCTCAGAGATTATTTGCCGGACCTCCAATTCCAGCTTCTTCAAGTGCACTGCCTCCGTGTCTGCAGCAGATCTTTGAGCCAACGATCCAGGCACCCTCGTCCTGCAGAAGTGGCTAAGGAGCTTCATCGTCGCTGAAATTGCCACCAGCATCATCAGTAAGTGACAGGAAGTGAGCAGCCCTGGAATTATGTAAGATCTTGAACAGTCCATACCGCACAGGAGCTGGTCAATCAGGACAGCAGCTCTCACTCTCCTGGAGCAGCCCTACTGATGTAGGCAGGCAGGTAGGATAAAATCGATGAGATTTGTGAGCTGGAAGACCATGCCTTCACCACTCCCCCTGTGTGATCTCATGCCCTGACCTGACCCCACCTGTACGCCCACCTGCCCATCAGGCTACGTAACCACGCCCCTTTGGAAATGGATAAAGACCTGGAGCACGGTGAGCCCCTGGCCCTTTTTTTTCCTTCTTCTCCCTTATTGCCCTTTGTTGCCCCTGCTGCCCGTGCCTTCGGGCTGCCCCCTCCTTGCTCTCCTGCCTGCACGCTTGCTGCACGGGGCTGGTTCCTGGCCTGCTCTCTGCTTGGTATGGATCCCAACTTAATTTCTAGACTTTTCTTTCTCCCTTAGATAAAGCCCTTACTCCCCTATGCATTTCTCTCACTAAATAAAAAACTTTTAAAAAAAACTTACCATTCTGCCAGGTCTATTTGAGCCAGTATTCAGAATTCTCTGAACTCATGGCAAGAACCCACACAGCTTATTAATTTCAGAAACATTGATAAGCAAAACAGTTTCACTATCATGCAAACCATTCGAAGAGCTTCCTGGGGCTGAGACCACCCCCACCCCAGTTCTTGCTGTACTCTCACAGGTGTCCATTGGAGGGTGAGGAGAAGGTGCAGCCAGGGCATCAGTCCAAGGCAGTGTCTGAGTAGAACCCCCAGCACAGGCTCAAGGGACCCCACACACTGTAGAGAAAGCTACGTAGAGAAAGCTAATCCCATGCTCTGTGCTCCTTTGCCCCAGTTTTCTTCCCCTTCATCACTTGCCACTTTGAGATGACTGAAAAGTAGCTCAAGTTCTTCCTGGGATCAGGGGAGACCTGAACGTGTGGAGGTAGAGGTGCTGACCCTTGTGATACAGAGGTGGCAACAGGATGTGCTTCATTAAGAAAGAATCAATCTTGGCGCAGCTCTGGCCATTACGGCCATTTGGGGAGTGAACCAGCAGATGGAAAACCTCTCTCTCTCTGTCTCTCCTCTCTGTGTAATTCTGACTTTCAAATAAATAAATAAATCTTTAAAAAAAAAAAAGAAAAGAGGAGCTGGCTCTGTGGCACAGCGGTTAATGCCCTCACCTGCAGTGCCAGCATCCCATATGGGCACCGGTTCAAGACCCGGATGCTCCACTTCCTATTCAGCTCTCTGCTATGGCCTGGGAAAGCAGTAGAAGATGGCTCAAGTCCTTGGGCCTCTGCACCTGTGTGGGAGACCCAGAAGAAGCTCCTGGCTCCTGGTTTTGTATTGATGCAGCTCCAGCCGTTGCGGCCAATTGGGGAGTGAACCAGCAGATGGGAGACCTCTCCCTCTCTCTCTCTCTCTCTCTCTCTGCCTCTCCTCTCTCTGTGTAATAAATAAATATTTAAAAAAGAAAGAAAGAAAGAAAGAAAGAAAGAAAGAAAGAAAGAATCCTTGGGATAGGTATCAAACCAGTGTTTGGGATGACTGCATTCCCTATCTGAGTATCTCGGTTCAAGCCTGCCTCCATGTCCAATCCAGATTCCTGCTAAGCCACAAGCAGATGGTGACCCAAGTACTTGGGTTCTTGTCATCCAGGTGGGAGACCTGATGGAGTTTCCGGCTCCTGGCTTCAGCCTGGCCCAGACCTGGCTGTTACGGGCATGTAGGGAAGGAACCAGCAGATGAAAGCTGGCACTCTCTCCGTCTCTCTTCCTCCTTCTCTCTCCTCCCTCCCTCTGTCATTCTACCAAAGAAATAAATAGATGTTAAAAAAAAAAAAAGGAAGGAACTAATCCAGGGGAGAAGTGGAGAATGCATTCACCTGTGTGGAAATCTGCAGGTGTGTCAGTCTACCTGAGGAGCCGCTGAGCTCAGTTAAAAGAAGGAACAGCAGTGATTTTGTCACAAGAAGGAGTGACCAGCACTCAGAAAGTGAGGGACGAGAGGCTGGCAGTCTGCTTTGCCATCGGCAGCTCCTTGGTGTGTTCTTGGCTTGTCTCGTCGGTCCAGGGAGCATTGAACTCACAATGTCACCTCCTGGTTCTGCTCCCTGCTCAGTTCCTAGGGATGGATGTTAGATTTGGAATAGCTCAGGGTTCTGGTCTTTTGTACCCCTAGAAAGGAGAGATGGAAAAAGGAGACAGAGACCGACCTCAACAGAGACAGGTGGCTTTATGGGAAGCAAAGAGGTTGGCGACAGTCAAGGAGGGGACCTGCCACTGTGGGGCCGGGGGGCAGGGGTAGAAGGCAGCTGGCAGATGAGTAGGGAGCGGGCTCTGTGAAGCCTCAGGGAACATTCCTCTTACCTGTTTCCCAAGATGCCCTGAGCAGCTTATCTGCTTTGCCATTGGCATTGCAAGGAGTCAGTCGGGAAGGGTCTGGTTGGCACCAAGGGTTTCAACAAGGGAGGAAGTGGGTAGGTAGAGGGGGAAAGTTCCCAGGAGTGGAGGTCCTCCAGGAAGCTCCCTCTCCCGGCCAGCTCACACCTGGACAGCCAGTCCTCCATGGCCCGCCTTCGGACATGGCGGGTTCTCCCTGGAGCTCCCCTGGCCATGGGCTTCATGGCTTCCTGCCATCGCTAAGCCAGCAGAGGCTGCACGAAGGCAACAGGTCTCCCAGTGCAGGCCCCCACCGCCTCCCTCCCAGGCAGCCTTGCAGTGTGGCCTCAGAGCCCCCACTAGCCCACACTTCCAGTTCCAGATGCTCCCATCAGCAGGATCGGGGCTGCGGTCTGTGGTCTGACGTTAGCAGCTCCTGCAGGTCCTTTCTTGGTAAGAACTCTGATGCTGGCTAGAGCGTGGAGCGCACAAGCCACCGCGTCTGGAGCCAAGAAATGGCCCCCCCGCCGCCGCCTCCAGGGGTGCCCCCAGGGCACACAAGTCGGGGGGCGGACCCATGGGCCTTCCTGACCCTCTTGCTTTCCTACTGCCAAGTCTACGTATCTCTTAATACAACTTGAACTTGATCATCCTGATTAATATTTTATTGCCTAATTTGCTCTGTATCATCTTACTCACCAATAAAAAAACATGCCCTCCTGTCCCAGATCCAGTTTATGAGGCTCAGCAGAGCTGCTTGGCGCTCTCTGCCCCCTGGGCCTGCGTTCCCTGCCCAGAGGGGAACTCGGCCACCAGTGGCTTCACTTCCTCTCCTCGGGCCCCAGCCGCTGCTGCCTCCCTAGGGCGCAGCCTCCATCGTGCAAGGCGCATCAGCCCCAGAAAGCAGTCAGTTGTGCCCTGGCTGCCCAGGAGGGGCCAGGTAACTACCTGGACATGCAGGCTGGTTAATGCCCCAGCGCTGAACCTTACCAATAAGGGAGAAGAGACAGGAAGGCAGAGAGAGCTCAATCCCTTGTCCTTTCCACCACACACACACACATACACACACTCACAGTCTGCTTCAAGGATGCTGTCCCATGAACCTTGTCTGGAACAACCCACACACCTCTGTTCCGGAGACTGTGGCCAGCGTAGAAACACACCCCTGAATTTGCACCCCAGCCCTCTCATGGCCTCACGCCTTCCCCCATCCTGGTCCCGGACTCTCTAAACTGTGAGCAGGTGCGTTTGCACCCAGCTCTGAATTCTACAGCCCCAAAAGGCAGCAGCCTCCATATTGAACTTCCGGTTGGAAACCACAAGCTGGAAGATGACCTCTTAGGTCTGCACAAGAGGGGCGAGGGCTGGATTGGGAGGCCGAGGCATCGCAGAGGGGAAAGACAAGCTGTACTGGGAGGCGTCATTGACAGACTGGGAGCCAGGTGCATGGGGCAGAAGGGGGAGGAGCCAACGTAGCTGAGCCTCGGCTCCTATCCTGAGAGACGATGGAGCCCGTGGTGGACGGGGGAAGCTGGCAGTAAGCATGGGCTTTTGGGTAACTGACCTAGATTCCCACCCAGACCCTGCCATTTAGTAGCCATGCGACCTTGGACATGCCACTTGCTTTCTCTGGCCCTCATTTCTTTACCCCCTAAAGCTGGTTAACAGTGACCCCCTAATCTATTTCAGGGCCTGGTGTAGAGGAGGAGCTGGGATGAATGATTGGTCTCATCCACTGCGTGGCCTTGGCCCCAGCCCAGCCTGCTCAGCTGCACTGATAGGAGGCCTGGCTCATGGCCTCTAGGGTACCTCCCAGTCTGCCCCCATGCTTGCCCGGCTGATGGAACAAAGACGGAAGAAGCTCCCCGAGCTTGTGGAGGAGATGCCCTCAGAATCCTCCCTGCCCAGCCCCAGCCTGGCCCCAGCCCACTAGGGACCCCACAGTGTGTGGCAAGGAAGAGGAGGCGCCAACTCCTGGCTTGTCCTGGTGCGTCCTTGCTGGCCCACTGGGCCCAATCCTACAACAGAAGCTCTTGTGAGCATGTTGGAAATGCAGATTCCTGGCCTCCCGCTGACCAGGATGGGTGCAGGCACCTGAAGCGGATGTGGGCTCCGCAGCTGATCCTGCTGCCTGCCAACCCCTGAGAGCCCCATCAGGACCCCAGACCCAGAGAGAGGTTCACACCAGGTGGGCCTCCTCCCTTGGGGTGTGCAAGGCCCAAGGCCACGAGGCCCAGGCCACGAGGTTGTCTTTCCTCTCCGATGCCTTTATCTTTCCGTCCCTAGGTCTCTGCCTCTGTCTCTCTCTGCCACTTTCCTCCCTCTCCCTCTCTCTCTTCCCCTGTCTTCTGTCTCCCTGGCAGCCTTCCGGCTGGTGGCTGACAGCAGATGGCTGTCAGGCCTTGGCCAGAGGCCCCGTTGTCCCAGAGGCCCCTCCCTCGGGGGCGGCTTATCAGTGACCACCTGCAGAGTGCAAACTGTCCTGCCACAAACAGGTCTCTGTCACTGCTATGATTCAGGGCCTGGCCCAGCCCTGGGTCCTGCCTCCCGTAACCCCAACCCCAACCCCCGCAGAGGCCAAGCTCCCAGCCTGGCTTGCGCAAGAGCTGCTGCAGGGGCCAGGGCCCAGCCTCAGCGGAACTGGGGTGGGGAAAGGAGCCATCATTCAGCAGGCCTTGCCAGGCCCGGGGATGGCACGCGGGACAGGGGTCGTCTGTGGACACCTGGCTACTGCAGCTTCCCTCACTGAGAGGATGTGGTCAGGGCGGTTGAGATGGCCTGGACCATGTGCCCAACCCCACTCCCTTCTGCACCAGCGGGGACCGAGAGAAGAATCCAGACTGGTGGGATGCCCTAAAGGGCTGCCTGGTTTCCCCCAGGCCTGCGGGGTGGGGCTGGAGTGGCCTGGTGCTGCTGACCCCAGGGCCAGCCTGTCCACCCTGATCTGCAGAGACCATCAGCATCTGGCAAGAAGCCGGGGCTCCCCCCTGCTCAGACTGTGCCCCAAGCATTCCCCTCCCTTCTCTGCAGCGCACGAGGGACCAGGGTCGGATGTCAGGGGACCCCCGAGGGCACTGTCCTGTGCAGCAGGCTGGGTGCTGGCTTCAGAATGGCTGTGTTCAGCAGGAACCAATATACCCACTTCCCAGACGAGGAAAGTAGAGGGCCCAGAGAAGAGCAAGGACTCCTCCAACTTCCCGCAGCACCAGTGAGGGACCTAAAGGTCAAATGGCCTAATGACAGGCGTGAGTATGCACGTACACACCTACACATGTGCACACACATATACACACGCATGCGCACACACATACAGAACCCCAATTGCCCTGAAGGAACCCTGGGGATGTGCCAGCAAATGAATTGTTCCAGGGAAACAAGAGGAATGGCGCAGCCCCTGCCACCATGTCTGATGCCCAGGGTGGGTGCACATGCAAGGGGCCCTTTCTGTCCCTGCTCCCGTGTCCAGCACAGCAGAAAGAGGTGGCAGCTGTGACTGCATATGTGTGCTGGGCCCTGGCTTTGGACAGGGGCCTGGTGCTGCTTGTGCACCGTCACCACCACGTGCCTTGCGTGCACAGGGCACCCTGCGCTCCCTCATTCTGGCACTGGCGTGATGGCTCTCCAATTACAGGTGAGACAGAGGCTCTGACTCGCCTGGGGACACTGCAACTTCAACCCCTTGGTTTCTGGATGGTCTCTGCTGGATTTAAAAAAAAAACCTGAAATATCCAGCAGGGGCCCTCCCAGCACAAGGAAGCCAAGTAAGGCAAAGCTTCATGGGAGGCAGGGGAGACTCTGCTGGGCGGCAGCAGCCCAGCAGGTGTGCGGATGCCAGTGACATCAGAGCAGCCCCTACGTGCAGGCTCCAGAGGGCAGGCTGCCCGGGTCTTGTGGTTTGCACGCGCCCTGCAGGCTGCCCATGGCTGCAGCAGCCCAGAGGCAGCTGGACCTGAGACTCTCCCCCTGCTCTGCCCTTCCCTGTCCCCCCCACCCCTGCCCTCCCCTTCCTGGCTGGAGGGCGGACAGGACGGCAGGCTGTGGAGGAGCAGAGCCGCCGGCTCAGGTTTCTCTCCGCTCATCCTGGCAGGGATTACTCGGGGAGCAAGGAGGACAGCTGAGCTGGCAGGTGGGTGGCCGGCTGTGCCTGCCCAGGGCAAAGCTGGGGGAGGAGGGATGGCCAAGGTAACTCAGCCCGGAGCCGCCTCTCTCCCCACTCCCCCGAGCTGTGCGTTCGGGGATGATCCATTGCACCCCCTTGGCCCCAAACTCTGCAACTCCACAGACAGACAAACTGGCTTCAGAAAAGAGGAGACGTGCAAGTGTGTGGGGAGCAACAGGGCTCTAGGGAACAAAAGCCAAGCCCTCCTGGAATCCCCAGTGAGCGCCAACCCCTCCCTCAGCCCCCACCACGTCCCCTGCTGCACAGTCTCTGCAGCTGTTGGAAAGCTTCTGTCTGGATAGCTACAAGTCTGCCTCCTCCTCCCCCGATTCCTGCCAGACTCCCTGAGATACCACTGGAGCTCTTGCTGGGTTGGGCCACCTATTTAACCATCTGGGACTGTCCCAGCCTTGGGACAGAGATTGTTGGCCAGTGGGCCCCAGAGCCTCATCGGAATTGGGAACAGTTCGGTGCTATTGACCCAGGCAGAACTGGATGTGGATCCAGAAAGTGCCGGGAATGATGTGTCAGCAGAAAACTGGTGCCAGAGGAGCCCAGGGCTGGGGATCCTGGGGCCCTGGCTAGAGCCTTGGTGGGCGGAGGGTGGAGCTGCCCTCCCCTGCTGGGGGTTCTGCCTCCCACATCCCCAGAAGGAGACCCTAGATAACAAAAGCAAAGCTGAGCATTGAACTGGCTGTGTTCAATGCCTACAGGTCTGGTCTAAGGGTACTTGCTAAAGCCTGGCTTGGACCCTGGCCAGCAGGACCCTGGATCTGGTGCAGGTACCAAGGGATGCACCAGTTCCACATCAAACAGGTGCACCTGGCAACAGACTCCAAGAGCTGTGCCTGCCCCACAACCTCCATCCCCCTGGGTACCACATGAGCCAACAGTCTTCGTGGTTTCTATCCATATCCAGTTCTGGGCAGTGCAGGCCTGAAGTTAATGGTCAAGTGCATGCTTTTCAATTGTCCTGGATCTGTTTACTTCAAATACGTCCTGATGCTATATAATGGCCCTGATCTTTGGTTTTTAGTCATGCTGAACAGGTGTCCATCTGGGTCCCAGTTCTCCATCTCTATAATGTAGGTACCAACCACAAAGGTTTGGAATAGCTAAATAAGACTGGTGAGATCCCCAACATAGGGCCCAGCCTGGAGTGGGTACCCATACATATTTTTACTTTCCTTCTTTCCCTCAGTCTCAGTCTATTCAAGCTGCTATAACAAAACCGCATCAACTGGCCAGCTTAGAGACAACAGAAATTCCTGTCTCACAGTCTAGGGGCTTAAGTCCAAGAGCACGGCCCCAGCATATGCAACAAGGACCCACCTTCTGGTCCACAGATGGCACCAGCTAACCAAGTCCTTCTGTGGTGCGAAGGGAGGAGAGGGTTTGGGGGCTGCCTTTGTGAGGGCTGAACTCATGACCTGATCACTCCCGCAGGCCGGTCTCTGAGTGCCATCACCACAGGAGTTGAGTATTTCAGCACACGGATTCTGGGGAAGCATTCAGGCCATAGCATTCTCCTTCCCGACTTCTTCCTCTGGCTCTCGCTCTCGCTCTCGTTCTTTCTCTTTCTCCCTCTCATTCTTCCTATTGTATCTTCCCAGAAAGGAGAGTCCCTTGCCATCCTCATCAATCCTCCTGCAGGTCCCTCTCTTTTCCTTCAGATTCTTGCCATTGTCCCTCCCCAGAACTCTCTTTGATTCTGTCACCTTCATACACGCACTTGCCCTCTGTTTTCTCTGTCAACCCTAAGAGAGAGCCTGCCTCATCTCCGTGTGCCCACCACCACAGACACAAGGCCTAGAACACGCTTGTGGTTCCTGGTGGAACGCAGGCATTGTAACTGGATGGGGAAGGCAACGCATGGATGAATACTGGACGGGCGGCGGGTGTGTGGGGCAGGCGAGATGCCAGGGCTGGAAGGGTGGGGTGGGAAGAGAGATTGAGGCTGAGGGGACCGGGTGTGAATGGGTGAGGGTGTGCGTGAGTGGATGAGGAGCACACAGATGGAGCAGGTGGACAGAGGTGGACGGGGAAGAGGGCCGGCAGACCCCACGGTGGATGAGTAGGCGGATTAACAGAGGACCATGCCACCTGCTATAGGCTCCGAGCATCGCCAAGACAGGGCTCAGAGCACACCCGCCCCACGTCATCCTTGGAAGACCCTTACCGTCAGCTCTGCCTGTGCCAGAAGAGCTCTGACCAGTGCCGAGGGCTGGAAACCTGCCAAGCCCCTTCCCAGCCTGTCTCCCCACGCTGAGAGCCTGCACACTTGCCACACTGCCCAGCCAGTGACAGGGTTCCCCAGCTGGCACAGGAAACATGTTATGTGTTAAATAAGTGGACAGGATGTCTTAGACACAAGTGACCCTGAGGGAAAATGATGACAGACCTGGCCACCCCTCAGCTGTGTGACTTGACCAAGCCCCTGTGCCTCTTGGAGCCATTGTCTTGACTTTGAGCTCAGGATCAGGGTAGATACTGCTCAGCTCGCTCTCTCTCTCTCTCTCTCTCTCTCTCTCCCTCTCTCTTATGGTTGCAAGGATTACATTGGGAAGTAGATTCTAATCTGGACCTTTTAAGGGTGCCCACCCACCCAGTCCCAAAGCTGCACACGCCTCCTGCCCCCACTCACCACCCCCCGAGGGCAGAGCTGGCCTGCAGGAAGGGGTCCGGAGGCCGTGGGCCCTGAGCGTGCCCACTTGCAGCTCTCTGCCCTCTGGTCTGTGCATAACCAGCCTGACCTCAATCCTTCTCTGTGAATTATGGAAAGCGAGTTCTCGGAAAACAAGGCAGGTGGAAACTCTAGCGGGCTGCCTCCTCTCATCCTCCCCAACTCAATAAGGACCAGGGCTTATTAGCTGTTCCCATCCAGCCGGCCGTGTCCTGTGCCTGCACACGTGAGACTAAAAATACCGCGGCTCCGATTAGGAGCTCTGCCCCAGGGGCGGGCGAGGCTGCAGTCCACATGGACACCAACTCCTGGCTCCCTCGCGCCCCCTGGGACCCGGGCCACCAAGCTGGTCCTGCTTGGGGTGGACAGTCACCAACAGCCTCCCCACAGAGCCAGGTGCACTTCATATCAAAGGGCTGCCCTGAGTTAGCTCATCTGGGACTTGGGTCGGACACTCCGAAGCCCCTTTCCCTGTCCCTCCTTGGCACCTCATTAAAAAGCCACCCCCAAGCCAGGAGAGGGGCAACACATGCCTCTATAGAGGAGCAGTGCCCCAGCCCTGCACACCCCAGCCCTGCACACCCAGCCCTGCGTGCCCCAGCCAGGCACACCCCAGCCCTGCTCACCCCAGCCCAATCCTCACCCTCCTCCTGGGAAAGACACTTGTGTTCCTTATTCACACAAGCCTGCAGAATGGCAGGTGTGTTAGGCTCAGTGGGAGGCCTGGGCCCATCCACTAGGGGAACCACGTACCCTGAGGTCTTGATCCTCTGTTTCTCTGTCAATAAAATGGGCACAAGGCCTCCACCCAGCCAGGCTATTTGAGTCCTTGAAAGTTGGACAGAAACAGGTGATTGAGACGCAGTGGGACCGGAAGCATGAGCCAGGCGTGGGACTTCTGGTTTACGTCTCACGGAGAGCAGATGGGGGGCGTTTCAGTGGTTCGCGGATACATGCTTGGGAAAGGTGAAGTCATCTTGCCATGGGGCCTTCCCGTGCCACTGGATACCTCTCTTGGCATTGCCCGAGGCATTTAGGAAATGGTGATGAGAGACAAATTGATTTGCATCAAATCCATCCCTGGAAGAAGGCCAAGAGTGCCACCGGGTATGA
This sequence comes from Lepus europaeus, assembly GCF_033115175.1. Taxonomy (NCBI): domain Eukaryota; kingdom Metazoa; phylum Chordata; class Mammalia; order Lagomorpha; family Leporidae; genus Lepus; species Lepus europaeus. The sequence goes on from NC_084828.1 coordinate 147,112,066, forward strand.
AGAGTCCGAACTTTAAGGTCCCTGTCTTTGGGAGTGGCCTGCTTCCCGAACTTGCACATGACTGCAAGCAGGGGGTGGGATTTTAATGGGCTACAGACAGAGAGATATGGAAAGTCACTTAAGGCATCCTGAACAGGAACCCTGAGCCAGGCATGTAAGTGTTTGTGCCACCATAGTAGGAAAAAGGAACTAAGTATAAGAATTTAAAAATATCTCTCTCTCTCTCTCTCACACACACACACACACACATTTATGTAAATTTGTGTTTTAGAAAGCGTTCGATCTCCGTGGTAGCAAAACGTGGAAATTAGGAAGTGTTTGCTCACGTGCACAGTGGCCGCGGCAGTGATGTGTGGAAGGCTCGTTGGATGCCTGTGACGATGCACGAGTGGGCTGACGCACACCACGGGTGGGACGGCAGTGGCACTGGCTCTCTGAAAGGTAAATTGACTCCACAGTATGGCAGTCTTCAAAGAGCCACAAGCTTTGACTTAGTACCTCCACTCCCAGGAATGTATTCTAAGGAAATAACCAGAGCTGTAGTGAGGGGTTGGAGCACACAGATATTTATCATCACGTTACTTATAGAAGTGGGCAAAGCACAACAAATCAAACACCCCACAACACGACAATAGAAAAACAGATTGTGGCACGTCACTAGAAGGAGGGAGTAAGCCGCATGGGACACTCTGGGGTAGTGTACTGTCATCAATTTGACAACGCATCGCCACCAATGAGCATATTGCTGGTGGGTGTGTACCATACCCGTGCTCCTTACAGCTGTCAATCTCTTGGTTATTCATAAGTTGAGTGCCTCTTTACCAGTTCAAATAAATGAGATGTTGAAGAGTTTTCAGTGAATTGTTCATTACACGTTCTGAATGAAAAAAAAAAAAATCATGAACAAATTGTATATGGTACAATTTCAATTTTGCTATATATGTGTGTTAATCTACTATATACGTGTGTGTGTGTGTGTGTGTTCACCGTACGTGCTGCAGTAACATAGTAATGGAATGACTAACCAGAATGTCTAAAAGCGACCATCTCTGGATGACAGGGTGATGGGGTCTAGGTGGCTCTGTGTTCTCCTTTATTTACTCTCTGCATAGCGTCTGAATCCTCAACAGTGAGCAGCAAGTCAGCAAAGCAGCTGCCCTCACTGAGACCCCCGTGGGACTGCAAGGCCCAGGATCCCCAGAGCTGAGGGTGGAGCCGGAGCGAGGCTCTGTCTCACCTGCCTGCTCTGGCCAGCACCTGAGGCAGCACCTCCCTCCCTGAGGCCTCTGCACCAGGGCCTGGCTCCCCAGCCTCCCAGGGCAGCCCGCGCTCTCAGATTCCCCCTTTCTTACATGCGATGCTTGGCTGTCTTCTCCCCCTGCGCTCTCTGGGGACAGTGGCATGGCTCGTACCCACCAGAACCGCCACACCCGTGCCCTTACCCTGCTGACTGCCACCTGCTGGCCAGCAGAAGCTGCATCCACAGCAGACGGGTCCTGGCTGCTCCGCAGCACCCGCCCCCCACCCCCCAGCCCCTTCTCCCTGCACCACAGCACCAGGAAGCCTACCGGGTTTTTCCCTCCTGAAATGCATCACTTTCCCACCTCTGCCTCCGCCTGGAAAACCCTCGTCTTCTTCTTCCTTGGTGCCTCCTCTACCACCTCCACCTAGCAGCCCTCCTGGGTCCTCCTCTCTTTCACTTCACCCCATGGTGTTGCACATATGGAGTCTCAAGAACCAGCCTCCGCCTGGGAAGCCCGCTCATGTCAGACCAAAGAGAAGCAGAAAGCCCTCTTCACAGCTCGCTCCCTCCTCTCAGAACAGGGTGGAGCTGTCACTACACAACACCTGCCAAAGTGACTGGCCCCTCCCTTTCACTCCCTCCCCCGCAGGGCCACCTTACTGCTCCCGAAAACTCCTGAATGCTCGCAACTACCAACATGAGACTGTTGCAACTGCCCCAGTCCTCCCCAACAGAGGCCACAGAAGCTGGGAAATCTGGCCCCCAAGGCCCAAATCAGGGCTTGAGTGCAAAGACTTTTTCCAAGAACCTCAGCCAAAGTCCCAGCCCCCTGGGTCAAGATGTGTCTGTCATGAGTGTGGAAAGCACCACCCTATTGGTTGACAGATGCTCTTCCCTTGGCCTGGTCACTAAGCAGCCCCTATGGGGGCCATACAGGGTGGGGGTGGGAATGAGGGGGGTCCATAAATACACCAGCTTTAGAGTATTCAGAGTGGGATGCCGTATCAAGGGTGGAGGTCTTACCTGGCACCTACAGGTAAGATACCTAAGGGGGGAAGGAAACTGGCACATCACTTAAGACTACAGGCCCATTCTCCATTAAGAATAAAAACTGTCCCTTGTCAGTCAAGACAAGGGCTGTTCAAGTCATTGCTTCTCAAAGTGTCAATTTCACTTCTACAGGTTTCCCTTTAGGTGCTCTATTAGTTATCACAGGTCAGGGGGAAACTTATGGTATTTGTCTCTTTGGGATTGGCTTATTCATTATGTATGATGTTTTCCAGATTCATCTATTTTGTTGCAAATGACTGGATTTCATTTTTTTACCATAGTATTCCATAGAGTACATATCCCATAATTTCTTTATCCAGTCTTCAGTTGACAGGCATTTAGGTTGATTCCATATCTTAGCTATTGGGAATTGAGCTGCAATAAACACAGGTTACAGATAGCTCTTTTATTTGCTGATTTCATTTCCCTTGGGTAAATTCCCAGGAGTGGGATGGATGGGTTATATGGTAGGTCTGTATTCAGATTTCTGAGGTCTCTCCAAACATTTCCACAGTGGTTTTACCAGTTTACATTCCTACTAACAGTGGATTAGGGTACCTTTATCCCCACATCCTCTCCAGCTTTTGTTTTCTGCTGATTTCTGTTTGAAAGCCATTCTAACGGGGTGAAGTGAAACCTCATTGTAGTTTTGATTTGCATTTCCCTGATGGCTAGTGATCCTGAGCATTTTTTTCATATGTCTATTGACCATTTCCATTTCCTCTTTTGAAAAATGTGTGCTTAAGTCCTTGGCACTTTCTTAATTGGGTTGTTTCTTTTGTTGTTGTGGAGTTTCTTGATCTTTTTATATACTCTGGGTATTAATCCTTTATCCGTTGCATGGTTTGCAAATAATTTCTCCCATTCTGTTGGTTGCCTCTTCACTTTGCTGAGTGTTTCTTTTGCAGTACAGAAGCTTCTCAATTTGGTGTAATCCCATTTGTTGATTTTGGCTTTGATTGCCTGTGCTGCTGAGGTCTTTTCCAAGAACTCTTTGCCTCTACCAATGTCTTGCAGGGTTTCCCCAGTGTTCTCTAGTAATTTGATGGTATCAGGTCATAGATTTATGTCTTTAATCCATTTTGAATGGATTTTCCTGTAAGGTATAAGGTAGGGATCCTGCTTCATATTCCTGCATGTGGAAAGCCAGTTTTCCCAGCACCATTTGTTGAATAGACTGTCCTTGCTGCAAGGATTGGTTTTAGTTCTTTGGTTAAATATAAGTTGGTTGTAGATGCTTGGATTGAATTCTGGCATTTTGATTCTGTTCCATTGGTCTATCCATCTGTTTGTACCAGTACCAGGCTGTTTTAATTATAACTGCCTTGTAGTATGTCTTGAAATCTGGTATTGTGATGCCTCTGGCTTTGTTTTTGTTGTTTAAGACTGCTTTAGCTACTCGAGGTCTCCTGTGTTTCCATATGAATTTCAGCATCATTTTTTCTAGATCTGAGAAGAATGGATTTGGTATTTTGATTGGTATTGCACTGAATCTGTAGGTTGCTTTAAGAACAATGGACATTTTGATGGTACTGAATCTTCCAACCATGAACGTGGAAGACTTTTCCATATTTTTGTATCTTCTTCTATTTCTTTCTTTAATGTTTTGTAATTCTCATAGTATATGTATTTGATATCCTTGGTTAAATTTATTCCAAGGTATTTGTTTTTTTTGTAGCTATTGTGAATGGGATCAATCATAGAAGTTTTTTCTCAGCCATGGCAGTGTCTGTGTATACAAAGGCTATTGATTTTTGTGTATTGATTTTATATCCTGCTACTTTACGTCTTTTGGTGCAGTCTTTTGGATCCCCTATATATAGAATCATGTCATACGCAAATAGGGATAGTTTGACTTCCTCATTCCCAATCTGAATCCCTTTAATTTATTTTTCTTACCTAATGGTTCTGGCTAAAACTTCTAGGACTATATTGAATACCAGTGGTGAGAGTGGGAATCCTTGTCTGGTTCCAGATCTCAGTGGGAATACTTCCAATTTTTCCCCATTCAATAGGATACAGGCCATTTGTCATAAATTACCTTGATTGTGTTGAGGAATGTTCCTTCTATACCCAGTTTGCTTAGAGTTTTCATCATGAAAGGGTGCTGCATTTTATCAAATGCTTTCTCTGCATCTATTGAGATAATCAAATTGTTTTTGTTCTTCAGTTTGTTAATGTGATGTATCACATGGATTGATTTGTGAATGTTGAACCATGCTTGTACACCAGGGATACATCCCACTTGGTCCAGGTAAATGATCTTTCTGATGTATTGTTGGATTCAATTGACCAGAATTTTGTTGAGGATTTTTGCGTCTACGTTCATCAGGGAAATTGGTCTGTAGTTCTCTTTCTCTGTTGTATCTTTTTCAGGTTTAGGAAGTAAGGTGATGCTGGATTTATAGCAGGAATTTGGGAGGATTCCCACCCTTTCAATTGTTTTTAATAACTTGACAAAGTGGAGTTAATTCTTCTTTAAATTTCTGGTAGAATTCAGCAGTGAAACCATCTGGTCCTGGGCTTGTCTTTGTTGGGAGGCCCTTTATTACTGATTCAATTTCTGTCTTGATAATGGGTCTGTTTAGGTTCCCTATGTCTTCATGGCTCAATTAAGTAGGTTGTATGTGTCTAGGAATCTATGCATTTCTTCTAAGTTTCCCAGTTTGTTAGCATACAGCTCTTTTTAGTAATTTCTGATGCTTCTTTTTATTTCCGTGGTGTCTGTTGTCACATTTCCTTTTTCATCTCTAATTTTATTTATTTGGGCCTTCTCTCTCCTTTTTTTGATTAGTTGGACCAATGGTGTGTCAATTTTGCTTATATTTTCAAAAAACCAGCTCCTTGTTTTCTTGATCTTTTGTATTTTTTGTTTCAATTTTGTTGATTTCTTTTCTAATTTTAATTATTTCTTTACTCCTACTAGTTTTGGGTTTGGTTTGCTGCTGTTTTGCTAGATCCTTGAGTTGCATTGATAGCTCATTTATTTGGTGCCTTTCTAATTTCTTGATGTAGGCACCAATCGCTATAAACTTTCCTCTTAACACTGATTTTGCTGTATCGCATTAGTTTTGATATATTGTGTTGTCATCTTCATTTGTTTCCAGAAATTTTTTTATTTCTCTTTTGATTTCTTCTGTGACCCACCATTCATTCAGGAGCATGTTGTTCAGCCTTTTGGATTTGCATATGTTCTAGAGATTCTTGAGTTGCTGATTTCCAGCTTCATTGCATTGTGGTCCAAGAAGATGCATGGTATGATTTCAATTTTTTTCAATTTTCTGAGACTTGTTTTATGGCCAGCATGTGGTCAATCCTACAGAAGGTTCCATTCACAGGTGAGAAGGGTGAAAAGTTCTTTCGCTTTCAGTCTGCATGCATTTTGTTGGTGAGATGTGTTTCTTGTAGGCAGCAAATAAACAGATTTTGTTTTTTAATTCATTCAGCCAGTCTGTGTCTTTTAACTAGAGAGTTAAGACCATTTACATTCAAAATGGCTGCTGATAAGTGACAACTTTGCCCTGCCATTTTTCCATAAATATTCCTATTTTTTTATTTTGGATTTCCTTTGTACTTTTACTGGGAGCTTTTCTTCCTTTACCTTCTTCTGTAGTGATGACCAGGTTTCTGTGTGCAGCACATCCTTAAGCATCTTCTGCAGGGCTGGACAGGTGGTAACAAATTCTTTCAGTTTCTATTTGTCATGGAAGGTCTTTATTTCACTTTCGTTTATAAATGAGAGTTTTGCAGGGTATAGTATTCTGGGTTGACAGTTTTTTTCTCTTAAGATTTGGAATATATCTTGCCATTCTCTTCTAGCCGTAGGGTTTCTGATGAGAAGTCCGCTCTGAGTCTAATTGGAGATCCTCTGAAAGTAATCTGGTGTTTCTATCGTGCACATTTTAGCATCTTTTCTTTATGTTTTACTGTGGAGAGTTTGATTACAATATGTCATGGTGAAAATCTTTTCTGGTCATGTCTATTAGGAATTCTATGTGCTTCCTATACTTGGATGTCCCTTTCTTTCTCCAAATTGGGAAAATTTTCTATAATTATTTCACTAAAAAGGCCTTCTAATCCTTTCTCTCTTCCCATGCCTTCAGGAACTCCTAGAACCCTTATGTTGGGTCATTTGATAGTATCCTATAGATTCCCAACAGTGCTTTTTGTTTTTTAATTTCTTCTTGTATTTGGTCTGACTATAATTTCCTATGCTTTATCTTGTAAGTTGGGTATTCTTTCTTCTGCTTCACCAATTCTGTTGTTAAGGCTTTCCACTGCATTTTTTATTTGTTCTATTACATTCTTCATTTCCAAGATTTCATTTTTATTTCTCTTTAAGAGCTGTTTTGTGGGAGAAATTTTCTTCCATGTTATTTATGGGTTTCATTAGTTTGTGCATTTGCTTCTGATTACTTCTAAATAATCCTATGATCAATTTTTTTAATTCAATTTCTGGCATTTCTTCCATCTCATCATCTTTACAATCTAGTATTGAGGTGTTGTGTTCTTTTGGAGTTCTTTCCTTGTTCTTGTTTCTTTGATTGGTATGTTTGTTATTTGGTATTTGTAGGGATACTCATTGGTTTCTTCTCTTCTTCTTTGATGTTTTGCTTTAGTTGCTTTTGTCTTTGTACTATGTGTGGATTAGTGGAGTGTTTGCTTTCAGGGAATAACTAGAGGTGTGTGGTGTCAGTGGCCAGGGAGCTCTGTTCAGTGCTCCAAGGTGAAGGGTGTGTCTGAGGTGACACACCCAGGTTTGGTGTGGTAAATATCTTTTTTTTCATCAGAGGGGAGGTTTCTTCTTGTCTGTTGACGTAGACTCAGTTGAGCTCTCCTCCTGGAAGGAGACCAGTGCCTGGGTGCTAGTCCCAGAAAGTATATCATTCATCCACTCTGCCCAAGGACCACACACAGGATCTGTGCAGTCCTCAGTGGAAGCTCAGATTCCCGAGCAATGTCCCTCACCAGGGAACCAGGGAGCCCTGATTGTGTGGAGCCCCCCACAGTGACTGCCCAATGTCCCAGCCACACCCTGAGTCCTCCCATGCTGCCTCAGTGTTTTCACAGTCCTGACACACAAGCCTCCCACAGTCACGAGCACCCAGTCCCCTGACAGTTCTCCCCACCAGACTCAGGAGTCTGTGTGGGTGGTTGCCAGATGCAGACAGGAGCCAGAGCAGCGATTATGTATGTCCAAAATGGCACCTGCTCTCTGTCAGCTTGTTACAGGATGCCTTTGCAGTATGATCAGGGAGAGAGAAATGTGCCCCCACTTGTTTTTTTTCCTCTAGTTTGTCAGGTACACCATCCTCCACAGGCTCCAAGCTGGATTCCCTCTAGGCTCTTCCTGCAGCTTTTTCACCAATAGCTTAGGCTGCTGCAGTCTGATCTTACCTTGCTCTCCAATGCTGGTGCAGAGGCTCTCGGCTGGTGGGGTCCTAAGTTGTGCACATTTTCACCCTCCTCATAGGTCCACTGTGTTCCTCCAATTTACATAGCATTTCCTCTACTGTTTCCTCCCTAACTCTCCCCTGAGAGCACACTCTCCATTTTTCTTAACTACCTTCTCCTAGACTTCAGCAGCAAGCTCTCTCCCTACTCCACTATCTTAATCCCTGAACTTAAGCTTGTAAGCCTCAGTTTTTTCATCTGTAAAATGGAGATTATGCAAAGATACAAGTCCTGAATGCACACAGAGTGTTGGCAAGCAGGGGAGACAGGCAGCACAGCGGGGCTGCACTGAGTCAGTTCTGCAAAGAATGGATTCTGTGGGTCACTGAGTGCCTTTGTGATGGTAGAACAGTGACACAAGGGCAGTGACATGGGGAGGAAGAATTCCTGCTCCACAAGGAGTCGGGATCATCTCCAGTTTATTCGGCTTCCTCCCCCAACTGTGGAACCACATTAACGAGATCCTCCCAGAGCAGGGCCCAGGAAGCCACGGGCTGTAGGAAGCCACAGCTGTGGGCTTCATCTCATTGGGTCCCAGCAACACCTCCACCCATTGGACAGATGAGGAGAACTGAGACTCGATGTCACCCTGCCAGGAGGTGGTGTCTAGAAACATACATTTGCCTAGCATCACTGCTTCTGAGGGGACTGGCATGTTATCCAAATTTGGTGGCTGTTGACCATTGGGTTGGCTGAAAAGACAGGTGCCACAAAGACACAGTTTTGTCCAAGAAGGCAGCTAGCCCTTGGTTTGTCATATCCAAAGGCAAGAATGCAGGTGAATTACCCAGGTCAGACAACAGCAGCCCTTAGGTCCCATGTTTTCCAAGATGGTGCAGGATGAGGGCTTGGTGTGTTGGGAAATGACAAGAAGTGTGTGTCTGGGGAGTGGGGGACACAGCTTCAGCTGCGGCAGGTGTGGGTGTGGCAGGGCAAAGGGGAGAGCCAGGACTGTTGAAGGAAGCTGGGCCCAGGGTGTAGAACTGCAGGCTGAGGCTGTTCTTGGTCCCACTGGCTGTGGGTGCAGCTGGAAGGGGGATTCAAGCAGAAAGGATGGGGGCCTCTGGCTGAATGGCTCAGTAGCCTCTGTCTTCTCTCCTGCTCACCATCTACTTTCCTGATACATCCAGAGGTCTTTGGCTCTATCACCTTCCCCCAGTGCCTCCTGCAGCCCAAGAACAGGTGATCAGAGAGGGGTGTGTAACAAGGTCAGCAGAGGCCAAGGGAGTAAGAAAAGTATCCCACCTTTCGGCCCTTGCTGGTGGCAGGGAGCGGCTCTGCAGGCCCTGAGAAGCTGTGCTGATGCACTGATGGCCATGGGGGTGCCAGTGGCATGGGGACCCTGGGTCTGCAACACCTCCCAGAGCAGTCAAGGTGATGCCTGTTTCAGAAGCTCGCAGTTCTGTCCCCCAGGAAACATCTATCTGTGTCTGGAGACACTCTAGGTTGTCACAGTTGGGAAGGAGAGCACTACTGGCATTTAAGAGGTGGCTCCCAGGGGTGCTGTTAAGCATCCAACAATACACAGGAAGAGCTATCTGGCCCAAAATGTCCTTCAACCAAGGATGTCTGTTTCTTTTTTTTTCAAGATTTTTTATTTATTTATTTGAGAGGTATAGTTACAGACAGTGAGAGGGAGAGACAGAGAGAAAGGTCTTCCTTCCGATGGTTCACTCCCCAAATGGCCACAACAGCCGGAGCTACGCCGATCTGAAGCCAGGAGCCAGGAGCTTCTTCTGGGTCTCCCACGCGGGGGCCCAAGGACTTGGGCCATCTTCTACTGCTTTCCCAGGCTATAGCAGAGAGCCGGATTGGAAGAAGAGTAGCAGGGAATAGAACCAGTGCCCATATTGGATGCCGGCGCCGCAGGCGGAGGATTAACCTACTGTGCCACAGCGCCAGCCCTGGATGTCTGTTTCTGACATGAAGAGAGGCGGGGGCCCTCCTGGCCAGCCTCCTGGACCCTGGCTACAAACTCCCAGGCCATCACCTCCTTCTGCAGAGGCAGCTGTGGGAGGGGACACCAGGATGAGTAACGTTTCCTAGCAGGGAAGTAAGGGTGGGAAGATGGGAGTGCAGGAGTAAGGAAGGGGATGTCAGCCCTCCTCCCCTCCCCCACTCAGCCCCATCCAGCAACAAGTAGCGCTGTCCAGGGGCTTGTGCACCTGCGAGGAAGTGAGGCGATGCTGTCCCAGCTCAGATGCAGCAACGCTGGGCCCACAGCGCTGCCATAGCAATCTCCAAGCCCTAGGAGCTTCGAGGAATCCATCCTTCTTACTTCCCTAACCACACAGGCAGACTGTGCTTAGCCCCAGGCACCATGCAAACAAGGACCAGACAAGACTCACTTTCCCAGGAGGAGACCTGGCTTGGGAGTCACCACCTCCACCCATCCATCTGCTGTAGGGACTCAACATTATCAGGAGTCAGTGACAGGTGCCCAGTGGGCAAGGGGGTGGTGGAAATCTGACTAAACTGTGAGCCGCAGGCATGGGGAAGCCCTTCCGAATGTGAGGGTGTGGCTCGCCCTGCTCCACCACCAACTCCACCTGTCCCACACCTCGCCCTTAAAATGAGGTGAGAATAACAGCCGCCATTTGGAGACCACTCAGTGCATGCCAGGCACTTACCCGCATGCCATTCCCACAACAGCCCTGCGAGAATTTTTATGACCCCAATGATACGGGTAAGGAAACAGGGGAAGTGGGCTGGCCCAAGGTCACATGACCAGCAAGTGGTGGAGCCGCTCCTGGAATGCAGCCGGTGGTGGTGCCAGCTGCAGGGTGAGGCCAGCACGCTGCCACGGGGCAAAGGCCCCAGGGGAGGCAGCACCCACTAACGGTGGAGAGGCAAACTGGGGAACTGTCCCCGCCGGGTGGGCCCCCAGTGCCAAGGTCTACCAGGCAGATGCCCATGTAAACACTGCTGAAACTTTGAGCCAAATGCCTTGCTGCTATTGGCCCCGGGCCCCAGGCCTGGCTAAAAATAGGCAGGTCCTCAGGTCCAGCTCCCTGTGCCCCAGCGTCCTCCTCCCTCTCTCTCTCCCTCTCTCTCCCTCTCTCTGGACCCTGCCCCCAGAGCAGAAGCTAGGCTTCTAGAACAAACAGAGGTTCTTAGACTTCCATGTTAAGCCAAAGAGGATGGTTAGCTAGCTGCTCAATGGGCACGCTCCAAGTTCTGCAGGGGCGCTCCTGGCCCCAGCACCCCATACCGCTCCCTCCCAGAGGCAGAGCCCGGGGAATGAATGGGGGCAAGACCAGAGCCTGGATTGCGTCTGCACATCTGGCAACCCACCCCTGCCCCTTCGCTCTTCCTAGACCGATGGTCCCTGTCAACAGCATCGTGAATTTCTCTTTTGCCAGGGGCTCAGAGGAGAGCCCCCTGGCACCGTGGGATGGAGCCCACAAGCGCCCGCCGCTGACGGCGGCCTCAGCGCAGGTCAGGGCTCAGCCCCCGGGGATTTCCTTTCAAAGGTGACTTAGAGCCACTTCCTCGGGGCAGCGCCCTCCCGGGCCGGCCCTAATGGCGTGTTTGGCAGAGTCAGCGAAACGCAACGCCCAGCGGCCCAGCGGCAAGGGAGCGCCCTCTCTCTCCCGCGCCCTCGCCTGTCCCGCGCCCGGCCGCGGCGCGCCCGGGGCCATTTGCAGCGCAGGCAGCGTCGCGAGAGGCCGCGGCGCGCGGGCCCGGAGGGAGGCGGCGGCATGGAGCTGAAGAAGGACGACCACGCCGTGGCCATCGACATGCTGCTCATCGTGCATTCGGAGCAGCGGCGCGCCGCGCAGGGCGCGCACTCCGAGCGCCAGGCGGACCCGGGCGCGCCGCAGCTTCAGCCGCAGCCGCAGCCGCAGCCGCAGCCGCAGCCACAGCGCAGAGGAGGTAACGCACGCCAGCCCGGCTACCCCATGCCCGGGGCTCTCTCTCCCCGACCGCCCGCCCGCCGCGGGTCGCTCCGCACGGAGATGGGAGAGCCCGCCACCCGCTCCCGCGGCTGCCGCGCCCCCAGCGCCGCGGTACCGGCGTCCCGTTGTGCCCCAAGCTGACCCCGCGCAGGCCCGAGGGGGCTGCCTTCAGCCTGGGGAGCCGAGTTTCTCCCTGAAGGGAGATGCGCTGGAGAAAGGGGGCCAGGGCCTGAGGCAGACTCCTGGCCAGCTGAGGCCTGCTTCCCGCACAGCGCGCTGGGGGACCAGGACACCCGGCGGGAATCGGTGCGCTGAGTCTCCCAGATGAGCTCACTTGTGGCCGTGCACAACTTTGGGCCTCAGTTTCCCCTTTTTTGAGCCTCCCTCCCAGTCTACCTCAGATGGGAGGTAGGACAGGTGTGGCAGGAACACGGGCTTGGGCAGGCTGAGATCTGAAATGTGCTCTTGAACTTCTGCAGACTTTCTGGGGAAGTGCAGAGTGGTGAAATCAAGTGAGTGAGTGCAGAGTGTGGACAGGAGAAGCCCAGGCTTCTGTCATCTCCCAAAGGGAACACACAGTGAATAAAATACCATGGATAAGGACGGAGCCCTCGGAACCTCAGGGTCCAGGAAGCCCTCCAGAGCCCTCCCCAAGGCTGGCACTGGGGTGCGAGAGGCCAGCCGTGCGCTGCCTGTTTCCGAGAGATGCTTGACGGGGTGGAGCTCCATGTTTGCCAATGGCTTTGTAGTCAGCAGTGAGGGAAGCACCCCAGGCCTGCATGGGGGTCCATCTGGGGCACGGGGAAGACAGATCTGCCTCCCACCTACCCTCCAGCTCTGGAGCCCCTGGCTCTTCTGTGCACAGAGCCCTTATGTGCACTGACTCCACCACTGAAGCAAGGGAGCCAGGCATGGCCTTGCCTGCACCAGCCACACAGGCTGGGGCTGCCCCCAGTGCTCCAGGGACCTCCTCTGAAAGCCATTAGGGAAAAGAAATTCATTCTGGAGGGCTGAGAATGCTGCCAGTTGCTGAAGTTTTCTTGACTGGTTGGTTCTTTTGTCATCTGCACCTGCTCCCAGGGAGCATGGCTAAGGGGGCCGAAGAGCACCAGGAAGCCCAGGACATGGTGACCATCAGGGCTGCCCCTGACAACTGTCCAGCACTAACACAGACACCCCCCCCCATGACTCCAGACCAACCCTCATAACCATGACTCGGGAAAAAATGACCCCTATTTGCTGGACATGTTTCTGCTGAGAGTTTTCCCTAAATGTTTTCCCAGTGGAGATTTCTCCTGTATGCTATGACCCTGGAGAGGCCTGTGCCCTTTACACAGTCAGCAGAGCAAAGCAGAGGGAAAGTGCACAGCTCGCAGAGCCCGCTGGGCAGTGCTGGCGTCCAGCAGAGCCCACGCTAGGCCAGCTTGCAGGCCCACTCCTTGAGACCCAGGGAAAATCCATCTGAGACTAGCTGGTCCCCACACCTCCCTCCTCTTGGTGCATGAGCTGCAAAACAAACCCAGACCCCTCCCAGCATCTCCTCCTGGCTCCTCCACACCCCAGGGCCCCCACCGGGGAGTGCAGCCTCCTTGATCCTGCAGAGGAGGGCCTAAGCGCCAGTCAGGAAAGAGCAAAGCTCAGCCAGGAATACAATGCTGAGGACTGAGGGAAGCCATCATCGGGCAGCCCTCCTGCAGTGGCCTTGTGACAGGAGGAGCGTGGCCAGACTGGGTCAGCAGGGATGTGGGCTGCAAGGCCAGCAAGTGTTCTGTGTCCTCCTTTATAGCCTTTCCCTGGCCATTTCCTTAGAACCCTGCTTCTCACAGCTGTGCGTGGACACCCTCAACTATTGGAGAGGACTGTCCACACATCCCTGTGGCTGCGGAGAAGCTGGCCATGTGCCTGAGGTGGTCTGCACCAGCTCTAAAAGAGCTCGCTGTCTTGGATTTTGTCCCAGCCATCCATGGGTCTTGTGTGCTCCCCTCCACGAGCGTGTGGGTGAGGGTAAACCCCAAGTGCTGACTTCAGAGGGCCCTGCAGAGAAGGGGGCCAAGGAGGGAGTGGGGCAAAGGGCTGGAAAGGACCAGACTGCAGGCAGAGCTCCCAGAAGCAGTGCCACAAACTGCGCTGTTGCACTGGTCTGGTAAGGAAACCTTCACAGCCACCAGAAGCGCAATGCACTCCTGCCATGCCAGGAACCTGACTTCCTTGTAGTGGCTCTCCTGCCAGAACATATGCCAGATCTCTGCCGGGAGCTCGACCTTGCGCTAGCACTTGCAGCCACTGCCAGGGATGGAGGGAGGGAGAGAGAGAGAGAGATTCCTGATTGCATCACAGGTCCCAGGACGGGGTCAGGCACAGGTGCATCTGATTGGCCATGGCCAGACCACACATGCCTGTGCTAGCTGCAAGGGAGGCTGGGAGAGCCAGCAGCTGTCATTTCTGTTGCCATAGGGATAAGCCCATCCCCCCCCCCCCCAGCACTACCCAGCAAGACTATAGAAACGGGAGATTCACCACCTACAGAAATAGGCAGGCAAAATGGATAGCAAATGTCCTCTAAAATAATGCTTTATACAATAGAGCTATGGGGAATAGAAAATAGGCCTCTGCATTGAAGAAATTCTCCCTGGATGATCCTGACAAGCAACCCCACCACCTTTGAAAACTACTTTTAACTTCTAAAACATTACTTATAAAAACGCTTTGAAGTGTAAGGGCTGCGTCCATTCCTCCAAGTGCATCCCATCCAGTCCTCACTTGAGTCCGGGAGTGCAGGCTCCAGCAGCCCACAGGTTGGTCCCAGATACGGCTGGAACTGGTGCACTGCTCGCTTGCCCTGAGTCTCACGCTGTGGAGAACCTCATACCAGTACTTGTGTTTTCACAGGACTCCAAGGCGTGGGAAATGGAATCCGGAAATGGCAGAAATGCGAAGGAAACGAGCTGTATGGTAAAGTCTCTTTTTCTTTCTCCCTTCAATCCCTGGAATTCAATACACTGGACAGTAACAAGAAGGACTGGGTCTCACATGTGTGAAGTCGGGCCCTAGACATGTAATACAGGAGCAGAAGGGGTCTCCCTGTGTCCCTGCAGTGGGTCCCCTGCTGTCCTTGGGGATGGTAGCTGAGCAGCAATGCCCTGCTCTCAAGTATCCTCTTGTTTGCTGGCTGAGCTGTAGACAGGCCCTGGGCTGTAAGGGTGCAGTGTGTTCCCATGGGAGGCAGGGGTGCTCGTGTCATACATTGGATCCATCTCGAATTTTTCCCAGACAGAGGGCACGGAAACCTTTCTTAGGACAGTTTTACTTGAGGCCCAGGGAGAGGCCACCCAAGGGTTCTAGCCTGGGATCCAGAATATAATCAGAAGTCAACTTCCAAAGCCTCTTCTCCCTGGTCCCAGCCACCTGTGGGTGCTGCAGGCCCAGGCTTTGTCTGCAAATGCTATGGATGGGCCAACTGTCATGAACCCTGTCTGTCTCTTCAAACTTCATGGGCCCCACCTCCGAGACAGACAGTGCATGCAATAGGCATTGTTGGTGGCCTCAGACCTCAGCTCCCAGAGCCCCAGGCTGGAGTGTCAGGCCCTGGCCCCGGCAGCCCCGGCAGCCCCGGGATCAGACACGTGGCTCCTGTGATGCCAACCTGAATGCACTGCCCTCCGTGACCTTCCACACATAGGAAACAGGACTGCTGTGGAAGAAGCCCGACACCTAGTCTGGGCCAGCGTCCTGACCATCACGGAAGGGAAAGATGAGGCTCTGTCAGTGCACTCATCCGGTCCTCGGCACGTGTCTGGAGCGCACCCTGTGCACCAGGCCCGGGTCGGTCTGCGTGTCGGGGATGAGGCAGTAAGGAGGCGCTGGAGAACCCGCACTCTCGCGGGGCCACGTTCAGTCGCAGCTGTAATAGCGCTCTCTGCAGTGGAGTCTCCCCAGCCTGGAGGGCAGCCGCGCTCTGCATCCCTGCCCTGCTCCTGAGCAGGCAAAGGCCTCGAGGCACCCCTCACCGCCCGGGGACACGCGTGGGTGCACTGGCTTCCTTAATCTGATGTCAGGGCCATCCGATGGCAGACCTGAGCTGTAACTCCAGTGAAGTAGCCACCAAAGCTGGCAAGACCGGGGGCTGGGGCCGGTGCTTTGGCATAGCAAGGAAAGCCACTGCCTGCATTGCCGGCATCCCATATGGGCGCCAGTTCGAGACCTGGCTGCTCCACTTCTGATCCAGCTCTCTGGTATGGCCTGAGAAAGCAGTAGAAGATGGCCCAAGTCCTTGGGCCCCTGCACCCACCTGGGAGACCCGGAAGAAGCTCCTCGATCCTGGCTTGAGATCGACTCAGCTCTGGCCATTGCGATCATTTAGGGAGTGAACCAGCAGATGGAAGACCTCTCTCTGCCTCTGCCTATCTGTAACTCTGCCTTCCAAATAAATAAATAAAATAAATCCTTAAAAAATGGGGGCTGGTAGGACACAGAATAAGGATCAGACCTCCAGAGGCCTGTCAGCCATAGAAGCGGCCGCGCAGGGCTCTCCTGTGAGTGGGCGAGTGGGCGAGCACTTGTTTCTTGCAGGAACCAAGAGACAGCGCATCCTTGTCTATTGCAGCTCTCTCGCCTGCCCCAGCTGTCTGACTGTCATCTCCGGGTGTCTCAGGCCTGTCAGCACAGCGGGAGAGGGTGGAGACTCACAGGATTCATCCTGTGCTTCCCATCTTCCCCTGGTTTAGGGGGAAGGCTGGGGGGAAATGCAACAAAGCATAAAGCGATACAGAAGCTCTAAGCCGCGAGCTGTCGGCTGTTCTAGAGGATGACTCCAACAGGTCCTGCCAAACCCTTAGAATGGAGAATTTCAGTGAAATGCTGGGCTGCAGAGAGTCCCTGACCTCAGAAGCAAAAGCGATGCCCCAACCCAGCAGTTTAGGGAGTAACATTCCCTGAGTTCTCGGGTTGAGGGTTTGTCCCACACTTGCGGCATTCAGAAATGAACATGAACTTGAACTTCTTTCTGTGTTTCCTGATGCCAGCATTCTGGGGACAGGCACTGAAGCTGATCTTTTCTTGCACTGCCTCGTTGGGTGTCCAAGGCAGCCCGCCCCGGCGGCCCGCGGGCTGCCGGCCCTGGTGACTGGATGACTCTCATTGGAGAAGGGAGAGCTGACAGCGGGTGCCGGGCGGCGGGTGCACAGACGTGGTGTGCACATTTCCCCCTCTGGTTGCCCCGTGCTGCCGGGGCTGGGGTGCTGGCAGGGTGGGGCGGGGAGCCCGGGCGTGCTCCAAGCTTTGTGAAGCAGCAGGTGTTTGGGCCCAGCCCCCAGCCCTCCCCCGTCATAAAGCTTGCCCAGCAACGGGCTTCCCCGACTGTGATTGGCTGCTTTCCTTGGTCCTGGCCGAAGTCTGCCTAGCAGCACAGGGACTGACACCCCATAGCTACAGGGAAACCAATTGTGCAGCCCTGACTATAAATACCCCAGCACTATCCATGCCAGCCAATCACCCTCCTTGAGGATTCCCTTCCCAGATCCTGTTTCCTCCCAGAGATGTGGCCAGCTGTGCCCGCAGGAGGTGGCCTCCCTGTCCTTGGCGGAGTCTGGCCTGGGGCTCTGGCTCAGCATGCTGCACTCACACTGGACCTGGGCCTTGGCCAACTAATGGCAGCCAGGGGGGTTCAGGGGCCGAGCTGGGCCTGTTCGCAGGAGAAGGCTGAAGCAGGCGGGGCTCTTGCCACGCAAGACCTGGCAGGCAGATCGTAGATCCAGCGCCACTCAGCACTCCACCTGCTTACCTTCACTGGCTTCTGCTTGGGGCCCGGCATGGCATGCAGTGAGTGGCTGACCCGATTGGCTGCACGAGGGGTGTCACTTGAGTCACCTGCATGGAACCTGCCCCTGCCGAGGCACACTAGTCCACAGACTGAAGCCCTGGTCACTGGACACTTTCAGAGAGGGACAGTAGCAGGCCAGGGTGGTGGGGGTGGGGAGAAGCCCCTACGGCTGCAAGCTGGGCCCTTCCCCAGCCCCTCCCGCCACTTCTCTGAAGCAGAGGCGTAAGGGTGGCCGCGTAAGACCAGGCCACAGCAGCAGCTCAAAGCAGGGGTCGAGGAAAGGCACCGCTCGCCGTGGAAGGTGGCCTGAGGCAGGAACAAGCGTCTCTCTGCAGCCCCACTGGATTCTGAGGACAGCTCTCGAGTCCTGGGAGCAGAGATGTCCCGGGCATGCAGACAGCTTGCATATCGTGGGTGCTCTGACAATGCACGTGAATCCGATGCAGAGTACGCTCGTCTCAACGCCAGAGCTGGAGTGGGAGGCCGGCTGCGCCTCTTCTCACATGGAAGCAGGAGGCTGAGCTGTGAGTCAGGAGATGTGGGGTTCAAGTCCAGGGCAGACCTCCCGGCCTGCTCCACACAAAGGTGTGAAGGTCAGTGCGGCGTCCACCCGTATGTGGGAAAGAGCTCTGGGCACTGCACCTGCTGACACCGAAGTCGGGAGTCAGGGCTGTGGGTCCCCTGGGGCATGTCCCCAGCCGACTGGAAGGAAACTGCTGGGGGGGGGGAGACTCGAGGGAGAGAGGGAGGGAGGGGTGCCCGAGGGCTCTGGGTGTTTGCTTCTGGGTCCAGATGTGCAAGCATGCTTGCTCACGAGTGTGCATGCCGTGGGGGGTGTGCATGTGTTTAGGTTGAGCCTGTAGGTGTTCTTGGCCCTGCCAGACACACACACACACACACACACGGCTCCTTGCTGTGCCTGGGGAAAATTCCACCTTGGTCCCAAGTGGTCACGACAGGCCTCTCTGTCTTCCTTAAATAGGCAGCCTGGCAGGGAAGCAGCACCCTCAGCAGCCCCAGGTCATCACTTCCTATGACAACCAAGGTAAGAGATTCGATGCTCGCCATGACCTCCCTGTGGCCACATGCCCAGACTGTGATGGGCAGGGCCCTCCCCACCGCATGCCTGCAGCCCAGGGGAGCAGAGAGGCTGCACAGTCCGAGTCCACCCCTCATGGGGCTCCAGAGAGGGAGTCTGAGCCAGGAAGCCCCTGCTGTCACCATCAGTGCTGTCACCATCATTGTCACCACTGTAGCTGACACGTGTTGAGTGCTAACCATGTGTCCGGCACTCAGCCAAGCTGTTTCCACCTTTCTCCCATGTGCGTTAAGCTCACACCCTCATTTTCTGTCACTAGAAGTCCAATGCGCTATCCATTGCGCGACGGAGCCACCTACACCCTCATTTTCCAAATGAATACAGCAAGGCGTGGCCAAGACCACATGGCCAGCAGGAGTGAGAGCGGGCTGTCCGTCCGAAGCCCCCATCCCAGCTGCCAGCGAGGCCTCCAGTGTCAGCTTTTGCTCGGTTCTGTTTTGGCAGCTCCCCTGGAAGTCAGCCTCCCCCTGCTAGTTCACGCGTCCTGTCCTGAGTCACAGCTTGCCCCTGGGCAGGAAACCCCTTCCCTGGGGAGACTGAACCCGGGGCGCAGGGGAGGGCTCACCAGGCTGGCTGGGAGCCCATGACAGGGCGCAGACAGGAGGGTTCCGCAGCCCTGGCTGGAGGCAGGGCCAGGTTAGACTCCCAGTCCCGCCAGCCCACCACTAGTGCTTGATTCTGCACAGGCCACTCGGAGCCTGGTGTCTGAGAGCCTTCGTAGGCTCAGCCCTGTGCTCACCACCAAGCTAGGGAGCACTGGAAGCCCTGCTCCCCAAAACAAGAGGCCTTTGGGGGCCCCGAGGGATTCTGGGTCTCTCCAGGCATTGGTCTCTGAGGGACAGGCTGGCCAGCATCTACACAGGGACAGTGGCAGGGAGGGAGGGAAGGCCGGTCCACTGGGACCACCAGCACAAGGAGCCGGCTGTCTTTGCTGTCCAGGCTAGTCTCCCTGTAGGCTCAAATTCCCAGAAGTCCTGCTCTGGGGCGGGTCCTAGAACCCACCTACCTGGTGGACCCATCAAGCCCTGCCACCTGCCCTGAGCACCTAGGCCCACTGCTTCTCTGAGATGGACTTCAGCCCACTGGCTTGCCCCCGGGACTCAGAGAAGCCTGACAAGCAGCTCAGTGACCACGTAGCTCTCCTAGCGACGCAAGCTCCCAGGGCTCCTACCCAGGTGGAGCTGCCATCATCCCGGGGATGGGAGGTAGACACTCCTGAGGAGCCCACCCTGCTAGCCGGGGAAAGCAGTGGATCAGCAGAGCAGACAGGCTGGCCACTGCAGGCTGTGCAGGGCTGTCTACACCACCTTCCCACGGTAGCCACAGCAAATCCCTGCACCCTCTGTGGCTCGAAACAACGCAACCGTGCGCTCTCACACTCCTGGGGGTCAGAGGTTGAAGGTCAAAGTGTCAGCAGGGCTGGTTCCTGTAGGAGGCTTTGGGGAAACCCCCAGCCCTTGCCTCCTCTGCCGCCCTGAGGCAGCCGGGGCTCCCGGGCTTGTGGCTGCAGCCCTGCAGGGCTGCGTCCATGGCCACAGCGTCGCCTCCTCTCCTTAGCCATGGTCAGGTCTCCCTCCGTCTTCCTCTTGTCAGGACCCTTGTGATTGCATGCAGGGCCACCAGGTCACCCAGGAGGGCGTCCCCATGCCAGGATCCTTATGGCAACGTCCCTTTGCTGTGAAAAGCGGCAGTCACAGGATCACGTAGATGTTGTTCAAGGTCATTCTCCGGCCTCCCGCAGGGGACAGTTTGAAGTTGCCCAGGTGAGGACGGCCTCGCTGAGAAGGTGACATTAGAACAGGGAAGGAGGTGAGGGAGCAAACCCCGGGGAGGAGACAGAGGGAGCGCCAGGCGTGACGGCCAGGCAGGAGTGTGTCTGTCGTGCCCCAGGAGCAGGGAGCAGGTGACTGTGGCTGGGAGGGACCGCACTACCACCTCTGCATCGCTTTTGCTAAAATACCTGGGAGAAGCAACTTGGGAAGGGAGAGGGTTTGCTCTGCTGGTGGGTGATTTTGGAGGCTCGCAGTCCAGGAAACATGCGTGTCCCCATTAGGGTGGCGTCTGAAGAAGGTGGAATACTGGTTAGGGGCAGTCACGTGGGGAGCAGAGACACACAGGAGCTGCTCTCCCCTCACACCCACGTGTCTCTCTTTAGGTGGCCCCCGTGCTTCAACCACAGGCCCTCCACCCTCACAGCCTACTCCAACGGAATTACCTCCCAAGCCACACTTGCAGGCACCATAATTCAATTATGTTCCACCCTTAGTCCATGAACATATGATTCTGACTTTAACACATGGGTCTTTTGAGATTATTTTCCAAGCCATAGCAGGGAGGGGCATGGGCAAGGTGAGGGTGATAGGAGCTGAATGAGAGGAATACAGGGCACCCCTTGCTACACCCGAGGCTGCCCTCAGTATGCTGCCTTCTAATCTGGGTGCAACCAGACACCATCAAACGGCTTCAGATATGACAGCCTCTGACAGGTGGAAAAGAAATGAACAGGACAGGGCTGAAAGAATGCAGACCTGCTAGGGGCATCACGAAAATCCAGGCAAGAGAGATTTCCCCGTGGAAATCTCCACCCCGTGGAGTGGAAGAGAAAGGCAAGGGTTGAGCACCGGGACGTGGCGATGGGGAGGCTGGAGGTCAGGGAGACACAGGAGGAGCAGGCTGGGGAAAGGACACAGAGAATTCAGATTTGGCTTATGAAGGTTGGTGCTGGCACCTGCCAGTTTGGAAAGGTGTGAGCACGGAATCGTGGGTGCACGGGCCACTTTCCTAATTGCCCGGAACCCTTGGCTTTGTTCGGTGGGCCAGCCCGGCCCCCAGAGAAGCTTCGTCAGCAGTAGCAGTGAGCCGAGGGGGAGCTCTCGACCTGGGCCGGCTGTGCAGCCTTCACTCACATCCTTTATCCCACAACCACCTTCTGCAGGAGATGGTCACCCCACTCTGCAGGTGGGGGCGCTGAGACTCTGGAGAGGTTCAGATAGCTTGCTTCAGCTTACCCAGCTGGTGCAGGAGTTGAACCTGTTTCTGAGTGTGACCACAGCCAATGTGCTTAGCTGTTCTTCCACGTCTCCTCCTCCATGCAGGCAGGACTGGGCAGGGTCCAACCTGGTGGGGCCAGTTTGGGTGCAGCACCCCCACCCCAAATAAAAGTCAGATATTTCAGCCTGCACTTGTTGCTAGGAATGCTTTGCCTGCTTTCCCCTCTGCCTGGCAGTGCTAGATTTTATGCACCAGGTAACCGAGAATGCATTGGCATCCTGGGTCTTCATGCCACTGGGCATCAGTAGGTCACTCTGCCATGGGTGTATGGGCTGGTGAGTCACCACCAGGAGCCTCTGTGACTTTGGGCCTGAGGCATATCCTCGAGGAGTAGTTCCCTGGTGGAGCTTCTTCCCGTCCAGGTCTTCAGCCATTATCCCCAGGCTCTGGCCATGCGTGCACCAGGGTCACGCTGCCGTGTGTCCAACCTGGGACTTCCCTGGGGAGCCCCACCCGCAGAAGAAATCATGAATGGCTCCTGTGTGTTATCCCAGGGGCCCAGGAGAAGCCAGGAGTAGTCAGGGCTAAGAAAGACAACCTTCATCACACACACACACACACACATACACGCACACGAGTGTCGCCAGGGATTCGCCCCCGAGCTCTGGAGCACCGAGCTGTCTTCTCAGCGCTGGAGCTGCTGAGTGGGGCTCTTGGGCCACGTCTGGCAGTGGCAGCCAAGGGTGCTGCCCTGTCGATGGTCAGCAGAACTGGTCGTCCTCTCTCACCATCAGGAGTGTTTGTTCCTGGGGGACACAGTTCACCACCCCCTGACTACAGCCAGAGCCACGGGAACCCTGTGTACCTCGCGAGGGTCTGTTTAAGTGTTTGCACATTACTAACGCTTTCTCTGAGCTTTTCCTGACTCTCAGCTCTGCAGTGAAAAAATTCCGAGGCAAAGAATCCAGGTTGTCAACATGTCCACCTGCTACAGGAAAAGCTAGTGAGCACCATACGTCCATGTTGGCAAACACCTAACATGAATCCCATGGCCCCTACAGACACACGCACACACACATGCACACACGCATAGACATGCACACACAAGCACATGCATACACTCACAGGCACATGTGCACACACACAGACACACAGGCACACACAGGAACATACACACAGCCACATGCACACTCACACTCACAGGCACACACACACAGCCACATGCACACTCACACTCACAGGCACACACACAGGTATATACACACACAGCCACATGCACACTCACACTCACAGGCACACACACAGGTATATACACACACAGCCACATGCACACTCACACTCACAGGCACACACACACAGGTACATACACACACAGCCACATGCACACTCACACTCACAGGCACACACACAGGTACATACACACACAGCCACATGCACACTCACACTCACAGGCGCACACACACAGGTACATACACACAGAGCCACATGCACACTCACACTCACAGGCGCACACACAGGTACATACACACACAGCCACATGCACACTCACACTCACAGGCACACACACAGGTACATACACACACAGCCACATGCACACTCACACTCACACAGGCACACACACAGGTACATACACAGCCACATGCACACTCACGCAGGCACACACAGGTACATACACACACAGCCAAATGCACACTCACACTCACAGGCACACACACAGGTACGTACACACACAGCCACATGCACACTCACACAGGCGCACACACAGGTACATACACACAGCCACATGCACACTCACACTCACAGGCACACACACAGGTACATACACACAGCCACATGCGCACTCACACTCACAGGCACACACACAGGTACATACACACACAGGCACATGCACACTCACACACACTCACAGGCACACACACACAGGCCTGACTTAATTGATCAAAGCTCCAGGCAACCACTTCCAATCAGTCAGAGTTAATGAACCTCATGAAACCTGTTTGCCATCCCTGCATTAGGTATTCCGAGAAAATTAGGCCTTTAGACAAATCCTGATTGGAACCTGAGGCGATCTGGAGAGAAGATGTCAGACAGCAGACATCTCCTGACTGGAGAAAAGACTGCCCACGGCAGCCTACGTACGCACATTGGTGCTTCCCAGGCACATCGCCACTTCTGAGCGGCCAGGCAGGGAGTGCTGGTGAGATCCCGGAGGGAGGGCTGCCTGGGAGCCAGTTCTTAGGGGCCTTAGGAAACAATCGCTAACATGATCTTATGGAGACGGCCAAAGCTGTAGCTTTTCCTTGAGTGACAACTGGTAGTGCTGGAGAGAGGGAAGCTGAGGTCCCAGCCAGGGCCTCCTTTTTTTTTTTTTTTTTTTTTTTTTTTTGACATGCAGAGTGGACAGTGAGAGAGAGAGAGACAGAGAGAAAGGTCTTCCTTTTCTGTTGGTTCACCCCTCCAATGGCCGCTATGGCTGGTGCACCGCGCTGATCCGAAGCCAGGAGCCAGGTACTTCTCCTGGTCTCCCATGTGGGTGCAGGGCCCAAGCACTTGGGCCATCCTCCACTGCCTTCCTGGGCCATAGCAGAGAGCTGGACTGGAAGAGGGGCAATCAGGACAGAATCTCTAATTGAAAAGGGTGGAACATCATCTGGAGCAAAATTCACCATCTGATGCAAACCCTAAGCACAAGCAGATGTCGCTACACTACTCCGGATCATTGCCAGTCACCACCAAACATAAAGGAGGCCCTAGGCCGGTGCTGCGGCTCAATAGGCTAATCCTCCGCCTGCAGCGCTGGCACACCAGGTTCTAGTCCTGGTCGGGGCACCGGATTCTGTCCTGGTTGCCCCTCTTCCAGGCCAGCTCTCTGCTGTGGCCTGGGAAGGCAGTGGAGGATGGCCCAAGTGCTTGGGCCCTGCACCCGCATGAGAGACCAGGAGAAGCACCTGGCTCCTGGCTTCAGATCAGCGCTGTGCACCAGCCGTAGCAGCCATTGTGGGGTGAACCAACGGAAAAGGAAGACCTTTCTCTCTGTCTCTCTCTCTCTCTCACTATCCACTCTGCCTGTCAAAAAAAGAAAAAAGAGAGAGAGAGAGAGAGAAAAGAGATTGGACAAATGATTTTTCTTCAATCAAGATTTTAATTTGCTACAGGAAGGTCTTAGTGGATTCTATGCCACGCCTTAGGAAGCATGAAGCTATAGTGTGAATGCTACACACGGCGTGTCTGGTGCAGGCCAGAGACGTGCCCCGGGAGTGTCTTACGCACCTGTAACCGGGAGCAGGACTCAGACCGCATGCAGATCAGGGAAGCTGAGAGCATTGCTGTTTTCCTGGAGGAAGTGCTAAGCAGTAGCACAGCTTCGGGGGCCATCCCGGCAGGGGGATTCAGCCTGCCACAGGCCAAGAGGGATGAGGGACTGCAGGAAGGAGAGAAGGGCCAGCAATGGTGGCAGGTGGAGCTTCTGGGCCGGAGCTGGGTTCCAGCCTGAGACCACATCCACACGCAGCGTGGCGGGGCTTCTACAGCATCTTGTCATCGGATTTTGTCTTCATTGACAAAGAGTGTGGCTGAATCAAAAGTGGTTGGAAATACCCGGATGTGCTGAGAAGTTCGAGGATAGGGTTTGTGGCTGAGCCCTAGACCACAAGTTGTTCATTTCCGCAGCTTCTCCAAGCTCATGGACAGTGTTCCAGTCCAGCGATTTCCAACTTGTGTTAGACAAAATGGTACTGGGTCACACAGACTTCTAGGCTGCAGGTCTCAGAGCATCATGGAGTGTGACCTAGAGAGGAGGGAGGGGAGTGGGTGTGTCTCTCAGTCTGTCTTTCACTAAGCGTCTGTAGCCAAGAGTCACCTGGCACCCACTTTGAAAAACACATCAGGTGTATGACATGGGGAAAGTGAGAGGGCAGAGGAGAACAGGCCCTAGCCCCTTGCACCGGGGGGACACACATGGAAGCGTTGCTGCTGATGGCAGTAGCTCCTGAGCCTGGGACCAAAGCTAATTATACCTTGAGCTCCAAAAGGCCTGATGGCTTCATTATGAAATCACAAGGTCGATTTTCTTTGACAGTGGAAATGCAAGCTAAACTTTAAAACAAATGTTAACCCCCTCCGAGTAATGAGTGGGCATCTATTCCTTTGCCAGGATCACACTGTTGTAGCTTTATTAATACAGCTGAAAATCAGATCAGGGGACTTCCTCCCAACTTCTTTTTTTCTCCATTGGTTTGGTTGGTCCTGTGCTTTCCCACCTAAATTTTAGAGTCACTCTGTATCTACAAAACACCTTTAAATGGAGGAGTTTGGTTGAAAGTACATCAACTCTGCAGACCATGTGGGAGGGATTGCCAACTTGACAGCGTTGGGTTTTCCAATTCATAAACATGCTGTGGCTCCTCATTTATTGAAGCCCACTATAGTTTTAATCATATTTTATAGTTTCCAGTGTACAATTCCTGTACTTTTTGTGTGAGTTAGATTTACACGTAAGTAATTTGGTTTTGGAGATATGGAAAGTAGTCATTTTTTAAGTTCAATTTCCAATTGTTTATTGCTAGTATAGAGAAATAGAATTGATTTTTCTGTGTTAGCATTCTACCCTGTGACTGTATGACAATCACTTACGAGTTTAGGGACTTTTCATGCAGATATGCGGTGTTTCTATGTAGGTGGATATGTCCTCTGTGAATAAGGGCACTGTTACTCCTTACTCTCCAATCCGTGTGGCTTCTCTTTTTCTTGTCTTCTTGCACTGGGTAGGCTTGCAGTACAATGCACTTAGGAGCAGTGGGAGTGGACTTCCAAAACTTGTTCTCAATCTTAGAACCCCTGCCATTTCCACAGTTAAATATGCTATAGGCTGTACCTTCTGGAAGATGCTGTTTTTTAGATCGAGAAAATCCCCTTGTATTCCTAACCTGTTGAAAGACTTCATCAATAATGGACGGTAAATTTTGTCAACTGTGATTTCTGAGTCCATTGATGCTATCCTATGGTTTTTCTTGTTTAACTTTTTAATATAGTAGTTACCAATTTTAAATGTCAAAGCTAGTTAATTGAGTTTTAAACATTTAACCAGTTTTCTATCCTCAAATTAACATTTAACCAGTTTTCTATCCTCAAATTAAACCACACATGGTTGTAGTATATTATTCTTTATTGCTGGATTTAATTTTAGTTTTTTTGACAGGCAGAGTTAGACAGTGAGAGAGAGAGAGACAGAGAGAAAGGTCTTCCGTTGGTTCACCCCCGAAATGGCCGCTACGGCCAGCGTGTTGTGCCAATCCGAAACCAGGAGCCAGGTGCTTCCTCCTGGTCTCCCGTGCGGGTGCAGGGCCCAAGCACTTGGGCCATCCTCCACTGTTTTCCCAGGCCACAGCAGAGAGCTGGACTGGAAGAGGAGCAACCGGGACAGAATTTAGCGCCCCAACTGGGACCAGAACCCAGTGTGCCAGTGCTGCAGGCGGAGAATTAGCCTAGTGAGCCATGGCGCTGACCTGGACTTAATTTTATATACCAATGAGGTTGCTTGTGTTTATGTTTGCAAGGGATATTATAGTGTTCTTTTCTTATGCTGTCTTTATTTGATTTTGTTATCAAATTCATGTTACTCCCATAAAATGAGTTGTGAAGTTATTCGTTCTTCTATTTTCTGAACGATCATGTTAGAATCTACAAACAAGACCATCTAGGCCTTGCTTTTTTATTTATTTTTTATTTAATTTTTGGAAGGTATTAAATTGCAAGTCTAATTATAAATATATATATATAGTATGAATATTCAGATTATCTACTTCTTGGATGAGTTTTTATGAAATATTGTGACTGTAAAGGAATCGGTCTGTTTCATCTAAGTTGTGAAATTAGTATGTATCAAGGTTTTTGCAGCATTATCTTACCATTATTTTAACATATCTGAAGGTTTGTAATGACACCCCCCATTTCAATTCTGATGTCGTTGTCTGGACTTCTGATCTGTGAATTATCTCTTTTATTGTAGTTCACGGTAACTGGAGCATCATAGGTTTTATTGATCTTTTCAAAGAACCCGTTTTCTGTTTCATTGATTTTTTTTCTGTATTATTATCATTTTAACTTCACTAACTTATTCTCTTTCTCATTTCCTACCTTCTGTTTCCCTTGCATTTAATTTTCTATTATTTCTCAGCCTTCTAAGGTGGAAGCTTAGGTTACTGATTTTCGACCTTTCTTCTTTCTAAAACGTTCATGAATAGATTTTCCCTGAAGCACTGCTTGGCTTCTTGGCAAACACACTGATGCTGAGTTTCCTTTTCACTGAGTTTGTGTATTTTCTGATTCTCTTCAGACTTCCTTGACCCATGGATTATTTGGAAATATGTCACTTAATTTTCATGTGTTTGGAGATTTTCCTAGTTTAATTTCTCAGTTTTCACTGCAAGTTTAATCAAATTGGGGCCAGAGAACAACTTGGCATGATTTCCTATCTTATAAGCTTTTTATGATCCAGTGTACAATTCATCTTGATAAATATTCCATGGATGCTTGAACAGAATGCATGGTCTGTGGTGACTTCTTGCAGAATTGCATAAACAGCACAGAAAGTCTGTTAGTTGTTGATGTGGCTCGGTTCCTCTAAGCTTGATGATTTTCTTTCCATTGGTTCTCGCAATCACTGAGAGAACAGTGTGGACGTCTCCCTGTGTAATTGTAGATCTGGCCGTTCCTCCTTTCAGTTCTATGGTTTTGTTTTACATGTTTCCAATTTTTGTTGTTATGTGCATACAGATTTAAAGTTGTTCTGACTTCTTGGCAAACTGACTCTCTCACCATTTTTTAAAGATCCTCTAGCCCTAGTATTTCCTTGCTCTGAAGTCTGCTCTGTCTGAGACCAGTAAAGCTACTCTAGCTTTCTTATCTTTTTTTTTTTTACTTTTAACCAATCGATTTCACAATGGTAAAGTCAGATACTTGGAAACAGAATATAATTCCATCTAATTTATCACTTCTGGTGATCTCTGTTTTTTAACTAGCAAGTTTAGACCATTTACATTTAATGATACATTTGAATTTAAGCCTTCTGCTTTAGTGTTTTCTATTTTCCCATGTCTCCTCTTTCCTGCTTTCTTTATTATTTTTGTATCTTTCAGAATTACATTTATTATTTTGTTTTTACTATATCTATTTGAATGGATCTTTTTATATATATTAAAATGTATATACTCAGCTTTTCACAAATTAATTGTAATTGATGTTAACTTTTTAAGTAAAATGAGAAAACTTACCTCCATATGGGAACACTTACTGTCCCGTTTTATGTGCACTGTCATGTGTCTTACATCTATCTAGGATTAAATCTATTCAGACAATGTTACAGCTTTTTATCCTCATTCATTTTTGAAGAACTTAAGAGAAGCCTAGAATAACATATTTACCCAGATGTTTACTATTTCTGTTTGTCCTGGGAGTTTCCCTCTTGTACCATTTCCTTTCTGTCTGATAAGCTTCCATTCTTGTCTCCTTTGGACCAAGTCTGTTGATAACAAATTTCCTCATTTTTACTTTAGCTAAGGATGGCTTCATTTTGCCTTCATTTGAATGATACTTCACTGGATTTGGAATTCTGTTTTGACAGTCCACTTCTTTCAGCACTCTGAAAATGTTGTTCTACTTCCTTCTGACCTGATTTCTGATGAGAAATCTGTAGCAATTCTATACAGAATGTGACACTTTTCACTGGCTACTTTCAGGATTTTTTTTCTTCATCTTCAAACAGTTCAGCTATAACGTGTCTGGTCTTGGAATTTCTTGTGTTTGTCCTGTTTGGGATTCACTGAGCATCTTAAATCTGCAAGTTTGCCTTTGCACCACATTATTTCCCATCTCATTCTGAGATAGTGGCGTGAGTGATAGGTTTCAGGATCGTCGTACAGATCCCTGAGGCTCTGTTCACTTTCGCTGCTGTTCATACTGACTGTTGACCTAGTCAAGTTCCCCGCCTTTTCCTGTCATGTCATTCTGCTCCTAAGCATCTTCAGAGGATTTGTTAAGCTGTCACATTTTCCAGTTCTTAAATCACCGTTGGTTTCTTCTCTGAATTCTGTTTCTTTGCTGGTGCCTTCTATCTTTCCATTTATTTTAAATCTGTTTACCTGCACCTTTTGAACCATGGTTATCATGGTTATTTTAAACTGTTTCCCTGATAATCCCAATTTCTGTGTCTGCATGGGGTTACTGTCTATTGATTGTCTTCTTTTTTCAAATTCGTTAATGTTCCCAGGTCTTCTTGTCTAAGTTGGGATTGTAGCCTCTGCAGAGTTATGCAGATTTGCCCTGCACGTGCACCATCCAGTGCCCAGCCTGGGACCTGGGCATTGGTCTACCCCATAGTTTAGTTTTTCAGAACTGTGCTGTGCTGCTCAGGGTGTGCATGCATGGCTCAGAGGTCACCAAGGAGTTCATCAGCTCCATGGAACTGCTCTTTTGAGCACCCTCCTGTCTGTGACCCACTTCCTGTTCTTCCAGCAAAAAAGGTAGTCTTCAGTTCCCTACCCCTGCCATGTGGCTCCCACTACTATTTCTGCCAATCAGCTGAAAAGAGGGAGGGAGAGAGAGAGAGAGAGAGACAAGGACAGAGACAGAGACAGAGACAGAATATGAGTATTTGCCTCCTCTCTTTTCGGATCATAGATTTTTCCAGTAGGAGGAAGTCTCAGATGCCTTCCTGACTGACACTACTACTGCTACTGCTGCCGACAGAATTTTCCAGGGATTGAGTCAGGAAATAACGGGGAAAATACAACAGAGGCTTTGCATCTCTCACTGACACTTAGGATTCCCGCCTCTCACTCTTCAAGCCAGAAGACAGGGTTTTCCTTGAGTGCTGTTTCTCTGCGCCAGGGAATGCCTGTGGGTTCGATCTGGGGGTTCCCGGGGGGGGGGCAGTGAGAGTGAACCCCCTGCCCCTTGGACAGTGCTTTAAATCCTAGCTTCCATCCCCAGTCTGCAGGGTCCGCAGATGCTGGCCGCACGCATTCTGCTCAGTGTTTGAGTTGCGACAGGGTGGAGGGTGCCTACTCCATCCTGCCTGCGCGTGGAAGCCACCAGCTTGCTGTGTTGTTTGGGGTCTTCTTAAACAAGAATTGCTTGCACATTGAAAAGGAAGCTCAAAACCAAACGGTGTCCTGTTGCTCGAGCCTCAGTCCTGGGGCAGCGCCCCCTCGCCCGGCAGCATCCTGCTGAGACTCTCGCCTCTTCTTCTCCGCAGGGACACAGCTGACCGTGGAGGTTCACCCTCGAGACGCCATGCCCCAGCTGCTCAAGAAGTTCTCCTTGGCTAAACTACGTACGTACAGGGCTGCTCAGGCCAGAGGGCGGGCAGGGAGGACTGAAGGTAGCCGGTAGCCCACATCCCAGCCCGGGCATCCTCAGAGGGCAGTGGGAAGGTGACGTGGGCTTGCACACCGGGGAAAGGCAGGTGCCTGGAGCTCCCACCTGGGAGACTCTCTTCTCCACACACAGCTACGCCCTGTCCCGGCAGCGCTGGAAGCTGGTGTGAGAAACACAGCAGAAGGCACAGTTCACTACCAAGTGTTGCTGCTGTTGGTCAACCGTTTGTTGACTGCTTAAAAAGTGGTGGGCATGGCGCTAAGGACTTGATGCTCATTAACTTTTTAATGCTTTGGTATATGTGAAAATCATCCCCACTCGGAGGTGAACAAGATGAGCCCAGGAGCAACTCTCGTCACCCATCCAGGAAGTGGGTACGCATGGAGCTTGACTCTGAAGCCTGGGCCCAGGACCACAGGTCTACCTGTGTCCACTTCTCGGGCCTCTCTCTGCAGCTGTCCACCTCTCAGCCACACGGGGCCTCACAAGCAGTGCAGGCCCCAGACCAGCGGAGGTGCCAGTCCTGCACACATCCACTCGGTGGGCCAGAGGCCCCTAAGGCTGCCTGGGTCCAGGGTTCTCAGCAGTCAGAATCTCAGCAAGGCATGGAGAGAGCAGCTCTGGCCGCGCGAGATGAGGTCACGCCTTAGCCATGTGACCTTGGGCAAGTGGCTCAGCCTCGCTGTCTGGGACTCGATCTCTTTGTAGACAGCGGGAAGTTAGCAAGCCTCCCTGTTCAGATGATCGAGGGGTTAAATGGGACGGGAAATAGAAACACAGACCAGGCATGGTAAGCACCCAATCAATGCCACTGCTTTGTCAGAGAATCCAGGTGACAACAGAACATAGGTTCAAGATGCAAGAGGGCCTCTGTCTCTCAGGATGGCCTGGGTGTAGCTGCACTCTTCACAGCTCTAAGTGGCCTCCGGGGCCAGAAGGCCACCTGCCTGGCACCCCACACCCCCACCCCGACCTCCACCTGGTTCCAGTGGGGACGCACACCTTCCTGACCTGGTTTCAAATCCCTTCCTTTTGCCCCTGGAGCCTAATACCTGTTGGTTACCGGTCTGCCTGAACAGTTCTGGACTCACACAATTCAGCTGCCCTTCAGCCATCCTGAAGAATAACTTGATGGTCACTTGATCTTTCTGGGGTTTGAGCTCCATGCAAACAGCCTTCCCTTCCCCTGTTTCCTTTTGTACCTGGGATCAGTTCTGACCTTGAGTGAGTGCACCTCTGGCTGTGCTCGGGCAGCAGGTGGACCCAGAGGAGGGCAGGAGCGCCAGCATCCAGGCGGGGCAATGGGTCAATCCAAAGCGCCAGAACCGGGGCACGTTCTGACTCTACATCCTCTCCCAGGCCCCAGGCTCCTTGTGCCCCATCAGGAAGTTCGTGGCCATTGCAGCGGAGATTCAGCGGTGGGTGGGGAGGCTGTGAAAGGAGAGTGAAGAGGAGGGGCTAGAAGCGCCATCGGACGCCATGGGAAGTGCTTGCATTTACGATGCTTCTGGAGTGTTTCTGCTTCTGACCTTTGGGGTGTTGCAGGTCTACAAGGCGATAAAAATGGAAACACCAGAGCCCGGCAGCCTGGAGGAAAAGATGCACACGGTAAGTTCCAGGGCCTTTTCCTGGGCCATTTCTGGGACGGTGTATTGGTTGACTCTCCTGGGCTAATCTCTATAGTCAATTGGCAGTGGCTTCCTAGGATACTGAACTAGAAGGCTGGGCCCACCTCTTGGTCAGGGGTGAAGAATGTTGTGATTGATTAGCAATGTCTGCCATGGACACAGGCAAAGAAGAAAAAAACTCATACTTTGATTAGCAATGTCTGCCATGGACACAGGTGGAGAGGGAGAAAGCTCATATACCTGATGTCATCACTAAGCTACCACATAAATCCCACCAACGACAAGACAGCCCATTATGGGAAACAGAATTCAGAATTATATTAACTCTAAATGGAATTCCAGATGTCTGTAAGGTAGGAGGCAAGTGAAAAAAAGCAGAGAGGGGAAAAAGAAGAAACACTGAGTTGGGCAACAGCGTAGGTTCAAATCCCATTTCTGCCCTCATTCACCCCCACCCCAGGCCTCAGTTTCCCTTCTGTAGCCCAGATGTCATCTAAGGCTTCATGCAGCTCAGCACTCCCTACTGTTTTGTTGCAAAATTAGAATAACTTAGTGCTGCTGTATGTTTTAAATATACAAAATCATGGATCTTATGTAACCTGCTTGGGAGTAGAGTTAATGAGGCATAATTCGTTGTGGGTGTTCGTAACGTCCAGATTTTGTAAAATGGAACCAAGAAAGGGGAAAACCAGAAGCAGAGTTTCCAATCCCATTTTAGAAACGCCATTCTTCCTCTCAACGGGGGCAGAGGAGGCCTCGTACGCAAATCTGTGCAAAGCAGAAACCAGTTCTGTGTGTGAGTCCAGTTCACACCCACGCAGCTCACCCTTGCTGGAGAGAGGCCAGAGCCGTGTTATGAGGAGAGAAGGGCTTTGATTGTGAGGAGCTCATCAGGGCCCGGGGCATTCCCCTGCCACCTTTGAAGGGCATGCTGGACTGCACTTGGATGACAGAGGACAGGGTCTGCCAGTGGCTGAGCCACGGTGCCCACCAATGTGGGCAGCGATGGCTGAGTGGGAGTCAGCATGACCCTGGGTGCCAGCAGTAGCTCAGAGGGAGTTCCTGTGCCCCAGAGGGAAGCCTGGGCAGCTACTGGCCTGGGCCAGCAACAACGTCAGTGTCAGCCTGGAATCTCCCTCTCTCCCCCTGTCTATGTCCAGTGAGCAGACTTCACCAAGGCCCAGTCTCTGGGCAGGAGGCCCCTTCTGAGATCCTGAGGCACAGCCTTCCCCAGGGGCTCCCAATTGGACCCCAGGCCCTGCTCACCAGGGCACTACCACCTCCTGCTGCCTTCCTTGGGAAACCCCAGTCTCCAGCTGGACATGGAGTCTGCTAACTCCCAGGGCAAGAGCGGAAGGCTGGCTGGGTCCAACACAGCTCACCCCCCACCCCAGGACCCAGACACCCAGCCCTGCCACACCCTCCTATGCCCAGAATGCTCTGTGGCACCTCCACCCCAGCACCTGGCCACGGCACTGCCCTTCTTGGGCTTGTCAGAGGCCAACAGCCTGGCCTGGACATGTCCCACAGGAATCTGCAGGAAGTTAAAGTTGGAGGGGCGAAGGAAGCGATTCTGTCTCGAGAATGCTTGGGAACCATGGCTTGACGCAGGCTAAGCCAGGGTCTTCAGAGCTGGCTCCACAGGGGCTGCTCACATTCCCTTTGGCGCTCCAAGGGGGACCTATCCAGGAGGAGTGGCCCTCGGGAAATGGTGAGGCCAGGCAAGTAAGGTCCCCACTGCTGACCCAGCCTCCCTGTGTTTCCAGCCTACCCCTGGGATCGGTCCAGCCTGAAGTCCATGACTCTGGACCTGCGGCAGTTTGAGAAACTGGACGCCTATGCCTCACAGGTAGGACAGCCAGCCCCTCTGATCAGGAGCCCCCACATGCACCCCAAGGTGGCTTGGAGGTCCCCAAAACAGGGTGGCAAAGCCCCTCCCCAGGCCTCTTGAAGGAATCCTGAGTCACACGGATGGATGCCCAGGAAGGCCTTTATCCAGCACGTGGTTGGGGGACAGAAGACTCCAGGCAGCAGGCCCCAACCCAGGACCAAAGGCCCTTCCATCCCCCAGGCCACCCAGCATCCCGATACCCCCAGACTACACACCCCTGTGGCCAGTCCAGCGCTGACCTCCCATGTCCCATTTGGGCATTGTTGCCAGCTCATGGAGAAAGGGAGGAATAGCAAATGGCCAGAGCCACCATGACCCATGGCCATGCTCAACCCTGGAGCTCATGAGCTGCCCACCAGGCGCTCTGCCTCCAGCCCTTGGCATGTCAGGGCAGAGTGGGGGGAGTCACAGCTGGAGCAGTGCAGCTACAGAGCCGAAATGACAGGGACACGAGAGGCATGGGGCCAGGCAGGAGCCTCAGCACGGAGAGGACCACATCGAGCACCAGGATGCTGAGGACCACATCGAGCGCCAGGATGCTGAGCCCTTTTGTGAAGGCAGAGTGAGCCACCGGGGGCCCTAAGCAATCTCAGCAGGATGCCCTGAGGCAGCCACACAGTGGGTACTTGTTTGTTAAGTAGGTGAATGGGTGAACAGGTGCACAGGTGCTCAGGTTACAGCTGAGACATCATCTGAGGATTTGCAGCTGTCCCAGCAGGAGGAGGCAGGACCTGGATTAGATGGGGATGCTGAAGACAGAGAGGACCAGAAAGAGCAATCCTGGGTGAAGGCGCTGGGCACAGACATGGCGGCCAGTGGGTGGGAGGTGCTCCAGGCGGCTGGAGTCAGTGGCGCAGGAAGGCACAGCAGTGTCCCAGCCTAAGGAGCAAGTTTGGGCTTGGTGAGTGTCTGTGGAGTGTGATGGGCTCCAGGGTCCTGACACACCTGTTAGGAATGCCCACTGGGAACACTGACCTGGAGTCATCAGACTTAGTTATGAGCAGGAGCCCTAAAAATGAGTGCTGTCGGGGAGGGCAGGGGGAGTCCAGAAGGCGTGGAGCCATCCCAGGGGCTGGGCAAGGCCAGCACGACTGGAGAGGGGCCAGTGGCCTCCTGGAGGTCAGGGCACAAGTGGCTGGTAGTGATCACAAGATAGGGTCCTGGAGCTCCATCGTGGGTGGAGGAACAGTGCCACGTGGACAGCAAGGCCGGGGTGCCCTCGAGGTGGAGGGGGAGGGAGGCGTAGGCACCTGTTGCAGGAGTGAATGTGCAGTGCCCTTGCTTCTCTAGAATGGTTGCAGGTGGGCAGGGCTGCCTTGTCAGCACCTGCAGCCCCGCTTCCTCCTCCTCAAGGCCCCTGCAAGAAGTGTGAATGTGTGGTTCTTGTGGTTGTTGTTACAATGTACTCTTAGGAGCCTGATTTGTTACTATAGTGAAATAGCTGAGGCTGGGCACTTAGAAAGGAAAGAGGCTCACTTAGCTCACACTTGTGGAAGCTGAAAGTCCAAGACCAAGCAGCCCCGATTGTTTGGCTTCTGGTGAGGGCTCAGTGGCAGGTGGCATCATGACGGGAGTGCATGCTAGAGGGAGAGAGCCCATGGTGAGAGAGATCCAGGGGTCAGGCTGGAGCTTCGATAACACCTTGCTCTCGAAGGAGAGAACTCAGTCCCGGAGGCCAGCATTCCCTGCTGAGGGCCGGCCACCCAACGATCTAAGTACCTCCCACAAGACCCCCCTCTTCAGGGGTCCATCACCTCCCACATCACCACACCAGGCACCAAGCTTCCAACACCCCTGGGCACAGACCACCTGCAAACCCTAGCATGTAGTACAATATGTGTAACATGAAATGTGCCGTTTTTGTTTTCAAGTGCAAGCTCGCTGACACTGATTACAGTCCCAATGCTGTGCAAACATCACCACTTTTCCAAAACCACTTGCTCACCGAGAAACTCCACACCCGTGAAGCAACCCCTGGTAACCTCTACTTGCCTCTATGGATTTGCCTATGCTAGGCATTGCATTTCAGTAAAATCACACAGTCCTTTTTTAAAAAGATTTATTTGAAAGAGTTATATAGAGAGAGGAGGAGAGGCAGAGAGAGAGAGGTCTTCCATCCACTGGTTCACTCCCCAATTAGCCGCAACTGTCGGAGCTGTGCCAATCTGAAGCCAGGAGCCAGGAGCTTCTTCTGGGTCTCCCACATGGGTGCAGGGGCCCAAGCACTTGGGCCATCTTCTACTGCTTTCCCAGGCCATAGCAGAGATCCGATTGGAAGTGGAGCTGCTGGGACTTGAACTGCTGCCCATATGGGATTCCAGCACTGCAGGCCGCGGCTTTACCCATTACACCACAGCACCGGCTCAATGTCCTTTCGTGTCTGTGTTATTTCACTCAGCATGTTTTCAAGGTTCATCTGTGCTATGGCATGTACAGAATGAAGTTCTTTCTTTTTTCTCACTGAATAGCATCCCATTGTATGTATATAACACATTTGCCTTGTTCACCCCTATGTGGATGGACTGTCAGCCTATTCCCTCCTCTACACGTGGCCAGTACTGCTGCAGTGAACACTGGCAGCAAGGGTCTTCTCAGGTCTCTGTGTCCAGGTACTGGAGGTCTATACCTTGGAGTGGACTCACTGGGTCATGTGGCAATTCCACATTTAACTTTTGAGGAGCCATCCAAGTATTGTCCATGGCACCCGCACCATTTTATATTCTCACCATCAGTGTGCAAAGGTTCCAGTTTCTCTACATTCATGCTGATACTTGTTACTTTCTGGTTTTATTTTTGAATGTCCATCGTAGTGCACATGAAGTGGTGTCTCATTTTGGTTTTGATTTGTATTTCCCTTGTGACTAATGAAGTTGAGCATTTTTCATGGCTTGTTAGCTATTTGTGTATCTTCTCACTGGAGAAATGACTATTCAAGTCATTTGCCCATTTTTAATTGATTGTCTTGTTTAAAGTTGTAGAAGTTCTTTGTATATTCTGAATATGAAACCCTTATCTGGCCGGTGCCGTGGCTTAGCAGGCTAATCCTCCGCCTTGCGGCGCCGGCACACCGGGTTCTAGTCCCGGTGGGGCGCCGGATTCTATCCCGGTTGCCCCTCTTCCAGGCCAGCTCTCTGCTGTGGCCCGGGAAGGCAGTGGAGGATGGCCCAAGTGCTTGGGCCCTGCACCCACATGGGAGACCAGGAGAAGCACCTGGCTCCTGACTTCAGATCAGCACAATGCGCCGTCCGCAGCAGCCATTGGAGGGTGAACCAACAGCAAAAAGGAAGACCTTTCTCTCTGTCTCTCTCTCACTATCCACTCTGCCTGTCAAAAAAAAAGAAAAAAGAAAAAAGAAACCCTTATCAGCTATATGATTTGCAATGTTTTCTCTCACTCTATAAGTTGTCTTTTTTCCTTCTTATCCTTAATATTCTTTCATGTACAGGAATTTTTTATTTTAGTGAACACCACTCTATTTTTTTCTTTTGTTTTCATGCCATTGGCATCACATCTAAAAATCCATTACCAAAGACAAGGTCATGAAGATTTTCTCCTCTCTCTCTCTCTCTCTCTCTCTCTCTCTATCTCTATCTCTCTCTCTCTCTCTAAGAGGCAGACACACAGAGAGAGTGAGCTTGCAGACACAGAGAGTGAGCTTCCATCCACTGGTTCATTCCCCAATGGCCTGTGTGAGGCTAAGCATTGCTGGATCCAGGAGCTAGGGACTCAGTCTAGGTCTCCCATGTAAGTGGCAATAACTCAACTACTGGAGTCATCACCTGCTGCTCCCAGGGTCTGCACTAGCAGGAAGCTGGAACAGGGAGCCAGAGCAGGGACTTGAACCTACTTACTCAGAATTGGGACCCAGACATCTTAAATCTTGTGTCTTAATTGCTCAGCTAAACACATGACCCCTGTCCGGGAGTTTCAGCTCATTGATCCATTTTGAGTTGATTTTTGTATATAGTATAAGAACGAGGCCCAACTTCCTTCTGCGTGTGGAAGTCCAGTTGTTCCAGCATCATTTGTTAGGAAGATCATCCTTTCTCAAAGAAGGGACCTGGCACCCTGTCAAACCTCATTTGGCCATAGTTGTATGGGTTTACTTATGGGCTCCCAGTTCTGTCCCATTGCTCTAGATGATCCTTTTGCAAGTCCTAAACTCTTTTGAAGTGTGAGCTTCTCGCCTTTACTCTCCTTTTTTCAAAATCGCTGTAACAATTTATAGCCCCTTGTCATTCCGTGTGAATTGGAGGTCTGGCTTTTCCATGTCAACAACAACAATAACAACAAAATGCAGTTGGAGTTTTGAGACAGTCTGAGTTAAATCTGTAAACTTTTTGAGCTGGGACTGATCATGACTAGGGGCTGCCACAGCCGCCCACATGCCCACCCGGCTGGCCCCACCCAGGATGTGCACAGAAAAGCTGTGGGAGCTCTCAGCCCAGGATTCAAAGCATCAGCACCACCCACCCTGTCCATCTCCACCGCTTTGCCCTCGGAGCCTCTGTTCCCTTTGTCTCTGCTCCAGCTCCTCTGCCTGGAGGAAGAACAGGACCGGCCGCCGGTGCCTGGTGTGAGGCGCCCCCAGTCTCCCCTGTCCTGATGCCAGTACACCCTTCCTGCTCCCCAGGTGACGGTCAAGAGCGGGCTGGACGAGCTGGTGTGTGACCTGCTGCAGGAGGCCCCCAGTGACCTGGAAAGGGTCCGTGCCATCTGGATCTGGATCTGCCACCACATAGGTAGGCCCTAGCACCCCTCGAACCCACCCCACAGGCCCCTGCTCCCATCTCATCAACAGGGTGTGCCCAGGGAGTCAGAAGGTGGGAGGGAGGGGGCTCCCACGTGGCTGAGTGGAGGAAAGACTGATGGAAGCAGGGTGACCCTTACTGTGTGCTAACAGTCTCCAGGAAGATCAGCTGGGGGAAGGGGAGGCCTGTGTGGCCCTCTGCTCACGGCCAAATCCAGGGCTGAGACCTCCTGCCAGAGGCAGTCCTAGCATCCAGGAAAGCTGCTGCATGGAGCCCAGAACCCAGGACCACATGGCCAGAACCCAGCCAGAGAGTCAGTCATCCCCATCCAGGAACCCGTCTCCAGGGTTCTCGGAGCCAGCGCAGGTGCCCATGGCTGCACACAGGACAGCTGGGACCTTCCCAGGGTCAAACCGGCTGCAGTGCGGGCTGCTAAGCAGCGGCTGCCCCTTGCCGAGTCGTGCAAACACAGATGCGCGCTGGAGGGGCCAGGTCGTGGGGCGCTCTTCCTGTCCTCTGACCTGAAGCCTTCCCAGCCTGCTGCCACCGGGCTTTTCCTCCGTCCTCGCTCCACCAGGGACACAGTCTAGAGCATGTGCTCCTCTGACACAGGCAGATCAAAGCAGGGGCTCAGGGCTCACCCCTCCAACACTGGCTGGGCCTCAGAGGGACAGGATCAGAAATAGGACACTTGCTATGGCTTTGGGTACTGCTGCTAGCCCCATGGCGACATGCACACCCGTGTGCGTGCACACACACATACATGCACACACACGCACACAGCTCCTTTGGGCCCATAGCGGCCACGCTGACTCAGCCCTGTTCCCCTCACTTGCATGCCCTTGTCAGGGGCTTCTCTACCTGGGGGCAAGCCTCACCTGCAGCTCCAGGCACCCTATGGGGCCACACGAGGCCTCAGATGAGGGGGGTCCCCGATACCCTGCAGGCTATGTGGTGGGAGCAAGTGGGCAGTGGCCCCACCCCTGGCGCTGTCAGTGTCCTTCCCCTCCCAGCCCCTCCTCACAGGCGTGGGGAACCAAGTGCTCTCCCTTTTGTCACCTCAGAGAAGGTGACAGCTCCCAGATCTGCCTCGGGCTGGGGTTCTGCTTCCATTCTGCCCACCCTGGTTCCCAGGTGCCCAGGGTGCAGAGACAGCGCCCCGGGGAGTGGAGCCTGCTCTGGCCTCCGTGCCGGTCTCGGGCCCTGGGTCCTCACGGCCCCGAATCCCCCTGCAGAGTATGACATGGAGGCTGCCCAGGAGAAGGACCGCCAAGCCTTCAAGCCCACCGACATCCTGCGGACCCAGAAGACCAACTGCGACGGCTACGCCGGTCTCTTCGAGAGAATGTGCAGGTAGGCAAGGCGCAGGGAGAGCGGGAGCCACCTGCCGTTCTGGCACCCCCTTCCAAAGCAGCAAGCGTCCTGGCCGCACTCCGGCCTTGCTCTGCGGCTTGTACAGACCTTGCCCTGGAATCCAGTGAATCCGGGAAAGGTCAATTTCCCCCTTCCCGCCGCCAGCACCACTGACTTTTTACCATCTGTCGGCATTAGCATAATGGCAGATGAATGCAGAGATAATTTGGTTATAAAAGGCCCTTTCTCTGCCTTCTCCAGTCTCTGTGCAGCTGAAGGTTAAGAGAATGGCAGGCCCAGGAATAGGACAGTGGCTGCTGGTGCCCAGGGACCGGGGAAGGCCATCCTGGGGCTGGCACCGGGCCTCTCCTTGGGGGAGCGGAAGTCCCACCTGCGAGGCTGTGCACCAGGCTCAGGCTCTGCTTCGAGTGCTCTGGGAGTGAGCATATGGCCAGGTGGCTGCACTGGGCGACAGCTCTGGCCTGGATGGGTGAAGTGGCCGTGGCACAAGGGCAGGGGGAGCCCCCACGGGCCCCACGGGCCCGCAGTTTCTGGTGCCCCCTCTCTGAAGTCTGCTGAGGTCTCCTGGTGGTCACAGAGAGCCCCCTTTGCAGGGGTGGCCGACAGCTGCTGTGCACCTGCAGGCCTCCGCCTGGTGCTCTTCTCCGGCCACCAGGGATGCAGGTGGGGACCCATCATGACGTGCACCACCAACACCCACCTGCAGCCCACAGGCAGCCCTGTTTCTGGCCCGGACGGCATCCCGGCCACCGCCATCCGTTC
The DNA here is from genome assembly GCF_033115175.1 of Lepus europaeus. Lineage (NCBI taxonomy): Eukaryota > Metazoa > Chordata > Mammalia > Lagomorpha > Leporidae > Lepus > Lepus europaeus. The sequence goes on from NC_084828.1 coordinate 147,153,401, forward strand.
CTCCAGAGCAGCCCTCCCCACCCCGCACAGTCCCACTCTGCCTCCACACCCAGACCTGCTACCCCGCCTGCCTTCAGGTCTCTCCAGAGCCTGGATCCTCACCAGCCCCTGGCTCCCCTGGCCCTGGGTTCCTGAACCCCACTAAGGGCTCATCCTGTCCTGAGAAGTCCTCCCGCAATGTGACCTCGGCCGAGTGCCCTGCATCCCAGAGCCCCGCCCACCTCCCTGCCCCTGCCAGGCCCCGCCCCCAGCCCTGCCACCCTCTCCTCTCCTGATGTCCTCAGCTCACCTTGCCTACCAGCTCAGGCGCTGCCTGCTTTCATTTCATAACTGTTTTAAATGTAAAAATACTTGTGCATTGTACATGAGTCATAACAATGTTCAAAAGCAAAGGCGAGAGAATTGGGTGACTGGGAATCCCAGCGCTGAGCAAATGCTGTTAATGCGGGGTCACGTCCTCTCCAGACTTGGCTCCGTGCTCGCAGGCCAGGCACCCTGCTCAGTTCTTCGTGGACATCTCAACGTCCGCCCATGTCTTTATGTCGTCAGCAGCCCCTCTGCCCGGCTTCTCTACGCGTGCCCATCTCAGCGCCCTCACACCGTAGGCCTGGAATAGCTGTTCCCAGAATGGCCGGCAATGGCAGGGTGTCCCTCGAAGACTTGTGTGAAGTGGGCCTTATTCTCTTTGTTATCTATTTAAGCGACAGATAGGGAAGGAGAGCTCCTATCTGCTGCTTTCCCAAATGCCCCAGGCAGCCAGGCTGGGCCAGACCAATTCAGGTCCCTCGTGGAGGTGGCAGGAACCCAGTTACCTGAGCCAAAAGCCAGAGCTGGAGACTGAACCCAAGGTACTCCCATGTAAGCTACGCGTGTCTCAACTGCGAGGCCCAAAGCCCGCCCCTTATTGTCACTTAAATCATGAACAACTCTCAGTCTGTTTTGGGCTCTGTGTATGCCTGGGACCTTTCAAACATAATTACTTCCGTGTGAATTTACAAATTTGGAAACACTTTGTTTTTTTCTTAAGTAGTAAGATATATTCTGCATGTAGTATGTGCTTTCTAGTATGCTATGGAAGGAGTGTCAGATTTTTTTTAAAGATTTATTTTATTTACTTGAAAGTCAGAGTTACACAGAGAGAGAACAGAGACAGAGAGAGGACGGGGGTTGGGGGGGAGGTCTTCCATCCACTGGTTCACTCCGATGGCCAAAAATGGCAGAAGCTGGGCTAATCGAAAGCCAGGAGCCAGGAGCCTCTCCCGGGTCTCCCACGCAGGTGCAGGGGCCCAAGCACTTGGGCCATCTTCTACTGCTTTCTCAGGCCATGGCAGAGAGCTGGATCAGAAGCAGAGCAGCCGGGTCTCGAACCAGCGCCCATATGGGATGCCGGCACTGCAGGCGGCGGCTTTACCCGCTATGTCACAGCGCTGGCCCCTTAAAGGAGTGTCAGATTTAAAACCAGGAAGGACTTGGGTTCCAGGCTTTACTTCACCACACGATAGTTTTGTTTGTTCTTTGTGGAAAGGCATTTGACTTCTCAGAGCCTGAATTTTCTCAGCTGCACGTTTGGCACTGAATTGCCTGCTTAGCAAGACTGTGCAATGAACGAGAACATGCAGTTCGGAGTTTGCACACCTGACCTTGGAGTTGCTGTTGTTAACTTTTCCTGTCTTTCTTGAGCATTAGGGATTTTTTTTTATTCTTTTGCTCTGTGGAGCCTCCCTCCAGACTGCACCGACCCACACAGACTGAGAAAATTGACACTTGCCTTTAGTGTAGCTGTCGGCTTCCCCGCCTGGTGCAGGTGCCTCACGGTGGCACCGTATTCTGGCCTGCAGCTGATCATTAAAAACCATCCCAGCGTTTCGCATCATGTAAGGTTCGTTGCAGCCCGCACAATTCCTCACGCCGCCCGGGGTGTGCAGCAACAGCTCACAGCTCCCTGTACCACTTCATCTCATTTAATTTTGCTTTAGAGATCAGTAACCTCCCCTCACCTTAAAATAACTGCCAGAGGTTTAGCAAATTCATTAGCTACTTCCTTAATAATCGAAGACGTGCAATCTGCACTCGCTGATTTATGCCTGCTTCGTTGTCAGGGTGGCCTCTCAGCAAGAGTTGTGCCCACGCGGCCATCATTACTTCCTGCCGGCCTGCCGGCTCCGCCTCCTCGCTGCAGACTGATTTAATCAAGTCGTTGGGTGGGGAATTCAGGGGTTTTCACGGCACCGCTCGTTCCCTCGCTGTCTTCCCCATGTTGCCGATGTGGGGTTTCTGGGAGTGCTGTCGCTCGTCACTGCTGTCCCGCGTCTCTCTGATTTTCCATCACCAGGTGTTAATGTCCCTCTGCTTGCCTGGGCTGCCCAGAGCCGTCAGTCTTTCTGCCCAATTTCCCAGCAGGGGCCACGCTTTAAATCCCCGCCCCGACTCGGCCTCCAGTCGCTCCCCTCCCCCTTTTCTCGTGATGGCTCCACGCTGCCAGCCAGCACATTGCCCAGAGACTTTAGACCAAGCCCGGAGCCTCCTCCCGGTCCGGGGCTCTGATGCAGAGGCAGCTGGTTGGCCTCAGCTGGTTGTCGGTCAGTTTTCCATGAATGCTGTGCTGTCACAGAGCACGGGCAGGCACCTGCCAGTCAGATGGCTGCTCCCGGTCAGCACGATGTCCCCAGTAGTCCTGAAGCATTGCTTGGTTCCAAGTGCCCAAAAAGGGTGGGGGTGACCAACGAGCCTCCTGGGAGGTACAGATTCTTTGGATGACCCTACATTGTCACCTAATCTGACTTCATCACATGGGCCCCTGAAACCGACATCTGAATGCCCCATCCTCGTTAATAGAAAGGCACTTCAAAAAATTTGTGGGAAAATGAAATGTAAAGATGGATGTAGGCAGGGGCATTGGTGTAGTGGTTAAGACATTGCTTGGAACACCTGCATTCCACATCAGAGTGCCCGGATTTGAGACTTGATCCTGCTCCCATGTCCAGCTTCTTGCTAATGGACACCCTGGGAGGCAGCTGGTGGATGACTCAAGTGCTTGGGTTCCTGCCACCCGTGTAAGAGACCCAGATTGAGTCCCTGGGCCCCTGGCCCAGTCCAGGCTGTGTACTGGCATTTGGAGAGTGAACCAGCAGAAGGGAGTGAGCGCTCCCTCTCTCTCTCTCTCTCTCTCTCTCTCTCTCTGCCTCTCAAATATATTTAAAAAAACAAAATATCAGTTTCAGTACAAAAAAATTTTGAAACCCATGCATAGTTTTTATATAGCATAGATTTCTACAAACTTCTAGAAAGCCCTGTCATTTGCCAAAGTGTGGTCTTAGCAACGATGGCTTACTTGGATTTCAATCTGTGTGCCACCCATGTTTATAGATTGAAACACAAGCCTGGTTCACACAGGGCTGGTTCAGCACAGAGACTCCCAGACTGTGCCTGGGTACAATGGCATCCTGCTGCTGCCCTGGCCATGCCTAGCTGTGGGTTTCAGGGCAGGGCAGCCTCTCTCGCCCAACCTCTGACTCCCCACCTGCTGGTGAGGCTGCGTGTGGGGCTTTGGAGTGAGAATAGGTTACTGTTACTGCCCTAGCCATAAAGCTGCTGTGAGAGAAGGGGAAAGGGAGCACCCCGCCCTGCAGCAATGTGAAGAGGTCGTGAAATTTACAAGAAGTCAAGCACACACATTGTGGAAGTTGCATCAGTTTGTCCTGGTGCGCTCTAGAGACCACAAATTTTCAACAATACTGCTTCATTGTCCCTCCTGCAGCTCTGGTTCCTCCTCCTTGGCTGGTTCCTCCCCCCACTTGGCTCAGACCCCCAGGGAATGGTCAGCTGAGTTGAGAGAACGCACTCTGTAGTCAGAGCCTGTTGCAAGGTGCACCTGCCTGTGCAGCGGTTCAGCCGCTCGCCGGCTGGGGCTTGGCCGCGTGCAGGCTTTAGAAGCTCCACACGGCTCCTATGATGGGGCCTGAACTATCTCAGCTGAAGTCTTGACCTGCTACCTACTTAATGCATAATAGCTAAGGACGCACCACACCAGCCAGGAACACAGAGATCTTTTCTAGACAATACGGACAACGCATTTCTGGAAGCACAGCAGTTTCAGGGACCCCCAGGGATACGAGGAAATGGAACTGCCTTTACTTGGCTACTAGCCCTGTTGGATCCCTCTCCGTGTGGCCACGCTGGGTGGCCGTGTGGTCCTTTGCAGCCCACAGCGCTTCCCTGGGCCCGGACACCTGCTGGAGAGGGGGCTGCAGCTTTCTCCGCATCCTCTAGGGTGCTCCAGGGAAGCCTGCTCGGGGTGCTCGCATCCATGCTCTTCTTCGTGGCTCGGGATGCAGGCAGGCCAGGAGCTGGGTTGGTGGCATTGAGCTGTCAAGACTGTCAGAACTGAACGTCAAGACTGCAGCCTGCGGCCATCCGGTGGATCTCCAAGGCTGCTATTTGGGGCTCTCGGACAGCTGGTCAGGGTCTTCAGGAGACCTGGAGATGGCTCTGGTCTCAGCCTCTGCAGTGCTCCTGCTGGCAAAGCCCATTCTTCCTCCTACGGTTTCCCGGGGCTTCAGATGTCCGCTGGCATTTTAGTGATGGCTCACGTGTCCCGTCCCCTTCAGAGCAGGAGCACACCTGCGGTGGCCACTGAGCCCTGCTTCCGGAAGAGGAGGTTGTATTTTGGCGTTGTCCTGGTCCACGGGGCGTGCAATCAGTGATCTGTTGATGACATGCAATGGCCGTGGGTCATCCTGCGCAGCAACCAGTGGCTGGACACGAAACTCCTACTTCTGCAGCCATTGTTGACACGTGCACCTTTCTTCCTCTTGCCCGGGCATCGTGCATTATTAACACCTAAATCTTGACATTCTGACTTCCTTTGTCTCAGTCATCTTGCACATGGCTGCCTGGTAACGAAAGATCCTTAGTCCCAGGTCAAGCAGGACATCAGCTTCGAGCTGACTGTACTCCTTCATCCTCTGTGGGTCCAGAGCATTCCCCACGGCCCTCCCAGCTTCTCCTCTACCTGACACAGTGAAACAGCCCCCAGACAGCATTCAACGCCACGCTTCCTCTTTGCTTCCATGAGCCCAGCTAAGTCGCACTGCAGGCGACCGTCAGAGCTGAGGGTTGAGCGCTAGTGTTCTGGCTCAGCCCAGGGCCTGCCCGCTGCAGCTCAGAGCAGGTCAAGGGCACATGCCCGCCACTCACTCCTTTCTTCTCCAGCCCTATCCAGGGTTGGGAGGATGCTCTCCTAGCTGCTCCCAACTTGGTTCTTCAGATCTTACCTCCACTTCACTCCCCAGTGGGAAGGCATCACCCTGGCTGCGACACGACTTCTCCCAGGAAGATGCTGAGACAGAGCTTGCGTGGGCGCCACTGTCCGATCCGGTGCCCACTCTAGTTCACCGTCACACCTGCAGGCCGGGTGAATGCTCAGTGCTTCCTTCCCTTGCTTGATCCAGAGCAGAGAACCAGTGGCAGGGGCCGTGTGCCCAGACACCCTCGGCTCTGCTGGGTCGGTCCACCTCAGTGCAGAACGAGGCATTCTCCAAATACTGAGATTCCCTGGGCTCCCGTCACCCCTCAGACTGGAAATTCATATGCATGATATTCTGGGCAGAAATGGAAAAGAATTTACTGAAGAATATAATGTTAAGTAGTAGTTATGGATTTTTCCAATCCTAAAACTCATAACCTTTATGAAAAATTATGAAAATATAGAGTTTAAAGAAGAAACATTAAGTCACCCAAATCCCATTCCCAGGCAGTAGGTGGCCTTTGTGCTGTGTCCCTCCTCCAACCCTGGATGCAAAAAGAATTGAAATTCATGCATAAAAGTGATTTTCAAAAGTTCACAGAGGGGCGGGGTGTCTAGCCTTGTAGCTAGGATACCAGTTAAGATTCCCGCACACCACACGGCAGAGCTTGGGTTTGAACATTGGCTCTGCTCCTGGTCCAGCTTCCTGCTGATGCTCAGCCCGGGAGGCAGCAGTGAGGGCTCGAAGTCCCTGGAGACCCGGATTGAGTTCCCAGCTCCTGGCTTTGACCTTGGTCCAGCCTCAGCTATTTCAGGCATTTGGTTTGAGTGGAGCAATGAATGGGAGCTCTCTCTCTGTGTCTGTCTATCGTGTGTCTGTCTGTCTGTCTCTCCCTGCCTCTCAAATAAATGATAGAGTCTTTTTTTTTAGGTTCATGCAAGTATGTACTATGAAAATGATGTGCATGGAATTCAAAATTTTTTTGCACCAAAATAAACTTACCTTTTAATTGTGTTTTTCTGTGAGCTTTTGGAATGCCCTCATGTACATGTGAGTAGGTGAGAGGCAGCAGAAAGGGGAGCCAGGAAGAACTAACAGACGGCAACATGCCTGGGGCCTGGGGCCACGGGACACTCAGGGATGAGGGCAGCTCCTTCTCAGCCCCCTGTCCCACCCCCAGGATCGCTGGCGTGCAGTGCATGACCGTGCCCGGCTACTCCAAGGGTTTCGGCTACCAGACCGGGCAGAGCTTCTCCGGGGAGTTTGATCACGCCTGGAATGCTGTGTACCTGGAAGGGAGGTGGCACCTGCTGGACAGCACCTGGGGCAGCGGCCTGGTGGACACCACCACCTCCAAGTTTACCTTCCTGTAAGTATGAGTCTCCGTGCTGCTGAGTGGTCTGGTTGGAGGGCCTGCGGAGGGCTGAGGCTGAAGGAGGCAGCCGGTGGAGAGGCCTGGTGAGTGGCCTGAATGCGCTGCGGGCTGTGCGGGCCCCGCCCCAGGCTCTGCCGTGAGCCAGCTCCAGGCCACCTGCAGAGCCCAGGCCTCTCAGTCACCTTCCCTTCCACTGATTGACTCTTCCTCCAACTCCCCATCCCTCCCTCCACCAAAGCACCAAGTGCCCCCAGCTCTGCCCGCAGGCCACATGTGAGGGAAGGCAGGAGGTGGCAGGAATCTGAGCTGCAGACAGACATGGGAAAGGGGGGCGGGGAGGGGTGGTGCAGCCCCCAGCAAGTCGCTTTAGATGTCATGGGCTCCCTTCGGGCTGCAGCCCATTGACTGTCTCCCTAGCAAAGACTCTAGAATTTTCTCCTACTGCTTCCTTCCCTGTGGTCTGAGCGGGAGCCCAGTGCGACTCTGAGGAAGGGGCTGGTTTGTGAGGAGTGTGTTGCTGGTGGTGCAGAGTCCCTGGGAGCCACAAGCCCCAGTCAGGCAGGGTGGCTGAGCCACAGGCCACCAAGGCATCTCTGTCCCCCAGGGCTCCGCCAGCCCTGGCCCTGCCTGGTGCCACGCCTAACGCTCTGGGTGGATCGGGATGTCCACCAGCTGCTCAGATTCCTTTTTATCCAGAGAACTGGGTGCCTCCTCTGGGAATTTTGCAGGTAGCAAAATTGTGCAAGTACAAGCCTCACGTGCACACACCCTACTCTCGGCTGTGTGTGTGTGTATGTGTGCTCACACACACCTGCTTCCCCTCCGATTCTCTGAAGTCGGCTCCCCACGGGCCGAGCCAAGTCCCCTCTGCCTCAGGACCTCAGTCTTCTCTGGACCCCATCGCTCACCTCCAGAGATCCAGCTCTGGGCTGGACCCCAGGGAGCAGGCCCACCCCGCAGAGCTGCCCAGGCAGAGAGGGATGGGGGTGGATGGAGGTGGCGAATTCTGATACTCTGCCACCCTGCCGGCCCACAACTCCACTGCCGGGCACCTGGCCTGCCAGTGACACTGCTGCTCCCTGCAGAGCTCTGCCTCTTCTCCTGGGGACACCCAAGGCTGCTCAGAGCAGGCCACAGTCTTGAGCCAGGAGCCTCTCAGGAAGAGCCCTGAGACGCTGCTGCAGCTCCTGTATCTGGAAGCAACCGCTGAGAACCCAGCACTAGAGATAGCACCTGCTCATATACGGGTATCAGCAGGAACCCTCGGCCAGAGCGAGCCCCAAGGATGCCCCTATGAGCCCTGCCCACCCCCACCCCCACCCCCACACACCTACCGCAGAGCTGGGTCACGGCTGCTGACCACCTTGTCCTCCACTCAGCTACAACGAGTTCTACTTCCTCACCCATCCCGCACTGTTCATTGAGGACCACTTCCCAGACAACAAGAACTGGCAGCTGCTGAAGCCCCCCCAGTCCCTGCGGCAGTTCGAGAACAACATGTACCACAAGAGCGAGTTCTACAACAAGGGCATGCTGAGCGCCCACCCGGACACCGCCGTCATCAGAACAGGTGACCGCGGGGCGGGCGGCCCCCCGAAAGCCCAGGTCACACTGGCAGGACAGAAGCCCGTCGCGCCTGCATCAGCCATGCAGGGGGTGTGTCAGGAGGGGCAGGTGCTTCCCGGGGGCCTGCAGCCTGGCCTCTTACCAGAGCCCCGCAGGTGGGTCCCTCTCAGCTCACGCTGCATGGGCAGTGCTGGCCCCACTCACACACAGCCTCCAGGCTCGGGGACCCACCGGAAGTTGTGGCCTGCTGTGGTCTCCCACATTCGTGGTGAGGACAGTGAGGCCCTGCAGCCCCAGGGTCTCACCAGCAAGGGGTCTTTCAGCACAGGTAGGGGCTGCTGCCAGGACCGAGTCAGGGAGTGAGTAGCCAGTCCAGTGTGTTCCAAATAGCAGGAGGACAGGGCAGTTGAGGACACAGGCAGCCTAGATGGGGGCTCCAGCAGCCTCAGGAGGGCAGGAGGCAGTCTGTCCCAGCCACATCCATGGAGCTGAGCCCAGCTATCTCTGACTGGCCCAGGCTGATGTTCGCTGCCACTTCCACCCGCACTGCGTGGGTCCAGGGTCCCAGGGTCCCAGGGTCTGACACTGGTCAGAGGGCTCACAGAGGAGCTTTCTCCAACAGATCTTCTGTGAGTGCCAGCACCCGGCCCAAGGTGGGCCGGCAGCCTGGGCACACTGCAGGGCTCAGAGAGGCGGGCGGGACATTCGCACCTGCCCCAGGGAGCCCCGTGTGAACAGGCAGCCTGAGCTCGAATTGGCAGTAAGCATGGGGTGGCCTGGGAGTGGCCCATATTCGTGCTTGCATGGTCCCCGCCACCCCACAGCATTTCCCTACTCACTTGCTGAGCTCTGTCCTGTGATGGCCGAATAAGAGAGAGGGGAGGGGAGGGGGAGAGGGAGAAGGAAAGGGGGAGAGAGTGAGAGAGTCTCCCATCTGCTGCTTCAAGCCCCTACATGGCTGCAGCAGCCAGGGCTAGGCCAGGATGAAGCCAGGAGTTTCTTCCGGGTCTCCCATGTGGGTGCAGGGGTCCAAGGACTTGAGCCATCCTCCGCTGCTTTCTCAGGTACCTTAGCAGGGAGCTGGATCAGAAGCGGAGCAGCTGGGACTTGAACCAGTGCATCGGTCTTAGATGTGTGCATTCCAGGCAGCGGCTTAACCTGCTGCACAACGCCACCGCCCCCCACATGCACACACTCTAAAGCTACAGAAGCCTGGCAGTCGCTGCCGTGAGCTGACTTGGTGTGAATCCCTCACTTTGAGAACCATAGCTCAGAACCCGTCGCATCCATCGTGGCCCGTCGGCCCGTGGGGAAGGACCAACCGGGCCCGTGGCATCTAACTGAAGCTGCTGAGTTGAGTTTGCCTTTTCAAGAGGCATGAAAATGTAAACACCAGATTTCTTAATTTACAGTAATCTAAAACTTTACCCATATGCATGATACACACGCGTACTGCGAGAATCTGTCTGGGCAGCAAGGGACGTTAAGAGTGGGGATGGGGGAGCAGGAAGGGAAGGAGGAAAACCGCTGGGGGTGGGAAAGGACCTGGAGGAGGGGGCGATGGAGCCCCTGAGTGCAGGGACGTGAGCAAAGGCGGGAGGCAGCGAGGGTGGAGGAGGCCGTGGCCCCTGCAAAGGGATGGGCAGGGGGGAGGGGCCGCGAGCCCTTGCTGTCAAGTCTTCCAGTCATCCTCTCACCTCTGTGCCCGGCACCACGGGCAGGCCCTGGGGTGTGGCAGGGCTGAGAGGGGCGGGCCTCTCCCCGCTATGAGCCCACAGGCCAGCAGTGCTCAGAAATGCTCATTTTATCAATTACAGCCAGGACAGGAGAGGGGCCTCCAGAGCTCAGCCTCACCTGGGGGTTGGCACATTGGGGCGAGGACTCTCCCAGGTTGCCAGGGAGCAGTGGGGTGGAGGAGCCTTGGGCGTGAAAGGGTGTGGCCTTGGAGGAGCTGAAAGACCCCCCCAGAAGGAGGTCCCTGATGCTGGCGGGCAGGAGGGGCCAGCCAACTTCCGCATACCCCCACCGACAGAGGTGAGCGTTGTGGGAGAACGCACTCACAGGCCATCCTGACGCAAGGTGGAGCAGGGCAGGGCCAGGGCCAGTGGCGTAGGAGAGCATGGGAGATGAGAGTCGAGTTTCTCTGCTGGTCCCAGTCACACCCCGTGGGGCTGTGCCATGGAGTGGCGCAGACAGTGGAGAAAGCATAGACAAAGAAAACAGCACTAAAAAGGGGAAGGGAAGGTCAGGCGGGAGGGGGCGGAGAGGAAGGAGCGGACTTGCAGGAGGTGCAGCCAGCATCCGGGTTCTCCGAGGCCCGAGAGCGTGTTACTAGGAAGTCACGAAGGTTTGGGGGTGGGCAGAGGCAGGTGCCAGCTAGCACATGGGAAGAGGGGCAGTGGGGGCAGCGGGGAGGCGTTGGCGGTGTCTGCACGGGCAGGCAGGGAAAGCTTCCAGGAGGGAGGAGCCTGCGGGGGCCCAGGGGTGGGATCCAGCCGCAAGGCTGCTCCTCCAGGGAGCCAGCTGTCCATCACACCCTGACTGGCCTATGGGCCGGAGCTGGACCCTTCTCACCCGACTCCTCCCCCACTTCCTGTCCACAGTGAACGGGAAGGCCACGATCACCATCGAGAGCTGCGCCCCGAAGCTGTTCATGTTCATGCTCAACGGCAAGCAGGAGCACGGGCTGCTGAGCCTGAGGAAGAACGGGATGAAGCTCGAGGTGTTCCCCCCCACCACGGGCTCCCACAAGCTGCAGATCTTCGCCAAAGGCGACTCGGACATCTACAGCTCCGTGCTGGAGTACACGCTCCAGTGCAACCACGTGGACCTGGGCGTCCGGCTGCCGGCCGAGCTGCACCAGCCCGTGGGCCCCAGCTGGTTCTCGGAGCAGATGGGCATCGTGAAGCCGTCCCACCCCGATCCCATCATCCACACCCGCGACGGGCGCTGCTCCGTCAGCTTCGGCGTGGACGAGGGCATCAGCGTCCTGGCCTCGCTGCATGGCGACGACGGCCCCATCACCGAGGAGATGCAGCGACGCTACATCTTCCAGCTGCACCGGGAGAAGCGGACGGAGCTGAAGGTCCAGCTGCCCCACGCCGGCAAGTTCGCCCTCAAGATCTTTGTCAAGAAGAGGCAGGAGACGGGCAACTACGTCTTCGTCTTCAATTACCTCCTGTGCTGTGCCAACACCAAGGTGAACTGGCCCGTGTTCCCCGAGAGCTTTGGCAACTGGGGGCAGGACAATGAGCTGCTGGAGCCCCTGTCGGGCGTGCTGCCTGCCAACCGCAACGTCCCCTTCAAACTGAAGCTGCACGGCGTCGCCAAAGCGCTGGTGAAGGGGCAGGACACGTGGCCGCTGACCCTGAGCCACGAGGGCTACTGGGAGGGCAGCTGCAACACGGCCGGCTGCCAGGAAGTGTACGTGATGGTGCTGGAGAACGCCAACCACAACTTCTACTCCTACATCCTCAAGTACCGAGTGAACGCCCAGTGAGGGCCAGGGCCCCACCCCACCCCGCCTCGGCCGGCCCTGGGGGCCAAGGCCAGTGCGGGCTGGGGAAGGCCCCCAGGGACGTGCACAGAGCCCTGGACGCCACCGAGTCTGCATGAAATCACTTCCAGGCCTCTGCCTCGGTCTCCCCGCTCCGCCGCGGGCGCTGAGCTGTTTGCGTTCTCGGTTGTGGCCGTGATGGGACAGAGGCAAAGGCCCTTTGGAGAAAAAGGTGCTATGTAAATCCAAGTGTCGTAAACTGTACCCCAGCGCCAGCTGCGCGCCTTCTCCCAGCCCCTCCTGCTGCTGCTGCCCTGGGACGGACACGGGAAAGCAGGGGTTGTTCAAGGGCTCCCAGCCACCCCGCCGAAGGACGTGCTGGCTGGGCCGCGCCATCCTTGAATCTCAGCGCCCCCTTCAGGTAGCTCCGCCGCATTGCTAGTCCTCTGCTGGGTCCCAGGGCCCGTGCAGAACCAGGCGAGTCTCCCAGCGCTGACCACTGCTTCCTCAGCCGCTTCCTGCTTTCTAAGGGCCCTGGAGAGAAGAAGGCGTGGTTGGGGAGGAAGCCGGCCTGCCCACCGCTGGCTGGAGGCCGAGCTCCTCTGCGTCGCTAAGCGGAGCCGAAATGTGGCAAGCGGAACGTTGCCAGGAGCCGGCCGTGCCCGCTCTCAGGTGTAGAGGACGACCTCAGAGTCAGAGACCTTCGCAGGCTGCAGGCTGGGGTTCACCCCAGGTTCTTGGGGCATCAGAGGCCCTGCCAGGACTGCAGAGAGCCTGGCTGCTACCCCTGATAGAGACCGGGGCGGGGAGCCTATATGAGGTGAGCAGTGCAACTGCAGCCACATGGGGCCACCTTGCGTCTGATGGGCTCCGATGCTCGCTGGAAGCTGGCTGGCAAAGCCAGTCTGGGCCCCACCATCTGCCCGGTGCCTGAGAAACACCTTTCCCCTTCCTCTCCTCTAAGAAGGGAGCCGTCCCTCAGGGACAGCTCGGGGCCCCCTGGCTTGCCTGGCCCTGCACTGCACTTTGCACGGATGTTACCATGGCAACAGTGGCCGGGCTCAGACGGGACAAGGAGGGGAGCGGGCTGGGAGGCCCACCCTGCACACGGAGCTGTCCCCAGTGGCCCCTGCCTGTCCCTGGGAACCAGCACTGCCTCTTGGACCACCATGCCTCCTGCCCCAGCCTCAGATACAGCCTATCCATCTATGGGTCAGGAGCTGCCCTGACCTCTGTCTGGCACCCTCTGACCAGCTCAGTCACCCAGTACCATGGCATTTCACACCTGCAGGCGTGACCACCTCAGGGAAACGAGCAGCTGGGTCTCATCACACTAGTGAGTGCCTTCCGTGACTCCTGTCACTCCTGGGCCCGGCACTGGCTGCCATGGCCAGGCCCACCAAAGACCACACGCGTCTTTTAAAGGACAATCTAATTCAGCAGAATGTGACAGCGTGCAGAGGATTCCACCAGGCAAAACAGGAGCTGTGTCCAGCACCACAGAGGGAGACTCGATCTCAAAGCACCCTCAAGGTGTCCACGGCCCCTCCCACCTCCTTGAACCAGGCACCCCCTTTGTAAAGAGGGCTGTAGGCGAGGTCGGAAAACCACCCGCCTTTCTTCCCACGGGCGCAGAAATACATGAAATGAAGTCCGGTCTTCATGCATTTCTTCACGCAGGCTGCTCTGGGTGGAAATTCGGGATTGCATCCTCCAGGTTTCCATGCAAAGCCGCCTCTCTTTGTTTCCTGGGCCTCTGAGTCCCAGGAGCAGGTGGAATGGCATGGGCGACCCCTGGTGGCCAACGTGAGGAGCTGCCGGCGCTGCAAACCTCCCCAAGGCTGGCGCCTGTCACCCCCGGTGCTTTTTCATGCAAAACTTGAGATGTTTATGTTAAAAATCACTGGGTGCTTTCTTGTGGCTTCCCAGCACTTCCTCATGTGTACCCAGAGCACATCTTCATCACACACAAGCTGCGAGGGGGCCCTGGGAGCTGCCTGGCGCGAGAGGAGATGTGCAATGAGGTGTGGGAATAGAAGTGTTTTGCCCAGAAATCCCTTGTTACAATGGAACCACCGGACATAGGGCTGCACAGGGTAGCTTTGACCGCACTCATCACCCTGCAGTGAAGGACTGGAACCGCTCGAGCTCAGGGAGCTTGTGCCAACAGGCCCCAGGATGGCAGCCCCCGGGGCTGGAGGCAGGGGGTGCCCGGTACAGGGCAGGGGGCTAGGGAGGGAGGTGGCAGAGAGCAACCACAGGGCAGCACATTCGTTCCCAGCTTGCTGCAGAAGTGCCACTAGCACCGCTGGACTCTGCTTTCAGTCCCATTGCCATCCTCGTGCATCCCCATAGGACAAGCTCTGCCCCGCCTACCGAGAGGAAAGAGCAAGTTCACTGAAGCTTGCAGGCTTGAGCAGAGAACTAGTTCCTGTGGTTAAGCAAGAGAGGGACGCATGGCCAAGAAAGTCCGTGAAATCCTCGAAGGACTTGAGCAGTAGAAAGGTTTTCCCAGCGGTCCGGCGACTCCGACACCACGCTCTGAGGTTGTCTCCCAGTCAGTCTGTTCCTGAAGTGCCAGGTTAGCCCACAGCACACACAGGGCTAGCAGCATTGCCATCGGCAAGGTTTTCAAAGATGGTGTGCGGTGGCCGATGTTTGCTTTCCCTTTGGAGCAAGTAGCTGGGACTCTTGGGGAGGCGATCCCTTCTTGCCCTGCGCTAGTGGTTGTGCAGGGTGCCTTCGCCACATTGTTGCTTGTGTTGCTTCTCAATAAAATTTATATTCATTTTTATCCAACAATGTAATTATCGATCTGTTCTTATCGCTGCTCTCACAGGGTGAAAAACACACACACACACACACACTTTCATGTTCAAAGGGAGCCCTGAAAACAAAATCGATGTCCCAGGCACTTGCACGTGATGGTGAGATGCAAATGCACTGTCAGGCCAAGAGCTATTTCACATTAAAGCAAACATAATTAGGTTAGCGCCAGCCCCTCGACGGCGCACGAGCCTTTGAAGAACATGAAGGCAGCGGGTTGTTTTTTTTCCCCTATTGAATCTTGTTTAACTTGAAATTTTTTAAGTCCATCCAAATGTCTTTCTAGTGGTGGGGAAACGCTGCCCACCAGCCTACTTTGTGCATTGTGACTGTGTAGATCGGTGTAGTTGCACGTTCCGATGCACGCAGAGACTCCCCCACCGGGGACCCAAACAGGTGATGGGTGAACTGGACAGTTAGGGGGACGCAGAGAATGCAAAGCGAGACGCGGCGGAGACGCGGCCGTCACCATGGCGACCATTCTCCTAGCCCTACGACGAAGCACAAAAAGAACAGGGGTTCCCAGGTCTGACCCGCGGCGCGCAGGCGCCTGGCGTGCTGCCCCTAGGAAGGGGTCTTTCACTACTTAGGAAGCAGAAGTGGGAGGAAGCAGGCTCCCCCACAGTGGGCAGGGCACGGCTGGAGTGGTCAGAGCGCTGCGCGCCCGCCAAGCCCCCAGCGTCCCTTCCAGTCTGCACGGAGGCTGGCAGTGGGTGGGCCCCGGGGAAGGGCCCCCGCTGTGTTAAGAGCCTGCCCCCCGCCGGGTCCCCCGCAGACTGCGCTGGCCCCGCCCTGCCTGAGGCTGAGGGGGCTGCGGGGAGCAGGGGGTGGGGACAGGGAGGGAGCAGAGGGGAGGCCACAGCCCCCTGCGGGTTCCCTCCGGCTCTGCCAGCAGGACTGGCACCAAAGGCCTGCAAGTATCTCGGAGTGGAAAGTTGATGAGCTGAAGTCACTCTTCTCCTCCCAGATTCCTTGGGGGCTCCTCCACGCCCCGGACTGGGTAAACACCTTCCTACCCACCCAGACAGCAAGGCAAACCCACGGTGGTCCCCAGCGACTCCTTCATCCCCCTCACTGGTACAATCTGGCCCATTCTGAGCACGTCTCAGCCCCCCACCCCCCACCCCGCCCTGATCCAGGCCCTTCTCCTTGCCCAGCTACTCCCATGAGAGACCAGCCCTCGCCTGCCCCAGCACCATCCACTGCGCCTCCTACCTGCACGCCAGGACCACTGGGCTGTGTTAGGACAGGCCTCTGTGAAAGTAAGAGGTCCACTCTCCCCAGGAAAGGCGTGGTTTGTATTGGGCACTGCCGGGAAACATAGCGTCCAAACAAAGCTGCTTTAAATAGGGAACGGGGAAAGTGCTGGTCCCCTCCTTCCCTCCTCTCTACAGCAGGGGCAGGGAGCCCTTTTCTCTGCCAAGGGCCCTGTGAACTTTTATAACATCATTTGCGAGCCATACAAAATTACCAACTTAAAACTTTCCCTGCTTGGGGCTGGCCTCGTGGCACAACGGGTTAAGCCGCCGTTTGCAATGAAAGCATCCCCTGCTGGAGTCCCGGCTGCTCCACTTCCAATCCAGCTCCCTGCTAATGCACCTGGGAAAGCAGTGGAGGATGGCCCAAGTACTGGGCCCCTGCCACCCATAGGGGAGACCCAGATGGAGTTCCAGGCTCTCAGCTTCCGCCTAGTCCAGCCCCAGCCATTGCAGCCATTTACAGAGTGAACCAGCAGAGAGAAGATCTCTTTCTCTCTCTTTGCCTTTCAAATAAATGAATCTTTTTTTTAATTTGCTATAAACGTATTGGATTTCAAGTTCTGCCTGAAGGTGCCTTGGTGGGGCCAGACCAAATGATCTGGTGGACCATATACAGCCCGTGAGCCAGACGCTCCCCACCCCTGCTCTAAAGAGACCAGGTGCCAGGCTCTCCCTCCTGGAGGATGGTGTGCGGCATGGCTGTTCCCACCATAGCCAGACTGGGGACTGTGCCCGGCTCCCATGGAGAGACGGAACCTACAGGTGAAGAAGCTGCACCTTGGATGCCATGTCACTCACAGCCCCGGCTCGGACCCTTGCCATCTGCCCTTCTGGGTGGCCCTGATGGGCATCCCCAGGGAAGCAAATGCAGAGGTGGAGCCGGAATGCACACCTCATCTGGAGGAAGCAGGAGCTCCTTGGAGTGTGCATAGGGCAGCTAGGGAGCTCCAGAGCGAGACGTCCTCTTAGAAAAGAGCCCAGCTGTGCAGAAATGGCCAGGCCGCAGAGAACCAGCCCACTGCCTGGGGGGCTTCTGGCTTTCAGTTCAGAAGCTAGATGGCCCCGAAGGCACTCGCAGCTGGAGGCTCTGCGCCAGCTGCCCCTCTCGCGCCCATCAACAGCAGATCTGAGCAGATGCCTCGGCCTCCGGGTCTGCTGTGCTGTGGAAAGTCTGCAAGGATCAGGTCTGGGAGCTGAGGGGGCACCCGCAAAGCCACCTGGGATCCAGGGATCACTGGCAAGGCCCCGCCTGCGAGGTGGTTTGTGGAAGGCACAGGCAGGGCTCCAGACCCTGTTGCCTCTGCAGAGCAAGCAGGCCCACGGGCCAGGTGCTGTGGGCTAGGTGAACGGAGGCACCTAGCTTCCTCCTTCCCAGTCCTCCCTGGCCTCTTGCCCCTGTCTCCCAGGGCAGCCAGGACGCGCTGCCAGTGGCCTCCATCGCCTGAGGGGCGAGGCTCAGCCCCCAGTGCAGCCCCACGCTGCTTTCCCAGCCTTGTCTCTGACTGCCCTGAGGGCAGAGAATAATGAATCATCTGCCAGGTGGCAGGAGACAGGCCTCACACCACCACGCTCAGCACATACCCCTCCCTCCCTCCCTGCCTGCCAGAACGTGGCCACGCCCCCAGTCTCCCGGGCCCTGCCCAGCCCTCTCCCAGCCCAGCGCATCGCATCCTCTGTAGTCCTGTCTGCTTTCCCAGCACTCTGTGACGGTTCTGTGATGGGGGCGGGGATGGGGGGCTGCAGCTTGCAGCCACTGAGCTGGGATTTCTTTGAACCCATGCACCTTGATTTTCCTGCTTAGCACAAACTAGATGTTTCCTTGGGGAGAGCAAGAGGGAGCGTGAAGAAGGAGCAGGGGAAGTCCCGCTGCTCGCAGGCCGGGAGCTGTCACTGGGCAGCTGTCACAGTGTGCTCCTGTTTTACCAGGAGAACGGGGGGGGGGGGGGGGTCACACCCTGGGGGCGGGGCTCTGTAGTGGAGGGAGAGCCCGGAACAGCAATGCAGACAAAGCTCAAGTGAGGGGTCCCCTTACTGGGCCCAGCTGCCCAGGCTTATATACGAGGCTCACTCTGTAGACGATGCCTTGAAGACCAGACACCCGCCCTGGGGGCGGGGCTGTGGCCGCCAGTAGCTTAGGTGTGGATCGGCTTTTCCCTGTCTCACTGTGGTCCCTGCCCTGTGTGGAGGAGGTTCTGTGACCCATGCCTGGGGTTTCTGCTTGTCCCCAGGAGGCACATCCCTCCTGCTCTGCTCACCCAAACATGGATCCAATCACCCCTTCTGAGGAGCGCGCAGCTACAACCCAGAGCACCTGGTCCCCGGAGCTGCAAAATGGCCAGCCCTTAGCGGACGAGGAAGGAGCCAGAATCATACGCATCGCCAGCTGGCAGATGCTCAGCGTGTAAGGCGGGCTTGAGAATAACTGTGTGTTTTAGAAAGCAGAGCGGCTGGGGCTGCTGCTGTGGCACAGGGGGTTAAGGCTCCGGCCTGCAGCGCTAGCATCCCATATGGGCGCCGGTTCGAGTCCAGCCAGGCTGCTCCACTTCCCATCCAGCTTCCTGCTGAAGAGCACCCCAGGAGACAGCAAGTACTGACTCAGGTGGTTGGGTCCCTGCCACACGTGTTCGAGATTGGGATGGAGTGCCCAGCTCCGGCTTCCAGGTGGCCCGGCCCCAGCTAAGAGCAGGAGTTCTTTCCCTCTCTGCTTTTCAAATAAATAAATATTTATAAGAGATAGCTTGCGATGTCAGTATACCATGTCGGAGTGCTGTTTCGAGTCCCGGCTGCTCCACTTCCAAACCAGCTCCCTGAAGATGGCCTGGGAGAGCAGCCGAAGATGGCCCAAGTGCTTGGGCCCCTGTACCCACGTGAGAGACTGGGATGGAGTCCTGGGTTCCTCCTGGCTTCTGCTTGGCCTACCATAGCCAGTGGAAGACCTCTCCCTCTCTCTGTCACTCTGCCTTTCAAATAAATTAATCAGTTGATTTTTTTTTAATAAAAAGTAGGAGGTTGTTCAGACCAGTAGGGAGCACAGCTTCCAGAGAGCTGGCCCACTGACTAACAACAGCTTGAAACCAGAAATGGCCCTGGGGACCAGGAGCTTCTTCCGGGTCTCCCACGCAGGTGCAGGCACCCAAGGCACCTCTCTCTCTCCCTCTCTCTGCCTCTGCCTCTCTGTAACTCTTTCAAATAAATAAATAAATCTTTAGAAAATACACTACATATGGTATAAAGAGCTTGCAAGCTCCAAACATAAAGAAAAAATTCTAATTACCTGATTTGATAGTGCATTCTGTATACATGTGTTGAAATAATGCAATGTATCCCATAAAATGTAAAAATATTACGTGCCAATCAAATAACAAAGTACAAATGGGCATCTAACCTAGGAGTTAGGATGCCTGTGTCCCATATCAGCTTCCTGAAAATGCAGACCTTGGGAAGCATCCGACGATGGCTCAGGTCATGGGCTTCCTGCCACACACGTGGGAGACCTGGTTCACAGCTTCTGGTCCAGCCCCAGCTATGGCAAGAATCTGAAGAGTGAACTAAGGATGCGAACTCTTTTTCTCCTTTCTCTCTCTCTCTTTGTCTCTCTCCCTCACTTTCAAATTTAAAAAAAAAAAATTTAAATTTTCAAGCAAATAATATAACAGGATCAAAGAAGAAAGTATGCAGAGACTTCATTTTTGGGCACCAAAATAAACTTATCTTTTAATTCCATTTTTCCACACACTTTTTCAAGTATCTTCATGTTAGAACCAAAAGAGAGAGAGAGAGAATTAGAGAGAACATCTTCTGCCCATTGTTTCACTTCCCCAATGGCTGCATCCACTGGAGTTGGGCCAGGCCAAGCCTGGAACTCCTTCTGTCTCCCCTGTGGGTGGCAGGGGCCAGTCCTTGGGTCGTCTTCTGCTGATCTCCCAGGCAAGTTAGCAGGGAGCCAGAGCAACGGTGGAGGAGCTGGGACTATAGATTGGATGCTGGCAGGTGACAGTTTAACCCGCTGCAGCACAACACCGGTCCCGACCCATAAACATTTGGAGGTGATAAAAGCTTACTATTTGAAACTGCTAAGTTTGGATAGTAGTTTATACCCAGACATGGATAACTAGAATTATAGTATCCCAATCTTAAAAATGAAAGGGTCCCCAAAGGTCCCCAGACTTAGTGAGAATGTCCGACTCACTGAAGCTGCAGGAAGGAGACGACCATGCCAGTAAGTGCTGTCCCAGGGCCCAGCTCTGCTGAATACTGACCATAAAGACATCATTCAGTTAAATTTCCCAGGATCATATCATTCACTCACACACACACACACACACACACAGAGCAATGAGTGAAAACAGACCCCTTCAGAGGCTCCTGATCATGAATTTCAGAGCCCTGGAGGCAAACACATCGTCCAGAGAAGAAATCAAACGTGACACCTGCCACAGACCAGGAGTCCGAGCCTCAACACCAGAAGTGCGGAGACGGGGAAGCCACACCTTCAACATCCTGCAGGAAAATGCTTTCTAACCGCGAGTCCTATCCGGAGCCCACATCGCAATCAAGGGTGAGGCGAGAAGAGCAACATTCAGACGCTTTCGAGATCAACCTCTATCGACCCCAAGGAGATGGAGGGACACCTGGCACAGGAAGCCCCAGCGCAAAGGAGATACAACGGAAGTCCTGGGAGGATGGGAATGGGCTGTGTGTGGAGAACAGCCGTGCAGGGAGCAGGGTGGGCACCGGGCAGGAAGGAGGAGAGCAGGAGAAGAACAGGGCGCCAAGGAAGTGGGCTCCTGGGGCAGCAGACATCATGGAGGGCCTTTTCTAGGCCATAGAGTGGTGGCGCTGTGTGGTGAAAACAAAGCAAAAACCAACTCCACGGTGAAAATCTTCCCACGAGAGTAGATGGCGTCACAGAGTAGCCCACGTTGATGAGCACTTGGTCAATAATGGAAAGGTGATCGGCTGACCACCAACAGCTCTTCCAAGCCCTTCTCCCGCCCCCAATCCCTTCTCTGCAGGGAGCAAACCCCACTTTGTCTAAGTGGTGCATTTTTTTAGAGTCAGACATACCTTTGAGCAACATACTTCCAGGCACTTACAGGTGTATTTTGGTGACGTACGTGGCATGCGTTTTTAAGTTCGTTCTCTAACTGCTTGTGTCTAGTATATGGAGATATATCTACTGTTGCATCCTGAATTTGAATCCAGTGGTTGGACTAAATTCACTAATTTATTGTAATTGTTTATGGGATATCCTTTTGGGTTTTATATGAACAAAGTTATGCTGCCTGTGAATCTTCTTTGTCTTTTAATTTTCTCCGCTCAAGTCATTCTGCCTTGCTGTCTTTCTCTTGTCTGGCTGGGCTGGGTGGAAGTGGCAGTGAAGGCAGGGACTCCTGCTGCTCTCAGTCTCTGCATGAAAGTGTCCAGTACTTCACCACTCTCGACAATGACAATGACGAAAACTAAATTTGCATACACAGAATAAACTCAACGTGCTCGAGAGACATTATCCTTTTTATATGTCTTCGGATTTGATTTGCTAACATTTTGTTCAGGATTTTTACCTCTGTGTTCATAGGAAAGATTATTTTTTTAAAATGTCCATGTCAGGTTTTATATCAAGCTTATGCCGATCTTGCAAAATAAGAAGAGAATTGATTCTCCTTTTGTCATTCTCTGGAAGGCTTATTTCTTCCTTAAATGTTTTAAAGTATTCACTGGTGAAGCTACCTGAACCTGCTATTTTCTTTGTGGGGAGTTCTTTGATTATTTCTTTAAATTACAACACTTCCATTTTCAGTTCCTTTTTGTGTCCACACTGATATGCTGTGTTTTTTAAATAACTGATTCATTGTACTTAAATGTTGATGGTTACTGATGCAGAGCTTCTCGCTGTTAAGTTGTACCTTTGCTTTTTTGCCCTTGGTCATTTAAGGATCTAAATCAATTTTATTGATCATTTAGGGATTTAATCAATTTTATTAGTCAGACCAAAGAACCAGCTTTTTCTTTTACTGTTTTCTCTATTGCACACTCACTTCTAATTCACTCCTGGTTCTTTTCCTTTCTTATCCTTCTTTTGGGTATAGTTTGCTCCTTCTTCCTAACTTTTTTTAAGATAGACAAAAAAACCCCAATCTGCTGGTTCACTCCCCAGATGCTTGCAATGGCCAGGGCTGCACTGAGACCAAAGCCAGGAGCTGGGTCTCATGTGGGTGGCAGGAATGTATTTACTTGAGCCGTCACCACTGTCTCCTAGGGTCTATCTATGTTAGCAAAAACTGGAGTTGGGAGTTGCAGCCAAGATCAAACTAAGATACTCCCATATGCAACATAAGCATCTTAACTGCTAGGTTTAATGCCTACTCCACCATTCCTAATTGTTGTTGTTTTTAGATTTACTTATTTATTTGAAAGACAGAGTTACAGAGAGCGACACACACAATCACACACACACACAGATCTTCCATCTGCTAGTTCACTCTCCAAAATGGCTCCAAAGGCTAGGACTGGAATGGGCCAAAGTCAGGATCCAGGAGTTTCTTCTGGGTGTCCCACCAGGGTGCCAGGGCCCCAAGTACTTGGGCCATCTTCTCCTACTTTCCTAGGCAAATTAACAGGGAGCTGGATTGGAAGTGGAACAGCCAGGACTCAAAGTGGCACTCATATGGAATGCCACTGGGCCACAACACCAGCCCCCATTCCTAACATTTTAAGATGGACATTTAGGTCATTGATTTTCTCTACCTCTTTTGTTGTACCTGAGCAAGTGCAAACAGAGGAGCACCACCCATTGATAAAATGTGATGGTCCTTTCTTACCAGCAGTGGAGAGCAGGCTCATGCCCTAAAGAACTCTTGACCTCGAAGTTCAAAGCAACAGGGTTTATAAAGACAAAAACCACAAGGAAGGGAGGGGGAATTCATGGTTACTAGGGTCAAGCTGACCTAAGGCCTATGGGAAACCAATATCAATTGCAATCTTGACAATAGACAAATTGCAATCTTAACATTAATCCAGGTGCAGCTTATCTGTTTTAAGCCTGAGCGATCATGGTAGGGAACTTCTGTATTCTGCCAAGTGGGATGCAGTGGACTGTTATTGACTTAGTTTTAGACCAAAGTTAGTTTTAGACCATAATCTCACGGTGGGGGTGGGGTGGGGGGCTTTCTCAAGATGGAGTCTCGGGTGCTCTAAAATGGAGTCCTTATGTCAAGGTGTCACTTCACTTTCTTTTCTATTTATTTATTTATTTATTTATTTTTGACAGGCAGAGTGGACAGTGAGAGAGAGACAGAGAGAAAGGTCTTCCTTTTTGCCATTGGTTCACCCTCCAATGGCCGCCACGGCTGGCGCATCTCGCTGATCCAAAGCCAGGAGCCAGGTGCTTCTCCTGGTCTCCCATGCGGGTGCAGGGCCCAAGCACTTGGGCCATCCTCCACTGCCTTCCCGGGCCATAGCAGAGAGCTGGCCTGGAAGAGGGGCAACCGGGATAGAATCCGGCGCCCCGACCGGGACTAGAACCCGGTGTGCTGGTCTCCCATGCGGGTGCAGGGCCCAAGCACTTGGGCTCTCCTCTGTTGTCTTCCCAGGGGCGTTAGCAAGAAGCTGCATCAGGAGAGCAGGCAGGACTCACGCTGGCACTCTGATATGGGATGCCAGTGTTGCAAGTGGTGGCCTAAACTACTGTGCCTAGTTTTCAAACTTCAGAGTATTTTAAAAAATATCTTTCAAGATTCATTTCCGTTTACTTCCATGATCATCAGGGAATATATTATTTCGATCACTGGAATGAGTTGAATCTTCTTTTATGGGCCAACATATGCTGGGCATTAGTTTCATGTGCACTTGGAGAGAGGCAGTTTCTGAAATTTGGGGCTGGGATCTTCCTCCCATGTCCATTAATCTGAAATCTGTTCATCTTGTGTTTGAAATCTTTCACATCTGTCCTTATTTATCTACTGTTTCTAAATGTTCCCGAGAGGGATGTGTCGAAACACCCACTGTGGTCACAGATTTATCTCCTTTTCCTTTCATTTCCACCAGTTTTGCTTTTGGAAGCTGGATGGTAAATTGCATATAAATTTAGAATGTGTATTTTCTGGTAGAGTGATGCTTTCATTGTCATTTAATCTCTGCTTTTTTTATCTGATCGTGCTTTTTGTCTCAAAGTCTAACATCTTTATTCCTAATTTAAAATTAAAAGTCTTTTTATCACAAATGAGTACTGAGTTTTGGCAAATGTTCTTTCTGCATCTATGAAGATGATCATATATTTATTTTTCCTTATTCTATTAAGGTGGTGCATTGGTTTCCTGGTGCTGGCATAACAAACCAACATGGACTTAAGACAGCAAATTTCTGTAGTTCTAAAGTGCGAAAAGGGCTCCAGCCAAGGAGTCAGCAGGGCTGTGCTTCCCGGAGGCTCTGGGGAGACTCTGCAAGGTGTATGTCTTTTCCAGCTCCAGAGGCCTGCTGCTTTCCTTGGCTTCTGCTTCAGAGCCACCAGTGGTCTTCCTCAGGTCACAGCACTCAGACAGACTCTTCTGCCTCCTCCCACATTTGCAATCCCTGTAATAACATGCGTTCAATTTGTGACTCTGATTTCACTCTGCTGTGTGGGATGGCCACAGGGCCCTGGCTTAGGACCCAAACGTTTGTGGAGGATGATCTTGCCACCTGCGTGTGTGGTCAACTCTGTTATGACGTCTTATGCTTTTTATTTAGGGGTGCATTTGATTCACTAATATTTTGCTAATGAGTTTTGCAAACGTCTTTGGCTGCAATGCCTTTGCCAGGTTTTGCTCCCAGGATTGTACCTAGTAGAAAATGCTGGGAAGGATTTGTTTCTATTTTCTGAAAGGATTTAGTGAGGGTTGGTATTATTTCTTGTTTGGTTGTGTCTTTGCTTTTAAGCAGCTTTATTGAGATATAAATCACAGACCATAAAACGCACTCTGTGTAATTTACACTGCAATAATTTTTACAGAGCCTTCATGTTGCACAACCACCACCAGGATCCGGCTTCAGAACATTCCTCTTACCCAGCAGGCTTCCTCACACCCCCTTCCCAGCCCCAGGCAACCATGGCCCAAGAGGCTTGCCTTTCTAGATGTTGAATACATGGGATTACAAACTGTGTGATCTGATGTCTTCTTCCATCAGTGCTCTGGGGCCACCTTTGCAGTAGTGCTTCTGTGGGCACTCACATAACGTCTTTATAGCAGCAAATACATGGATATATGTTTTTATTTATATAGTTACCTAGGAGTGCAATTGTGGCATTGAATACATAAATGACTCGTCCCTTTCTAAGAAGAAGATAAACAACCCAGTTAAAAATTATACAGACATTTTGCATACACAAATGAACTTCAAAAAGTTAATGAAAAAGAGAATTGAAAAACAAGTTTATTTTGGTGCAAAAACATTTGAAATCCATGTGTACTAAGGGCCTTCGAAAAGTTCATGGGAAATATATATTAGGAAATAAAAAACTATCCATGGATTTCAAAGTCTTTTGCACCATAATAAACATTTTTTTAAAATATTTATTTGAACGTTGGAGTTACACAGAGAGGCAGAGGCAGGGGGAGGGAGAGAGAGAGAGAGAGAGAAGTCTTCCATCTGCTGGTTCACTGCCTGATTGGCTGCAACTGCTGGAGTTGCGCCGATCCGAACCCAGGAGCCAGGAGCCTCCTCCAGGTCTCCCACATGGGTGCAGAGGCCCAAGGGCTTGGGCCATCCTCCACTGCCCTCCCAGGCCACAGCACAGAGCTGGATCGGAAGT
Organism: Lepus europaeus; assembly: GCF_033115175.1. Taxonomy (NCBI): domain Eukaryota; kingdom Metazoa; phylum Chordata; class Mammalia; order Lagomorpha; family Leporidae; genus Lepus; species Lepus europaeus. Next base: position 147,178,959 of record NC_084828.1, read on the forward strand.
AGAGCAGTCAGGACTCGAACCAGCGCCCATAAGGGATGCCAGCACTGCAGGTGGCGGCTTTACCCACTACGTCACAGCGCCAGCCCCAATAAACATGTTTTAATTCCATCTTCCATGAATTCTTCAAAGTACCTTTGCACATTTCAACCAAAGAAAATGCAGCCCGTGAGTGGTTAACAGGCACAGGAAACGGAGCACAGCGTCTTTCAGGAAAACACAAGCTAACGCCGCGAGGAACTACAGTGTACCCACTAGAATGGCTCCATCTAGAGGGCTGGTGACTCCCAAGCATTGGTGAAGATGGGGTTAAACCGGAACCCTCAAATTTTGCATGTGGGAACTTAAAATGGTTTAGCCACTTTGGAAAACAGCTTGGTATTTTTAAAAGTTAAACATAAACCAGCCATTCAACACATCATTCCAGGAAAAGTGCAAAAAAATCAAATCTGTGTGAACCAAATCTACCCACAGGCCTTATAAGTAGCTCTGCCTAGTGCTCATTTGCTGCTTGGAAATCTTATCTATAGTGTTGCCATAGATACCTCTTACAATACGTGGAGTCGTGCTAGGGGCGTGTGGATGTGCGCACACATGGTTGTGAAGTTGGACTCCCATCACCAGGATCGCAGTGGCTTCCGGAGACAGGATCGAGGGTGCGGGATTTGAAAAGGCCACGGCGAAGTTTCCTGTCTTCATTTCTTCTATGACAGCTTTGAAGCACAGATGATGCAATATTGACATTTGCTAAGGCCAAGGGGGGAAAAAATCTTCCATGACACTCTTAAAAAAAAACAGAATCTTCGCCTAAGCCAGGGTCACAAAGATCTTCTCCTGTGGGCTTTTTCCTTCTAGATGTTTCATAGTTTTAGCTCCTAACAGAAGCCACTCTGGCAAAATAAACTCAGTTCCGCAGTGAGATCTGAACCAACAGCTGGCAGGTGGCCAGCTCCTGTCCTCCCTGGCCCCAGGAGCCCTACTGATGGGAAGGTGACCCCTCCTCCTGCTCTTCCCCAGCCCCTGTCTCCCGGCCTTGCCTGTGGCAATGGATCACGGCCCCTGCTGTTTGTTTTTCACCCCCCAACACTGTTTGGGCAGAGGTAAACCTTTTGTTTAGCCTGCACAATGTTCAAAAACCAGGCCAAAAAATTAATCAGTGCCAAAAATGAAATATCAGGAAAAACACATGGAAAGTCTGACCGAGCGGTTTTTCTGAGCACCCTGAGCACACCCCCATAGGGAAGTGAGTTGCAGCTCCCCGCTGGGGATGGGCTGGCTCTCCAGGCCAGGCCCCCCCCCTTCCCCGCCCCTCCGATTGTCCTCCAATCCTGAAGCCAAGGTCAGCTGCCCCGGCCCTCTGTGGTGACTGATGTCACCTGCAGGGCTCCATCTGCTGCTTTCCCACTCTCTTCCCCATCCAGCCTCTCCCTGGCTTGGCGCAGCCCTGATGAGTTGGGATCAAAGTCCCTGTTCTGCTTAGGAAGAGGCTGCCGTGGGCACACAGCTGCCAAGTGAGGAACCGCCTGGGAGGCCCCACCTCTCTGCTCTCGCGCTCCTGTCACTGGGCCCCTTCCTTCAGCTGAGCACGGGGAGGGGGCATTCTGTCCGCACTGGCCCAGATGACATGTGAGGGTCCAGGTGTGCTCCTGGTCCCGCCCCGCACCTTTGCCAGAGGCTCTATAGCGAGAAGCCGGCCTCTGCCACCTGTGCTGGCATCTGCAGGGAATAGCAGGGGCTCATTTTCCCCAGATGAGGGTTTGCTTGATAAATGTTTGATGAGCGAATTAATAATGGGATGAACTGTCATCTGGCAGTCCACGTATGTCTAAGCATTAATCCAAACAGATTTGAACTGCAGAAACGTTTCAGCTGAGGCATAACGGAAGAGGACGAAGGGCTGGCCTGGGAGGCGCCAGAACCCACGCCAGTTCCTCACCACCCGGATCGGCTCATCAGCAGTGGAAATAACACCTGCCCCTGGGGGGGACACCGGGGAGAACTGAACCCGGTCTACACGGGACAAAAGTCATTACATTTCCTCTTCAGTCTGTAGTTGTGATGCTAAAAATAAAATGCAAGTCCTAGGAAGGACACTAAATGAAACATCTAGTACACTCCTTGCTGAAGGATTTTAATGAAAACCCTGAGCCCTCTTGCACAACCTTCACTTTTTCCACCAGGATTTATGTTTGAAATGGTGGAGGTGTGTGTGTGTGTACAGGCAGTGTCTTGAAATCCTTTAGAACCCATGTGATGAGAAGCTTTGCAAAACAGTGTTTTCTTCGTAATGATCAGCTGAAATTACAACAGTGCAGATTGTATACAAAGCCTCTACTTGAGGTTCCCTGTCTTTCATTGGCCAATTTATTGTTAGAATTCTTAGTAACACCATGGATGGATTTTTGAGGCCAGTCAAATATTTTTAGATCCAGTTTTTAAAAGCAGTGAGAAATACTCATTTGGCAAGCTGTTTGTTGTCAGAACAGGAATGCTGGAGTTGAGTTGAAATTATTGCCAATTTGCTTACTAATAATCCGAAATATTAATAAGCTGTGTGGGCTCTTGCCACGAATTCAGAGAAGAATTCTGAACACTGGCACACATAGACCAGGCAGCGTGATCAGTTTTAAGCTTTTTATTCAGAGAGAAATGCATAGGAGAGGGAGGGCGTTCGTCTGATCTAAGGGAGAAGGGAAAGTCTGGGCGCTCAGTTGGCATCCACACCAAGCAGAGAGCAGGCCGAAAGCCACGTGCAGAGAGCGTTTGGTTTCGAGCAGCTATAAGCAGCTCATCACAGGCAGAGGAGGGGAAGCAGAGAGTGTGGGAGGCCCCAAGGCCACGCGCCTTGAAGGCGCAGGGCAACAGGGTCCATAATGGGGAACAAGGGCAAAGGGGCCAGGCCCACCTTGTTTCAGGCCTTTGATCCACTTCCAAAGGAGAGTGGTTAATTAGCCTGATTGGCAGGTTGGTGCACAGCTGGGGCCAGATAGGGCCATGAGATCACACAGGGGACATGGTGTGGGCGTGGTCTCCAGCTCACAAACCTGATCAGTTCCATCTGCCTGCCTACATCAGAGTGAGTGGGGTCAGAGGGTTCCAGCTGCAGACAGAATCCTCAGATGCACTGCTAGGCAATACTTCCGGTCTTCTTTGTAGCATTTGATTGAGGGCAAGGACCCAAAATATAAGAGTACTTTAAAAAGTCAGTGGGAAAATGGAATTAAAAGATATGTTGGGGCTTTTTTCCCGTTCAGCAGCTGAGATGCGGCCTGGGGCACCCACAGCTCATGTTGGAGTTCCTGGCTTTGGATTCTGCCTCTGCTTCCCTGTCTAGCTTCTTGTACACCCTGGAAGCAGCAGAAAATGGCTCAAGTAGTTGGGGACCTGCCACCCACGTAGGAGGCCCAGATGCAGTCCCAGGCCTGCTCCAGCCCTGAATTTTTGTAGGCATTTGGGGAGTGAACCAGCTGAAAGATCTCTCTCCGTCTCTCCGTCTGTCTGTCTCTCTCTGTCTCTCTGCCTTTTAAATGAAAATAAGCACAAATTTTAACAACAAATAAATGATATGTTGATTTAGGCACAATCAACTTTTGAAATCCATGCATAAATTTTTTCTAATATACATTCCCATGAACATTTTGAAGACCCTTTATATCAGCCCCAAGATTCCTGAAACATTCAGAAGACTTTAGGTTGTTCTGTGAAGACAGATTTGGGGCTGCCACCTAGAGAGTTACACCCCCTAAGCTGGGTCCCGTCCGGCCTCTCTGCACCAAGCTTTCCCCCATTTCTCCCCTGAACCCAGTCCCCAGTCCGCAGCCCCTGGGGCCGTGCGCAGTGGTCCTGCAGCAACTCCTCAGACAGTGCTATGGGCCCTCTCCCCTATGGACAGCTCTGCTGCAGGAGGTGTCCGGGCGGCCAAACCTCTTCTTGGTCACATGCCACCACCTCCACACGCTGTGCGTCACTCATTGGGCTTATGACCCACAGAGACTGTGGGCTGCCAGGTCAGACTTCGCTTCCCTCCAAGGAGCCCCGAAGAATCTGGCCTTGACCTGACTGCCCCCAACTGAGAACTCCAGGACCTCAGGGCCGCCTACAACCCAGGCACTGTGGTAGATTTGTTGGATGCCCAAAGGTATGTCATAAATTTAAAAAAGAAAAATGTTCCTTGCATGGTTAAGTCAATTTATGACCTCAGATTGATGTAGGCAGGCAGTTAGGATAAAATGGGTTAGGTTTGTGAGCTGGAAGACCATGCCTTTACCACGCCCCCTGTATGATCTCATGCACCTACCTGACCCCATCTGAAAGTGCACCTGCCAATCAGACTATATAACCACACCCCTTTAGAAGTAGATAAAAGGCCCAGCCCTTTTTTCCCTTTTTTCTCTTATTTTCCCTCCATGCACTGGATACCCTGGTTGCCCCACAGCTTCGGGGCACGTGGCCTTCGGGCTGCCCCTGCTCTCTGTCTTCACTTTGCTCCCTGTGCCAGTGATAAGCTGCTAGTAGCTGCTCATAACCAAACGCTCGCTGCACGTGACTCCTGGCCTACTCTCTGCTTGGTGCGGCCCCAACCCAATTTCCAGACTTCCCTTTCTCCTTCACATAGAGCCCTCACTCTCCTGTGCATCTCTCACCATGTCGCCTGGTCTATTTGAGCCAATATTCAGAATTCTCTGAATGCATGGCAAGAACCCAACAGCTTATTAATTTCAGAAATATTAATAAGCAGATTGGGTTCGAGATCATTTAGAAACTAAGTTCCCAGCATTCTAGCTGACACCAAGCCCAAGGACTGGCTCTGCAAACAAGTGAGGGTTTGCAGGGCGGAGAGGGGCTGGGGTGAAGTGAAACAAACAAGAGGCGCCGGTTCTTAGCCTGGAGTCTACCCACATCCCTCAAGGGGTCCAGGACACAAGTCAGGGCCCGTGGACTCAGATGGGGAAAATCAACATCCTTCTTTTCAATAACTTCTAGCTGAAATTGAGCTTTCCTTCCATTAGGAATATAAGGCGTGAGCTACAGTCCGTTAGCAACACCTGTGACTTTATTCCAGTGGAGATCACAGGTATTTTCTTAACTCAGTCTAATTGGTGCAGACACTTCCAAATATTATTTTCATGCCTCACTGCTTCAAAGGCTCAGTAGGTGATAGACCTGACATTCAGTCTTATTATTTAATGAGTTAATAAAAAAACACATATAACACTCTAGCACACATTTTTTTTCTCTTAGGTTTTGATAACTGAATGTCAGCATGATTAATTTTCCTTTTAACGCTGTACATTCTGTTCTACACCATTAGTCACTACTCCGAGGGGTCATCAAGCTCCACCACCCTGCCAGAGGAGCCCCTGGCTCACAAAGGTTAAGGACCTCTGAGCCCCTCTGGCCACTGGGAAGCAGTAGAGGTAGCATGGGGCAATCCAGGCCAGAGGGAGGAAGGACCCTCCTGTTCTAGCCAGGGGCTGCCCTGGCCTTGGGCAATATGCTATGCACCACTCTCGCCTCTGCTTTGCTGTCCCCTTACAAAAGAAATTTACTAACACATCACACATTTCAGATCTCCAGAAAACAGGTTGAGAACTGTAGATATGAGGGATGACTTAGCCTGGGAAGAGACTGAGCTGGCTTGAGATTATTAAATATTGTGTGAGTGTTAAACCTGGAGCAAAACAAACAAATCCAGTGATGCCTGCTTAGTCATTCTGTCAGCTGTAGCTCGCTTAGGAGACGTCGGGTTGAACATATCGGCCATCTAGAACCTTCCCCATCCCTTGCTCAAGGTGCAGCAGTTACCAGCAAGAATAGGTAGCTTCTGGGGTCCCACACCAGGCTCAGGGGCCCACCAGCCAGGAGAGAGGGTCCCTGGGCCAGCCACGGGGCTCCGGCTCCAGCCACGGCTCCTTCAGGTTATGTGGGGACCTGGGTGTTTGGAGCACATGCATGCTCCTGTCAAGAGTAAGGGCCAAGCTCCATCAGAGCCAAAGAGACTAATTGATAGATGACACCCCTTCCCTTGTTGGTTAGGCTGAGCATCTGAAATGCGTGTCCAAGTCTGCAGACTGATTCAGGGCCTGAGGGTTGGTTTAGTCTATGCTAAATATCAAGGGCAAGGAGAATTCAAGAGCCAGCCCACCAAGACTCCCCATTGCTTCCCAAGCCGGTGCCACAGGAGTCAGGACAGACCTGGGACCCAGCAGTCAGCCTGTGCACACTGGCTGCCTCTTGAAGGAGTGGCCCTTCCAGAAAAACACAGGCAAGCCGGCGCCGCGGCTCACTAGGCTAATCCTCCGCCTTGCGGCGCCGGCACACCGTGTTCTAGTCCCGGTCGGGGCGCCGGTTCTGTCCCGGCTGCCCCTCTTCCAGGCCAGCTCTCTGCTGTGGCCTGGGAGTGCAGTGGAGGATGGCCCAAGTGCTTGGGCCCTGCACCCCATGGGAGACCAGGAGAAGCACCTGGCTCCTGCCATTGGATCAGTGCGGTGCGTCGGCCGCAGCGCGCCAGCCGCGGCGGCCATTGGAGGGTGAACCAACGGCAAAGGAAGACCTTTCTCTCTGTCTCTCTCTCACTGTGCACTCTGCCTGTCAAAAAAAAAAAGAAAAAAAAAAAAAAAAAGAAAAGCACAGGCAGACGTGCTTAAGGTCATCTTAGCAGATCTGTTTGGCATCACCACACAAATGCAGCGGTCTTGGTAATAATAATAGACAGAATTAAAAAGGAGGGAATGTCCCACATGGGAAGCAGTCCACACAGCAGACTCACAGAATGACAATCACTTTAAGTAACACTCTGACCTTAGAATCAGCCCTCAAAGCATTCAGATGTGGCTGAAAAGCCCATGAGAGCATTTCAGACATGGAAATCCAAGACACTGTAGCAAAAATTATCCTACATGAAGGATCTCTGTGAGTGAAACCCCAGTGGAAAGAAGGGGCCGTCAAAGAAGGATGTACTTTTCTCTGAAGGGAGGAGAGAACTTCTACTTGCTTATGGCCCTGTCTAAATACCGACAGAGTTTGTGGATGAAAAAGGCTTCCATAGCCTTAGCAGCTCATGTCAAAAAGCCTTGGGTGATCACTGACGTCATACCTAAGAGTGTTAATTGTTAAATTAACAACAGGAGTCACTGTGCACTTACTCCCTATGCAGGACCTCTGTCCTTAATGAGTTGTATTATGAGAATTAATGGTAAAACTTGTCATCAAATAGTACTTTATACTTTGTGTGTCTGTGTAGGTGCAAACTGTTGAAATCTTTACTTAGTATAGAGTTGGTCTTCTGTATATAAAGTTAATTAAAAATGAATCTTGATGAAGCATGGGAAGGGAGAGAAAGTAGGAAATGGGACAGGAACGGGGGTGGGAGGGTCGGTATGGGGAGAAGAACCACTGTATCCCTAAAGTTGTACCTATGAAATGTGCATTCATGAAATAAAAGCTTTAAACAAACAAACAAAAAGAAACAAGGCAGGCTTAGGTGATGTGCCTGGCTTTTCTTTCTCTACTTTGCTCAGTCATACTTGTGGAGATGTTGAGGGAGTTGTCAAGCAGTCATAGGGCACAAGCCCAACTTGCCCACATGTCCACACCAGTGTGCGTCCTCCTCTAACCCCTGAGGTTAGAGCCAGTGTCCCTGCAGTCCTTCCATGCAAGGCACCTAGCCAAGAAAGTGCCAGTCCTCAGTAGCCCTGGAAACTGCTCCCCTAGCAAGCCGCAGGGCCCAGACCACGTGTCCACTGCAGTGTGCCAGACACTGGTCAACCCCTCACGGTGCCACAGCAATCATTCCCAGATGGAGCTTGATCTCCATTGTCTCAAAGAGGGGAATCGCTACAGGAAAAGAATGTGAAACTCAACCCTACCAAAAAATAGTAAGTAAAGAAAGCTGGGAGGTTACCAAGGGAAGGTTCTTCCACATACTTGTCTGCTAGTCACCATCTCAAGAGACTCTTCCAGAACTGGGAGCTTCCCAGATGCCTCCACAACCTCATCCAAAAAGTACTTCTGCAGGGACACCTGCCCAGAAACCGTTCAACCTGGGCCTAACACCACCCTGGTTATGAATCACTGTGGCCCAAGAGTATCTTTTCAAAATACCTGACACATCTTAAATATCCTCTTTCTCAACTTAAAAAATTCCCTCTTGGGGCAAGTGTTTGGCACGGCAATTACAACGCCACTGGGGGGGCCAGCACCCCGTGTTAGAGTTCCTGGCTCAAGTCCCACCTCCATGCCCAATCCAGCTTCCTGCTAACGTGTGCCCGGATAGGGAGCAGGTGATGGCTCCCTGGGCACTTACAGCTGTGTACAGACTCCTCACTTAGGCCTGGTCCACCCACTGCTATTGCAGGGATCTGCAGAGATAGATCTCTCTCTGTCTTTCTCTCTGCTTTTAAATAAATCCATTTTAAACAAAAAAACTTTCCTTTTTGAGTCTGCTCAGAGTTTGCTATGGCATGTGTATTCCTATTGCAATACTCTGCTATTCTCAAGTAAATATAATCCCTTTTTGAGAATCTCTCTCGTCTTTTTTGAGATTGACAATTACTCCTGAATGTGAGTGAAGAGTAGGAAATGTAGGACATTTTCAATAACATATGCTATAGATGCTGTGTGTCATCTGAGTATGAATTTGATTTTCTTCCAGGAGTTGCCACCCATCAGAGGCCTTCATTTGGGAATAGATTTATTTAGATGTAATTCACATACCTTGTAATTCACTCACTTAAATTATACAATTCAATGATTTCTAGTTGTATTCAGAATTGTTTAGTCACGACCACAATGAATTTTAGAATATTTTTGTAATCCCCTCCCCCAAATCCCTATAGCCCTTAGTCCTCACCTGTTAATCCCCTATCAGTGCCTGCCACCCTTGCCCCACCCCCAGTGCTAGCCCTAGCAACTACTGATCCACTTTCTCTATATAGAGATTTGTCTGTTCTGGGCATTTCATAATGACGGAATCATATGGTGTATGGATAGATGCCACTCACCAGTGATGGACATTTAGCTGGCTTCCACCTTGGGGCTGTTCTACGAATGATGTTGCTATGAACATCCATGGACAACTTTTTGAGTGGATACATGTTTACATTTCACTTGAGCACATACCTAGGATTGGTATTGCTGGCTAACATGGGGACTTTAAGTTTAAATCTTTGAGGAATTGCCCAACTTATTTTCCAAAGTGACTATGCTAATTCCCACAGCCAATGAATGAGTGTTCTGATTTCTCAGTCCTCAGTACTACCTGTTGTCCATTTTTCCCTATGGTGGGTAGTAGGGCCACGTGGTTTTGATCTGCACTTTCCAGATAACTAATGATGTTCAGCATCTTTTCAGGTACTTCTTGCATATCTACAGAGAAATGTCTATTCAGGTCTTTGGCTCATTTTTGAATTGGGTTGCCTTTTTTTTTTTTGAAAAGTTTGCATTTTGAATAACTATAACTGCAGTTTAAATCTCAACCACAATAGGGAGAGGTTGGGTCCCTCCAATTATACGTGTCTCTCCAGGAAACAAGAAACCATTCTAGGAGAGCATCAGTCCCTAAACTTGTGGTTCTTGATACTGTCTTTGACACTCTGGTGAAAATTATGAACTCTGTCTCCAGAAAAATGCACACAAAAACTTGTATGTATTTTGCTTTTAATATTCGTAAGTGCTTGGGCCTTCCACCATTCAACCATTGCCTTGATTAGGTTCTTTCCTTTCATAAAAGGATAGGAAACCTACTTCTGCTTTGATGATCGTCAAACCATTGAGCCTGGCCAGTAAGGGCAACATACAATTTCCAAATTTCAGGTTCCCACAGAGAAAAATGGTGTGAACAGTGTTGTCCAAGTTATCAGAGTTGCACTGTCTGATGGCTTTCACAGAGGGCTGCTTTTGCAGACCTGCTGGCCTCGGTCCCCTGGGCCGTCCCCTTTGGCTGAGCCAGGCCGCGGGTGCCTGATGTCATGTGTGGGTCCCTTCCTCTGTGTGACTCCATTCCGTCTTCTACCGTCCCCACATTGTAAGGAAGCCATGCTCATTCCTTTATAATCAATTATGAAAATGTGTGGGCCTCTCCTGATGCTCACCTGCCTTACCAAGAGTTTACACACACACCTAGAAAAAGCTTTGCATCTCAAATCCATGGTCTGATCTTGTGGATACCATACAAAATCTTGTTTTTCCTCCTCTGCTTTTGCCACTAAGCTCACAGGTGACTCTGCTGCCTGCCTTGAGCAATGGGACTGGACAATCAGCTGCATGTGTGAATCAAAGTGATGGTTCTCGTTTTCCTTTGCCCAGAATCAGCTATTTGTTTCTTCTTATTTTCTTTACTTTTTAGTTTTTTTAAAAAAGATTATTTATTTGAAAGGCAGAGAGAGAGAGAGAGAGGAGAGAGGAGAGAGGAGAGAGGAGAGAGGAGAGAGGAGAGAGAGAGAGAGAGAGAGAGAGAGGTCTTTGGTTCACTCCCAAATTGGCCGCAATGGCCAGGGCTACACCAATCCAAAGCCAGGACCCAGGAGCTTCTTTGGAGCCTCCCATGCAGATGCAAGGGGATCAAGGACTTGGGCCATCTTCTACTGCTATCCCAGGCCATAGCAGAGAGCTGGATCTGAAGTGAAGCAGCCGGGACTCAAATCGGCGCCTATGTGGGATGCCGGCACTGCAGGCGGCAGCTTTACCAGCTATGCCACAGAACTGGCCTTTCTTCTTATTTTCTTTACTTTCTAATTTTTTGAGAGGAAGGGAGGGAGGACATGGAGGATGGGTGGGAGGGAGAGAGGGAGGGGGTGGAGGAGGGAGAGGGGAAAGGGGAGAGAGAGAGTTCTTCCATCTGCTGATTCACTACCACAATAGCCAGGGCTGGGTCAATGCCAAAGCTGGGGCCAGGAACCCAATCCAGGTGTCCCATATGGGAAGCATTAACCCAATTTCTTGAGCCACTACCAGTGCCTCCCAGGGTCTGCATTAGCAGAACCCAGCTACTTGGATGTGCAACACAAGCACCCTCCACAGAGAATGTTCCTGCCTTGTGCTATGTTTCGCTACATTTTTGCATGCTATCTGAAAGTGTTTCTGGAACAAGGTTGTTTTTTTTTAAACCTTTGTCATTGTGCACTTGGGCACTGTTCATGAAAACTGTTTGCTTAACCAAAGTCCTCAATGACATCCAGCTCATTTTCTATCTCTTTTTGTCTCATGGAAGTTTTAGGTACTGTGCTCAGGAGTATTTGTAAAGGGAGAATTAGCACCCGTAGTTCCCAGGTGTTCTGTGAGTCTGAGCTGGGAGGTACCGTTCAGAGACGCAGACATCACCCAACACGGTGGTGCAGTTTTTTTTTCCTATTCAACAAGATACTTCCCCAGCATGCCAGGCATTGCTCCAGCTGCTTTACAAATGCTAACTATGAATTCAGTAATTTATTTCCACTGCCCACATCTTACCAGTGTGAAAACCGAGGAATGGAGAGGTTAATGAATTTGTCCAAAGTCACAAGGCTAATTTAAAGCAGCAGAGCCAGGACCATGCTCCGTCTTTAGGCTCTGTTGGCGCTCCTGGTAAAATGGGAACAATGATACTCTGCCTCCTGGGCCTGTTGGGATCAAGTGAGGATTCGCAGGAAGGTGGTGTCCAGTCCACAGTGGGACCTCAACTTTGTCCCCTTCAACTAAGATCTGCATAGGAATCCAGACCAAAAAAAAAAAAAAAATCCCATAAGGAATCCAAGACAGGAGAAATCTGATAACCACCCAAGCAAACAGTACCTGTAAACCTCATGGACTGCAGGCCTCTTACATTTTTGTCTCATTGGGATACCCTGATTACTGAGAGATTTTGTGTCAGGAAGTTTCTTAATAAATTTAGTTTTGATGTTTTATTATTCAGCATACCTTTCTATCTCCAAATTAAGATAATCAAATGACCTGACAAATTTCTACCATCAATGAACCACAACTTTAAAAACCAATATATGGGGCCGACACTGTGGCACAGTAGGTTGATCCTCCGCCTGCAGTGCTGACTCTCATATGGGTGCTGGTTCTGTTCCGGTTGCTCCTCTTCCAGTCCAGCTCTCTGCTACAGCCTGGGAAAGCAGTAGAAGATGGCCCAATGCTTGGGCCCCTGTACCCGCATCGGAGCCATGGAGGAAGCTTCTGGCTCCTGGCTTCAGATCAGCTCAGCTCTGGCCATTGTGGCCATCTGGGGAGTGAACCAGCGGGTGGAAGACCTCTCTCTCTGTCTCTACCTCTGTCTGTAACTCTATCTCTTAAATAAATAAAATCTTAAACAAAAAAAAAAGGTAAGGAAATACATAATGGCATGTGATTAAGTCAGTTTTTCCAGTCTCCAGGGTCTCTCATTGTCCTTCTAGTCAATACTAGCATAACAGTTTCAGAAGCAAGGGTTGCAACCTACAGAGTCTAACATGAACCTCATTACCCTAAGAGCCAGAAGCCCTTATATCAACCCATACAGGCACAGCACTTTCTTTCCTTTGTTTTAAAAGAATTTATTTATTTATTGGAAGAGTTACAGAGAGGGAGAGACAGGGTGAACTTCCATGTGCTGGTTCACTCCCCCAGACGGCTGCAATGGCTAACACTGGGCCAGACGGAAGTCAGGAGCCAGGAGCTTCATCCAGGTCTCCTACATCGGTGGCAGGGACCCAAATACTTGGGCCTTCTTCCACTGCTTTCCCAGGTCATTAGCAGGGAGCTGGATTGGAAGTGGAGTAGCCGGCCCTTGAACCGGCGCCCATATGGGATGTCAGGACTGCAGGTGGCTTTACCCGCTACGCCACGGTGCCGGCCCCCAGGTACAGTTCTGTCAGTCTGCAAAGCCCTTTCAGAAATCCATGTTCAATAAAAAACCACTAGGTGTTATTCATGCTTTACAGGGAATTATAACCAAGCCCAGAGTGGCCATGATTCTCATCCATCCAGTGCTTGCTTTGTATCTACTATGGGTTAGGCAGCATGCTGATGGCAGTGAGGCAGAGCCAGGACCTAGGACCTAGCCCGGAGAGACAGATCAAAGAGGACAGGACGGTCCGGTCAGTGCCTTGAGGGGCACTCATGGGGTGCTGTGAGAGCAATGAGGGGAAATCCCTGAGTCTGAGGGCTGGGGGCAGGCGGGGAGGGGGAAACTTTGCCAGGCAAGCTAGTGAAGCAAATGGGGACCCCAGGGGCAGCTGGCAGGCAGACCCAAAGGACAGCCAAGTACAACAGCACAAAGGAAACAACGCGGTACAAATGAGGACGTGCCGCAGGTTTTTCCCAGCTGGTTCTCTGTCTCACAGACATGAAGAATTGTTCTGGAGAACAAAGACAAGCACCCCACTACAAGCTCCGCTTGCAGAATGGGCCACACCAACGATGTAGGCTGAGCGGGAAAGACGATTACTGAGAGAAGCAGAGAAAGTGCCCAGTCAGGAGGGCTCCCGCAAGGAGGGTGCAACTGTTGAGGGCTGAGGGGCTAGGAGATTTTAAGGACCATACAGAGGATATTCCCAAGACTGGTTGATGAAGCATTTAATGTGAACCAATCAGGGAGCTGGAAGGAACTGATTGGCCCAGGAGAGATGTAAATGAGGCATTGAGAGGTCTCCAATCATGGAAGCAGTTGCTTAAGTGAGGGATAGAGGTGTAAATAAGGGGATTGAGAAGTGACCATTTTGATTGAGCTAAATTAAGTCACCAATCACCTAAGTCCTTTACAGAAACCTGTTGTCTGATGTCTCTTAGGTCCTCCAAGACTCATCTCCAGACGGCAGGGAGGTGCCGCCCTGGTCCCGTCTACCTGGCCTGGAATCGATCTCCCTGTCAGAGGAATTTTATCCACTGCCTCAAATTCTGAGCACCGCCTAAGTGTGGGGCTTGTGCTGGTTGATAAGGCTCCCAGCATGCACCACACTAAGTCCTTGCCTTCAAGGAGTCTGAAACAGACATAAGAATCTTAGTCAAGGGGCCGGCGCTGTGGCTCAGCGGGTTAACGCCCTGGCCTGAAGCGCCGGCATCCATTATGGGCACTGGTTCGAGACCCGGCTGCTCCTCTTCCGATCCAGCTCTCTGCTGTGGCCTGGGATAGCAGAAGATGGCCCAAGTCCTTGGGCCCCTGCACCCAAGTGGAAGACCCTGAAGAAGCTCCTGGCTCCTGGCTTTGGATCAGCACAGCTCTGGCCGTTGCGGCCAACTGGAGAGTGAACCATTGGATGGAAGATCATGCTCTCTGCCTCTCCTCTCTCTGTGTAACTCTGACTTTTGAATAAATAAATAAATCTTTAAAAAAAAAAATCAGTCAAGTTAAAATGTGGATAGTGGAGGACGTAGCTCAGGGGACTAAGCTAGAGGAACCAGAAGCAGGTCCTGTTGCAGCAGGGAAGGGCTGGAGCATGCCAGGCACAGGTGAGGAGAGAGGACTCCAAGCACACAGCAGGCGAGAGTCCCTGCTGTAGTTTGCTCGCTGCAAACAAGAACCAGCACGGGTGGGCACGGTGAAGACGGTGCAAGGTGTGGCGTGCACAGACTCTGATTACAGAGGCCCCGCAGGCCGTGACAGCTCATTTGAAATTGATGTTCTGAGTGCTGAAGAAACCCCACAAGGGCTCTGAGGGAGGCAGCACTGCCACGGCTTCAGTTACAGTTCTAAAGGGTAACTCTTGGTGCCAGGTACTGGGGACACCAGCGAGGATATTGCTAGAAGCTGGGTGACAGACTGCCGCCGTTTGGGTTGTGGTGGAGACACGTGATCGGATCTGAGACAGATCTGGAGGCAGAGGGGATTGGGTGTGGAGACATCAAGGAGTGGCAGACATGATGTGATGTCCCAAGATGGAACCTCAGCAAGAGGGAACATCAAGAGTTTGCCCTTGAAAGTGTTAAAACCAAAGACGCTTTTCAGGCATCTGGTGAAGATAGCCCATGTGCAGCTACCTCAGCAGAGGTCAAGATTAGTTCTGAACACAGAGTTAACTGGCCTACAGATAGCACGGAGAACTCGAGAATGGAATGCAAACTTCTAGGAAGGGCTATGCAGAGAAAACTCATGTCAAAGCCCACAGCAGGGGGCGGGGGGGACAGCGCTGTGGCACAGCAGGTAAAGCCACCGCCTACAGTGCCAGCATCCCACATGGGTGCTGGTTTGAGTCCCGGCTGCTCCGCTTCCTATCCAGCTCTCTGCTATGGCCTGGATCCTTGGGCTGCTGCACCCAACTGGGAGACCTGGAAGCTCCTGGCTTTGGCCTGGCCTGGCCCCGGCCATTACTGCCATGTGGAAGTGAACCAGAGGATGGAAGACCGTTCTCTCTCCTTTTCAAATAAATCTTAAAAACAGATGGAGGGTTTGCTCGAAAGGAAGGAGGAATAACAGGATGCTTATATCCTGACGGAAAGACCCACGGGAGATGAGATGGAAGAGCTGCAAGCAGCAACAAACCCACTCCCTCCACCTTCTCACCTCTAGCACAGGCCAATTCCTTTGCTCCATTATCTCCCATGATTCTCAAACGCTGGCACCCTCCAGGGCCCTGGGCCTAGCATCCTGCTCGTCTCTCTCCACGTCCTCCCTGGTACCTTGCCAAGCTCTGCTGTTTCAAACGCCTCGCAGATCGCTGTCCCGTCTACCTCTCCTCAGCAGTGCTCACGCTGAAGATTCTCACTGAGAGCTCCGCGGGCACCAACACCAGAGCCAGCCCTTCCCTCCCTGGCCTCTCTTCTACCCGAGTTTTGAGCCAGACAGGGCTCCACAACCAGCCCAAGGGGCCAGCAAGTGGGAAAGCCAATATATCAACACAGGTCGGCCTGGCTCTTAAACACAAGCTCCACTACACTTCCCTTAAAGTTAGTTCCTGTAGTTACTTCTTTTTAAAACACATCACATTATGGGCGCCGGGTTCTAGTCCTGGCAGCCCCTTTTCCAGGCCAGCTCTCTGCTGTGGCCCGGGAGGGCAGCGGAGGATGGCCCAAGTGCTTGGGCTCCTGCACCCACATGGGAGACCGGGAAGAAGCACCTGGCTCCTGGCTTCAGATCGGTGCAGCGCTGGCTGCAGCGGCCATTTGGGGAGTGAACCAACAGAAGGAAGACCTTTTTGTCTGTCTATAACTCTACCTGTCTAATAAGAAAAAAAACACACACACACACACACATCACAGAAATCTTTATTAGTACAAGCTATTCATACTGAAGTCGGCAAGAGAAAGTATCGCTTTATGATAATAAATATTCGTATAAGAAAAAAGTCTGCAAAGTGGTTTATTTTCACACGTTATTGCTGGAAGAAGTCCTTCAAACAAACCAGTGCACTGTAAAAAGTCAGAGGCGTCCGTGTTTTCGATTTCATCACCACTGCTTTAGTATGTATTATCTGTAAAACTTTATGTTTGTGTTTTTAAAGAGCTGCTAGTCCAGATGACAGTAACTCTCGGGTGTTTACACGTGCACGTTTCTGACTTGCTCGGAGGCTACATTCGGGTTGTGAACTGTCTCACTGTCTTTTCACTCTCTCTTTTTAGCTCTTCAATGTGCGCATCCAGTCGCTCCAGAATGTGATGAGACCGCAGCTCCTCCTCTTCCAAAAACCGGGTAGCTATTGAGCCAAGCGGGGACACAGGCAGAGAAGACTACAAGAGAAGCAAATTTTGACGTGTGTAAGCACAGCATTATATCTCCAAGACACATAATTCATGATACTTCCTAACTAGCAATATCAAAAGGGGATTATTGTTCCTCTAAAGAAATCTTTGTTTTCAATGATGACAGTAAAACAAAAAATCCACAGAGATCTCTCCCTTCCTGACCCAAGCTGTGTCACTACAAAGTCTCATCTAAGTACGAGCATAAGGTACTAAGCCTTGGTCTGAGACTCTCAGCTTAGACTAGCACAGGCTAGCACCTCTGATTCCAAAGTCCAGCATTTGAAACGCTCTGAAGCAAACTCTGAGCACCAGTCCGATGCCACAAGTAGGAACTGACACAGCTGACCTCATGTGATGTCTCACAGTTAAAACACAGGTGCACTACAGACGCTTTGTAGGATTACCTTCAAATTACATACAGTGTGCATGAATTCTATAAACATAGGTTCCAACTCCAAGATAGCTCGTGTATGTATGTAAAAATATTCCAAAACTTAAAAAAAAAAAAAAAAAAAAAAACCACGAGTGCAAAACACTCTGGTCCCCAGCATTCTGGATAAGGGATACTCAATCTGTATGTCCTCCTACACCCCAGAAGAGAATATGTCTATGATGTAAAACTCATTTTAAAATATGAATGCTATTTTCATTTTAAAGCACAGAAAAACTACCAATAATACATCAGATGCCAGTTAAAGTCAGTTATTTTTTTCTCTTCCAAAATTCCAGCCCACAGTCCTGTCTGAAATCTTTGAGGCCACTGGAGTTCCAGAAGTCAGATTTTCTAAAGGTGATACAGGACATACGCCATACGCACTGCTCCTCGCCCACAGCAGGTGCGCTCTGAGCTGTCACGGACACAATCGTGCCCTCAGAGGAAATACACACACACACAGTTTACAATCCTAAATCATAAACACAACTCATCCTAGTCTGTGTTCTTTATCTTACAAAAGAGAAATAAGGTCTGAAGCACTAAGTGGCTCTCCCACTAACCAGTTTGGAGCTGGGGTTCAGGCCCACGCCGGCCCGGAGCTGAGCTGCAGGTACTACACTGTGCCAGCCCCGGCAGCTCCGCCTTGCTGGACCTCAGCTGGGGACTCAGGTCTTTGGCCGCCCTGTGCATGTCCATAGGGGACTGCAGAAGTGCCACTGAGAGCAAAGAGGTGATTACAACTGAAGTGTAAGGATCAGGCTGATTCATAGACACAGAATCTACACGAGGGCCAACTGCACTCCCCTCGTGGAGCCCAAGGTGACACCCCACACCAGCAGAGCAAAGCCGTGTGGACACTCACACAAGGGGGTAGGTCTACACACACAAGAGTGCCTCAGAAAGTATGTGGGGAAGTGAAAGCAAGATTTTATTTTGCTGTGAAAAATTTTGAAATCCATGCATAATTTTCTCACAAAACACATTTTCCACGTACTTCTTGAAGATGCCCTGTATGCATGATTTCAGTTTTTAATTTTTTCAAAATTCCAAAATAATCTTATATTTCGATTCTACTTTTGCACAAACTTTTTGAAGTACCCTTATCATATCAGGAAGGTTTTGGTGCCAAAAAAGTTTTGCTCTCAAACTCAGGAAGGAAGTTAGTTTTCAGGGCTTTTCTTGGATTTCAGTATTATATTGAACTGAAGTGGGCGTTTAATTTCAAAACTAAAAGAACACCTTTACTTGGGCCTGTTGCACATTAAAAAGCCAAAATACCAAACTTTTACCGAGGTCCGACCACAGCTGATGACAGGAAATGAGTGGCCGAGGCAAGTGCTCCAGGGAGAAGGCAGGCGTGGCAGAGCCTGCAACCCTGTCGGCACAGCATTTAAGGCACCTCCAGCACCAGGTCCCTGCAGTGGGCCCACGCCAGGCCCTGCGCACGTGGGATGCACTGGCCTCCTCCACCTCCACCCCCACCCAGCCATGTCCCTGGCCCTGATTCACTGTCTGGGCCTCTGGACTACCTTCCTAGAACTAAGCCTCCCAGCACAAAATTGACCTTCTCTGAAAAAGGAAGGGCACTTCCAATTGGGATTAAAGACAAATGCATCCCTATAATTTCCGTTTGTATCTCAGAACGGGTATGTATTTTTGAAGTCTTGGCCGAATGCATCTGCACAAGCAAAGCCATCAAGACAGCGTGGAGACACCCGAGAATGGCAAGATGCACTTAGGGGAGACAGCCAGAGGGAAACAAAGAAAAACAAAACCAGAAAACCACACTGGTTTCAATAAGTAAACCAAAAGAGAAAGGAAAGGGATCTAAGTAAACTAAGAAACTAGTCAGATTGGAAAGGTTCCATACCGAAGACATAAACTCCTCTTGGTCATTCATACTCTCAGATACACTGTCAGAAAAGTTGGCTTCATTCATATCTAGTGTGGAAGGCAAAGAGTGAGTCTGACACAGAAAGTAAGAAGGCAAAGAGACGGTGGAGCTGCAAGGGCTGATCGGAGAAGTCAGGGGGCTGAGGACCCTGGCCAGGGGCTCAGGGCTGTCCGCCGGCTGTCCTCGGGGGGGATGCCGACCTGCTTTGTAGTGCTCAGTCTTTGCCTCACCAGGCCTGCGCTGGCTGTGGGTTGGCCTGGAGAGTGGATTAGAAAACAAGACAAATAAAACACAACATGAGCACCCACTCCACCAGAGGCTCTGGACTTCTAATCCCCACTGTGAGCCCCTGCCCTCACACAGTCCATGCTTCCAGAGTAATCCAGCGTGGCTTGTGCTGCGACAAGGGAAGTGCTGTGCACACAGGCAGGGACCCAACCTCACCAGGCCCTGGAGGTGAGGGTTGCAGAAGAGGGAAGGTGGGGTTGAGGGTGCCAGCAAAGCCTTTTGGTAGAAAAACATGTGAGTTACATGGTATAAGCTATAATCAGGCGGCTTTTCATTGCATGCTTACTTTTTAGGGCAACAGCCTATAACAAAGCGACCAAAAGCTCAGAGGAAGCTTTTAATTCTACTCCTTCTGGGGGCAAGTGGGCTTGAGGAGGTGGAAGGCAGCACAAGGAGACTCGGGAACACAGCCGCTGTGTCCACCCACAGCCAGAGTGCACAAAACTAAGGCTTCCACGAAGTGCTCTACCACCTGCCCCTGGCTCTTTTTAACCTGATTGTAGCTTCCCTTGTGCACACGGTCCTGCAGAATTCGAGTCCTTTCATGTCTCTACGCAGAACTTATTCTCAAAGAGATGAGAATTAGAGTGCAACAGGACACATTCGAAATCATCCTTAAGGGTGGGCATTTAGCCCAGAGGTTAAGACACGGGTTTGACAACCACGACCCATGCTGGAGTGCCTGGGTTCAAGTCCCAGCTATGCTCCTGATTCCACCTTGTCGCCAGTGCCTACTCCGAGAGGCAGCAGGAGACGGTTTAAGTACTTGGGTAACCCTGTTAACATGGGAGACCTGGACTGAATTCCTGGCTCCCAGCGTCAGCCTCCCCCAGTCCCCACTGTTATATATCCGGGAGTGAACCTGTGAATGGGAGATGTCTCTATCTCTGTTTCTCTTTGAAACGAAAAGAAAATTTAATAAATCAATAAATACATAAATAACTCGCAACAAATTTTACTTGAACTCCGTTTCCTCGAACTCAGCTGTTCTGCTCTGTGTTGGTTTGAAAGTTCTGTCAGGTTTTTTTTTGCACATCTTAGTAGAAATCTCCAGCTGAGATTTGGTATCCAACAAATCTTTCTGTAGTTGCTGATTTTCGGACACTAATTTATTTAATGCATCAATATAATTCTCCTGAAGATCTGCTAGTGAGATCTCTTTTGCCTGATAAAAAAGAATACCAGAGTCACTTAATTTGTACAAGAATACATGTGATCTGTGATATTGCTGGTGGAAAAACTTTTTTTTTTTTATAGTTCCAACTAATCTATGGCTTTACTTTAGCAAAACTGAAGATTTTTTTTTTAGTCCTCTTGAAACCAAGAGAAAAATGGTTCCGTTTCTTGGTGTAACTGGACTAGGAGGCTGGAAGCACAATGAGCTTCCTTATGTGCCAGAGGACACCCAAGGTGCAGGAGGAGGATGGGACTGGGAGCGGGGAGGCTGTGGTGAGAGCAGAAACGGAAGACAGGAGCCAGCAGCCTGGTCCTTCTGACCAGCCCAGGATACCCAGAGAAAACCCAGACACTTACTTCAAATAAAAAGACTGTCTTAATAAACCACGTTTTATATTTTTAAATTTGAAAAGCAGAGAGACAGAGAGAGAGATTAGAATGAAAGTTTCTGACAAGGAATTCTGGCTGACAGGAATAAGTAAATACTCCTTGTTGTTAAATGCTTTTACATAACTTTGGCATCTGTTCTTACATGTACATTTGGATAAAGCAGAACTCAAGTACAAGGACACTTTAAAAATTTCATGGAAAATGGTGTAAAGAAGTAAGTCTGTAGGGTGACGTTTGGCCTGGTGGTTGGGACGCCCATGTCTCCTATCAGGAGGCCTGGGTTTGATTCTTGGCTCCCTGGCTTCTGATTCCAGCTTTCTGCTGGTAGAGCCTCCAGGACGTGGTGCCTGGGTTCCTGCTGCCCACACTGGAAACCTGGAATGAGCTCCCAGGCTCCCAGCTTCAGGCCCCCCTCTGCCACTGCAGGAATGTTGGGGGTGGGGGGAGCTGGGGTGTGTGGACTGGTTGATGGGAGCTCTCTCATTCCCTGGGTGTGTGTGTGTGTTGTGTGTGTGTGTATCTCAGCTTTTCAAATTAGTAGATTTTCTAAAGATAAGTTTATTTCAGTGCAAAAAATTTTGAAATCCATGCAGTTTTTTTTGTAATGCATATTTTCCATGAACTTTTTGAAGGTTCTCTGTATATGGCAGGAATTACTGCCCTGGTCTGCTCTTAGTTCTGTGACATAAATTATATTGCTCTTCAATTCTAGGTAGTTCCTGGTAAAACAGTAC
This sequence comes from Lepus europaeus, assembly GCF_033115175.1. NCBI lineage: Eukaryota > Metazoa > Chordata > Mammalia > Lagomorpha > Leporidae > Lepus > Lepus europaeus. The sequence continues at coordinate 147,200,512 of NC_084828.1, forward strand.
CTGAAAAAATGGTAGACTGGGCCATTTTTTTCTAATGACAAAATGTTTTAGCTAGTATTCTGCAAAATTATGGTGATCTTTGAAGTTTAATGTGCTGTTTAGCTTGCTCCTTTCTGCAAAAAATCTAAGAAGAGTAAGACGGTCAAGAGGGGCCTGGAAAACAGCTTGCCCAACAAGAATATAAACTCTAAAATACACCTGTTAACCACCTGTTTACTAGCAGAGCTAATGAACCAGAGACCTTTCAAACAAGCCGGCACCAAGGCGGGGTCTCGGAGAAGGGCATTTGCGGGACATTAGACAGCAAACTACCACCCATGGTTAAAAAACGGCCAATAATTTACAGGAGCTGTGGCTTTCATTATGAAGAGCATTAGAGAACTGATTCAAATAGATACTTCAACCCAACATTCATTTGTAAAAGTAATTCTCCCTCCCAAGGCAGTAAGAGGCAAAAGAGCACTTTCTAATAATAAATCTTATTAACATGTATAACACACTCACCCTGTGCGTAACCTCAAAATCGGAGCGTGTTTGAATGGCTGACAGGCTTCCCAGCAGCCAGAGTCTGAGGCATGACATCATTTAGAACACACTTTTAAAACAGACAGTGCCTTTGTCGGGCACCTTTTAAAGGTGTCTCCAAGTTGTTCTTTTATTAACAGCCCTTACGGATCGATGAACGTAAAAGGTAAAAACTGGGTAGCAAGCCCATGTCAGATGGAGGTCTTCAGGAGAAATTCAGCTGAGCAGACATCTCTGCTCACAGCCTGGCTTACGTTCCCCTGAGGGTCCCCCACTCTCAAGTATGAACTGGTAATCACCTCTTACGTAAGACTCCCTCGATAAAATACTGACAAACACTAAGCCTTTGGAGGATTCTGGAGAGTAAATCAGGTTAGTTCTTGGATTTCTCCACTACTAACTTAGTAGTGGCTTTATCAGGACATAGAAAATCATTTACCATCCATCCATCCATCAATCCATCACCCATCTTTGCCCTTACAAAATGTCTAGCTGTTGTCTCCTCTTCTGTTTTTTCCACCCTTGTGGGATGGAATTTTAAAAAGTAAAGATTCCTCTTATTACAGTTTTAGAGGGATTTGGAAAAGCAGCACAATAAAATGAGTATTTTTATCTGCTGTCTTAAAGAACAGAATCATATTTTATAGAATGAGTCCCAAATTAGCCAATAAACACTTGGATATTGCAAACACTGCAATAAGCTACCCATTCACTCCTACAGACTGCAAACTGATAAGGGCGCTCCGCAGAGGAACGCAGCAAGGACCAGTCTGACCGTGCTGCTAAGCTGTCCTCCACAAGGGCTGGGTCAGTTCACTTTCTCCTACAGTGGAGGGGAGAGCCTGTTGCCCACCTCCTTGCTAACACAGGCTGGTGTTTATCACCATCATCAGGGAGGCTGAACACTTCTACGAATAACCTATGTCCTTTGCCCATTTTTCTGGTGGATTCTCTCTCTTATTTTCTAGGGAACCCTATACTCACATATTAATATCTTATATTAACTTTCTGTCTGTTTATAGATTGTTTTTTCCTTATTATGTCTTTTTTCATGGGATCTTTTGCTGTCCAGAAATTTTACATGTTTATACTGTAAAATCTTTATGGCTTAAAATTAAAGGACCTTACCCTTATAAAAAATTATACAGGGGCTGCTGCTGTGGTGTAGTGGGCTAAGCCTCCACCTGCAGTCCCAGTTCGAGTCCTGGCTGCTCTACTTCCGATCGAGCTCTCTGCTATGGCCTGGGAAAGCAGCAGCAGATGCCCCAAGTGCTTGGGCCTCTGCACCCGAGTGGGAGACCCGGAAGAAGCTCCTGGGTCCTGGCACTGGAGCTGCTCAGCTCCAGCCATTGCAGCCATCTGGGGAATGAACCAACAGATGGAAGACCTTTTTCTCTACCTCTCTGTGCCTGTAATGCTACCTCTCAAATTAAAAAATATATATATATATACAAATAGTCTGCCATTTTTCCAGCTGAAATAAAGTACTTTCCACACAATTGTGTGGAAATAAATTCCACACAAGCCTTGTGGAATTTCTTCCACCCTAGCCTCCACAATCTGACTATGAAATTAGGATTAACTGGGAGCAAACAGAGAGCACTGTGTCCCTATTTACCCTTTTGGAGACATACACTCTGGAAGTACAGAAAAAAAGAATTTCTGTAATCTTCAGAAATTTGACCCAAACCATGGGAGAAAATGGGTGTGAACAGATTAGTCACTGCGAATTCTAAGAATCCGGTAAGAGATTCAAAAAGCATCGCACTGCTCAGCACTCCCGTGGCCACTCCTGTCCGCCCGCTGCCCAGACATCCGTGCTCACGTCGCATGCTCCTCGCTAGACCACAGCGTTTCTCATGGAGAACCCGGCCTGTCTACCGGTGTGTCCATATGGTCCCTCCTAAACACAGCGAACAGGAAGATCCCAAGTGAATTCTGTCTTGTAGAAATAGAACTAAAACTGGCTGGCGCCGTGGCTCAGTAGGCTAATCCTCTGCCTATGGCGCCAGCACCCTGGGTTCTAGTCCCAGTCGGGGCATCGGATTCTGTCCCGGTTGCCCCTCTTCCAGGCCAGCTCCCTGCTGTGGCCTGGGAGTGCAGTGGAGGATGGCCCAAGTGCTTGGGCCCTGCACCCCATGGGAGACCAGAATAAGCACCTGGCTCCTGGCTTTGGATCAGCGCAATGCGCAGGCTGCAACGTGCTGGCTGTTGGTGGCCATTGGAGGGTGAACCAACGGAAGGAAGACCTTCCTCTCTGTCTCTCTCTCTCACTGTCCTCTCTGCCTGTCAAAAATTTAAAAAAAAAAAAAAAGAACTAAAACTAAACTATTCCAAAGATGACCTGCTTTAGAAAAGATATCATAATTACAATTGTAACAACTGTCATTTCTCACTCACGTACTAAGCCCTAATTCTCTCTCCCTATGTCCTCTCTTCCCAGAACACAGACTGTGTGGTAGAGGCTTCCTGCTCCCGGAGAGCACAGCCATATTGTGCTAACCTCCTTTATTGTTCTGACTTCATTTTATTTGAGAAAATGTCTTCAAAAGGATCACTCTACCAGTTTAATCTTAATTCTCTCTTTATTACATCATTATTTACAAAGTGATGTTTTTAAAGGCTTACAGAGTAGAAAAATGTAAGGTTCTATTCATGTACCTCACGTAAGCCCAATTCCAAGTTCATTACTGTTTCAGAAAGACGACGATTTTCTAACTTGAGTGACTCCAGCTGACTCAAAATCTCCTGAAAAGGGAAAAAGAGGAAAACAATTTTTTAAATGTAACAAATAAAAAAAAAGCAACTTACAAAATTTTTCCATGTTATTTTCATTAGGCTAGCTTAAAGTCCGTATTTGTACTTAGATATATAAATACATCCTAAAAATATACTTTAAAGGTGAATTAAAAGGCATGTAATTCAAATATTTTTCCGAGATGACCCGCCTGTGAACAAGCAGCAGAGTTCCGCGCCCTGGCAAGTCCCCCCCTCCCCTGCTGGCCTCACGTTTAGCTCCGCCCTCAACACCAGGCGGAACTGCTCTTTCAGAAAACGGTGATGGAGCTCCGTCTTCATTCTAAGCTTCCGGCCTGACCTCCTGCCTTCCCTCAGCTTCCTTCCCCCTTGGCAAAAAGTATCCGCTTTCTTTCTTCACTGCTACTTCTTTTCAACTCCACTCCAACATCTCCTTCAACAAAGATGAGAAGTATCCTAAATTTGGTGCTCTTCACAGTCAATGCTTTCTCATCATAATCTCCGAGTCTCTCAGGCGATCTCAAATGCCAGCTTCATGCAAGGATTCCCACAACTAAATGCCAGCCCTAATTTAAACTTGAACTACACGTCTTCTGTGGAACTGACCACTAGGCGTTTCCATACAAAAATTCCATCCTTTATCTTAAACCACATGTGTCAAACCAATGTCCTCTCCACAGCTTCCTACTGCGTGTACCTGTCAAATTCATCACCCTCCCCCAAACTTGCTGTCTGTTCTCTACTACATTAAAGAGCACCACTTTCTACTCAGCCACCCGAGCTGAGTGACATCTTTGCCTAGCCCTGTCTACTTACCCTCCCTGGCCAATCAAATGCAAAGTCCAGTCAATTTCACCAGCCGACTATCTCCAGAACTCATGGACTTCCTTTACTCCCCTTGTGCATGCCCAGGCCACCATTTTACTGCTAGACCGGCATCTGCGTGGTCCCTTTGCCTCCTTGCATATTTTCCATTGGACAACCTTGGAGTCCTTTACTCCTGCTGTTAACTGACCTCCAGGAGCTCCAGATCCCACTGGCTCTCCTCCCACGGCTGACACAGCCCTCAGGAGCTAGTCCCTGCCTTCCACTCACCCCACTTGTAGGCCAGCGTCAGTGCCGGCAAACACGCCCTGCTCTCCCTTGGAGACCTCTGCGTGTACCCCTGCCCTCTCTCACCCAGCTCATGCGATGCGACCTCCACACCTCTTCTGCCAGTCCCTCACTTGTCCCTGTCTGCCTCACCTCACCTCCCCACCACACTAGACTGCTTGTTAACCAGCACATCCGCATCTAAGAACAAGCTACTGAGTTAATATTATGCAAATTTTATCGTTAATAAATTCAATCTTCAAAGAAACTTCAAATACAAATTTTTGTTCCAGTGTCACCTTATGCTCTATTGCTTTTTCTTCTGCTTTTTGCATCTCTGCTTTCAGCTGCTTTTCCATGTCTGAGGAGGAACACTTAGCAGAAGCAATGGTGATATCTCGTTGATGTAACTCCCTTGTTAGCTGGGAGATTTCCATCTTCATTCCTTCTAAAGCAGAACTGTAACTTTGTTCAGTCTGTAAAATCTGTTCTTTCAACTACAAAGCATAAAAGGAAGCACCACAAGTTAAGAGAAAGCATTTACATAGAAAAACGTGCTAATGATTAATACAATAAGGTAATGTTTACCTTACTTCAAGAAATGAAATTTTTCCTAGATTAAACCTGCAGAAAATCAGCAATTTACCAAGCTGCACGGCTGTGCTCAAAATCAAATGGCTACACACACTACCATTTATGAGTTCTCAACACAGAGGAGAGGGGTTACTTGAACACTAAGGACCAGTGTCCACGTCCTTGCACACTTTATTTAGAGAACAGCACCTGTGTGTGACTTTCATTCCTTGCTTACCTGCAAATGTAGAAATATTGTGTGTTCGGTTTCCTATTCCATGGAATACTAATAAATAACAAATACAAGGATACAAGGAAGAGGCTAGGTGTGATCTCAAAGAATGAAAACAGGGGCTGGCATTTTAGCGTAGTGGGTAAAGCCACCACCTACAAAACTGGCATCCCGTATAGATGGTCCCAGCTGCTTCATTTCCTATCCAGCTCCCTGCTAATGGCCTGGGAAAGCAGCAGACGACAGTCTAAGAGCTTGGGCTCCTGCACCCAAGTGGGAGACTGGGAGGAAGCTCCAGTCTCCTGGAGCCCAACAGTCTGGCCCATTCCTGGCTATTTGGGGAGTGAACCATCAGGGTAGAAGATCTCTCTCTGTAACTCTGCCTTTCAAAGACATAAAATTAACCTCTAAGAAAAAGAATGAAAACATATATATATATACATGTCAACAAACAGGAGACCAGAGCCCATTAATGAAGAGACAAACAGGTCTGCATATCTCAATACCCAACGAGGACATTAACTACATCACTGCACAGAACATACATAATCATACCAAACTTCAGCCAATAAGAAAGTGTTACATGATAGTTCACCTAACATCTTTCTGAAAGCAAGAAAATGTTTAGCTTTTAGAAAAGTTTTCATCAAAACGTGTTTAAAACAAAATTTTAGAGCTGAAAGGGGGCAGACATCTATTATCTTGAACTTATTTACATCATATCCCTGGGGATGCCAAAGAAAGAAGGTTCTTCCCCTGCACCTTCCAGGTGCTCTTCTACTCCTGAACGTCATGTGGCAGGGACCCCACTTTTCCATCACTAAAAACAATCCCTGTAATCTCTTGGCCTACAGCTCAGTCCTTCATCACATACTACTGTGCACTCCCAAACACACAAATTTTTACCTTTTTTTTTTTTTTAAATCTGACAGATAGAGTTAGACAGTGAGAGAGAGAGACAGAGAGAAAGGTCTTCCTTCCATTGGTTCACCTCCCAAATGGCTGCCACGGCCGGAGCTGTGCGGATCCAAAGCCAGGAGCCAGGTACTTCTTCCCAGTCTCCCATGCGGGTGCAGGAGCCCAAGCACTTGGGCAGTCTTCTACTGCTTTCCCAGGCCACAGAAGAGAGCTGGACTGGAAGAGGAGTAGCCGGGACTGGAACTGGCACTCATAAGGGATGCCGGCACTGCAGGCGGAGGATTAACCAAGTAAGCAACAGCGCCGGCCCCAAATTTTTACCTTCTTAATCTCTGCCCTGTACTCATTGTTATGTATTTCCATCTTCTTCAATTCTTCATATTTTTCCATTAATTCTTGGCTCAGCTGTTTACACGTTGCACTCACAGATTCCAAACTATATGACAAAAATAAAATCACATATTTAAAATAAAAACTTTTAAACACAAATTGGAATCCTGAATTTACCTTCTTGATGTCCAAGAAAGATACTAGTATCTTGCTTTACACTCAAATGAAAACTCATTTCCAACTTCCTTATCACCAGAGACAGCTAAATCCAACTCAAACTTTAGAAGATACTTTTGACTTCTGTGTTTATCTATGTTCTTTCCCTCTGCTAAAAATTTAACCACTAGTGCAAGCGTTTGGCCTAGCAATTAAGATTTCAATTAAGGCACTCACATGCCGCATCAGAGTACCTGGGTTCAATTCCAGCTTTCTCCTAATGCAAGATTCTAGGGTATGATGGTGATGGTGCAAGTAATTGGGTTCCTTCTACCCACATGGGAGACCTGGATAGCACTGGGATTCCCAGTTTTAGCCCTGGTCCAGCCCCAGTTGTTGTGGGCATCTGTGTATCAAATAAATAAATAAAACTTTACTTGCATATAAATAAATAAATAAAACATAAAATAAATAAAACTTTTCTCTAAGGAGGTCCATCCCAGTTTGTTACCTTTACACAAGAATCAATTAACCCATCACATAGAAGAGCCCCGGGGTACCACACCTCCCCTATCCCATGGCTCATTTCTATCTGTTTGCGCCTAAGTTGATAAGGTTTCCTGTCTGTCATGTGCCCTTCACCATGCCTGATTTCTCAAACATCATCTCCTTGACCACAGGGCACCTCCTTCCCAGCCCAACTGCCAATGGTTAATACCCTTTCAAGAATCAGACCAGGGCTGGTGTTCTGGCGTATGGAATTAAGCCTCTGCCTGGGACGCCAGCATCCCATATGGGCACGGATTCGTGTCTTGGCTGCTCCACTCTGGATCCAGCTTCCTGCTACTGTGCCCCCAGTAGCAGAAGATGCACCCATGTGAGAGTCCCAGATGAAGCTCCTAGCTCCTGGCTTAGGTCTGGCCCAGCACTGGCCGAGGTGGCCATTTGGGGAGTAAACCAGCAGATGGAAGAACTATCTCTCCATGTCTCTCCTTTTCTCTCTGTAACTCTGCCTTTCAAATAAATAAATCTTTAAAACAAAGAATCACAGTAGCACTTACCAGATTAGAGCCACTCAAACTCTCACTCCTCTCGTCACCTTCCACACGATTTATTTCTAATCCTTACAGCTTGAATGTAATACTTTTTGAAGGATTTCCACTTTAAACTGACTAGTTAAGCTGCTCTCAGGTCTTTCAAAATGTTATATTTTCTCTCTCAACCTATACATTCTATGATTAAAATAACGTCTTGCACTTCTTATGTCCCCCCAAATTTGTCCATCATTGTCTTATGGTGGCTCCAGACAATGAAATGCTCAATACCCACCGGGAGACCGTCAGTACAGACAACTTTTCGAAAAATTTGGTGTGAAAGAAAGCATGACTTTGTAGATTAAAGGAGGGTTTTAATGATTTTTCCAAGATGGGCGAAATTACAGCATATTTTTTATCAGTCAAAATGATCATGCAGAACAAAGAAAAGCTGATGCTGGGGAAGAGGCAGGGCACAAGTGCAAAGCAGAAGTTGGGAGCACAGACCCTGTACCACCCACACATCCACAGTAAAAGATTAAGACCAGACATGGGCAGACTGACACAGCTGGTGGCAGGAGGATCAGCAAGTTCTTTTTAATTGCTTCTGTCTTCTCACTGAAGTAAGTGAGGCCATTTGTGGACACTAGAGAAAAATACTTAAATGCTTTCACTAAGATTATTTATTAGCTTATTTATCAATATGATGATCAAAAACTCATGTTAACAACTTGCAGGTTTGGAGGTGTGTATGTAGTTATCTACCTGCCTTCGAGACGGGTGACCTCCGCCTGCAGGAGCTCTTCACTGCTGTGGGTAAAATCCAGCTGGGAGAGCACACTGTCCAGGTCCCCCTGCCCTGGACAGACCTCCTTCCTTTCCGCCTGAGACCCCGCTGGTAGCCTGCGGAAGGACACACGTCACTGTTAAAAGTGTTCTGTCTTTGCAAACAAAAATAACGCACAACCAGTCTGCACTTCCCAGCTGTTTGGGGTAATTAAACGCTGTGGAACTCGTCTGTTTGTCTCCTGCCTTATGAAAACAACACTGAGACGGTACGGAGTCAAGAGGCACTGCTTCTCCAAAGACCCTGGATCAACTCACGCCTTTCTGAATTGGGATTTGGCCTGTTTTTCAAGGGAAAAAGGTCGACAAAATAACAAAAATCACTTTGTTGACACATGATACCTGAGCCGAGGAAATTGGGAAGGTACAGCAGAGTTCTGACAAGAGTCAAAGTGTGTACCAGCCTTGAATCAAGCAAAAGGAGCACACAGGATTAACTCCACTACAACACTCTTGCAATAATAATTCATATATAAAAATTAGTTTCAGCAATGTTCTTCAAAGGGTCAGTTCACAGCCTGGCCCAGCCCTAGCATTGCAGCCATTTGGGGAGCGAACCAGAGAATGGAAGATCACTCTCTCCCTCTATCTGTAGCTCTGCCTTTCAAATAGATAAAAAAATCTGAAAGAAAGGGGGGGGGGGGGCGGGGAGGCTAGCTCCCAGGCTGGCGGTTCTGCCAGTACTAATGACCCATTCTATGCAGAAAGGGAAGGGAAGGGGAGGGAAGGAGAGGGGAGGGGAGGGAAGGGGAGGGGAGGGGAGGGGAGGGGAGAAAAAAGGGGGGGAAGGGGAAGAGGGAGGGGAAGAGAAGGGAGGGAGGGAGGGAGGAGGAAAAGCCCTAGCTCCCAGACTGGCTGTTCTGCCAGTACTAGTGACCCATTCTTTTTTTTTTTTTTTTTTTTTTTTTGACAGGCAGAGTGGACAGTGAGAGAGAGAGACAGAGAGAAAGGTCTTCCTTTTGCCGTTGGTTCACCCTCCAATGGCCGCCGCGGTAGCGCGCTGCGGCCGGCGCACTGCGCTGTTCCCATGGCAGGAGCCAGGTGCTTATCCTGGTCTCCCATGGGGTGCAGAGCCCAAACACTTGGGCTATCCTCCACTGCACTCCCTGGCCACAGCAGAGAGCTGGCCTGGAAGAGGGGCAACCGGGACAGGATCGGTGCCCCGACCAGGACTAGAACCCGGTGTGCCGGCGCCGCAAGGCGGAGGATTAGCCTGTTGAGTCACGGCGCCGGCCACTAGTGACCCATTCTATGCAGAAAGGGAAGCCTTCTAGGAATCACAGAATTTTACCCAGAGTGCACCCTGACCAAGGCGTTTCTAACTTTCTGAACACCATAGTCTCTGCTAGGGCCCCAAACTGGAGGTAGAAAAAACCAACCACACAAAATTATGTAACACTACATAAAAAAATCTAACTCCAAAATTAAAACTGAGAAAACCTGCAATGTGATCAAGCACGAAGTTATGAATATACAATATTAAAACTAGTGCTCACACCAAACCACCAAGTGGGGAAGACAGGTAATAGATAAGACTGAATTAACCTTGGGGCTTCTGCTGTGCACTGAGAGTCAGCTGCCTTTAATCTGGCTTGTAGGCTTTCCTTCTGCAGTCTTGCCTCACGGATGAGATTTTCTTGGGACTGAAGACTGGCCTTCAGTTCTTTCTTCTCTTCCTGAAGAGCCTGCAAAATGCTCAGAAAAACAGTCAGACGTTATTATGATTTTTGGATTTCATGAGAAAAGGGAGCTAGGAGATCAGACTGCAAGTAACATAACAGGTACAATATTAGTAAAGCCATCAATATCTGTTCCATCAGCTACAGAATAGGGAAGAAACCATGGACTTCGGAACCTAGCTCTGGGCTAATGAACTTCTCTTAAATCTCCCAGACACACACTTCTTCCAGGTCAGTAGCCTTGAAGCACACCTCTAACAGTTTTTCAGACTCCCTCAACTTGTCTTCCTTTTGCTGCTGCTCCTGCAGAATGTTCATGTTGGTTCCAACCAAGTCATTGACCCTCATGGTCAAGCGCTCTATCTCCAGCTCGTTGGCACAGATGGTGTCGTTGGCCCGCTCCAGTCGGCTGCTCAGGTGCTGGATCTCTGACTGGCTGGACAGCTCCACAGACTCCAACTTCTGTTTCCGGTTGGCAAGCTGAGCCTAAGAAACACACAGATCATCCTTAGGTGAGAGGGAAATGATAAAAGAATAAATGATGAAGGAGGAAGACTTGAAGGAAGCTGAGTTTCAACTTCGTAACAACATAACGCTCACTGAAAACATAAATCTTTAAAATTACAGATCACAATTCCAGTGTAAAGAGCCAACAACATTTTACCAGATCACTACCACAATATGAAAGAGTCAACCCAAGTTCAGATTCACTGGAGTAACTGCTCCGTAAACATTGTCTCCAAACTTCCAGCAGCCCCAGGGCTTGGCAGGGCACAGCTGGGAAACCACTGCCCAGGAGCCAGGGGCTTCCTCCAGGTCTCCTACTGCTTTCCCAGGCCACAGCAGAGAGCTGGATCAGAAGAGGAGCCACTGGGACTAGAACCGATGCTCAGCCAACTATGCCACAGGCCCCAACCTACAGTCTTAAAGTAAGCTCAGTGTTGAAGTTAGAGTTTATCTAGTGGGTCTAGATTTACTCTACTTAAAAACTAACCAACTCCTGTTTTGAAGAACCAAGAACATAGCTTCCTTTTTGAATTTACTATTTCAGTCATATAAAAATACACGAAGTGTTTTTAAGTACAATGAAAAGGACAAATCCTAAATTTTCATTAACTAGCATGAACACAGGAGGCCTACACTGTCCACCCTGGCAGTCACTGGCTACTGGGCGTCTGAGCTGCAGCTGCTCTGAACTGAGTGTGAAACACACACTGCATTTCAAAGACTTGGTTAAAAACATACGTTATCTACTTACAAATGTTGCAATGATATTTCTGACAAACTGGGTTAAATAAAAATATTTTTAAATTAACTTTACCATTTTTACTTTTTAAATGCAACTGTTAGAACATTTTAAAATTATACACGTGACTCTTATTTATTTATTTATTTATTATTTGACAGATAGAGTTAGACAGTGAGAGAGAGAAAGGTCTTCCTTCCGTTGGTTCACCCTCCAAATGGCCACCACGGTCCGAGCTATGTCGATCTGAAGTGAGGAACCAGGTGCTTCCTCCTGGTCTCCCATGCGGGTGCAGGCACCCAAGCACTTAGGCCATCCTCCACTGCCTTCCCGGACCACAGCAGAGAGCTGGACTGGAAGAGGAGCAACCAGGACTAGAACCCAACACCCATATGGGATGCTGGCGCTGCAGGCGGAGGATTAACCAAGTGAGCCACAGCACCGGCCTCCATATTTTATTTTTATTAGTGTTGCACTAGGTAATCTCTAGAATAACTCTTTTAATACTAAATAATCATATAAATCATTTATAAAACAACTATTTCAAATACCTGGCTTTAGGGGTACTTTAAGGCTAACATGTTTTTAAATTTTTTTTTGTTTGCACTAACCACTGCCATTAATTTTTTTGAACCAGAAATTTCCCTTATTAATCTAACATTTAGCATTTTAATTAGGTTACTGGAGTGAGTGGAATTTTTTCAACATATAAATCACAGCAGATGAGGCTAAAACCAAATTAAGGAGGTAGAAAGATGTAGGGAGGTTGGATAATGGGTACCAAAATACAGTTAGAAGGAATAACCCACTAGGATGTTCTATAATACACTAGGATGGTTCTCGATTACAATTTGATATACAGTTTATAAAGAACTAGAACAGAGAGCTTGAAAGTTCCTACCACAAAGAATTGATAAATGTGATCATTACATATTCTATACACATATGGGACTGTTACACTGTACCCCATAAATATGCACATTATATGTCAATTAAAAATAAAAGTGGCCCGGCGCTGTGGTGTAGCCAGTAAAGCCACCTGCCGCCTGCAGTGCTGGAATCCCATATGGGTGCTGGTTCGAGACCCGGCTGTTCCACTTCTGATCCAGTTTTCTGCTATGGCCTGGGAAAAAGGTAGAAGATGGCCCAAGCCCTTGGGCCCCTGCACCTGCGTGGGAGACCTAGAAGAAGCTGCTGGCTTCTGGCTTCGGGTTGGCTGAGCTTCAGCCGTTGCAGCCATTTTGGGAAAGAACCAGCGGATGGAAGACCTCTCTCTCCCTCCCTCCCTCTGTAACTACCTCTCAAATAAATAAATAAAAAATTTAAAAAATAAATAAAATAGTGAAGAAGGAAAGAAAGAAGGCATGCAAGCTAGCTGGCAAGCAGGCAGGTGATTTCCATCACAGAGAGGAAACACAAGTGGGCAGCTAAAGGGTAGGAGAGAACAGGGAAGGGCTGGGGATTGGAGGCAGAATCCAAATCCCTGCTGGCTCTGGGGTATGTACTTTCTGGTGCTCCAAGGAAATGATTTTCCCAGACAGTGAAATTATTGAGAACAAACAGGATTTGAATCAACAAAGGTGTTTTATTTTCCAAGAATCCTAGTATGAAGGTGAGCTCACCTCAGACGTCAATCCCTAATCCCTAGTCCCTTACCGAACTCCCCATCAACGCCACCTCCAAATGCATCATGCAGGCCGCTGGCTTGCAGCACTCCCAGCCGGCAGCAGCTTGAAGAGCCTGCAGAGAACCCAGCTCCCTCTGAGAGCCTCTCTCCACTGCTGTGTCTGTGTCACTAGGAACCGTCAGCAGGAGGTCTGGGACATTTCAATTAACTCTGATAATTCTACCACAACACATTAACGTTTCAGATCCTCCTTTCTTCCTAAGCTGTATTTAAAAATCCAATGTGCATCCTCATATATATCGAACAGCAGGTTTAAAATTAACTCGAATATTATCCTATAGCTAAATATTTCAAAAGGAAAACATACATGCACCTCTACTTTCTCACACATTACCTAACAGCTAAATATCTTACACTCTGTGCAGGCTAAATTTTTAACTTTCTTTCAGATGTTCTCTGTGTTCGCCAAGATTTCCCCAGACCCTTCCTTTTCAAAACTGTATGACCTAGGGAAGGGGGAAGATAGCAGGTGATTTCTTGCTTCCTAAACAGAAAGGACCTTGCATTTTAAATTATACCAATCCTTTTCTTATCCTTATATAACCTCATTCTGTCACTGCATCTAATAAATCACATTGTTTAAAACTGGTACTTTTTAATGAAACACACTTTAATATGATAGAATACCCTCCATTACTTTTCTTTTAAAAATGTTGGCTAGTATATTCATTTATTATTCTGCATTCTGTCAAATCCTCAAGATGTAACAATCAGTAAATCATGTAGATAATCATTTGAAAAAAATTTTCACTTTTGTCAGATACCTTAGACCAAAACAATTTTTAGATATAATACAAATTAAATTATAAAGCAGTAGAAGAAATCTTGGCTTAAGTAAGAAAGTATAGTATGATATCAAAGATTGAAACCTTAAAGAAAAAAACTGACATAATAAGTGGTTCTAAGTAATTGTTTATAAAACAATATATTTTCATAAAACTGCTTGACAAAATTAATGTGAATTGGATAAACACACAACAGCAAAAGGCTCATAGTCCATACTCACTGTCTGAAGAGCTCTTTCAAAACAGTAAAATGTACACATCAAAGAAAAAAAGGCAAAGGACACAATTTACAAAAGAATGAAAAAGGCTAGAAAACAGATTAAGTGTTCAACCCCATTCAGAATTACAGAAATGCAAATTAAAAAACTAATCAGGTAGTACCATTTTTCCCCTAATTAGATTGGCAAAGACAAGTCTAAAATTCGGAGGAGACAAAAAAAAAAAAAAAAAACGGGGGCTCAATGTTGAGCAATGGACATTCTCAGATATTTCTAGAAAGTCTGTATCGATCCATCTCTGGAGAGCACTTTTACAATAGACATTAAAATACTTAAGTGGGTGTGGTCACAGTTTTCTACTGAGGAGCTTGGAGGTGGCAGATGGCTTGAAGACACGCTGAGGGTGACAATGGGATCCGGCGTCCTCAGCCAGGCCAGGACTTCCCAGCTTGGCAGTACACAAAAGTATATACTAAAATCTTTAAGAATGACTATTCTGGGCTGGGGCTGTGGTGTATCATGGGTAAAGCTGTGCCCTAAGTGGGCACCAGTTCAATCCCAGCTGCTCTACTTCTACAGCCTGGAAAAACAGTAGAAGATGGCCCACGTCCTTGGGCCCCTGCACTGATGTGGGAGACCTGGTAGAAGCTCCTGGCTCCTGGCTTCAGGCTGGCACAGCTCCAGCTCTTGCAGCCATCTGGGGAGTGCACCAAGGGACGGACGATCTCTCTCTTTCTCCGCGTCTGCCTCTTTGTAACTCTGCCTTTCAAATAAATAAATAAATCTTTAAAAAATTGAATAGAATACTGTATTTAAAAGTTCTTAGTATAGTTCTGTGACTTAGTAATAAGCACTCCAAAGGGCATCTTCAGAAAGCTTAGTGAGCTGATCACTCAGCACTCTGAGAGGGAGCCTTCAGACAGGCCATGGAAAAAGCATATGATTAAAAATTTCCCATCGATTTCAAAATGTTTACATGCCAAAAGAAACTTGTCAGGGCTGGCACCGCGGCTCAATAGGCTAATCCTCTGCCTGCGGCGCCAGCACACGGGGTTCTAGTCCCGGTTGGGGCACCGGATTCTATCCCGGTTGCCCCTCTTCCAGGCCAGCTCTCTGCTATGGCCCGGGAAGGCAGTGGAGGATGGCCCAAGTCCTTGGGCCCTGCACCCGCATGGGAGACCAGGAGAAGCACCTGGCTCCTGGCTTCAGATCAGCGCGGTGCGCCGGCCGCAGCGGCCATTGGAGGGTGAACCAATGGTAAAGGAAGACCTTTCTCTCCGTCTCTCTCTCTCACTGTCCACTCTACCTGTCAAAAAAAAGAAAAAAGAAAAAGAAAAAAAAGAAACTTGTCTCTTAATTTCATATTTCCATGAACTTTTTGAAGTACATTTTTAAATATTTCATGGAAAATTTCAAACGCACACAAGTACAGAGCACACAAGGCGCTAAGCCCTGTACGCTCGTTGCTCAGCTGCTGCCTGTTCACAGCTCCTTTCACGCACACAGCCCAGTCTTCCTATCAAATGTATGCAGTGCGATGTACGTTGTACACAGGCACTTACATCAAAATGACAATCGTGGTAAACATCTAAAAGAGAATTGTAAGTGACTTTATTTAATGTTCATTTTAGCTACATTTCCTCATTTTTCTAAAAGAACATGTACTGTGTAATTTTAATAGCTGATGGAAAGGAAAGAACTCAAGAAAAGTGACTTACAGAGTGAGAGTTATTTCTCAATTCTACTCTTACATGTTAGAAACACATAAGGAAAAAACTCATGCCAAGGAATTTTTCCCTGGAGGAGGGGCCATCCATGTGCCAATCTCTCGGATGTTTTATTGCTACCCTTCAGTGGTGACAAACATCTCCAGCCTGACCGGACTCTGACTACAACATCCAACCATAAGAACACAGTGGGGAAATGTGGACAGACTGGGTATTAAACTACACTGAGACCATATTAAGAAGTGACTTATTCTGTTCATGTGATACTGGCACACTGCAGCTAACCTGCTGGGAAAGAAGACAGCGTTAGTGCTAATAAAAAGGCAGGAAGGGTACGGTTTCAGTTCTGTAAGATGAAAACCTTCTGGGGATCTGCTGCCTGGCACTTCACACAGAGCTGACACTAATGTACCACCCACTTAAAAACAGTTAAGGAGGCAGAAGTTGTCACAGGCATTCTACCACCACCACAACAAAAAAGACTGGCAAGACAATGGTAACTATGAATGTCTACGGATGTTTACTTAAGTGTTTAAGAAATGAGGACCACACAACATTGGTCCACAGATTTTATTCTCTTTAGTTTGCTAAGGGAGAAAGAGAAACACATTTAGAAGCAAATTTTTTTAGTTGAAAAATCAGATAATTTTAGTTTAAACAAAACTATCAGAAGGATAATTCAAATAATGTTAGGAGGGAAAACAAATGTTGGCTCTTTAAGGGCTTCTTCTTCTAGCCCTTGCCAAATTATGATAAATAAAAATCCCATTTTTACTAACAATGAAATTTTAATTATGCAGAGTTGATCATCAAAAAAGTAATTTAAAACTGGATAACAGTAATTTGATTAAAGTATCTGCAATCAATTATAACACTCCGTGGATAAATAATTGAAAACTGTAAAAATTAAGACTCAATTTGCTTTTTTGCCAACCTAAGGCTACAGTTAAAATCTAACAATATCTCATAGTTACTAGGATTGTATAGCACTTTATCCCTTAGGTCAAAAAACTGTAGTCTGCACATCTCAGGATTTTCTTGGTCTGCTCTGGCTACATTGCTGGCTATGCCCTAGAAAATAATGTGTTGGGGCTGGCACTGTGGTGCAGCAGATTAACCTGCTGTCTGTGATGCTGACATCCCAAATGGGCACCAGTTAAGAGTTCTAGCTGCTCCACTTTGATCAGCTCCCTGCTGACGTGTCTGGAAAAGCAGTGGAAGATGACCCAAGTCCTTGAGCCCATGCCACCCACAGAGGAAACCCGGATGGAATTCCAGGCCTTCTCCAGTCCGGGCTATTGTGATCATCTGAGTAGTGCATCAGAGGATGGAAGATCTCTCTTTCTCTGTTTTTGTCTCTGCCCTTCACATAAATAAATAAATCATTAAAACAAAAGAAAAGGAAACAAAATAATTTGTTTTCTGGGGGTTGCTATGGGCCCCTCCTGCCATTATGGGTGAAGTCACAGCAGAGCCATTCTTGGTAGACTATCTGACAGCTGCTATTTCAGTGAGGACAAACAAAAAGCCTTAAAACACCAAATAAGTGCAAAAAGTCTTTTGAAATGTGTGTGTGGGGAGGAGGGGGCTTCTTAATTAATCCAAGTCTGTTCTCTATAAAAGGGAGACCACCACCGACCTTGACAGAAGATCACGATGTTAAACAGGTAACATAACAACCTGCACCCAGAAGCCCTGAGACAGCATCTAGTGGTGGTCCTAAACAATCATGTTCTCTCTTCATTTCCTCGCCTGTTCTGGACTTTAACTGAAAAAGCAAATGAGCTATGTTCTAAGAAGACATATTTCTAAATGAGGTATGCATTCTTTGGTTTCAGCTAACTTTTCAATCAGAAGTTTCTGTCGGTGTTTTAAACAGTGTCTCTGCAGCAGGCATTTGGTACAGCAGTTAGGTGCCACGTGGAACACCAGCAGCCCATACTCCAGTGCCTGGGGTCGAGTCCCAACTCCGCTCCTGATTCCAGCTTCCTGTTAATCCATGTCCTGGGAGGCAGCAGGGGAGGGCTCAGGTGCCTGCATCCCTGCCACCCTCGTGCAAGACCTGCTTTGGCCTGGCCAAATTATTATTATTTTTCATTATTTTTTTATTAAACTTTTATTTAATGAATATAAATTTCCAAAGTACAGCTTATGGGTTACAATGGCTTCCCCCTCCCAAAACTTCCCTTCCACCCACAACCCTCCCCTTTCCCGCTCCCACTCCCCTTCCAATCACATCATGATTCATTTTCAATTCTCTTTATATACAGAAGATCAGTTTAGTATATATTAGGTAACGATTTCAACAGTTTGCCCCCATATAGCAACACAAAGTGAAAAAAAATACTGTTGGAGTACTAGTTATAGCATTAAATAAGAGTGTACAGCACATTAAAGACAGAGATCCTACATAATATTTTTTTTAAAAAATTAATTTTCTATGTCATTTCCAATTTAACACCAGGTTGTTTTTTTTTTTTCATTTCCAATTATCTTTATATACAGAAGATCGATTCAGTATATAATTAGTAAAGATCTCATCAGTTTGTACCCACGCAGAAACACAAAGTGTAAAAATACTGTTCCAGTACTAGTTATAGCATCACTGCACATTAGACAACACATTAAGGACAGATCCCACATGGGATGTCAAAAATTATTATTTTTCAAAAGTGTCATTGCCTAAAGGACACTTTTTCAATTAGCATGGGCACCAACAAAGTATGAATCTCTCAGCATTTGAGTCCAAATAGGCAGACTGCCTGAGGTTCCCCGGCTGTGAGACGGAACAAGACCTGGACAGAGGGAGAACCAAGAGATGCAAAGAGACACACAAGGAAATGGGAAAGGGGAGGAAGATGGCAGCAAGGAGAAGGGGAGACGTGGACAGCACGCGAGACCAAGCTGAGAAGAGCGACATGAACCTGAGCACAGAGTGAGCGAGGCAGCGAGAGCGAGGACAGCAAACAAGGAGCACGTGGACCCCAGGACAGCGTGGCCGCAGAGTGGGCGTGCAGCTGTGTGAGGGCAGGAGGAAGGTGAGCCGTGGACATGCTAAAGAGGACACACTGTAAGCAGAAGGGAGGCTTGCTCTGGGCAAACAGCAGAGAGCAGAACCAAGCTGAGACAGACTGGCCGGCACCACGAAGTCACACGCAGGTGGTCCAATTTCACCAAAATCTCCTTATTTTAAAATGTCTTAAGCCTACCTGAATTATCTCTGACTGCTCAGCCAGCGCCTTCCTTTGTGCCTCCAGAGAAGACACCTGTTGCTGATAAATCAAACGCTGCTTCTCCCAGTCCAGCGACTTCTGACGGAATTCCTGCAGAGCCAATGAAGGTCCTTAACTTCACGTGCTTCCCTCCCCGTCGCCAGCTCCCAGGTTCACTTTTACTTTAACCTTCCTCACAGCCCTGGGTACATTGGCACTCTTCTCCACGGCAGGGGCCCCATTACCCACTTAGCTGATAGAACCGACCAGTAATGCTGACTTCCTCACATACTGTGCCCTCCGGATATCTGTCTTTCTAGATTTAACACCCCAGTGGTGAAGAGTGTGAAATCCAGATGCTGAACTCTGGGTTGGTGATGATTTTCATAGATTTGCTGCCACCTAAGGGTTGCTGCAATTTTTTTTTATTTTTCTGGAAACTTAGGCTAAGATAACTGAAACTTCAAAACATGATTACAGATGTCCCTCACTATCCACATTCTTGTTATCCAGACCTAGGAACTGAATAGATTCAAGCAAATTTTCAGGTGAGGCCCTTGCTAGCTCACTTCTAATGTCTCAGTGTATAAAGCTCAGGAACCAAGTAGATTCAGAGAACACAAAATTCTTTAATACCCAAACTATTATCTCAACAGAAAAACTGCAAAAAGATTTGAATAGTAAGGGAAATCTGGTAAATTTAAACAGATAATTGTAAACCAACGTCAAATAGTGCAAAATCAACAATGAATCAACAGTAACTTCAAATCGCATGACCAAGAAAACAAGCCCCATATTTATGAAAATGGGACAAATCAAAGGGAGAGGAAAGTCCTAGCACTGTCCCCCAGGACTCTCAACTCTAGAAGTCGTCTGCTCCTCAGGACACCTGCGAATCAGAATTCTGGTATGCACCCAGTCATTCTACTACACATGCCACATCGGTGCCAGTTAGGGATCTAGGATGCAACACATAACAAAACAAACAGAAATCCAAGCTCCATTCATTCAGAGGGCAATGGGCGACACGTTCACGTACCACAGAGGATGGCCACCGTGCCCTACAGAGGAAGGGAACACGTACACAGCTTGGAGTACTCAGAGCTGGGGACTGCAGGTGAGTAAACACCTAGGGAGACAGAGAACAACCCTCAAGTGGAAGCGTCCTGGGGTGTGTGTGTGTGAACAAGAAGGCCGGCGCGGCTGGAAGGGAATGAGAGAAAAGGGAAGCGAAAAGGGACGAGGCCAGGCAGTTAATGGATGTGAAGCTGTGTAATTCACTGAGGCAACTTTGGCTTTTAGAAGAAGCTACCAGGAGGTCGTTGTGCAGGAGGGGACACGCTGGCTCGAATACAGCACAATCATCTGGCTGCTATGCCATGAAAAGAGAAGTCAAAGATGACTCCAGGGTTTTAGGCTGAAGCAAACTGAGGAATGCAACCGAAACAGAAACTGGTAATGGAGACACGGGGAAGAGAAAGTCAGGACCACGCTAAGTCTGGCACATAGTGCCATAGTGCACATAGTGCAGATGTGACGCAGGCAGTAGAAAGTTGTTTTCCAACAGAAAGGTCAGACCACACACACACACACACACACGTATACATATATAAGTAAAAAACAATTTGGGAACTGTCATCATACATAGTGTTAAAGCTACAAGACTGAATGAAATCAGCAGAGGAATGAGCATAGATGGGGTGGGGCGGGGGAAATCCAGTGACATTCCTCTAGGGTATTCCAACGTTAAAAGGTTAGAGAACAAGGGAGATTGAGAAAGAGTGGCTATTGCAATAGGAGAAAAACAAAGAAAATGTGTTTTTCTCAAAGCCAAATCAAGAATGTGTTCTGAGGAGCAGGAAGAGACCACAGCTTAGCCACAGCTGCAGACAGGAAGAGAAAGACGAGCACAGGCCCCAGGCTTCAGGAATGGGGAGGTTTCGGGTGACCACCACGTACACAGCTCCCACAGTCTGAGGGGACAAAAACATTACTGAGTTGGTGCCAAACAGCAGAGAAGTACAGGTACCTGAAGAAACACAGTTATATAATGTAGGAGAAAAAGGGGCAGAGAAGAGAGGTTATTTAAGAGGACAGAGGGGGATGGCTGAGAAGGAGGAGGGCATGGCTAACTCCTCCAGGAGGGCAGGCAGGGGCTATGGGCACAGGTGCAGACAGGTGAGACGGCCCGGTGTTGGACATCTGTGACCAGAAAGAAAGCACTGACAGCTGAGGGTGCAGGGGCAGGGAGATGAGGGGGAAGGTAAGGAATGTAGCCACGAAATTTAATCTCAAGGCGGGAAGTAGATGTAGAACAGTGAAATGGTGACAGAATGCAGTCGCTTTAAGGGATGGCTAATGACTTGAAAATCAAAGGACTCCAGGGAGCACAGCTGAGAAGATAGTAGTCAGAGAGATACTTAAAAATGCGATTCTACATGCCACCTTGATGGGATTGAATTGGAATCCCCTGGTATGTTTCTAACTCTACCATTTGGGGCAAGTCAGCTTGAGCATGTCCCAAATTGTACATCTCTTCCCTCTCTTATTTCCACTCTTATATTTAACAGGGATCACTTTTCAGTTAAGTTTCAACACTTAAGAATAACTAGTTACAGAATAATTAGTTACAGAATTCAACCAATAGTATTAAGTAGAACAAACAAAAAAATACTAAAAGGGATAAAGTATTAAGTTGTTCATCAACAGAGCAAGAGCTGATCTAGTCAAAGTGATCAATTTCTGTTCACAATTGATCATAATGATAGGACTAAAAGTCAAAGGGATCACATAAACAAGACTAGTGCCTGAAAATACTAACCGATAGAATAAAAAAAAGGGAGAGAACGATCCAACATGGGAAGTGGGATACACAGCAGACTCATAGAATGGCAGATGTCCTAAACAGTACTCTGGCCTCAGAATCAGCCCTTAAGGCATTCAGATCCAGCTGAAAAGCCCATGAGAGTATTTCAGGCATGGAAAGCCAAGACACTCTGGGAAAAAAAAAAAAAAGACCTAAATGAAAGATCTCTGTGATATCCCAGTGGAAAGAACAGGTCATCAGGCCAGCGCCGTGGCTCAACAGGCTAATCCTCCGCCTAGCGGTGCCAGCACAGCGGGTTCTAGTCCTGGTTGGGGTGCCGGTTCTGTCCTGGTTGCCCCTCTTCCAGGCCAGCTCTCTGCTATGGCCCAGGAGTGCAGTGGAGGATGGCCCAAGTGCTTGGGCCCTGCACCCCATGGGAGAACAGGAGAAGCACCTGGCTCCTGCCTTCGGATCAGCGCGGTGCACTGGCTGCAGCGCCTGCCGCGGCGGCCATTGAAGGCTGAACCAACGGCGAAGGAAGACCTTTCTCTCTGTCTCTCTCTCTCACTGTCCACTCTGCCTGCCAAAAAAAAAAAAAAGAAAGGTCATCAGAGAAGGAGGTACCTTTCTCTGAAGGGAGGAGAGAACTTCCACTTTGACTATGACCTTGCCTAAATATGACCAGAGTTGACGAACTTGAAAGACTTCCATACCCTTGGCCAACTCATGACAAGAGCCTAGGGTGATTACTGACGCCATAAACAAGAGTGTCAATTTGTTAAGTCAACAACAGGAGTCACTGTGCACTTACTCCTCATGTAGGATCTCTGTCCTTAATGTGAACATTGTGATTTAATGCTATAACTAGTACTCAAACAGTATTTTTCACTTTGTGTTTCTGTGTGGGTGCAAACTGTTGAAATCTTTACTTAATATATACTAAACTGATTTTCTGTATATAAAGAAAATTGAAAATGAATCTTGATGTGAATGAGATGGGAGAGGGAGTGGGAGAGGGGAGGGTTGCGGGTGGGAGGGAAGTTATGGGGGGAAAAGCCATTGTAATCCATAAGCTGTACTTTGGAAATTTATATTCATTAAATAAAAGTTTAAAAAAAATGTGATTATACAGGGTTTGCAAATACTGGTGACACTGAGGCCTAAGAGCTGCAACAGGAGTCCGTGGACAGGACAGAGGTGAGAAGGAAACACCCAGGAAGAAGGAAAGGATGCAGCTGGTGCAATGGCTTCGCAGGCTAAACTGCCACCTGCAGCACCAGCCCCAGAATGGGAACTGTTTCAATTCAGCCTGCTCCACTTCTGCTCCAGCTCCCTGCAATGGCCTAGGAAGGCAGTGGAAGACAGCCCAAGTGCTTGGGGCCCTGTTACCCACGTGGGAGACCTGGAAGAAGCTCCTGGCTCCTGGCTTCGGTCTGGCCCACCTCTGACCACTGCAGCTACTTGGGGAGTAAACCAATGGATGGAAGTTCTCTCTCTCTCTCTCTGTAACTCTGCCTTTCAAATAAAATATACAAATCTTAAATAATAAAAAAAAAAAAAGAAAGAAAGAAAGAAAGAAAGAGAGATGCCAAGGGACTCTGAGGCCAAGATATTACAAGCATCATCCTGCGGATACTGAAATGCTCCACAGTTATGAGGAGAATGAGGAGATAATGACACTGAGCTGGGAGCCAAAATCCCCAAGCCAGGGGAGTAACCTCGGGACCTGACGGGGACCACCTTGGTTGTATGTATGCTGACTGGTGGTGTAGGCTTCTGACGTGAGAAACAAAGGTGGAGTTTGGAAGTAGAAAGAAGAGTTGTTCAGCAAACAGCAATGAGGAGCAAGTAGCACAGGACAGGGTTCGGGTAGCAAAAGCAACCACTGAAGAGAGCAGGAGGGGATGAGTATTTGAACAGTCCTCCAATTCTAAGCTCTTGAGATGCACACAAATATTGAGAGGTAAAAGAATATTTAACTCATAAGTTATAACTCTAGGTAGCACTAATATGCTGGCATATTTGAGTGACGGGTCACCCGGAGGTTGAACAATGTTTCTCCATTTGGAATCGGCTGGGGGAGCTGGGTAACCTGCACACCCCTAGGTTCCATGCCATGCTACTGGACTCGATCTCTGAGGGCCCAAAAGTACCCCGTGCAGTTCCCGTGTGTGCTGAAGAGCTGACAGGGAAGACACGAGGGGAGTGAGGCTTCCAAGGAGCAACGAGTGGCAGCCCTGCAATGCTCCTTCCGCAACTTCTTACGTCCCCTAGGGAATCAGTACAGACAATAAGCATGGAGCTGCCCACTCTTCAGAAAAATGACGTCAGCCAGAGGCTCGAGATACACCAAGAGTTCGGGCAAGGACACTGCCTAAGGAGGACTGCTGGTCATTAGTGCTCAGTGTCTCTCCATGGGGCAGACACTGCCATCCTGAGCACAAATCACGCTTCCTGCGGGCATCAGTACCAGGCATGTTGAAGGTCCCTGGTCCTTGGCCTGTGAACGCCAGCTTCATGTGCTATCACTGACAAGCAAAACAAATGTCCCATACATTTCCAAGTGTCCTCTCAGGGAGGTACTGCCCTGCTGAGAACGACTAATAGCTAGTAACCCTGTCAACCACGGGAACTAGAGGATGATGGGACGGACGGGGGCCCCTCCACCTCTGAAATAGCTCACTGGCAGTCTAGGAGATGGTAGCAAACTGGCTTCATGAAATCACACTATTAGAAACAGCATTTTCCTACAGGAAGGCTGGCAATCACCAGGAACAAATTACTGTGAACATACCTCTACTTTTCCAGTTAACCTCTCAATTTCAGAACGATCTTCTTTGTGATTTTTGGCATTTCCTCTGAATTCTCTTATTTGCTTTTTCTGCAGCTTTTCATAGCTTCTTTTCAGTCTGCCTAACTGTAGAAAAATAGTTATTTATATACTTAAAATCTACGAAATTTGTAAACAGCAGTGGTGGGACAAATTGGTAGAGCAGTGGTAACCAGTACTGGAAATAGATTGAGAGCATGTTAGAATCGCAAAACAAAATTGAAAATCACATATAGAAAATAAATACTAGCAAAGGAATATACTCAAAGAAAAGATAATACTTAAACAAAACTTTAATTTTAATAGCCTTGTACTTAAGGACTTCACTCCTACCCCCCATTATAAAAACAACAAAAAAGCTTTTCATGTTTTCTAGGTCTGGGGTTCTCAAAACCATACTCTTGTGCAGCACCGACATTCAGTAAGCAAGAGAGCAGTACTTTGGAATGAAATAAAGCCAAAAGTATTTTTTTCCTAAACCATGAGAGTAAATATTCTACCCAGAATTCTTGTTCTGGGTAACATCAAACACATTATTAGGTAAGGTTCTTTACAAAGCAGAAACTGGCTCTCATTAACAAGATTCTCACATGTAAAAGAAACAGAACTACACAATGTGTAACAGAATTAACATCTTACTTCTTCATGTAGTTTCGTTAACTCTTGCTTATACTCCATAGCCATCTCTTGCTTGATTTTCTCATGTTCTTCCATCTGCTGATGCAATCTTCCAACCTAAAAAGTAGATAGGTGATAATTCTTTTCATTATTAGCAGTGAAATATCCTTGAAACAGAAAAATAGGAAATACGTTTTGGACTTGTTTTCTATTCAGGTTCTCAAATGTACATATGTGGTAATATCCCACTTCTCAGAGGTCAAATATCTAGTTATTTAAAACAACCGGAGAACAAACAACTGTTCTAGAATTTCTAAACTGAGATGAAAACTCATGCTCTCACATGCTCTGATGTATTCTCCCCAATGATTTTCATCAAAAAAACTCATGAAAAAAAAAGAGAAAGAATACTTCACATACATGCACACAAATCTGTGTGACTTCAGGAATAAGATACAAGTCAAAGTGTAAAACAGTAATGTCAGACTTCAAGACAATAGGTGCTTGCACCTGCTACAATTTAGCCAGCTTCAGAGAAATCAGTTCCACCAGCCACAGTAAGTTATCCCAACCCATTTTTTTCAATTATTGGAAGCCGACCATAGCTATTTCATGCCTTGCCCTCATATCTGTGTGCATCCAGCAGTATGTCTCATGAAAACCAATCAGAATCTCATCTATTTGGGTAAGCCTATTGTTTAAGATGCTTGTGTCCCATATCAGTGCACCTGGGTTGAATACCCAGCTCTGGCTACTGACTCCAGCTTCCTGCCAATACAGACTCTGGAAGGCAGGGGTGCTGGCTCAAATAATTGGGTTCCTCCCACTCATGGGAGACCTGGATAGTGTTTTGGTTCTCAGCTCAGCCCCAGCTCAAGCAGGTACTTGGGGAGTTAACCACCAGATGAGATGGGAGCTTTCTTAGTCTCTCTCTCCTTCTTAAATCAATAATCTTTAACAATTTTTTCATCTATTGATAAGTGGAGAAAGGGAAAACAGGAACAAGAGGTAGTCATCTCATCACAACATATCAAATGAGAATGCAGAAATCTAAACTTCCTAAAAGAGGAAGAAGTTGATGCAATTACAATACAGAATTCTAGGAGGTTTTGGAGGAGGTATGGAAGGAATCTTTCTAAAGTTCAAATTAGAAGAATGTTCAACATGGCCAATAAAGGGGCTGGTGTTGTGGCACAGCAGGTTATGCTGCTACAATGCCAGCATGCCAGGTCAGAGCACCAGTTAGAGCCCGACTGCTCAGCTTCTGATCCCGCTCCCTGCTAAGGCACCTGGGAAAGCAAAGAAAGATGGCCCAAGTGGCTGGCCCCTATCTACCATACAGGGGACCAGGATGGAGTTCTGGGCTCCTGGCTTCAACTTGGCCTAAACCCCTGGCTGTTTTGTGCCTTTGGGGAGTGAATCTGGAGGTGGGAGACCTCTCTCCCTCTCTCTGTCTCTCTTTCAAATAAATAAATATTTAAAAAAAAAAAAAAAAAGTGTGAGAGAGCTCAGCAAGTGACTAAGGAAATACTGTGTCTTGAGCACAGGAGAAAAAAATCATTGCGATGGCCTTTGCTCCTGCCTGGTCAGCTTCCGCTTTGACTGGACCACATCCACTTCTTGATGGCCATTGCTTTGACTGTGCTTTGTCTTCAAGATCATACTGGTAAAGCCATATTTCTACTTTTTCTTGTTTTTTAAGAAAAACATCTTCCATCCACTGGTTTACTCCCCAGTTGCCTGCAATAGGCCAAAGCCAGGAGCCAGGAACTTCTTCTGAGTCTCCCATATAAGTGGCAGGTCCCCAAGTACCTGAGCCATCATCTACTGCCTCCTTGGCAATGAGCAGGAAGCTGGATTGAAAGCAGAGGATCCAGGACTTGAACCAGTGCTGTAACAAGGGAGGCAGGCATCCCAAGCAGCAGCTCAACCTGCTGTGCCACAAGGCCTATATCTGGTAAAGCCATGTTACATCTGTTGTGATTCTTGGAAGAAATCCTTCAGGATCATAATCCCACCTGTTTGAAGTTCCCCTTCAAACCTCTGCTCTTGTTTGAGGTTGAGCTGGGTGCAACAGGTGTCTGGCTCCTGCGTGACAGATAGCTTGCCCCACTTTAACTTTTCACTCAGAACTGTGTCAGCTCAAGCAGCTGAGATGTCTATGGTGCTGGCTATTGTTTCTGCTGTTAATCATTAGTCTTCTTCAGTTAGACAATGAATACAATTAAGCTTTTCCTTAAAGATTTAAGTGGATGGTCTGTCTCTGTGGGCTCCATCTTCAACATCGCATTGCTTCTTAAAATGAATTATCCATTTGTAAGCTGCTGATTTCTTTAGTACTTTGTCTCCATAAATTTCTTTTAAAGCATCAATGATTTCACTATTCTTCACCATCAATCTGATGTTTGTTCTTGCTTCAGTTTTAGCAGAATTCGTGCTGTTCTGATAGGGGCTCTTTCCAAGCTCATGTCATAACCTCCTGTGTGCCTCAGCCTAGATCCCATGCAGACATGTTAACGAGCAAATAGGTTTACTTAGGTGCAAAATTCTGGAACCCATGCATAGTTTCTTCATGAAACACATTTCCATGAAATCTTTTATGACTCCTATACCGCTTTATCAGATTAATGAAGTTTCCTTTTATTTCTAATTTGCCAAGAGATTTAAAATTTATTATGGATGGATAATTCAATTTTATTAAATTCTTTTTCTGGACCATTTGCGATAATTATGGGTTTTGTCCTCTGAAAATGTGGTGAGTTATAGAGATTTACAAATATTAAAGCAACCTTCAGCGTCTAGAATAAGCCAATTGGGTCATAATGTAAAATCCTTTTTATATATTGCTAGATTGAATTTGCTAATATTTTATTTAACAGTTTCACATTCTTGCTCATAAGGAATTGGTCTGTAATTCTCCTTTCCTGTTATGTTTTTCTTAGGCCTTACAATTAAGATTATGCTTTTTTTTCCCCCCCCCCCCACAAAATGTGCTAAGAGGATCTTTTTTCTGTTCTCTGAAATACTCTGTACAAAATTTGTTACTTTTTCTTTAAAATGTCTGGAAGAATTCACCATGGAAGCCAGCTGAACCAGAGAAGTTTCTCTGTGGAAAGGTTGTTCAATAATAAATTTAACAGGTAGGGTACTATTCACAAGTTTTAACTTTTCCTGTGTGCTGAGCTTTCCTGTGAATTTTTCTATTACATCTAATTTTTAATATTTTCAGATGAAGTAATTCCTAGTATCTTCTTCACAGACTGTATAGTGGTTACTTTTTTTCAGTTCCAGCGAGTAGCTATTCACTTTTTCCTAATGTTTCTTACCAGGATTATCAATCTTACTAATTTGTTTAAACACCAGTAATGACTTTGTTCATGCTTTCTTATACAGTTGTCTTCTATCTTTTTAGTTTCTGCTGTTATGTTTACTACAACTTTCTCCTTTGCTTGGTCTTAATTTGTTATTGTTGTTAAGATTTTTTAAATTTATTTATTTGAAAGCCAGAGTTACATGGAGAGGGAGGGAGGGAGGGAGGGAGAGAGAGAGAGACAGAGAGACAGAGAGACAGAGAGAGACAGAGTGATGAACTTCCATCTGTTGGTTCGCTTCTCAAATGGTCACAACAGCCACAGCTGGGCCAGGCCAAAGCCAAGAGCCAGGAGCTTCTTCCAGATCTCCCACACTTTCTGCTGCTTTCCCAGGTGCTTTGGCAGAGAGCTGGATCAGAAGTGAAGCAGCTAAGACTTGAACTGGCACCCATGTGGGATGCTGGCACTGCAAGCAGCAGCTTTACCTGCTATACCACAGTGCCAGCCCATTTTTTAATTTCTTAAAATAGATACCCAGATCACCGAGTTCTAACTTTTCTTTTTCTGAAAGATACACAGAGAACTAAAATTCTCTCTAGGAATTATATTAGCTACACTCTACAAGTCTTAACATGCAACAAGTTCATCATCATTTTGTCTAAAATCTTGTAATTTTCATTGTGATTTCTTCTTGACTCATGGGCCACTATGTATTGTTTAATTTCCAAGCATTTTAGTATTTTTTGGTCTTGTGTTGCTCTGAGTTTTAGCTTAAATCCACTTTGGTCAAAAAACATACAATTTCAATCTTCTGAAATACGTTGATATCGGAATGGCAGTAGTGGGAGGTGTTCCATATTCACCTGAAAAGATCATGTATTTGCTGTGTATTCAATGCAATGCTGTTTAGGTTAAGTAGGCCAATTCTGTTCATTTTGATCAAATCTTCACCTTACTGACTTTTTTGTCTGCCCATTCTATCAATTATTGAGAAAGCGGTGTTAAACTCTTCCCCAATACCATCAATTTAATTTTTTTCATTAATTTTATCCATTTTTGCTTAGTGTATTTCAAATATATTTATTTTCATTTTATTTGAAAGGCAGTGAAACAAAGAGAGTAGATATTCCAGCCACTGGACTCACTCCCCAAGTGCCTGCAATAGCTGGCGCTGGGCCAGCCTGAAGCTAAGAGCCTGGAACTCCATCTAGTTTCCCCATGTGGGTGGCAGGGGCCTACATACTTGAGCTTGCTGTCTGTCAGGGTGTACATTAGCAGGAAGCTGGATCAGAAGTGGAGCGTCCAAGGCTTGAACCAGGCACTCCAAAAAGGGATGCGGGTGTACCACGCGGCAGGGTAACCACTGTGCTGAACACCTAAGTGGTTACTTTAAGCCTGTGTTAAGTACTTAAAGAACTGAATTATTAACATGACCCAGTGCACTGACCCTTCCATCGTGCCCAAACATCCCCAGATCTCTACTGCTGCTCCTGGCATGTTTGTGTGGAGCTTTTGTTGCCTTCCATTTTGTTTTATTTTAGTATTTAATTATGGCCATAGTGTTTGTCTCAGGAGAACAGTTACACCAGTTTACTTCTGGAAGTGTTCTTTTCCACCATTTCCAAGCTTTCACCTTTAAGTCTTTTCAAAATTCCCTTCTTTCTCCATCCTCTGCATTTAGCAAGTTTCGTTCCTGCCCCTGCCGACTGTGAGACGCTCCTTCTTCCTCACACACGCCTTTAGGATCATGAACTTCCCTGAGGGACACCTTATCTCCACCCTACATGTCTGAGGTGTGCTTTCATTTCTTCTCATTACATGTTCTGATTTCCACTGCTACCTCTTTTGGAATCTATTAGTCATTCAGAACTTTAGGTTTTAATTTCCAAAAAGCATGCAAGTTTTCAGGGTCTTTTCTTCTACCCTGTGATTTCCAGCCTTGGCCTTGTGCCAAGGTCACTGGTAAGGAAGAGAACGTGTCCTCTGCAGATCTGCCGAGTAACCTCCTACATCAGTTAGGTCAGCTCTGCTGATCTCTGTCCCTACAGATGTCTGTCTGATTCCATCAGCTACTAAGCAAATCCCCAACTGTGACTGTAACTTTATCTATTTCCCTGTGTAGTCCTGCCTCTTTTTTCATATAGATAAGGGAGAGAACAAGAGAAAAAGAGAAATTTCTTTCAAAAGTATTTTATTAGATGCTTACACGTTCAGATTTTCTTGTTGGAAGTTCTCAAAAGTCCCATTCAGCCTTTGCCTGTCCCGCCTCCGTCGCCTCTCTAGTGTCTGTCCACTAATAGATGGCTCTAAGCACTGACGGCGCCTCCCTGGGGCTCCAGCCTTGCCCACAGCCTGACATGTGAGTTTTTCAGTACCCTGACAGCACTTTACTTCAAGTAGATTATTTTTTAACCTGATGTTCTTATTTGTTCTCAGGCTGATGAACTGGCCCAAATTTTCTAATCTTCCATTACCAGATGTTAATGTCTGAAAGATTCATAGCTAACCAACTTGCTGAGGGAAATTTACTTCTAGAACAGAATTCTACAGATAACCTTTCAGTCGGGTATGAGGAGAGACTGAAGATCTTTTCAGACATATAAGACAACAAAAGTACGTTCTACTAAATGGAAAAGTAAACTCATCAAGAACACGCAGAGAATACACAGAAAACCTCTAAGGTAGTGGTGGAGGGGGTTCCCAAAATGACAGTTACTCAGCCAGCCTTGACAGTCACCTTTCTTTTTTTTGACAGGCAGAGTTAGACAGTGAGAGAGAGACAGAGAAAGGTCTTCCTTCCATTGGTTCACCCCCCAAATGGCTGCTACAGCCGGTGCTGCACCGATCCGAAGCCAGGAGCCAGGTGCTTCCTCCTGGTTTCCCATGCGGGTGCGGGTGCCCAAGCACTTGGGTCATCCTTCACTGCCTTCCCGGGCCACAGCAGAGAGCTGGACTGGAAGAGGGGCAACCAGGACAGAATCCAGCGCCCCGACTGGGACTAGAACCTTGGGTACCGGTGCCGCAGGTGAGTGAGCCGCGGCGCTGGCTGACAGTCACCTTTCTCTATTTAAGAATGGTGAGCTCCAAAAACACTGCCTTTACAGGGGGAAACAATATGGATAGATTACCTGACACATCTGAACACACAGAGGAAACTCACACTTGTGTAACAGAGTTTAAGAAGAACTGGTGAAAGCTATGTTTAAGCAAATGAAAATGAAACACTTATTAACTCCCAGGAAAATAAAAAATTGTATAAGAAATAAGTTTGATTATTGTTAAACTATCTGACTCAACTGTAAATAACATTCATCTTCTTAATGATATAAGTACTGAATATTAATCTAGCAAAAAATTAAGGTTTGCACTCTTGGCAGGATGAGGGGATGAAAGCTGTACCTAAGAGAGCAAAACCCTCTTCTCTCGCGGTAACAAGTCAGTAGTTAAAGAGCTAGAGCTAAGATTCAGAAGCAGCAGTGTGAAGAGTGGCTTGGAAACCCGGGAGAATTGAAGGTGAGGGCAGAGGCCCTGAAATCGCTGCCTCGGGGAAGCGAGGATCGCTGCTCTGGGAGGCCGGGCAGAAGGGCTACTCTTTTTTTATGGGACTGATTTTTCTTTTTAGTTTCAGTGTATGACAAGTATAAATACTAGATGTGAAGACAAGGTTTAATGTTATTTAGGTACCACTGTCTGCTTCGTAATGGGCACTCACCACTCAAACTTCCTGGAGAAAAAGAGGCGATATCCTGAGGGTGAAGGGGTGACTTCAGGTAGAGAAACAGCCACTGAGGGTCTGAAGCCATTAAACAGATGACAGGGAAAATGAACTGAAATAACTGATCGTTTTAAATATGATTTACAGTTTTCTAAAGTGGTTTCTTATACAATAATTCAATCTCCACAACGACATTGGAACAAATGGATTACATCCAAATTTCACACATCATGAAACAGGCTCAGAGGTTAAGTTTCTCATCTAAGGCCATTTAGCTGAAAAAGAGGCACGGCCAAGACTCCAAATTCCTTACTCACTTGGTAAGGTTAACCTGCACTATTGCAAGTTAAAGACTACAGCAGCAGAAATGTCCATTAAAACCAACTCAATCCCAACATCGTAATCAGAAAACACACAAAGCGTTAACTCACAAAACCAGTGGCTTCCACCTGTGCTCCTCCATGTAGGACCTGCAAGTAGGCTGGGACTGCCCACAGGCAGCAACCCAGCAGGAAGCCAGGAGCTGGGACAGAATGTAAATCAACTGTGTCATCAGATTTTCTGTGGAGAGCAACTGACGTTCTTCCACAGCAAAACCTTCTCAGGGAAGAACTCAATGCATGAACTTACATTCTAACAAACGCTTTCTATCTGACTGGGGAACCTGTCATTGGGTTCCTATTGGTTCAAACCATAGAACTGTTTCTAGGTCTATACCTTTGAAACAAGTAAAAGTGAAAAAACAGAAAGCCATATTTTCTAGTTCTTACATCATGCACTCCTCACATTAGACCATGAACATGTTATAAGCCACATCTGAAAGCAAAGTGTTTTAATGCAACACAATTTCACAAACTCTATGGAATAGATTCCCATTACTAATGTTTCGTAAAAATACATTACTTCTAGAAACTTAACCAATTTTCAGCAGCCTGATCAATGAGGCAGCAAATTGACCAGACAGCTACAATTCTAGATTTCTTATTTGACCCTAGGCCAAACTTGTAATCTTCAAATCCTTACCACTGAATGCACCTACCCCATCTCTTAACTTCCCTTCACAGTATTGGTCATAGCAACAATGCCCTTGACATCAAAACCAAGGCACAAGAAAAAGTTCAAACTTGGCTTTAGAGTGATTAAATATTCTCAGAATCACAAACACAGGAATTCGTTTATCTATGTTATTTATAGTATTTGTTTCTAAACAAAAGAAAGCACTAAAACTTTAACTTACTAAACAACTCTACTTTGGTTTTGCTCTTAGAGAAATAAGCCAAGTGGCAACTATGTAGCCTACCAGAAATGGAGTATGGACCCTGACTAAATCATGATTTTTAAAGATCCAAAATGCCTGGGCCGGCGCTGTGGCACAGCAGGTTAAGCTGCCATCTGCAGTGGCAGCATCCCACATGGTCACCAGTTCGAGCTCCAGTTGTTCCACTTCTGATCTAGTTCCCTGCTAATGCACCTGGGAAAGCAGTGGAAGATGGCCCAAGTGCTTGGGCCCCCACACCCACGTAGAGACCTGGATGAATCTACTGGCTCCTGGCTTCTGATAGGCCCAGCTCCAGCTGTTGCAGTCATTTGAGGAGTGAACTAGTAGATGGAAACTCCGTGTTTCTACCTCTCTACCTCTGCCTTTCAAATAAATAAAAATAAATCTTAAAAAAGAAAAATCCAAAATGATTATTTTTCAGCGTACTTTTTCCACCATCCTCTATATCTTTGTGTAAGATGTAATTTAAAATACAAAGATTCACCTAAATTTTAATATAAATTCCAGTTTAGTAAATGGCATTGGCATAAAACTGAATTTGATATGGCCAATATTACTGTGTACTGCTTTAACTCAAAGTGCAAACTGTCAACCATTAAAAGTCTCTTGGTAAGCACAAAAGGAGTTTTGTTGACTCCACCCTTTCCTTGCTATATAAAACAATTTTTAAAGATATATTTATTTATTTGAAAGGCAGAGTTACATAGAGGCAAAGGCAGAGATGGAGAGAGAGAACTTCCATCAGCTGGCTCACTTCCCAAATAGCCACAACAGCTGGAGGTAGGCCAGTCCAAAATCAGGAGTCAGGAGCTTCTTCCAATCTCCCACATAGGTGCAGGGGCCCAACACTTGGGCTATCCTCTACTGCTTTCCCAGGCACATTAGCAGGGAGCTGGATCAGAAGTGGAGCAGTCAGGACCTGAACCGGCGCCCAAATGGGATGCCAATACTGCAGGTGGTGACTTTACCTGCAACACCACAGCACAGGCCCCTATATAAAGCATTTCTAAATTACTTTTGGTAAGTGTCACCAACCAATCACACTCTCAACGTGTACCGCTTATGAAAGCATTCCTGAATAAGAGGATAATAGCCCTAAAGAACAGTGATCCCACCAGCAAGAAAATCCACAGCTTGGGACCCATGTTTGCCTACAACTCTTCCAATCCTTCTGAGATGCACATTCATGCAGGAAATCTAGAGGCATCTCTTGCACCTGTAACTGCTTCCTGCTTTTGTACATCTTGCTATTGTACCAGATAAATGACGAGAAACAAATCAGAAAATATTATTAAACTTTTCCCCCAAATTACCAATATCAAAAGTTCCTTTTCTTCTTTCTTTTTCCCTAATTTTCAACAAGGATAAAAAAATTAAAGTCTTTCTAGTGTTGTTTTAAATATAACCAAAAGAAGCAAATTGTTGAATATGGAGCTTAAGTTTTTTTATACCAGCCATGCAATGAGGCCAAAAACAACTTCCATTAGACCCAGTGAATGGGAATAAGGACATGTAACACATGCAGGTCATACATAAAGCACGTGATGCCCTTTCACACATGCTTTGAAATAGATATTTATGCTGTTATACATTTTCACTTTGAAATTTTCTTCTAAAACAAACCATCAGAATTTCAATTAAAACAATAAACTAACTTAGTACGCAAGTGCTTTCTTCAACACATACTTAAGAAACATGTTTACTATAGAAGGAAGGTCAAAATATCAAAAAGCAGAGAAAGCCCACAGCTTTACCTCCTTGTGTTTCAGTTCCAGCTGGCCCCTGAGGGTCTGGAGCTCCTGCTCACGGATGTCCAGGCAAGTTTCCAGAGCGTGGGTCTGCCCTTCCCACTCTGATTTCTTATGAGCCACCATGATGTCGATCTGTTTCATGAGCTCTTGTAGTTCTGCTTCACACGATGTCAAAAACCCCCTAAGAAAAGGCAACTCATAACCCAGAACATATGTCCAAGTGGTTTCTCATTTTTCACATGTAAAAATGCTGCCAAGATAAAGCTACCTGAAGTGGAACAACGCCAACCAACCAGTGACTGGAGGCAAACAGCACATCCGGGCTCGGGCTTCGGCCCATGTTCCGATGACTATTTACTCCACAGACACTTCATTTGTCTCTAACAGGCAACCCAAAGCCCAAGCTGTTCAGTCAAGCACAAGACTGTGGCTGATGGAGTAAGACTCTGGTACTTACAACGACCCTGTCTGTAACATTGTAGCGAAGCTTTCAGAACAGGAGGCAAGCCTTAACATCATGTTCTCACCTGGCTGTGATAAAAAGCCTTGGAAGCAAGCCAGCTGTCATATAGGAAAACGGTAAGACAGTTTAAGAGCTATTGTAAGAAAACTATCCGTGGGCCAGCTTTATTTCCACTATCTCTTCCCACCTTACTCTTAGAAACCTACTGCACCTTACCTTCTTATTGTAAACTTGCTCACGCTCTTCCAAGTTTGGAAGAGCCAGATGTTGTAGAGATGGAAACAGAGGTGGACACAGATGTAGTAGACTCAAGATGCTTTCACGAATAGCTAGAAAGCTCTAACTACTAAGCCCTGCATACTTCTTTTAAAAAGCACTTGTTCAGGGGCTGGCGCTGTGGCGTAGCGAGTAAAGCCGCCCTATGCAGTGCCAGCATCCCATATGGGCTCCGGTTCGAGTCCCAGTTGCTCTACTTCCAATCCAGCTCTCGGCTGTGGCCTGGGAAAGCAGTAGAAGATGGCCCAAGTCCTTGGGCCCCTGCACCCACGTGGGAGACCAGGAAGAAGCTCCTGGCTTCAGTGCAGCCAATTGGGGAGTGAACCAGCTGATGGAAGACCTTTCTCTCTCTCTCTAACTCTGACTTTCAAATAAATAAATAAATCTTAAAAAAAAAAAAAAGCACTTGTTCTCAGTATCACAAAACCTCTGCACTTTTGCTTTTTCATGTAGAAAACTCAAAGTGGAATGAAAGCATCCAGCTTGACGCTGGGGTCATGGCTCAGCAGGTTAAGCTGCCACCTGTGATGCCAGCACCCCATGTGGGTGGCAGTTCAAGTCCTGGCTGCTCCAATTCTGATCTAGCTCCCTGCTAAGGGCCTGGGAAAAGCAGTGGAGGATGGCCCAAGTGTTTGTTTGGGCTCTGCCACCCACTTGAGAGACCCGGATGCAGCTCCTGGCTCCTGGCTTGGGCCTGGCCCAGCCCTGGGGGTGAATCAGCAGATGGAAGATCCTTTTCTCTCTTAGTAACATTGCCATTCAAATAAATAAATCAATAAATCTTTAAAAATAAACAAACAAACCTTTAACTAAAAAGTGTCCAGCTTTCCGCCGCTGGGGTGAGGCAGGCATCCACAATGTGCCAGAGCTCAACACCTCTGCATTTACCAGCAAAGACTAGTAAGGCCAGAACACAGCTTGGCTACGCCTTCTAAACGGCAGTGAGAAGCCAAAGGTCAACAGCAAACTTACCCACCATGCCCCCGATTTTGCATTCCTTCCAACAAAGCCTCCATCACCAAATCTCCTTTGCTTTGGCAACTTGGAAAGGAACTTGGAAAGGAAAAAAAAAAAATCATGAGAAAATTCATTTTTAAGTTCTCACATTCCAACTTATAACTTAGGACTGTGAAAAAAAAACGCATAAAAATAACTAGGAGAAAAAATATAATACTTTTTAATATGACTGTAGAAGCAAAGGATTCCACTTAAAAATATTAGGACCAACTAAAAGAAAAACCTTTAAATTCTCCAAACTGCTGGTCCGCACAGGACACATCCATTACCCCAGTGTCCTACGCCCAGTTTTCTGAGGATGGGAAATGGCTCTAGCAGCGACACTGAAACAAACCGCCTTACAAGGGGAAGGGAGAAGCTGGGCTCACACAGGTAGAGGGAAAGTGTAACTTTTTCTCTTTGTTAAAAATATTAGAGGGGCTGGCACTGTGGAGCAGTAGGTTAATCCTCCGCCTGCGGTGCCGGCATCCCATATGGGCACCAAGTGGAGTCTCAGCTGCTCCTCTTTCAATCCAGCTCCCTGCTATGGCCTGGGAAAGCAGTAAAAGATGGCCCGAATCCTTGGGCCCCTGCACCGCATGGGAGACTCAGAAAATCCTGCCTCCTGCCTTCGGATCCACTCAGCTCCAGCCATTGCAGCCATATGGGGAGTGAACCGGCGATGGAAGACCTTTCCCTCTGTCTTTCCTCTCACCCTAACTCTACCTCTCAAATAAATATATTAGTAAAAAGTTGTAGCACACTGGGGCTGACCTCCTGGTCTACCACGGGAGATGCTACTGGCCTGGAGAGACAAGCCCAAAGAGCTTGCTGAAACAGCTGCCCCCAGGAAGCAGCCAGGAGCCCCCTGCTCCCCGTACCACACAGCTCCTGGTCCTTAGCAAGGGTGCAGCAGGAGGCACCCTGCACACAACTGTGTTTCTCACTACTTACCCTCGAGCGCAGCCAGCCAGCTGCATGCAGGGGTTGAACATAACCCCCAACCCCCTCCCCACACCAACTGCTCATAGCTGGAGGACTACACAGACGGGCAGAGAAGGGGGAGCGAGGCAGAGTGAGTGCCATGAAAGGGGAGACACAGCATGGAGAATGGAAAGTGGGTATGAGGGAAAGCCCCTTCAGTTCAGAAGCGCCAGTGCGTAGTGTGTGCTGGTTCTCACCACAAACCTTCAGAATGTTGGTCACCTCGAGCCACAAGTCATCAGGAAAACTGCTATTTTTCCTGGGGACTTCAAAGCCCCAACTCTGAATTACAGCTTTTAGAAGGCAGAGTAGATGTTCTGCCTCATTTAAAAATATATACTGCTTGGGGAAATAGATTCCTTTACTCAAAACAGTTCAGCATTGTGCTAACCACTCTTTATAATGAAAGACACAGTTCTTTTCAAGGAATTAATAGGCCAGTATGAGACACAAAAAAATTAAGCAAAACTGTTCCGCAGTGTGGTAAGTATACAGTGATACATGAATGCCCGAGGTGTCCCTGATGAAAACACAGGACAGTGCAGCCACTGCAGCTCACCTAATACCAGGAAGGAGGATTAAAGACGCACAGCTATTCACCCCATGGCCTGCACCAACATCACACAAACAGAAACCTAAAGAGAAAGGGCCCACGACCTGTTCTGCCTTCGTCCAAACAACAGAGCCCAAGTGCAGCGTAACTCCCTCCTGGGGCCACTGCAGCAGAGCGGGACAGACAGGGTCCACTCTATCTGGAGACCTGGACGTGGTCCTCTTTTGCAACTGCCCAGCTTCGAGTGCCCTTGTGCCTCAGTGTTTGCATCTGTGAACTTACAGGCCTGAGCAGTAATCTCCAAGGTTTCTTCCAGCTTTTGCATGAGGTCTCAGAGGCCAATGAAATGTCCCCTGTCAGTAGCATCATCTGGACAACCACACGTAGCAAAGTGCTATTAAGGACAACGCTGCTGTGGTCATTCAATTGTATCACTCGTAAAATTACACTTCTCTAGGTCGTGTTAGTCTTAAACATTCATGTATTTGGTAATACATAATATATGAATATATTTTCTGGAAGACATTTTGTAACTATCAGTATTTACAGTAGAGGCTATTGAGCTGCTCTGCCTCGCACACTCCCTAGTTCAAGCTTCACAACGTTCATAAAATAAAGACACTAACTGTAAGAAAGCTGAAGGCTGAAGGGCTGATCAACTTGACCACAGCACACTACAAACCATGGCCCTGGGGTTCAGAACAAGGCCGTGTGACTCTCGGGTCACAACCAGTGTGTTTTTACAGTATTCCCGAGCTCCAAATACAACAGCAACTCTTTTAATGCTGCTTCTTGGCAAAAAGCAGAGCTGAACGGAATTGTGACATCACCACCATGGCCACCAGGCGGCAGCAGCGCAACAATGAAACAGTCCAGGTAAGGAAAATCGCCATTCACAAAAGTACCGGTCTAAGACCAAGACAAAGAGATCCTTGTTTAAGAAAATTGGGGTGGGAGGGAGGAACCAGCAACACCCTCTGTGGAAAATAAACTCATTGCAGTGTTGTGCTCCTTCACCGAGTGTGTGTGCGTGTGCGTGGGCAGCCACCACACAGGCCCCGTTCTCACTGGTTAGGGTCAGGTGGAGCAAAGCCTCGGCTCTCCCGTGGATGCTGGTCATCTCAGCTGCTCACGACTACATCACAGGTTTTCTCCTGACCAATGTGACCTGCCATTCCATCCGTGCACTCAGTCACCTTGATTTCTTCTTCGCTGTGCTGTGCAATGAGTCACTGTGTGCAGTTCATAATATTAAATACTGTTTGCTGACCTGCACGAATTGCTGCTGTGGCTGAGTGGAAATGTGTAGCTCTACATCTGGTATAATCCTACTCATCAACAAACAGGACTGACTGATGGCTACTCTCCTTTGGGGTGAAGGCTGCTTTAAATCAATGAAATCTGGAACTGGATGGTTAAAGGAAATTTGAGTTTTTTTCACCAAGTCTGGGGAGCAGGGAAAACACTTTATATCTTATGGAAAAAAAGATGCAAGCAGATGTATGGCAGTAGGCACATCTTCAACGTTAATAGACTGGGCTAAAACGCTGAACACCTGTGCACTCCCTAAGAGAGTGAATGTGCCTCACCCTCAAGTCCAGTTCAAATCCTAAGACAAATGCACTTGGTTACCTTCTTCCTCCACAAGCCAACAACTCTGATGTCAAGGCCTTGGGGACACAGGCCCTGGGTACAGCTCCTCCAGGACACAGCCTAGGACAGATACCTAACTGAGCCAACAATGCTACTTCCAGGAGTCTAGCCTACAGATACAGTAACAAAAAGACCAAGCAACAGGAACAAGGGTGGCACCACAGCGCCATAGTAGGAAACAACACAAAGG
This sequence comes from Lepus europaeus, assembly GCF_033115175.1. Classification (NCBI taxonomy): domain Eukaryota; kingdom Metazoa; phylum Chordata; class Mammalia; order Lagomorpha; family Leporidae; genus Lepus; species Lepus europaeus. The sequence continues at coordinate 147,240,954 of NC_084828.1, forward strand.
CGCATCAACCTACTCAGGGAGCTTCATCCCCCAGTGCAACATTCTGAAACCGTAAAACGGAACCGCTACATGTGTAAAACGGAACCGCTACATGTGTAAGACGGAACCGCTACATGTGTAAGACGGAACCGCTACATGTGTAAAACGGAACCGCTACATGTGTAAAACGGAGCCGCTACATGTGTAAAACGGAACCGCTACATGTGCTACGGAGGAATCTACAGGGGATCGCTGTATTAGGCAGAAAAAAATGGACACAAAAAGTAGGTGCAAAAATTATACAGAAATATGTCCATGAAAGGCCTTCTAAGAAAGGAAGGTGCACACGTCTGGGTGTGCCTGTGGGTACCTTCTTTACAGGACAAACTCAACATTAGCAAAGCCGAAGCCTACAAGGAGGGGTGATGAACAAGAGGGGGAGACAGGACACTTGACTGCCCTGGACTAACTCTGTGTATAGCTACTTGTTGTATAAAACTACACTAGTGTCCTGCACACAGTAAGATATGAAACAAGCAGTGTCACAGGTCTCAAAACAAATGAAAAAACTCATCTACTGAGTGGATGCCACAGGACAAAATGGACTCGTAGGCAGTAATTTTACTTTCTATATCCCTAATGGCAGAAGAAACCGTAAGCACCATGCGGGAATCCTATTCTTAATAATGAGAATGGTACTAGTAATTAGAAACCGTTATATATAATCTAGGACAAGAAAAAAAGCAGTCAAAGAATGTGAGGCCTGTATATTTCTTTCCAAAAACTCTAAGTCCTAACTGAGCCCATGCCCAACTGAGCACAAGAATACCTCTCCCACCCAGCCTGGGGTCTCCGAATGCCGCCTCCCACCCAGGAGAACGAAGGCTCAGTGGAGACCAGAAACAGATACAAGAGCCAGGAAGACGTTTTACCAGAAAGCTAGGAAATGATCACAACTACTGGCTGGATGAAATGGTACCAACTTAAAAAATAATCACAATATGCTGAAATGGCTGAAATATTACAGTCTATTGGGTGCACGACGAGAACTTCTTTAAAAGGTAAAAACCCTCATGGTTACCTTCGGAGGTTGCTAGGCCACGAACTCATTACTGTATTCTGAAAATAGAGGGAAAGAATTAAGCAGTTTTTCTTGACTTTCCTGTATAAACTCTATTTCAGGGTAGTCAAATGGCTGACGAGGGCAAGTTCTTTCTCACAAGACTCCCAGCTAATGTATGTTGAAGGAATGGCAAGATTTCGAAAAACTGCCACTTTGCAAGCCGAAACTTCGGGAATGGCTGCAGGCGATCTAAATCCAGGAAAGGCTTTCACCACTACAGAGAGAGGCTCTTGGGGGAACTTCGTGATGAGCGGATTAGGCTGCCATCTCAACCCTCACTAGGCTCGGCTTAGGCTGTCACAAAACTCAGACACTCCTTCCTCGCTGATAACGCAAACGAATGCGATAGGAAGCACAATGTATCACCCATGAAATCTTCCTCCTCCCCCACCAAAAAAAAGTTGACTCTACCGCTGTTCCCAAGAACCTTCTGCAATTATGTAACAATTTTATAGCTGCACTGTTCAAACAGTAACCACGCGACGAGCTGCAGCGGTACCAAGCAGTACCCAATGCAGAACTGAACTGTGTGCTGTCACGCTAATCAGCGTCCCCGCTGCAGCTGGCTAGGCTGAGGTGCAACTCCAGGGGACCCAAGCACATCACGGGAGGCAAACAGGTCAATGTAGAGCGGTAAGGCAAAGAGGCCAGAGAGCCGTTCGCAGGCAAGATTTAAAAGGTCTATCAGTCAAACACACAGGGAGATCTCGGGGTGAGACCTGGGACCAACTACAGACACGGATGGGGCAGCTGAAGAAACCCGAGCCCCGCGGAGGCCGACAGTAGGGCATTCTGATCTCTACAGTGTGGCTCTGTGCAACTGCAGAAACCAGCCTAGCTCCTGGGGGCTGAGGGGAGGGCTAACATAGACCAGAAATTCAGTGCCTGAAACTTGGAGGTCCATGCTGGTTTCTGCAAGCTTAGAGCGTGCGGAGCAGGAAGGAAGCTGTGGGTGGCCCAGAGGAGCGCGGGGACTAACCGACCTAAACAACCCTTACAAGCCAGTTTATGAACTTGACTCGCACGGGCTGCAGAGGGCAGTGTCTAGGTGGTTACACGTCTCTAGCCCATTCCAGTTTCACGGCCTTGCTAACTAGCCAGGAGCTCAGCAGGAAAACCAAGGGCACCGCCTTCCGGGAAAGCGAACACAGACTCGGTCACCAAGCTACGTCCGTTAAAGATTCAATATGAGCCCGTGTCGCGCCTGGTTTCCTCTTCGTAAACTCAAACCACACGGGGAGCAGAACTGTGCAAACGCGGGGCGTCTCAGGTCGACATCGGGGGTCCGAGCCTGGGCTCGGGGGAAGCTGCTTCGTGCAGCCCTAACCGAACAGGGGCTTCCGCCACGGTCCCGGGGCCGCCAGGGCACGGGAGCCCCGCCCCAGGAGCCTGGTCGGGCAGGGCGTTCCTGACAACCGCCCCATCCACCATTCCCTCCACGTGAATACGAGCGTCCAGGGCGGCCCGCCGCCGCCTCCCCGCGCAGGCAGCCCTGCACGCAGCGGCGCCCGAGCCCGCGACCCCGCCGGCCTGCGGCCACGGCTGACCTCCGCGCAGGGCCGCACGCCACCGCGGACGGGGCCACGGCCGCCTTCGCGGGGCCACATGGCGTGGGCGGGCAGGCCGAGGGGCGCGCCTGGCGGCCGGCGGGCTGCTGCGGCAGCCAGTCCCGGGCCATGCGGCCGCGCGGCGGGGGACACCGGGTTGGCCAGGGCCTCCGGACCAGGACACGCCCGCCCCTCGCAGGGGCCTGGGTCCCCACTGGCGGTTACCCAGCGGCCGCCGCGAGCGCGCCCGGGGCCTTCCCGTCGTTACCTCGGGCCGGGCCCGCGCACGCGCGGCGCCGCCGACCTTACGTCCTCCCTCTGCCGCCGACACGTTCGTTCCGCCCACCGCCGCCTCACCCCCAACCCGGACCGCCCCTCCGCGCGCATAAATGGGTTCACCCACATCCGGGGATCTGGGAGAAGGGTGAGCAGGTCACGTGATGCCGGGTGTGGCCGGGGGGGAGTGCTGCTGCTGTGGTGCCGAGTGTGGCCCGGGGGAAGCGCTGCTGCTGTGGGCCGGGTGCTGGTAAGAGTTTCCTGCGTTCGTGGCGCGGGTCTTGGCGTGACGGGGTCCAGTCCAGCGGCCGCAGCCGATGCCTTCACCTCATCCTTGGAGTGTGGCGGGCGGGAAAGCCCTGACGTGGCGGTCGGACCTCCCCCTCCTGGTTTCCGCACTTGGTATCGCCCTCCTCGGTCCGGAAGCCGTGGTTGCGGGTCGGCCTCCCCGGTACGGTGGCCTGCGAGGGTCATTTCTAGCGCCACAGAAAAGCTGGGGTGTGTTTTTTTGGTTTTGTTTTATCTTTGATCGTGTGAATGCTTAGTCACAAAGCTTTGGGAGACAGAGATGGACAAGAGGTGCCCCTGTCGCAGGGAAGGCACGCACTGCCCGTCTCCCTTGTTGGCGCCAGGCCCGGCGCCCGCAGGACAAGCAGGGCTGATTGGCACACTGGTGGCCGGTGCGGAGAGTGGTGTGACGGGCGTTTGATCAGGGCCGGGGTTCCCGTGAGGCTTGCAGGACGGAGCCTGGCCTTGCTGTAGAGGTGGTGATTTAACCCTGGGTCCGGGGCGGGGCGGGGGCGGCCTAGCCCGGACACCGCTCCCTGCGTGCAGTGAGTTCACCTGGAGTCGCCAGATGCAGGCCAGCGGGGAAGGCGAGGTGTGATGCCGAGGCGCTAGGGGCAGGGACTGGATTTCGGAGCGGGAGAGTGGCACTGGGCGGGCGCTGTTTGCGGGCAGGTGGAAGAGACCTGCTGAGGGACCCTGGTGCAGGATTTGCACCTGCAGCCAGACAGGCGTGCCCGAGCCGCGGGCCGCAGAGCTGAGCTCGCCTGTGTCGGGGTGGGGTTAGCACAGGAGGTCTCCCGAAGCCCTCATCGGAGGCGGCGCTGCGAGGGCCTGGGAAAACCACAGAGGGGACAGACTGCACCGTAGATAACGGCACCCGAGCCTAAGGAGCCCCGAAGACAGGCTCCTTCAGCGAGTCGCCGAGTGGTCCTGGCCGGCCTCGGGACGCCCCGCGGCTTGCTGGTGGCAGAAGGAGCGCCTTCGCCGCGGTTAGAAACCTCTCCGCACCCGACGCGGTGCAGTTACGGCCCAGGGGTTAGGAGAGCAGGGGCCCGCGGATGCAGTGGGAGCCCGCCGCCCGCCGTGGTTCTCTGTGTGCGCGTCCGCAGGGTCGGAGGCCGGGAGGGCCTGAGGGCGCCTTTGGTCCAGTGGGGTGCAGGCCGTCGGCATTAACGGGGGGAACGCCAGCGATGAGGGGGCCTCAGGTGCCCTCCAAGCCAGCCAGGCCTCTGCGAGAGGTTGCAGCTGCTCTGGGGACAATGAGGCTGGCAGGCATCAGGGCGCTGGGTGCAGCTGGGAGTGGGGAGATACCATGGTCACTGAGAGGGGGGAGGGGAGATACCATGGTCTCTGATAGGGGGGAGTGGAGATACCATAGTCACTGAGAGGGGGGAGTGGAGATACCATGGTCACTGAGAGTAGGGGGAAGGGAGATACCATGGTCACTGGGGGAGAGTGAGGGGAGACACCATGGTCACTGAGGGGGGTGAGGAGGGAGATACCATGGTCACTGGGGGGGAGTGAGGGGAGACACCATGGTCACTGAGGGGGGGTGAGGAGGGAGATACCATGGTCACTGAGTGGGGGGTGAGGAGGGAGATACCATGGTCACTGAGAGTGGGGGAGCAGCCTGGGATGCCCCAGATGCTCACCTGGAGGTGCCCCTCTCCGAGCTCGGGCCGGCCGCTGTTTTAGGAAGGAAGCAAGCTTTCCGACCGCTCTCACCGTCCCTGGCCTGAGGCCTTGTGGCAGGCCTGCCCTGGCCACGTCCTAAGGTGTGAGCTGAGCGCGTGCAGTGTGCTCCTGTGCTGAGGTTTGAATCGGGCAGGTGCAGCCGGATGGAAAGGCTCGCAGGGCTGGAGCAGGACCCCCACGCCGGCGTGGTGCCCGTGCTGCCGGGGAACGGCTGTGCTCAGATGCCACACGGCTGAGGGCGAGGGCGTCACCTGGGAACGGCTCCCTGCCGGCCGCTCCATGGTCCTGGTCTCTCAGCTGGGCTGAGTCTGTCCAGAGGCGCTCACTGCAAAGTGTTTGTCGGCTGCGCGGCCGCAGGAACTCTGGTTTTTGAGTTGTCACGTGACTACTTGGGTGGGAATGCCAGCACTGATAAGCCTGGGCAGTGCTGGTGCTGAGTCCACGTCTTTCCGGCCGTCCCGTTTCAGAAGGAACCCCTTGGCGTCCGGCTCCCCCGAGGTCAAAGCCGCGGGAACATGGACAGTGAGGTGCAGCGGGACGGAAGGATCTTGGATCTCATCGACGACGCCTGGAGGGAAGACAAGCTGCCCTACGAGGATGTGGCGATACCGCTGGTAGGTGGCGATGGGGCCGGGGCCAGGGCTGGAGGCAGGGTGTCCAGGTGCCGTACCTGGGAGGGCAGAGACGTCGGAGCCCCACATGGCATTTGCAGAGCAGTGTGGTTCAGAAGGCGGAGGTAACCAGCACGGCTAGGGGTCTCGCCAGGGCTGCAGCGCCACCCTTCTGAGCCGTGTTCCGGCCACTGCAGTACAGCCGGAGGGAGACCGGACAATGAGGTGTGCCAGACAGACAGGAGCGGCCTCATGGAAGCTGACCGGGGCCCTGCTTCCCTCTGGGCCCTGTCAGCTGCCGACGTTTCCAGAACATGCACCCATCCTGGGTTCCCTGGGACATACTCGTAAGATGCCTGGCTTGTCTTTAGCGATTGGGCCAGCGGGCTTCGAGGGCACTGTGTTCTGCCCTCATTTCTAGAAACCACTTCCGTCAGGCGTTTGCTGAGCCGCACGTAACAAGGTGAGCCCGCAGTTCGGGGTATGTAAATGTGTCTCAGGCCTGCCAGGGACAAGGAGACCGGGGCCTGGGGACTGTTTTTCTCGAAAGCGTGCTGCTACGCTGAGAAGAGCGATTCAGAAAATATGAGTTAGAGGTTATTTCCCTGCTGTTTGCAAAACAATGACTGTTCAGCTCACCCGCATCTGATTTAAGTGAGAAGTAGTGGTAGTCCCGTGAATGACCGCGTATCGGTCGGCAGGTGACCGTGTGTCCCGTGAATGACCGCGTATCGGTCGGCAGGTGACCGTGTGTCCCGTGAATGACCGCGTATCGGTCGGCAGGTGACCGCTTAGTTCGGGTTTGGAATCAGTCCAAAAGTGGAGCAGACAGATGATCACAGCGAGCGTTTACGAAATGCTTTGCCTGAGGCTGGAGACAGCCTTCACCCTGACCCTGCAAGCAGCCCCGGAAGGCGATGTCCTGCCCATTTCATAGGGAAGGGGTGGGATCGGAGAGCGAGCGTGTGCAGTCTGCTAGCTAACAGACCGGCTCCATGGCACATCTGGGGAGCCCCACACCCCGTCTGCAAGCCTTTGTCCCTTCATTCGTTCATGCGACAAGCGTTTCTTGGAAGCCTGCTGCACGCCACAGGGATGGGAACGTATTCTACAGCTCCCTCCCCCAAGGGCTCTGGAGAGGCCACACGTACACCTGTATGGAGCCCGCCCGCCTGGTAGACCAGGAAGTGGCTTCAGGGAGAGCGTGCCGTCTGAGGACTCCAAGGTTGGCAGGGTAGACAGGGGCACTGCCGCCGAGGGCCGGCTGTTAAAGGCCCGGGGTTGTGAAAGGCGTAGGAGGTGGTGCGACGTTAGCAGGCGGAGAAGCGGGGCTCAGCGGGTGTTGAAAGGCCTCTTGGACACCGTGCCTGGACCTCTTTTTAGGACATCCAGGAATGATGATCTTCAGGACTGAAGACAGCCACGCTCAGATTCAGCTTTTGGAAAATCACTTGCAGCGTTGCTAGAGGTGGTGTGACGTGGAGAAAACCGCAGGTCACCGAGGGGAGGCCGTCACAGGCGTCTCAGCGAGACAGGAGGGCCTAACAAAGCCAGGGAAGTGGAGGGGCTTGCCGGATTCCGGAGAATCCAGCTGCACCGTATCTGTGGGGGAGACGGGCGCCTCCCTGCTGGCTGCAGGTGGTGACCTGGTCTTGCTGCTGACCAGGACCTTTGCCCCGGCCTTGTCATCTTAAAGCGGCATATATGTACGTTAGCGCTTGCTGCCTAGCAAAGCGCGTCGACGCCTGGGAGCTCCAAACAGCAGCCGTCCCCTCACGACTTTGTGTCTCAGCTGGCGAGGCTGTGGGCTTCCAGGTTGTGCTCGGCAGACCCTTGGCATGCAGCCGCCCTGCAGACTGGCTGGGGCCTGGGAGGTCCAGGCCAGTGTCACGTGTCCGGCCGTCAGCAGGCTGTCAGCGGGGTGGCCGTGGTCTCTCCTGACCCAGCAGACCAGCCCAGACGGCTCAGCTCAGTCTCGGGCACCCAGGGCAGCCTGAGGAGCCTGCGGGGCTCAGGATCTGGCCCACTTGCTCACAGTTGTGTCATGTGGCCCGAAGGACGTGGCGTGCCCGTTCCAGACGCAGGGTGGGGAAGTGGGCGCTTTGTTTTGTTAGGAGGAGCTGCAGGTACCACTGTGGGTTTTTTGTTTTCTTCTACGTTTAAGTTTACTTCGTGTAAAAGGCAGACACAGATTCATTCTCCAGGTGCCCACAACAAGCAGGGCTGGGCCCCACCAAAAGCGGGAGCCTGGGACTCAAACTGGCCCCTCACGTGGGTGGGAGGGACCCAGGCACCGAGCCGTGGTCACCCGCCTCGCAGGGCCAATTTGCAGGCAGCTGGATGGGAAGTGGAGGAGGCAGCCCTGAAGCCAGGCCCCCCTGTACCGGATGTGGGCGTCCCCAGCTGGGTCTGCGCCCGCTGCCCACCCCTGCGTTACTTCTGCACTTCCCTGGCACGTAGGCCGTCCAGAAAGCACTCCAGCAGTGCAGAGCAACGAGGCGAAGTCGGCCTCCTCCAAATCCGTATTAGCCGAGGGCCTTCGCATTCATCGTCCTCTACGCAGCTGTGAGGACCAGGCTGCGTTTCTAAGTTTAGAGCTCCTGTTCCTGCTTTCTCAGAAATAACGGCCTCTTCAGTGTGTGCGTTTAAATCTTGATCTTACATCTGTACCGCGAGAGGAATGTGCTTCAAATGCATTTACACTCACTCAAGTGCCAGTGTACTTATATGTTAATATTTATGGGGCATAATTTGGAAGTGTTTTCCCTTCACATATTTATTGCAAATTGGAATCCAGTAGGAAATCGTAAGGGTAAATTCAGATCATTGCAAAAAAAAAAATAATGAGTATCAGCGAACTCTGATACAGAGCAGAGTTTCTGTGCTGATAAATTTAGATTTACATATCAGGAAACAGCCCCAGGTTCTGCTAAAGTGTGGCGCAGGGTCTTGCCTTGTGGGAAGCTCCCTGCTGGGGAGTTGTGACTCGGTGTTGGCGGAGTTTTGTGTTGCTCTGCTCGTCCACTAGGGGGAGGTCTTACTCATTTTGTTAGATTTTCAGTTCCTCCACACCTCCCTACCCCTACACACATACACCCCTTCATTGTAATACAGGCCTGCTGGATGCAGAATAGTTTGGGGATAGTTTGTTTTAAGATTATTTGTTTTTTATGTGAAAGGCAGAGGAGACAGAAGGAGAAATCTTCCATCCGCTGATTCACTACCCAGGTGCCCACGACATCCAGGTCTGGGCCAGGCCAAAGCCAGAAGCCAGAAACTCCATGCACTTCTCCCAGTTACTTGGCACCGTCTGCCAGCTCCCAGGTGCATTAGCAGGACACGGGATTGGACGTGGAGGCGGGACTCAGTTCCTGGCTCTCTTGTGTGGGACGCCGGCATCCCAAGCAGCGCGGCTCCCTGCACCGCAGTGCCTACCCCTAGATACACTTCATGTGTGGAGGGAGCATGCCAGCAAATCTGGTATTTTAAACCATGCTTTCCCCCAAACCCCTCCTGCTGGTTCCTGCCAGAGTTCCTCGGCACTCAGGACAAGCAGGTGTGAGCTCTGGGTGCCCCGCACGGTGCTGAGCACCTGGTGTGAAGTACTTCCATCCTCTGAGACAGGGCCGCTGCCTTCTCCTGTTGGCCAGGGAGGGCACAGGGACCCGAGGCTTTGATTGCGCTGCCCAGGGAACCCAGCACATGCGGGGCTGTGGCGTGGATCCTGGTTGGCTGCCAAAGCCTGTGTCCCTAGCCCTCCTGCCCAAGTCACGGTGCCCACTGGGCCCTGCCAAAGAGAGGCCGAGCCAGGTCTGAGCCATGCTCCTGCTGTTTTCCCCACATCTGTTCCTTCTAACTCCTTTGGAATACACATAACAGTGGGTTGCCTTTACCTAGGCTCCTGTAGCTTTTCCTTCTCAGTGCTCTTTGGGTTTAAGAAGTTAATGCAGGGTGGGCACTTGCTGCAGCAGGTTAAAGTTGCCATTTTGCATGCAGCATCTCATAGCGGAGTGCTGCTTCGAGACCCAGCTCCACTTCTGATTCGCCTTCCTGCTATTGCACAGCCTGGGAAGCAGCGGCTGATGGCTCAAGTACTCGCAGTCATTGAGTTCCTGGCTTGGCCCAGCCCAGCCCTGGTTGGTGTGAGCCTATGGAGAGTGAACCAGCAGATGGAAGATATCTCCCCCCCGCCTCCCCCATGCCCCTCTCCGTCTCTGTCTCTCCTTCCCTGCCCCACAAATAAAGTGAAAACTGTACGCGGTTTTTAAAGAAGTTGCCACAGAAGGTGTGCCTGCCCTGAATGTGCACTGTGCCTCTGCAGAACGAGCTGCCCGAACCAGAGCAGGACAACGGCGGCACCACGGAGTCTGTCCGAGAACAAGAGATGAAGTGGACAGACCTCGCCCTGCAGTACCTGCACGAGAATGTGCCCCCCGTCGGGAACTGACACCCCGCCCCTCGCACCATGGGTGTTTTGAGAATACACACACAGGAAACGTCGTCTCAGCCTCCCGAGTCAGACTGGTGGGAAATAAGTGCTCCAAGCCGCACGCCCGCCTGGCCTGTGGCAGCGCGCGTCTCGGGAGCGCAGACGGCCTGGCTCCGTACCCCTGGAGCTCTGCCGTCGCTCGCCCGAGTTTGAACATGGTTGCTTCAGCCTTTACCTTTCTCTCCGGCTTCGCTTCACTGTCAAAGTGCGACACTCCCCAGCCACTTGGACGTTTCCTGTGCCGAAGAGGAAAGGAGGAAGGCAGGCCTCGGACAGCTCCGGACTCCTGGTCCCCACTTGGAGAGGCACTCTGAGGGCACTTGGCCTGTCGCTGTTGGGCTACACAGATCTCGTGCCCTGGTCACTGTGACGCCAGAGCTCCTGCGTGCCGTTTGCAGAATTTGGGTTGATTTACAGATTTAAAAAGTGTCTCTTCCCCTACAGCTTCCTTTGATGCTGCTGGGGAGACCCTTCAGCTAGGTGGACCACGAATCGTATCAGCTAATAATGGCATATCTTCATGGCCCTAAGCCCTTTCACGTGGAACCGGAGCACCCTCGTGTCAGGATTTAGTTAAATGCTTGTTTCACTAAACACTTTGCAAAACACATTCGTGTATATTTGCCTCTTGGCGTTATCTCTGCGCATCCTTTCTTCCCTGGGTGTTTCTCTGTCTGGCTTTAGGAGGAAGCAGCACATCACAGCACGAATGAGGTGATCTTAAGGTGTCAGCCAGAAACACACACCAGCTATCCAGGCACCCAAACGGCCAGGGCACCTCTTCCCCCTGGGCTGTGGTCCTAACTAGAATCATTCTTCTTCAGAATGTAGATCCCAGGCCGCCAGTCCCTTCTGGAACCAAAGAGAGTAGAGAAGGGAATCATGGTGTTTAGGAAGAAAATTGTATAGCGAGAAAAAAGAGTCTTCCAGAAAAGTGAGACATCTAGAAAATCTTAACTCTTTCTCGTCTCACTGAACGAGGTCTTCCCTGCAGCCTCTCTGTGGTCTGTGATGCCTGAGGCATTTGGATGCAGGAACTTGGCGAGCATCGCTGGTTCCTGCAGCCTGGCCTCTCCCTGGAATACTGGCAGAGCAGTACCATGTGCGAGTTCGCTTTATTGCAGCTGTCAGAACATGACGCCTGTAGCGGTGTCATTTGTTTACTTAGTTTATGATGCCCTGTCATCCCCAGGAGCGGCCTCATTGATCAGGTGTGTGGACCACAATACTCTGCAGCCATAGCTCATTATGTCAAGAACCAGGTCCCCAACCTGGTGGCCAGGCAGATGCTGTCTGCTGGGGCTTGGGGGATGTGGGCGGAGGGCCTGCGACCTGCAGAGCGAGGCTGGGCGGCCCCGTGGGCCCGTGGCTCCTGCCCACGGTCCAGGCCGGAGCATGCTTGTTGCTCCATCATGATTTACACCACGGTGAGACCTGGAGGATGTGACTGCAAAGGCCGAGGCACAGTTTCTGGCACAGGTCACTGGCCAAGGGGTGCTCTCGGGATCCCTGGAGGGGTTCAGCTCGGGCAGGGTAGAAGCTGGGCAAAGCTGTGTCTTCAGCTGAGGGCTGGCCTCAGGCTGATGGCCCGGGAGCCCTGCATCGCATCACGATCGCACCAAGGGCCTTCCCAGGCTGAGGCGAGGGGCTACTCGGCCCCTGTCCCCATGCGAATGGTCAGCCCTTGGCTTAGTCCTGCCCTCTGTCAGGGAGAGCGTATTCTAGATGTTGCTGGGGTGCCTGTGTTACCTGGTAGCTGGGGAAGAGGTACCAAGAGCATCTCCTGAGGGCATGGGGGAGCATGACTGAGGGGACCTACTTTATGTTGGACAGTCAGGTGGAGACCTTGTGCCTAGCGGCTTTTCTCACGCGAACCCGAGATCCTTGTTTTATCAGTGTTTCCCGCTCTGCATGAGAGTAGCCAGGTCCTTTGGGTCTCTCTGCACAGCAGGAAGCAGACACGCTCAGAAACAACCCAGCCTCCTGTCCAGGAAGTGGGGGACGAGGCTGGGGGGGAAGGGGAAGCCCAAACCTCCTGGGTGCAGGGGAAAGCTGTGCGCTGGGGAGATGGTGGGCTGCAGAGGCCCATGGGTTGTTGGGTGCCCTGGAGGAGGCCTGAACCTCAACAGTGAGTCGCCCAGCTTTGGCAATGACCCCCAAGTCCTGGAGCCACCTTCTTCCAGGCTTGGCAGTGAAGATAGCCACAGTGATCCAAGATGAATTGAAGACCAGAGATCTTGGCCCGTTTTCCTGGACATTTGTGAGTATCCCGAATGCTTTTCGAGACCCAAATATGGCCAAGGATGCCCCAGTGAACACAGATTCCGCTTCTCCTGCCATGCAGTATGGGGCCAAACCAGTTCCATTTGCCTTGGAGGAAATGTCATGTTTCTTGTATCTCCTTGAACTTGTGGCTGACACCTGCAGGGTGCGTGGGGGTAGGCGGGGGAAGGTTGGAGAAGAGGACAGAGCTGCGTGGAGTCCGCGCGTGGGACTGGTGGCAGCAGCAGCCAGGCTGCTGGGTAGGTGGGGGCGCTGTTAAAGGTGTTGTCCTAAACCACAGGAAGGTTCTAACTGGGGGGATAGGGAACGTGCCTGTCAGATTTGATTGTCACCTGTGTTTTCCTAGCGTGAATCACTGGAAGATCAAAGCCGGGAAAGCAAATTGGAAGAGCTTTGCGTCGGTTCCAGTGAGAAACGGTTGGGCTGTGGACGCGGCCGAGGAGCCGGAGGCGCGTGGGCTCTCTCCTAGACGTAGAATTGTCCATACTTGCAGACTCGAGTGCCCAGTGTGAGCGCTGTCCTGTGACCCGGGGTGAACGCTCCGGGCCAGACACAGGCTCTAGAAACAGCTCCTGTGCCTTGGAGCTGCTCGTCCTATGAAACTGGACTCAGGGTCCTCAGCAGCCCCACTGCAGCAGTGACGGCCGTGACTGACGCTTTACGCACACGGGCTCCAGCCCCTGCTTTCCCTTAGGTGGCTGTCGCTGCCCAGGAGTCTGTGGCTTAGATGACTTATCCCCAGGTAAAATGCAAACGACAATTGCATTCCAACCTGGTCTGTCTGTTCCCAAAGCACGCGTCCTCTCCCTGGACCCTGCTACCTCTGTAAAACCTTCTGGGACCACCCCATCCTGAAAAGGGAAGAAAATGCTGTCAGAACACCCAGAACTTTTCAATGTTTGCCTTGTTTCTATAATTGAGACAAAGAAGTAAAAGAATTTTTATTAGGAACCCGGGAGTCATGAAACAAATAAACTCAGCCTATTACAAGACTCACAACTTCGCCGCGGTGAGTCATGGTGTCGCTGGTTTTCATACAAGGCTAAAGCCCCGAGGTCTGTTTTCAGACTGGGGTGCCAGAAGGCCTGGTACAAAGTACCCAGCAGGGGGCGCACTGTTGCTTTTCCAAAGTTTGGATCACGGGCTGCTCTTTCAGGAAGCTCTAAAAGGAGACCCAGCATCAATGGGATCTTTTGCTTGGAAGTGAGTTCCTCACTGGACCGTGTGACTCCATCCAGCTCAGCAGATGTCCTCTTTGGGGTGACAGAAAAGCAGGCAGGTGCAGGAGAGAAACGGGCCGGCCTCCAGGCTGGCCATGTGTCCTGGCCAGGGCTCCTACTCCTCCCAGGTTCCCCCGCTGCAGCTGCTGCCATTATTTCCCCAGTCCCACTGGTCCCTCTGTCATTTTGGCCTCTTGCAAGCTAGCCTAGCTGGCCACGGGGTCAGGGTGAGGGACAGCAAAGCAGGGTCTGTGGACCACAAAACTTGAGTCAAGGTTATGCCGAAGCCCGGGGCTTGCCCCTGCCTGAATTTCAGCTGGCTCTTCGCTGACTGCTAAGTGACCGTGCCCTCTGTCGCCTTGGGCACAGCAAAGCGGCTGTCTGAGAGCAGAGCCTCTGAGGGAAATGCGACGTGCATATTGCAAGTACGAAGCTGCAGACAGCGGCAACCCCTTAGTTCATTTGTTCCGCTCGCTGACATGGAGGGTTTTGTTTTAGTTTACTCCATTGGGCTGAACCATGTGGAGAAGCTGGTCTTGTAGGTCAAAAATAACCTGATCGTTGTAATTTTCTATGTTTTCATCTAATCTTGGCAAGAGTCAGTTGTGCATATATACACACACCCACACACTGCACAAAAACTGGGTTTGCTAGGGAGTGGTGGCGGGGCCGGTCAAGGCAGGGGAATGTGCATACATACTGGAAAGGAAGTGAGGGAGGCGGGGGTAGCAGCCCATCCCAGTTACTCCATGCCTCCCCTGGTGACTCAGAGCCCCTCTGTCACTGTGCCACCACCCAAGGGCACCAGCGCTTCTCCTCTGCCCATCCGGGTCTTCCTGCTCTCAGCACCGCTGCCCGTGGCCTCGGCTCGCTCACCTCAGTCTCAGGCGCGGCCCCGTCCCCAGCACCGTGCTCACAGAAGGGCTGGTGGTTATGCCCCACAGAGAGTTCCCTGGAAGAGGAGTCGGAGGAGAATGGCTGCCTAGCGCTGGGGAGTGTAGGAGAGCTTCAGGGAAAGACTGGACACCGAGAGGTCCGCTGGGCTGGGAGGAGCCGGATGCTGATGGCTCTCTGTCATTGCTAACTCAGTCCCAGTTCTCTCCCTCTGAGGGGCGGGGCTGCTTGTCTGCAACACCTGGGAGCATTTTCTTTGGTTGTCACTGTGACTGAGGAGGGAGGATGTCAGGGGACACGTGCTGGCCGGGCCACCCAACCTACTGAGCACCGGAGTGTGGTAAGTCCCAGTAATGACCCCCTGGAGAAACACCGGGGAAGAGGAGTGCTGAGTCGGAAAGGAACCCGGGGCCCCACAGCCGGCCCAGCTTGGTCCCCAGAGGTGAAACCTTGGCCTCTGGCTAGCAGAGTGACCTCCTGTCTGCCTGGGGAAGTGCCAAGCCCCTGTGTTTTGAGCCTTTTGGATAACCAAAATGCAAAGAGAGAACAAATTAATGTTCTAAGTTTTAGCCTGGCCTTGCTTAGAAAACACAAAGCTCAGTCTGTATTCTTTTTAAAATCTCCAAAGTTGAATGTGTGTTTTTAAAAACAAATTAAAAAAAAAAAAGTTATACTGAGACAATAGGTTTTCCATTTGGGAAAGAACAGAAACCTCATTTGTGCTACATTAGAGACGGTTTCCAGGGCCAAACTTAAAAGATGTGGAAAGGTGTGAGGTGAAAACGTAGTTGAAGACTTTAAGAACGCTGGGGTAGGGGGGAGCTGTTAAAGCAAGCTGCGAGACCCAGGAGCGTGGAAGTATAAAAACAGATAAAAGCTCTACAAAATAGCACAGGCAAAAGAAAGATGCCCATAACATATACAATAGTATTAAAAAAAAAAAAAAAAAAAAAAAACAGAAACCTTCTGTAAATTTCTAAGAAAAATACAACCCCAATTTAAAAATGGACCTGGCCGGGGTGGGGACAGTCAGTGTTGTGACACAGCGTGTTGAGCTGCTGCCAGCGATGCTGGCATCCCCTATCCGAATGCCTGTCTGAGTCCCAGCTCCTCTGCTACCGTGCCTGGGAGGCAGCAGATAACGGCCCAAGTCCTTGGGTCTCTGCCCCCAATCTGGGAGACCAGGATGGAGTTCCTGGCTCCTGGTTTCGGCCTGGCCCAGCTCTGGCTGTTGCAGACATGTGAGAAGTAAACTAGAAGATGGAAGAGTCTGTCTCTCTGCCCAATAAATAAATAAGTAAATAAATAACTTATTTAAAAAGGAAAATGAGCAAGGGTAGAATCAGGCAATTCCTGGGGGATACGAACAGCGCACAGAAGCATGCTTCCAGCAGGTCATGCAAACTGACCGACTGAACTCCACGCCTCCCCCCTTGTAGCCTGCCCTGAGCACAGTGGGCCTTGGAAAGCGAACGCCTGCACCCAGGCTGCCCCAGAGCTCAGCTTCTGCCTGTGACCTGGCCACTCCTGATTAGCTGCTCCCTCAAGACACTTGCTAGCTCCACTGGCAAACCCAGCGGAGAGGGTGCTTGTTTCTTGCGTTTTCTTTTTTTTTTTTTTTTTTTTTCTTCTTTTGTTTATTCCTGCATTGACCACAGCAAAGACCCCTGGTAATGAAGCAGTCTCCAGCTGCTTGGGCATCGTGGACAGGCTGTGGGGCATCCACCGTGCAGCCAGAGCAGTGTGCTCCTGGAGACCAGGTGTGGCTGCGGTGAACTGGTTTCCAGATTGCCAAGTCCATGGCTGTGGCCCAGCTTCCCAAATCCTCAGCTATCCGGTCATGGCAGAAGGGGATGCTCCTTAGGTGGTCAGTTCCGAGCTGGAGTTCTGGGAGTCAGTCCTAGAACCTGCTGTTCCTACCCCATATGACAAAACCTTAAACACCCACTTCCCTTGATTCAATCTCCTACATAAACTAACTGGAGTGGCTTCTGTCACCTGTAGCTGGACTCTGACTTCTTACAAGCTGCGATGCTATGGTGTCCCATTACCTTAAAAAGAACCTGATGGCCGGCGCCACGGCTCACTAGGCTAATCCTCCGCCTCCGGCTCCGGCACTCTGGGTTCTAGTCCCGGTTGGGGTGCCGGATTCTGTCCCGGTTGCTCCTCTTCCAGGCCAGCTCTCTGCTGTGGCCTGGGAAGGCAGTGGAGGATGGCCCAAGTGCTTGGGCTCTGCAGCTGCATGGGAGACTAGGAGGAAGCTCCTGGCTCCTGGCTTCGGATCTGTGCAGTGCGCCAGCTGTAGCAGCCATTTAGGGGGTGAACCAATGGAAGGAAGACCTTTCTCTCTGCCTCTCTCTCTCTCTCTCTCACTAACTCTGCCTGTCAAAAAAAAAAATTAAAATTAAAAAAAAGAACCATATAAAACTCAGCATTGGTGACAGTGAGAGATGGGAGCTCCCTGTTGGAGGTTGTGTTTCGGAGCCGGCTTTGTCAGGAGCGGTGCAGCAGTATCTACCCGATGTAAAATGTGCGTCTCATCCAAGCCAACAATTCCATCCTGGGCACATGTCCTTAAGAGAAATAGCAGGGAGGGCACGTCCTCAAGAAATATTTCCCAAGGATATCAGTTGCGTCAACGAGAGCAATGGAAAATAGTAACAAATAGCCGAAATGTCCATCAAGAGGGAGGAGTGGAGATGGCGGTTATATAACCACTCTGGGCTGATCTGCAGGAGTCAGAGAGCAAGGCAAAGCTCCGAGGACTAATATGGAAAGATCTGACATTTTCATGTGAAGGACTGCGATGCAGCATGCGTACTATGATTTCATTTATGTTTAAAAATGCATGTTATGTATATACACACACACACATATAAAACATTTGTAAGTCTTGCATAAACACTGGCAAAGCTCAGGCAGGACACAAACCCCCCACCCCTGGGGGGTGGGGAAGGTGGGATGAGGAGGGGCCCATGTCTGGCTTTTGCTTCTACATTGAACTTCTGCACTCTTCGAATGCTTGAGTATTTTATACTAAGAATATATTCCTGGGGCCGGAGCACAGTAGGTTAAGCTTCTGCCTGCAGTGCCGGCATCCCATATGGGCTCCAGTTCGTGTCCTGGCTGCTCCTCTTCCGATCCAGCTCTGTGCTGGTATCCTGTTTGGGAACCAGTTCAACTCCCAGCTGCTCCACTTCCAATCCAGCTCTCTGCTGTGGCCTGGAAAAGCAGTAGAAGATGGCTCAAGTCCTTGGGCCCCTGCACCCACGTGGGAGACCTGGAAGAAGCTCCAGCTTCTCTGCTTTGGATCAGCTCAGCTCTGGCTGTGGCGGCCATCTGGGGAGTGAACCAGTGCATGGAAGACTTCTCTCTCTATCGGAAGTCTATGTCTCAAATAAATCTTTAAATAGGTAAATATATATATATATATTCCTGGGGTGGGCGTTATGATAGTGGGTTAAGCCACTGCTTGGGACACCCACATCCTGTATCAGAGTGCTGGTTTGAGTTTTGGCTGCTCCGCTTGGATCCAGCTTTCTGCTAATGTGTCTGGGAAAGCAGCAGGTGGCTGAAATACTTAGGTTCCCGCCACTCTGGTGGGAGACCCAGATGGAGCTCCTAGTTCTTGGCTTTGACCTGGCCCAGCCCTGGCTGTTGTGGCATTTGGGGAGTAAACCAGCAAATGGAAGATTCTCTCTCTCTCTTTCCCTTTCTCTATCACTCTGCCTTTCAAATAAATAAACTAATAAATCTCTTTTTAAAAAATAATATGTTCCTACATTACATTAATACATAAATTTAAAATTTATAAAACACAGTGTGGCAGCATTCCAACTTTTCATATGTCTAAGCCAAAGATATGTACCAAGAAAGAGAGAAAGAAAATGACAATAGGGAACACTGAATCCAGGTGGAGGGTATTCATTGTGCTATTCTTTTTTTTTTTTTTTTAAGATTTATTTATTTATTTGAAAGTCAGAGTTACACAGAAAGAGGAGAGGCAGAGAGAGAGAGAGGTCTTCCATCCAAAGGTTCACTCCCCAGATGGCTGCAATGGCTGGAGCTGCGCCGATCTGAAGCCAGGAGCCAGGAGCTTCTTCCAGGTCTCCCAAGCAGGTGCAGAGGCCCAAGGACTTGGGGCATCTTCTACTGCTTTCCCAGACCATAACAGAGAGCTGGATCGGAAGTGGAGCAGTCAGGACTTGAACCGGTGCCTCTATGGGATGCTGGCGCTTCAGGCCACAGTGTTAACCCACTGCGCCACAGTGCCAGCCCCCATTGTGCTATTCTTACACTTTTTTATATTTAAACTTTTTTCTTAATACAAGGACACTTCAAAAAGTTCATGGAAAAATAGAATTAAAGGGTAAATCATTTTGTTGCAAAAATGTTGATATACATGCATAGTTTTTTCATAGCACATATTTCCATGACCTTCCTTTTATTTATTTATTTGAGATTTATTTATTTGAAAGACAGAGAGGCAGAGTTAAAGACAGAGAGAGGTCCTCCATCTGCTGGTTCACTCCCCAAATGGCCGCAATGGTTGGAGCTGGGCTGATCCAAAGCCAGGAGCCTGGAGCTTCTTCCAGGTCTCACGTGGATGCAGGAGCCAAAGGGCTGGGGCCATCTTCCACTGCTTTCCCAGGCCACAGGAGAGAGCTAGATCAGAAGTGGAGCAGCCAGGACTCGAACCAGCGCCCATATGGGATGCCAGCACTGCAGGCAGCAGCTTTTACCCACTATGCCACAGCACTGGCCCCTCTTTTATTGTTAAGAGCAGAGATACAAACAGATCTTCCATTTACCGCTTCATTCCCTAAATGCCCGCAACAGCTAGGGCTGCGCCAGGCTGAAGCCAAGAGCAAGAATTCCAATCCAAGTCTCCCACGTGGGTGGCAGGAACCTAAGTGTCTGAGCAGTTACCAGCTGCCTCCCAGGATGAGCCTCGGCAGGAAACTGGAATGGGACTCAAACCCAAACACTCCGATATGAGGTTCCAGGGTCTCGGGCAGCATCTTCGTCACTGTGCCAAATGCCTGCCCTTCCATGAGCTCTGAAAATCCCTCACATAAAGGTGGGTATAAAAACACATAAGTACATGTCCTTGGACACACAAGCTTTATCTGCGCAAGCGGATTTTTGCAGATGTGGGAGCAAAGCCTGTGGCTAGCTCAGCGGCAATTATGACAAAAAGGCATTGGCGACGCTCCCTACCCCTCCATCCCAATGTCTTTAACAGCACATAGAGGCCACAGCGTTCACTGCCTTGGGTGGACGGTCCCTCTGCAGGCACCACCAGGACAGGGCCTACTGGGGAGCAGAGGCCTCGCTGGCCCTCTGGCTCTCTCGCTGCAGAGCCAGCTGTGCCCATGGCCAAGGGAACCTAGATGCGTTCAGACCATCCCTGGTGCCAGTGCAGAGATAGGATGACGTGGGCTGCTGCCCCAGCAGCCCCAGGGAGGGCTGGTGAGCACTGGCCACACATCTGGTGTCTCTGCAGAGATTCCATTCATCGGCACTGCTATCCCAGAACCCCTCCCTCACTCCTCCACCTGGGTTTGATTCTTGAGATAGCAGCTTGAGAAGAATGGGAAAAAAGGCATCGGAATTTTAATGAGAGCCATCTGGAGGGTGTAATGTTTGGTACGAGAAAATAATGCCTCCGCTCAAGTGAGGGCAAGAGAAATGGAGGGAATGTTCCATTGTGTGACCCCACAGTGATGCTGACCAGACCACCTGGAACACGCGGCTCGCACGAGTGGGCCGGGCAGGGGCCGGGGACGAGCAGCCGCGCGGGGAGGAATGCCGCTGTCTGCCAAGCAGACTTTGAGGGATGGGTTGTGGTGGGCCCAGGGCCAGTGCCTGGAATCTGGGTAACCATGGAAACGGGCCCGCGGGTGACAACAAACACAGGATGGAATTTCAGCGTTTGCAGCCAGGCCAGGGAGGAATGGGAAAGTTTGGGGAAAGTTTTTTTTTTTTTTTTTTTTTTTTTTAACCCAGGGACTGAAGGAGGCACAGGGGAGCCTCAGCTCTGGAATAAGCACTCACAGGAGCCAGACTCTCCACAAGTCCCCATCCTCACTCTTTTCCCCCCATTCATTTATAGCCCTTTGCATTCCACCAAGGACTCCAGGGGGTCCAAAGCCCCTGCTGCAGGGTCTCCGTGCACACAGCTGGACGCCTGCCCTGGGGCCAGCAGGCGACAGGCTGCAGCAGGGTGGAGTTCAGTGAGGACGGCCACTCTCCACCGGGCGCCTGTGCGGCCTCTCGGCTCACCCCCACCTTGCAGATGTGGCCAGGAAACACAGAGCACCCGGATAGCCCGGAACAGGGGCCCTCTGTCGCTGCCTGCGCCCCACCTCCTCGCACGTTGAGCCCAGGACCTTTATTCTGGGAGAACAGTGAAGAAGAGGAGCAAGGCACGCTACGTTGATGGGAGTGTTCCCTCTTGTAGGACGCGGGCTGTACTGAACGGGAAAGGATTGATGGGATGAAAGGAAGGAGCTCGCTCAGCGATGCGCAGCAGAAAAATCCAAGCAGAGATGCCGTGGGCTCTGAAAGCTTCTGCTCTCGGCCTCTAGCAACGGGAGTAGCTGGCACCTGCTGGGATGCCACGTGGGTCAGGGCCTGAGAATGAGACACAAAGACTGTGCACTTGCGAAGCCGAGACGGAACCGCCACTGGATTCCGGACTGCCGGCTACTAGCATCAGGTGCTTTCTTGACAGCGTGTTCCAGGAGCCCAGGAACAAGCCCATTGGGTCCATGCCTGAGGATCTGGGAGCGGGTTTGAGGGCAGGTGCACAAATCAGCAGCTTAGAATGGGAGTAGACCAGCGTTACAGAACAGAGGGTTGGAGGGTCATTAAGTCTGGGATCAGAAGAGGAAAAACCTGCATAGTGGGTTGGATTTCTCAGAACTGAGGTGAGCGCGGGGCAAAGCTCACCCTTGCCTGGACCCCTGGGATGTTGCGTGGAGCCCAGCCGGAGCTGGGAAACGCCTGTGTCCAGACAGGAGGACGAGACTCAGCAGCAAAGAATCCAGCGGAGAACAGAGTTAAATCCGCAACGTTACATAACTTTACAGCACTTTCAAGAAATCAGCCTGAAACTTCATTAGCAAAAAATGCCCTGCAACACGCCAACAGGAAATAAGAAGTGCAGGAATTTCTGGAAATGAAGAAGGGTTTTTTTTTTTCTTGTTTATTTTTTAAACGGGAAAAAAAAAAAAAAAAAAAACCTCTAAGGAAAAAGGAAGCCCTGACCCACATAAAGATAGGGTTTCAGTAAAATGAGTTTGAGACCAAGAGGGAAAGTGTGAGGGCTCAGGCCCTCTGTGGGCTGAAAACAAAACAGAGCCCATTTCACACCAAAGACAAAACTCTGTCCGCTGGACAATAACAAACCTGCACACACGACACCGTCCCCAGCTTTGCTGCAGTCTGACTGTGGAGCCACGGGAAGACGGCTTCAGCTCGCGGCTGCCCGGGGAGATCTGTGTGTCTGGAAGAATGGGTTTCCACTGAAGCTCTGCCTTATAGATTTTGTCCTGAGAACCTTAGCGGGGGGGGGGGGGGGGCGCATTCATTTTCTCAACATGTTTGTGACAGCTTACCCTAGGCCAGGCCCTGGAAAAAGTGCTGCTAGCAGATCACTGTCCCTTAAAATGCAGAGTGGGCTGTGGATTTATAAGCTCTCCCATGCAATACTGACTTTCCCACCTTCAATACTGTAAATACTATGCAAATGTAAAGACTGCACTGCTGGGGTGGGCACTTAGCCTAGTGGCTAAGACGCTGGTTAAGACACCTGTGTTCCAGGGGCGGGCGCTATGGCATAGTGGGTAAAGCCGCCACCTGCAGTGCCGGCATCCCATACGGGTGCCAGTTCAAGTCCTGGCTGCTCCTCTTCTGATCCAGCTCTCTGCTATGGCCTGGGAAAGCAGTAGAGGATGGCCCAAGTCCTTGTGATGTAGGCAAGGCAGATAGGCTAAAATTGATTAGGTTTGTCAGCTGGGAGA
This sequence comes from Lepus europaeus, assembly GCF_033115175.1. Taxonomy (NCBI): domain Eukaryota; kingdom Metazoa; phylum Chordata; class Mammalia; order Lagomorpha; family Leporidae; genus Lepus; species Lepus europaeus. Next base: position 147,263,386 of record NC_084828.1, read on the forward strand.
CCACGCCTCCCCCTGGTGTGATCTCACGCCCCTAGCTGGCCACACCTGTGTGCCCACCTGCCAATCAGACTAATTAACCACGCCCCTTTGGAAGTGGCCTGAAACAAGGTGGGCCTGGCCCCTTTGCCCTTGTTCCCCATATGGACCCTTGTTGCCCTGCGCCTTTGGGGCGTGTGGCCTTGGGGCCACCCGTGCTCTCTGCCTCCCCTTCGCTGCCCATGATGAGCTGCTTATAGCTGCTCAAAACCAAACGCTCTCTGCACGTGGCTTTCGGCCTGCTGTCTGCTTGGTGTGGATGCCAACTGAGCGCCCAGACTTTCCCTTCTCCCTTAGATCAGACGAACGCCTTCCCTCTCCTATGCATTTCTCTCTGAATAAAAAACTTAAAACCGATCACGCTGCCTGGCCTATGTGTGCCAGTGTTCAGAATTCTTCTCTGAAGCCGTGTGGGCTCTTGCCACAAATTATTAATATTTCAGATTATTAATAAGCAAAGTGGTAACACTTGGGTCCCAGCACTCTCGTGGGAGACCCAGAGGAAGTTCCTGGCTCCTAGCTTTGGATCGGCGCAGCTCCGGCCGTTGCGGCCATTTGTGGAATGAACCAGCAGATGGAAGACTCTCTCTCTCTCTGTCTCTCTCTCTCTCTCTCTGAAAAAAAAAAAAAAAAAGCAAAGCAGCCGCTGCCTGAGCCTAATGAGACTCTTATGTCCATGAATCATGGATTAACCCCTCATAAATGGCTTCCCGTACATGCCTAAACTATGTGGCCCTGCAAGAGCTCTGAGACGGGTCATGTTAAGTATGTGTCTGTGCGTGAGAAAGTGTGCGTGGGAGGGAAGCAAGGAGCTGAAACCGTCTTCATTTGTGAAAAGCCGGAGAGGCAAGCAAAGGCTGCATCCACCTAGATGGGTAAAGCAAGGCTGGTCCAGGAGGTGAAGAGGGAGGGAGACAGCACGCTTCCAGGGGTCCTGCCTGAGGTGCACAGAGACTTCCTCACTGGGGAAGCCATGGCTGGCAGCAGCCATCGGGAGCCACACCAGGACAGCCTGGGCTGGAGCCCCGCGTGGGACCATCTCAGCCCAGGGTGCCCACCTGTTTGTCACTGGGGCACAGTGGGCGGGTGTTCTCCAGGCACAGGGGTGCCTCTCCAGGTGGATGAGCATCAGGTGAGCAGAGGCGTGAGCACAGCTCTGCTCCCAGCTTGGTGCACCTGCTGTCTCCCTCCAGTCCCCTCCTGCCTGTGCCCGCGCTGTCTGCCACCTTTCCTGAGCAGGAAACCTCGGGGCCGCTGCCCTACTGTCCCACGTCATCTGGAATGCAAGGCCGTCACGTCTGTTCTTTCCCAAAATCCCCGGGTGAAGCTGGAGTGTGCAGCAGTCATTCTGATGAAAGGGTGAAACAGACGCAAGGGAGCTTCCCAGTCATCTGGTGCTGGCAACTACAGATCCCAACACAGGAAACAACCAAGGAAATGGGTACAATGTGGTGCCATGTGTCACTTAGGTTCTGATTGCAAGGAATATGAAACCCAACTCGAGGGAGCTTAGTGGATCCTTCTGGGGACTTTGTAGTTCATCATGGCGACTCAGAGGCCAGCTAAATGGCATTGCCAGGAACCCAGGCTCTGCGCTGTCTGGAAGGGTCTGTGTCTTCAGCACTATATACTTCCCTCGGAGTTACAAGATAGTGGCCACAATGGGTAACACTCACACATCAGGCAGAAAAGAGATTCTCTTTCTGGCTGAGGGATAGGCAGACGGCCAAATCAGAGCCCATGCGAGCTTCGTTGGGAAAGTGAAACAGAAGCAAGCACCACCCCCAGCCCTCTTTACACACACACCCACAAATGGATGTAACCATGCAGGCTGCTGGCAGCCACCTTGTCACCATGTGGTCAGTGCATGTCTGAGAATGACCCAGCTGTTCCAATGACAGTTGTACCAAGCAAGAGACAGGGTAGAACCCCATGAATGTCATCTCAAAGCCACATGTGCTTCAGGACTCTTTGAGTTCCCTGAGACAATAAATCCATACTCAACCAGGCTTTCTGTCACTTGCAACCCTGAGGCCTAATTTGCTAACCCTAGACTGCATTTTTTTCACTCTTAAAAAAAAGTATTACTGGTTGAGGGGCTGGCATTGCAGTGTAACAGTAAAGCCTGCATCCCATATGAGCGCCAGTTCAAGTCCCGGCTGCTCCATGTCCGATCCAGCTCCCTGCTGGTGGCCATGGAGAAGTAGCAGAAGGTGGCCAAAATGTTGGGGCCCCTGCACCCACCCGCATGGAAGATCTGGATTAAGCTCCTGGCTTCGGCCTTGCCTAGCCCTGGCTGTTGTGGCCATCTGGGAAGTGAAGCAACAGATTTAAGACCCCTCTCTCTGTGCCTCTCCCCCTCTCTGTAACTCTGCCTTTCAAATAAATATTTTTTAAAAATATATAAATGGGGGTCCTGCACTGTGGCTCACTTGGTTAATCCTTTGCTTGCGGTGCCAGCATCCCATATGGGCACCGGGTTCTAGTCCCGGCTGCTCCTCTTCCAGTCCAGCTCTCTGCTATGGCCCAGGAGGGCAGTGGAGGATGGCCCAAGTGCTTGGGCACCTGCACCCACATGGGAGACCAGGAAGAAACACCTGGCTCCTGGCTTCGGATCAGCGCAGCACCAGCCGTAGCGGCCATCTGGGGAGTGAACCAACGGAAGAAAGACCTTTCTCTCTGTCTCTCACTGTTTATAACTCTACCTGTAAAAAATATATTATAAATATATGTATATGTATATGTATGTATAGGGGCTGGCCCTGTGGCATAGCTGGTAAAGCCTCGGCCTGCAGTGCCAGCATCCCATATGGGCACTGGTTCAAGTCCTGGCTTCTCTTCTTCTGATCCAGCTCTTTGCTATGGCCTGAGAAAGCAGTAGAAGATGGCCCAAGTCCTTGGCCCCTGCACCCACGTGGAAGGCCCAGAGGAAGCTCCTGGCTCTTGGCTTCAGATCAGCACAGCTCTGGCCATTGCAGCTATTTGCATAGTGAACCAGCGGATGGAAGACTTCTCTCTCTGTTTCTACCTCTCTCTGTAACTCTGTCTTTCAAATAAATAAAGTAAAAAAATTTTTAAATACGTAAATAAAAACATCACAGGTTGGGACACTCCACAATATTCCTGCCAGTACGCTCTACGACGATGGAGGTCGTGGTAAACAAGCAAGACCGAGAAGCGGTGACTGACGAGAGAAGCACACAGCTGAATGTGACGTGGTGTCCTGGGCTGGCTCTCAGTGGCAAAACTGGTGAACTCCAAGGGAAAGTCAGCAGCCGAGTTAGTGGTGATGCCTCTGTGTCAGTTTCTCAGCTTTGACACTGCATTCTGTGTGTGTGTGTGACATGACTGAGAGGCTGGTGAAGAATAACACGGGGCAGGCTGCCTGTCTTTGCAACTGTTCTGTGAACCTAAACAAGAAGCTAAGTGCAACGAGGCTCAGGGGCTTGCCCACAGTACCCGGCAAAGCGAGTGGGAGCCGAGCCCGGAGCCCTGTTCCTATCACCTGGATGTTGGACGAACTCCTAGCCCGGGCAGCCAGAGCAGTGCGCTGACTCTGTTCCCATGGAAACGGCTGCCCTGTAAACACCCTTCTCCCTTGCTGCTCACCCTGCTGGCTCCAGACTGTTACATTTCAAAGTCCATTTTTCACGATGATAAATTACCCAACTACTGCAGTCCAAGAATGAGCTGTAACATCAGGCAAAAGGAATTTGTACTAGAAGTTTGCACTAGCACATGGTCAATGCATTAACTTTCACCATAAACAGAAATCTCATGTTCGGGTGCCTGCCAATCCCAGTCACATCAAGCATTTTCTGAAAGGCAAGATGCGAAAAACATCCATGCAGAGTAAATCCGAGCCACGGTGTTTTTGAAGACAGGTTTTAAAGCGGTGGGGGTGGGGTGGGTATCCCTCAAATAACTTAGGAGGGCGTGAACATGACGCACTCTGGAAAAAACTGTTAGATGACTCAAAAAGTGATTCTCGTGATGACAGATCCTGATGGCAAAACCTCATTTGCGAAGTTTGGATGAAATGCGTTTCATAAAATGTGCAGGAAAACTCAGAGTCCTCCCCGGTCATACATGAGTAAGCTCCTCTGTCATCATGAGTCCCTTCCAGTCTGATCAGAGTTTAATAACATAGCTGCAGGGGGAGGCGATGTTCCCTAGTGGAGTGCGGGGCAGACTCCTCTCTCTCTGCCTGCTTCCCCCCAGTCCACGCCGATCCGACCCTCCAGGACCCCCCGCGAGACCACTGTGTCACCCACACCCTGAGCTGGCCCCTGAGCCAGGCACAGGGTCAGCCACAAGTGTCAGTGCCCTCCGTCGCCTCCTTGTCCCCACCCAGCAATTACTCCCCGTGCATCCTGGGAGCCCTGGCCCCAGGCGGCGCCCAGGCATCCTGCTGGCTGCTGTTCACAGAGCGTCAGAACCCAGGGGATGCCAGGCACACGGGTCCAGATCTGCTCATCAGCACCCTTCCCTGTAATTGCCACTGGCTACTGGAACGATCCGGTCAGACTCGTGACAGCGCTTCCCCTTCCTGGGGACACACAGGTGGCTGGGGCAGCCCAGCTTGGATGACACAGGGAAAGGCCACAGTTTCTCCTGTTGGCTGCACTGCCCGTCATGAGCTCATGGTTACAAGATAAAAAATGATCTTGACAGCCACCAATAATGAGCCCCAAATTACAGAATGTAATCTAGAAGGAATGCAGGCAGTGCCCTACAGTTAGCTTGCCAAAAGTGCCCTGGGGAGGCCCAGGAGGCCACGGGGGAGAGCGGAGGCCAGGCCCTTGGTTGGGGGGAGCGAGGGGTCCAGCTGGCCACGCTGGGGCAGATGGCGGCTCCACTGCACTGCCGTTCTCTTGTCTGGAAAATGACCGACTCCAATGGGACGACCTTCCCCGTCCTTCCCAGATTTAACACAAGGCTTTGCCCGCACTGAGTTCCCCATCCTCACGGCACACTATCAGACTGCTGGCACCAGTCCTAGGTTTCCCAAGAATACACGACACAGTGGGAAAGTGCGCGTCACATCATGTTACATTAAAATGAAAAATAGCAGAAAATTAAGTATAGATTATGATGCAAGCATCGCAGAATGAGGTAAGTGCCATGGAGAGAAAAAAGAACAGCAGAAACACAGCAAGTAACAGCAGTGCTTATCATAAGTGGCTAATTTTTTATTACTTGAAGCATTTAAAATTGTATTATTTTAATTTATATTACTCATAGCACTTAAGATTGTATTTGTCTTTATTTAATTTCATTAAAAAACCTTGCTATTATTCAAAGCACTTAAGATTGTATTTGTTTTTATTTAATTTCATTAAAAAAAATCTTGCTATTATTCAAAGCATTTAAAATTGCATTTGCTATTAAAACCCAGCAAATGCTCCATAAACATTCCAATAACACACAAGTAGAAGCCAGCACCGCAGCTCACTAGGCTAATCTTCCACCTTGCAGCGCCGGCACACGGGGTTCTAGTCCCGGTCGGGGTGCTGGATTCTGTCCCAGTTGCCCCTCTTCCAGGCCAGCTCTCTGCTGTGGCCCGGGAAGGCAGTGGAGGATAGCCCAAGTGCTTGGGCCCTGCACCTGCATGGGAGACCAGGAGAAGCACCTGGCTCCTGGCTTCAGATCAGCGCGGTGCGCCGGCCGCAGCGGCCATTGGAAGGTAAACTAACGGTAAAGGAAGACCTTTCTCTCTGCCTCTCTCTCACTGTCCACTCTGCCTGTCAAACACACACACATACACACACACAGTAGAAAGAGGAAAAATTGAAGTTTCTCTTCTCTCCTTTCCAGGGCTGCTCCCTTCACATTGTGCGATAAATCAGACTTGCGCAGGTTTGAAGTTAGTTGTTCTAGAAGCCTCTTCTGTTTCAGGTATTCCAGAGAGAGAAAGCTCCAGTTGGTATAGTTGGCTCTTATTTTCTTTATTGGAATTTAGTGACTTTCCCACATTACCTGTAATAAAAATGTAATTTTGGGGGCTGGCGCTGTGGTGCAGTAGGTTAATCCTCTGCCTGCGGCACTGCATCCCATATAGGTGCCGGTTCTAGTCCCGGCAGCTCCACTTCCCATCCAGCTCTCTGCTGTGGCCTGGGAAAGCAGTAGAAGATGCCCAAGTGCTTGGGGCCCTGCACCCAAATGGGAGACCCGGAGGAAGCTCCTGGCTCCTGGCTTCAGATCAGCTCAGCTCCGGCCGTTGCAGGCAATTGGTGAGTGAACCAACAGATGGAAGATCTTTCTCTCTCTCTCTCTCCCCCCTTCCCTCCCTCCCTCCCTCTCACTTTCTGTAACTCTTCCTCTCAAATAAATTTTTTTAAAAAATCTTTTTAAAAAATGTTATTTTTCTAGTAATGAAATAAAAGGTGCCATTTCTACGAGGCTCTTTTCTCATGAAGCAGAACTGAGAGGTGTAAGGAGCCTCCCCAGCAGAACTGCCGGGTGTGTGGGCAGGTGCAGGTGAGCCCTGTGGCCTGGCTTCTTCAGAGGGAACCGGCCAGAGAGGAAAAGCCTGGCTGGCTGTGGCATCCAGGTTGCTGGGTGTATCTGAGACCAGCCCTTCCAGGCCCACCCAGGGGCAGGGGCTGGTGGAGGGAGATCAAAGGACAGATGACTTTGTCAAGGTGGGCAAAGCAGTGGCTGAGAAGCCCCTAGACCAGGAAGAGAGACTGGTGAAGAGAAGACAACGGGACCTGCATCACCGGGAAGCACGGTCTCTAAAAATACCCAGAGACTCGGAGCAGGCAACAAGTGCAGCCATGAAGACGCCACTTGGGACCCTGCACGCTGGATTCCAGGCTCAGGCCCGCTCTGGGGGCAGCCCATGGTGCGCAGGGGGCTGGGTCCCAACCACGCACGGGGAGGCCCAGACTCAGGTTCAGGCTCCCGGCTTCCGCCTGGCCCAGTCCTAGTTCTTGCAGACACGTGGGGAGCGAGCCAGCAGTGAGCAGCTCTCTCCTCTCTCTCTCTCTTTCAAATACACACATGCATACATAAACAAATATTTTTTAAAAAACATTTCTTTTTCCAAAAATGAAACAGCCACATTTTTCCTCTCCTAACTTTCCTGTGCATTGCTAGTGCCCAGATTTTGGTTCCTAAAAATAAAGGAAAAACAGGTAGGGTCTGCGTGTTTTCTGGGCTGAACAACGAGCCAGCCCTGAGGGCTCTTATGGACCGAGTGTGATACTCTGAGCATCCGATGAGGACTGTTGTGCACAGCTGATGGAAGCAGCCTGGGTGTGTGAAATCCTGGAGTGTGGTAGCACCAGGGAAGGGGAGTATAGAGAGGATTAATATAGAGAGTATAAAGATAGAGAGTATAGGGAGTATTAATATGGAGGGTATAAAGATAGAGAGTATAGAGGGTATTAATATAGAGGTATAAATATAGAGTATAAATGAAGCAGCTGAAATAGAAAGGAAAGCATGCGCTATCATAGATTTAATTTTTCGTTATTTTAGCAGGTGTGGAAGAGAAAGTGTGTGTTGTAGGTGTGTACACCCACACACTCATCTCCACATGCATACGTATACACGTTCACACACATGCAGGGATTTTTTGTTTCTTCTATTAAATAGATGTTTATAAAGTAAGGATATTACTTCAAGTATAAATTTATTTTTTTAATTTATATTTTATTCCCTGAATATTGTGGGGTTTTTTTTCTAAAAAGATTTATGTATTTATTTGAAAGACAGTTACAAGAGAGAGAGAGAGAGAGAGGGAGAGAGAGATCTTCTATCTGATGGTTTACTTCTTAAACGGCCACAGTGGTTGGGGCTACACTTCATTTGGGTCTCCCATGTGGGAGGCAGGGGACCAAATACTCAAGCCATCTGCTTTTCTTTTTTCTTTCTGAAAAAAAAATTTTTTTTTCATTCATTTGGAGGTAGAGTTACAGACAGAGAGAAAGAAAGAGAGACAGAGACAGGTCTTCTATCTGCTGGTTCACTCCCCAAATGGCTCCAACAGCCTGGACTGGGCCAGGCTGAAGCCAGGGGCCAGGAGCTTCTTCTGTGTGTCTCACATGGGTGCAGGGGCCCAAGGACTTCCACTGCTTTCCCTGGCACATTAGCAGGGAGCTGGATCAGGAGTGGAGCAGCCCGGACTTGCCAGCACTGCAGGTGGCAGCTTAACCCTCTACACTACAACATTGACTCTTCCTCCTCCCAACCCCTAAGTATAAATTTAAAAAGCACAGAAACTGTCACCAAGTGAAGTACAGCTGGGAACAGCATTTGCTGTACACAGAGACCCCGTGGAAGGAGGACTGATATACAGGCTAGGCTTGGGGGTCACAGCAGCCAGTAACAAAGAAGCCAACTGGGGGTTCTGGGAGAACAAAGGAACCAAACGTCCCAGATGCTAATTGGCCAGACCGGTCCATTCACTGCTTAGCAGGGGGACCCCTGGATGACCCCCTAATCACAGACACACATCTCTCGGGGGTCCTGACCAAGTCACAGAACCTTACCAGCAGGGCAGGGCTCAAGTGGGCCAGTGTGCAAAGCATAAGGATGGGGCACTTCCAGGAAAATAGACCTCCCTTTAGGAGATTAAAGCCGGCACCAACTCCAGGTCACTACCAAGGAAACTCAATTTTCGCAGGGAGTAGCCTGACTCTGGGATTGAGGTTTGAGATTCAAGAAACCGATCCTGTTTGAGGATTCATAGCTTCCATCCCACAATCCTGCCCACTCTAGGTGATTTTTTTTTTCCTTTTGGGTGCTGAAGCCCTAGAAAAAGCACTTAAATAAGAGAATGAAAGTAAGAACAAAGAACAGATATAATGAACAAATCCAGGTTTTAGCGCTTTCACAAATGGTTTTCCTATAAATTTAATCATCATTTTGATAATCGTTGTGATAGTTGGGGAATTTTTGTTTTGTAAAATGTTAGAAGCAATCTGATCTGGATATCATCACTCCTGGGAGATTAAGTAATTTTCAGTCAACAGGAAAATAATTGGAAAATGTAATTGAAGTCCGTAAGTTTTGATTTACAATCATGCAAATATTGTATGAGTACGTAAAGACCTATGGAGCATTTAAAGTTAATGGGAGTGGGCGTTGAGGCACAGCGGTTACGCTGTCCGTTCAGACACCTGTTTTCTCTTTCTCTCTGCTTTTCATGTAGCAAAAATAAACAAACATTAAAAATAAATAACGTCCATGGAACATTAATCATTTAGTAAATTTGGAGTCACTAAGCAAAATATGAAAGTAGTCACTCTCTGGCCGGCGCCGTGGCTCAACAGGCTAATCCTCCACCTTGCGGTGCCGGCACACCGGGTTCTAGTCCCGGTCGGGGAGCCGGATTCTGTCCCTGTTGCCCCTCTTCCAGGCCAGCTCTCTGCTGTGGCCAGGGAGTGCAGTGGACGATGGCCCAAGTGCTTGGGCCCTGCACCCCATGGGAGACCAGGAGAAGCACCTGGCTCCTGCATCGGATCAGTGCGGTGCGCCGGCCACAGCGTGCCAGCCGCGGTGGCCATTGGAGGGTGAACCAACGGCAAAGGCAGACCTTTCTCTCTGTCTCTCTCTCTCACTGTCCACTCTGCCTGTAAAAAAAAAAAAGAAAAGAAAAGAAAGAGGTCACTCTCTGTTCTGCAAAGCCTCACACACTGAAGCTTGGAAGTGGAGAAGCAAGTATGGGCCCAGGCTGTATCTTGTCACAGATTCCATTGACTGGGCCTCTGGCACCAAGATGTGGGAAGTGGGTGGGGCAGGAAGTCCACACCTGTGCCTGCCTGAGAACACCGCCTCCTCCAGAGACAGCAACCTGAACGGGAGTGGGCGCCACCCCAGCTTGTCCCAGGTTTGCACGTGACCAGCAGGTGCAATACCCTCCTTCACCAAGGGTGGCGGCAGCAGCTCAGAAATTTCCAGAGACCTGAAGGGCATCAGTGATGGTGCCTGATTCCTGGCTTCTTGGCTAGGTCTGAATTCCACTCCACCCCCAACACGATGCCGTATTTCCACCAGAGACAAAGCACAAGGAAGCACATGTGAACACCTTGGACACTTCCTGGTTTCTCCCAGCAGGTTAGATCCCAGGAAGAAGAAAAAGAGGAGTTGAGATGGGTGCTGGAAGGCTGTGACTGGAATACTGCCCCAAGCTCATGAAGTGGGACTTAGTGGCTACTTTTAGATCTGTGGTTCAGGGATGGGCAATTGGCCTAGTTGTTAAGACACAGATTAAGGTGCCCAAGTTCCCATGTCAAAGTGCCTGGGTCCCCTCCCCATTTCCAGCACCCAAACTCCAGCCTCAGCCTACTGTGGGCCTTGGGAGGTAACACTGACGGCTCAAGTCATTGGGTTCCTGCCACCCACAGGGGAGACCTACATAGAGTTCCTTGCTTACAACTTCGGGTCCAGCCAGAGGCTGCTGGGAGTGAGCAACAGAAGATGGAAATGGCTTTTCTCTCTTCTAAATAATATTCTGTAAAATTCAATCTATGGCTCGGTTGGAGTGAGCCTATGTTGCCCCCAAAGTATCTGTTCACTTCCTTGACCCATATGGCTGTCCTCCACTTCTCCTCTGGGGGACCGCCTCCCCTCCCCGCTGGATACCTCTTCTCCTGGTGCAGTTGGCCCCTTCCCCCTGCCCTACCACCAGAAATAGGATCAAGATGCCCATCAGAGAATCCCATCTAAGCTCAATGGGAGCCTGGTGTTCCACAGACCTTCGCTCTGGAAGGCTAAAGTGAACCCAACACACAGGGAGACTGAGCCAAGCCAAGGGGACAGCGGCCTCTGGAGCAACCCCAGACAGTCCTGGCGTACCCCGGACTTTTCAGTTATGTGAGCCAACACACGCTCTGCTTAGCTTTTTGTCATTTCTTACCCAGAGAATCCTCACTCAGGGCTTCTAAGGGTCTGGAAGCTTCAGCAGAGGGAATAGCTTAGGATCTCCTGAAGTCCTGGAGAAGAGAAAGCTCTTAAGGCAGCCAACAAGGTCCCTCTTCAGAATTCATGCTGCTGCTGAGTGTTCCAAAAGAGAGATGTGCCTGGGAGATAAAATCAATGGGTAGACGAGCCTTCTAAGAATTCAGGTTGTCCAACCCATGGCCCAAGCTCTTCAGCGTGAGTTGTGCTCCCCATTAGAGGAAGCAGTCCAGCCAAGGATGAACAACCATCTGACGTGGATGTAGATGCTGAGGTTCTTTCTGTGGGTGGGAAGTGTGGCTCTCCAATGACTCTTTTGACAATCACAGTCAACAGAGTGGAAGAAACAAAATATGAGCACAGGGCTACAAATCGCAGCAACACCCTAGCTGGCCCAACGAGAAGATTTGGTGGTAGTCTTTGAATCTGATTTGATCTGTAGCCCAGTGCTGCTTCATAAGAGAGTTAATATGGTAGTCAGAGGCATCACTGGAAATTGTAAAGGACCAACCACTTCCCTCCCGCATAACATGAACTGATTCAATAGGAATTGATTTGATTCCAGCTGACTTGGAATTCTGAGTTTGCAAAGTCACTTCTGTTGGCTTGGCCAACATGAGAGGGAAAGATGGAAGAGACCAGCCAGAAGCATGGTGGGAGTGAAGAATATGAGGGATATCTACATGCATGTGTGACCCTGGGACACATGGGTCCCACAGCCTATCATCGATAATCCTGCACACACAGGCACCTGGAGGCTGGTGCCTGAGGACTCAGATGAGCTTGGAGCCATGAACATTGTCATTGGGATGTCAGTTTGCTTATTTTTGCCACACAATCTGACTCTACTTCTATCCTATCTTAGTGCCTTGGCTTTTGCTCTCTCATCTACCTGGAAATTTCTACCCTTAGATCGTTGTATGTCTGGTTTCTTGAGGTTGTTCGGGGATTAGCTTAAGTAACATTCCTTAGTGAGTTCTTTTCTGACTACGAATCCAAATTAGCATCTTTCTCCCCAGTTTGTGTCTGTACTTAAAGAATCCATCTTGGGGCGTTGTTGTAGCATGGCGGGTGAAGCCATTGCCTGCAGTGTTGGTATCCCTTATGGGCACCAGTTCGAGTCCCAGCTTCTTCACTTCTGATCCAGCTCTCTTCTATGGCCTAGGAAAGCAGTAGAAGATGGCTCAAGTGCTTGGGCCCCTGCACCCACATTGGAGACCCGGAGGAGGCTCCTGGCTCTTGGCTTCAGACTGGCCCAGCTCCAGCTGTTGTAGCCATCTCAGGAGTGAACTAGCAGATGGAAGACCTCTCTCTCTCTCTCTCTCTCTCTCTCTCTCTCTCTCTCCCTCTGTCTCCCCAACTCTGTCTTTCAAATAAATAAATAAGTAAATCTTTAAAAAAAAATTCATTTTCTCCATCCATCACATTATCTTGTTGGTTTTTTTTTGTCTCCCCAGAATTCATTACTGTTGGAAACTGTCTTTTTCATTCTTCTAAGATTTATTTACTTATTTGAAAGGCAGAGTAACAGAGAGACAGAGAGCTATCCCAGCTGCTGGTTCAATCCCCAAATGACTACAACAGTAGGGGTTGGGCCAGGCCAAAGCCAAGAACAATATCCAGGTCTCCCTATTGGCTGGCAGGAGTCCAGGTACTTGGGCCACCTTCTGTTGCTCCCCCAGGCACCTTCGCAGGGAGCTGGATTGGAAGCAGAGCAGACAGGACTCAACTGGTGCTCTGATAAGGGGTGCTGTGTTGTAGGCGGCAGCTCATTCCCCTGTGCCGCAATGCTGATCCCTGTCGTTCTCATTGGTTTGCTGCCTGTTTAGTATATCATCTTTCCTGTCCTTAGAGCCTGGGCTCTGTGAAATCAACTCCCATGTTTGCTTTTTCACTGCTCTTAGAAGGATTCCTGGCACACGGCACGCACGTTGAGAATGCTGGTTGAAGGAATAAATGATTGAGCGCGTGTATTCTCTCCCACCTTGACTGTGTTTGAGCGGATGAGTGGCACTCAGAGAGAGCGCCCATTTGTTGAGAAGACTCTCCCCTGGGGTGGCAGCTGACCCTCTGAAGTAACCAGGGGGAGGCGGATACTGGAGTTTGTCTACAGCCCAGCCCCTCTGCGAGCACACCTATTAGACTCCTCCAGAGTCAGCTAGTGCTTTTTAAAGGGATCGTGGCTCAGCAACAAGCAAGGGTGGCTCGCTGCTCTTTCAGTCTCTCCCGTGGTCTTGCGTGAAGGTGTGAGAGTAGCCGGAGTCCTCCCTGCTGCATTCTGGGAAAGTTCAGCAAAGCTTGAGTTGACTTAACTCTTGAATGTGCTGCTCTTCCCCTCAGTATTATCAAAAAAGGGCTACTTGCTGGCTTGCCCAGTCCCTGCCACAGCTGATAAAGCCTGCCTTTGGAAGTCTGGGTGCACACATCAAAGCTGGCCCCATGGGGAAGTCCTTGCAGAGCCCCGAGCAGCGGAGACCCGTCATTATTTCAATGAAGGCAGGCAGGGGAGGAGTGTCCTTTGGAATGTCATCTCACAGGCTCGCCCCAATCGGGAGTAACCTCAGGGCACCCCCAAGGGTGTTGCCCAACACAGACAAGGCTGGCTGTGGCCTTCGGGGAAGTCTGAGTATGGGAGTGTGCAAACAGGCTTCCCAAGGCGGGAGAGGAGGGGACCATCCTGAACAAGAATGGCAGCTCTAGGACCGGAGCCACAGGGACCATGCACATTCAAAAAGTGCCCACGTGCAGCATATTATTTAAAAAAAAAAAAAGATTTTATTTATTTATTTGACAGGTAGAGTTATAGATAGTGAGAGAGAGAGAGAGAGAGAAAAAGGTCTTTCTTCCATTGGCTCACTCCCCAAGTGGCCGCTACAGCCGGAGCTGCGCCGATCTGAAGCCAGGAGCCAGGAGCTTATTCCTGGTCTCCCACACAGGTGCAGGCACCCAAGGACCTGGGCCATCCTCCACTGCCCTCTCGGGCCACAGCAGAGAGCTGGACTGGAAGAGGAGCAACTGGGACTAGAACCGGCGCCCATATGGGATGCCGGCACTGCAGGCAGAGGATTAACCTAGTGTGCCATGGCACCGGCCCCACAGCATATTCTATGGCTAGAATACTATCGCGACACATTGTATTTCTTTTCTCTTATATTCTGCCAGAAGAATAAGAATTTGGGCTGCCTTATACTCAACTCATTTATTCAGCCACCAATATTCCTGAGTGCCTGTTATGCTTCCGACGCCAAGGATGGTTCTAGAGCATCAATTCTGAATAGGACGGGCAGGACCCACTCACCCGTGGGGCTTAAATTCTCCAGGTACAGATGGACATTGCAGAGAGATCCGCACAAGCCATTGGCAACAGATAGGGATATGGCGTTGGGAAAAATTGGCCAAGTGGAAAGAAGACCTCATTGCCAATGTCTTCCCTGTTGGGTTCCCACCCGTTGCAAGGTCCTACAGGGAGTGGACCCAGAGGGAAATAGAGGCCATGGAAGGAGACGAGCGCTGGACCCGGCTCCCAGGCTGCTGCAGTAACCATGGGGCCTGCAACCTTGCCCCATCTCACTTCCCATGCAAGCCACACTCTTTAAAAAAAAAAAAAAAGAGAGATTTATTTTATTTATTTGAAAGGCAAAGTTACACAGAGAGAGGAGGAGAGATAGAGAGATCTTTCATCTGCTGGTTCACTCCCCAAATAGCTGCAACAGCGGGGGCTGGGCTGGGCCAGGCTGAAGCCTGGAGCCAGGAGCTTCATCCGGGTCTCCCACAGGAGTGCAGGGGTCTGAAGACTTGGGCCTTCTGCTGCTACTTTCCCAGGTGCATTAACAGGGAGCCGAATCAGAAGTGGAGCAGCCAGGACTCAAACTGGCACCCACATGGGATGCCAGCATTGTAGTGGTGGCCTCACCCACTACGCCACAGTGCCGGCCCCTCAAGCCACACTCTACAGGCAAGGGGTTCTGGGAAGGCCACTGTTGGGCCACTCTCTCCTCCGATGCCTTTTTCCTTTATGTCAACAACTAAAAAGCTACACATGCCTTTTTTTTTTTTTCTTAAGGTTTCTGTACTTATTTATGTATTTGAAAGGCTGAGAGAGAGAGAGAGAGAGAGATCTTTCATCTGCTGGTTCATTCCCCAAATGGCCATGACACCCAGGTCTGGGCCAGGCCAAAGCCAGGAGCCAGGAGCTCCATGTGGGTCTCCCACATGGATGGCAGCGGGGAACCCAGCACTTAGGCCAGCTTCAGCTGCCTTCCCAGGCACATGAGCAGGCATCTGGATTCAAAGTGGAGCAGCTAGGACTCAAAGCAGCATTCTGAAATGGGCTGCCAGCATTGCAAGTGGCAGCTTGACCCATTGAGCCACAGTACCGGCCCCAACACGTGGCTTTTTCTAACATGGACTTATCGAGTTGTGCCTGCTCAAGTCCTCCGGAAAGCAGCCACCGAGACAGAGTTAGAAGTGTCAAAGGTCTATTGGGGAAATGACTGGAGAATGAAGAGGAAGGGGCAGTCCGTGGCCTGCCGTGCCATCTGCCATGTGCAGGAGAGGGGGCACGGGGCGGGAGGGGGAGTCCACCCCAAGAAAATCTCAGGCAGCCCAAGAGGGAGCTCTCAGCGGGAGTGCTCGGCAGAGGAGTGCTGTGTTGGACAGAAACGCAGGCTCTAGTGCCTGCGAGGCTGGACACAGTCGTAACTGGGGCCGCCCGGGCCGGAGGCGGTCAGCTCACTCCGCTCCCTGGACGGGTCCTCTCGTGAGCGAGAGCCGAGTGGCACACTCAGTTTGTTGGTGCCCTCACTCACAGTGCCAGTGCACACTGCTGGGACTGACAGCCATGGGGAAGTCTCCATCAGCATGGCCTTTGGCCATGGAGGAGGTGGGGGAGGGGAGATGGGCACAACAGGGCACAGGCAGGCTCTAGGGTGGGGGGAGACATGGTCAAGGTTCCAGGAGTGTACCCCATTGTGGCTAAATGGGGAGCTGGGGCAGGAAACACACAGACTGGAGGGCCAGTGAGCCAAACCCAGAGAGTGCTGGCTGCCGAGAAAGGAAGCAGCCGGCGACAGCTGCAGTGGACGAGCTGGGGACGGGACACGGGACCAGGTGGGCACACTGCCCCTCATGCTCAGGCAGTGCAGCCCACAGGCCTAACGCCTCTTCCTGTATTCTCCCCAGGTGAGAGCTAACCACCTGTTAACTCTCCTACTCGCTCACCTACTTCCAGTGATGTCAGTCCTTCTGACCTCAACTGCTTATCAACTGATGAGAAAGAAAAATCCTGAAAAGTGGGTTTTGCTAAAAAAATCTAAGAAGGAGGGTCACCACTTGTGAGGCTGGCATCTCCTATCAGGGTGCTGGTGAGAGTCCCAGTGACTCCGCTTCCAATCCAGCTTCCTGACAACACACCAGGAAAGACAGCAGAGGAGGGCCCAAAGCGTTGGGGCACCTGCCACCCACACGGGAGACCTGGATGGAGTTCTGGCTTCTGACTTCGACCTGGCTGTTGTAGTCATCTGGGGAGTGAACCAATGGATGGACGAATCTCTCTCTCCCCCCAACCCATCCCGTCTTTCCTTCTCTCTCTATTGCTTTGCCTTTGGGAGGGAAGGAGGGAGGGAGGGAGGGAGGGAGGGAGGGAGGAAGGAAGGAAGGAAGGAAGGAAGGAAGGAAGGAAGGAAGATCTTTAAAGGAATCCAGAGTGAAGCAGAACCTATCTTAAATTCATTCTGTCATAATTCTCAAAACAGATGAGAACCCTCATCTTAGCAGTACACTTAGTCAGATTTGAGAGTTCTCTTCACTTCTCAGTGGTCCTGAATTTACAGCCAATATTAGGAGGTTGCCTTGTCCTGCACCAAGGAGTGTGTTGAACTGACATCTCTGTAACTGAGATCCATAATGAGACAAAACGGCACCAACCCAGCAGCTCGCAGGGGACGCGCACAAAACCTCAACATCCATTGCACCATTTAGTGCCCAGGAAAACCCGTGTGCAGAGGTTCTGCTCTGTTTCCCTGAAACAAAGGTGCCTGAGGACCACGAGGGTGCCGCATTGCAGGTGGACAGCATTCTTAGTCGGAGCAGAAGGGTTTAGATCAAGAGAAGACACATGGACTTGCCCAGTGCTCCTCTGGCCCTGGCCCTTCCCTGGATACCTTGAAAGCAGTAGACCCTGAGACAGAAGGCAGCACCCTGTCCCAGCCCTGCTGAGCCGCCGCTGTCTTGCTTCCGATCCTTGAGACCCTCACTCATCACCGCTGGGTCCGTAGCAGTTGTAGTGGCGGCTGAGGAGTTTTTTGCGCTCTACACTGATTCCCATTGCTCTTGCGTTTGGTTGTCAGCTGAACTCATCGTGGTCAATAGTGTGTGGGCTCCCACTGACACCCTGGGCCTGGAGCCCACACGTGCTAGGGCCAGGCCTGACGGTGGAACTCCAGCAGAAGGCAACGAAAGATGTGCATAAACTGGGCCACGGTTCCTGGTGCATCATCAGCGGTGATAATGACCCCAGCAGTACTGCTGTGAGACCCTGGAAGGCTGTGTGTGCTACACACTCTGCCCTCAGCATCCGGCTTGGCCCTGCTTTGTGTGGCATCTCTATGGGCCGCAGGTGTCGCGAGGAGTAGCCTTCATGCCCCAGGCCTCAGCAGTCCTTACAAAGAAAGAACTCCCCCACCCCCACCCCCACCCCCACCCCCACCCCCGTTCCCAAACCCTTATCCTCCCAGCAAGGAGGGCCTGGGCTTCCCCAGGGTCTGCCCCACCCCATGTTCCCAGGAGCGGTCCTGCGTGGACTCTGGAGTCAGACCCTAGCCGCACTTCCAGACAGCATCCCGCTCATCCTGGACCCTAGAACCGCTGCCCCTTGTGCCCGGTGTCCTTATGAGGACATCATGGAGGGTGGCTGTGGCTAGCCCACCAGAGCACTGCTCTGGGGCCCAGTCTGGAGATCCAGCTCCCTCTTTGGCTGCTTCCTCTGTGCACAGAAATCCCCCACTGCTGCTCCCAGCACGTCCTCAGGGAGGCCCGAGACTCAGCCCTGCCTGTGGAATCCCCATTGCACTGGTTGTGAGCACCTCCCCAGGCAAGGTCCTCTATCCACATCCTCCCTCTGGAGCCCCTCCTCCCCCTCCCAGTCTCAGGCATCCGCACAGCACACGCTCAGCCCAGCCTCCACCCAAGGAGGTGCCAGCACCATCAGTGGGGGGCCTGGGTTTGCCCCTTCAAAGCAGACATGGTGGGGGCCGGAATTGCGGCTTAGCCGGCAAAGCCTCCTGCACTGCACTGCTCCACTTCTGGTCCAGCTCCCTGCTACATGGCCTGGGAAAACAGTGGAGGATGGCCCAAGTCCTTGGGCCCCTGCCACCCATATGGGAAACCCAGAAGACGCTCCTGGCTCCTGGCTTTGGCCTGGCCCTTGCAGCCATCTGGGGAGTGAACCAGTAGTTGGAAGACCTCTCTGTGTGTGTCTCTCTCTCCTTCCTTCTCTCTTCCAAGTAAATAAACACATCTTTTAAAACAAAGATGTATTTATTTATTTGAAAGGTAGTGTTACAGAGAGGCAGAAGCAGAGAGAGGGAGGTCTTCCATCCACTGATTCACTCCTCCAAATGGCCACAATGGCCAGAGCTGGGATGATCAGGAGCCAGGAGCTTCTTCCAGGTCTCCCATGCAGGTGCAGGGGCCCAAGGACTTGGGCCATCCTCTACTGCTTTCCCAGGCCATAGCAGAGAGCTGAATCAGAAGTGGAGCAGCAAAGAGCTAGATTGAAGTGGAGCAGCCGGGACTCGAACCGGCACCCATATGGGATACTGGCTCTGCAGGCAGAGGCTTGACCAGCTATGCCACAGCGCTGGCACCCCAAACACACCTTTAAAACCCAAACATGACATCTGCCCCAATGCCACCCTTTCAAAATCATCACTTTTCTCAACTTTGGAAGAAAAGGCCACGCACGATAGGGCCAGCCGCACCACCTGCCATCCTCTAAGCCACCAAAGTCGTGTCCAACTTGTCCCTCAGAGTTGGGCACACTCAAGGGTGTGGTCAAGTCAACCCTCACTGGACGTCACACTTCTCTAGGGAGAGGACGGTCCTCCAGGCCAGCTTCCGGAGCCTTCTTCATGAGGCCACAGGCTCCCTGCACACATGCAAGTGTCAGAGATGGAGGCCTACGGAAAGCACGCATTTGGCTCTCTCATTTCACAGGTGCGAGCACGGAGGTGCACAGAGGCGGAGCCACTGGCCCCAGTGACCCAGGGCCAGTCTGCAGGGCAGGAGCTGTGGCCCACGCCGGTGACCCAGGGCCAGTCTGCAGGGCAGGAGCTGTGGCCCACGCCGGTGCTCTCCGTCACAGCAAGTCTGCGGACGCCGTTCCCAAGAAACAAGCCCACACGTCCTTGATAAACAGAAAGGGACTCCCAGGGCCTTCTCACCGCCCCGGAGGAGGATGTGGCCAGGAGGTGTGGGCCGCAGACCCGGATGGGCACCAGCTGAGTGGACTGAGCTGGCTAGCTCCGGACTTGTTTGGACCTGGAGCAGGAAGTGTGAGAGCAGGAGGACAGCCCGGGCTGCTGCATCCGCTCTGTCGTCACCTCCCTCCCCGATCCTGGAGCCTCACCTCTTCTCCCCACAGCAACACCTCCCACCGTGCCTCATCGCCAGCCTCCTTCTGAGCAAACCAAAGGCAGGCTGAGAAGACGCTGGGAGAAATGAAAAGGGGCAGTGGGCAGAAGGTGAGACACCCAGGGCACCCAGGGCAGCTCCCCAGGGCCAGGGCGAGGCGCTTCAGCCCTCTGCTGGCTGAGCAGCCGCCCCACAGAGCAGCAGGCCTCCATCCAGGGCACACAGAACTTTTCAAGGAGCTTGCAAAGTGTAGGCGCTTGAGCCCACCCCACACATTAACTTATTTTTTTCAGTGCAGCTGAAGTATCAGGATTGATACAAGCTTCCCCAAGATGCTGATCCAGCTAAGGTTGAGATTCACTTTTTTTTTTTTTTTTTTTTTTTAAAGCAGAGTCACAGAGAGGCAGAGCAGAGTGAGAGGTCTTCATCCGTTGGTTTGCTCCCCAAATGGCTGCAATGTCCAGAGCTGGGCCAATCTGAAGCCAGGAGCCCTCCTTGGGTCTTTCACATGGGCAGAGGGGCCCAAGCACTTGGACCATCTTCTGCTGCTTTCTCAGGTGCATTAGCAGGGAGCTGGCTAGGAAGTGGAGCAACTGGGACTCCAACAGGTGCCCATATGGGATGCCAGTGTCACAGGCATAACCTTTGCCTGCTTGTCACAATGCCAGCCCCTCATAATGTACTTTCTAATTTGATAAGAAGCAAATGATGGGGGTTGGCATTGTGGTACAGCGAGTTAAGCTACCACTTGATACACTGGCATCCCTCAACAGAGTGCCCATTTGAGTCCCAGCTGCTCCACTTCCAATCCAGCTCCCTGCTATTGCACCTAGAAAGGCAATGGAAGATGGTCCAAGTGCTTGGCCCCCTGCCACCCATGAGACAGACCTAGGTGGTGTTCCTGGCTCCTGGCTTCAGCCCAGCCCCACTCCCACTATTGTCGCCATTTAGGGAGCAAACCAACAATGGAAGATTTCTCTGTCTCTGTCTCTCTGACACTCTGGCTTTAAAATAAATAAAATAAATCTTTTTTAAAAATATATATATACATATATATATGTATGTGTGTGTGTATGTATATATATATATATATATATATATATATACTGAGAATGAGGCAGGCAGGCATTTGGCCTCACAGTTAAGCCAACTGATTCAGTTGTCCACATTCATATTGGAGTGTTTGGTTCAAGTCCTGGTTCTGCATGCTATTCCAGCTTCCTGGGAATTCACACCCTGGGGGGGGGGGGGGCGGAGCAGGTGATAACTTAAGGAGTTGGGTCCCATATGGGAGACCCGAATTCCAGCCTAGCACAGCCCTGGGCATGGCAGGCATCTGGGAAATGAGCCAGTGGATGGAAACTCTCCTTCTCTCTCTCTCAAGTAAATAAATTTTAAAAATATTTTTAAAGTATACAGAGGGAAAAAAAAAGGCACATAAAATATATGAAACAAAATGAGAACTGCCACTGATTTAGCATCAGAAAAAAAGGAGAGCCAAAAGACAAAGGAACGGCATCTTTAGAACGCTGAAAGATGAGGCCTGTGCTGTGGTGTAGCGGGCAAAGCCACCACCTGCAGCTGCAGCATCCCATGTGGGGGTATGCTGTCTATAAGCACTCTACACAGGAAAGCTAAAGACCTTTTGTTTAAAAAAAAAGAGATGTCACGTAAACACTAACTATAATAAAGCTAAGACAGCTCTTTTACCATTGGATAAAGTAGACTTCAGATCAAAGAGTACTGCCAATACATTTCATAAGGATAAAAGGTCACTTAAGCTGAAAGAACACAACAATTCCAGATGGTTATGTGCCTAACAATAGAGCCTTAAAATACGTGGAACAAAACACAACAGAACTGAAAAGAGGAAGGTGCTTTATCCACAATTATAGCTGGGCATTTCAACACTCGGAGCAAACAGAACAACCTGCTAGTACGATCTCATGGATGTGACGAAACATTCAGTCACGACACACCACCATACGCTGAGTCATAGAACAAGCCTCAATAGATACAGAAAGACTGAATTATATGTTCTCAGCACTCAGAATTACATTAGAATTCAATCACAAAAACCTATCTAGAAAAAACATCCCCAAATATTTGGAAATCAAGGAACAAACTTCCCAATAAACAGCGAGTTGAAGAAAAAACCATGAAGAAAATATCTGGAAGTGGATGACATGCGTGTGCAACATGATAAAAATTTGTGCAAGACTGCTGGAGCAGAGAAAATTAATTAACAGTTTTAAATGTTTACACTACAAAAGAAGAAAGACTTCAAACTAATTATCTAAGATTTCAGCTTAGGAAGCTAAATGATAAAAATTAAATTAAACCCAAAACATCTTTATTAAGATGAGAGTGGAAATCAATAAAAATGGACAAAACAATGAGAATATCAACTTTTTAAAACTGAATTATGTGAAAAGCTATATCAATTAGCTAGATTGATTAAAAAGAAACATGAGAAGACACAAATAACTAATATATCAAGAATGAAAGGGGCCGGCACTGTGGCGCAGTGGGTAATGCCCTGGCCTGAAGCGTCAGCATCCCATATGGGTGCTGGTTCTATCCTGGCTGCTCCTCTTCCAATCCAGCTCTCTGCTATGGCCTAGGAAAGCAGAAGATGGCCCAAGTCCTTGGGCCCCTGCACCCACATGGGAGACCAGGAAGAAGCACCTGACTCCTGGCTTCGGATCAGCGCAGCTCCAGCCATTTTGGCCATTTGGGGAGTGAACCAATGGAAGGAAGACCTTTCTGTCTCTCCCTCTTATTGTAACTCTAACTCTCAAATAAATAAAATCTCTAAAAAAAAAAAAAATACACACACACTCACACACATGCACACCTGACAAAGGACTTATCTCCAGAATTCATAAGAAACTTAATAAGAAAACAAACAATTACAGGCAAAAGATTTTTGGCAGACATTGCAAAAAAAAAGATATAAAAATGGTCAAAAACGTAAAATGGCGCTCAACATTTTGAGTTACTGGGAAAGGAAAAGTAAAGCCATCATAAGGCACTCAACTGATCCATTGGAACAGCTAAAATTTAAAGCTGTCAGTGCAAAAACTCCTAGCAAAACCATGAGCAGGTGGAGTTCTCAGATACCACTAGTGGGAATGTTAAATGGTACAAATCCTTTGAAGACCATCTGGCAGCTTCTGAAAAGTTAGACTGCACTTATCCTGCAACCGTCAATCCCATCCCTGGTTATGAGCCCAAGGGAAATGAAAACATTTTCCATACAATGACTTGTACACAAAAGCTTGTAACAGTTTTATGTATAATGAACAGACTGCACATAATCCAAAAGTCCTTCAACAAATGAATGGATGAATTTGTTGTGATATACCCACACCTTAGAGTACTGCTCAAGAATCGGAAAGAAACAAACTTTGCTAACCACAAAAATAAGGATGAATCTTAGTGTCTGAGTAAAATCCACCAAACACACAAAAATCAGTACCTTATGATTTCATGTACAGGGAATGCTAAAAAGGTCAAATTCAATCTAGGTGTGACAAGAGCAGATCAGTGGCTGCCTGAGGCTGGGGCGGTGGAAGGGGGTCCACCGGGCAGGGGTACAGGGAACACCAGCTGCGCCATTGGCAGGGTCCAGTGCAAAGGCAAAATGCAGAGCCTCTTGCTAAAAGAGTACTGAGAATTTGAAGGCAGTGACAACACAGTGACAAGCACGGGCTCTTAGGGGCCAAGCCCAGAGTGAGTGCAGGTTGTGCACCTCTGGAACCAATCCTGGGCACAGAAATTTTTATGGTGATGAACATGTGCTAAATGTTGGTGGTGGTGGTGGTTACTTGCGTGTGTACGTTGTCAACACTCACAGAATTGCAGAGAAAATGGCATTTAGGCCATTGAGGACAACAAGACGGCAGACCAATCTCCAGCAATCTTGTGATCTCCAATCTCTATTAATACTCTAAAGACAGCCCTAAAGCATTCAGATTTCAACCATTCTCCTACCAGAAAGCTCCCAGAATGCCCTCGTCTTCACTCATGGTTTATTTACCAAATATCTACTTTACAGGCATTGCACAAGGAGCTGGAGAGCACAAATTTAAAAAAAAAAAAATACAATTCCTGCTCTCAAAGAACAAATAATCTAGCACTGTGTCATCCGGTATAGTAGCTGTGAGTTACAAGTGCCTATGTACAGGGACATCAATAACAGCCGAGTTAAAAATTTGGCTTCTCCTTCAACAGCCACAGGTGGCTACTGGCTACCCTCCTGGAGAGCCCAGCCCATTTTTACCATGGTAGAAAGTCCCACCGGAGAGCTAGAGGGGGGGACAGTTCACACTTGTCACATTGGCCACCACAGTCTTCCGTGTTCCATCATCTCCGAAGCCAGGGCAGCTGGGCGCCCTGGGTCCTGCTTGCATCAGGAAGAACAGCCAACCCTGGGAAAGCCTGCCTTCAGGCAACAGGAGCTCAGTACGCCTTTCTGGACTAACGCAGCCCTGAGAACCTCTGGCTGACTACGTCTCCAGTGTCTCCATTTGCAGTTTCCCAAGTATTTGTTGTGGCTCCTGGGACTGGGGTGGGCACATCAGCCCCCCTGCGCAGCCTCCTGAGGGCAGAGGGTTCCACCCAGCCCTGTGTGAGATTCGCAGGGTCAAGCAGGTGCAAAAGACAACGCTAATTTGCATCTACCCTGAGATTTGGAAACCTGTCTCCTGATGAGAATAACTCGTCGATTTTCACCCCCCGTTGGTGACCCACGAGTTCGCTCTGTCCGTCTATCTGTCTAGGAGTTGCCAGGCTCTGCTTACACACCTCCAGGGACGGGGAGCTCATTACATCCCACGCCCCTATCCATCACTGGGCAAGGCTCCTCCTCCACCGAGTCAGAGACTGCTCCACTGGGCCTGGCTCCCAGAGCCCCTCCTCTCCTAGCTCTAAGTGGCAGCCAGTCAGCATCGCTCCGTGTGGCCCAGGTAGGAGAGCCTGGTGTGTCCTTTCTGAGCCCTCGCTGTCCCAAAGAAGAGAGGGCTTCGAAATGGCTGCTCTCCCAGAATCACCTGTCTTGGGTCTCACTACGATCTCCTCTTGTTGGTGACATTGAACCTCCCCCTCCCCCCCTGAAAAACAAAAACCAAACAATGCCCTCAGTGTCTGTGGCAAAACCAAGGTCAAAGCTGCAAGTGACTCACGGGTCTCTGCGTGAACCTCAGGCGAGACATTCCTTTCAGAACTGAGTGCTCTTGCGTACAACCGCCCAAGCACTTGGAGTGCTCCTTCCTTCCTCCCGCCCTGCCCCTCCCCCACACTTGGAGTGCTCCTCTTTCCTCCCACTCTGCCCCTCCCCCACACTTGGAGTGCTCCTCTTTCCTCCCACTCTGCCCCTCCCCCACACTTGGAGTGCTCCTCTTTCCTCCCACTCTGCCCCTCCCCCACACTTGGAGTGCTCCTCTTTCCTCCCGCCCTGCCCCTCCCCCACACTTGGAGTGCTCCCCTTTCCTCCCGCCCTGCCCCTCCCCCACACTTGGAGTGCTCCTTCCTTCCTCCCGCCCTGCCCCTCCCCCACACTTGGAGTGCTCCTTTCTTTCCTCCCACTCCGCCCCTCCCCCACACTTGGAGTGCTCCTCTTTCCTCCCGCCCTGCCCCTCCCCCACACTTGGAGTGCTCCTTTCTTTCCTCCCACTCTGCCCCTCCCCCACACTTGGAGTGCTCCTTTCTTTCCTCCCACTCCGCCCCTCCCCCACACTTGGAGTGCTCCTTTCTTTCCTCCCGCCCTGCCCCTCCCCCACACCTCACCGCCCGCTCTTACCTGATGCTGTGCCCAGTGACCAACACTTCTGCAGCAGCAGCGACAAGGGGGGGGGCGGGTGGTGGTGGTGGTGGTGGTGGTGGCTCAGAGCGGCGGAGTGAGGATAAGGGGAAAGCGGGACCTACCTAAAGGACCGCCTCCTGGTCTCCCCGCTGCAGCCTCAGCCTTCTGTCTCCCCGCCTCCCTCAGGAGGGCAGGCAGGGCTGCAGGACCTGAGACCAGCTGAGCGAGAAACGGGACTCACACCCCAGGGTTCTGACACCTGCTCTTAAAGGAGTGGGAGGAGTTTTGCAAAAGAGCCTAACAGATCGCTTTGAAACACCATCAAAAATGCTTTATTTTTTTTTAAATTTATTTATTTATTTGAAAGTCAGAGTTACACAGAGAGAGAAGGAGAGGCAGGGAGAGAAAGAGAGGTCCTCCACCCACTGGTTCACTCCCCAGATGGCTGCAACGGCCAGAGCCGCGCTGATCCAGCTCTGCCACGCGGGTGCAGGGGCCCAAGGACCCGGGCCATCCTCCACTGCTTTCCTAGGCCACAGCAGAGAGCTGGGTCAGAAGTGCAGCAGCCAGGACTCGAACCGGCACCCATATGGGATGCTGGCACTGCAGGCAGTGGCTTTACCTGCTATGCCACAGCACCAGCCCCCAAAATACTTTATTAGCACTGTCTCCAGGTGAATTGTCATTTCACTCCTAAGTGCTTCTCCTGCTCTTTGCTATTTCCACGTGCAACAGCCTGGGCAACCAGAACCCCGCTCCTTGCCCTCTCAGCAGACACACTCAGAGCTGCACTCTCACTTTGGAACCTCTTCCACGCTCTTGGTCCTGCGCATTCCACTGGGATGCCTCCACCAGGCAGCCTGCTGAGCTTTCATCCTCAGCTCTCCCTGGAGGCGCTCAGGAGCTGCCCGGGAACCTGGGGACCAGATGTGTTTCAGAATTCAGAGCTTTTAGGGTTCTAGAAAGGCAATACAGAGCTCACCAGCTATAGATGGGAAGCCCACTGGGATCTGGGGTCTGGGGCTAGAGCTAAACACATGGGTGTGCAGTAGTGTTCACTGCACATGGGGCGGTGACACCAGGGTTTCAGCCACTGCAGGTCTGGCTGTGCTGCTGAGCGAGATGTACAAAAACCCAGTTTCCAGAGCAGTTCTGCCTTTTGGAATCCCAGATGAGGGCCGGGAGACCTGCCCTGGATGCTTCTTTGTACTGCTTGAGAGTTTCCCAAACTCTCGGCCACAAAGAGATTCTGAGTGTGTTTTGTCGGCAACCTCTGAAGGCCGTTAACCAGTGGAGACGAGATCCTGGTGGTTGGCCCACATTTAAATAGAGAAAGAAAACCTTGGTTTCACCTGGGCAAATCCCTGTCCCAGTGACCCAACACCTGCCCATCTGTCAACTGCTGTGATCCCTAATTTGTCTTCGCAGAACCAAACCATCTGCCACCTTCCGGCATCAGCCACCTGGCCCTGCCCCATCCAGATGGCCACCTTTCCCTCCAAGGCACCGGAGCCCCTCCTTTCATCTCCCTGACGCCGCCGTGCGGGTGTGATCACAGTCGTGAAGGGGCTCTGTTCTTCCAAAGAAACACGACAGGGGACCAAGTGTCCGGAGGCCACCTGCAGACGGCTCTGAAATGCTCGTGTGACCAGCGTGGGATCTCAGGAGAGCTCGGGAGGAAGTGGGGAGAAAGTTTGAGGACTTCCCCCGAAGACTGAAGCCTCACTGCCTTCAGCTTGACCATGAGACAAAGAGCTTCTCCCCACCCCACACCTGTTCCCAAGCCTCCCCTGATTAAGCTCACAGCATTAACACACACACACACACACACACACACACCCCGCTCGCCACCTTCCTGGGCAGGTGCGAGCGAGTTACAGAGGGCTGCACACACCTGCCTGCATTTCTAGTCTTTGTTTTCTTGAGATAACAGCAAATTTACTCTCTGCTGCTGTAATTACACAGAACTGTATATGCAACACGTGTCCTCTAATGTTACAGGATTTGGTTTCCTAAATGACCTGTCAACAGTTATTTTCTGTTCTAACCAATAGTATTGCAATGAACAGAGCCTTCTCATAGCTGGTCTTTTAAAACTAAATTTCTTTATTTTAAGATTTATTGGTATATTATTTGAAAGAGAGAGTGAGAGAGGGGGAGAGAGAGAGATTTTCCATTTGCTAATTCACTCCCCCAAACGTCTGCAACAGCAGAGGCTGGACCAGGCTGAAGCCAAGAGCCAGGAACTCCATCCAGGTCTCCCATGTGGGTGGCAGGGACTCAAGTACTTGGGAGATCATCCTCTGTGTGAACCAGGTGCTCTGATACGCAATACAGGTGCCCCAAGCAACAGCTTAACCAGCTATACCGCAACACCTGCCCCTCAAATAGCTTTTCAAGCTTGGTACCTGAAATAAGATCCACCCTCCTTAAGAAATAGATGGGAAAGCTCAATTTCACATGTAAAATTTTAACTCAAAAATTCATGTTCTCAGAGCTGGCACTGTGGCATAACAGGCTAGACCTCTGCCTGCAGCGCTGGCATCCCATATGCGCACTGGTTCAAGTCACAGCTGCTCTTCTTCTGATCCCGTTCACTGCTATGGCCTGGGAAGGCAGTAGAAGATGGCCCAAGTCCTTGGGCCCCTGCACCCATGTGGGAGACCCGGAGGAAGCTCCTGGCTCCTGGCTCCTGGCTTTGGATTGGTGCAGCTCCAGGTGTTGTGGCCGTTTGTGGAATAAACCAGCAGACGGAAGACCTTTCTCTCCGTCTCTCCCTCCATCTCTCTCTATAACTCTGCCTCTCAAATACATAAATAAAATCTTTTTTTAAAAAATTCATATTCTCATGAAGCTTCTGCAGCTGCCAGCCCCAGAAGCAACTCCAAGGAACTCTTCCTTGCCTTTTGCCTCTTGGGTCCTTGGAAAATTCAGTGCCAACCAAGAGAAGACATGGATGTCTCAGACTTTTGCTTTAAGGCTCTCGAAGTCCCGTGACAGATGTTTGGTCGAGGTGTTCCCACTAAAAAGTAGAGATTTGAAAGCCAGGGTCTTGGAAGAGCCACACACGCAGGAACAGATGGTCCCCAAAGCGTCCTCCTTCTGAACGCTTCCCAGTGCAGTGTTAGCACTGAACAGTGTTTTCCTATTACACTTTCACGGCCCCTGGAGACACACGGCTGTAAGACCGTTCTTCCACCTGTGATGAGGGCCGGGGCAGCAGGCCACGGGGTCACACTCAGCCCTCGGAGCTTTCTGGGCAGTCTTGGGACCCTGGCCTACTCCGGAGCCTCTTTGCTTGGAGGACACCCACAGCGACTGTCTCATTGTCGTGAGCAGAAAATGACCCAGAGGAGGAGAGTCGCAGAAGCTCCCCTGCCGGGAATCGTGTCAACGGTGGCCCCACATCAGCAGGTTCCAGGAACTCAGGGTCATCTTCCAGCTTCTTACCAGAACAGCCATCAGCCTCTTCCTTCAGCTCAGAAAACTCACAGGCAGCGTGAGCTGTGTGACGTCAGCACAGCGGCAGAGCCGGGGCTGATGTAGCCTGCATGGCTCAGGATGGCCACCCGAGCAGTGAACTCCGCTGTGCCCATTGCTGGTTGTTCTCGCTGTCACCAGCTATGCTGCCAAGAGAAACAGCTTTGACAGACAAGTTCTATTTTCAAGATTTACTTGTGGGGCCGGTGCTGTGGCGTAGCAGGTAAAGCCACCTGTGGTGCCGGCATCTCATATTGCTACCAGTTCGAGACCTGGCTGTTCCACTTCTGATTCAGCTCTCAGCCTGGGAAAGCAGTGGAAGATGGCCCAAGTCCTTGGGCCCCTGCACCTGTGTGGGAGACCCAGAAGAAGCTCCTGGTTCCTGGTTTTGGATTGGCCCAGCTCCGGTGTTGCGGCCATTTGTGGAGTGAACCTGCGGATGGACGACCTCTCTTTCTCTCTCTTTCTCTCTCTCTCTCCCCCTCTGCCTCTCTGTAACTTTGTCTTTCAAATAAATAAATAAATCCTTAAAAAATATTTACTTGTTTATTTATTTGAAAGGCAAAGTGACAGGAGGAGAAGGAGATTCAGAGAAGAAAGAGATTTTTCTTGCCACTGGTTCACTCCCCAAATGCCCACAACAGCCAGAACTGGGCCAAGCCAAACCCAGGAGCCAGGAGCCAGGAACTCCATGTAGGTCTCCCAAGTGGGTGGCAGGAACCCAAACAGTTGAGCCGTCATCTATTGCCTCTCAGGAGCATCAGCAAGAAGAGGAATCAGAAGTGGAGTACCTGGGCCGGCACTGTGGCATAGCAGGTAAAGCCGCCGCCTGCAGTACTGGCATCCCATATGGGCGCCAGTTCGAGTCCCAGCTGCTCCACTTCCCATCCAGCTCTCTGCTATGGCCTGGGAAAGCAGTGGAAAATGGCCCAAGTTCTTGGGCCCCTGCCACCTGCGTGAGAGATCCGGAAGAAGCTCCTGGCTCCTGCCTTCGGATTGGTGCATCTCCGACTGTTGCAGCCAACTGGGGAGTGAACCAGCAGATGAAAGATCTCTCTCTCTCTCTCTCTCTCTCTCTCTCTGACTCTCCTTCTCTCTCTGTGTTACTCTGACTTTCAAATAAATTAATAAATCTTAAAAAAAAAGAAATGGAGTAGCTGGGACTCAAATTGGCACTCTAATAGGGGAGGCAGGCACCCAAAGCAGTGGCTTCGCCTGCTGAAGCAAAATACCCACCCACCACAACACTCTTGACACTGAAGCCCACGCTGTCCCCAAGAAGAGCATCACTCAAAGCTTCATGGTGCATCTCAATAGATGGTAGCTCCGCCATGATGTTGACTGGAGCAGAGGTGAGCTACAAGCCAGGATTGGGAACACCAGTCTATGCTTGGCTCACAGAGACAGTGCCAATGCCTCCAATTTGTGTAGACACACGCCAGGGCTGGTCAGGTGGATGAGCTGGTGGTAGGACGCTGTCCAGGGCTCCAGTGTGGTCCTCTGGCACCACAATCCTCACAGGTAACTTTCTATCCCTTGAGCCAAGGCCTGTTGGTTAGCACGTGGCGCCAATGTGTGGTCCCCATTCCAACCAGAAATAGGCACAACTGCTGCTGTGTCAGGGTTGTAACCAATTTTCCTCACATAAGTGCTGTCTTCCTAAACGGCTTCCTTTTATCTCTTCTGCCTGTTAGGATAGCTCCGTGGAATCTACTTTGGTTTTCTGTTGTTGTTGTTGTTTTTAAAGATTTATTTATTTGAAAGAGTTAGAGGGAGGGAGACAGAGAGAGAGTGAGAGAATGTTCCATCTGCTGGTTTATTCCCCAAATGGCTGCAACAGCCAGGGCTGGGCCAGGCTGAAGCCAGGAGCCAGAGCTTCACCCACATCTCCCATGTGAGTGCAGGGGCCCAAGCACTTGGGCCATCCTCTGCTGCTTTCCCAGGTGCATTAGCAGGGAGCTGAATCAGAAGTGGAGCAGCTGGGACACAAACCAGCACCAATATGGGATGCCAGCGTTGCAGGCGATAGCTTTTCCCACTACGCCACAGCGCTGGTCCCCGTGGGATCGAGTTTGTAAACACCAACAATGAGTTGCTTCAAACCCAGTGTATAAGCCGGAGGGCGTGCTCGTGGATCTGCCCATTCCTGGAGATAGCAGCTTCCAAATGACGGGCAGCACAGGCAGTCTGAGATGTGCCTGTCATCATCCGTGATTCTGATCAAGTCTCTGTGTCCCACCTGGGGCAACAGTGATTTATTACCCAAGACACAGGCATACATGAGTGAGCCCCTTCCCATCGCACCCAACGTGGTCGACCAGATGGCCAGTAGCAGCAGCCATGCTCAAATCCACATGTCTATTGCCAATGATGTTGACACGTGTCTTCCTTTCCCACTTTGTCTTTGACGTGGCGGTGTTCATGACACTTGTGTTCTGGCAGCAAATGCACTGTGAAAAAGCCGTTTCCACTCCTTTCATAACCCACAAGTTGGCCACTTGGTCAGTCGTGCTTTCCCGGCAGGCCCCTTCCGGCCACTTCCCCTGCTCCTGGTGCTCAGCTTGCCTGATTTCTCCCTGCCACCGAATTCTGCTCCTCTTGTCTCTTGCCTCTGAGGATGGCTGGTGGTACATTAACTCAGATACACAGCACAGCCTGTCTCTGCTCCTCTCCAGGTCGGGCACTGGGGGCGTGCACCTTCCCCTGGAGATTCAGGGGGCACAGCGGGGGCGACCCTGCAGGTCTGGCCATTAGACCGTGTAAAAATGACCATCTGGCTGCTTAAAAAGCTTTGAGCTCCCAGGCCGGGCTCCCTCCCTCTCTTCCTGGCCTTGCTGCACAGACCACCTGCACATTACATTTGGATGACTTTGCAAGGCACTGTTGGTTTCTTTGTTGAAATCTAACTGAAACAGACTGAGCTGGGCTGGGCCAAGGCTGTGCTGGGTCTGGGTGTGTGTGCATGTTCACAGGCAGGCTCTAGACCAGGCATGCTCACAGTACCTGCAGCGTAATTCTCACAATATCCCCATGTTATTATTGTCCCTGATTTACAAACACCAAGACCTGAGGAATGGAAAAACAGTATAACTTGCTATGTACTCCACTGTCTGTGCATCTCCATGTTTGGAGTCCCCCTATATGTCTCTCTCTTTTTTTGAAAAAAAAAAAATTATTTATTTATTTGAAAGAGTTACACAGAGAGAGAAGGAGGGGCAGAGAGAGAGAGAGACAGAGAGAGAGGGAGAGGGCTTCCATCAGCTGGCTCACTCCCCAATTGGCTGCAAGGGCCAGAGTTGCGCTGATCCAAAGCCAGGAGCCAGGAGCTTCTTCCGGGACCCCATGCAGCTGCAGGGGCCCAAAGACTTGGGCCGTCTACTACTGCTTTCCCAGGCTATAGTAGAGAGCCAGATCGAAAGAGGAGCAGCCAGGACTTGAACTGACGCCTATATGGGATGCTGGCACTGCAGCACAGCGCCGGCACCATGTATCTCTTCTTGTGTGTGAGATGTCATCATGTGCATCTGTGTTCCTCTGCATGTGTGTGCATGTGTATGAATGTGTGTGTCTACAACCGTGGAAACCCTGTGTCCCTGTTCTGACCACCTGCCCACCTCTCACATCCTGGTTCCAGGAAGGTTTGGTATCTAATGTAACAGACCTTGGTGTGTGGAACACAAACCATTATGGAGAAAGTGATTTCTGGGTCTGTGTTTCTGATATGGTTTAATTTTAAACTTTATATTTATTCTCATTTTATCTGAAAAACAGAGAGATGGAGAGAGGCAGACAGACAGACAATAAGAGAGCTCTTCCATTAACTGGTTCACACCCCAAATGCCCATAACAGCTGGGGCTGGGCAAGGCTGAAACCAGGAGCCAGGAACTCAGTTTAGGTTTCCCACATGGGTGATAGGGACCCAAGTCCTTGAGCCCTCACCTGCTGCCTCCCAGGGTGCCCACGACCAGGAATCTGGAGTCACACACAGAGTCGGGACTTGAACCCAGGCCCTCTGATACAGGATGTGGGTATGCCAAACAGCATCTTAACAGTGGTGCCAAACACCTAGCCCTGTTTTGGGTTTTGTTTTTATTTCTGATGAAATTTAATCCCAGCAGCTGTGGCAGCAAAGACCAATGTCCCGTGTCTCCTGAGAATACGTTCGTAGAAAGTAGTAGGAGAGGAGGCCAGCGCTGTGGCACAGCAGATTAACGCCCTGGCTTGAAGCACCGGCACCCCATATGGGTGCTGGTTCTAGTCCCGGCTGCTCCACTTCCCATCCAGCTCTCTGCTATGGTCTGGGGTAGCAGTAGAAGATGGCCCAAGTCCTTGGGTCTCTGCACTTGCATGCGGGACCAGGAAGAAGCTCCTGGCTCCTGGCTTCGAATGCGCGCAGCTCCGGCCATTGCGGCCATCTGGGGAGTGAACCAGCAGATGGAAGACCTCTCTCTCTGTCTCTACCTCTCTCTGTAACTCTTTCAATTAAATAAAATAAATCTTAAAAAAAAAAAAAAGAAAGTAGTAGTTGGAGAGAAGGGCCGGCACTGTGGCGCAGTAGGTTAGTCCTCCTCCTGCTGCGCCGGCATCCCATATGGGTGCCGGTTCTAGTCCCGGCTGCTCCTCTTCCCATCCAGCTCTCTGCTGTGGCCTGGGAAAGCAGTAGAGGATGGCCCAAGTCCTTGGGCCACTGCACCCACATGGGAGACCTGGAAGAAGCTCCTGGCTCCTGGCTTTGGATCAGTGCAGCTCTGGCCATTGCGGCCATTTGGGGGGTGAACCAGCAGACAGAAGAAAGACCTTTCTCTCTGTCTCTCCCTCTGTCTGTAACTCTACCTCTCAAATAAATAAATAAAACCTTAAAAAGAGAGTAGCGGGAGAGGCCCTGTGGGCGGCCAGGCACACAGAGGAGGCCAGGCAGGGCTTCCTAGCAGAGGAGGCTGAGAGAGGACTTGCTAGGAGACCGTTGTCCAGAGCGCTGCACTACCAGTGCCAAGGGCTACTCTTCTCTCCCTCTGCACTACGCATCTCGCAAACACAGCCTCTAATCCTCGAAATGACTAAGGACAGCTCACTGCAATCATCCTCTTGCTGGAGATGAAGTAAAGAGGCTCAGAGAGGTTGAGGGACTGGCCCAAAGCTGCACAGCTAGTGGCAGATCCAGGATGCAAATTCAAGTGTTCCCAGCTCTGAAGTCCAGGCTCCTTCTGCTATAGCAAAGTATGTGTGGGCTATGTGATGACGTCCTTGGAATTTTGGGGCTCGGGGAGTAAGTTACCCCCTCACAGTGATGGGGTCGCAGTTTCTGGTTTGCTGGCTTTCGTGGGGGGGCACTGGAGACTCGATCTGGGCCTCTGCTGTCCATTCAAAGAGCCCAAGGCTCCCTTCCCGCTCCCACCCGTGTCCCTCCTTTCAGACTCCCAACACAGTGATCCAAGGCGATTCTACCCATTTCCCAGGAAGGGAGACTGAAGCACTTCCTCACCGTTACCCCAGTGGGC
Source organism: Lepus europaeus (assembly GCF_033115175.1). Lineage (NCBI taxonomy): Eukaryota > Metazoa > Chordata > Mammalia > Lagomorpha > Leporidae > Lepus > Lepus europaeus. The sequence continues at coordinate 147,297,746 of NC_084828.1, forward strand.
TTGGACTGGCCAACGCCTGGAAGCCAGCCTCCTGGGGCAGGGTGTCCTGGGCCTGGGCGCTCCCTGCTCATGAGGCTATAGGTGAGGGGTGAGGGCAGAGCCCAAATGCTCCACAAGCAGAACCCACAGCCGGGGTGGGGGATGCAGTCCGGCACTGCCCCTGCAGAGCCCTGAGTCCCCATGCAGCCTCTCAGGCCCCGGTGGACCCCAGTGCCGGCCCTGCCCTGCACCTGCCCACTCTCGGGCTGCCACAAGCACACTCTGTTTCTCAAACCCAGCTCCTGTGCTCCTCCCTGGGGCACTCACCACACTTTCAGCCTTCTCTGGGGGTGCTTCCTGGGGCTTCCTCCCTGGCCTCCACTTCTGCAAGGACCCCTGTGGGCTGGGTTCAGAGCCCCCAGGGGCTATTGCCATGTGTGGCTGTTAAAGGCCTTAGACTCCCCATGTGGGCAGCAGGGGCCACGCGTGTCTTGTTGGCCCCTGTGAGCCAGGCCACAGTGCCTGGCACACGGGCGTTCGATCACGTTTGAAGGGTGAATGTAAACCATATGGGAGGGACGTGGGCAAGGGAGGAGAAGCAAGGAAGAAAAAGAGAGAAAGGAAGGGAGGGAGGCACAATTGAAGGGAGGTGGGAAAGAGGGAGGGACGGGTCGTCCACCACGTCCGTCGCGTGGGCGTCCGGCGTGGTAGCTGCAGCTGTCCCTTGCTCTCTGCTGCGCCTACTCCTCCGAGGTCGCTTAGAGGAGAAACCGTGACAAGGCAGGATGAGGAAGCATGGAGACTTGTGTTCCACAGGCCCCTGAGTCACCTCCCAGATGCTGCGGTGACGCTGTCCTTGCTCAAGGGGCTCGCCTCTCACAGGTGTGGCTGGCACCGTCATCCCAAATGACTCCCGCTGGCTCCGTGGCCCTGCCAGCTAGGCTCCAGGGCCCCCACACAGCACCTGTGGAGGGCTGAGGTCACCATCTCCCACCAAGTCCCTGGGCCATCTTCCACTGCTTTTCCCAGGATGTTAGCAGGCAGCCAGGTCAGACGTGGCGCAGCCGGGACTCGAACCGGTGCATTTGTTGAGGACTTGGCAAATGCCAGGCATTTACGTGATTCTCTGGGACTTGCCCAGGGCTTTCCCACAATCAATCGGTCTCCCCCTGGCTCATCTCTCTTCTCTCTCTGCCTCTGTCTCTCCTTTTCCCATAACATTTTCCATGCCTGAACAGTAGACCCTTCATGCATGGTCTCGTTTCTTTCTTAACTGTCTTCCCCCCGCAGGAGGCAAATTCCTGATGCTGGATTCCGTGGACGTCGTTGGATGTGTTTTCCCGGCATCCCAGATGGAGCCTGGCGCGGAGCAGTTTATAGGCCAAGGAGCTCTTGCTCAGTGACTAGGTGAAGAGAAGCTTCACTCTGACAGCTGCTTTTGAGAGCGATGCCATCCCTGTGTCAGGGATCAGGATGAGGTCAGGGGGCCTAAAATTTTGCCCAGAGGCAATTAGCAGGTTCTGGAGCCAGCAACCAAACTCTGGTCTTCTACCATCTTCCCATCACGCCACTGCGGCCTGAGGCACAAACATGACTCCTTGTTTCCACCACACTGCTGCTAAGCCAGGTCCTCCTTTGCAAGAGCGAGCAGGCTGGGGCTCCGAGACCAGACCCGAAGTGACCTGCTCAGGTGACTCGGCAAGCAGCTGTCAGAGGCCAGATCTGAACCCAGGACTTTCTGCCGTTCTTCTCTGCTGAGAGAGAGAGCGCGAGCGAGCAGATGGAGAGAAGCAGCGGCACGTGGCATCCCCAGGTACAATCGTCACAGACAGGGCCTGCTGTGTGTCAGGGGGCCCTCAAGGTCTGGGGAAGTCCCCAAGTCCCCGAGCCCCAGCCTCCCTGTCTGAAAAGCGAAGCCTCCCACTGGGCACGGCTGAAGCCCCGTGACTCTGAGAGGCTTCAACTGTATCATCCTTGTGACCCATGGGCCTGAGGCAGGCGACTCGGCACCACAGTCCATCTTCCCCTCGGTCTGTGTGTGGTCCAAAGTCCAGCTCACTGGGGCCTTTGTCCCACAGGGGGAGAGATGAGAGCACAGTGGGGCAAGGAGGGACCCCCAAGGCAAAGGCCAAGTACGAACATCCAGGGAAGGCAGAGGCTGCACTCAGGGGAGCAGGCCTGACCACAGGGACCCTGGTGGCCAGGAGTGGCCTCTTGTCCGTTATCAAGCCGTCTCTCCCTGCAGGTGGTTCTCCCCTCTCCACTTCCTCCTTATCACGCCACTGCACCGGACAGTGTAGAGCTGCCTGCACTTCCCTGCTTTTTTCCAGGCCTTGATCAGCCTTGCTGTCTACTTCACAAGAGGGTTGGTTCAGCGGGTTCCTTCCAAGCCCTCGCTTCTCCCATAGGCTTTGTCTTTCCCGGGGTCTGTATCCTTGCCAGGGAGCTGTATCCTCAGTGGGGGGTCTGGGTCTGAGTTCCTGCCAACATCTCCCTAACCCTAACCCTAACTCTTGGTGTCAAGAGGCTGCCCCTGCGAGGGCGCTCTCTGGGGCCACACCTCCCACCCCCACTCCCGTGGGCTGACCTTGGACAGCGGCCGGCACTGCCCCAGACCTCCTCCTCTTCACCACCTCGACACCCTGGTTTCCACTGCAGACTCAGGATCGGGTGACCCGGGCTGTGGGCTGCAGGGTCACTGGGGCAGGGCCAGCACCATTTGTTGTGGCTGTGACCCAATGTCCGATACCCTCTCTAGGGGACAGGTGCTCCTGTGAGCCTGGCTGGTGGGCACCACTCTTGTGCCAGGCCATGCAAGGCACCCTCCCTGGGGGTCAAACTCCCAACCAGGCAGCTGGGCCTCGTGCCCAGGGGGATGGAGGTGGACGGGACTCCCCACATTCACGGAATTAGTGAATGACTTGGGGTGGCCAAGTGGCGGGGCTCTCCAGAAGGAGCTCAGACGCCCAACAGCAGCCCCAAGTCTTCCAGAAACTTAGCCCTGCAGGGCAGGACAGGGCAGGGCTGCAGAGGCGTGGCAGAGAGAGGCCCATTGGGTGAGAGGAGGATGCAGAGCCTTGAGTGGCAAAGCTTGGAGGCAGGGGGCCTGGGCAGGACCTTCTCCTGGGGGCGCAGGCAGTGAGGCCCAGGAGACAGTGTCCTGAGAGCAGAGGTGTTCACAGGCAGCAAGTGCAGGGCAAGTGGCCAGGGAGGGAAAGGGGGCCTTTGGAGACAGAGACAGAGAGAGAGAGAGAGAGAGATGGGGGGGAGAGAGAGGGGGGGGGAAGGGGGGAGGGGAGGAGAGAGAAGGGGGAGAGAGAGAGAGAGCTTGAAGGTGAGGACAAGGGGTGTAGACCTCTTGCCAGGAGTCCAGTACGGCTCATAACTCCCACCCCGCCCTCCAGACTTCCTATTGCACCCTCTTGAAGACCCAGATATAGCAAGAACTCATTTCCTTGTATAGCAAGTGCAGCCATGGCTTTGCGCACACAGAATTCCCCAGTCTGACCGCTTGGCCCATCACCCAGAAGTAGCAGGCCCAGGAGCACAGTGGGAAGACCTGCTGAAGACCCAGGTACAGCTCCAGTCACCAGACAACACCCCACATGACAGAGCTGTATCCACAGGACTCAGCCCCCAGCCCGCGATGCTGTGTCTCCCACAGCCAGGACACACGGGTCTGGGACTCGAGGGGTGGAGGTGGGAGTGACTCCACTAGACTCTTGCAGCTAAAAACTCGCTCAGAAAACGTGTTCACCACAACCACCTCAGGCTCTGCACGTTTGGAGGTCTCAGCCCCTAATGACGTGTCTTTTCCAGGGGACCCCAGCACCGATTCCACCTGCCCATGGGCGGAGCCTTGTACCACGAAGCCAGCAGGCAGAAAAGAGGTTCTCTACTGCCGGGGATGATTGCTCTCAGCCACCCAGAGGAAAGTGGGTTATTGCTTACTATGGTGATCAAGGAGCACCAGGGGGTGCCCTAGGGTGCCTCTCGGTATGCCCATGTCCAACAGTAACAGCTTATGGAAAACTACAGCAACCCCCCAAAAAGCCCGAGCAGCCAAGGACTCAAACATCCAGGCACACAGGTTCAGGTAAGCCCACCAAATCAAGACCCCTCAAATCCAGCTTTCCATACTCTACTTTTTTATGCTGGAAGTAGAACTCTGTCAACTCTAATTTCCACAAGCAAGAGATGCTAGCTGGAGACAAGGCTGCTCCTTCCTCTTTGCTTCCTGCTAATGTACACACTGGCAGGCGGCAGGTGATGGCTCAAGTGCTTGGATCCCTACCACTCACCTGGGACACCCAACTGGGCTCCTGGCTTTGGGCTGGCTCAGCCCTGGCTTTTGCGTGCATTTGGGGAGTGAATCAGTCAATGTGAGTGCACACACACACACACTCTCTCCCTGCTGTTCAAATACATACATATGAAATGATCATTCATCCAGACATCAGCATTGGGTTCCAGCCCCACATTAAAAAATATATATATTCATGAGTTGCCAAGGCTGTGGAAGCCTTTAGAGTTCGCTGACTTTGATCTTATTCCGATAGGGTCATAGTCAAAGTGGAAGTTCTCTCCTCCCTTCAGAGAAAGGTACCTCCTTCTTTGATGGCCCCGTTCTTTCCACTGGGATCTCACTCGCAGAGATCTTTCATTTAGGTCTTCTTTTTTTTCTTTTCCATGGTATCTTCCATAGCTTTGGTAACTCATGACTAGAGCCTAGGGAGATTACTGACGCCATAAACAAGAGTGTCAAATTGTTAAGTCAGCAACAGGAGTCACTGTGTACTTACATCTCATGTGGGATCTGTCCTTAATGTGTTGTCTAATGTGCAGTGATGCTATAACTAGTACTGAAACAGTATTTTTACACTTTGTGTTTCTGTGTGGGTGCAAACTGATGAAATCTTTACTAATTATAAATGGTGTTAAATTGGGAATGGCATAGAAAATTAATTAATTTTTAAAAAAATATTATGTAGGATCTCTGTCTTTAATGTGCTGTACACTGTTATTTAATGCTATAACTAGTACTCAAACAGTATTTTTTTCACTTTGTGTTGCTATATGGGGGCAAACTGTTGAAATCTTTATTTAATATATACTAAACTGATCTTCTGTATATAAAGAGAATTGAAAATGAATCTTGATGTGAATGGAAGGGAAGAGGGAGCGGGAAAGGGGAGGGTTGTGGGTGGGGGGGAAGTTATGGTAGGGGGGAAGCCATTGTAACCCATAAGCTGTACTTTGGAATTTATATTCATTAAATAAAAGTTTAATAAATGAAAAAAAACAAATAAAAAATATATATATATATTAACTTCTTGAAAGACAAGATGATGGAGAAAAAGGAGAGAGCGCTTCCATCTGCAGGCTCACTCCCCAAATGGTAATAGCCTGGACCAGTCTAGCTGGGTCTCCCATGTGGGGGGCAGGGACCCACGTGCTTAGGTCATTATCGGCTACTTTCCAAGGCATATTAGCAGGGAGCTAGAGTGGAAGCGGAGCAGCTGAGACTCTAATAGAGCTCCTAAGGGATGCTGGCATTGCAAGCAGTGGCTTAACCCACTGTACCCCAATAACGGCCCCCAGCTTCTTTATAAACTCCTAGAACCAGGGGGTTTGATCAAACCGTATCTTGTGAAATTCAGTCATAGCTCTAAGGGAGCTTGTCAGAGCTCAGATGGTCCTTGGTGCCTGGAGGTCCCACTCACAGGCTGCTCGGGTGGAGTCAGCTCAGCATCCCTTTCTCCTACAGAGCCGAGGCGGGCCAGGCTTCGAGCCGTTCTCCTCGGCTCTTGGGAGACATTACCCTCTGAACTCACTGGCTTGAAAACTTCCAAGACTTAGGCAGGTTCTGATAACCCCGACTGCTCCTGTCCCCAGCTCTCGAGGGCAGCTGCTCCTGACACTGGCCATCTGCTGGGGGACAGCTGTCCATGCATTGCTACACATCTTCGGTCTGCGTAGCCAACAGCCTTGCAAGCTGGAGATGCACGCTGAGGGGGAGGGCTTCTGGCCAGGATAATAGAGAAGTCACGGCAGTGGTACAGGTGGGACCGGCTGAATTTTATCCGCCCCTCCCAATCCTGCGTCAAAGTCCTAAGCCCCAGGATCTCAGAATGTGACTGCATTTGGAGTCTTTAAGAGGATAACTAAGGTACATGAGCCCACAGGGGGAGACCCAAGTCCAGTGTGTCCTTTCTGAGAGGAGAGGAGGGACAGACACACGCAGAGGGGAGACCGTGGAGGACGGGGTTGGGGGTTGGGAGGGACATTGCCCTCTTCATGCCAGGAAGAGACACTGCAGCAGACATAGCTCTGTGGACCCCTTGGCTTCAGAATTCCAGCCACCAGAACTGTGGGAAAACTAGTCTCTGTCGAGAAATTTCTCCCAGCAGTCCCAACTGATTCGTCTAGAAGCCTTGCTCGCTGACCCCCTGCAAGATCGGGGCATCCTGAGCGCAGAGTTCCTTGGCTGTGACACAGCCCTTCCCACCTCCGTGCAGTCCCCCTGTGGCCTGCGGGACAAGGGACAGTGGTGGAAACACAAGGCCCAGGATGCCTGCTGCACAGTAAGTCATGAGCTGTCTACATCCGCTTAGGCCCGTTGTCCCCCGGTCACCCCGGCCACTGTCAGCACAGAAACCACGTGACCGCTTGGGACAGTGCCTCTGGGTGGCCTGGACCTTGGGCCTTGTTGTGTCAGCCCTCCAGCAGCTGTGTTGCTAGGTCCCTAGATTAAGTCCTCCCTGTGGAAACACCCAGTGTGGCTTCCATTTTCCTATCCACAACCCACACCACCCAAACTGGCATTCCAGGCCTGAATTTCACATTGGAGCAGCACTGTTCCCACAGCACAGACCGCAGAGTTAGCCCCTCTCCCCCATCCCATGAAGTGACACCAGCAGGCCGAGCACTGGGAGAGGAAGGGGAGCCGGCAGGGGGCCTGGGCTCAGCGGACACATTGATGGCCTAAGTGCTTGGGTCCCTTCCACCCTTTGGGAGACCCAGATGAAGCTCCTGGCTCCTGGCTTCGGATTGGCCCAGCTCCGGCAGTTGCAGACACTTGGGGAGTGAACCAGATGGAAGATCTCTCTCTCTCTCTCTGTGTCTCTCTCTCTATGTGTCTCTCTCTCCATCCCCCACCCCCGTAACTCTGACTTTAAAACAAACACATAAATGTAAAAAAAAAAAAAAAAAACCAGAAGAAGAAAACCGTGGTTGGGCCAGTGTTGTGGTGCAACAGGTTAAAGCCCTGCCTGAAGCACCAGCATCCCATATGGGCACCGGTTCTAGTCCCAGTTGCTCCACTTCCCATCCAGCTCTCTGCTATGGCCTGGGAAAGCAGTAGAAGATGGTCCTAGTCCTTGGGCCCCTACACCCACGTGGGAGACCCGGAGGAGGCTCCTGGCTCCTGGCTTGGGATCGGCACGGCTCTAGCCATTGTGGCCATGTGGGGAATGAACCAGCAGATGGTAGACCTCTCTGTCTCTGCCTCTCTCTGTAACTGTGTCTTTCTTTTTTTTCTTTTTTTCTTTTTTTATTATTATTTTTTTTATTTTGACAGGCAGAGTGGATAGTGAGAGAGAGAGAGACAGAGAGCAAGGTCTTCCTTTTTGCCGTTGGTTCACCCTCCAATGGCCACTGCGGCCAGCACATCGTGCTGATCCGAAGCCAGGAGCCAGGTGCTTCTCCCGGTCTCCCATGCGGTGCAGGGCCCAAGAACTTGGGCCATCCTCCACTGCCTTCCCGGGCCATAGCAGAGAGCTGGAAGAGGGGCAACCGGGATAGAATCCGGCGCCCCGACCAGGACTAGAACCTGGTATGCCGGCGCCGCAAGGCGGAGGATTAGCCTGTTAAGCCACGGCGCCGGCCAATGTAACTGTGTCTTTCAAATAAATAAATAAATATTTTTAAAAAGAAAAAACTAAAGAAAAAATAGGGCAAAATAGCACAGAATAGAACATGGCAACATGCATTGGACATAATGAAAATATGTTGTATTTCATTAAACATTTCTATTGGGGGATGTGGACGTGGGTGTGTATGACTATAGTGTGCAGAGTTGTGATGCTAAATGAGGTCTCTCAATGATTACAGGCTGTGGACCCTGTTTAGAGAACACACTGGCCTGGAGATCTTTCTCTTCTTTTCAGATTATGTGATTACAAGCGCATTTGATTTTATCGGCCAGATAAGCACGGAAGAGCAGGACAGGTGGGGGCTCAGAGGAAGCAGTGCTGGCCACGAGGAGCTGCTGCTGGGGCTGCGACAGGAAGCAGCCCAGCGGGCAATAGAGAAAGGGGTGCGTGTGAGAGGCAGGCGCAGGCTGCACGGTTTGGGGGTGCCGCCCGGATGCCACCTTCCTGACAATCCGGCCGGCTGTGCCAAAGCGTGGAGCTGTTTCTTAAAACCATCCGTGGGTGCACAAGGCAGACTCTCAGAGCCCCTGCCCCATCCCCGAGAGCGAGGCGCGGGAACAGCACAGGGACGTCTGTGGGCTTGGATTTCTCCCTTTTTTTTAAAGCCTAACGTTGAATGGCTGTGTTTCAGGCTGAATGAAAACATCCCCACGTCGCAACAACTGTGTGTGCAACAGCTGCTCCAGTTGCTGGAAAATTCCATGGCTTCCCTGCAGGAGCCCCTCACACAGACGCTTCCTTCTCCACCCGCCAACTTGAGGTCAGTGTGGCTTAGAAGGGGTGGCACTGGTGTCCGCCAGCCCAGGGCCTCCCGGGCGAGAGCTTAATAAACAGGGGCCGGCCGCTTCTTCCAGAGGGCCCTGGTGGGTTTTTCCACGACAGTGAAAGGCTGCCTTTGTATGGAGGACAGGAATAAGGCTGTGCTATTTCACAGAGGCCTGCCCTCGGCGACCTCACCCGCGCTCACTTTTTCGCTGTTTCCTCCTCTGGGGGACCCAAAGAGGAGGCAGGGGGACCCTGGGGGAGGGCGCTGCCTGCCGCTGGGAAGGTGGGGCACGTCCCTGACTGTCGCCCATAGTGACAGGGGACAGGGGGCCAACGGAAGAAGCGCAGTGGCAGACGCTGGAACAAAGCTGCCTTCGCCCCGGACGAGGTGCCCAGGTGTGCCCAGGTGTCAAAGGCCTCTATCATTTCTCTCAGGAGGAACTAACGTGGAAATGGCACTTGCCCTGTAATCTAGGCACTTCCTGGAAAACCCTAATTACCCGGCACGTTGTAATTACGCTGCCACCACACTTCCACTGGCGAGCCTTGCTTCCTTAGTTCTATTCTTAACGTTCCTTCCCCGCCTGGAGAAGCAAGACAAAGCACTTTACACGGCGTCTTGATGGGCGCTCTCTCCAGGGACCTTTCTATGGCCCGTGCCCTTGAACGTCTATTTCAGCTTCCCCATAAAGGAGATGACTCTTCTCTGCGAGCGAAAGGGAAGCAGTGAGGAGCTGTCTTCCACCAACAGCCGAGAGTAGAGCCACATGTCAGCCCCTGCTTTGGCGTCTTCTTTAAACTGTCCAGAGAGAATTTTAGCTTTTTCCGGCCTGCTGTGGCAGAAAGAACGCATTACCATCAGCGCCTTGACCTTGCAGGAGGCACCACAGCTTTCCTAGGGCTGGGGCAGTAACCTGAGAGATGAGGACCGGATTAGATCAGCATTTGTGCAAGGCCCCGAGCTAGGTCACCGGGGCTTGCAGATGGCACGAGGACAGAGCGTCAAAGGACACGGCCGCGGAAGACTCCTGGGCTTGGCAAATGTCTTTTGGTTCTCTCACACTGCGGGGGAGAGGTCTCGGCTTGGTGCTGGTGGGCCTGTCACTCCTTGCTACTGGGTCACCCACCTCCCTTTACACCACACAGAGCCGGCTCTGGGTTCCAGCCATCTGCTGGCCGTGGGAGCTGAATTGAGTGGCATCATTTTTTGACTTTATTATTTTCATTGTTCCTTTGCCTTTCACTTATTTCAGGTATAATGAGTGTTCTGTTTCTGGTGAAAATAGGATTTCCTTTTTAGCTTTTCCTTGTCGTCATGCTATTTTAACATCGGAGTGAAAGGCTAAGCTGGAGTCGAGGGTGTGCTTTAAATAAACCTTTCTGGATTAAGCTTCGCAGAGCCTGAATCAGACCAAGGAACGCGGAGGCACCTGCCAAAGCCCCTGGGTTGAAAATGACGGGTTTTAGCAAGGACCCTGCTAATGACCTCTGACTTAGACCGCTTGTCATCTCTCCAGATCCTCAGTAGAAAGAAACTATGTTTACACCAATGCCTCCTGCAGCAGGGAGTCAGAGGGTGGCTTTTTTCTTTTCCCTCTTTTTTTTCTTTTGTGCTTGTTTGAAAATTTGTGATTGTTTTCTTTCCTTTTTTTAAAAAAATTCCATACTTACAGTGGCTTTGGCACGGTTGGCTCCACAAAAAATGGAATGTTGTCCTCCACATGGTCCATTATTCATCCAAAAATACCTCTCAGACATTCCTCCGAGTGCGCTGCCACGGGGCTAGCGCATTTCTAGCATACCGCGTGTACCGCACGGAGCGGCTGTGTCACACGCTCCCGTTCCCCGGCTGGTCCTTCCTGCACGCTCGTCCCCACGCTCGCGCTCTGGAAACAACGCCGCTCTAAACATCCTCGCGTGAATATCTTACGTGCTCGGGGCTCAGTTCGAAGGAGTGGATCCTCAAGGGTCAGACTGCTGGCCAGGGGGAGTTTTACTTTAGTAGATGCTCAGAGATGATATTCTACAGTGCTGCAGAAGTCCCATGGCCTCAGGGCCACGTGCTGGGACCCCCGTCCTGCCCCTCCCCCAGCAGTGGGTGCTAGGCCCTGCCGACTTCTGCTAGTCAAATGAGCACAAGGTGATAGGTCACTTGTATTTAATTTCCATTTCCTGAAGCTGGTGTTTTTGAGCGTCTTCTCTTCTGATTCTTGGCCATTCTAAATCCTCTCCAGACCTTTTGCCTATCCTCTCTTCTCTCTCTCTCTCTTTTTTTAAAGATTTATTTACTTGAAAGTCAGAGTTACACACAGAGAGAAAGAGGCAGAGAGAGAGAGAGAGAGAGAGAAGGGTCTTCCATCTGCTGGTTCACTCCCCAACTGGCCACAATGGCCAGAGCTGCACCGATCCAAAACCAGGAGCCAGGAGCTTCTTCCACATCTTCCCATGCAGGGGCAGGGGCCCAAGGACTTGGGCCATCTTCTACTGCTTTCCCAGGCCATAGCAGAGAGCTGGATTAGAAGTGGAGCATCCGGGACTTGAACCAGCACGCATATGGGATGCTGGCACTGCAGGCAGCAGCTTTACCCGTCATGCCACAGCACGGGACCCAGCCTATACTCTTTTCTATTGGGTCATCTTTCACCTGTCAGTTTGTATACGTGCTTGACACATTATAGATATTAACCCTTCCAGAAGTATATTCTAAGTGTTGTTACAAATATACCCGAATAACCTTATTTGAAGTATCCGTAGCTATGTGAAAGCTTTCCGCTTCTACCTCGTCAACTCTGCCTACCTTTCCTTTCCTGGCACGTCGTGGTGGTGAGGACGGTGCTAGGCAGACTGTGGGGGACCCTACGTCTTCCTGCAGAAATCGCTTTCTTTGCTCCTTGGGGAACATTCTGATCATTCTGGACTTGATCATTCTGAAATGAAGCCAGAGACAGTGTCCAATATTCATTGTTTACAGGAAGACCGCCTGTGATGCCAATATCACTTCATGATAATAATCATAACAAATCATCATAATCTGTGATCTATTCACAATTTACCTGATCGCTTCCATTTTTCTATTTATTCCTACACCATTATGGCAGTGGTTCGATCACATTGACTTTGTTTTATCTTTTTTTTATTAAAGATGTATTCTATGTATTTGAAAGGTAGAGTTAGAGAGAGGGAGAGACAGAGAGAGACAAAGAGAGATCTTTCATCCACTGGTTCACTCCCCAAATGGCCACCATGGCCAGGGCTAGGCCAGGTCAAACCAGAAGACTGGATCTCCATTTCCAGGCTTCAGCAGAGAGCTGGGTCAGAAGCAGAACTGAGTGGCTGAGACTCAAACGGGTGCCCAGATGAGATGCTGGTGTAGCAGGCAGCAGCTTAACCTGCGGCTCCACAGTGCTGGCCCCTAATATTCTTATATGATTAAATTAGTTAGCAACTACAGCGCCGTGCCGGCCAGCAATAGCAAGAGCAGTCACTCCTGTCACCCGTCTAATCTTAATTGCAATGATTTCAGTATTTCACTATTTAGAATAACAGTTCCTGCTGGATTTGGCAAGTAGTCCTTTTAAAAGTTGAAGCCGTTTTCTTTCCACTTCTATCTTAGCTATGAAATATTATTTTAGGAATAGCTGTCTGAATTGTGCTGAATCTTTGCAGTATCTATGTGTTGCTGTTTTGCGTTGCCATAGCAGGATACCAACAGGCTGGGGCATTGACAAAGAACAGAGGTTTGTTTTGGCTCACAGTCCTGGAGGCCGGAAGATTGCAGAGTCCGGGCACCTGCATCTGCGGGGCTTCTGGTGAGGGCTCCTGCCAGGCCGGCACACGCTGGAGGGTCACATGGCTGGCGGTTAGGCAAGAGAAAGAGAGAGGCAAGCAACCTAGCCTTGCTTTTATAACAAACTCACTCCCACCAGAACGGTGCTGATCCACCTGGGAAGTGGAGCCCTTGGGACCCAGACACCTCCCATTCAGCCCCACTCCCAGCACTGCCATATGGGGAACTCAGTTTCCAACATGTGAACTTGTCCAGGACACATTCAAGTCATGGCTATTGATATGATCATGTGATTTTTCTCCTTTAACACGCTAATGTAATAAATTATGTTGAATGGAACTTCTGATATTTAATCCTGGAAAAACTACTTTCTTCTAAAGGCTTATTTATTTGAAAGGCAGATTAATAGAGAGAGAAAGAGGGAGAGGGAGAGGGAGAGGGAGAGGGAGAGGGAGAGGGAGAGGGAGAGGGAGAGGGAAGAGAGACCTTCTATCCACTGGTTCACTTCCAAATTGGCCACAACATCCAGGTCTGGGCCAAGCTGATGCCAGGAGCCAGGAACTCCACCCTGGTCTCCCACATGAGAGTGGCAGAGACCCAAGGACTTGGGCCATGCTCCCCTGTCTTCCAAGGCACATTAGCAGGGAGCTGGATGGGAAGCAGAGTAGCAGGCGCTTGTACCAGCGCTCAGGTATGAGATGTCAACGTTGCAGGCAGCAGCTTAGTGTACTGGGTCCCAACGCTGTCCCCATCCCGGGAAAATTCTACTGGATCAAAATACATTATTATTTTCATATTTTGCAAGGATTTATTTGCCATTTTATTTATCTGTTTATTCATTTATTTGTAAGCAGCAGTTATTTATAGACAGCTTACTAAGTAGCAGGTGTTGGTTGGATCTACAGCAGTGAATAAAACACAAAATCCCGGGCCGGCGCCGTGGCTCAACAGGCTAATCCTCCGCCTTGCGGCGCCGGCACACCGGGTTCTAGTCCCGGTCGGGGCACCGATCCTGTCCCGGTTGCCCCTCTTCCAGGCCAGCTCTCTGCTGTGGCTAGGGAGTGCAGTGGAGGATGGCCCAAGTGCTTGGGCTCTGCACCCCTTGGGAGACCAGGAGAAGCACCTGGCTCCTGCCATCGGAACAGCGCGGTGCGCCGGCCGCAGCGCGCTACCGCGGCGGCCATTGGAGGGTGAACCAACGGCAAAAGGAAGACCTTTCTCTCTGTCTCTCTCTCTCACTGTCCACTCTGCCTGTCAAAAAATAAAAAAAAAATAAAAATAAAAATAAAAAATCCCTAATCTCGTGAAGCCTGTTAGAATTTTTAGCAAGCTGTCATAAAATTCAGTGACTTTCAACATTTGATCTTAGCCAAAAGGCAACTTCCAACAGCACATCATTTATTTTTTGGTCACAGGTTGCCTATGGGTTGACTAGGCTTGCATTTAATTTTCTAGTGTACGTTTTAAAGCTTTGTATTGAAGAATACCATCCTTACAGGAACAAAAAAAAAAGCATGACTCGTAATTAAGAAAACAATTGTGTAGCCACAACTCAGGTCAAGATGCAGAATATATCTACAATTTTCTAATATTTTTTGTTAATATTCTATTTGGAGTTTTTGCATTTATGTTGAAAAGTAAAGTTTGGGGGCTGGCGCTGTGGCATAGCAGGTAAAGGTGCCGCCTGCAATGCCAGCATCCATATGGGTACCGGTTGGAGTCCTGGCTGCTCCACTTCTGATCCAGCTCTCTGCTATGGCCTGGGAAAGCAGTGGAGGATGCCCAAGTCCAGGGAGACCTGGAAGAAGCTATTGCAGCCATTCTGGGAAGTAAACCAGCAGATGGAAAGCCTCTCTCTCTCTCTCTCTCTCTCTCTCTCTCTCTGCTTCTTTGTATCTCTGCCTTTCAAATAAATAAAATAAATCTTTTTAAAAAGGCATAAAAAAGTAAAGTTTTGATATTCAAATTACCCAAGTTAGGAAATAGGATTATCTGTACACAATCACAGTTCTTTCACTTCCACCCCCCTGCTGTTGCCAAGGTTTCACTGGGAGTGGACTCCCTGGGGGGAATTCCTTGGGGGGGGGACTCCCTGGGGGCGGACTCCCTGGTGGGAATTCCTGGGGGTGGACTCCCTGGAAGGGGGACTCCCTGAGAGTAGACTCCCTGGAGGGGAACTCCCTGAGGGTGGACTCCCTGTGCAAACCCCACTGACTGGGCTGTGTGGGTGGCTTGGGCTGGTGAGATGTGAGCAAACAGCAGGTGCCACAAGCAGCCACGGTTTGGCTTGACCCCTCCCGGTGCCTTTCTCCTGGAGAAGACTATCTTCTGGAGGAGACCCGTGGAGCATTGGGAACCCCAACCTACAGCCGAAGCCACGCCTAACCACGCCTACCGTCCCACTGCTAACCCGCAGACTTGCAGCCTGGGTGGAAGCCATTAAAATTTCGTTCTGCTTTGTATTGTGCAGCCTCAGTGCAGCAGAGCCTGGCCAGTGCCAAGAGCTCCACCAAGTGAATCAGGAATACCCACCTTCTTCAACGACCTGATCTCCTTTGAAGGTCAGAATGGACAGAGCTATTAACCCCTCTGATCCTGGCGTGTTTTTCAGTGGTAGATCTTTGATCATGTTTCCAATCATTTCTGTAATTGGTCTTTTCAAATTTTCTATTTCTTCTAATTTCGAAGATTTATGTTTCTAGGGGATCACCCTTTTCCTCTAAGGTTTCAATTTGTTGCTAAAAGCTCGCATGTATAATTCTTTATGACTATGTTAGTGTCTTCTGTAGTTATGTTTCCTTGCTCATTTCAAATCATTTTTATTTTTGTCCTCCCTCTTCCTTTGGTCCACACTTTAAGAGCAAGTTTTTAGAAGGTTTATCTACTTTACTCATCTTAAAGAAAAAAAAAAAAAACAAACCTCATCTTGAAGTTAGTTTGTCTTTTGACCTATTTTATGTTGTTTCTACCTCATTAATTTCAATTTCTATCTTTTATAAATTCTCATTTCCTTATTTTTTCCTTTTGTTTAAAACTAGGATCCAGGTTTTTTATCTCTTTTTGATAATGGGATTGGCTCCCTAAGATACAATATCGGCATATGGCCCCCTCAGAGTTCCCCATAAGTCCCATCTGGGGTATCATATGAATCGGAATGTGGCGTGCCGTACGGTATCACCGTGTGCTTATTAATAAATTCCCAATATTTATAAGCCTGTGTGGGTTCTTGCCTAATATTCAGAGAACAATTCTGAATACCAGCATAAATGGACTAGGCAGCATGGTACGTTTTTAAGCTTTTATTCAGTATGAAAGATGCATAGGGGAGTGAGGGCTTTATCTTTAGGAGAGGGGTAAATCTGGGTTCATACCGAATACCAGGAGCCAGCCACGTGGAGGAGCATCCAGGCCAGGCAGCATGGAGCAGGTGGCCCAAAAGCCACGTGCCTGGAGGCGCAGGGCCTCGAAGGCCCACATTGGCAAAAGGCCAGAGAGGAAGGGACGGACACACCGTGTCCCAGGCTTTTAATCCACTTTCAAAGGGGAGTGGTTAATTAACCTGATTGGCCAGTTGGTGCACAGGGGCATGATGAAGGCGTGATCTTCCAGCTCACAAACCTAATCAATTTTATTCTATATGCCTGCCTACAACATTGTGGCTCATTTTGTTTTTTCTAATTTGTAATTCTTTAATTTTTCTGCTAAAATAATGAAAATGTTTGAAGCAATAAAATTTTTAGAGCAATTTTAGGCTCATAGGGGAAAAAATGACATAAATGTACAGAGTTCCCATATACCTCAGCTCCCCAGCACACACAGCCTCCCTGAGGGGGACAGGCTACAGCACAGTGCTATATTGGATACAACTGCTTCGCCTACAGCGACATAATCCAATCCAGCTCTCTGTTATGGCCTGGGAAAGCAGTGGAGGATGGCCCAAATCCTTGGGCCCCTGCACTTGCGTGGGAGACAGGGAAGAGGCACCTGGCTCCTGGTTATGGCCGTTGCAGCCATTTGGGGAGTGAACCAACAGATGGAAGACCTTTCTCTCTGTCTCTCCCTCTCACTGTCTATAACTCTGTCTCTCAAATAAATAAATAAAATCTTTAAAAAAAAAAAAACAATCATTATCACCGGAAGTCCATAGCTGACATGAGAATTCATGGGTGGTGATGGCATCCTATGCACATTGACAAAGGTTTATTGACAGTACCCATCATTTCAGTCTCACACAGACAGTTTCCCCATTGATTTGTCTCTCCCTTTCCTCTCACCCCGGGCAAGCACTGCTCTTTTCACTGCCTCCATAGCATTGTTTTCCAGAGTGTGAGAGACTCTGAATCAGGTAGGTGTAGTCCATCCACATGGGCTCCTTTCCCATAGCAGTAAGTATCCAAGTTTCCTCTGTACCTTTTTACGGCTTGATGCTTTGTATCTTTTTAGAGGTGAGCCATGGTCCATTGTCTGGATGCAATGCAGTTTACTTAACCATCACCTCAGCTGCTCTCAAATTTTGGCAATGAGGAATAAAGCTCTATAAACATCCACAGTGGACGGCACTGTGGCATAGCTTGTGAAGCCATCTCTGGGGATGCTGGCATCCCATAGCAGAGTTCAAGTCCCAGCTGCACTGCTTCCGATCCAGCTCCCTGCTAATGCACCTGGGAAAGCAGTGGAAGATGGCCCAAGTTCTTGGGCCCCAGCCACCCACCTGGGGGACCCTGATGGAGTTCTGGCCTCCTGGCTTCAGGCTGAACCAGTCTCAGCCAAAGTAGCCATTTGAAGAGTGAACCCGCAGATGGAAGATCTCTTCTCTCTGTCATTCTTCCCGTCAAATAAATAAATCTTTTAAAAATATGCAAACCTCCATGTGCAGGTTCTTGAGTGGATGCAAGTTTAAAACTCATTTAAGTAAATATGAAGAAAAACAAGGAGTGAGTTGTATGGGGGAGCATCTGTTTGGTTGTGTAAGAAACTGTCAACTTGTCTCCCAAAGTGAGGCACTGTTTGCCATCCCCATCATTAATGAATGAGAGAATGGCTGCCACTCCACATCTTCTCCGGTACTTGGTGCTATCTGTGTTCTGGGTGTGGCCATTCTAATAGGTATCCACTGGTGTCTCATTGTTGTTGCTGCTTTAAGAATGTAATTTTTTTTTTTTTGACAGGCAGAGTTAGTGAGAGAAAGAGAGACAGAGAAAGGTCTTCCTTCTGTTGGTTCACCCCCCAAATAGCCGCTACGTCTGGTGCGTTGCACCAATCCGAAGCCAGGAGCCAGGTGCTTCCTCCCGGTCTCCCATGTGGGTGCAGGACCCAAGCACTTGGACCATCCTCCACTGCACTCCTGGGCCATTGCAGAGAGCTGGCCTGGAAGAGGGGCAACTGGGACAGAATCCAGTGCCCCAACTGGAACTAGAACCCGGGGTGCCGGCGCTGCAGGTAGAGGATTAGCCTAGTGAGCCGCGGAGCCGGCCAATAATGTAATTTTTACTCTAAAATAAATTATTTGAAAGGCAGAGTAATACAGCAAGAGGAAGAGGCTGAGAAAGAGAAATATTTAATCTGCTGATTCGCTCCCCAAATGGCCACAACAGCCAGACTTGAGCCAGGCTCAAGCCAGGAGCCAAGAACTCCATCCTGGGCTCCCACATGGGTGGCAGGGGCCCAACCACTTGGACCATCATGTGCCATCTTCCAAGGAGCATTAGCAGGGAGCGGGAACTCCATGGTGATGGCTTAGGTCGCATAGCCACAAGGATGCCCCTACATTAGTTTTCTGTCTGCACCATTTCAGTATCACCTAAATGACACCCAAGTTTTTTCAAAGAGCCTGTTTCCTAACCTTCCAACAGGTTCGACTTTTGGGGAGACTACCTTTCAATTATTTAAGACTGATTTCATTGAACTACAACCAGAGAATATAGTCCATAACACCAGTACTTCCTAAAAATCTGTTAAGGTTTTTCTCCAAGTACATTCTGAATTTTTACAATCATTCTATGAATGTAGATATTCTTGACTCAAGAAATGAAGGGTCTATTTGGCTGTTGAATCGAGGCTGTTTAATGTATTGGTATCATTTTCTAAAACTCAAAGGCATGATTCATCAAATGCAGAGTGAATGCCTGTCAAAGGTTCTATTTAACTCATGAACTGGTAATTGGCAAATGGCAAGATGGCTCAAAGGAAATTGAAAGGCTGGGTATTTACAGGAAATTTAATAATGGAGTATTAGAATAAGATCACAGGTTTGGATACAAAATTGGTGCATATCCTACCAGGCAATAAATCATGACTTTGTGGGTTTTTTCTGTGAGTCAAAAATTGAAGTTCCAAAAGAGGATTCACAGAGAAATACTAAGTCAGTAATAGCACTGGTGGCACCTGGTGCGACAGAGATCACAAAGGTGGGGCGTGAGTGGCAAAGCAGGAGAGAAATCCAAGTTCTCCCTCCCTTACCCCAGTTCTCCTGACAGCAGAGATACCAGAATGTTCTGCCAGGGTGTCATGTGCTTTTTAAAAAAATTTTTTTTAAGATTTATTTATTTTATTTGAAAGGCAGAGTTACAGAGAGGGAGAGACAGAGAGAGAGAGAGATCTACGGATTCATTCCCCTAAATGGACGCAACAGCCAGGGCTGGGCCAAACTGAAGCCAGGAGCCGGGAGCTTCCTCTGGGTCTCCCATGTCGGTGCAGGGGCCCAGGGCCTCTGGCCATCTTCCGCTGATTTCCCAGGCACATTAACAGGGAGCTGGATTGGAAGTAGAGCAGCTAGGAGTTGAACAGCACCCATATGGGATGCCAGTGCTGCAGGCAGCAGCTTACCCACTGTACCACAGCCATAGCCCGATCATGAGTTTGCTTTAAGGGAAAAAAAAGGAGTGATCACAACCATGATAAAACCTGATAAACGAGTAATTTAATGGCTTCTTTACAGCCAGACAAGCTACACACATAGACCATACGCACACCATATGCACAGACAGCCCTCCAGAGGGAGACAGATGATCCAGCCTGGCTAGGACACTAATCTCTGGGCTCTTAGAGAAGGGGAGGATAGGAGCTGGGACCAGTCATCAGGGGTGTCCTTTCACAGGACAATCGCAGGGCTGCTGAGGTCCTCTGAGCCCTATCTGCCTTGGCTTCAGAGGGAAATGTCCTCCCACACAAGAGCTTCACACATCGCTTCAGGTGCGCGGTGTTCTTTATGACTTGTCACCCCCATGGGGGTGGAGGAGGGGAGTGTCTGCCGCACATCCTAACCGCTCAGCCTTCTGAAAGTCACAGGACTGGCGAGGGGACCTTAGGCGTTCAGAGCCCTGGGTCTCCGGGCTGTCACACAAAGGGGTCCTGGCACACCGTGGTGATGGGTCCTGCCTCTAATAGACTTGTCCCACTGCTGGGTGTCTCCAGACCATTACAATGGGTTCCCCCCAAAGACTGAACAGGACACATAGCAGCCGAGTGCTCCCCAAAAGAAGGGCGCGTTCTGGTCACCTGCTTTGCCAGTTTCAGGGTCTTTGTTTCCACTGCAATGAAGCTGCCAGGGGAGCAGGACTTGCCCCCCTCCCCTTCCCCTGCCAGTCAGCAGCAAAAGGCAGAGCAGTGGCCAGCCCGACTCCCCCCACGTTGGTTCAGGGCTCTCTCCTTGGCCCTGCCCTGCCTGAGTGCTCCCTATTCCCCTCCCCTGCCAGGGGCTTGTGATACTGACCCCACCCTCAAAGGTAAAAGGCGCTTCTTGCTAAAGTCTGCTGTGTGCCAGGGAAGAAAGCCATTGTGCCCTGGACACGTGGACTCACTACACCTAGGCACCTTGCAAGGATCTGCCGACCTAAGAGCCCTGTGAGCGTGTCTGTGTGAGCATGCGTGTGTGCGCCCGTGCTGCACACGTGAGTGGCTCTGACCAAGCGCCCACAGGCCCAGGACCCCCGGCGGCGCCCGGCCCGCAAAGCACAATGGTCTGCTCTCCCCGGCTGGCGCGTGGCCGAGCCCAGGGGGTTTCTGTCGCTGGAGTGAATCCACTTACTGTTCGCCAGCGGGCTGCAAACCTATTCAGCCGGCAGCCGGGCGTCTCCCCGCGCACCTGCCCGGCCCCCTCCCGCCGCCCGCCATCTGTCGTCTGAGCGCCACTGTAAGCAGTCTGGCGTCCTGGACGACACCCAAGGGGACCCGGGGCTTAGGCCGGGCGAGAGGCAAACAAGGAGGGTTTATTCCAGTCCCGTTTGGAGGTGACCTTGAGAGAATTCCAGGCCCGCGGGCATCCACACGCTTCCCCCGCCTTCTAGCTCCTGGGCGCCAGGTTTCTTGGGGGTGGGCGCAGGGGGGCTCCCGGGGGACCCGAAGGCCCAGGGTCGGCAATCTGAACCGGACCCTCCTGCTCAGGCATATAGGGGTGTCCCGTTTGGAGGAGCCGGTCAGCCGGCACAGCCCCCCCCCCCCCCCCCCCCCGCCGCCTCCCGGAGCAGCCCCCGGGAGCCCGTTTCAAATGCAGATGTTGGTTTTGTCTGCCCGCCTGTCTGATCCTCCGAGTTGATCCCAATTGTTCCGGCCTCTGGGGATGCTGGGTTGAAAGAAGAGTTTCTCTTTTCTACCGTCGCAAACGCAGCCCTTTCAAGTCCCCCCACCAGCCCGCTGCCCCAGCGGTCTCGTCCCTATTTGTTTATTATCGAACAGCCTCCCAGAATGTTACCGGAGGGTTCAAACGGGTTGCTACATCCCCACCAGAGAACCCACAAAGGAAAACAAAGCCAAGCCATGGGCATTGTGGCTTTTGTGAACTTGCCTCTTCCAACCACAGCCTCAGGCTAGAAGATTCTAAGGCATCCTCTCTCCTGGGCAGCTCCCCAGCTCAAGCCTGAGGACCCCCCCCCCCAAACACACACACACTGTCTCCTGCACCCACTGAAAAGGAGCCAGGAATGCAAAGATCGAAGGACAGGAGGCGCTGTGGACAGATGTGGAGGGTCCCACACTCAGATGTAGGGTGGTGTGGGCATCCTGCCTGCTGCACCAATCACCTGCCCCCAGGAGTGGGTGTATTTTGGCCTCTCTGTGGTCCAAGCACTGTGCAAGAATGTTCACAGTACCAACCCCTGTGAATCTTCCAATCGCCTTGCAACGCACGGATTCAACATCTCCATATTCCAGTGGAAGAAATGGAAACCCAGGAAGCTGCAGATACAGAGAACCTACTCAACAAGCCAGCAGGTGTATTTTAAAAAATAAATGGACAGGCTGATCCTAAAATCCACACAGAAACAGGAAAGCCCTAAAAGACCGAAAATAAGCCTGAAAAGATTAGAAGATAGAGGACTGGGGCTGGCGCTGTGGTGTAGTGGGTAAAACCGATGCTTGAGGTGGCAACAACATCCCATATGGGCACCATTTCTAGTCCTGGCTGCTCCTCTTCCAGTCCAGCTCTCTGCTGTGGCCCAGGAGGGCAGTGGAGGATGGTCCAAGTGCTTGGGCTCCTGCACCAGTGTGGGAGACCTGGAGGAAGCTCCTGGCTCCTGGCTTCGGATCAGCCCAGCTCCCGCCACCCTTGTGGCTATCATTTTTTTTTTTTCAAAATATTTATTTATTTATTTGAGAAGCAGAGTTGCAGACAAAGAGAAGGTGAGACAGGGAGAGGTCTTCCATCTGCCTGTTCACTCTCTAAATGGCCACTTGGGCCATCTTTCACTGCTTTCCCAGGCCATTAGCAGAGAACTGGATCAGAAGTGGAGGTAGCCAGGACTCAAACCTCTGTCCATATGGCTTTGCAGCACTGTAGGTGGAGGTTTAACCTACTGTTCCATAGCACCGGCCTCAATAAATAAACCTTAAAAAGAAAAAAAGGACTAACTTCTGATCTCAAGAATTAGTAAAAAGGGACAACAGCCGAACAGCACAGGACTAGTGCAAAGATAAATAAACCAATGGGACAGAAGAAAAAAAATTCAGAATCCATTATAAAAAATTTATTTTTGACAAAATCTTAAAAGCAATAAGGTAGAAAAAAGACAGCCTTTTCAAAAAATAGTGCTGGGACAATTGCCAGTATGTGTGCAAAATGAAAATAACAGCATAGAAAAAGAAGAGGAGGAAGAGGAAGACAAGGAGGAAGAATTTGGAGTTAATAAAAACTAACTCAAAATGGATTATAGGTATTAATGTAGGAGCTAAAACTATGCAATGGCTTTTTAAAGATTTATTTATTTACATCTTTATTTATTTGAAAGGCAAATTGACACAGAGAGTTGCAGGAGAGAGAGATGGAGAGAGAGAGAGAGAGAGAGAGACGGAGAAATAGAGAGAGAAGTGAGAGAGAGAGAGAGAGCACTCTTTTCCTTCAGCTGGTTTACTCCCAAAATAGCCAGAACAGCCAGGTCTGGGCCAGGCCAAAGCCAAGAGACAGGAACCCCATCCAGGTCTCCCACCTAGGTGGCAGAGACTCAACTACTTGGGCCATCGTCTGCTGCCACTCAGGCACATTAAGAGAAAGCTGGATTGGAAGCGGAACAGCCTGGATTTGAATGGATGTGGGCATGGAGGGGGCCTAACCTGCTGCACCACAACACCTGCCCGACCACCCAATTCTGGACTTTGTGTTAACCAGCGGCTTCTAGATACAACAGCAAAAGCACAGTCCATTAAGAAAAAGTGGATAAAGTGGACTTCATCAAGATTCAGAACTTTTTGCTCTTCAAAAGACACGGGGAAGAGCTTGGAAAGGCAAGTCCCAGACTGGAAGGATTCACATGCAAAGCACACGTCTGAGAAGGGACTGATAGCCAATGTCCGCAAGCATAAAGAACTCTTACATCCCACAGTAAGAAGACAGGAGCCCGAATTTTAAAAAGGGAGGCTGTCAAAATAATTGAGCAGACACTTCACCGAGAGATTAAGATTGATAAACAAGCATGGAAAGGTGTTCTACATTAGGCAGTAGGGAAATTCGAATGGAAACCACGATGAACTATTACTACACTCCTTTAAAACTGGAAAGAGTGGTTGCGCCCAGCGTTGGGGAATGTGAGGTGGTGATGCTCTCGTACCTCCTGGGTAAGACTGCACTAGCACAACCTCTCCTGAGAACCGCTGGGTGCTTTCTGTAAAAGCTGGACACACACCTCCCACCCCCAACAGCCATTCCTCTCCTAAGTGCCTACCCAAGGGAAAAGGAAATGGACCTCCGGGTAAAATCTGGTACAGGACTGTTCATAGCAGCTTTATTTGGGAGAGCCATCATTCAGGGGAGGGGGGACCAATATCCATCCAAAGATGAATGGATGAACAAAGTCTAGTCCATGCACACGATGGGATACTACCTGGCAATAAAAAGAAATGAATGGGGGTGGGGGATGTCATAACAGAGATGAAACTCAAGGGAATTACACTCAATGGAAAAAAGCAGACCAGAAAGGGTGCCCATCGGTGGGGAGTTTAGAAAAGGCAGAGCCACCTGCAGGAACCGGGGTGGGGGAGGGGACAGGCCCAAGGGAACTGCAGGGGAGGGACACGTTCACGGCCGTGGTCTTGTACGCACACTAAGCCAAAACTCAACCAAGGGTTACATTTAGTACATGCCAAGGAAGCCTCAATAAAATCTTTTTTAAACACAGATGCTCCCAAGGGGTCAGCAGGGAAGTCAGGACCCGGAGTGGAGCTCCGGAGCTCCGGAGCTCTGGAGCCCAGGCTCACCCCGCCCACGCAGGCCGCCTGCCAGAAAGCCAAATTCTGCTGGCAGGAGCTGTGTGCCTGAAAATGATGGCTGGAATAGCTGGAATGCTTCACGTAAATGCCAGGAAACCCAGGGGCTTCTGGGCAGCACATGAAAATAAAAAGAGGGAAAAGTGGCTCCTTTTTTGAGAAACACAAACTTGCTGGGGTGATGGGTGGTGTTTGTCAAGTTTGGAGGTGGTGACCGTAAGAGAATGCCCCAGTTCTCTCGCCCCTTCCAGCCAGTCTCAGGAAGAGGCATCCTTGGAAGCTGATTGGAGGGGAGGGAAGCTGGAAGGGAAGGGGCACTCACTCGGGGGCATGGGGGGAGTCACAGCAGGGGAACTGGTGTCCCCTGAGGGAGACCCATGTTGCCTGCCGCTTTCTCTGGTGTGGAGAGGGCTGCTCCCAACAAAAGCCAGCTCCGCTCTGCAGGTAAGACGCACACCTGCCCTCCGCAGCTCCCTGGGCTGCCCCTGTGATGCTTGCCAGACCAGACTCTCGCAGGCTTGTCACTTTGTGACCAGGCCTTCCTCGTGCCATGGGCTCTGTCTTCCTCTGCACGGGAGCTAGCTGAATGCCTGCTACGTGCTGTGCACTCTGGTGGTCTCTGAGAATCGCAGCCCTCCTGAAGCTCACCTTCCAGTGGATAAACAGAGCATGCGCAAGACAAATAAGAGCGTGAGCAGTGTGTCAGATGGGACAGGGGACCAGGGGCGTGGGCAGAGCCAGGAGGGGATGGCTGTGTCACCTGTCTCAGAGGATGGCTTTTCCTCCCCATCTCACAGCAGAACACAAAGAGTCAGGTGACTTGGGGCTATCTATCACTGTGGTGTAGCGGGTAAAGCAGCTGCCTGCAGTGCCGGCATCCCATGTGGGCGCCAGTTCCACTCCTGGCTGCTCCTCTTCTGATCCAGCTCTCTGCTGTGGCCTGGGAAAGCAGTAGAAGACGGCCCAAGTCCTTGGGCCCCTGCACCAATGTGGGAGACCTGGAAGAAGCTCCTGGCTCCTGGCTTCGGATCAGCACAGCTCCGGCCATTGCAGCCATCTGGGGAGTGAAGCAGCAGATCGAAGCGCTCTCTCTCTCTCTCTCTCTCTCTCTCTCTGCCTCTAACTCTGCCTTTCAAATAAATAAATAAATCTTATTTAAAAAAATAGTCAGGAGACTCTGTTGTCCCCTGGTAGCTGTATCCACGACTCCCCACATGCTCAGTTGCTTCTCCTGGACAGGAGGAGGCATCATGGCAGCTGCGCGTATACACAAAGTCCTTCGCAGCCTGCTGCTAGGGGCTGCTCATCCCTACACCCAGGGGCTGAGCTAGTTACTGGGTAATTGAGTGCTTTCCTCATCTCCCTTTTAAGAAGCAGCGCCGCCAATCCCACCTCCCAACCTTACAGCCTCGTGTGATTCCCTGAGCCGCTGTCACGCACCTCGCCTCCATTCCAGTCCTTTCTCTGCCCGGGTCTTGGCGCATCAATTCCCATCTCCAAGCCTCACACCCAACTGTTCAAACACTGAAAGCCGAAAAACGACCACTTCCAGAACCCGCCCTGCCCACCCTGCCCAGGCCGGTCCCAGGACTCCCCGTCTTGCTCTCTGGCTGCCTGCTACACCTGTGCCTCACACTGCAGGCAGCGGTGTCTCTAGGACTCGCTGTGATCTCCCCACCATGGGTCCCATCCCTCCAGTCGTCTTGGGGGCTCCTCCCGTGTCTTCATTTCTTCTCTACCCCTACAACATGGGTTCAGGCTGAGCACAAATGGCACACCACAATGCAGCGGGTTAAGCTGCTGCCTGTGAGTGCCAGTTCCAATCCCGGCCGCTCCACTTCCAATCCAGCCCCCTGACCATGTGCCTGGGGAGGCAGCAGAAGATGGTCCAAGTACTTGAGCCTCTGACACCCAAACGGGAGACCCAGATGGAGTTACTGGCTTTGGCCTGACCCAGCCATGGCCATTGAGACCATCTGGGGAGTAAACCAATCTCACTGTGTCTCTATCCTCTCTCTGTAACTCTGCCTTACAAATAAATAAATCTTTTTTTCAAATGAACACCACAAATATAGTCCATTTTTCCCTTAAAAACAAGGCTTTGAGGGTTGGGCATTTGGCGCAACATATGGGAGTGCCCAGGCTCAGGTGCTGGCTCTGCTTCTGACTGGCTGGCTGATGCACATTCTGGAAGGCGGCAGTGACAGCTCCAGCCCTTGGGCCCCTGCACACACAGGAGAGACCCAGACTCAGTCCCTGGTCCCAGGGTTCACCTGACCTGGCCCCGGCTCTTGTGGGCATTTTGGAGAGAGAACCAGAGAGTGCATGATCTCTCTCTCTCTCTCTCTCCCTCCCTCCCTCCCTCCCTCGATGTCTCGCTTGCTCCCTCTCTCACTCCCTCTCTTTCTCTCTCTCTTTCAAATAAACAAATAAATTTAAAAAAAAATAGAAGCAAGCCTTGGTCTAAATTTCTTGCTGTCCATCTGAGAAATGGAAAAAATTAGGAAAATTCCAGCATGGGCATGTTCAGCGTTGTTTGAGTTGTGCAAGTGGGGGAAACTATGCTATTCCCCAAATTAAGAAATTTTCCCAGTCCTTCTTCCAAAGCAATTCACAAACCTTGCAGCCCTTTACGTAGCCACTGGTTTCATCAGCCCGCAGAGAAATGGCCTGTCTTCCCGGTTGTGTGCTGTGCGCACACAAGCAACTTCGGGAATGAGGAGGAAGCCATCAGAATGGGAGTTCACCAATCTGGAAAACAAAGCCAGTGACAAGTGACAAGTGACAGCCTCTTTGATGCCCATGTGCAGTGGTTTTCCAAAATAATGTCTTGGTAGCAGCAAGCCCCTCCCTGTCTCTATTCTTCCTCTGTCCCTCCATTCATTCATTCCCCCATTCAACAAACGTTCATTGAGAGTCTCATGTGCTTGGCAGCATCTCAAACATTGCCCAGTGATGCCAACTTCCTGGGGCTGACACCCGGGGGAGTCTTCCTCCCTCGAGCATGCCCTGGACCTAGCCAGTTCGAGTGACAGAGAGATGGGCTGTCACAACCGGCAATGATTTGAAGGCAGTCTTCTCCTTGCCCGCACTCTCTCTGCTTCCTCTGGTTCACTCCTCTGATGCCACGGTGGGAGCTGCCTCGTGGAGAAGCCCATGTGCCAAGAAACTGAGTGCCGGTGTTGGCCAACAGCCAGTGAGGAGCCAAGGCCCTTGGTACAACAGCCTGCAGCAAGCCGAATCCTGCCAACAACCGCGGGAGCTTGGAAGCAGAGTCTTCCCCACAGGGGTCTTCAGAGGAGACTGTGCCACAGTCAGTGCTTTGCTGGCAGCCTCAGGGGAGATGCTGAGTCCAAGGACCTGGCTCAGACACCACCTGACTCACAGTAATCACACGGCAGTAACTGCGTTTGGGGGAAGTTTTCTAGGAGGCGATAAATAATTCTTGGGATTGGCGTTTTGGCACAGCAGGTTCAACGGCCACTTGGGACACAGGCATCTTATCTCAAAGTGCCAGCTCAAGTCCTGGCCACTCCGTCTCCTCTACAGCTTCCCGCTCATGCTCCTGGGAAGGCAGCAGATGGCCTAAGAATGTGGGCCCCTGCTGCCCATGCAGGAGATCAGAAGGGAGTTCCTGGCTCCTGGCTTTGACCCACCCCAGACCTGGCTGTCAAGGTCATTTGGGAAGTGAACCAGCTGATGTAAGAGCTTGCGTGCTCTCTCTCTCTCTCTCTCTCTCTCTCTCTCTCTCTGCCTTTCAAGTAAATAATCTTTGAAAGAATAAATAATGAATATGCCAACTGTGTGCCAAGCACTGCTCTTGGCTCTCGGTGGTGGGGGGCAGGGGCGGTGGAGGTTAAAACACACAGTTTCCTGCTCTCATGTTGCTGGCAGCCTAATGAGGGGAGGTGGGTAATGAGTAAGGCACAGTGACCAAAGGTCTGAATGTGTCCCCCCAGATCCAGGTGCTGGAAGCTTGATGTCCGTGGAGGTGTTTAGGTCATGGGGGTTCCAGTCTCTTGAATGGCAGGAGTGAATTCTCTATCTCTCCTCTCACCCTTCTGCCTTCCACCATGTAAGGATGCAGCAAGAGGGCCCACCTCTGATGCCGGTGCCTTGGGCTTTCTACCTTCCAGAACTGTGAGCAAATGCAGATCTGGCCTTTATAAATTCCCAGTCTTTGGTTTTCTGCTCTGGTGGCAGCAACTGGACCCAGATGGGACAGAGGGAAACCAGTCAGTGCAGGAGACTGGGGGATGGCCAGGGTTTCGGGGTGAGTGGTGAGATTGGAGTGATGGTGTTTACAGCTTAAAACAGAGTGGTCAGGAGAGGCCTCCCTGAGAAGGTGGCATTAAGCAAAGACTTGCAAGGGCCTAGGGTGAGCCAGGCACTGTCCTGGGGATGGAGAAGTCTAGAATGGATTTTTGTTTTATTTGGCAAAACAAAATCTAGAGCAGCGAAGGCTCTTGTTTCCCTTCCGAGCCTGGAGGAAAAGAGCTGAACACCAACAGCCCATCAGAAATGCACTCTGACGCGCCCTGGGCCCCGAGACGCTCAGTGGCCAGAGGAAGGCTGTGCCTCCACGTGGTTTGCTTCCTGCATCCGCAGTATAAGCAGTTCTCTCGTTGGCTGGTGGGACTTCATGATTTTAATTTTTTAAGGCTGTTTATTCACTTGAAAGGCAGAGTGACAGGGAGGGAGGGCGAGACAGAGAAGCATCTTTCGTTAACTGGTTCACTCCCCAGATGTTGACTCCAGCAGGGGCTGGAGCCTAGAGCCTAGAGCCTGGAACTCCATGCGGCTCTCCCACGAGTTCTTGGGCCCTTACCTGATGCCTCCCAGATGCATTAGCAGAAACCAGATTGGAAGTGAAGGCAGGATTCAATCCCGGGCACTTGGATATGGGATGTGAAGTGGTTAACCTGCTGTGCTATAGTGTCTGTGTGATTTGGGGGGGAGAAAAGAAGCCGCCCAGTGCCTCCTTGTCCTGGGGTGGCTTTCTTGTTTGATTGGAGCACAGGATACAGGGATTGGGCAGCTGGAGCCCCAGGCTACACAGGTGCCATCTGGACCAAACATGTACTGCCCAGTTCAGTCCAGAATCCTTGGGGCCACCGGCTCATACTGGGCCAAACCTTCTTAGGGTCTAAGAGATCCAGGCAGAGCCGTCTGACTGCCAGAGGTGGTCAGAGCCAGGGCCCCCGGTGAGCACTCACTTTGGCGTCCTGACAGAGGAATCCAAGGGGAGAGCAGGTTACAGGAGGTTTGTGAGTCACTCCTTGAGAAAAACGGGTGGGATCAGGTCATTCCCCAGGGGGAGAGGGAAAGAGGAGGTCTGGGTGGACTCAGGGAGTCTCGGCCACGGCCCCGTGCTTGGCCTCACGTCTAGTGAGGCTGCGCGGACACCGACACCATTGCTGTTGACAGGGAGCGTCCGTTTACAAGAGCAGGTGCCCAGAACAGCATCCCTTCCGAAACCCGACCCCAGCCAGCTCTGACCCTGTGGCCCAAATCAGAATGGAAAGACCGCCCGTGACTTCTGCCAAACACTGACTGTACTGGAAGCCTCTCAGATCCGAGACACAGGATGTGAACGTCGCATCCAACCCGTGCCATCCAACTCTTCACACCTTGGGATCAAGCGTGCTGTACTTCTCCGTGGGCAGGAGGAAGGACACAAGCAAGGCATTGGCCTGTCAATGGACATGGGGCCCCTGAGCGAGCCGTAAACCCCCATCGGGGACGTGCTTGTGGTCCAAAAGGGAAATGGCCCCCGTGGAAGTACGGAGATGTTGGGAAAGGGCGGGTCCAAAGGAAACGGATTATAGGAGGAAAATAATAATATCTTGTGACGTTTAAAACACGTAGGGAATTAAAATGCACAACAAGAGAACTCGTTCAGAGAGGAATGAGTCAAAGTGTTCTCAAATCTTGTCCTAAAAGTGAAGAAAGTACTAATTACTGTTAGACTTCACTAAATCAAGGATACATGTGATAATCTCTAGGGAGAACACTAAACTATATATAATAAATAATATTTAGCTAATGAGCTGAATTGGATGAAGCAATAAAAATACTTCATCCAAAAGAAAGGAAGAAAAAGGAAACAAAACAAGTAAAAGACAAATAGTATAAATAAATCCTACTATATTAATAACTTCATTACACATAAATGGGCTAAATGCTCCAATTAGATTAAATTTTTGACAGACCTAATTGTTTTTAAAGATTTACTTTATTTATTTGAAAGAGTTACAGAGAGAGGTAGAGACACAGAGTGGGAGAGGGCTTCCATCCACTCCCCAAATAGCCCCAATGGCTGGAGTTGAGCCAATCCGAAGCCAGGAGCCAGGAGCTTCTTCCAGGTCTCCCATGTGGGTGCAGAGGCCCAAGGACTTGGGCCATCCTCCACTGCTTTCCCATTAGCAGAGTTGGATTGGAAATGGAGCAGCCAGGATGTGAACAAGTGCCTGTATGGGATGCTGGTGCTGCAGGCTGGGGCTTTAACCCACTGCACCACAGCACTGGCCCCCAGACCTGATTTTTTATTTTCAAAGAAAAAAATCTTCAATTGCCAACGTCGTTGCATAGCAGGTCAGGCTACCAGGTCATGCTGAAAGATGGTGTAGGACAAAACATACGAGAGAGTGAGTAGCTGACAAATGACAGGAACAATAAACTTCAATCATTCATGCCAGGGCAAGAGGAGAGGCTCTGGGGCAACGTCTGTCCTCAAGAACAGCTGTGGCTGAGAGTGCTGCTTGCTCAGGACTGCCCTGAGTCCTAGGAAGGGGAGCTAGGTGCTTGGCGGGGTCCCAGTGCCGTGAGGAGAGGTGAGCATTTAGAGAACCACTCTGTGGAGAGGCTGACTGTTGAGAATATGTTGGCCATTAAGCAGATTGTTCCATCAATGTTCGCAGTGACCCTCCCTGTGAGGTGGGTTCTGTTATGATGAGAAAGGCTTGCCTTTTTGTCCAAGAGGGCAGAGTCACTAAACGAGGGTAGAAGCTTCTTCCAGTAGCCGCCCTCAGCACCTGTCACCCCTCCTTCTCGTCTCCAGCACTTGCCCACAGGGGACACATCAGGAATAGTACCAGCTGAAGCAAGTACCAGGAACCCAGAGGTGGAGAGACAGGACCCCAAGGAAGATGTGGCCCGTTTGGAAGCGCTGAGCTGAACGTTTTGTTCCTTCTCTGCCCACACATTGAAAGGGGCTTTGCAGGTCCAGGGGGCCAACATGGCTGCAGGTATGGGGACCATGGGCTGCCAGGTCTTCAGCAATAAGATTCCAGGTTGCAATGGCCAAAGTCTCCCTCCCCTCCCAGGGCCCACCTGCTTCTCGACCCTCCTCTCTAGCTGATTGCCCACCTTCCCTTGCCATTGTTCTTCATGGAAATGAGGCAGCCAGCAGATGCTTTCTTGGCAAGCAGGGAGGGCGTCTGGAATGTACTGGAAGGGGTGTCAGCTCTCCCAGGGACCCCAGCTGGAGTCAGAACTAATCAGTCAGCCAATGTGCACTATAAATGTGACATCCCCTCCAACCCCCAAGACTGGACCTCAGCAGGTGTCAGGGCCGGCCTGGGCTGCAGATGTGCCTCAGGGCTCTATCCCTGTCCCCTGGAGTGGCAGGGAGAGAGGGAGAGAGGGAGGGACAGAAAGTGAATTTCCCAGAAAGGGCACAGGGGAGAGACCCAAAGCTCTGCCCCCACATCTCCATTTATTGTGAGCTTCTGAAGTGCCAGCACCTCCAGGGCATTCCTTATTATCACAGCAGCCCGTGCAAGGGTCCCAAGACACAGAGAAGAGAACTCACGCAGTGCACAGCACACAGCAGTGGCCTTGAGCAACTGGGGCCAGGGCCAGGCTCGGCACCAAGCGAGTGTCTCTCTCTCCTCCCTACGCTTTCTGATCTGTATTCTTCCCCCGTCTTCTTCCTTTCTCCTTTCCCCCTTTCCCTTTCTTCTTTGGATTTGCTGGCCCATTATATTTTTTTAAAGATGTATTTATTTATTTGAAAGTCAGAGTTACACAGAGAAAGAAGGAGAGGCAGAGAGAGAAAGAGAGAGAGAGAGAGAGAGGTCTTCCATCCACTGGTTCACTCCACAATTGGCTGCAATGGCTGGAGCTGAGCTGATCTGAAACCAGGATCCAGGAGCTTCCTCCGGGTCTTCCTATGCAGGTGCAGGGGCCCAAGGACTAGGGCCTTCTTCTACTGCTTTCCCAGGCCATAGCAGAGAGCTGGATAGGAAGTGGAGGAACTGGGACTTGAACCGGTACCAATATGGGATGCCAGTACTGCAGGCGGCGGCCTTGTCTGCTACACCACAGCACTGGCCCTGACCCAATATTTATAACCCAACTGTTATGTTCCAGCCCTGGAAACGAAGCAGCAGCGAAGAAAAACAGTGCCTCCCCACACTGAGGTGGAGTAGACTGACAGTAACAAAACACTCAAGTGCATAAACAAAATCTTGGATGTATTGCTACACAGAGTTCTAAGTTGGGTGGTCAGGGAGGGCCTCTCTGAGGAGGTGATTTTGTGATCAGACAGGAAGGAAGAGAAGGCGCCAGTCGTGTGAAGATTTGGAGTCAGAGAATTTGGGAGATGGGGATTGTGCTGCCAACACCCTGGTCAGGGGGCAAGGGTCTTGGCAGGCTTGAGGGACTCCAGGCCAGTGGTTGGAGCACCGCGACCAGGCAAGGGGACTGCAGGAGAGGCAGCACCAGGCGCACAGGCCACGTGAAGAAGATGGGCAGGAGTGACTGCAAGAGTTGCGACGTTTCCAAGGAGAGGTGCAGCGTGGTCTCGGTCTCACTCTGCAGGGTGGCTCCGTGTCCGTATGGAGGAGAGGCTGACGGGGTGAGGGTGTGGAGATGGCGCTGGAGCAGAGAAATGAGGCAGGAGGGCGGTGCCATTGCAGCAGAGAGACGGGGTGGTTTGGGCCCAGGTAGGGACAGTAGAGGTGGAGAGAAATGGGCACTCACTGAGAAACTCTGGGTTCCGAGAGGAGAAGGACCCAAGCCCCTGCCTTGGCAAGGTGTGTGGTGAAAAACGGCCGAAGAGACAAGTTCACGGACGTGTGCCCTCAGAGTGGAGGCAGAGATTCTGGCCCAGGCGCGAGGCAGGAGGGAGGGCGTGGAGAGCCTGGGTTCCTGCAAAGCCCCTCCACTGCAGAAGCTGCCGTGTCCTCGGGGCCCTGGCGGTAGACAGCACTCATGAGAGTGTCCCAGAAAAAGAAGGTGATCAGTGTGTGCCAAGGCCTCATGTACTTTTTTTTAATATTTATTTATTTATTTGAAAGGCAGCATAAGAGAGACAGACAGACAAATACAGGGAGATCGTCCATCCTCTGGTTTACTCCCCAAATGGCTTCAATGACCAGGGCTGGGCTAGGCTGAATCCAGGAGCCCAGGGCTCTGTCCAGGTCTCCCACATAGGTGTCAGAGGCCCCAATACTCGGGCCACTATCTGCTGCTTTCCCAGGCGCATTAGCAGGGAGCTGGACCAGAAGCAGAGCAGCAAGTGTTGAACCTGTGCTCTGATAGGGGAAGCCAGCGTCTCGGGCAGCAGCTCAGCTTGCTGTGCCACAGCGCTGACCCTTGGATATTTCTCTCTCTCTCTCTCTCTTTTTTTTTTTTTTTTTTTTTTGACAGGCAGAGTTAGACAGTGAGAGAGAGAGAGAAAGAGAGACAGAGAGAAAGGTCTTCCTTCCGTTGGTTCACCCCCCAAATGGCCGCTACTGCCGACGCGCTGCACCGATCCGAAGCCAGGAGCCGGGTGCTTCCTCCTGGTCTCCCATGCAGGTGCAGGGCCCAAGCACTTGGGCCATCCTCCACTGCCTTCCCCGGGCCACAGCAGAGAGCTGGACTGGAAGAGGAGCAACCAGGACAGAATCCGGCACCCCGACCGGGACTAGAACCCAGTGTGCCGGGGCTGCAGGCGGAGGATTAACCAAGTGAGCCACGGCGCTGGCTTCGGATATTTCTTAAGCCAACATGAAAGCTGGCATCGAAGTGACTGAGAACTTGGAGAATGGAATTACCCCCAACAGGCAGCTGGCTTTCTCGAGAGCTCTGTGGACTTCCTCCCAGGTGGTCCCCAAGCTGAATCCCTCAGGATACGTGGACTTCTCGGGCCAAGAAAGAGGAGGGGCTGGGGCATTCCTGCAACATATCTGAGCGGAGAGCCCTGGGGCTTCCACTCAACAGCCAGCCCCACCAACTGCCAGCCAGGGGTTGCCCCGAAGCCATCCTTCTAGC
This sequence comes from Lepus europaeus, assembly GCF_033115175.1. Taxonomy (NCBI): domain Eukaryota; kingdom Metazoa; phylum Chordata; class Mammalia; order Lagomorpha; family Leporidae; genus Lepus; species Lepus europaeus. Next base: position 147,332,162 of record NC_084828.1, read on the forward strand.
CCCAGCCAACACTGCAGGGAGCCGCAGCCCCAACCAGGATGCTGGCTGCAGCCTCTTGAAACCCCAAAACCACCCTCAAATGCCTGATGCAGAGACCCTGCGCGATCCCAGCTACTCACTGAGTGGGCTGGTTTGTAACTAACTGGAGCAGAAGGCAGGTGTGAGATGGCATTGGAGACAGGCCAGAGAGACACGGGAGCAGGTTTCAGGGGGTCTGCCCTGCTGTGCTTGCAAGCCAGGCTCTCCCTCTGCGTGTGGCCAAGGGCATCCTCTCCCGGGAGGTCGCCCCTTCGAACCGCTTCCACATGAGAGCAGTTCTGAGGGTCGCCGATGCGGCGTGCATCAGGCACTAAGAGCGCACGTTCGCTTCCATTCCACTCTCCCGGCAGAACCTCGGGGCGAACGCTATCATCTCCGGTGCGAGGTCTCACAGGAGTTGGGGAAACGAGTGCGCTCCAGGCTGCAGGAAGAAGTAGACTCCCACATTTTAGGATCCTGGAAAACGAGCAGTTTGATCCTTTTTCATCGAAATCGGGGGCGGGGTGGTGGGGAGTTGAGTGTAATGTGAATGTCCATTAACCTTGTTAATCAAGGTTCTCCGCCGAAACAAAACCAGTGCTCGTCTTTAGTGCGTGTGTGTGTGTGTAGTTGCATATAGATAAAGACGTACGGAGAGAGAGGAATGTATTCTAGTGGTGTGTCTCATCGAGTTGTTGGGGCTGGCAGACTGGATCTGCAGCCTTGGATTCAAAGGCGGGCTTCTGTCTTGAGTGATCTCCATCCCTTTCCTTAAGGACTTCACCCGCGTCAGTGAGGCGCCTCCCTCTCCCCCCATTATGGAAAGTGATCTGCTTTCCTAAGAGTCTTCCGACTCAGATGTAATCACAGCTTAAAAAAAAAACAACTTCAAGATTAGCGTGTGATCAAGCAAGTGGATACCCTGGCCTCGCCATGTGGGCGTGCGAAATTAACCACCACAGCCACCTGTCTCTGTTTCAGGTTGTTAGTGACCGGGACAGAAAAACACGGAAAAGCCGATTTCTACAAGAACCACGGGCCCTTCCTGGTCTTGTACCTCTTTGGACTCGACCTTGGCCCCCTGTCGGACCTTGCGTTTGAGAGCAGGGTCTCTGAAGGCATTCTGGATGACCGCAGTTCTGTCCACGGGAATATCCACAGAGCACCTTGTAATGCAAACTTTCACAAAGGACTGGATCTTTGCCTTCTTGGCCATTTTCTTCTTGCCCACGGCAGCTGTCTCTGAGGACAGCAGTCAGTCCCAGCCACCAGAACCTGGCTGCAGGGGCGACTGAGTGCTGTCACCAGCGCTCTTCACCGTGATGACCCGAGCAGCTCCACTTCCCAGGGTTCCCCACGGCCGCCACTCAGGCCCACCACGTTTCTCTTCTGGAAGGTAACTATTCTACCAGTGAAGGGTTAAACAGATTCCTTTCCTGTGGGTAAAAAAACATACCCATTTCTCTTTTTTAAAGATTTATTTATTTATTCGAAAATCAGAGAGAGAGAGAGAAAGAGAGATCTTCCATCTGCTGGTTCACTCCCCAAATGGCTGCAATAGTCAGGGCTGGGCCAGGCTGAAGCCAGGAGCTCGGAGCTTTATCCTGGCCTCCCATGTAGGTGACAGAGGCCCAAAGACTTGGGCCATCTTCGACTGCCTTCCCAGGCATATTAGCAAGGAGCTGGACTGAAAGTAGATCAGCCGAGACTGGCACCTATGCCCATATGGATGCTGGTGTTGCAGGCAGCGGCTTAATCCCCTACACCACAGCGCCGGCCCCTAAGTCTAAGCATTTCTGGAGAGAAAAGTTTTGCCATTGGCTGTGCCAAGCTTTGCTGATGGAGGGTGCCCAGCACTTTGTCCCTGTGCGTGCATTGCTGGGATATTGCCCAGGCCCGACATGGATGCCCCGCCCAGCTCTCCCCACTCACCCTGTGCACAGCCAGGTGAGGGGGCCAGGAGCTGCAGCAGCACGGTGGGGTGGGGGGAGGGAGGAGAGGCTGCTTGCCGGGGTCGTGCACCCCTGGGGCTGTCTGTGCCCTGAGCAGGAACCGGGAAGACGTAGATTGTTTCAGCACCACCAATTTGCCGTCTTCACCTTCCTGCAGAACGGTCTTACATGGGACCCCCGGGGGTCCTGTGGTAGACTTCCTGCAGAGGGCTCCCCTCCCTCCTCTGCTCCCCCAGCCTCAGCAGCATTGTCCCCAGGGGTGCGACCCCAAACAAGAGGACACTTAAGCACATGCTCCACTCACACAACTGAGCGCCGATTTTCCCATAAAACGCTACTTTGCTTTGATCATTATTTTCAACGTGAAAAACATGCTTTGTATTTCATCCACTGCATACTCATGATAATTACAAGAACTTAACTCAGAATAAACTGTCTAATTATCAGCAGCAAATAATCACATTTAAAAATATTTCAAATTGTTTCATTTGTATTTTTACTGACGAGAAGTGTGAAAGATCAGTGAAGAGAAACTTTTTCTTTTCTTTCCTAAAAACTGAGGACAACAGCAAAAAACTCTGTGGGGGAAGGAAACAGAAATGCAATTTCAAGGAGGTGGAAACTGACTGGAATTTCTGATTCTTAGAGGGACTCCTGGGGCCGGCGCTGTGGCGCAGAGGGCTAAAGCCCCAGGCTGCAGTGCCTGCATCCCTTAAGGGCGCCGGTTGGTGTCCCGGCTGCTCCACTTCTGATCCAGCTCTCTGCTGTGGCCTGCGAAAGCGGTAGAAGATGGCCCGAGTGCTTGGGCCCCTGCACCCACGTGGGAGACCCAGAAGAAGCTCCTGGCTCCTGGCTTCAGACCAGTGCTGCTCTGACCATTGAGGTCATTTCAGGAGTGAACCAGTGGAAGACCTCTCTCTCTCTCTCTCTACCTCTCTCTGCAACTCTTTCAAATAAATAAAATAAACAGAAGGGCTCCTTCCTGTATGTTTTTGTCTAATGTACATTGATGTGTATCACATTATCATGAGGTAGCTAGATGCCATATGGTACATTGGAAAGGACAATTGAGCAGTCTTCCTGTTTAGATGTCATTTTTACTGAAAATTGCATCACTCGATGTGATTTAAACTCCTGACACACAATGTAAATGTTGGAGCAGGGTTTTGGTGCGGTGGTTAAGATGCCCCATCTCAGCCGGTACCGCGGCTCACTAGGCTAATCCTCCACCTGTGGCGCTGGCACACCGGGTTCTAGTCCGGGTCGGGGTGCCAGATTCTGCCCCAGTTGCTCCTCTTCTAGTCCAGCTCTCTGCTGTGGCCCGGGAGTGCAGAGGAGGATGGCCCAAGTGCTTGGGCCCTGCACCCACATGGGAGACCAGGAGAGGCACCTGGCTCCTGGCTTCGGATCAGCGCAGTGCGCCGGCCACAGCGCGTCGGCCTCAGCGGCCATTAGAGGGTGAACCAACGGAAGGAAGACCTTTCTCTCTGTCTCTCTCTCTCTCAGTGTCCACTCTGCCTGTCAAAAAAAAAAAAAAAAAAAAAAAAGATGCCCGATCTCAAGAGTGCTGGGTTCACGTACTGGCTTTCTGACACACACTCGGAGAGGCAGCAGGGGATGGTTCAGGTAGTTGGGCCCCTGCCACTCACAGGGGAGACCCAGACTGAGCTCTGGGTTCCTGGCTTCCGTCTGGCCCCGTCCCAGAAGTTGCAGGCATTTGGGGAATGAACCAGAGGATGGGAGGCCTCTCTGTCTCTGTCTCTGCCTTTCCAATAATGCACACCCAGCACGCGGCCTGGCGCCAGGGGCCGGCGGGAGTCCCCGCTGGTGGCTGTGGGCGTGTCTGCTGTGGCTCTGCCCCGCATCATCCTGCCCAGACCACTGAGCATCCCTGGAAGCTGCTGCCCAGGGCTCGCCCAGCAGGGTGAGGCGCTTCTCAGTCTGTTAGGAACTAACTGTCAGCTGGTCTGTGATGACAAGCACTCTGTCTCTGTCATAGCTGAGATTTCATTGGTTGTTTTGAGGATCTATACAAAGACATTTCAATCTATAACAATTCTTCCGGTGTGCTCCGAAAATCTAAAAAGCCACGTGGGAGCAGGCATCCGGCCATAGCACGTAAGGCCCCTCTTGGGATCCCTGGTTTGAGTCCCGGCTACTGGGCGTTTCAGATCCGGCTTCCTGCTGATGTGCACCCTGGAAATCGCAGCAGGTGGTGGTTCAAGTGCTTGGGTCCCTGCCAACCTACATGGGGAGACCTGGATGGAATTCCTGGCTCCTGGTTTCAGCCTGACCCAGCCCCCGGCAGTTAAGGCCACTTGGGGTGTAGAAGCATGCTCGCTCTCTCTCTCTCTCTCTCTCTCTCTCTCTCTCTCTTCCTGTCCATCTGTCCCTGTAACTTTCTTTCTTTCTTTTTTCTTTTTTTTTTTTTTTTGACAGGCAGAGTGGATAGTGAGAGACAGAGAGAAAGGTCTTCCTTTTTGCCATTGGTTCACCTTCCAATGGCTGCTGCGGCCGGCGTGCTGCGCTGATCCGAAGCCAGGAGCCAGGTGCTTCTCCTGGTCTCCCATGGGATGCAGGGCCCAAGCACTTGGGCCATCCTCCACTGCACTCCCTGGCCACAGCAGAGAGCTGGCCTGGAAGAGGGGCAACCGGGATAGAATCCGCTGCCCTGACCGGGACTAGAACCCGGTGTGCTGGCGCCGCAAGGCGGAGGATTAGCCTGTTGAGCCACGGTGCCGGCCGAATGTCCCTGTAACTTTCAAATAAAAACATAAATTAAAAAAAAAAAAAAAAAACCTTATCTGTGGCCCATGGTCCCTGTGTGTCTCACCCTCCTGCCCACCCCCATCCCCACCCAGCCTGTTTACCTCTGAGGCTTCCCGAGGCCCTAGGGAAACTCTCCTGTTATGGTCAATCCCTTTGCCCAAGTGCGGGATTCTGTGGCTCCTCCAGCACCGGCCACTCTGCATCTGCTGCTGAAGGGGTGAGTGACCCGGCAGGGGAGCCAGGCCCCCCAGGGCCCCCCAGGCCCCCGGCCCAGCTCGCATAAGGCTACATCATTCATTGCCTCCAACCCCGCAGCTGCCTTGCTCTCGTTGGGGCACTGGACTCCCTACTCCAGTCTGCTCACTGCCAGGCGTTGCTGAGAGCATCTGGTCTCGAGCCTGTCCTCACGTGGGCTCTGAGACAGCATTCACAGCTGCTCGATTTCCTGCACGTGCGTTCAGGATCCTCACGCAGGCTGCAGCCTCTGGGAGGGTCTCAGGAGGGAACACCAACCATGCCGTGTCCCTGGTATATTACATCAGTGCCCACACTAAAATAGGCAGGCATACAGGCTAAAACTGATTAGGTTTGTGAGCTGGAAGACCATGCCTTCGCCATGCCCCTGTGTGACCTCATCCCCCTACCTGGCCACACCTGGGTACCCACCAGCCAATCAGGTTCATTAATCAATCCCCTTTGGAAGTGGGTTAAAAGCCTGGGACAGGATGTGTCCAGGCCCTTCTCTGCTTCCCTGGCCTCTAGCCAGGAGGGGGCTGGCTGTTGCCCTGCGCCTCCAGGGCACCTGGCCTTCGGGCCACCCGCCCTAGGCTTCCTGGCCTAGATGCTCCTCCACGTGGCTGGTGCCTGGTGCTTGGTATGAACCCAGATTTACCTCTCTCTCTCAATAAAGCTCTCACTCTCCTATGCATCTTTCTCACTAAATAAAGGCTTAAAATGTACCATGCTGCCTTGTTTATCTGTGCCGGTATTTAAAATTCTTCTCTAAATATTAGGCAAGAACCCCCTTGGGCTTATAATTCTGAATTCATTTTGATATGAAGTCAGAGACAGTGTTATTATTAATAAGCATATGGTGAAATCGTATGGCACCCAAATTCCGGTAGCATATGCTGCACCCCAGATAGCACTTCTGGGGAACTTCAAGGGGCCACATTTTTGTATAAATTTTAGGGGGTCATCTCTGATTTCAACACCACACACCCCGAGAGTCTCGGCACAAGCTACGCCAGCCTCCTGAGAGATGCTCCAGCCCCAACCCTGCCCCGGGGAAACCTGAGCCTGTCCAAAGAGGCTGCAAAAGTTGGGCTTGGGGGAGACAGGGCTCCCTCCCACCACCTCTCCTGCGAGTGCCCAGGACAGAAGGAGTGAGGGTACCCCTGGGCTAGCCTTCTCCTGCATAGCCCAGTTTGGTGAAGACCAAGCGGTGTCTGAAGGGAGTATCACCTGTCTCCTGCAAGGGGAGGTTCAGCTTGGGGCCTCCAAGACCCCCAATCTCAAGCCTTGGCTTTGGTACTGGAGTATGGCGCCCAGAGCACTACTTTCCCAGAAGCGCCCAGGCCCTTGCCTGCCCACGGAGGATGGATGGGACTCCAGCTGGGCGTGGAAGTTGTAGAGCCAGAGGAGCGGTGCTGAGCCTGCCAGCGGTCTGCCTGGGTACCCGCCTAAGTGCCTGCACCAGTCCTGACAAGGCCTGGAATGTGCCATCGCAGTGCAGGAAAACAAACAGGAGGCCAAGCGGGGACAATGCCTTCACCTGGGCCCCACCCCAGATCCACCTGCTGGCGGGAAAGAGAGGAAAGCACAAGCCCACCACTCTGCAGGAGGAGGTGGGGGAGGGGAACTGGACACGTGGGGCAGAGCAGCCAGCTCTGGGGAGGCCGAAAGGATGGGGTGGGGGGGACAGGAAGAGGAGGAGGCGTGCACAGCAGGAGCCCCTCCCTCACCCCGCCCAAAGGGAGGACCGACACCTTGAAGGAGCCCCTGCACTCCCCTCCCTGCTCTGCTCTCAAAGCTGGCAGCCAGGATTCCAGCCTCCAAGCAGGAAAACCTGCCCAACACAGACAACCCACAGAGTCTGCTACCTTGGGTCCCCAGAGCCCCATCCCACCCTTACCCGTGCGACCTGCCAAGAAACCAGCTCTGTCCCTAACACCCACAGGGCTTCCACCAGCTGCTAACCGCCTCGCTCCCAAGTGAGAACAGTCAGCCAAGAACCCAAGTCATTTTGGAGAAGCCTTAACTACAGAAAACCAGAGACCAAAACAAACAAACCCCAAGAACTGAACTCCAAGGAAACAGAGATAATGCTGAGATCGGAATGAGAAAACAATTTTCGTTATAATTACTACTCCCAGAGGGTGGAGAGGAGATAATTAATTCATGAAACCAGAAGACTTGAAGATAAAAATCTCTGGACAAGAAACAGCTCGTGGAAATTCAAAGCAGAGATTAAAATGTAGAAAGCTTGAAATAAAAAGGGGACAAAGTTCCCCAGAAAGAACAGATAGTAAGAAAAAAGACAGCAAACTTACAGAGACAGGTGACAAGTGCCAAAGTCAAGTGAGAAAACTTCCCCGAGGTGAGGACAGGAGGTGCCAGCTTAAAGGGCCCAGCCAGCCCCAGAACAAAGGGCAGAAAGATACCAAGATGCACCACTGGGGGATTTCAGGACATCAGCCACACAAGGATCCTCAGAGCTGCCAGAGAAAAACAGCTCATGCCCAGGAGCAGCTGTCCAAGCCGTCATTTTTCTCAGTAGCGACACAGGGAACAAGAAGACAGTGAAGAGACGCGTTTTCAGCCCAGTGATAAACACGCCTGCATCTCCCAGCACAGTACCAGGCTTCCCTACGGGGCTCTGGCTCCTGCCTCCAGTTTCCTGTTGGATGCAGACCCGGGGAGGCTGCAATATGATGACACAAGTCACCACAGGAATGCCTGCCACCCCTGTGGGATACCTGGCACCCATGTGGGATACCTGGCACCCATGTGGGGTACCTCAATTGAGTTCCGGGCTCCTGGCTTCAGCTCATGTCCCAGTGCTATTGCAGGCTTCTGGGGAGCGAACCAGTGGATGGAAGCTCTGTGTGTGTGCACGCGCATGTGCTTCTCAAATGAAACCGAAGGCAGAGGAAGAGGAGGAGAAAGCACAGTACAAATGGAAAACTTTTTCTAATCTAGAATTTTTCACTCAGCCAATTATCAACAGCTCAATGCTAAATTTCCTAAGCACCGAGTGGTTGAAAAAGGAGGCCAAATGTAACGCCAAGAAAAGCACAGATTTTAGGAAATAGAATGGTGACATAGCCTACGATTCGGCTATGAACAGCGTTGCCAGTCACAGTAATGCACACAGTGGGCTGACCACACCGTCTGGGAGCAGTGTGCACCTGTGTGCCCTCCCAATCTTTCTCTGGAAGTGGGTAGATAATTCCTGAAACAGAAACGCAAAGAAACAGAAAGAGGAAGGATTTTTTTTTTTTTTTTAGAAATTCAAGTATAGGCCGGTGTTATGTAGTGTATCAAGCCGCTGCCTGTGATGCCAGCTTCCCTTATGAGGGCAGGCTTGAGCCCTGGCTGCTCCACTTCTGATCCAGCTTCCTGCTAATGTGCCTGGAAAGCAGCGGAAGATGGACCAAGTACTCAGGCCCCTGCCACCCACATGGGAGACTTGAATTGAGTTCCTGGCTCCTGGTTTTGCCTCATTGCAGCCCTCTGGGGAGTGAACTGTAAGATAGGAGCTCGCTCTCTCTCAATCTCTGTCTCTCTCTTCTGATGTAGGACTACTTGATGCTTTAATTCTTTTTTTTTTTTTATTAAGGTACACTGGGTTTATAATCGACTCCAGCTATTTAAAGAGCATATTTTGACTCACGTTCTCATACATACACATCACAGTGGTGATAGCAAGGGTACCTAGCACCCCTAACAGCTTCTGTGGGGAGGGCCTATGGGTGCCTGGGGGTGAGTGACCACCCAAGAATGGCTCAGTACTTCCTGTTTCTGCTGTAGGGAGCCAGGGCTCTGCTCCAGTTGAATGTTCAGATGTCAGCCTGGTGAAGCCACTTCACAGTCCTCAGCACTCAGCTTGAGAGACACCTCCTCCAGGAAGCCTGCCACGACTGTCTCCTTGTGCCCATGCTCACTTCCTCAAGGTAGCTGGCTTCACTCTGTAGTGAGAGTGAGAGTCTTTTGCCTCTCTCTGCCCTGTACCCAGGGACCTGTGGGCCCTGAAAGAATGGAGACCCTGTTCGACTCCTAGGCACTGGCCAGAGTAGTTGCTGGGGAAATCTCTGTTGATGATTGTGTAAAATACGCCACAGAGCGGACGCAGGAAGGGAGAATGTGCGAGGGAATGCCAAGTACTTTCCATAGAAAGCTTCTTCTGCTAAGGATGGTTCTCTTTCAAGACCTTGCGAGGGCCTGGCAGAGGCTGAAATGGGAGGAAACACAATGGGAGGGGTCTGGGAGACACCTGTCACAGGATGCAACTCTGCCCCAGACATCTCTCCCCAACTCCCCTTTACTTTCCAGCCCCAACCTCAACCCCAACTCCAGACCCCAGACCCACCTGGGAGCCTGACCGGAGCAGGCCCCAGCAGCTGGGGACGTGGCTCACTAGGGGGCACTCTTCCATCACACTGGCCCTACCTGTCCCCCATCCCACCGCAAACTCCCCCTGTCCCCTAGGCCCTTTCCTGCAAGAACAAAGCCAGGGGCCAAACCCAAGTTCCCTGCAACCTCTTGCCTAGAGCAGAGGGTCTCTCCAGGCAGCAAGGGCCCATCCACACTGTCAGTGCCCGCTCAGGACAAGGCAGCTTTGAGAAAGTCGCTGTTTCTAAATGATCTGCCTTGACTTGCTGGCCAAATGGCGCCAGCTCTGAGATGCCCACGTCCGCCTCCTCCCTCAGGCTGATGGCTGCCAGACCAGCATGAACTGAAGGGTGCAGTCCTGTAGCTTGTCCACGTCTTGCATACAGAACTGGGATTTGCGGAGGTGCTGGGCAGTGATAGGGCGCAGAGAAGGGAGACAAAATGAGAGCTTCCCTGCCCATCATGTGACCCACCCCTGTTTGCAAGACTTGTCCCAGCCCTCAAGCTGCAGGAGCCCCGGAAGCAAAGGGCCCTGGAGAAGGCCCGGGGCTCCAGGGGTGTGTGCTGTCTGAAAGGCAAGGCTCCTACAGTTGCTCCGATTTCACAGGATTTAACCCCCAATGGACAAAGGCAACTTGTGCCTTGTGGAGACTCCAGGCCAGCATGCCTGGGAGGGAAAGAGAGACAGGGAGCAGAAGGGGGAGAGCTTGGGGACAGAACCTAGAGGCTGGGCAAGGGGCAGAGGTTTGCAAAAGGACCAAGCGCAAACTCTGGCTTGTAACTTCCACCCCAAGGTGCAGGCTCTGCCAGTGATGTGCTTCCTGCCCCAGATTCTGGTAGGCCTCCAGTTCCCATAACCTGTCAGAGGGAGTGTCCCGAGGCTGGCAGGGGGAGTTTCACAACTTGCCGCCTTCCTTTGATGTTGCCAGCGGGGTGGCCCCTGGGGTCCCTCCTCCACCAGCCAACCATTTGGGAAGGGAGGAGCTCATTCCCTCCCTAGCTCCACGGGAGGAGCTGCTGGGGTCCACTCAGACCTTGCCTGCATGTTCCAGCCCAGTGTGTGAGATGCAGGCACACACCCAGATCCAGGCTAAGAAGGGAGGGAGGAATGGGTGCCCGGATTCCTTGCTAAGCCCCGTCCACACCTACGATGCAGCCACACCCCTGCGGGCCTCACTCTGCCCAGCCAAGGCCTCAAGCCCGGCTTACTCTGAGAACTGGGTCACCTCCGCATCTTTCCCAGGCAGGATCCCAGAGCCGGCCAGCCGCATGGTCACCTGGGAAGAAGCATTCCCTGCGGGGGAGGGAGAGGGCAGTGGCAGGAAGAGTGCACTGGCTCACTCTTCCCCAGTTGGCCGTGAGAATGTACGTGCAAGCAGACTGGCCAGCCCAGCGGTCGCCTGTGCACTCCTGCCCCTGCACTGGCACGGCTGAGCTGTGGTCACCGTCTCATTCAACTCTGCGGGGTGTTCTGCCCACTCAGGCAGAACAGGCCCCCAGCCTAGCCCTGCCTGGGAGGCCCTGACACCCACCCTTCTTGAGAGAGGAGGAGAAGTGCAGTGTGTAGAAATTTCCCTATCCAGGTTTTGGGACCTCTCTGTCCCTCTGTGGTGCAGAGGTGACCGGCTGGGTTTACAAAAGCCTTGCCCACTCCAAGATGTATCTGCCTTGAACCAGCTGGTTCCTATTTGTCAGCATATCAAGTCAGTACCCCTGGGGCCGGCGCTGTGGCATAGAAGGTTAAGCTTCTACCTGCATGGTTAGCATCCCATATGGATGCTGGTTCAAGTCCTGGATTCTCCACTTCTGATCCAGCTCCATGCTAATGTTCCTGGGGAAGCAGTAGAAGATGGCCTGAGTGCTTGGGCCCCTGCACCCACATGGGAGACCCAGAAGAAGCTCCTGGCTCCTGGCTTTGGGTTGGCCCAGCTCTGGCTGTTGCAGCCATTTGGGGAGTGAATCAGTGGATAGAAGATCTCTCTTTCTCTCTCTCTTTCCTTCTCTCTCCATATCTCTGCCTTTCCAATAAACAAATAAATGGATTGCCCTCAATGCCCCTGTAAAACAAGCCTGTCCCATGTGGTCTTTCCCCTGATTTTGCAACCCCAGGGTATACCTGCCCACACCCAACTCATACCTGCACCAAGTGTTTCCAAGAATGTTATCCATAAGGCCAGGCCACCTGGGGGCCTGTTCCCTCTCCTACTCCTTTTCTAAAATACCTACCTACTGTATCCAGATTGGCCAGAGGCATACTGGCCACAGCTTCTCTTGCTGAGGTAACCCTGGGAGGGCCAACTATCCCATAGCTTGACACAAGAAAACCCGTTTTTCACGTATTTCTGATCCAATCCTATTTGAAATGCAATATCCAGCTTCCAGGTAAACTATGCACACACACAGACGATGGGGGGGGGGTGTTGTTAAAAATTAACCCTGTCCCTGACTATTGAGCTTGAGTTTCCTTGTGTCTGCTTCACTCTGGGGAAATCTGGGAATTGCAGCTCTGTGCTGAAGGGCCCTCAAGGGGAGTGGAGGGGCTTAGTGTTGGGAGTCCCCCCACTAGGCCAGGGCTCCAGAATGACACAGAACTTGGGGGACAGGAGGCAGGGGGTGTCGGAGGTTTTGATTCCCACAGTCACAGCCACCTGGAGCCCCAGAGGTGGGCACAGGGAGGGCCCTTGGCAGGCAGGGGTGTGGGGGAGGTGAAGAGGAGAAGGCAACAGGACAGGCAGGTGGACATTGGAGGGCGCCCAGGGTCTGTGTGGGACCCACGATTCTGGTGGCTGTGGCCCTGTGAGCTGCTCAGGGGTTGCCCGGCTTCATCGTGTGCCCTTGGACAAGCTGTTCGTCCTCTTGGGAGTCTCCAGTTTCTCGTTTACAGCACAGAAATGATAGCAGCACTGCCTCAGAGGGCGACAGGCAGGGCCAAGCCACCAGCGGATGGTTGCCGGCCGCCAGCTCTCGTGGAGGGGCGCCGGCCACCACCTGGACGACAGCTGGACCGAGCACCTGGCGGCCATGAGTCACTGGGGGGGAGGGGGTCAAATTAACCAGATTTTTCAGCCCAGATACACACTTCCTGTGGAGGCAGGTTCTCAAGGCGCGGGCGAAGATGTTTGTAAACAATAAAAGTGCAATTCAGAGGTTGCCGCTGGGGGTGAGAACAGCGAGGCTTAGAACCGTCCGGTCTTGGCCCGGCCACTGCCCTCCCTGCCCCCGCCATGCATGCTCCCTCCGAAGCCACCCCGAAGGACTAAGGGCGACAGCAAGGCAGGAACCGGGTGCCCGAGCGGTGTGACATAGTGCCCAGCAGCTCGGACGGCCAGGCGCGCGGAGGGGGCCGTGCGCGGCCGGGGCGCGGAGCTCCTGGGCCGGCCCCGCGCCCAGCCCGCAGCGCCGCCTCCCCGGAGGAAGGCGGGGGCCGGGAGGAGGGAGCCGCAGGAGGCGGAGGGCGGAGGAGGGCGGCGCGCGGAGAGGTTATTTGTGGTTCGCTTTGATCCCGAGGGGGAACCTGAAACTCTCACATTCCTGGCATAGCAGCCGCCTCCAGCGCGGGCCGACCCTGAGGCTGCGCGCTGCGGCCGGAGCGGCCAGAGCGTCGGCGCCACCGCCGAGTGCACACCTCCGCCGCGAGCCGCGCCGAGCCGAGCCGAGCGGGGCCGGGTCGTCGGATCGGACTGCGCCAGGCGCCCGCGGGCCGCAGCGGTAAGGAAGGCCGCTTGGACCCCGAGGCCCGAGGCCCCGCGCAGCTCGGCCTTTTCCGGGAGCGGAGCGTCCTCGGGGCGCAGCCTACCCTTTCCAAACCGCCCCAGTGCCGGGCTAGGGCCCCTCCTGGAGCCGCGCTGTGCACCCCGGGGGGACTCTTCCAGGCGTGCGGGTGCCCGGGGCTGGGGGAGGGGGCCGATGACGGGGAGAGCTGGGTCGGTGTTTGGGGTGGCAGGGTCGGACTAGGCGGGACGCGGGACTTGGCCGCAGGCGCCGCTCGGATTCCAGTTGCAGGGCCTTGGGGGCTGGCTTGGTTAGGTGGGGGCTACAGGTGTCTTTGCCCCCCTCCCCCCGGCAGCCCAAGAATTCCTCTTTGTCTTCCTTGGAAAATCCTCTCTGGAGCCACGAACTGGCTCTCACTTAGAAAGAATGCAGCCTGCTGTCCAGCCCGGTGACGTCAGCGCTGGAGTATTTGGAAAACAAAGAGGGCTCGGGAGGGAGGAGGGGGCGGGTCCGCGACGCTTAAAGACCTCTCCCCCGGTCCCCCCACCCCCCCGCCGCCGGGTTCCCCGAAGGCCGCGGCCGGGAGCCCCGGCAGCCCCGGGCCGGTGCGACGTGACTTTAAGACGCCGTAGCTTTGGCTTCTCGGGCGATGCGCGCTTGGAAAGGCAGCTTTCAGGGAGCGAGGAGGCTCGCGGGCGCAGCCGGGGTGGGGAGAGCCGATCTCAGCGGCGCGGTCCTTCGGGGCCGGAAAGGATGCTGGAGTGAGGGGCGATGCCCCTGTTCTAGCTCCGCGCCGGGGCAGGCGCCCCGTTGGCGCGCCTGGAATCTGTGGCGATAGCTCTGCTTGCCTCCTCGCCGCGGGGGGGCCGCCTCGGCGGAGTCCGCCCAGACGGTGATTAACTTAGGGAATGTCCGCAGCTGAAGCTGCTGGCGAAGTGACTCCCAGCGGCTGCTTTTGCCCCTGGGGTTGCGTGCCTGGGAGGCTGGGCACCGAGGTGTCCACCCGGCGCACCCCGCACTCGCAGCTCTGGGCAGCTGGAGGCCAGGGGTTGGGGGAGTGATCAGGAAAGGCTGCTCTCCCGCGGTGTCGAGCCCCAGCCGAGGTAGGGCCCCGGGACTTGGGTCTGTGGCAGAAGACTTGGGTCTGTGGCCGCTTTGCACCCATCTCCACACGAGCAGGACCTGTGGCAGTGAGTGTTTGGTTTGGCATTCCCTGAATCCCAGTTTGGAGGTTTGTGTTGGAGGAGGCCGTGGAAAGGAGGCTGGGTGAGGGAGGTGGGCCGCCTTCCAGGCCGGGAGCCGCTCCCCGGGAGCCCAGGCTTACAACAAGGGAGCACCTTCTCTGGACCTTGTTCACCCTTGAGGCTCACAGCCCGCAGTCCCAGCTGCCTACAACCAAGAACCCCCTCCTTGCTCGCTTCCGCCTCCAGGTAGTGGGTGTAACAGGTGGACAGGGATGCTGCGCGCCTATCCGAGAACCAGCAGAGGCTTTTCCAAGTAGGGAGTGGAGGGCGCAGGGCTGGCTGATCCTGAAATCACAGCTGCCATTGCCATCCTTTCCTGGCTCTCACACAGGGACCAGGCGACCCACCACTAACCTGGCTAAGCACCACCTTTCTTCCATCCCATCTCACGAAACCCTTGTCTTCAGGCAGGCTTTCTTTTCTCGTCCCCCCCCCCCCCCTTCACCAGCTCGGGTGCAATATCTCCTTCTTCCTGTTCACCTTGCGGAATACCGGCCAAGGGCATCCTGTGCCTGGGAGCTCCAGTTCTGTTCTCGGAGCAGAGCTGGGTTGGGGGTGGGGGCGTTGGGGGTGTGTGTGTTTGTGCTCCAGGAGCTCAGGGAGAGGGAGAGAAGTGGGTGGGGGGCTCGGTGCTGAGGGTGGTAGGTTGAATGCCCAGCCCGGGCTGGGCTCAGGCCTGCTGCACTGGGCATTGCCTGCCGAGGGCTTCTGCTGGGCTGTGGTCATGCTTTATCACCGGCCAGCAAACCTGGGCCCCACCTCCCTCTGCATGGGACACACAGACCTCGACTAGGGTGCCCTGCAGTGGCTCATCAGGCTGTTGGGTGGGTGGCCTGCTGCCAGGGACCGTTTTTCCTGGCCTTAGTTTACTACTGTCTTTCTTTAGGCATAGTAAGCCTCCATGAGTAACATTATAATGGTAGCTGTTTGCAAAGGCTCTGTGGGGAGCCAGGAGCTCCACAGTCCCTGTCCCTTTACTTCCCAGCTCCATGAGGCATTTTCCTGGTGGCTAGGTAACTTCATTAGCAGGTGGCAGCATTATGGCACTTGCATCCAGGCTTGTGTGGGATCAGCCCCCAGCCGCTCCTTGGGCTTTAGCACCTGCTTTCCGCCCCTCTCTGATGGAAAGTGCTCCCCCTGTCCCACGCACTGTCGCTGATTGCTCTTCTCTCTCTCTCTTGACAGGTGCTCTGGGGCCAGGTGCCACCGGCCCCTGTCCAGGCAGGTGTGGCAAGCCACAGAATCATGAGGACGCTGGAAGATTCCTCAGGGACAGTGCTGCACCGCCTCATCCAGGAGCAGCTACGCTATGGCAACCTGACTGAGACCCGCACGCTGCTGGCCATCCAGCAGCAGGCCCTGCGGGGTGGGGCCGGAGCTGGGGGCA
Organism: Lepus europaeus; assembly: GCF_033115175.1. NCBI lineage: Eukaryota > Metazoa > Chordata > Mammalia > Lagomorpha > Leporidae > Lepus > Lepus europaeus. The sequence continues at coordinate 147,347,857 of NC_084828.1, forward strand.
CAGGGAGCCCCCGGGCCTCCCTGGAGATCTTGGCACCCGAGGACAGTCAGGGGCTGCAGCAGGCCACGAGGCAGGAGCCCCAGGGCCAGGAGCACCAGGGCGGTGAGCCCCACCTGGCAGAGAACACCCTCTACCGGCTGTGCCCGCAGCCCGGCAAGGGCGAGGAGCTGCCCACCTATGAGGAGGCCAAGGCCCATTCGCAGTACTACGCGGCGGCCCAGCAGGCGGGGCCCCGGGCACCCGTCGTGGTCGTCGGGGCTCCCGGAGGCAGCCGGCGGCAGGATGAGGCCCTGCGGGAGCTGAGACACGGGCACGTGCGCTCCCTGAGTGAACGACTCCTGCAGCTGTCCCTGGAGAGGAACGGCGCCCGGGCTCCCAGCCACATGAGCTCCTCCCACAGCTTCCCGCAGCTGGCGCGCAGCCAGCAAGGGCCCCTGGCCAGGGCGCCCCCTGCCGAGGGCCCCGAGCATCGTGGGCCCCCGCCTCAGTACCCACACATAGCCCACGAGACCGCCACTGCTGTTGCCGAGCCTCGGTACCGCGCCCGCGGCAGCCCGCACTTTCAGCACGCAGAAGTCAGGTAACCAGCCCTCCCACCTGGCTCCCCGTCCCCGGGGAGGCGGGGCTCACACCTGAGCTGGGGCTGGCACATGCCCCTCCCACCCAGGCCTGCCTTTCCTGAGCGGGGAGGGCCTGGCTGAGGTCGCAGAAGGAATCTGTGGCATTCCTTGCTTTAATTCAGAGCTGGACACCATTGTGTGCTTTGCAGTGACTCAGGTCCCCAAGGGATGCGAATTGCAGCAGGCGGCTGAAGGTTAGGTTTCAGAAGAACTTGCTGAAGACAAAGGTTGGGAGTCCTTGCCAGACTGTTTCCAAGTAAAGTGGGAAGAAAGGGCGCCCTCCTTCTCTGGAGGCTTTTTGAGAAAAAGTAGACAGCTTGCTTTCTGCTGTGATTGGTTGCCGCTGGTGACCGGAGGCTGGAAGGACCGGGTGGGCCTCCTTAGCCACCGTCGCCACTGTTCCTTGTCAGGGTCCAGGAGAGCCCCTTTCTTCAGGGCTCAGGAGAGGCTGCCGGGCCAGGGCAGGGACCTACAGTTTGGTTCTGCGGCCATTCCAGGATGTGATTTGGTTTTGCTCTGGAAGCCTGCAGAGACTAGCTTGTAAGGGACCAGAATGGAAGCTGAGAGGCCAGAGGGAAGCAGGGGGGACGTTTGCACAAATAGGGGACCCTGGAAACGAGGCTCTGGCACCTGCAGAGGGGCTGCTCCTCCCCTACCCACGTGGGAGCCAGGAAACACCACCAGAGGGGCTTGAGGACTTGCAGATTCTTTTGCTTTGGTGGCTCAAGGTCAGAAATCTGGTTCTCCTCCCGCCTGCTGAGTCTTTGTTTAGTCACCCACTTTCCCACTGTTTGGGCTTCCTGGGAAAGATGCCTGATGTGAGGGAGCCAGAGCCTGCAGCCTCACCATTTTCCCCAGGCTCCACCCATCCCTACCGCCCCGCCCCGACCCCCCCCCCCCCCACCTTATCTCCCTTCTCAGGCCTCAGCCGGGAAGAATTTCGGAAGCTGAGTTGAGGTTTCTTCTTTGGGAACAGCCTTCTTGAACCCTGTCAGGAAAAGATAATATCATGGCAAGGAAGTGGACTGTTTGTAGAACAAAAAGGGAGGGGGAGGGGAGGGGAGAGCAAGTAAGCAGGGCAGCAGAGGCTCTGGCACGCTCTCGCCGCCCCCCCCCGCCAGCCAAGTCATCCCAAGGCAGGCCACCTGGCTGTGCCTGGCCTGGTGCATGGGGAGCGAGTGCCTGCAGCCACGCTGAGCCTGGCCATGTGTCATGGGGAAGGGAGAGTGTGGGTGTCCTGGTGGGGACCCTGTCCCCAACTCCCACGGGAAGCCCTAAAGGTACAAAGAGAAGGAGAAGCTCCCCAGCCCAGCCTCTCCTTTGGGCTGATGTGATGCAGGTCACTTGTTGGACCGAGGGCAGTGGCTGTTTATTGCTTACCCTAGGGTGCTAGGAAGACCAGGGGAGCCATGGGCTCTTGTGGTGGTGGTGGTGGGCAGGGGTCCCGGGAGTGGACTTAAGTTCTCATGGGCCTTCTGCGACTTGGGGAGTTCCTCGTCCCGTGGAGGCAGGTGTGCCCCTTGCAGTCACACAACCCTAGCAAGGTCCCCCTGTCGCCTTGGTCTCTGCTGTTTCAGTCCTGAGGCTGATAGGGTATGGGTGCCAGAGGCTAGTCTCCCTGTCCCTGAACGCATCCTCCAGAGGTGGCCCCACTCCCACAAAACTCAGGGTGGGCGGTCCTCTGGGTGGGCGGTCCTCTGGAGACTTCAAACTGGGACTCAGCTTCTGGTGAGGCGGAGGAGGGGCCGTGGCCTGGAGTGGGTGTCTCTGCGGTGCTGTGCTGGCCTGGTGTCCCCTGGGACAGGAATGCCGGCACAGAGGGGCCCAGGCACTTGCCCAGTGTCCAACAGCTGGAGCCCAGCTTGAAGAAGCCCCTGTGTGGGAGACTCTGGAGCTCAGACTTTGCCCCTGACAGCTGTCTCGCCACTCGAACCATGACCAGGGCCTTCTGAAAATGTTGCTGAGGAGGCAACAGGACCTGCCCAGAAAGGGAGAGAGCTAGGGTGTGCTGCTGTGAACAGCAGCTGGAGGTAGCTGCAGAGGCCCCGTCACCAGGTGGGCCAGCATCCACGTGGCCTCTGAACCCGAAAAGCCCCTTGCACCGATGAGGAGGGTCTGGGCGTGGGTTTTAAGATGCCTCATGCAAACCCTTGTTGCTTAGGAGGTTCGGGATGGCTTCGGCTGATCCCCGAGGCCTCGGCCACGGTGAGGCTGGGCCTGAAATCAGCAACCTGACAGTAATCCCTTCAGCCCTGCTCTCCAGCCCTCGCGGGTCGCAGGCAGACGCCGCATGGACGCCTCACAGGCCCCAGCCAAGCGGCAGCCTCAGTAATTCCTTGTCTTCCCAGTCCGTGTGGCAGCGGGAGGCTGCAGCCGCCCCGTGTGGGCTCTGAGCACCGTCTTCTTCTGTCGCCCAGGATCCTGCAGGCCCAGGTGCCTCCTGTGTTCCTCCAGCAGCAGCAGCAGCAATACCAGTACCTGCAGCAGCCCCAGGAGCACCCCCCGCCACCACACCCAGCCACTCTCAGCCATGGCCCCCTGGGCTCCCTCAGCGCCCCTGGGGTGGAGGTGCCAGCGAGTGCGCAGGCGTCGTCGGCCGCCCCGGGCGGTGCCCAGCTGGAGAGCGTGTTGCGGGAGAATGCCAGGTTGCAGAGGGACAACGAGAGGCTGCACAGGGAGCTGGAGAGCTCGGCAGAGAAGGCTGCCCGCATCGAGAAGGTAAGTGCTGCCCGAGGGGCCCATGGGAGGCAGAGCAGCACGGACGCCTGCCCCGGCTGGATTTCTCTCCCGTTTGCTGCCGCCCCCTCCCGGCTCCCCCAGCCCTCCTGCGCCCTTCACGGCTGACTCCAGACAGCTGTGGAGCAGCCCTGGGGCGGGAGCAGTTGCCCGGCCCGTGGTGCTGAGAAAGAGCCCATTCAGGGCCCCTGCACACGCGCACCCTGGCCCTGCACACCCCCTCCCGCAGACACCTCCCACAGAGAGCCCTTTGTGTCCCCCACACAACAGCCTGTCTGTCCCAAGCCAGCCCTGGCCAAAGAGAAAAACCCCTCCTCGTGGAAAAAAAAAAATTGAGCGACTTGTTAGGCAGCAGGCTGGCCAGGGGCACGTGCGGGAGCTGCCTGCGGCCAAGTGGGAGGGACAGCTTGTGGGTTGGAGGGGGGCGGGGCTGGCTCTCTGCGCTCGGCCCTGTGCTGGGGTCCCTTCCTTGGTGAAAAGTGACCAGTGGCATGCAGATGGCCTCAGGCCTCGATGAGTGGCCTGTTAGTGGCAGATGGGTCAAAGCACCTGAACACGGCAGAAGTCCGTGCCCACTGCTGGCCCGCATGCTGGGCCTTCCCGGCAGAAACCAGCAGGAGTAAAATGCTTCTTTCTGGGTGGTGGGCACAGCAAAGCTTACGTTTGGTCACCCTGGGTTCCGGAGTCCTGGCCCTGGGGTCACTCAGCATCTGGTCCTTAGGACAGCCAAGCTGAGGGGCCCAGCAGTCCCAGTGCACCTTGGAGGCCAGCAGCTTCTGACCCTCCCACGGTAGCCCCCTGGAGCTTTGGCTCCCATCCCCTTCTGTGATGGAGAGCAGCGACTGGTCCGGGTCGCACCCTTGGCGCTCTCACTTCCCTTCAGCTCTGCTGTCTACCTCTCGTAGCTGGAAAGCGAGATCCAGCGGCTGTCCGAGGCCCACGAGAGCCTGACCAGGGCCTCCTCCAAGCGGGAGGCCCTGGAGAAGACCATGCGGAACAAGATGGACAGTGAAATGAGGAGGCTGCAGGACTTCAACCGGGACCTCAGAGGTGACAGCCAGTTGGGGAGCACCTGTGGAGGGCTTGGTTCATGTTCCCTGGGGGGAAAAATATCAGTGCACATTAACTCGGAGAGGCCCAGGTCTCGTAGACAGAGGCTTGTCTGTTCTGTACTTTGGGGTCCCTCATGGGGCTCTGACCGCGTGGCCCAGGTCGTGATGACGGTGGGGGCCACCTCTGCTCATCGGGCCCTGGGCGGAACCAGGGGCATCCCGATGAGCTCAGCCCTAGCTTAGACGATGCAGACCCCAGGGAAAACACCGACAAGCAGCTCCTTGTGACTCTAAAACATCTCTCCTTCCTTGCCAACAGAGAGGCTGGAATCTGCAAACCGCCGTCTGGCGAGCAGGGCCCAGGAGGCCCAGGCCGGCAGTCAGGACATGGTGGCCAAGCTGCTTGCTCAGAGTAAGTAAGGGTCCCGCAAAGAGGAAGCCGGGTCTGCTTGACAAAGGAGAGACCCTGCCCTGCCAGAGCAGTGCTGGGGGCGCTGTTTACCAAATGGTACCCCCTGCAGGCCCGGGACTGCATGTGTAGGGGGCTGGGCTGGCTTTGGAGGAAGACAAAGATCAGGTTCTGTATTTATTGGGAAGATGAACAGAGCTGGGGGACAGTGTTTGTGAGAGCTGTGTTGGTCAGCAACAGAGGGGCACTAGGAAGAGGGAGGTGGACAGCCCTGCAGGAGGAGGCTGAGAGCTGGCCAGGGAATTTCAGGCAACGGTAAGTGTGCAGGGAAGGGAGGAGCCAGTGGACCACGAGGTGGCCAGGTGGGGGCACCTGAGACAGTCCAGCTTCACCAACAGGTGCAGTCTGAAGAAGCTTCTAGAGGCTTCTCGGAAGGGGAAGTCCAGCATCCCCTGCAAGGCAGATGAGCTCAGTAACCAGTCCCTTCATTCATTCATTCAGTCATTCCTCCACGTGTTCGCTCGCAGATCTGTGCCAAGCACCAGGCAAGCGTTTAGCAGAGGAGTGTGGGCAGCCCCAGGAAGTGGCTGGGAGGTTCAGGGGAGACTGGTGGGCTGTGGAGGGAGCAGGTTCCCAAGATGGGCGGGTGCTGATGAGGGAGTCCCCAGCCCTGGCGACAGGTGCGGTGAACTGGCCACGAGTGAGGAGGCATTGGGTGTGATGGGGATGGCACGGCACACGGGAAGCTCCAGGGTTTGAGGACAGAGTAGGCGGGCAATGGCTGATGTCCACCAGGAGAGCTGCTATGTGTGGCACAGACCACAGGGGTCACGTCCAGTGGCTACGCAGCCCGAGGATGGAGCTCTGGATAGGGCCCTCGGAGAGGGTTTGAAGCCCAGAGCAGGGGACAGCACAGGGGAACAGCGCTGAAGCCGCTGGGCAGGACAGTGCTGGATGAGGGTGGCTGGGGCGGCCATGCTGTGGGGGACTCTGGCAAGGGAACCCCTGGGAGGTTGAGGGGGAGGGAAGGGGCCTGGGAGTCTGGAGAGGTCTGGCTGCTGGGGGAGCTGAGGACTTTGGGGGGCCTGGCCCTGTAGCAGAAAGGAAGTCCTGGGGCGGGTTTCTGGGCGGCTGCTTGGGGAGGGAGGGGGAGCCAGCCGGCCGGCCAGGAGGCGTTTCCGCTCCCTGGGGAGCGAGCCAGCCAGAGCCGGGCTGTTCTTGGCTCCTGGCTGGAGCCATTAATCTGGCAGCTGTGGGTGACCCGGATGCCTGGCATTCCAGAGCCGGCTGTTCCGCTCCCGGCCGCTCCCCCCCCCACCCTTGCTGCGGCCTGGCGCCCTGCTCTGTGCCACTGCCCAGTTTTTGGGAGGGGACAGAGGCAACACAAGGGAGGCTGGGACCCTGGGCAGGGGGGCCTGCGGGCCCTTCTCCCCCTCGCAGGAGCCGCACCCCACTGCTAGGCCCTGGCTCTGTCAGGGTCCCGCTGGCTGGGGATGACCAAGGCCCGAGCCTCCCAGCCCCAGCAGAGCCTTAGAGGTTGTACAGGGCAGCAGGAAGCAGCCCTCAGCAGCCATTGCTTGCTGCAGGAGCCATCCCGGAAGGCTGCAGAATTCTCAGGGCAGATGTCTCTGGTCAGCCTCTTTTTTTTTCAAAGATCCTGGGTTGGCTCCTGCCCCAGGGCCCCGAGTCAATGCATTCTCTCTTCCACACGCCAGGGATCCAAGCCGTCAGCCTCCCATCCCAGAACTCGTCGTCCTAGGCAGGCCCTTGGCCACACGTGGCCCAAAAGCTCAAACTAAGGAAAACCAAGTCCAGTCAAAGCTTCAGAGGGTTCCTCCTACCTCCTAGGGATGCTATGAGGATGAGAAGCAATTGCGCTCATCCAGGCTGGGAGGTCGCCATCACTGACCCGGCCACGTCTCCCTGCAGGCTACGAGCAGCAGCAGGAGCAGGAGAAGGTGGAGAGGGAGACGGCGCTGCTGCGCGGCGCCATTGAGGACCAGCGGCGGCGCGCGGAGCTGCTGGAGCAGGCCCTGGGCAACGCGCAGGCGCGGGCGGCCCGCGCCGAGGAGGAGCTGCGCAAGAAGCAGGCGTACGTGGAGAAGGTGGAGCGGCTGCAGCAGGCGCTCGGGCAGCTGCAGGCGGCCTGTGAGAAGCGCGAGCAGCTGGAGCTGCGGCTGCGCACGCGCCTGGAGCAGGAACTCAAGGCATTGCGCGCGCAGCAGGTGAGCGGAAGACTGCATGGAGGTCGGAGAGCAAGGGCGGGCATCCGAGGATGCTGGCTCCTCCAGACTGCTCGCCGACTCTGGGTGTGGCGTTCCGGGGCCCGGGTTCCCGAGGTTTCCGGGAAACCTTTGCCGCATGGTCACTCCCACTCACCAGTCTTAGCCAAGGCTCTGCCGTGTCCTAGCCCAGCAGCAGGGAGTGGGAGAAAGACAGCCAGGAGCCTTGATGAGAAGGCTCTTACCTGTCTCCCCAAGATCAGGACCTAGGTCTTTCCGCCTTCTCCTCTCTTAATAGCTTACAAACCTGATGGCTTTTGCTACCCTCGCTTCTAGCCCTTCCCTTCCCACAGGGCTGGGGTACCCATGCCTCCTGGTTTGCCCAGTCCTGTCCCAGTTGACTAGTTGGAAGGATCGTGTGTGTGTGTGTGTGTGTGTATGGTCAGTGAGTCCCCTTATGCTACCCACCTCGGGGTTCAGGACATAGCCTGGACGGAAGCAGGATGTGGGATGGGTGTGGGTAAGGCTGAAAAGCATGTGAACAAGTGAGAGTCCTCTTGTGGGGAGAGGACGTGGCTGCCACACTCCAGCTTCTCCACCTTGACCATGATGCTCCTTGCCCCGCAGAGACAAGCCGGCACCCCCAGCAGCGGCAGCAGTGGGTCCCCCGAGCTCAGCACCCTGCGGCTGTCCGAGCAACTACGGGAGAAGGAGGAGCAGATCCTGGCGCTGGAGGCCGACATGACCAAGTGGGAGCAGAAATACTTGGAGGAACGTGCCATGAGGCAGTTTGCCATGGATGCCGCCGCCACGGCCGCCGCCCAGCGGGACACCACTCTCATCCGACACTCGCCCCAGCCCTCGCCCAGTAGCAGCTTCAACGAGGGCCTGCTCGCCGGCGGCCACAGGCAGCAGGAGATGGAAAGCAGGTGCAGCATGGCAGGCCAGAGGGTGGCTCCTGAGGTCAGGGGCCAGGGTGGGGGGGTGCTCATGTCCAGTCCCTGCCCAGTCCTTGGTCCCTGGCCAACAGGGCCCTCTCCCCACATAGCTCGGCCGTCCCTCCTGCTTCTGTCTGACCCCATGTGCCAGAACTGCATGCATTCTTTCTCCCAGAAATGCGCATCAGGTCCGAAGTCTCACCAGGCTGTGGAGGTGTTGGATGCTGTACCAGCTCTAGGCTGCTTCCTTGCCCCTGTGGAGGACTGCCCTCCAAGGACAGGGGCTGTGTCATCACCAAGGCTGTGTCATCAGATCCTTCTGGCCAACCTGCCTCTGCTGGTGTCAGCAGGGCCCTGGCCCCCGTGGTCTGGTGGTTTTTTAGCGCCTGGCTCTGAGAACATCAAATTCCAGAGCTGTGATGACAGTTCCAAGTGTCTTGCCTTTTTTTTTTTTTTTTTTTTTTTTTAAGATTGGTGTATTTATTTGAAAGGCAGAGGAGCAGAGAGAGAGAGAAGGGAAAAAGATCTTTCATTTGTTGGTTCACTCCCCAAATGCCTGCAGCAGCCCAGGGCTTGTCCAGGCCAAAGCCAGAAGCCCAGAACTCCGTTAGTGTCCCTCGTGTGAGTGGCAGGAGCTCAAGCACTTGAGCTCATGTCCAGTCCTTGCCCAGTCCTTGGTCCCTGGCCAGCAGGCCCCTCTCCCATGTAGCTCGGCCGTCCCTCTGCTTCTGTCTGACCCCATGTGCCAGAATCGTGAGCCTGGCTGCCTCCCAGGCACATGAGCAGGAAGCTGGATCGGAAGCAGAGTAGTGTGCGCTTGAAACGCCCTCCAAAGCGGGACGCTGTGCTGCCACACACACCCCACAGCTCTGAGGTGCTCCAGGCCGCTCTGGGCCCCTGCGGGAGGAGGGCGGGTGTGTGGTTCTGACCATGGGGCCGGGCTCTCCTGCAGGTTGAAAGTGCTGCACGCTCAGATCCTGGAGAAGGACGCCGTGATCAAGGTGCTGCAGCAGCGCTCCAGGAGAGACCCTGGCAAGGCCGCCCAGGGCGCCCTGCGGCCTGCCAAGTCTGTGCCGTCCATCTTTGCTGCCGCCGCGGCAGGGGCCCAGGGCTGGCAAGGGCTCCCGTCCAGTGAGCGGCAGGCAGATACCCCTGCCCGACTGGCTACAGGTGAGTGGAGGTGGGTGGGTGGCACATAGGAGCCAGGGCTGCCCCACCCCTCTCCCAGGGGAGCCTGCCCATGCGGTGGCTCCCGTCACCCCATAGCACACAGCGGTCCTGTCCATGTGAACAGGGCTGCTCAGCCCCGGGTTGCTTTTCCATCTGAGGAAAAGTGGAGCTCCCCATGCAGGGGCACCTTCTGGGCAAGCCCCTTCCTCACCTCCCATCCAGCAGATGCCACAGAAATTCTGGAAGCTCCATTGTGCAGGAAGGGCCGCACCACTCAGAACATTCTGGAAGCAGTGCATCCTCATAGTTACTCCCATTTAGAAACAGGAGAATTTGGTCCTCAGAATTGTCAGAAACCCAGAACAAGCACATTCGCCCAAGTTCCCCAGTGGGTGCAGCTAACTTGGGGTGTTCCTTGTTGGAGCCACTTCCGGAGGCAAGGCAATAACCATCCTGCCCTTCCAGCAGACAGGGTGCCCGTGGAGGAGCCTGTGGCTGCCACTCCCCTCCCTGCCCACGCCAAACACGGGAGCAAGGACGGGAGCACCCAGACAGATGGCCTCTCGTCGGACAGCACCCCTGCCTGCCTGGCCCCAGAACCCGACAGCCTTCTGGGGTGTGGCAGTGGCCAGAGGGCAGCCTCTCTAGGTAAGACGGCAGGGTTCCGGGTGGGCACTGGAACACCCAGGGCAGCTCAGGGGGAGCCCTGCGGGAGGAGGGGGGTTCTTGCTCACTTGTGTGTGAGCAGTAGGGCCGGTTGGGTTGAGTGGAGAATCCCAAACCCTGATCAGAAACAGATCCAGAACCCAGAAAGAAAGCACCAGACAGGAGGCCATTTCTCGGTGGCCTTCCTTCCAGGCTGCATGGCCAAGCTGAGTGTCTTAAGATGGCCGAGCTTGGCGAGTTAACTCTGCTGGCGTTCTCCAGTCCCTAAGACTTTTCTTTAAAAAGAATCCGGGAAGGAGAAATCGGAGAAGAGGCCTTTTCTTCCCCCTCCCCCCCACCTCCCTGTTCACATTCGCCTTTGCATATTTGCCTGGGCCTCATGATCCCAGCAAACCACAGGCATGAAAAGAATGCTGTAGCCTTCCTGCCTCGGGCCTCAGCTCGGCTCTCTGCAGCCAGGTCAGAGTTAGAAAGAATCGCATGGTCCTCTTTGGAACCTGGTGTTCTGGGAACGGAGTGTCATGCCAGGTTGGCTGAATTAGGGGGACCTGGGCCATACAGGTGGCAAAGTTGGTGAAGAAAGATGCTGACCTTCAAATGCGCCAGGAATTTAAAGGAGCGACTGGTCATGTGCTTCTGTGTTGCCTCTTCCCCAGACTCCGTGGCCACATCCAGAGTTCAGGACTTGTCCGACATGGTGGAGATACTCATCTGAAGGAGGCGGTGCCTGGGGGACCCTGATGGAGCCCTGCCCTCCCCTGCGTGCTCGGCCATTCCCACGGCCCCGCCCACTGATGTTCCCCCCTGTGCCCCAGCCATCGTCTGTGTGGTCCCTGGAGCTCGGGCAGGGGGCTGGGAGAGACCGGAGTCGGCCTCGGGGATTCAGCTCCTTCCTTGCTGCTGGAGCGGCGATGCAAACTCAGAGAGCTGAGCCCCCTCTGCCGGGCCCGGCCATCTGCTGGTTTAGGAAGCTGATTTCAAGATGGCCGCCCACAGACACCGGGTGGACTGGTTTGACGGTCAAGCCAGCGGCCTGCTCCTCTGGCTGAGTCTGGCCCCAGCCACCCTCCCAGGCTCTTCTGGTCCTCGCTGCTTCCCTGGCATCCCGTGGGTCTTCGGGGGTCTTGAGTGGGAGCCGCAGCATCATCGCTCCCCGCTCGATGGGCCAGGAGCCAGTGTGCAGATTGTGTGTGGTCCCCTTTCCCGTGGAGCAGAGGAGTATATCCATGGGGGTGCTTCCGTGCCACCGCTCCCAAACCCCAGCCGCTGTTCTCCGGTTTTTTCTCCTCCATGCGTGTTTGACACTGGTTGAGCCCACTGCTCAGTGCCCACAGGATCCCTGCCACCAGCCTCCTGCAGAGCCTCCCCAGCTCCTCTGTCATGGGAGGTTGCAGGGAGCTGGGTGGTAAATGCTGAGCCACCCACGCGTGGAAGGAGCCGCCCACGCGTGAACTTGGGTGGTCTCCTCTCCCCAGGGCATCGGCTCCCTCCGGGGCAACTGGAGCAATTGTCTTGAGCTCATGCGTGTCTGTTCCCAGCGGGGATTGGGAGCAGGAGTGACATTGTTGGCGACTGGTTGAGAGCTACAAGATGTGACTCGAATCGTCCTCTGGACGGAGCCCCGTCACCCAAGAGGCTGGCTCCTCAAGCTGCCGCTGCCCGGCGCCCTGAAGCAGTCCAGGCCCTCTGGGCTTCGGGCGCAGCGTCCCCAGTGGGAGCCAGCGAGCAGCATCAGTGACTGACTTCTGTCTTACCAGAGTTCCCGGCTCAGCCCCCCAGAGCAGTGGGTGGGGATTAGCGGTTTGGTCTTTACTGTTTTTAGTTCTCCTTGGATCTTTGTTTATTTCCTTTGCTGTTTTTAAGTCCTGTATGTGTTGTATTCCCATGGCTCCCTGAGTTTCCTTTTTAAACATTTGCATTTGCTGGACAATTGCATATTTTTTTAAAAAGTTCCCCATCCCTGTTTAAAGCTGAAAACTACATTTGGTTCATGTGCGTTGTTTACAAAGCCAAAAGAAAAAAGAAAAAAAGGCAAAAAAAATATTGTGAAAGAAGAGAAAAAAACACAACAACTTAATATATTTTGGATTAATATTTGGTATTTCTTTTAAAGTATTTTTTGTGCTGTGAACGTTCTCTGCCAAAGACCATGGTGTGTGTCTGTATGTTTAAGTTATCGTAAATATTTAAGATGTAAACCTGGCTGTTTTGTTATGCCATCCCTGGGCCAGGATTGGTGCTGCATTCCACTGGGTATAACAGTATTTTAATAAAAAAAAAAAAGGATTAAAAGTGACGCGAGAGACTGCTCGGAGAGGGGCTGAGGGTTTTAGGGAGGGAGGGCAACCCCGTAACCCATCCTCTTCAAGGACCCAAGACAAATCCTGGGGATCTTGGGAGGCTGCATTCAAGGGAGAGATGTCAACTCTTCCCCTACTCTCAACTAAGGTGATTCCCAAAGGCTGGGGGTATAGGGAGAGTCTAGCCACGGCGACCTCCCCAAGTAGAAGTCCTGGCATGTAGCCTTGCCAGGGACCAGGCACCATGCTTGCCCTCTTCCTGGGCGTGCACAGAGGGTGGCCAAGTGCATGGCGTGCTGTTGGACACGTGTCCCTTTGCGATAGCATCACCACTCTTTCCCGATGCCTGGAGAAAGCATATTGCACCAATTCAAGAGAAAAAACCGTTCTCAACCTGTAATGTTCTTGTGTCGGGGACACAGCCCCCGCCCTGTGCTTTCACAGGTGTGGCCACACACACCCGAGGTGCTCAAGGAACATGGGACAGACGGGCAGAAAGCGACCATGAGGCAGCTCCGGGAGCTACAGGGCTTTCCCCTCCTCCCAGGGCTGTGGGTGAAGAATCTTCAGGGCAGGTGTGGGCACTGAGCAGCCACTCTGATGAGTAACCAGGCTTGGAGTCTAGACAAGGTGTCGTCCCCAGCTAGCTGCTCTGCCCACAACAATGGAGCCAAGCAGGTGCAACAACTGGAGGCATCTGGAGACTCTGCCTGGCAGCTTTGCTGCTGGCCATGGCCCTGTGGCATGCAGAGAGCTCTGGGTAGGATTCCCCAGGCAGCCCAATGCAGAAGCAAGAGACCAGCCCCACGGCCAGCCTCCACCCAGCACCGTAGTCTGCCCCCTGCCACCTGGGGGCCTGCCTTCCCCAACAAAGAGCCTCCACTGTGTGAATAGGTTGCCCACTCAACAATGGGGCTCCTCACCCCTCAAATGCACCTTCCTGGGCCAACCAGCCCACAGCTACATTTGTAAGTTGGTATCCGTGACACAATGGCAGTGACTGTGGCAGGGAGTTCCAAAGAATGGGTCAGCAGAGAAGTTCCGGGCTGACTCGACATGTCCACCAGGAGCCCTGGGAAAGCAGCTCAGACCAAAGCATCTGGAATCTCGTCTGTCACCTTCCTATGTGCTCAGAGAAACTGCTCTCAATGTGCCCAGCACGTGTCCTTGCAGGTGTATTTGTGTGTGCATACGTGCACCTGTGCACCTGGCCCTGCGTTCCAGAGAAACGTGCGAGTCTTCTGGCTGCAGGGCCCGGGGGCTCTTGGGCCACGTGGTCACCATGGGTGAGTGGATTGCTTAGTGTGCTTTGAAAGGCAGCCTAACCAAGTGCTGGAGCAGGTGGAGAGATTGGGCAGGCCCTGGGGAGGGAGCTGTTTGTCCCATGTGGCCAGATACCTGTGAAGGGGAGGAAGAGATCAGAGGCTGGGTGAGCCCTTAGGAGGTCGAATTCCTGTTGGAGGAGACAGCTGCAACCTGCCTGCCCTGCCCCTGCCCTGCGCCTCCCCCAGCAGGACTGGAGAGCGGCTCAGAGGGGGCCATACTCGGCTCCAGGTTGGGAGCCTGGCTGACCCAGCCTCTCTGCTCTCTCACCTCCTGGTTAATTGTTAACTTCTTCTCTGACTTGAGCATGTGCCAGGTTGGAGAGCTTGGTGAAAATGTGCCAAGTCCAAGGCAGTGAACTGGGGCCCAGGGCTCACTCAGAGAGAGCCAAAGCCGCTTGACTGTCCCCAGTCCCCCCCAGCTGCACAGGAATCCTGCCTGCAGCGCCACTCTGTCTCCTGGCACCAGTGCGGACCTGCTCAGCCCTGGCTGCGTGTGACCCACCCTGCTGGACACGGTCCAGACACCCCAGCACGGAGCATGCCCTCCCGGGCCCACCAGGGTGGATCCAACACATGTGAAAAGCAGCATCCTTTATAAATGAGATCGAATTCACATTCCATAAAATCCACCCTTTTGAAGTGTACAACCCGGTGGTGTTTGATATCACAGCGTCCCCTTCAAGCCAGCGGTCAACCAAGGGTCATTGCCAGATGTCCCACCAGTGGGCTGGAGGGACGCAATTAGAAGTGTAATTAGGTCTCATGTGCTCACACTTGTGGGCCGTATTTTTCAGGATGCAAATTTCTGTAGTTGGTGGTCTCCTTCCACCCATCCAGAGCCCAGCCCCTCCCAGCTGCGGTGAGAACACTGCTCTGAGCTGGAGCCCTCTACCTTCCTACTCCCAAAGCCTCCCGGCTAGGTCCTGGCCTGAGGTTTGGGAAGGAGGCCCACGCACCCTGACCCCTGACACACTCACCGTGGGCTCAAGGTCTTCAAGCTGGAGCAAGTGCTAGGTCTAGTTTTATGAAGCCCAAACTTCTCTAAGAAAAAGAATACAGCAGCCAGCGCTGTGGCACAGTGGGCAAAGCTTCCACCTGTGGCACCAGCATCCCGTATGGACACCAGTTCGTATCCTGGCTGTTCCTCTTCCAATCCAGCTCTCTGCTATGGCCTGGGAAAGCTGTAGAGGGTGGCCCACATGCTTGGGCCCCTGCACCCATGTGGAGACCCAGAAGAATCCCCTGGCTCTCGGCCATTGAGGCCATTTGGGGAGTGAACCAGTGGATGGAAGATCTCTCTCTCTCTCTTTGTCTCTCCCTCTCTGTTGGTAACTCTACCTCTCAAATAAATAATCTTAAAAAAAGAATACAAAATGATGAATTTGCAACTGGGGAGAGGCCTGCTCAGGTGAATCCACCAAGGCACAAGCTCGGTTACATGGCTGTGAGTCCTTGTCCGGGCCCTGGGCGTTGTGCCCCGCAGCGGAGTGAAGCTCTGGGAAGGGCCCATGGCAGGTTCATCCTCACCTCTCCCAGGTGTGACTTGGTGCAGGAGACCTGTGGAGCCACAGCTGTTCTCCCCGGGGGCAGAAGGGCAGAGGGTATAACTACTCTGGGTACCCATTGCAACCCAACCCCCTCTTTGGACAGAGGTGCCACGAAGGGGATCTGGGGTCCGGGTAAGGGGCTGTCACCCCAGAGACTGGACAGCAGCACTGAGTAGCTGGCCCGGACCCCATGTCTGCACCCTGCCCTCATCCTCCGGGCAGGCCCCCCCGCCCCCAGCGCCCAGCCAGGGTCGGCTTGCTGGGTGCCCTGGAGAGCCGCGCTGCGCACCCCTGACTGTGGCAGGGACACACTCCTCTCCTTGGAGGCCCGCCTGCCAGCTTGCAATTCCAAGCCAGCCAAAGGTTGCGATCTGCCCCTTGCGAGGCCAAAGGCTCACATTCCAGGGATGTTGGGCAACAGGGTGGCTGCGTCCCTGCCCAGGTCCGCCTCTTCTTGCCTCACGTTGCTCCCCCTCCCCCCTTCCCCCCCTTTCTAGCCCCAGGCAAACACCACCCTCCCCCCCCACCCCCACCCCCGCTTGCTCAATGCCACACACCACGGAAACCCTCACCGCCCATTGCATCAGCGGCAAAAGACCAAAATCTCCTCCATCAAGTGCCTCGCGGCAGAGACCACAGCTAAGGTTCGCCAGGGAAGCACAGTAACCTTTTTTAACTTAAAAAGGTAAAATAAATAAATAAATAATGAAAGGCCTCCTTCTTTCTCAAAGGTTTAGCTCCTCTGCCCCAGCACAGCAGGCTCCTCCTTCCCCCTTGATGTCACGGAGGTTTGGCGCGCGCCTGCCACACACCCAGCACTGCACAGAGATTCATAAGGCAGCCTGCATGCCCAAACACTTCTTTGTCCCCACCACTGGTCTGAGCCCCACGCCCCGTGCCTGCCCGGCCTAGCGCAGGGAGCTCATAAGCATTGCAGAAATGAATGCTCTCCACAAGGTCTGGCCCTGGTTGCTTCCCCAGCCCCGGCTGCTTCCAGGCCCTGGATTCCATCTGCCTCCGGTGTCACCCAGCAGGTGGTCGGAGGGCCCTGACTACCCCGTCCTCTCTCTCCTCCGGCCTCTCTCTCTCCTCTGTGGCCTTCGCACATCCCACTCCTCTCCCCAGGAATGCAACACCATCCTCGCTTCTCTGCTGCTCCTGCTGGAGGGCTGCTTCCTTCTGCCCCTCCACTTCCTGGGAGCTCCCCCAGGCCCGAGCGAGGGGGGCGGGCGTAGCCGCGGACTGCAGCAGCCCTTGCTAGGGAACGTGCGTCTATGGCTCTGCTTGGCTGAGAAGTGGGCCACAGGTGAGAAAACCTAACTGACGTTTCCGATGACACAGAGGTTGATTCCTTGTGCCCCATGGCTCTGGACACAGCCTGCACAGGTGCCCCTTAGGATGTTTGGACCAGAGGAGCCAAGCCCCTGCCCGCGGGCCAGAAAACGTATTCACTGGAGATAGAGAGGAGGAAGGGGCCAGGGCCAGTGGAGTCTCCGGGTCATAGGAGGAGAAGCTGAGCTGGAGGGCTTTCACCAATGTGGAGGAGAAGGAGGCCGTGGGTGTGCAAGCCCAGGACCCGCCCTGCTGCATGGCTGGCCCCTGAGTCAGGCCCAGGTGCTGATGGCCAGGTGGGCCTGGGCCAGACCCAGCCATGCAAACAGCAACAGGCAGAATGAGAACTCCCTCTGCCCCCAAGAGAGGGGCTCCTGCCAGGAGCTGCTGCTGCCCGGCCCTGCCAGCCCTGGGCACCCCCTGGGAGTAGGCCCGCGGCAAGGGTGGAGGTGGGGTGAGGGTAGGGGCCCATTACATCAGGGCAGCCGTCCCCAGCCATGCGCTGGGGTATATAGCTCCTAAGAACAACTCACAGGGCTTCCAACCCAGAGCAGGGTGATTGGAGCGAGGCAGGGTGAGGGGAGGCCCTCCCCGCAGGGCCTCCGTGTCCTCCCCAGGAGCCAGCCTCCCTTCCCTGCCTCCCTGGAGGCAGGAGCAGCACAGGCCAGGGAGAGGAAGGAGGTGGGTGGCGCCTTCTGGGGAGCCCTGGCCCCTCCTGTTCCCAAGGTCACAGAACAGGACCCCTCCTGCACCCCGAAGGAGGCTGGCCTCCGGAGCTGATGGAAGCCTCAACTCAGCACGCGGCCGGGAGGCTGGCCTCAGCCTGCCCTTCCTCCTGCAGCCCTGTGGCTGGCACCAGAACAGCGGGGCTAGGCCGAGTGCACGTGAGTCAGCCTTTTCCAGCGTCCCCAGGCAGAGACAGGCATCCCCCAGGACCGCCTCTAACACACGCACTCACGCAACAAATAGCCACGAAGCACCTACTGTGCGCCGAGCTCCAGCTCAAGGCGCTGGGGCAGCGCTGAGGCTTGAAGCAAGCAAAATCTGCACCCCGTGGAACTGACACTCAAGCAGAGGCACGGGGGGCAGAGGCGACGGGACAGCTACAGCACCCGTGGCGAAGGCGCCTTTCCTTCCCTTTTCATATGTTGGCTGGCGAGGCCGCATGGGGATCTCAGAGCCTACGAAAGGAGATGACTTGGAAAGGCAGACCTCACACCCATGAGCCTCCACCTGTAGACTGCTAAGCGCCATTATCAAGATGCCTCCACCTGGTGGACACCAGGATTTCCTGGACAGACCAGCGTCAGCACAAACCTGAAAGTCTGCCTGATTGTCAATGGGCTGTGCTCATTTCTTCTCCAACCCCTACCTGCAGCTCCCCCCGCCCTCTAAAACCCTCTCTGCCGGCTTGTTGGGTGGAAAGAGCACATTTTGTATCTGGAGGTCACACTTTCCCCGAGACGACCAGCTTCTCGCAATCAGCTCTTTTCTCTTAGCAACTGTCTCTGGTGAGCTGGCTGTCCAGCGGTGAGCAGTACAGGACAGCTTAGTTAGGCCAGTATGTATCACTAGATCAGTGATCCCCTAGCCTTCTGGGGTGAAAAGCTAGTGGTATTTTTTTTTTAAACTGCAGTTGAATTTCTGGGCAACATCATATTGCCAGAGACACATTAGCACCTGCCGATGCTAGGGTGTGGACATTTGCAAATGCATACTCCCCATTTCTGTATCCATGTCTTTAAAACATGATTTATTTTTATTTATTTGAAAGGCAGAGAGAGAGGGAAGACAGAGAAAGAGAGAGAGATCTTGACATTTGCTGGTTCACTCCCCAAATGGCTGCAACAGCTGAGGCTGGGCCAGACAGAAGCCAGGAGCCAGGAGCTTCTTCTGGGTCTCCCACATGGGTACAGGGGCCCAAGAACTTGGGCATCTTCTGCTGCTTTTCCTAGCTGCATTAGCAGGAGCTGGATCAGAAGTGGAGCAGCCAGGGCTTAAACCAGCACCCATATGGGATGTCGGCGCTGCAGGCAAGGGCTTAACTCACTGGGCCACAGCGCATGTGCCCATGTTGTCTCCTGGTGCTGCGTGACAAAGTGACAAGAACTCTGGCGGAAAACAGGAGGCGAGAGGGACTAGGCGCTTAAAGCAAGCTGGTGGGGCAGGAGCAAGCATTGCCATTGTAGGGGGGCGGTTACTGAGAAGGTGGCGTTGGAACAGAGAATCCCCGTTAGGTGAGGGAGTGAGTGCATCTGAGGAAGGCACGGTGCGGACAGGAACTTCAGTGAGAGAAGAGATCTCTTTAGTGTGGGCTTTGGCTGGTGGACTCCTCCCTGAGGGGCTGGGGCAGGGGCAGGGGCAGAAGAGAGGGGGCATCATGAGGCACATCCTTGGGCAGGCCAGCCCTGCCAAATCCCGCACAGCCTGGGTCCCCGAGTGGTGCCTGCACCCTACGGGGTCCACATCCCCCCAGCGCTGCATGTGCAGCCTCAGAGCCCATCGGGCCCTTCCTGGAGCCAGTGGCGTCCTCCGGGAGGCCACAGCTACCCTTGGCTTGGCCTCCTGCCTCCCTTCTTTCTTTTCTTTTTTTTTTTAAGATTTATTTATTTATTTATTTGAAAGTCAAAGTTACACATAGAAAGAGAGGTAGGTAGAGGGAGAGGTCCTCCATCCGCTGGTTCACTCCCCAAATGGCCCCAAAGTCCGGAGCTGCACTGATCTGAAGCCAGGAGCCAGGAGCTTCTTCTGGGTCTCCCACGTGAGTGCAGGGGTCCAAGGACTTGGACCATCTTCTACTGCTCTCCCAGGCCACAGCAGAGAGCTGGATCAAAAGTGGAGCATCCAGGACTTGAACTGGTGCCCATACAGGATGCTGGCACTGCAGGCAGTGGCTCTAACCGCTCTGCCACAGCGCCAGCCCCTACCTCCCTCCTTTCAACACCTGATACAAGGCACCCAAGACACAGACACAGGCAACACCCTTGGCAAAAGGACACAGCATGCTGTACTCCGTGCAGCTCCCTCCAGCCTTGAACCCAAGAGCTGCTTTGAGCCCAGGAAATGGCTTCGGCCCCTTCCTGTGTCCACAGAGGTGTGGGGGTGGTTGTACCTGGATGGTTTGCGTCTGCCGCCAGTCCTGGGCAAGTGCGTTTAGATGGAGCTTCCTCCTCCACTGAATGCCCCCCTTCCTCCCACACCTGCACATGTCACACACAGTCACACACACACTTCCACACCAAACATACACACAGGCATGAAATATACTCACTGGCTCTGCCACACGCATGATGCCCTCAAAACATCCAGCACAACCCCCCAGGCACACGACATGAGCGTGCAAATTGAAGCACAAACATGTGCATCCACACACATGTTCTTGTGGACCTGCTCCACACTCACACTAAACACACGGCCTGCACACACACTCATTTCACGTGCACTCACCCTCCTTGCAAAGCATTCTTTATTCTTGTTTTTTTAAAGGATTTATTTTATTTGTCTGAAAATTAGAGTTACAGAGAGAGAGAGATAATCTTCTATCTGCTGGTTCCCAGGTTCCAAAGGCAGGGGCTGAGCCAGGCAGAAGCCAGGAGCCTAGAACTCCATACGGGTCTCCCACATGGGTGGGCCATCTTCCACTGCTTTCCCAGGCACATCTGCAGGGAGCTGGCTCAGAAGTGGAGCAGCTGGGACTCGAAATGAAAAACCGCCGCTCAGATACAGGGCGCCAGTGTTGCAGGCAGCAAATTAACTACTGCACCACGTTGCTGGCCCCAGAACTGTCTCTATTCTGAGCAAACACACAGTGTATGCAGTGAGTGGCAGCCAGGTGCATGGGGCAAAGTTCACTCATGCGTCGAGGTGGTCCCACCAGCACAGTCCTAAAGGAGCAGGCAGTAGCTGGTCCCCCACACCAAGGGCAGGGCTTGGGCAGGAGCCTGCTCAGAGCTACTGGTGGTGACTCAAGGCCAGGAGCAGACGACCTTGTGCATTTCCAACAAATAGGTCACTCTGACGAGAAATGCTGGCCCACACGTGGGGACCTAAGGTCGACTGGGAAAGAGGTGGGGAAAACCCAGCCATCACGGACAGCAGGTGTTAAATGGGTGTTGCCTTCTCACTGCAGCCTGAGTTAGCTTAGGTCTATGTTGCACTGTACTAACCTAATAGGGAAGTGGATGTCAGTGGCAAATGTTCTCCCTGGGTGCAGCCGAGCCTGGGAGAGGAAGGGACAGGATCTTAGGAGGGGCAACAGTGCTGGGAAGGACCTGGGAGGCAAGTGCGCACGTTGCTAATGCTGTTATATTTGTGCTGGGTGGTTTTTGCATATTATCTCCCAGGATATATTCCTTCCAAATTTTCATTTGTAGTAAGAGCTGTGCCCAGGAAGATACAGATCCAGGGGCTGGTGTTGTGGCACAGCAGGTTAAGCCATCACCTGTGACACCGGCATCTCACTGCAAGGTGCAAATTCAAGTCCCGGCTGCTCCACTTCCAATCCAGGTCCCTGCTAATGCGCCTGGGAAAGCAGTAGAGAATGGCCCAAGTGCTCTATTCGTTGTGTTGCTCCCTTGTATGGAGGCTTAGAGGACTTAAATAAGTCACTCCCAGTCCCCAGCTAATAAGGGCAGAGCTGGGATGTGAACCAAGGCCTGCCTGACTCCAGAGCTCAATGCTTTCTGTATTTCTTTTTTTTTTTTTCTTTTTTTTATTTATTTATTTTTAACTTTTATTTAATGAATATAAATTTCCAGTATACAGCTTATGGATTACAATGGCTTCCCCTTCCCATAATTTCCCTCCCACCCGCAACCCTCCCCTCTCCCGCTCCCTCTCCCCTTCCATTTGCATCAAGATTCATTTTCAATTCTCTTTATATACAGAAGATCAATTTAGTATACATTAAGTAAAGATTTCAACAGTTTGCACCTACATAGAAACACAAAGTGAAACATACTGTTTGAGTACTAGTTATAGCATTAAATCAAAATGTACAGTACATTAAGGACAGAGATCCCACATCAGGAGCAAGCGCACAGTGGCTCCTGTTGTTGACCCAACAAATTGACACTCTAGTTTATGGCACCAGTAACCACCCTAGGCTGTCGTCATGAGTTGCCAAGGCTATGGAAGCCTTCCAAGTTCCCCGACTCTGATCATATTTAGACAAGGTCATAAAAGACAGGGTGAGGATAGTAACCAATGATCCTAAGAGTGGCATTTACCAGGTCTGAACAATTATACAGCATTAAGTGGGGAAGAGGACCATCAGTACACACATGTTGGGAGTAGAGCCATTGGTGGTAGAGTAGAGGTTATGATTACAAAGGAATGAGGCCCAAGTGCACTAGACAGGGTCTAGAACAAAGGACAGAGTCATTATTAGAGGAGCTAAGAAAGGTGCTGTCTAAGCTACAATTAAGTTTTCTGATTGAGAGGCAAATAGAACCTAATAGAAGGGGCTTGATAATAATCTGGTGGGCTTTAGGCCTTGTAAGTTAAGAGGCCCAGACCTATCTATCTCTTCACATGGGGTATATCCTAAGGGAGGTGTGAACCTCCTAGGGGAAGGCACTCTGTTGACTTTCATTACTTGGCTGGCCTGGGAGGAGAGCTGGCCAGGTCAAGGCAGGTGGCATCTCTAACAAGAAATTTACAGTTCTGCCTGCAATGTTGCTGACCCTACTTGACCATACCCTCAGCTGCAGTGGTCACTTTGGAAGTTGGGCTGAGTGAAGGGCTTTTCAGCTTGGAGCCAATAAGATCTGTGGCTCTGACCTGGGCATCCTTCGACTCCAGGGCAGGTCCATTTCCAGTGATCCAACTCTTGGCAGAGCTGCCAGGGCTCTTCACAAGCTGACTTCTGCTGAAGCCCAGGCTTACCACATTGAAAGCCACTGCAGTGGACTGGCCTGTTGGGTCTCCTTGAGGGCAGATCACCGTACAGATCAGCCGTTAATAGGCCTGCCACCCATTGCTTCTGATGCCGAGCTTTCTTTTCCTCCTGGTTTGTGTTAAAGCAGACCAGAGGATGCAAGTCAAGGGAGTGCCCATGTCCCATCTCTAATCTTCGGTGGCCTGAACTACAAGTCTATAGTCACAGGCATGTTCTGTAGTAGTTTTTCTAAGGTAGACAATGCCCATGAGGAAAATTATATTCTCACTTTAAAACTTTCTTTCCCTTTGGTCTGAAAGGGAGGTTTTTTTTTTCTACTTACTGTATACTTCGCTGATGGCGATGTGAATCTAGCTATGAGATTATTATTTAAGCTCTTATTTTGGCTATGCTATTACAGAAAAATGTTAGCCATCTCTTATAAGGTCTAAAGATTAAATTGTGCATCCTACAGATTCCTTCATAATAGAATTAGTTCCCTACCTTGAAGAGAATAGAGAAATGAAAGAACAAGTTGGGCTTAGAATAGAGAAATGAGGGAGCAAGTCCTAGATCACTTGCTGACAATAGCAATATTACATAAATACTTAGCAAACCGTTTCAACCCTTAGATAAGAACTTAATAAAACATTTACCAGAAGGTCCAATGCCTTCTATAAATTTTAAGAATCATGTATTTGAAAACACCTCTTAAATATCTAACATGGTGTAGTTTGTTTAACCAGTAAACTTAAGCACAACCATCTAAAATGTTTTTAGTTTCTTTCTACCAACAAGTTTAAAACATATGATACACAGATTCAGGTCACACACATTAAAATGTATCTTTGATTGATTTTAGCAGCTTAAATTTATGGACAATCTTATCTACAAAAAGCCTGCAGCTTTCTGTATTTCTAAAGGTAAAGCAGAACTTGGATTTTAAACTGTGCCAAATGAGAGGAGTCTAAAGAGATGTGACGAGTGAAGTGATGTGGTGTCCTAGAGAGGATCCTGCAACAAGAGGACGTTGGGGGAACACAAGATGTCTGAATAAATACAGGCTTCGGTTCAGGGTAATGAATCAGTACTGGCTGTTAACTCTGACAGGTGCCAAATAAGAAGGGAAGCTGGAATGGGACATAGAACTTCTTTATTGTTTTTTAAAGACATTATTTTATTTATTTGAAAGAGTTACAGGAAGAGGTAGAGACAGAGAGAGAGGGCTTCCATCTGCTGGTTCACTCCCCAGATGGCCACAATAGTCGGAGCTGATCTGATCTGAAACCAGGATCCAGGAGCTCTTTCTGGGTCTCTCACACACAGGTACAAGAGACCAGGGACTTGGACCATCCTCTAGTGCTTTCCCAGGCACGTTAGCAGAGAGCTGGGTTGGAAGTGGAGCAGCTGGGACTTGAACTGAGACTCATATGGGATGCCGGCACTGCAGATGGTGGCTTTACCCACTATGCCACAGCGCCGGCCTCCCCCTCCCCAGGAACTCTTTATATTATCTTTGTAACATATCTGCAAGTCTAAAATTGTCCCGAAATAAAAGCCTTCTTAAAAAAAAACACACACACACACAATACCTTGCATTTTTTCCAGGAGCAGGAAGCAGCATTTAATTCACACTCCAAAGGGCAGCCCGTGCAGGAGGAGGGGTTTCTGGGAAGTTCCTCAAAATGAGAGGCTACACGGGCTTTGCACGCCAAGTCTCCATCGCCCACCAACTGGGAACATGGGCATTAATCGCAGGGCTACGGTTACAGTCACGGCCACCAGAATCCTCCTCTGTAACGGTGGGAGGCAGCTCTGGGGCTCTGCCTGCTGCTCTGACCTTGTGGCCTGGCCGGGCTGACATCCAGTCAGCGCGCGAATCTCACCCTTCTCTTCCTGAATAGATCCCTCGGCATTTTATTCTTGTGAAGACTACTAGGAATGTAATTGTTTTCTTGATCTCATTTTCTGTTTATTTCTAGTGTATAGAAATAAACTTAATTTTGTATACTGATCTTGTATCTTACCACCTCACTGAATTTATTTATTTATCCTGATAGTTTTTAAAGTGAATTCCTTAGGATTTCCTATATACAAGGGAGCTTCAAAAAGTTCATAGCTAGCTTCCTTCTAATGTGTAACAGGAAGCAGCAAGTGATGACCCAAGTACTTGGGTCCTTGTCACCCAGCTCGGAGATCGGGGTTGGATTCTTGGCTTGGCTTTTGCTTGGCCTAACTCTGGCTGTTGCAGGCATTTGGAGAGTGAAATAGCAGATAGGAAATTTCTCTCTTTCTTTGTTGTTCAGCTTTCAAATAAATTTTTTTAAATTCAAATTATGCTTTTCCCATGAACTTTTTGAGGACTACCTGTACAGTATAGAACTATGGTGTCTACACTCACCTCTGCATTTTGAATCTGGCTGTCTTTCATTTCATTTTCTTGCCTAAGTGCTCTGGCTATCACCTGTAGAACAAGGTTGAGTAGAACTGGAGGGAACAGAGATGCTTGTCTCATTCCTGATTTTAGAAGGGGAGCATCCAATTTTCATCATTTTTTTTAAGATTTATTTATTTACTTGAAAGTCAAAGTTACACACAGAGAGAAGGAGAGGCAGAGAGAGAGAGAGGTCTTCCATCTGCTGGTTCACTCCCCAATTGGCCACAACAGCCGGAGCTGCACTGATCCAAAGCCAGGAGCCAGGAGCTTCTTCCTGGTCTCCCACGCAGGTGCAGGGGCCCAAGGACTTGGGCCATCTTCCACTGCTTTCCCAGGCCATAGCTGGATTGGAAGTGGAGCAGCTGGGACTCGAACTGGTGCCCATATGGGATGACAGCACTGCAGATGGCGGCTTTACCTGTTATTCCATAGTGCTGCCCCCCCCGATTTTCATCATTAAGCATGATGTTAATCTCTGCATGTCTTTTATAGACGCCCTTTATCAGGTTGAAAAACTTCCTTTCTATTCTTGGTTTGTTGGATGTTTCCACTCTGAAAAGCTTTGGATTTTGTCAAAAATCCTTTCTGCGTGGGTTTTGTCACCAGTTCTGTTAACATGGTGCGTCCCGTTGGCTTCCAGATGTTAAGCAACCTTGCATTCTTGAGACAAATCCCACTGGATCATAGTATGTAACCTTTTATAGGTGTTACCGGGTTCCCAGTATTTTTCCACCGGAACAGATACTGTTTCCAGAACAGATACTGGTCTGTTCCTACGCCTTCTAGAACTGCCGGGTGTAGAGAGCTTGGTGAACCCCAACAAATGAACGAAAGAAGCATCTATAAAACGCAGGATCTCATGAGCCTCCTAAGAATTCACTAGACCGGCGCCGTGGCTTAACAGGCTAATCCTCCACCTTGCGGCGCCGGCACACTGGGTTCTAGTCCCGGTCGGGGCACCGATCCTGTCCCGGTTGCCCCTCTTCCAGGCCAGCTCTCTGCTGTGGCCAGGGAGTGCAGTGGAGGATGGCCCAAGTCCTTGGGCCCTGCACCCCATGGGAGACCAGGAGAAGCACCTGGCTCCTGCCATCGGAACAGCGCGGTGCGCAGGCCGCAGCACGCCTACCGCGGCGGCCATTGGAGGGTGAACCAACGGCAAAAGGAAGACCTTTCTCTCTGTCTCTCTCTACTATCCACTCTGCCTGTCAAAAAAAAAATAAATAAAATAAAAAAAAAATAAAAATAAAAATAAAAAAAAAGAATTCACTAGAAATAGTGGCTGCTGTGTTACTGCAGACACCTGAGTGCAAAACCCAGCAAACCCTAGAGGCAGGGGAGGCTATGAGAAACCCAGACTTGGGATGAAACCCTGAGTGAGTGAGGGAGGGAGGGAGGGAGGGAGGGAGTGACACTGGGCAGTGTGGTCCACTTTGGGTAAGGGTATCTCACCTGGGGCTCAAACCAAGAGGCAGGAGCTGATGGGGCCCGGAGGCCTCCCTCCGTCTGCAGGTTCCTCCAGCCTGGAGAAAGGTCTCAGGGTGGTGACATAGGGTCCAGGGCTCCCGGGAGGCAAGCGACAATGGAGGAATGAGTATGCTGCTGACAGCCGGGCCTTATTGCTGCGGTCAGCGTGGGGATTTCTGGACCCCATGGGAGCCAAGCCCATCTCCTCTGAGAGGCCAGCCTTAGTCTAATAGGAACTTAGTTCACTGAAAACAGGGATATTAATCTGAGCTCTTGACATGTCGCGAACATTCCATGAGAAGGTATAGACTTCTGATGCCTGGCGTGGGGTATGTGGGGACAGCCAGACGCCCTTGTGGCTGTTTCCTTTACGATGTTAAAGATCTGGCAGTCGGGGCCAATGTTGCGCACAATGGGTCAAGCCACCACGTGCAGCGCCAGCATCCAATACCAGCGTGCCGGTTCCAGTCCCGGCTCCTCCACTTCTAATCCAGCTCCCTGCTGATGCGCCCAGGGAGGCAGCAGCAGATGGCCCAAATATTTGGGTCCCTGCCACCCATATGGGTGACCTGGATAGAGTTCCTGGCTCCTGGCTTCAGTCTGGCCCAGCCCCTGCCATGGTGACCATTTGAGAAGGGAACCAGTGGTTGGAAGATCTCTCTTCTTCTGTCTACCCAAGGCCTCCAAACTTACCCCAGTTGCTCTGTCTTCCAAATTAAATAAAGAAATCTTTAAAAAAAAAAAAAAAACTTGCAGCCATCTCCCAGTAGGTGCCACCCAGAAAGCATGGGGTGGCCCCAGGAGGCAGGGCACCAGCCTCACCCCGACCGGGGCACGGGTGACAGCTTCTCCAGGAGCATCAGCAGAGTTTTCCTGTGTGTTGCTTTGGGGACCGAGACCTCTCTGTCCCTACCATGTGTCAGGTCAGCCTTTGACCCCCTAGACTGGGGACTGCTCAGCCACAACACAGACACACAAGAGGACACCGTAGGAACAAAGCTGAGCACAGCCAGAGAGCTAGGGGCAGTGGCCCAGCCTGCCAGCTGCAAGGATGGATGACGGGTTCTTCCCTGCCCATGAGCTGGAGACGCCTCCCAGGATTCTGGCATCAGGCCTCGAGCTCCTTATCTGCTCCGTACTCGCCGGGTCTGAGCAAGGCTGTGAATCCTCCAAGCACGGATCTGCTGACTTTCTAACAACTGGGGTGCTCACAGGGCCGGCCTTGGGGCATTCCCTCCAGAAGCGGATCAGCAGGGCCAGCCAGGCCAGGGCTGCCCTCCCCGCAGAGACCACAGGCACTGGCGATGGCGAGACCGTGAGCATCCATCCACAGCAGACTCACAGCTGCAGCAAATGGAAGCTGTCCACACAAAGACGCTCACTATAGCATTACTTTTTGTTTTTGCTTTTTAAGATTCATTTATGTATTTGAAAGGCAGAGTTGCAGAGAGAGAGAGAGAGAGAGAGAGAGAGAGAGATCTTTTGTCCACAGCTTCACTCTCCAAGTGGCCACGAGGGTCGGGGCTGAGCAAGGCCACAGCCTGGAGCCTGGAGCTTCATCCGGGTCTCCCATGTGGGTGGCGGGGGTCCAAGCACTTGGGCCGTCTTCCTCTGCTTTCCCAGCTGCATTAGCAAGGAGCAGAATCAGAAGTGGAGCAGGCTGGGCTCGAACCTGCATCCAATATGGATGTCCTAGGTGGCTCCTTAACCCGCAGCCCAATGCAGGCCCCTGCAGCATTGTTTAAAACAGTGAACCATCGAAAATAACTTCAAGGACCAGCTGCAGGAGACAGATAAATTGTGGGTCAGCCACGCACGGGGAAAGATTCATAGCTCAGAGTTTTCGGTTGGCTTTTAAGAAGAAGGAAGCTGTTATCCAACAGTAAGACGACCAAGAAGCTCCAATGGAAATAGTGCGGATGCTCAGCTTCTCTTGAACACGGCTGCCCGAGGCCCTCATTGCCGCTTAGCGTGACTCTGGCTGGAGTGAGAAGCCCCTCCAGGTGGCCGAGTCGCTCACACACTTCCCGCTGAGTCTCGGCCAGCGTGGGGGGTGGGCCTGTTGTGCACCCTCTTCCCGGGCCTGGATGAACCCTCCTGAGCCCTCCGGGAGCCAGGACAAACATTGCCTGTCCAGGGGAGAGTTCTCGATGACGTCCTTTCGCGAGTCTTCGCTGCTGGCACTAATCAAGTATTCGTGACAGCTCTCCCTCAAGAGGAATTCCACTTAATAAACGCGGGAGGAATGAGGAAACACAGAGCACTGTTAAGACATCAGGTCTCTGAAGGCAAGACCCACCCAACGATGTGCAACTGAGCAGATGAAAGCTTAAGAAATGTGGCTGGGGCGGGCGCTGTGGTGCAGCACGTTAGGCGGCCACCCGTGAGGCTGGCATCCCGTATTGTGGTGCCAGTTCCAGTCCCAGCTGCTCTGCTCCCAATCCAGATCCCTGCTAAGGTACCTGGGAAGCAGCTGGTGATGGCCCAAGTTCTCAGGCCCCTGCCACCCACATGAGAGACCTGGGTGGAATTCCAGGCTCCAGGCGTCACAGCAGCAGCTTAAGCCCCTCTACCATGACACTGGCCCAATTTTGTAGCTTTTGCAATTGCAATACAGGTATATGGGATGTCCATCTCAGGGGAAGCTGGGGGAAGGGTACAGGAGGATGCTCCACATTGTTTTTGCAGCTGTTCTGTAAGAATGAAATAACAGTATTTAAAATTATTTTTTTTAACTGTGTGTTACTGTTTGCTTGATGAGCAGGTCCCCTGCTAGCCCCTTGGCTTCCTGAGGACGGGGCTGTCATTTTCTCCTGGGATTATGTAAAGTGCATGACATGCAGTGGGTAGTCATAGATCCACAGTCACTGACATGGAACTGTCCACATGCAGTTATGCAAAAAATGTAGAACACAAGGGGTTGGTGCTGTAGCGTAGCAGGTAAAGCCGCCACCTGCAGTGCTGGCATCCTAAATGGGTGCCAGTTTGTGTCCCAGCTGCTCCACTTCTGATGCAGCTCTCTACTGTGGCTTGGGAAAGCAGTGGAAGATGACCCAAATTCTTGGGCCCCTGCACCCGCATGGGAGACTGGGAAGAATCTCCTGGCTCCTGGCTTCAGATCAGCGCAGTTTTGGCTATTGCAGTCATTTGGGGAGTGAACAGCAGATGGAAAGCCTTTCTCTCTCTCTGCCTCTCCTTCTCTCTGTGTGTAACTCTGACTTTCAAATAAATAAATAAATCTTTTTAAAAAATGTAGAACATGAAACAGCACAGATGGTAAGATCCCATTTTTGCTGTGAAAATTATGTGTCAATATTTGCATAAATGGAGACTATAAAAGGATTTAATTTCTTAAAAAGATCTGTTTATTTGAAAGACAGAGTAACAGAGAGAGAGAGAGAGATCTTCCATTCACTGATTCACTCTCTAAATGCCAACAGCCAAGCTGGACCAGGCTGAAGCCAGGAATTCCATCTGGGTCTCTCACGTGGGTAGCAGGTGTGCCAGTACATAAACATATCACCCACTGCCTCCTGGACACACTAGCAGGAAGCTGAATCTAAAGAGTGAAGTAGCTGGGACTCAAGCCAGGAACTCAGATGGGATGTGGGTCTCCCAAGCAGTGACTGAACCTGCTGTGCCACAACACCTGCCCCTATTAATGGATTTAAAAACGAAATGTTGACAGCATCTACCGCTGGAAGATAAAGTTATAAGGCAGTGTTTCTCTTCTTCTCTTTACTTTGCTGTATTTCCTAAACATATTTAAAGTCTCACAAACTATTTTTTAAGATGTGTTTATTTATTTGGAAGTCAGAGTTACTGAGAGAGAGATGGAGGGAGGGAGAGGGAGACAGAGACAGAGGGACAGAGAGATAGCTCTTCCATCCCCTGGTTCACTCGCCAAATGTCTGCAATGGCCAGAGCTGGGCTGATCTGAAACCAGGAGCCAGGAGCTTCTTCCAGGTCTCCCACGTGGGTGCAGCGGCCCAGGCACTTGGGTCATCTTCTACTGCTTTCCCAGGTGCATCAGCAGGGAGCTGGACCAGAAGTGGAGCAGCTGGGAATCAAAGCGGCCCCATATGGGATGCCGGCACTACAGGTGCTGGCTTTACCCACTATGCCACAGCACCAGCCTCACAAACTAATTTTACATGCAGGAAAAACTAGTGTGCATATACCACACCCTTCATTTCAAAGGAAGCCCTGAGCACTGTGCTCCTGTGTGCAGTCTCAGGGTGCTGTGTGTGCACAGACCTGGAGCCTGTCCTCAAGGGCTGGCAGAAGGAGCAGGTATCTCAACCCTGGAGAAGATGCCCAGCTGTGTGGTGACTGCAGCCAGTGCAGGAACAAGGAGCTGGAAGGTTGGGTTGACGCCCCTCCACACTCAGCGTCTCCATTCAGCCTGCTAGCACTTTTTGAGCAAAACTTCAGAATTAGTGTATCAATTTCCTAACAAGTTACCACAAACTTACATGGCTTAAAGCAACAGGAAGGGACCTGTGCTGTGGCGTAGCAGGATAAGCCATCTCCTGCGGCGCCAGCATACCATACGGGTGCCAGTTCAAATCCTGGCTGCTCTGCTTCCAATCCAGCTCTCTGCTATGCCCTGGGAAAGCAGTAGAAGATGGCTCAAGTCCTTGGGTCCCTGTACCTGTGTGGAAGACTCAGAGGAAGCTCCAGGTCCCCGGCTGCAGATCAGCCCAGCTCTGGCCATTGCAGCCATTTGGGGAGTAAACCATTGGATGGAAGCTTGTTTGCTCTTTCTGCCTCTCTGTAACTCTGCCTTTCAAAAACAAACAAACAAACAAAAACAAGGACTTGTTCTTTCACAGTTCTGGAGGCTGGAAGCCGGAGGCCAAGGCGTTAGCAGGGCCATGCTCCCCACAAAGGCACCAGGGAGGAATCCTTCCCTGCCTCTTCCGGCTGCTGGTAGCTTCTGGCTGTGCTTGGCATTCCTTGGCTTACCGCCCAATCACTTTAATGTAGTTCTGTCATCACATGGCACTCACCCCTGGGTACCTCTGTGTCTCTACCTTCAAATCTCCTCCTCCTATTTTTTTTTTTTAAAGATTTATTTATTTGTTTGAAAGGCAGAGTTACTGAGAGAAAGGGAGACAGAAACTGAAAGAAAGAGAGAGGGAGAGATCTTCCACCTGCTGGTTCAGTCCCCAGATGGCCACAGCAACCAGGGCTTGGCCAGGTCTTTGAAGCCAGGAGTCTGGAATTCCTTCCAGGCCACCCATATGGGTGGCAGGGGCCCAAGTACTGTAGCCATATACTGATACCTTCTCAGGTGCGTTAACAGAGAGCTCGATGGGAAGTGGATCCAAACAGGCACTCACACAGGGATGTCGGTGTTGCAGGTGGCAGCTTAGCTCCCTGAGCCACAGAGCCTCCTCCAGCTCACTCTCTCTCTCTCTCTCTCTCTCTCTCTCTCTATATATATATATATATATATATATATATATATATATATTTATTTGAAAGTCAGTCACACAGAGAAGGAGAGAGAGAGCACGAGGTCTTCCATCCGCTGGTTCACTCCCCATTTGGCCACAACAGTGCTGCGCTGATCCAAAGCCAGGGGCCAGGGGCTTTCTCCAGGTCTTCCCATGCGAGTGCAGGGGCCCAAGGACTTGGGCCATCCTCTACTGGTTTCCTAGGCCATAGCAGAGAGCTGGATCAGAAATGGAGCAGCTGGGACTCGAACCAGTGCCCATATGGGACGCAGGCACTGCAGGCGGCGGCTTTACCCGGTATGCCACAGTGGCGACCCCAGCTACATTTCCTATAAAAACATTACTTATCAGATTCAGAGATCAGCTTAAACAAGCCTGATCTCAGCTTATCTTGATTACATCTGCCAAGACCCTCGTTCAAACAAGGTCACATTTGAGGGACCAGGGTTTACCACTTGAACACATCCTCTAGGAACGACACAATTCACATATCCTCGGGGGGGGGGGGGCACAATTCAACCAAGTACAACTAGGAACTGCCCTGTGCTCATTTCGGTGCTGTGTCGTAGCAGTAAAGACACCACCTGTGGCGCCATCCCATATGGGCACCAGTTCAAGACCCAGCTGCTCCACTTCCAATCCAGCTCCCTGCTAATGGGCTGGGAAAGAAATGGAAAATGGTCCAAGTGCTTGGGCCCCTGCACCCACATGGGAGACCCGGAAGAAGCTCCTGGCTCCTGGTTTCAGATTGGTTCAGCTCCACCATTGCTGCCATTTGGGGTGTGAACCAGCAGAAGGGAGATCTCTCTCCCTCTCTCTGTCTTTAACTCTGCCTCTCAAATAAATAAATCTTAGAGAGAGAGAGAGAGAGAGAGAGAGAAAGGGAGGGAGGGAGAGAGGGAGGGAGGGAGGGAAGACGATCCCTGGGAAGAATACTAACTGGCCCAACCCGAGTCAGCCCACAGCCCTGGAGCCACCACCGTGAGGCTGATATCCACAGAGCATGTGGGTGAAGGGTGAGGAGCAGATCCAAGGGGATGGCAGACGCTGCTCTGGGCAGGTGAAATGAAGCTGGTCCATGAGTGAAAACATGAAGAGTGAGGCAAGGGCTATGCGCATCCTTATAGGCGATGGTACAACTTCTGGGGTTTGCAAATCACTCTGACAGGCTCTTGTAAAGCCCTGTGAGCCGGCCAGCACCACAGCTCACTAGGCTAATCCTCCGCCTGCGGCACTGGCACCCCGGGTTCTAGTCCCAGTTGGGACGCGGAATTCTGTCCCGGTTGCTCCTCTTCCAGGCCAGCTCTCTGCTGTGGCCCGGGAAGGCAGTGGAGGATGGCCCAAGTGCTTGGGCCCTGCACCCGTGTGGGAGATCAGGAGGAAGCACCTGGCTCCTGGATTCGGATTGGCGCAGCATGCCCAGCGCAGCACGCTGGCCGTAGCGGCCACCTGGGGGGTGAACCAATGGAAAAAGGAAGACCTTTCTCTCTGTCTCTCTCTCTCTCACTAACTCTGCCTGTCCAAAAAAAAAAAAAAAAAAAAAAAGCCCTGTGAGCCAACATTTCAGACATGAGGAAACAGCAAGCTGGAGCCACACCGTGCATAACACGGCCAGGATTCCACCTCCACAGGGCGCCGTGGACGGATGCCCTCAGAGCTTCTCCTCCCACACCAGCGTGGGCAGCGTGGGCAGCGTGGGCAGCGAGGCCGCTCCCGAGCAGTTGCTGGAGCAGAGGGCAAGCGTTCTCCTGGGCGGGAGGGAGATGGTGAGCTCCAAGCCCATGCCTTCTTCACCTTTTTTTAAGGATTTATTTTATTCATTGGAAAGGCAGAGTTACAGAGAAAGAGGGAGAGAGGCAGAGAAAGAGGGAGAGAGAGCGAGAGAGAGAGGAGAGATCTTCCATCCCCTGATTCACTCCCCAAATGGCTATAACTGCCATGGCTGAGCCAGGCTGGAGCCAGGCTGAAGCCAGGAACCAGGAGCTTCTTCCAGGTCTCCCACATGGGTACAGGGCCCTAGCACTTGGACCATCCTCCACTGCTTTCCCAGGACATTAGCAGGGAGCTGGATTGGAAGTGGAACAGCCAGGACACAACCTGGCACCCATATGGGACATGGGTACCACAGGCAGAGGCTTATATGCCATAGCACCGGCCCCTCTCTGTCTCTCTTAAATACTAGCAAGCACATACTTTCTGTTTGTTTATTGTTTATTTATTTGAGAGAGAGAGAGAGAGGTGAAAACTCCTGTGTATTGGTTCACTCCCCAAATGCCCACACCAGCTGGAGTTGGACCAGGCTGAAGACGGAAGCCCAGAACTCAGTCCAGGTCCCCCACATGGGTGGCAGGAACCTGACTGCTTGGGCCACCACCACTGCCTCCAAGGGCCTGCACTGGTAGGAAGCTGGGATCAGGGGCCAGAGGCAGGTGTGAAGCCCAGGCGCTGTGATACGGAATAGGGCATCTTTTTTTTTTTTTTTTTAAATATTTATTTGAAAGTCAGAGTTACACAGAGAGAGAAGGAGAAGCAGAGAGAGAGAGGTCTTCCATCCTCTGGTTCATTCCCCAGTTGGCCGCAACAGACGGAGCTCAGCAGATCTGAAGCCAGGAGCCAGGAGGTTCTTCAGGGTCTCCCACATGGGTGCAAGGGCCCAAGGACTTGGGTCATCTTGTACTGCTTTCTCAGGCCACAGCAGAGAGCTGGATTGGAAGTGGAGCAGACAAGACTCGAACTGGTGCCCACATGGGATGCCGGCACTGCAGGCGGCGGCCCAACCCATTACGCCACAATGCCAGTCCCAATGGCATTTTTACTGCTAGGCTAAACGCCCACCTCATGGGGAATTTCAATGTGAAGATTGTGACAAAGCAGATCCGGGGCCAGAGAGCTCTGGAGCAGTGGGTGGTGGTGACTGTCCCCACGAGAGGAAGCAGAGTGGGGCAGAAGCTGCCACTGGACCCCAGCACCGTGTCAGCCAGCTGTCCCTGAGACCCAACACACCCTCCTCTTCCTGAGAGTGTAAGACTTTTCCCAAAGAAACTTTCTCTGTCTGAACTTGTCGCCAAAGGAATCTTGTCTAGGACAGATAGTTTGTTCAACATTTATGGAGCAATCCTGTCTGCCAAGCCCTGGAGACAGCGGGGAGAAGCCCTGGGATCTTTTCTGAGAGGTTGTAGCCTAATGGGGGTGGCAGAGATGACAACAGGGCAGAGCCACGGTCACAGTCCAGAGCCCACATGTTCTGCTCTGCATGGCCAAGTCCACCCAGGCCTCACAAGCTCTGTGGGTGATCTTCCCAGTCCTGGAGGGGAGAGTGGGCACACTTTAGACAAAGCCATGCTAGACTGTGCGTGCACACAGGATAGAGACTGAGTCCACCTGCTGGGGACAGAGGCGTCTCCTGGAGCAGGGCCCAGGTGGAGAAGGATCAGGGTCAGATCAGACAGGCCCCAGGGAGCAGGCCGGGGAGTATGGCTGCAGAGGGCAGATGCTGGTGAGCCGAATCGTGGGAACCTGGAGGAGCAGGTGCATGAACAGAGTCGCAGAAGCTCAGAGGTCCGCTCACGGCGTGCCTGGGCAGCTGCCCAGTCTCCCCCATAGGCTTTACCCTGCACCCGGAGGTGGCCTGTAAGTCAGAGGGGAGGCCAGCCATGCAGACAAGCTCAGCCGGACCAAGCGCCCCCATGCCTGGACCGTGCCGCAGCCTCTCTGCCAGGCCCACTCCCGCTCAGCAGCGGGCACAGCCTAGCGAACTGGGGGTGGGTGATGCTGCTATAGGTGCCATTGCCCCCTGCTCCCATGAGAGCCTGGAGCATGCTGCCCTGGAAACAAGCGCATCGACTCACAATCTCAAAAGCAACAGGGAGCTCTTTGATTCAGAGTCTGGAAGGCGGGGACCGCCAGGGAGGCCCCCTCAGCTATCAGGGCCCAGAGGGTAGCCTCCTTCTGGGGTTCAGAGTCCTTCCTCCCCCAAGCAGCTCCCTGAGCGGCAAGCACCATGCTGGGGGCTTAGCACCAAGCAGAAGGACAGCCAAGCGGTCAGCCCCTGATGGGGGCTCAGAGCAGAGGGACTGTGTGGACGCATATTAAAACCTGCGGCCGTGGATCAGTGGGCACCCTGGAAGCCATCAGGAGGTGGCGTGAGCAGGTAGAAGCCAGAGAGCAAATAGCCAGAGAATTTGCCAAGGCTCAGACCCATCTTAAGGGTGCTCTGCTAGTTAGAGCCCTACCTGCCCAGCTCCCTCACAGCCACTGGCTTGGCTCCTGCAGTAACAGGATTTTAATTATCTGCCTACCAAACCATGAGAGAGACCTGAGGACGGGGCCTGGCTGTCCAGGCTGCAGTCCCAGCCTGGGCCCGGCGCAGGGCAGAGGCAGGTGGCCGGGCAGGAGTTGCTATATGGACAAGGGACCACCTAAGAAGCTTTCGCATGCACCTTACTTAGCGGGGCTGGCAGTGGTGCTGGGGCCAGGGCGGCTCCAAAACCAGAGGACAAGCTCTCAGAAAAGGCCACAGGACCTGCAGCCAGCTCACAGAAGGAGGCTTTGGTCTGAGCCAAGCTCGGGAAGAGGATAGAGACGTGTTAGACTGGACTGCCCTGCTGAAGGGAGGATAGTGACACAGGGAGGTAAAGGCCTGGGGTGGGCGGAACCTGCAGGTGTAGGGGCTCAGGGTAGAGAATAGAGCCCAAGGGGCTTATTAGAAGATGCCTAATGGGCACAACACAGAAGATGTCAGCTCCAGCTGACCGGGAAAGTGCCAGAGTGGCCAGGGCCCTACGCCAGACTCAGTGAGCTCCCTGGAACGGGATGGCTGTGGCTCACACTTAGGAAGGCTGGGTGAGCAGACCCTGGGGGGATCAGGCTGGTGGGCACAGCCTGCCGCTGAGCCTCCTCCACGATGAGATTGCCCTGGCGACCCCCGAGCTCCCTTGGTGCTCCTGCAGAGCCTCAGAGGCCTCCTCCGTCCGCACGGCCGCACTTACTGGCGGAGTTTGACTATCTGCCTCCAGCTCACTTGCACTCCTCGCAGGCAGAGCTGCGGCACCACGTTCAAGGGGGCACTGGAAAGAATGCTTAGATCTGTGGTCCCTGTCCCTGACCACCCCTCGCACCCCTCCTTCCCTTCTCCTGTGGGATGAGGACTGGGTGGTCCTTCTGCTGCCTGTCCCCAGACCCCAGGGCACAAACACCTCCCTCCAGGAGCAGAGAGGAAGGGCCACACAGACTGCCGCTCACCTGTGGATCCCCACCCTGCCCTGGGCAATATCCGGACGGGGATGTGGTGCCAGCTGCACTGGGTCCAAGGCACCTGAGCCTCCCTGGCAGAGGCTGAGTGAGGCTGTGGTTGAGATGAGGGGGACAGGTTTCAGCAGCACTGAACAACCCAGAATGCCTGGTAGGCGATGGGAACAGGGAGCTCTGGGTAGCTGGTGAGGGGCCAAGGCCCAGGGTGGGCCCCCATCTGAAGCTTGGGATGAGAAGCAGGTGGCAGCATTGACGCAGGTGCAGGTGAGCATAGGGTTCAATATGTGCCCCTAGGACCTTCCAGCTTGGCCAGACCAGACCAACAGGAAGCCAGGGCTGGCAGGGTTAGGCCAGGTGAGGAAGGCTCATGCCGGGCCTGGATTCCTAAAAGGGGACTCCATTTAGGGAGAGCCAAGGCCTCGTGGTCACGTTTCCCCCATGCCCAGGGTTTTGGGTGTGGCGAGCCTAAGCCTACTGTCTCCCAGGGTCATTACCCAGCACGGCATCTCCTACAGCGGCTGCCCCCAGGGGCAGAGCTGCCCACAGGCATCCTGCTGCCCGCCCTGGCTGCCTTCCCTGCTCTCCACAGGTCACTGATGGGAGCTTGAGGCTGGAGCTGTGAAAGAAACACCAGCATGCATCACACTGCGGGCCTTGGGGTGGAGGGTGCTGGGGCACCCCGGGTCAGCGTACCGCTCTTCCCAAAAGGCAAACCTGACCTGGCCCCTCCCAACTTGCAGCCCTTGCCCAACTGTGCGGGTGGCCCTGCGGCTCTAATAGCAGGAGAGAAGCCTGTGCAGTGGGGAGACACGCACTTGGCCGTGGGCTCCTTGTGCCCCCAATGGAGCCGCTGTCTCCAAGGAGCCCAGTTGGGACCCTGCTGATCTGGACCACAAGGCCAGGCAGGATTTGGAGGCCACCCCTGCTTTGGGCTGTTTGTGTATTCACTCTGGTGCTGTCCTTTTCTGCTTGCATTTGGAAGGGGTTTGTTGTTGTTGTTCTTAAAAGATTTATTATTTATTTGAAAGGCAGAGTTACAAAGAGAGAGGGAGAGACACAGAGAAAGAGACCTTCCATCCCCTGGTTCACTCCTCAAATGGCTACAACTGCCAGGGCTGGGCCAGGCCAAAGCCAGGAGCCTGGAACTCCATCTGGGTCTCCCCTGTGGGTTGCAGGGGTCCAGGCACTTGGGCCATCTTCCACTGCTGTCCCAGGCACATTAGCAGGGAGCTAGATGGGAAGTGGAGCAGCTGGGACTCCAACTGGTGCTCGTAGGGGATGCTGGTGTCACCGGCAGTGGCTTAACCCCCTGATCCACGGTGCTGCCCCCAGGAGAATTGTTTTATTGTTGTTATTGTTGTTGTTAAGGTTAATTAATTTATTTGAAAGGCATAGTTACAAAGAGGCAGAGACGCTGAGGCTCAGGAAGGCAGTGGAGGATGGCCCAGGTGCTTGGGCCCCTGCACCCACATGGGAGACTAAGAAGAAGCACCTGGCTCTTGGCTTCGGATCGGCACAGCGCCAGCCGTAGTGGCCATTTGGGGAGTGAACCAACGGAAGGAAGACCTTTCTTTCTGTCTCTCTCTCACTGTCTAACTCTGCCTGTCAAATAAATTAAAAAAATAAAATAAAATAAAAACAAAGAGACAGAGACAGAGACAGAGTCTTTCATCCGCTGGTTCACTCCCCAAATGACCACAGCAGCCAAAGCTGAGCCGATCTGAAGCCAGGAACCAGGAGCTTCTTCTGGGTCTCCCACGTATATGCAGGGTCCCTAGGACCTGGGCCATCTTCCACTGCTTTCCCAGGCCATAGCAGAGAGCTGGATCAGAAATGGAACAGCTGTGTCTCAAACCAGCGCCCCTGTGTGATGCTGGCACTGCAGGCGGCGGCTTTACCTGCTACACCACAGCACCCGCCTAGGATGATTGTTTCTGGAGTAGAGCTTTTGCAGGACCTTGGATAGGCCTCCAGCCTTCACAAGAGACTGCTCCACACTGTGCACATGGCCTGCTGCTTCGAACCACCTGTGGGTCAAGGAGAGACACTCTCCCAGATAAGAGAGCCACTCTGGTCACAAAGGACCCCCCCAGGAAGGGGTGGTATTTTATCATAAGGCATGGATGACCAAAGAGCGAAGGGCAAAAGCAGAGCACAAAGGAAGGAGCCACGGTGCTGGGAAGTGCCAGGGCCATGGGGACTGAGGCTGGGGAGAAGCCGGGATATCTGCTGGTGCTGATGGAGGACCCGCCAGTCATGCAGGGTGTAGACTTGGATCCAGGGACATCAGGGTCATCAAAGGTGCAGCAGTGACTTCATCAGATCCGCAACAGGGTTGGGCAGTGGGATGTCCACACCCCGTATCGGAGTCCCAGGTTCGAGTCCCAGGTACTCTGCTTCAGATCCAGCTTCCTGCTAATGAGCATTCTAGGAGGCAGAAGGTGATGGTTCAAGTGCTTGCGTCCCTGTGCCACCCATGTGGGAGACCCTGATAGCGTCCCAGGCTCTTGGCTGCTGCGTGACCCAGCCCTGGCTGTTGCGACCATTTAGGCAATGAACCAGCAGGTAAGAGATATCTCTCTCTCTCTCTCTCTCTCTCTCTTTCTTTGTACCTCTGCCTTTCAAATAAAATGAAAACAAACAAAAAAAATTTTTTTTAAATCCACACACTGTTGCAGCCTGAGTTCACTCCCAGCTAAAGGATTCCTGGCATTCCTGCCTCCTGTCTCTCTCCTATGCTTTGTGCCAGCTCCAGCTCAGCCCCGCCCACCTCCTACCTCAGCCTTTCCACCTGGAGCCCTCCTGACCTGGCGTTTCTGTCACCCTGGGCCCCTGTTGACGGCCCCACACTGCCCTGGCCTCCGGCAGGGCTCCTGCCCTCGCTGCAGACGCCCGGGCTGAGCCATCAAGGGCAGTGGAAGAAGGCGGCAGGAGGATGCCAGCAGGTGGCCCCGCGCCAGAGGGCACAGGGGCTCTCTCTTCTAGACCCCACCTGCTCTCCCGGCCAGCTTCCGTGGAGCACCGGCCAGGTCAGATGCGGTCCCTAGGGCCACCTTGACCGGGATGCCCCACACATATTACGTTTCCAATAGGCAGGTACCCAAAGCTGCCTGAAGAGAGAGGATGGAGACAGAAGGGGCCCGGCCCCTGGCATCAGAGCGCAGTGGCCTGCTTTCCCGCCCTGTCCTCAGCCAACCTAGAAGGCCTGCAAGGCCTTGCCAAGGACAGCTCCACACCCCCCGCCCTGGACAGGGCTGGCGCAGGCCTGGTGCCTCCATGGCTCCCATCGACCCGTCCGTCCCTTCCTGGGCTGGGCCTTTGATGGGGCTTCTTTGACCTTGAGGAGATAGCTTCTCCCCTCTCCTGCGGTCAGTTCATGCCAAACTCAAGAATGGCTCTTGGAGGTCAGGCCCCCACCCTACCCCCGCCCCCAAATACCTACTGTGTTGTCAACTCTCTCCTTGGAATTCTCTCCTCGGGCTTCCAGGAAGGGCCAGGGGCCTCGGAACCTTGTGAATCTGCTGTCTGATTCCCCGCTGGCATGTTAGGCATTTTTACAATTGTTTTAAAATTCCATTATCTCAGCCTTCTGAACAGGCTCAGTGACTCCTGCTGACTGCATACGTGACTGGCCACCAAGCTGTCCCCGCTGCCTCCCATCCCCGGGATGCCAGAGAAGAGCCCTGGGCTGCCGGCTCCATGGGAAAAAACGCAGCACCTTGATAACAAAAACAGAAGCGAACGGTCTTGGCCACACAGGGCAATCGTAAACACTGCTGAGGGTTCAAAGCAAAACAAAACTAAAATGACAGAGCCGCTGAGCTGGGAGGAGCTCCGAGCTAATTTTTACTCCTTCTTTCTAGCCAGCACTTACCACAAGTGTAATTGCACATGGGGCTGTGTTATTATTTGCTTAATTCATTCAACAAATATTTACGGAGCTCCCACTCTATTCCAGACACTGTTCTAGATGCTTGGGCTACCTAGGGACCACAGCAGGGACTCTGCCTTCCAGGGGCTTATGTCCCCTGGAGGGGCAGGGAGGCCAAAGACGACATCCTAACAAAATGACAGAACGGGCCAGACAGGGACCAGCACTAGAAAAACAGGTGCAGAAGAGCAAGGTAAAGGGGTCCTAGGAGTAAGACAGGTGTCCGCCCTCCAGAGTGAGCAGAGAAACCTCTGGGGAGGAATATTCCAGAAGGGTCAGCTAGAGCCGAGGCCTCCGAGGGCAGGCCAGAGCCAGGGCCAGCTGGCTGGAGCACAGCAGTGAGGAGGGAGTGGGTGAGGAGGTGGGGGGTGGTGCCGGGGCCGCTCACTGGGAGGACTTTCCGTGAGGATGCAACAGGGGGCAGGGCAGGGCAGGGGCATGGCGCCATGCGCCTTCATCCCGGGAGGGCTCCGGGAGGGCAGGGTGGGTGTGCAGTGCCAGGCCTAGCACAGGGTACAGCACCTGACAGAGCTCTGAATTCCCAGTGGAAGGGCAGGCATTCGGGGTCCCGGTTAAGATGCCGCCATCCCACGTCAGCTGGAGAGCCTGGGTTCAAGTCCTGGATCCACTCCCAGTTCCAGCTTCCTCCTAATGTGCACCCTGGGAGGTAGCAGGTGCTTGGGTCCCTGCCACCCACATGGGAGATTTGGATAGAATTCCTAGCCCCTGGCTTCAGCCAGGCTGAGCCCAGGCTGTTATGGACATTTGGAGAGTGAACCAGCAGGTGAAAGATTTCTCTTTCTCTCTTTCAAATACTTTTGTTTTAATTCCAGTGCAATGAAAGAATGAATCTAGGCAGTAGGCTGTGCCCAGCCATTCCCAGAGAGATAGGCCTGCAGGAACATCACTTTGGCCCCTAATTCCTGTCCGGGTCACCTGGGGAGCTTTTCAAAGTCCTTACTCCCAGACTCTTCCCCCACATCCTGATTCTCAAGTCCAAGTTGGGGGAGGTCCTAGGTGAGTCGGTGAGAAGCCTCAGCCTGGACATTCCCAGGTACTTCCCCACACTCCGCAGCCAGCATCCCACCCGTAATGAATGAACAGAGGTTTGTTGACTGACCCACGGATGGGTAAACACACAAATGCCACTCATTGAGGGTTCTTTTCCATTTTCAAGTCGGACCTTTGGAATTGTACAAGTAAGCAGCTTTCCAGAGAATGAGAGGAAGGAATGAGGTTCCACTGGACAGCCCCGTGCTGTCCGAGGGGCTGAGAGCAGAGGCACGGGGTCTTTGAATGTCCTCTCCACATGGGAGGGGCCCGCATTCCAGAGGCAGAGACACTGGGGCTGGGCGGGCACTGCGGTCTGCCTTTCCCTCCCCACTTTGCCCCATCTCAGCCCAGCTGGCTCACCCCAGAGCCTGGGGCCCCAGCTCAGGGCACCTGGGTCTCAAATTCCTGGCCTCTTGCTTGCAGGTGCCGGCTGCCAGAAATGTTTGCCTGTAAACAGTCAAAGAGCCCCCTTTTATCTTGACATACTTGGAATAAGCACAGCCATTTTCTTTCCTCTTCCCAGAATTCAATAAAGGCCGGGAATTCCACAAGGCCTCTGAATCAGCTCCGCTCTCTCCTTCCTCTGGCTTTCCCACCCCTCCTGCCCCCTGCAACCTTCAGAGGGCAGCCCCAGGATCCAGGGCTCTGCAGCCTGGCCTGAGGGGCCCTGGGCCCACCTGGTGCACCTCCCAGACAGGGCGACTTTGTACTCAGGAGAGCCAGGAGTGGGGAGGCAGAGACCTAGTGCAAGAGTCAGCCGGCCAAGGTTGACATCCGGGCTCTGCCCAGAGCAACTCTGGCCGATGAGCTGTGCTGTCTGGGCCTCCGTTTTCCTGGTGTCTAAAATGGTTGTGCCAATCATGTCTTTCTCTTGGAGTGGACGTGAGGATGGACGGATGACGCATAAAGAAAACGGTCATGTTTGCATTTTCGTTAGTATTGAGCACTTGCCGTACACCTGCCCCTGTCTGTGGCTTCAGGTTCTAGGGCTCAGACACAGCCACCACCACCACCCCCAGCAGAGGGGTAGTGGTAACAGGGGCCTGGGTGCTGCGTGATGCAATTAAACATGAGATTTAAAATAGAGGGGCAGGCAGGGGCCACCCTCTGCAAAGAGCTCAAGGCCCTTTCACAGAGGAAAGAGGCCTTGGAAAAGGTTTTGAGGATTGAGTAGGAGCCCTTCAGAGAGGCAAGATGGAAAGCAGGTCACAGATAGAGGAGAAAGCACACCCCAAGCCCCAGAGGCCCAGCCAGCAAGCAGGGTTTGGAAGTCCAGGGCTTAGGAACCTGAAACCGAAAGAGGACCAGGGCCAGAGGGAAGTCAGTGAGGCGGGCAAAGTCCATCCTAGAAGGCCTGCAAGGCCTTGCCAAGGACAGCTCCCTGCCCACTGTGCCAGGAGGACCCTGCTGGCCACAGCGGGAGAGACCTGGACTGCTCACAGCGAGAAGGTGGTGGCAAGTGGCCCTCAGGCTTCAGCCAGTGTCCTGCCACCTTCCTGATGTCCAGGGCTGGCCCAGACGGTGCCCGCTGTGACATTTCTCTGATGTTAGCTCATTTGTTAAAGCTTTAGTCCCTTCTGTCGCACCATTAATAAGATATGCTACTTCAATCATTCTGTTTTTTAAGATTTGTTTTTTCCTTTATTTGAAAGGGAGAGAGAGAAAGAGAGAGAGAGAGAGATCTTCCACCCAATGGTTCACACATCCAATGACCACAATGGCCAAGGCTGGACCAAGCCAAAGCCAGGAGCCTGGATCTCCATCCGGGTCTCCCACATGGGTGGCAGGAGCCCAAGCACTTGGGCCCTCTTCTGTGGCCTTGCCAGGTACATTAGCAGGAAGCTGGATTGGAAGCCGAGCAGCTGGGACTTGCTGCTGGCATCACAGGCAACAGCTTAATTGCTTAATTGGCAGCACCACAATGGCAGCCCCAATTCTTTCTTAACGTAGGTGAAAACTGTGCACTCTGAAAAAGGCAAAGTATGTATGCACTTGCCACTGGACATCACCGGTCCACTCACTAATAGCACCTGACCCAGGCCTGGGGTATGAGAGGCTCTGAGTGCAAGGAGATGACCATCAAAGGACACAGCATTTCCATTAGATGGGGTGGGGTGGGGGGAGTTCCAGAGATCACTTACAACCTGGTGATTGGTTAATCATGATATTCGGTACACCTGGAAATTGCTAACAGAGAAGGTTTTATGTGCTCTCACCATGAAATAAAGACAAATGTGTGAGCTGATGTATGTATTCATTAGCTTGACCTAGCCAATTCACAATGTGTGTGTGTGTGTGTTTAAAATAAGGGAGAGGCTGAGCCCAGGCCACAGCAGCAGGGATGGGAGAAGGATCTGCCCCCACCCCCCTTCTCCCTGCCCCTGCCTCAGCCTTTCAGGTCTTTGGGACTTTGAAACTTCAAGGCCAAGGTGCACACCACTGCGGCTGCTCTGAGAAGGAGCCGCCCCGCCCCTGCAGCCTACACTGCGGTCAGAGCACCCTGCGCACGCAATGCTCTGGGGCTCCAGCTCTGCCTGGGATGTGAACAGGCAAACGCACCTCCCCTAGAGCGGCGGCACTGCAAGCAGACCCAAGGATGACTCTGTCTGTCGCCTCCCACGTAGGGAGGTGGGTTGTGCACGGTTCCTGGAAAATGTGCCGGGGAGGGGAGCGAGAGGAGGAAGGAAGGAGAGTGAGAAGGGAGGAAACGCGCCGACTGATTGATGCTTACAAGAATCCTGTAAAGCAGGAACTGCTGGCCCCATTTCACAGGCAGAGAACCCATCCCAAGAGGCTGCCGGTCAAGGCCGTGTCTAAGTGAGAAACAGAACTCAGCTCCTTGTCCTGATCCATTTGAGTCTGAAGCCACCACTTTCTTGGAAAAGAATAAAGTCTTAATCACTATAGCATAGCAACCATTATGTATTTTTAAATCCCCTTCCAGTCATCTC
This sequence comes from Lepus europaeus, assembly GCF_033115175.1. Lineage (NCBI taxonomy): Eukaryota > Metazoa > Chordata > Mammalia > Lagomorpha > Leporidae > Lepus > Lepus europaeus. The sequence goes on from NC_084828.1 coordinate 147,392,600, forward strand.
TTGTTCCGGTGCCAAAAAACTCATACATCCCCCTTTTGTTCACTTAACATGGTATCGTGAGTATTTGTGATGTTGCTAAAGTCTTTACAATAATCACTTCTGCATGCTATTCCACCCTGTGGGCATCCCATGACTCCTGATCTTCCAGGCGGTGTGGACGTCTTTAAGGATTATACATGCTCCCCGCCCCCACCGTCCCCAGACAGGCTCCTGTGCCATTGAGTCAGGCTCTCACCCGCAGGATGACTACAAAGGTTTGTGGGTCACTGGGACGAGATCGTGCAAGGCTCTTAGAATCCCTCAGAAAGCCAAAGTCGCTCAGAAAAGCTATGCCTCTGCCTCCCTCTGCCAGTTCTGGCAGGAGACCACCCCCTCTTCTGCTCCACCACTGTCCTCATCCCCACCCACTGAAGCCATAGCCAGAGGAGGTATGGGAGGGGAGCGCCAAAGACTGGGTCAGGTGCAGCCTTGCAGCTGCTGAAGACAGCCCTATGCTCAGAGCCCCGGGACGCCCACAGGGCTGCAGCTCCATGACGGGAGCCAGACCCCTGCAAAGGGCCCAGGGCATCGCTTGGTCCCCCTTCCCTTGAGAAGCCCCTTCCAGAGAGTTCTCTGGCTGCACCCCAAGCTGGCGTCCGCTGGGTGCCAAGGAGGACCCTGGAAACAGACAGCCTCCTGGCGGGCAAGCAGAGGGACCTAAGCGTGCCCAAGGTGATGGCGGCAGATCACATTTTCGGGATGCTTTTCTGTTTTATCTGTTTGCAAAGCAGATATTTGGGCTGGCTGGGCTCAGAGTTGCTTCACAGTTGCCAGTCCCATGGGAAATGGTTCACATTCTTAGCATAGCTGGAGGGCTGTGAAGCAACAGGGAGGAGGAGGAAGATGAGCCACCACCTTGGCATCTGGGCTGCTTGGCCGGGTTCCCGTGCTGCCTCCGCTGCGCCACCGCCAGGCTGGACGTTCTCACCAAGCGAGGCTGGGGGAGGGGCCATCTCTGGGGGGCTGCCTGAGGAGAATCATCGCATCCCTCTGGCCAGCCCTGCACTGACAACGCCTTCCAAGCCCTTGGCCACAGAGCAGCCAGCTTCGGGCCTGTAGAAACGGGCCCCGGGTTGTGCAGCCGCTGCGATCCGAGGTCTTTTCTGGGTGTGTTGCTGTTTGCATTTCGTTCAGAGTCCAGAGCGCTAAGGCTGGCATGATGGAACCCCTGAAGCCAAGGCAGTCAAGCAACTTTTCAATAAATAACTGAACGAGAAGACCTCAGAGCCAGGACAGTTTATCCCCAGCCTGGATCGTAAACCCCAGGGCGGGGGCTCTTTCTCAATGGAAAAATCCCAGCATCCACTCTATTTCCCTTTCTTACAGCTGCCTGGATGCCTGGTGCCCTGGGGAACAGGAAGGTGGGGTCCAACCGTGCCTGCTGCCCATTCGCCATGGGGCACACTGGGCCTGGAACTGGGCTCCTGAGACCACCCAGGGCACAAAGGCTGCAGGGGCAGGCAGGACACGCAGGCGCTGTTCGGTGCCAGGCAATGCAGGCAGAGGACCTTCCCTTTTCTGGCTCCACCTCAGTGGCCAGCACGCAGGTCCCCTGCACCACAGGCAGCTCAGGGGCAGGTGCTCATGCATTGCTCCCAGGAAAGCTCCAGGACAGAGTCACTGATGGCAGAAGGAAGGCGAGGCCGGCGCTGTGGCACAGGAGGCTCCCTTGTGACTGCCCCAAAGTGGAGCAGGCAGGAAATTCCCCTGGGAACCTGAGGCCAGGTGTGAGTGGGATTTAAGAGGGAGCCAGGGCCCCGGGGTGGGGTGGGGGTGGGGAACGAGAGGCATGCCTCCGGAGTGTCAGAGCCTGGCAGGTGTGTGCCCTGGGTGGCTGTGAACTTGCCGTTGGGGTGGGGCGGAGGGTCAACGCTGGCTGTGTAGCAGCTCTCATCCCGAGAGTGGAGAGCAGAGAGCCTCTGAAAAATCCCTCTGCTCACACCACAGTCCAGACAGACTGATTTATTCCAGCTCTCAGGAGGTGGGCCTAGGTATCTGCATTTTTTTTGCTTCCCAGGTAATCAAAACTGGAGCCAGCCTGGAGAAGCAGAGCTGTAAGGAGAGAGCTGGTGCCTCCTCAGGTTCCTCCTGAGCGACACAGCCAGCCATGCCCCCCCAGGCCTTCTTCCCCCCAACCCTATGGTCCCCCCAAATCCCTGCCACGCTTCCAAACCGCCCTCAATCCTCAAATACCCGCGGACGCCCTCCCTGACTGCCCCACCCCCTGCAACTGGCCCCTTCCTCGGAGATCTCCAGGCCCCTGGGACAGCCCCATGCAGAGCCTCAGCAGACAAGGGTGACCTGCTGCTCCCTGCACTTTCTGTCACCTGCTGACCTGCCACCTCTCACCATTCTTTGCCCACACGGCACACGCAGGAAGTGCTTCCTGGCTGCCTTACATCCCAGCGCATTTCAGTGTTGCAGACCATCCCGGGGAGGGAGACGAATGTCTGATACAAATGAGTGGTTTCAGTGCTGATTGGTGACAGGGGTGACAGCAATGGGGGAGGCAGCAGCGGGTAGGAAAGGAGCCTGGAGGAACGGCGCAGAACGTGGGTGACAAGGCGTGTTTGCTCATTTCAGGCTCTACTGCAGGCTCTCGAGGAAATCTGAGCTGGCAGACCAAACACATACATTGATATCTACCCCCCCCCTTCCTCTCCCCACTGAAGCATGTCGGAGGAGCCGGAGAGAAACAGAAGGTTGTCCTAGCCAGAGAGGCAGAGGGATGTGGAGACCCCCTGGTTCTCAGAATGTCAAGCCCCCCACGTGAGTGTGGACAGGAGGAGGAACGGGCCAGAGAGAGGTTGAAAGGGGGCCAGGGGCCAGCCCTGAGGAGCCTTGACCCACGGGCAAGTGGGCAGGTTCCAGGTCTTAGCATCCAGAGCAGAGCTCGCCATGTGCTGTGACCTGATCCCTCTAAAAACCTGGCAAAGGGCAGGACCCCTTCCTGCCGTGGCCTCCAGGGAAACAGGTCACACTCGGTGCATGGGAGCTCTGGGCTGCGTTTGTCTTCGGGGCTCTCCTGCTCACCCTCCTCACACCCCCCTACACCCCCCAAGCTAGGCAGAGGACTTCTCTCCAGGGATCTTCCTCGGCCTCTCCTTCCTCCACTGTCCAGCATGGGAGCCTTTCTCCTGCGCTTGGCTCCTCCTGTGCAGCCTCCCATCGCGTCTGCAAGGAGATGGTTTTAAGATATCCCGTTGGAGCCCCACATCCATGGATGAGCAAGTCCCTTACATGATATGCATCACTTGGGGGCCGGCGCTGTGGCACAGCGAGTAAAGCCCTGGTCTGCAGCGCTGGCGTCCTGTGTGGACGTTGGTTCGAGTTCCGGCTGTTCCACTTCGGATCCAGCTCTCTGCTATGGCCTGGGAGAGTAGTAGAAGATGGCCCAGGTCCTTGGGCCCTGCACCCACGTGGGCGATCCCAAAGAAGCTCCTGGCTCCTGGCTTTGGATCTGCTCAGCTCCAGCTGTTGCAGCCAACTGGGGAATGAATCAGCAAATGGAAGACTTCTCTCTCTCTCTCTCTCTCTCTCTCTGCCTCTGCCTCTCTGTAACTCTGCCTTTCAAATAAATAAATAAATCTTTAAAAAAAAGAGAAAGAAATGCATCATGTTTGCACACAGCCTCCTGCATCCTTTAAATCATCTCCATGACACTTAACACAATGTCAGTGCTGGGTAAGTAGCTGTCACACTCTGCTGTTTAGCAAATAACGATGAGGAAAAAAATTCTGTGCATGTAGAGTACGGTGCAATTTTTGTTTTAGGGTTTTCCACCTGTGGTTGGTTGAACCCCCAGATGTGGACCTGTGCTCTGCCAGAAAGTCATCAGAAGCGAAATCAAAAGATAAAGAAGGGGGGCCGGCGCTGTGGCGTAGTGGGTTAAGCTGTTATCTGCAGTGCCGGCATCCCATATGGGCGCTGGTTTGAGTCCCGGCTGCTCCACTTCCAATCCAGCTCTCTGCTGTTCACTGGGAAAGCAGTACAAGATGGCCCAAGTCCTTAGGCCTCTGCACCCATGTGGGAGACCAGGAAGAAGCTCCTTGCTCCTGGCTTCGGATCTGTGCAGCTCTGGCCGTTGCGGCCAATTAGGGGAGTGAACCAACAGATAGAAGACCTCTCTCTCTCTGCCTCTCCTTCTCTCTCTGTGTAACTCTAACTTTCAAATGAATAAATAAATCTTTAAAAAGAGAAAAAGGTAAAGAAGGACCTGGGCAAAGAGCTACAACCCCGCCCGAAGGGCAAATCTTCCTGAGACACAGAGCTCAATAGAAATCATGGATGTAACCAGACAGAAAAGTAAGCCAAAGAGATGAGTGGACAATCTGTAGAAAAGACATAAAATGACTCTTGGATGAAAGGGTGATCAAGGTGACTCATGGTAAAAGAAATTCAAGTTAAAACTGCAGCAGGGCGCCGTGGTCACCTATCAGATCGGCGAAGATCAAAGAGGCTGATTCAGCACCGCACTGTCAGGGCAGCCAGCGCACTCAGCTGCCAATGGGACTGCCAAGTGATGAAGCCGAGTGGAGGACAATGTAGCAACGTCTTGCTGAGCCGCACACATTCCCATGACCTTCAAAAGGCAGGAGCACAGGCTGGGGGAAGGACGCCAGGTTTGCTTCCCCACTCTGCAAGCCATGTACTTTCTCTGAGCGCCACTTTTTTTTTTTTTTAAGATTTATTTATTTATTTGAAAGGCAGAGTTTACACAGAGAGAGGAGAGGCAGAGAGAGAGAGAGAGGTCTTCCATCTGAAGGTTCACTCCCCAGATGGCTGCAATGGCCGGAGCTGCGCAGATCCGAAGCCAGGAGCCAGGAGCTTTTTCCAGGTCTCCCACGTGGGTGCAAGGGCCCAAGGACTTGGGCCATCCTCCACTGCTTTCCCAGTCCACAGCAGAGAGCTGGACCAGAACTGGAGCAGCCAGGTCTTGAACCGGCGCCCTTATCGGATGCTGGCGCTTCAGGCCAGGGCGTTAACCCGCTGTGCCACAGCGCCAGCCCCAACCATCCACCTTTTAAATCTGCAGCGTGGGATGATAAGAGAAGCCTGCCTCTGGAGACTTCTGCAAGGAAGAAAGCACGGTTCGCAGCTCCCAGGATGTACCGTGTAAACGCTACCCGTCACCACTGTGAACGGCCCCCCGCGGTTCCACGCTAGGAGTTTGTCCACAGTGATGTTTGCACACACGCTGGACGAGTACTGTGTCGTTCACCGCAGCCGAAGAGAAGCTGGGAGCAACGTGGGTGTCTCTGAATGGATGACAGCAATTATACTGCGTGACAAAGATGCAGTACTATGGGGGCCAGAACTCTGGCACAGAGGGTTAAGTCACTGCCTGCAGTGCCGGCATCCCATATGGGCACCAGTTCAAGTCCCAGCTGCTCCACTTCCAATCCAGCTCTCTGCTATGGCCTGGGAAAGCAGCCAAAGATGGCCCAAGTGCTTGGACCCCTGTACCCACGTAGGAGACCCGAAAGAAGCTTCTGTCTCCTGCCTTTGGATCGTCCCGTTGGAGCCATTTAGGGAGTGAACCAGTGGATGGAAGATCTGTCTGTCTCTTTCTCTCCCTTTCTCTGTCTCTGAAACCCTATCCTTCAAATAAAATAAATAAATAAATATTACCCAAAAAAGAATGTAATACTATGTAGATACAAAAAAAAAAAACCCACATACACAAGGAAGAACTTATTCAGAACAAAACACAATGCTACCATAAGTTTGTAAAGAAAGAATAACACAGAAGTTCACATTCCCTTATGCACAATTAGGAATTTCGAAACCCTCTGAAAAACAAACATGTTAAAAAACAAATGGCACAGACCCATTGGCAAGAAAACCTGAACCGAGCTGAGTTGACTTAAGGCTGCTTATGGTTTTATTTGTCCTCCATGGTGCGGAAATGATAGCATGCACGTTTTATCATGTGTCCTGCTGGGTGTGTGGCATCACCTACACAGACTACCCTTCTACACACCTTGAATTCCAAACTCCACAATACACTTGCCCTGCAGGGCTCCAGATAAGGGACTGTGGCTCTAGCACTAATATTGCTTTTTTAAAAAACATTTATTTATGTATTTGAAAGTCAGAGTTACACACAGAGAGAGGACAGGCAGAGAGAGAGAGAGAGAGAGAAAAGGTCTTCCATCCGGTGGCTCACTCCCCAGATGGCCGCAACGGCCAGAGTTGTGCCAATCCGAAGCCAGGAGCCAGGAGCTTCTGCCGGGTCTCCCATGCAAGTGCAGAGACCCAAGGACTTGGACCATCTTGTACTGCTTTCCCAGACCATAGCAGAGAGCTGGATGGGAAGTGGAGCAGCCCAGACTCGAACCGGCTCCCATATGGGATGCCAGCACTGCAGGCGGCGGCTTTACCTGCTACACCACAGCGCCGACCCCTTAACATCGCTTGAAGTATCCAGGAGAAACTAGTAGCAGTGGCTTCTCGCACTGGAGCGGCGTGGCTGTGCAGCAGGGACGAGAGGGAGCCTTTTCACTGTACCTCACCTCAAGAATGCAAGGGTGTGGGGAGACGGGGCGGGTGTCTGGCACAGCGGGTCAGGTCCCGCTTGGGACACTTGCAGCCCACATCAGAGTGCCTAAGCTGGCTTCCCGGCACTGCTCCCAGTTCCAGCTTCTGGCTAATTGCTACCCTGGCGGGCAGCAGGTGACAGCTGAGGTGTGTGCTTCGCCTGCCATGCACGTGGGAGACCGGATGAAGTTCCCGGCTCCTGGCTTCTGCCTGGCCCAGCCCCGGCTGCTGCTGGCATTGAGGAGTGAGTCAACAGATGGCAGAGCTCTCCCTGTCTCTGTCTCTCTGCCTTTCAAATAAGTTAATTAAATAAACCAAAACTAATTTTTTCGAATGTAGTATAAGCATATTTTATTTATTCACATAAAAATACACACTGCTTAAGACTGCCTCCATGCTGGTCAAAAGCCCAACCCGTCCTGGTCCTGTCATGGCACTGGTTGTGGTAGGCTGTGGGAACAGGGACCTGGGAAGGCGGCTCCAGGGTGGGGGCAGGTGGCACGGGAGCCTCATCTCTGACTCACGGTGCTGCCCTGGGCGCCGCGGCAAGGCCTCCTCCCTAGAAAAGTCGAGATAATAAGAATGACTCAGGGCAAGCACCCTGACGGGTGGATGGGCATTGGTAGGGAGCCAGGTGCCCATATCAGCCTCCTCCACTACCCCTCCCCCCACCAAGACTCCTCCTCCTGCTCGGGGACATGTCCCCAGCAAATCCTCAAGGGAAGGGAGTGGGGGGCCAGGGCCCAAGCGCAGGTGCCGCGTGCCCATCAAGTCCTCAGTGCAGGAAGCGGGACGAGAGGCAGGACGGGCCTCACCCGGCCTGCAGCACAGTTGGGGGAAGAACGGAGGCCAAGGCCGGGCGCAGGCGTCGGGCTGGGGGCGTGCGGGCTTGAGCGGCAGATGCAGGAACTTCTCCCTCCAGCGAGAAAGTCAGGCGCGCTCTTCAGAGGAAGGCGGGCGGGCGGCGTTGGAGGGGATTTGCAGCCTCTCTGCTGCTGCGGGGCCCTCACCAGAGCCTGTGCAGCACAGCTTCCTCCCCGCCCCTGGATCCAGACAAATGCGCACCTGCACAAACACTTCCGTACGTCCACGTCCACAAGCACAGCTGTGCACGCGTGCGCCACGCATCTTGTGCACGCATGCGTACATTTACGTGTCTGCACACACACAGACACCTGGCCCTGTGTCGGTGTGCTGGAGCCTTCGCAGCACGCCGCCTCCCATTTCTCTCTCGCAGGGCTGTCCAGGTTGAATCCCGTCTTGGTGACTGATGTTCCCAGAGCTCAGACTAACAAAGCACGTATGCGTGTGGGGGTGGGGGGGCGCAGAGAGTTACAGGAACTGCATACTGTGAAGCAAGTATGCATTCATTTAAAATGTTTTGAACCAACATAAATGTATCTTTTCATTTTCGCTCCCACCATCTTTCCGAATTACTCTTGCATCTATTCACGTAGGTTTTCAGGTCATTATTTCACCTAATTATTATACACACTCTTTTTTTTTTTTTTTTAATTTGACAGATAGAGTTAAACAGTGAGAGAGAGAGAGACAGAGAGAAAGGTCTTCCTTCTGTTGGTTCACTCCCCAAATGGCCGCTACGACCAGCGCTGCGCCGACCCAAAGCCAGGAGCCAGGTGCTTCCTCCTGGTCTCCCATGTGGGTGCAGGGGCCCAAGCATTTGGGCCATCCTCCACTGCCCTCCTGGGCCACAGCAGAGAGCGGGACTGGAAGAGGAGCAACCGGGACTAGAACCCGGTGCGCATCTGGGATGCCGCCACCACGGCGGAGGATTAACCAAGTGAGCCACGGCACCAGCCCCTATACATACTCTTATTTCTTTTCTTACTCTACAATACCTAATGAAAAACTATCATGGGGCCGGTGCTATGGCATGGTAGGTACAGCCGCCACCTGCAGTGCTGGCATCCCATATGGGTGCCAGTTCAAGTCCCCGCTGCTCCACTTCTGATCCAACTCCCTGATACTGCCTGGGAGGGCAAGAGAAGATGACCCAAGTCCTTGAACCCCTGCACCCATGTGAGAGACCCAGAAGAAACTCCTGGCTCCTGGCTTTGGACTCAGCTCCAGCCATTGCAGCCATCTGGGGAATGAACCAGCAGATGGAAGACCTCTCTCTCTCTCTCTCTGCCTCTGCCTCTCTGTAACTCGGCCTTTCAAACACATAAATCAACCTTTAAAAAAAGGAAAAAGAAAAGCCATCACTCTTTTATCTCTATTGCATTCTTTTTAATGACTGAATACTGTTCCTAAATATGGGTCCACCAAAATCCAGTCAGCCATTCCCCTGTGAATGGCATTCGAGTTGGCTCCCATCTGGGGACACCATGAACGGTCCCGCAGTGATTATCTCGGACAGATGTTTGAGTACAGATGTGAGTATAGATAGTGAGAAACCGACGGCGGTAGCAATGTACTGTCATGGGGGCAGGCGCTGTGGCCTGGCAGCTTGAGCTGCCGCCTGGTGGCCTGGCGTTCTGTGCTGTGGCGCCAGTTCAGGTATCAGCGACTCTGCTCCCGCTCACGCGCCTGGGAAGCAGCAGAGGCCGGCTCAGGTGAGTGCGTTCCTGCCACTCACAGGGGGACCGGGATGCAGCTTCCAGCTCTGCCCCCACCCCCAGCCAGTCCTGGCCACTGCAGCCATCTGGGGAGTGACCCGATGGATGCAGGACCTCCCCGTCGCGCTGTCTCTCCCTCTCTGTCACTCTTTCAGAGGAGTAAGTAACTATTTCAGCAGTCTATAACACGTGGGCAGGCGCTGTGGCACGGAGGGGGAAGCCACCACTTGGGCGGCCAGCACCCCCATCAGAGCACCGGCTGCAGTCCCAGCTGCTCTGCTTCTTGGCCAGTTCGTTCGTTCGTTCTTCTTCTTCTTCTTCTTCTTCTTCTTCTTCTTCTTCTTCTTCTTCTCTTTTTTTTGTGCTTGGGAAAACAGCATGTAACATGGGAAACCCAGATGGGGTTCTGGGTTCCTGGCTTCAGCATGGCTCGGCCATTGTTGTTGCAGCCATTTGGGGAGTGAACCAGTGGACAGAAACTCCTCTCTCTCTCTCTCTCTCTCTCTCTCTCTCTCTCTCTGCCCCTGCTGCCACTCTGCCTTCAAATAAATGAATAAACCTTTAAGAAATACATACACTTCTATATGTCATTTATACAAATTATTTATCATTTATTAGAAGTTGTATAAATTATATAAGACAAAATTACTTCTATGTAATCACTTTAATTGATTGGTAAAGGTCATAAAAACGCCCATTTCTGTCAGCACTGCGTGTGAGTGCTCTGTCCTCCGCAGGCCACCAGCAGCGTGTGAGTGCTCTGTCCTCCGCAGGCCACCAGCAGCGTGTGAATGCTCTGTCCTCTGCAGGTCCCCAGCAGCGTGTGAGTGCCCTGTCCTCCACAGGCCACCAGCAGCGTGTGGGTGCCCTGTCCTCCGCAGGCCACCAGCAGCGTGTGAGTGCTCTGTCCTCCGCAGGCCACCAGCAGCGGGTCCCCGTCTGTCTCAGTCCTTTGAAGCTGATGTAATCATTTCACTACTAGTGATTTTTCCTACTTTTTGGTTCTTTGAAACTGCTGCTCCATAAACTGCTGATACTCCTATAGAATCATTTCTCTTTTCCTTGCCAATTTGTGAACATTCTTTGTACTCTTCCTCTGATTTATAAGTACAGTTCCCAAATATGCTTACCTATTGCCTTTTTAAAGAAATATGTATTTGCTTATTGAAAATCAGAATGAGAGAGAGAGAGAGAGAAATATCTTCTATCCATTGGCTTGCTCCCCACATGACTACAATGGCCAGGGCTGGCCAGGTCAAAACCAGGAGCCAGGAGCCTCTTCTAGGTCTTTCCTGTGGGTGCAGGGCCCAAGCACTTGGACCATCCTCTGCAACATTCCCAGGCCCATTAGCAGGGAGCTGGATCACAACTGGAGCAGCCAGAACTTGAACTGGTGCCCATATGGGATGCTGGCATAGTAGACAGTGGCTTAACCCATTGTGCTACAGTGCTGGCCCCTTACTTGTTGCCTTTTTCACCAGAAAAAGTTTAAAATTTTCAACTCATGAAATGTATTTCTCTTTTCCTCCACAGCTTCTGAGTTTTTGGTGTTCTTAAAAAATCTCCCCCCAACTTCCAGGTCTTCATGGTGCAAGCAGGCTGCTAGTGCCTTACCATCACATCTGCATCACAGGCAGTGGGATGGAGAAAGGGAAAGAAGGACACTTCACCCCAGTTGAAAGCATCTTTCCAGACATTTCCACACCGTAATTCCACTCATATGCCATTGGCATAACCTAGTTGTGTAGCCGTCTTAGCCAACATGTGTCATGGGTCATCTTTGAGAAATGCCATCTGGTACAGTCAACACTCAGAACCACAAGAGTGCTGGCTTCTATTCGGTAGAACAGCAGAGACCACCCACGGCCAAGGTTCCCTGGAGCCTGGGAGCCGGCGTCTTAGGAGCAAAGGGCCCTGTCTCGGGCCCCACTGGTGTGGTGCTGCAGGGTGGGCGCCCTGCGTCACAGAGGCTGCTCAGGGGCCTGGCTGCTGGCTCCAGCAGGGGTACCGCTGACCGCGGCTCCTCTGGCCTCAGCGTCCTCCCCAGGCGATGGGCAAGAGGCTTGTGGCTGGGTGGGGCTGACAGAGGTGTGGGAAACACCCCGAGGCACTTCCAGGCACCCAGGGGCTGTGGGGGAATTACTTGTGAGTCAGCCAGGCTGTGGGGTGTGTCTGCGCCTGGGGCAGGGCGGGGGCAATAAACACACTTTCCAACCAGGCTCACTCCACACGCTGCACGAGTGAGCCCACCGGTCATTCACCCAGGGCCCAGGGAGAGGGAGGCGGGCCGTGCTCCGGGCCCCAGCGGCCGCCATGGGAGGCAGCAGCAGGCTGGTGGACAGCAGCTGGGGTCCCCCCAGCACAGCCCCAGGCAACCGAGCTTCCCCCGGGGGCGTGCAGGTCCCCAGGCCGGTGCAGCTCCTCCGCTTGGCGGGAGTCTCCTGGCCTCACTGAATCCCGCTCCTCATATATAAAGAGAGGTGGTGACTGCGGCCGCACTCTCCGGGCTCAGCACTGGGAAGCGGGCTGACAATGGGGGCACCCCTCCAGTCTCCGCGCCCCCAAGCTGGCCACGCAGCAGGCCAGCGTGATCCACTGCGGGTCTCCTGGTCTGTGAAGTGCCTTTAGAAAATCGCACCATTACTACGTGTTCACTGTCAAAACAGCCAGGAAATGCAAACCCAAAGAAGGTAGGTGACGAACTTTAAATTCCGGAGATCAAGAGGCGCCAGCCCATGGGGCTTTGTTAACGGGACCAGGTTTTGTGCAGAGCTCCCTAATTGCCCCCTTTTCCACTCAACAGTAGCCAGGAGTTTCCTTCTATTGTCAACAAGCAAACCTCCCTGAGCGACCTTAACCCACCTTGGGCCATTCTGGCAATGCCAAGTTCAATGCTGAAGGCAGGCTGGGTATCACCCAGTTTTTCTTTCCCCCAGCTCCCAACCTGGCCAGGAACAGAACTGCCATGGATCCGGTTTGCATGTGCAGTTCTGAAGTTGTGTTCACCATGGATTAATTTTTATTTTTAAAAACGTCATATTGAGGGGCCAGCACTGTGGCGTGGTGGGTAAAGCTGCTGCCTGCAGTGCCAGCATGCCATACAGGCTCCAGTTCTAGTCCCGGCTGCTCCACTTCCCATCAAGCTCTCTGCTATGACCTGAAAAAGCAGTAGAAGATGGCCCAAGTCCTTGGGCCCCTGCACCCACGTGGGAGACCTGGAGGAAGCTCGTGGCTCCTGGCTTCAGATCGGCTCAGCTCTGGCCTTTGCAGCCATTTGGGGAGTGACCCAGTGGTTGGAAGATCTCTCTCTCTCTCTCTCTCTGTAACTCTACCTTTCAAATAAATAAATAAATCTAAAACAAAACAACAACAACAGATGTCATGTTGAGATAGCATTTCTCTTGTAGAGGGTGTCTGGTGCAGTAGGCTAAGCCCCCACTGTGAGCGCTGGCAGCCCGTACCATACTGTTGGTTCAATATTCAATATTGGCTGCTCTGCTTCCAATGCAGCTCCCTGCTAATGCACCTGGGAAAGCAGCAGAGGATGGCCCAAGTGCTGGGTCCCTGCTCCCACGTGGGAGCCCCGGATTGAGTTCCTGGCCCAGTGCTGGCTATTGCAGACCTTTGGGGTGAGTTAGGGGATAGAAGATCCCCCCTCCCCCCCGTTATTCAACCTTTGAAATGAATAAGTTAATCTTAGAAACAAAAGAGATACTGCTTGGTGGCCAGCACCCCTGGAGCCTCCTTCACTCCCTGATCTCCCATCCCAGCCCTGGGCGGTGTGGGTTTTCCGGACTCTTCGCCACTAGCTGTTGGGATTCGGAGCTGTTTCCAGGCTGCCCAGCCTGCACTTCCGGCACTCTCAGGACTGCCTGGCACCTAGGAGGTAACTCAGTAAATATTTACCGGATGGGTGAATGCATGAAGGAGTACTACAGTGACCACTGGGACAGCTGAATCGTTGTGCGAATCCGGAAGGGAGAGGAGTGGGCGTCAGGAGAGGAGGAGGGGGGTGGGAGCCACAGTGGACAGGCAAGCCTCGTGCACAGAGGCCAGGCTGGGCGGCAGCCTGAGCCAGGTGGGTGTGGTGGGGCCAGCTCTCCGAGGGGCTGGGGGCGGCCTCTCTGCGGTGCATTGCCCAGACTTCCCTGGAACCCCTCCTGAAAGTCCCCTGTCTCTGCTGTGCATTGCCCAGACTTCCTTGGAACCCCTCCTGAAAGTCCCCTGTTCCCCACGGAGCCATCGTTGCTGTGGCCTGGCCCTGGCGCAGACAGCCAGAGCTGGAGTACTGCCCCCTTCCCCACTGAGGGACCACTCACACATAGTCCCAGGCACCAGTCCGGGGAGCCCCGCTCCCACGGCTCACTCAGGCCTGCTGGCCAGGCCCCTTGTCTGGGGCACAGGCCTCTGGACCCCCGTGTAGCTGCCTCTGCACAGGCGACAGGGGATTTTCCCAACCCTAACGAATGTGTGGAATTTTCAAATAACAAAGCCAGAACCCAAGAGAGGAAATTCTAAGAACATGAAATAAGTCCGAAGCGCAGAGGTGGGTGTTTATTTCCCATCGGCTGCGCTGCCCCGCCCCTGCCTCCCTCCCCAGACCCCAGAGGGTGGGAGTTGGGGGGGGGGGTCCGGATTCAGATGTCAGCGCCACAAAGCTCAAGGAAACCCATCTTCCTGTGTTTGCTCAGAACAATGCGGAGAGGCCACAGCACGGCCTGCACTTTTCCTCTGCACACACGCACCGGGGTCCCAGCGCGCTCCGGGGAGGTGGGGGAGCAGCCAGGGACGCTGGGCCTGAATGCTCCTGGTCCATCACGGGTCACGTGTGGGCACACACAGGCTGCGAGCCCCTGCGCTTCCTGTGCTCACATCCACGGAGCCCCGGCAGGTGAGGATGAGACAGGGGATGTGGAGCCCTGGCCCCACCTTGCTGGGAGCAGCTGCAGAGTCTCCCTCTGTCTGGAGCTGCGGCTTCTGTCAGGAAGTCCGCTGTGTTCCTGACAGCCCGGGCTTCCCCAGCCTCCCTGAGCATTTCAGAGACCACTCTAGGATCGGAGTGGGTGCACCTTGCCGACTTCCGTGCCCCCAGGACTAAACTCGGGGACCAGCACTGAGCACAGGCTGCGTAAATGAGTACTTGCCGAGTGAATTAAGTGCTCACTCTGGGCACTCGTCTCTCCCTGGCCAGAGAGCGCCTAGGGCCAAAGCGAACGTGCGCTTTCCCCCTGCTCGCCCCGGGCACTGCCCCCACGCACAGGCGACTGCGGGCACCCGGCCCCCGAGGCCCTGGTGGCAAGCAGGCGCGGAGCCTCGCTCGCCTTCCGGCTGTCGGCCCTGCGTGCCCCGGGCCCAAGCAGCCCACTCTGAGTTCCCCTCTTCCCCAACAAGCCACCGCCCTCGGGCTCTGCCCCGCAGCCTGATGGCCGGCCGGCCGGACGTGCGACGGGGAGGTCGGGAGTGGCCCCGGGAGCGGCCGCCAGGGGAAAGGGCTGGTGCGTCCAGGGCGCGCGGCGAACACGCCGTCCACATTCCTGCGCGGCCGCCCGGAGCCAAGGCCGCATTCCTGGGCCGCGGCCCAGCGCCGCCCCGGCTCCCGCCCCCTCCGCCCCGCCCCACCCCGCGGGGCCGCGCGTGCCCGCCCGAGCCGGCGCCCCCTGGCGGCGGGCACGCGCCCGCCCCAGCCCGCCGCTGGGGTCCGAGAAGTGCCCCCTCCGCTGTCGACGTCGGGTTTCGGCCGCTAGAGACGCGCAGTGGCTTCCCGAGAGCCGTGAGGGCTTGGGGGACGGAAAAGCAGCCGATCCCCCTGGCTGGAAAGTGGGAGAGGGGACCCCAGCAGGTGGGAGAGGCCGTGGGTTGGCCCACCCGGAGGGTTGCGCTGCTGTCGGGAGTTGAGGCCCCAAAAAAGAGGAAAGGCACCGGCCCGAGGCGTCCGCATTGGAAGGGTAAGCGCCGGCCTCAGGTGCACCTGCACGCACACACCTGCGTCAGCACCAAAACAGCGCGGACACCTTGTTTCAGTCGCTGCGGTCCTCCAGGGACTTGAGGGAGGGGAGTGTGTCGTGTTCACTTCCTCCCTGCCCTCTCCCCGGGGGGCCTGCTTAGATTCCGGGTCAGCCCGAGCGAGCGTTGAACAATGGCCGGCAAAGGCTGGCTTGTGCCCATCTTCCGAGCTTGTTAACACCGGTCTGTCTTCGTGGGAAAGGAGCTACAGCCTGGCACACGGAAATTGGCGTGGTTTTCAGCCCGAAGACCTGTTGGGGACCCACCCTGAGGATTAGCGACACCTGAGAAGCCATTAATGAAGCAAAGCATTCCTGGAACTTGCATGGCTCAGCATCTTGCAGGGTTGCTCGGGCAGCCGGGAAGAAGGGTGGCAAACTCCGATTGGCCCACACCGCGGCTGCGATGAGGGGCAGGGAGGGAAGGGAGGCGGCAGCCCTGGAAACCACTTGTTTCCCAGCCTCTGAGAGCAGGAACAGAAAAGTACCTTTTCCCACCGGGTGGTGTTCGGGGTGGCCCCGGGGGAGGCCAGAGTGACAAGGTGGCAGCCGGCCGGGCAGTCCTGGTTTGAGGCTGTAGAAATGGCTCAAGGTCAGCCCCTTTCGGATGGCCCAGAAAATGGGCATCCTGGAGTCCCAAGCTACCCTGCAGTTCCCCCCCCACGGCTGTGCCGAGGCTCCACCTCTGGGGGATGCGAGGGCGCTCCAGGTGACAGTGACGAAATCAGACACCAGTGAGCCCCTGGGATGAGCCCACCCGGGCCCTAAGCCCCCAGACACTCACCGTCCCTGCAGGAGGAAGACACGGCCAGTATAAGGCAGTGTGCTACGTGCCCCGGTGGGCGGGGGGTGGGCTCAGGTGCAGCGGGAGGACTGGGGGGGGGGGAGGACTGGCGGGGCCCTGCCGGGAGAGAGGGCCCCTTCCATGCCCCCACTCCTCAGTCAGTCTCCTTGCTGCCTTGGCCCCTGGGGCAGCTCTGTGGGTTTGCCGATCAGGTAGTTCTGCTGGCTAGCCTCCAAGCCTGGCACTTAGAGCAGAACTGAAAATCCCCACTGGGCCCGGCTTGGGCTGTGGCTTCGGGGGAGAATCCAGAAATGCAGTCCCTCTCCCTTGGAGTGATCTCCAGCCTGGGCGCTCCTCACCGACACGGGAAGGCACGTCCTTTCACTGTCCCTCGCTCCTGTGCAAGCAGCCGAGCCGGCCAGGGGACTCGGGCTCCCAGTCACCTTCCCCTAGGCCCTGTCGGGCCTCACTCCATCTGTGTGCTTCATGCGAATAGAAGGCTCCCGGCCCTACCACCCCATAGTAAGAAAAATGTCTTGATGGGCCGGCGCTGTGGCATAGTGGGTAAAGCTGCCACCTGCAGCACCGGCATCCCATGTGAGCGCCAGTTCAAGTCCCAGCTGCTCCACTTCTGGTCCAGCTCTCTGCCTTGGCCTGGGAAAGTAGTGGAAGATGGCCCACGTGCTTAGGCCATGCACCCACGTGGGAGGCCTGGAGGAAGCTCCTGGCTCCTGGCTTCAGATCAGCACAGGTCCAACTGTTGAGGCTATTTGGGGAGTGAACCAGCAGATGGAAGACCTCTCTCTCTCTCTTTCTGCCTCTGTAACTCTACTTTTCAAATAAATAAATCTTTAAAAAATGACTGGAGATAATAAACTCGGAAAAACACGAGTTTGCAAAAGTATCATCAGAGTAATGTTCCTCAAATGTTGGCATGCTTCAGCATCGCCAGTCTGTGTGGAGAGCAGGAAGAAGGTGCATTTTCCTGGGCCCACTCATCGATTCTGAGTCAGGATGTGGTAAGTGGGGCCCAGACTACACAGATTTAGAAATTATCCTGGGAGGCCGGTGTTGTGGCGTAGTGGGTAAAGCGGCTGCCTGCACTGCTGGCATCCCACGTGGGCACCGGTTCAAGTCCTGGCTACTCTACTTCCAATCCAGCTCTCTGCTATGGCCTAGGAAAGCAGCAGCAGATGGGTCAAGTCCTTGGGCCCCTGCACCTGCAAGGGAAAACCGGAAGAAGCTCCTGGCTCCTGGCTTCGGATCCGCCCAACTCTGGCCATTGTAGCCATTTGAGGAATGCACCAACGGATGAAAGACCTCTCTTTATCTCTCCTTCTCTCTCTCTTTCTCTCTCTCTCTCTGTCTACTTCTGTAACTCTGTCAAATAAATGAAATAAATCTTTAAAAAAAATTATCCTGGGGCCAGTATAGTGGGTAAAGCTGCCACCCGTGACACTGGCATCCCATGTGGGCACTGGTTCATGTCCTAGCAGCTCCACTTCCCATCCAGCTCTCTGCTAATGGCCTGGGAAAGCAATGGAGGACAAATAAAATAAATATTTTTAAAATATCACCCTAAGGAATCCTGATGCCCTTATTTATTTGAAAGAGTCTGCTGGTTCACTCCCCAGATGGCTACAATGGCCAGTGCTGGGCCAGGCAAAAGCCAGGAGCAACCTCCAGGTCTCCCACATGGGTGCAGAGCCCAAGCACTTGTGCCATCTTCTACTGCTTTTCCAGGTGTATTAGCAGGGAGCTGGATTGGAAACAGAGCAGCAGGGACTTGAACTTGTGCTGTGATATGGGATGCCAGTGTCACAGATGGTGGCTTAATCCGTTGTGCCACAGCGCTGACCCCACCATTGGACTTTGCAAGGTACTTTGACAAGAAGGGGTACAGATGGCCTTAAATCTGTTCTCAAATCCACTTTGAATTCTCACTCTGTCAAGCGTTGGACAAATCCCAGGAGATTTGTAATTTTCTGCCCTTGAAAGAGAGCACACAGGGAATGGGGTCTGGAGGGAAGCCCCCCATTGTGCAGACTGGGATAAACCCAGGGTGGACCGCAGCAGTGTTGCAAAGTAGGGCCCACCGAGCAGCACACAAGGGCAGACTTCCACCCACCCCTGCGCCGCCACCTCCTCCTCTCTGTTCCAGGAATCACTCATGAAGCAGACCCCAAACAAACAAAAAGCCCCTCACTTCAATGCCTCGGCCAGAATTGGAAGCAAAGTCCCCCAAGGGTCATAGTTCTGCTGTCTGGCACTTGAGCAGTGTCAGCAACAACCTTTGTGGAGCCCAAGATCCGGGCCCTTGGCCCAGACAAACCCTAAGAGGGTGACGAGGGGAATGCGGGGCTGTTGGCGGTGGCTGCCTCTTGCCGTGTGCTCCTCGGCCTCTGCTGTGACTCGCTCACACCCCCGATGCACCGTGCTGGGCCTCCTGTCCCCGGCTGTGGCTGAGAGCAGGGCACGGCAGCTTTGTACGTGATACTTGATGTCATTGGAAACTGTTGTTTGCAATAGATTTGCATCTGGGAGACTTGTGTCAGATCTGTTGAGACTGTCATTGTTTTTGTGTTGTATGCAGCCTACAGTTCACACAAGGACCCAAGTGACAGCTTAGGCAGCTTTTTCTGGTTCCCTTGGGTAGGTACCGGTAGCATCCCCTCTGAAACTTACCTTATTTTTTAAAAAATATTTTTAAATGCGTTTATTTGAGAGACAGATTACCCATACACTGGTTCACCTCCCTGAATGCTGACAGTAGCTAGGGCCAGACCAAGGCCAAGGCCAAGGCCAGGAGGCTGGAAGTCAACCCAGGTCTCCTGTGTGGGTGGCAGGGACCCAATTAATTGAGCCGCCGCCTGCCGCCTCCCGGCATGTGCACCAGCAGGAAGCTGAGCTGGAAGCAGGAATGAAACCCAGGTGCCTGATGTGAGAGGGCATCTCCATTGCTGGAGTGCGACTTAAGGATGAGAACACCTGCACATTCCATGAAGGTGATTCCATCCAGCCCTGCAGGAAGCTGAAAATGTTTCCTATCAATTATTAGTGAAGCCACATTCTATTTTTTTTAAAAGATTAATTTTGTTTATTTGAAAGACAGAGTTACAGAGGTCTTCTATCCACTGGTTCATGCCCTAACTGGCCACAACCACCAGAGCTGGGCCAATCAAAAGCCAGGAGCCAGGAGCTTCTTCCTGGTCTCCCACGTGGGTGCAGGGGCCCAAGGACTTGGACCAATCTTCTGCTGCTTTCTCAGGCCATAGCAGAGAGCTGGACGGGAAGTGGAGCAGCTGGGACTCGAACCCCAATTCATATAGGATGCCAGTGCTGCAGACAGGGACTTTAACCTACTGTGCCACAGAGCTGGTGCCGGAAGTCATTCTTAGTTTTAGATAAAAACTATAAATACTAAATAAAAATTCTAGCACTTTCTTCCTGCCCCCCCCAAAGGATTATCTCAAACACCCCAATCTGGAGACCACTGAGGTCTCCAGGATTCCAGGATCCACCCCCTCACACCCCACCCCACCCCCACCCCCGCCCCTGGGCCCAGGTCTCTGGAAGCCAGCCTTCCTGTCTCAGAAGGGGCTCCCCAAGCCAGGTGCACAGGCTCTCACAGGGGGATCCCCAGCCTTCCTGTCTCAGAAGGGGCTCCCCAGGCCAGGTGCACAGGCTCTCACAGGGGGATCCCAGGTTCCGTTCAGACTTCTCTTGGCTGCCACTGCCCTCCCGCCGGGTCGGGGAGACAGGGCGGAAGGCTGTGCTGAGGCATGGTGGGCTGGGCCCCACGCAGTCTGCCCTTGTGGGACTCCCCCCGAGCTCGTGGGACCAAGATCAGACTGCATTCCTGAGATCTGCAGGAGACCTCAGCTGGGTTCCTGGCCCGCAGGTGGAGAAACAGCGGCCCCTGGTGGCTATGGCAAGCCATGCCTTGGAATTCCAGCTCCCTCTGGCTTTAGAATTGGCTGTTTTGCTTTGATGGCCTGGCTATTTGCACAGACGCACTTAGGAAAGACTTGAGTTTGCGGCTGGGATCCTCGGCGTGATTCCAGGCAAATTACCTTCACTGAGTCTTGGGGTCTTCAGTATCGCAGAGGGACAACCAGGCCTACTTCTTAGAGTGGTTGCAGGAACTAAATGACAAGCCGTAAACAGTGCCCCACGCAGAGAGGGGACGCGTGTGGGGGTGACTGATGTCCTTGCCTCCAGACATCGGAAAGCATAGCCCTGGAGGGAGAGTGTGAGACAGTGGGCAGGGCCCCTGTGCTCCTGTGCTAACACGTAGACAGCAGGGGACAAGTGTGGTGGGCACGAGCCTTTGTGTGTGCACATGTGTCTGTGTGCACTCAACACACACACACACACAGTAGAAATGTGCAGAGCTCCGGACGATGCCCAGGGCGCACACCAGGGGAGGAGGAATGGCAGCAACAAGGAAGCCTTCTTGAGCTCAGCCGGAGATGCACCTGAGCCCACAGCTCTTAGGACTTACACTGCAGTAGCCTACACACTTATCCATGGGGGATGCATTCCAAGACCCCCGGTGGAGGTCTGCCACCTCCGACACACTGCTTTTCCCTGTATGTATCTCTATACACGAGCTTAATGCCTTTCCCATCCTAACTGAGGCACTGTGGCCATAACTTTTGCAGTCTGAGGTGTGGTAGCAAAACCCGCACACACTTTGTCCGATTCCACTGATACAAGATGGATCCCACCGTAGATCTTAGCAGCCTTACCATACAATTTTTCTGTCTGCTTATTCAAGAATCTGCCCCAGGGGCCAGCGCTGTGGTACAATGGGTTAAGCTGCTGACTGCAATGCTGGCATCCCATATGGGTCCCTGTTCAAGTCCTGGCTGCTTCACTTCTGATCCAGCTCCCTACTTGTGCGCCTAGGAAAGCTGAAGAGTGGCTCAAGTGCTTGGGTCCTTGCACCCGTGTAGGAGACCCAGATGACTCCTGGCTTTAGAACAGCCCAGCTCTAGCCATTGCAACCATTTGAGGAGTGAACCAGCAGATGGAAGACCTGTCTCTCTCGCTGTAACTCTGCCTTTCAAATAAATAAATCTTTGTTTTTGTTTACAAGACATGAAAATCTTTCATTTAAAAAAGAAATGTATTTTCTACAACAGAGAATTCAAATGTAGAAAAAATAAACTATATCCGGGACATGGCCATCAGTACAGGCCCCGAAGGTCAAATAAATAAATCTAAAAAAAACAAAAACAAAAACTTGCACTTCTTCCCTTTGGCATATCTGAGTCTCCAGCATCACCATTCTTGCCGTTTGGGGCCATCATGAAATCAAAAAAGAATTCCTTGATTAGAAGCACTGTGATACCGGAACAGTCCCATGACTAACAGGTGGGTCGCGTCTGCAGTGTGCATGTGCCGCACAGAGAGGGGTGATTCACGGCCCAGGTGGGACAGAGCCTGACGGTGTGAGAATTCATCACGCTGCTCAGAATGACATGCAGTTTAAAACTTAGGGATGGTTTATTTCTGGAATTTTCCATTTGATATCTCTGGCCCCCAGAGGACCCTAGGGAACGGCAACTGTATAAGGGTAACAATTGTACTTACTTACTATGTGCTGGGCGGGGTCAGCAGCCTGGGGTGGGGGAGGAAGGGCTCCTGCTGGGTTTGAAGCTTCCCCCTTCTATGACCTTCTCCTGCCCTTGAACCTCTATTCCCGCCCACGTTTCTCACTCCCCTCATTCTTCTAGGCTTTGGGGGCCTGTCTTTGGCCCCCTTCCGTCTCCACCAAGGGTGAACCATTAAAGCTACCTCTGCCCCAATACAGCTGTTCAATACAAAGGCATAATTGCTGTCTTGCGTTTCTGCTTTCTCCCTAGCTTGAAAACAACAATGCTTCCACGGCTGTTTGCCTTGGGAGTGGGCTGGGGTGGGAGATGGAGCCACCCACCCTGGAAAATGAGAATTTCTGAGGCCAAACAACTGGTTCCTAAACCTCCACCCACCCTGGATTCCTGTGGATCTATTTTCCCCATTATGGATCAGGGGCCTAGAAACCTTCCACTGTTTCTCCGTCTCCCTCCTCTCCCTGAGCCCCTGATCTGTCTTTCTTGGCTCTGTCCTTGCTCCTCAACAAGGAGAGAAACAGAGGAAGGAGCCACTCCATGTTCCAGGGTGTTTGTGAATTCAGAAGTGGTTTTCAGTCCCTTTTGGAGGAGTCTGGAGGCTTTAGTTATGGGTATATAGAAAACTAAGCAAAAAATGTTGAGCAACTATTAACTCCAGGAAAACTAAAAGGAAACATAGTCATAATGAATGCTTTGACTCAGTCATGAACTATACTCACATGTTCATCTGAAGATTGAGTGAACACTAATTTAACCAAAAGTTGGAACACTGCTGTTGGAACAGGACAGAGAAAACAACAGTGGGACGTGGAGGTGGTTGGTTCTGTCTTCATCCTCCACAGTACAAAGTTGACAAGAAAGCATTAAGAATTGAGGAATATGGTGGTAAACATCAGAAAAGAATCATTTAAGAGTTTAGGGAGGGGTTTCAGAAGTCAGAATTTATGGGATGGTACTCTTTATTATAAACCATATAAGACATATTTCACTTACAAAACAGCCTTTATGTATTACTTTGATTTTTTTTTATTGTTCTAGAATTTTAAAGACGCAGGCTGAATATCTAGGAGATAATACTGGAAAACATCCCCTTTACATGCAGAGTGAAAAGACCAACAGATGCAAAATATAGACTAAAACCAAAATGACACAAGGACAAACCCAGATGTCTGGATTCAGGGAAAGAGGCCTGGAAGACAGGAGAGGAGACAACGAGAGGGACATTTTCCTAAGGCAAAGACAGAGCCAGGCAATCAGAGAAAGGACCATAAAGGACAAGAATATGATTAGGGAAGCCAGCAAAAAGAAATACGAGTGGGCAATAAACAGGAAATAATGTCCCATACAGTTAAAGAAACACACACTGACACACTAGCGTTTTCACTTACCCCGACTGGCAAAACTTCGAAAGCCTGTTAATGCCTGGAATTAATAAGCAAATGGGGAATCAGGCCCTCTGATCATCTGTTGAGAATGCAACAGCACTTCCCTTTTGCAAGACTAATTGCCCTACCCCCCAAAAAAGATCAGCATTTAAAATGCCTCCACTCTTTCTCTAGCACTGTCATTGCTGAAATTATGTCGCAAAAGCTTGTTAAAATCTGTTACGATTTCTTTTGGGAAGATTTACTTATTTTATTTGAATGGCAGACGTATATATATATAGAGAGATATTTTTGTATCTCTTGATTCAATCCCCAAATGGCCACAATGGTTAAGACTAGGCCAGACAGAAGCCAGGAGCCTGCAATTCCATCTGGGTCTCCTGTGTGGGTTCCCAGGGTCTAAGCACTTGGGCCACCTTCCACTGCTTTCCTCCAAGCATTAGCAGGGAGCTGGATTGAAAGCAGAGCAGCCAGTACAGGAACCAGCGCTTATATAGGATGCCAGCATCAAGGTGGCTGCTTACCCTGCCACACCACCGCCCTGGTCCCTCAAGATTTCTGTAGTCATTCTAGGTTGCTTCCTGTAGCACAGTAGTAAGAACATAAAACCTGATCAACCTGTCCATTGGTGAGGTCCTAGAGCCATTTTGCTACATCACAGCGTGTAAGAGGGGGAAGCCGACCGCATGCTGAGCTCTGGTGCTAAGAGATGGTGAACATGATATGTCAGTATAAACATTTTTTCCGTGTGAATACCCAATGAACCTATGGACCAGTGAAGATGGTGGTCCATGGGTACTGCAGATGAGGACTGGGCAGAGCTGTGCTTTTCATTTTATTCTGTATGGAATCCTTTCACTCTTTGCACGGTGTTGTATTAATTTATGCTTTAAGATGATCATTGGCATTATCTGGCTCATGGTCTGATGGGCTTTCTTTGTTTTCTTCTTAATGCTTTTTTGGCATTAAGCCAAATCATTTTTTTCTTTGGATCTTGTGTCATAAGAGGCTCGCTGAGGGCGATGAGGGTGAGTAAAGAAGTGGCACATTTAAATGCACTTGGGTACAGTTTCACAAGTGACAGGGTGAAGAGAACAGCAGTAAGTTTCCAGAAAGAAAAGCAGTAGGTTACAAACAGAGAAATGAGATTTGGCCTGACATCAGATTTCACAAGAGTTACATGTTGCAAGACGAAGAGAGATATCTTCCAAGTTCTGAAGGAAATTCAATTTGAACCTGGAATTTTATAGCCAGCTAAACTACCACCCTAAGTGAAGACCAAATAAACATGTTATCAGAAATTTGGGGACTCAGAAAATGCATTACAATTCACTATGTGTGAAGAAGTTACTCAAGAACATATCTCACTAAGCAAAGTAATTCAAAAAGTAAAAGTGATTTTTTTTTTTTTTGACAGGCAGAGTGGATAGTGAGAGAGGGAGAGAGAGAGACAGAGAGAAAGGTCTTCCTTTTTGCCGTTGATTCACCCTCCAATGGCCACCACAGCCGGCGCATCACGCTGATCCGAAGCCAGGAGCCAGGTGCTTCTCCTGGTCTCCCATGCGTGTGCAGGGCCCAAGCACTTGGGCCATCCTCCACTGCCTTCCCGGGCCATAGCAGAGAGCTGGCCTGGAAGAGGGGCAACCGGGATAGAATCTGGCGCCCCAACCAGGACTAGAACCTGGTGTGCTGGCGCCGCAAGGCGGAGGATTAGCCTGTTAAGCCACGGCGCCAGCCCAAAAGTGATTTTTTTTTAATGGAAGATGCGGTTGAGAAGAATATAAAAATGGGGGAAAAAAAACCAAACAGATACTACAGTGGGTCTTGATGCCCGAGATGTTCTGCTTTGGTAGATGCTTACTAATCCACGATCATTTTCTTAAGAATCCCAGTTATGTTGCTCGATTCTGCTGCAAATGATACTCATCCAAGACAATGTCACCTTATAATAGCATTCTTTTTTTTCTTTTTCTATTTATTTATTTATTTATTTATTTATTTTTGACAGGCAGAGTGGATAGTAAGATCACTATCAGCACCGCGCTGATCCGAAGCCAGGAGCCAGGAGCTTCTCCTGGTCTCCCATGCGGGTGCAGGGCCCAAGCACTTGGGCCATCCTCCACTGCCCTCCCGGGCCACAGCAGAGAGTTGGACTGGAAGAGGGGCAACCGGGACAGAATCCGGCGCCCCAACCGGGACTAGAACCCGGGGTACCGGCGCCACAGGTGGAGGATTAGCCTATTGAGCTGTGGCGCCGGCGTATAATAGCATTCTTTACATGGCGTTTCCTATTTCAAAAGCAATCTGCAGACAAAACACATAAGGGAATGGACAGAGCAGAGAGCAAACATGATAAACCTTGGCAAGGAAGAGGGGGGAAAACAGAGCTGAAAGCCACAGAGCTAAATTCTCTAAACTCTCTCAGCTACATTTCCATCGCAAAGCCAGTGTGGGAGGGTTACATCTTTGGGTTTGGTTAAATACAAACTTGGGGAGGACCCCAGGCTGAGCCACAGAGGAAGTGGCCCAGGGATGTGTTGGAGCTGGGGCTGACTAATCCTCACCGTGGGTTGTCTTTCCTCCTTCCCAGCTCATGGTGACATCATGGTGGTGGCTTGAACTTAACCACAGTAGGAACAGCCTCACCTCAGAGAGGAGCAAACGCCAGGCATGAGTTTTCTTTCCTCCCCAGAGAGCCAGCTGGTAAATGTTTGCCCGCACGGCCCTGCAGCCTTGGGAGAGAGGATGAGGATGGTGAAAGCAGAAGGTGAATCCCACGGGGCTGAATGGGTTGTGGGTAGCTCAGAGCATTCCTGGAGGGTGAGGTCTTCCCAGATAAGACTCGGCAAAGTTTCCCTTAAGGGGCCAAGTGATACAGATCTCGCTCAGCTCTGCAGTTACAGCTCCACAGACGCCACCAGGGACTCGTGAATGGACAAGCGTGGCTGTGTTCCAATAAGACTTTTATTTGCAAGACCAGGAAATCAGCCCATGAGCCCCAGTTTGCTGACCCTTGGTCTAAAACAGACTCCACAAGCGTGCACTCCAGATAAGGCACCGGAAAGTGGTCAGCGGCCACAGGGGGAGGCACCTGGATGGCCGGATATCTGAGCCAGACGTTCCCCTCCTGGCTGCCCCATGTGGCAACCAGGGGGCTCAGAAGTCCCCGGGGAGCCAGGTAAGCAGACACGAGGTGCTGGATCAGATAGAACTGGGCTTGGTTTAAAGCAGGTTGAAAACACACAAACTGCTAGTGGTTCAGAACACACAGACTTATTCTCGGAAATGGAAGCCAGGAGGTCACACAGCCTGGTCAAGCGGTGGGGAGAGACTTGTGTCCAGCTGAGCTTCCTCCCTACCTTTCCTAGGGGTGGCCTCGCTCACATGGTCCAGGCTGGCGACTGAAGCCCCTGCCGTTCTGCCCTCCATGGCCAGCCAGCGAGGAAAAGAAAGCAGAAGGGGGAATCCTCCCCCATTTTCTTTCCCAGAAACCGCACACCCTTCTCCACGTATGCCTCCCTGGTTAAAACGCACCGGCTGTGCCCAGATGGGAAAGGGTTGAGGACAGCACCTCATCCAGGGGCGCACATTCCAAGTGCCCCCTGTAGATGCCTGAAACCATGGAAGGTACCAAACCACATGTATACTGTGGTTTCCTACACACACACACACACACACATGCCTACGATGGAGTTTAACGGATACATCAGGTGCAGTACGATTCTAACAGCTTGCTGTATTACAAGTTATGTGGATGGAGTCACACTTCTCTCTTGAAAGAGTCCATACAAACAGTAACATCTTTGGATAGTGGCTGAATGGGGGTACCCAAAACCACAGATAGAAAGGGACTACTCGTCTTCAGATATAAATGGGGTGCTACTTGGAAGGAGAGGAGAGAGGCTATCCACTCAGCAGCGTTGGTCTCAACTCTGTGGGCAGGCAGAGGCGCAGAGCTGGCCAGAAAGGCCGGTTTCCAGGGCCTTGGCAGGACTCACAGAGGATGCCAGAACATGGGGCTGCCTCCTGGGCCTGTGCAATTGCACAGGGACCCTGCTCAGCAGGGCCCACGCTCGGCTTAATGGTGGACTGTCGGGCTTTTTGTCTTTGAACTTGTATTTTGTACATGAAATCCAATGGGCTAGTGCGGGGGTGCTGAGCGGGGGTGGGGAGGGGATGGGGTAGGAGTGGGGGTGGTGTGTGTGCCCTATGCATGGTGCCCAGGGTCCTTGCAGCCCCTATTGTCATATTTCGTTGCAGATGACTGAGGTGCGGCTTCTATAACATTCTTACCTTATATTCAAGTCTGCTCTCAGACAGCCCCCTATGGGGGCTGGGCATTTGGCACAGAGTTTAAGATGCCACTTGGTATGTATGTCCCATATAGTAGTGCCCGGGTTCAAGGCCCAGCTTCGCTTGCTGTTCCAACTTCCTGCTAGTTCAGCCCTTGCGAAGCAGTGGTGATGGTTCAACTAGCTGGACCCCCGCCACCCATGTGGGAACCCAGGTTGAATTCCAGGCTCCTGGCTTTGGCCTGGCCTAGCTCTGGCTGTTGAGGACATTTAGGGAGTAAACCAGTGGGCAGAAAAGCTCTCTTTCTGCCTTTTCAAATAAATAAACAAAAAAATGTTTTTAAACTAAGGGTCCCTATTCATGCTTGAGTGCTATTCTGTGGTCATTTTGATTTTTCAATGAATTTTCTCTTTGAACTTGGGTTTTGTAAGTGAAGTCCAGTGGGACAGTGGAACGTAGCCATATGCTCCATCCCCTGGGACCCCATTTGCTCATACATTCAGAACTTGCAATACCCCAAAGCACGGAATTCCACAATGCATAGGGTTTCAATGGGACCCAAAGCAAGTACAAGGCCACCACGCCATGTCTGTGACTGAGCAGAAGCACTGACGGCCCGAGGGGCCACACTTTCCATCCCAAATGGAAAGAAGACAGGGGTGGTCTCAGACAAGTGAGGGACCAGGGACCCAACCCTATCATGTGCGGTTTTTTTTGACAGGCAGACAGTGAAAGAGAGAGAGACAGAGAGAAAGGTCTTCCTTTTCCATTGGTTCACCCCCCAAATGGCTGCTATGGCCGGCGCGCTGCGCCGATCCGAAGCCAGGAGCCAGGTGCTTCCTCCTGGTCTCCCATGCGGGTACAGGGCCCAAGCACTTGGGTCATCCTCCACTGCCTTCCTGGACCACAGCAGAGAGCTGGACTGGAAGAGGGGCAACCAGGACAGAATCTGGTGCCCCGACAGGGACTAGAACCCCGGGTACTGGTGCCACAGGCGGAAGATTAGCCTAGTGAGCCACGGCGCTGGCCATATTATGTGCTTTCTTACTGGTGTTATTTCCTTGTATTAGCCAACCTCTTCTGTCAAAACTGATGGCAGAACAAAGACGGGGCAACTCTCCTGCTCATTTTACTTTCAATCTTCCTTAATAACCAACAAGGCAAAGGTAGCAAAAAGGTTGGTACAAGGTGCAGAAAAGTAAAAGTAAAAAGTTACTTTATACAACGTTTCAACTGGTGTGGTAAAGGCAAAATACATGAGCAATGACATATAAATTATATGATTTCTGTGATTTTTGCCTCTGGAGTTAAATACTTTTAAATTTTTAATTTAAAGCTAGCAGTGTATAATATAAAGATGAATGATAAAATCCATAATATCAGTATAAAATTTTAATTTTTCTGTACTTAGAATGACATTATATAGCAAACCAAAAACACCATAACAAATCAAGAGACTACGTAAAATAGGACAACTTTTTATTCTTTTAGGACTTTTGGTGGTACTTTTTCCCTACTTTTTGAATGAGGGGCCCCTCCATGTCCCTTTTGCACAGGGCCCTGCAGGGGCCACAGCAGATCCCAGGACACCACAAAGGACCAGCTCACCTCTCAGGTCTGGGCCAGGGGTGGGCAGATGCCCCTGTCCTCAGCAAGCTTAGGCCCCCTGCATCTGTGTCCAACTTCAGCGGGCACAATAGGGCCTGCTGTGACCAGACACCCACATGACGTCCTGGGGAGAGGAGACCGGAGCAGGCAGCTCAGAAAGACAGGACATGGAACGCTGAGTTTTCACCACCATCTGTGGCGAGCAGCCCCAATTCGGTGATGAATTTTTCATTATTTTTTAAAGATGTATTTATTTATTTGAAAGTCAGAATTACACAGAGAACTGAGAGGCAGAGAAAAGAGAGAGAGAGAGAGAGGTCTTCCATCCGGTGGTTCACTTCCCAATTGGCTGCAATGGCTGGATTTGCGTTGATCCAAAGCCAGGAGCCAGGAGCTTCTTCCAGGTCTCCCACAAGAGTGCAGGGGCCCAAGGACTTGGGCCATCTTCCACTGCTATCCCATAGCAGAGAGCTGGATTGGAAGAGGAGCAGCCGAGTCTCGAACCAGCGCCCATATGAGATGCCAGCGCTTCAGGCCAGGGCATTAACCAGCTGCGCCACTGCATCAGCCCTTGGTCATGAATTTTTAATGCACAAAGCAATCCACCATTATAACAATTTTAATAACCCATTAAAGTATTCTGAGCACTGCCACTATTAGAATATTTTAACACACATTGGGGCCAGCATTTTGGCATAGCAGATAAAACTGTTGCTTGCGACGCCAGCATCCCATAAGGGCACCGGTTCGACCCCTGTTGCTCCACTTCCCATTCAGCTCCCTGCAAATGGCGTGGGAAAAGCAGTGGAAGATGGCCTAAGTGCTTGGGCCCCTGCACCCACTTGGGGGACCCGGGAGAAGCTCCTGGCTCCTGGCTTTGGATCAGCGCAGATCTGGCCATTGCAGCCACTTGGGGAGTGACCCAGCAGATAGAAGACTGCTCTCTCTCTACCTCTGCCTCTCTGTAACTCTGCCTTATAAATAAATAAATAAATCTTTTTTAAAAAGATAGCCGTTTATCATGTACAACATATTTTAAACTATGTATACATTGTGAGATGATTAATAGAGCAAATCAGCATATGAAATATCTTAATTATCATTTTTTGTGATGAGAAGACTTGAAATCTATTCTCTTAGCAGCTTTCAAGAATGTGGCCGGCGCCGTGGCTCAATAGGCTAATCCTCCGCCTTGCGGCACCGGCACACCGGGTTCTAGTCCCGGTCGGGTTCTAGTCCCGGTCAGGTTCTAGTCCCGGTCGGGGCACCAGATTCTGTCCCGGTTGCCCCTCTTCCAGGCCAGCTCTCTGCTGTGGCCAGGGAGTGCACTATCCACTCTGCCTGTAAAAAAAAAAAAAAAAAAAAAAAAAAAGAATGTACTACATAATTGTTAGCTATGTCACCACATAGTGTAAAACGTCCCTGGAATTATTCCTCCTATCTCCCTGAAGTGGTGCATCCCTCCACTAACTGCTCCGCACCCCCCAACCCCCCAAGCTCCTTGTAACCACCATTCTGTCCGCTACTACTATGAGTTCAGCCTTTTAAAATTACATCTGTAAGTGAGATTTTGTGGCATTTGTCTTTCTGTACCTGATTTATTTCACTTAATATTTTGTTCTCCATGTTCATCCATTGTCACCAATAACATGATTTTATTCTTCTTTTTTTTTTTTTTTTTTTTTGACAGGCAGAGTGGATAGTGAGAGAGAGAGAGACAGAGAGAAAGGTCTTCCTTTTTGCCGTTGGTTCACCCTCCAATGGCCACTGCGGCCGGCGCACAGCGCTGATCTGAAGCCAGGAGCCAGGTGCTTATCCTGGTCTCCCATGGGGTGCAGGGCCCAAGGACTTGGGCCATCCTCTACTGCCTTCCCGGGCCATAGCAGAGAGCTGGCCTGGAAGAGGGGCAACTGGGATAGAATCCGGCGCCCCAACCGGAACTAGAACCCGGTGTGCCGGCGCCGCAAGGCGGAGGATTAGCCTGTTAAACCACGGCGCCGGCCATGATTTCCCTCTTTCAAAGATTGTATAATGGGGGCCAGTGCTGTGGTGTAGTAGGTTAAGCCTCTGCCTTCAGTGCCAGCACCAGTTCGAATCCCGGCTGCTCCTCTTCTGATCCAGTGCTCTGCTAACGGCCTGGGAAAGCAACAGAAGATGACTCAAGTTCTTGGGCTCCTGACCCTCACGGGAGACCCAGAAGAAGCTCCTGGCTCCTGGCTTCAGATTGGCCCAGCCCCGGCTATTGTGGCCATTTGGGGAGTGAACCAGCAGATGGAAGACCTCTCTCTCTGTCTCTCCTTCTCTCTGTCTGTAACTCTGCCTCTTAAATAAATAAATAAATCTTTAAAAGAAAGTTTGCATAGTTCTCATGGTGTATGTACATCACATTTTCCTTATCCATGCGTGGGTAGACGCCTAGGTTGCCTCCCTATCTTGACTCTTAGGACCAGTGCTGCGATGAACGCAGGGGTGCGGGAGTCTTTGTGACACACTGATCTCATTCGCTGGGGACACACTCAGAGGGTATCATACGGTGTACATGTAGAGTCACAGTCATTTGCTGAATCATACGGCAGTTCTATTTTTAATTTTTTGAGGCCTTTCCACACTGTTTTCTAAATGTTTATACGAATTTGCATTTCCACCAACAACACGCAAGGGCTCCCTTCCTCCACGTTCTCACGAATGCTTGTTGTCTTCCATCGTTCACCTGTGTGGAAATAGCCACCTAACGAGTGTGGGGCGGTACCTAACAAGCGTGGTTTTGAATCACGTCTCTCTGATGGTTGGTGGTGATGGACATTTTTCCATACCTTTGAGAAATGTCTGTCCAGATTCTTTGCATGTCTGTTTTCTTACTATTAAGTTGTTTGAGCGCCTTACATGTTTTGGATGTTGACCCCTTATCAGATGTACAGTTTGCAAGTTTTTCTCCCCTTCCGTCTCTTCCCTCTGCTGACTGTGGCCTTGGCTGTGCAGGAGCTTGTCAGTTTGATGCAACCCCACGTGTTTATGTTTGCTTTTGGGTTCCTATCCAAAAAAGCCATTTGCCCAAATCAACATAATTGGGCTTTTTCTATGCTTTCTTTTAGTAGTTTTCTAGCTCCAGGCCCTCATTGAGATCTTTCATCCATTTTGGGTGGGTTGCTGTGTCCAGTGGGATAAAGGGGCCAGTTCTATCCATTGGCTTGTGGATATCCAGTTATCTCAATGCTGTTTATTAAAGAGGCTATCCTTTCCGCATTGCGGGTTCTTGGCACTCTGTCAGAGATCAGCTGATTTCTAATGTGTGGGTTTATTTCCGGGCCTCTATTTTGTTCCATTGGTCTGTGTTTCTGTTTTATTGCTAGCAACAGGATGTTTTAATTATTATGTTATATATTATATTTGATTGTTACATAATAATATTGTGTATTCCAGAAGTCAATTTTGTTACATAATAATACTGTGTATACTAGAAGTAAACTTTGAAGTCAGGTAACATGGAGCCTGCAGCTTTGTTCCTTTTGCTCAAGATTGGTTTGACTATTTAGGCTATTTTCTGGTTCTGAGTGAAGCCTGGGATTGTTTTTGCTATTTCTATGAAAAACGTCATTGGAACTTTGATAGGGATTGAACTGAAGCTGTAGATTGCTTTGGGCAGCATGGGATTTTAACAATATCAACTCCTGCAATCTGAACGTGGAATAGCTTTCCATTTATTTGTGTCATCGCCGGTTTCTTTCACCAAGGTCCTAAGAGTTTTCAGTGTCCAGGTCTCATCTCCCTGGGTAGATGTTCTGCTTTCTCTCTGTAGCTCTTGTACACGAATGGTTTTCTGGATTTCTTTTTCAGATAGTTCATTGTTAGTGTGTAGAATGCTGTTGATTTCTGCGTGTTGATTTTAGATTCTGCATCTTTAGAGAATTCATTAGTTCTAGAGTTTTCCACACACAGACATCTGAGTTTTACCTTTTCAAAATGCAAGTCTGAGCATGCCACTGTGCTGCTTAAAGTACTTCCAAGGCATCTCCTTGTCTTTAGCATAAAAATTAAAGCACTTAACACGACCTGCCAGGCCTCCCCATTCAGCTCCCTTGCATCTGCAAGCAATACCCCGCTCTTTTCCACACATCCCTCTGCCACAGGACATTTGCACAGCCTCTCCTCCTAGACCATCTTCCCTATCCCCTACCCTTAATCTGTTGAACTCTCCTCTTATTTCAAAATGAGCTTCACAGTGCAGCTTTTGCTCACCCATGCGTCCCCAGGCCTAGCAAAGACCTTGGTATGCAGAAGGTGGTGAACAGTTGAATGGAGGCAGGCAGGAAGGGGTCAGCTGGCAAGGATTACGCTCATGTGGGTCTCTCCTGGTCACCTAGTGGACTACAAACAGCACAGCTCTCCTCTCTTCTCTGTTCAGGGTCTCGATTCATTAGCCTTGGAGTGATTTTTGTTTAATTAGACAATTGATGAGGAGGGTGGGAAATCAGATAATCCTCCAGCGTGCCCCCAGGGAAGTTGTCATCCCTTCCTGTGCCAGCTCCTCATCCCTGGAAAGGGGATGGCGACGTCTGGAACTGGCCTGGAGGCTGACACCTGCAGGCACTGAGTGCCCTGTGACAGGAAGCTGAGCCTCAGCCTAAGCATCTTCAGCTTCCGCTGAACAGCAAGAGCTCTGAGCACAGGTCGCCAGGCCCCTGCAGGCGCCCTCTCACTCCTCTCCCTAAAGAGAAGACTTTCGCATCCAGCCAAAGGAAGATTCCAAAGAGGAAGTGTCACAGCCAAGGTCCCCGCCCCCGCCCCCGCCCCGCGCCCCGGGGTTGGTCACCACTTCCTGAGTGGGGCGAAGAGGCGGTCAGCACACTGTCACCTGACCTTTGTTTTTACCTTCGGGGAACTAATTCTAGACTCAAGGATTCTCTAAACCCATCCAAAACTTGTGGCGAAACCCACATCCTCCCCGTCCGCCCGAGGCCCACACCCACATCCTCCCGCTGACTCTATTTTCGGTGGAGAAGCAACCAAAGCTCACATCAAAGTATTACGAGACAGAGAGACAGATAGACGTCTAGACAGACTACACGGGGATCGCCTGCATCCAGATTCAACGACTTCTCGCCACTTGCCACTCGGCATCTACCTCTTGGGCCTGAGCCACCTTCATCTCTGACCTGGTTGGCTCACCCTCCCAGCCAGCTGGCCACCCTGCTGTCACCTGTGTGCCCCAGATCTCTCTCCATATACAGGTTGCCAGGTGAAACACAGCCCCTTGTGTTAAATCTGCGTTGCAGAGAAACAAGTAACCCTTTCAGGATAAAGATGTCACAAATATCTCCTGAGGTACACACACACTAAAAAAAATGTGTTAATCTGCAATGCATATGTAGCTGGACATCTCTACGTTTCATTTGCTGATTCTGGCAACTCTATCCTGTAGTAACTCATGCTTTTAAAAATGCAAATTAGCGGCCGACGCCGTGGCTTAACAGGCTAATCCTCCTCCTTGCGGCGCCAGCACACCGGGTTCTAGTCCCGGTTGGGGCACCGGATTCTATCCCGGTTGCCCCTCTTCCAGGCCAGCTCTCTGCTATGGCCCGGGAAGGCAGTGGAGGATGGCCCAAGTGCTTGGGCCCTGCACCCGCATGGGAGACCAGGAGAAGCACCTGGCTCCTGGCTTCGGATCAGCGAGATGCGCCGGCCGCAGCGGCCATTGGAGGGTGAACCAACGGCAAAAAGGAAGACCTTTCTCTCTGTCTCTCTCTCGCTATCCACTCTGCCTGTCAAAAAAAAAAATTTTTTTTAAATGCAAATTAGATTATATCATGTCATCTGCTGGAAATCCAGCAGAGGCTTCCCAGCTTGGAGCAAAGCCCTTCCTTGTGCTTCTGGGTTCTACCACTCTCCGCGGCCGATCTGCCCTGCCCCACCCCACTGCTGCCCTGCACCTGCTCCGGATCGTCTGGGACGGAGACGGTGCTGCGGTTTGGGTAGGACTTGCCTCACAGCGCTTTGAGCACTGCCCCCTCTCTGCCTTGGGTTATTGTCTGGCCTCCCTGCCAAAGTGTACAGTCCGCATTGAGTGTACAGCACAGAGGATACACTTTAATACATGCTGAGCCCCTGCTGGGACACGGGCAGGAAGTACAGCCCCGTCAGGTGCAGACACACCCGGCTTCTAGACTCTTGTCTTCTTCGGCCAGCTTGCTCTAATCTTTCCCCACTTACCTTGCTCAGGGCTGCCTTTGGCCACCGCCTCAGGTCTCCTGAGGACTTTTCGGGGCTGCACTCAAAGATAGGGATGGGGGAACTGTTGTATCTCATATCAGAGTGCAAGCTGGTTACTCCGCTCCTGATCCAGCCTCCTGCTAATGCAATCCAGGGAAGCATCGGAAGATGGTCCACACACTCCCACTAATGTGGGAGACCCGGGTGGAGGTCCTGGCTCCCGGCTTCAGCCTGGCCCAGGCCTGGCTGTTGCAGGCATTTGAGAAGAGAAATGCAAGATGGAAGCTGATGGGTGATCTGGATCTCTGTCTCTTTCAAATACAGTAAATAAGCATTTTTATTTTTTAAAGATTTACTTATTTATTTGAGAGGCAGAGTTACAGGCAGAGAGAGAGAGAGAGAGAGAGAGAGAGAGAGAGAGAGAGAGGTCTTCCATCCGCTGGTTCACTCCCCAGATGGCAGCAACTGCAGGAGCTGGGCCAATCCAAAGCCAGGAGCCAGGAGCTTCTTCTGGGTCTCCCACATGAACGCAGGGGCTCAAGGACTTGGACTGTCCTCCACTGCTTTCCCAAGTGCATTAGCAAAGAGCTGGATGGGAAGTGGAGCAGCTGGGACTTGAACCACTGGCCATGCAAGATGTGGTGTCGCAGGCGGTGGCTTGCAGCTTCACCAGCTACACCACAGTGCCAGCCTTAGCACTATCATACCACTTCCTTGTGTGGTGACAAATTTTTACATTTGTCTCTACTTTTAATTTGTATCCCTGGGATTACCACAGGATTGAATCTTTTGCCACATTTGTTTACAACAATGTTTCCGCTGTGTAATGTGAGCTCAGGTGCCGGTTTACTTATCTAAGCCTTAACTTCTTAAACTAATTTTTATATGCTCTTTCTATAACAAAAGGTGTGAGTATTCTGCCCGTGGTAAACGTGTCCTAGAGCCTCCACCCTGCTTCCCGATCTGCTCTTTTTATTTTAGTTATTATTTTGTTTTTGCTGTGGTGCAGAAATTAAAGTTTTTATTTACACAAATTCATAAGTTTTCTTTTGTGGTTTCTTCTTTGTTTTCACTTCAAATCTGACAAATATATTTCCTGTCTAGAAATTTGATCAATATTTGATTTTATGTTCTTCCAGTTTGTCATCTGTGATTTGGCTTTCTGATATTTAAATTTTTAATCCAAATGAAATTTACTTTAGAATGAGGTCTTTTTTTTTTTTTTTTTTTTTTTTTTTTTTTTGCCAAATTGTGCAAAACATAAGCCTTCCTACGGAGCCAAGTAAATAAGTAAAAGTGTGGCTGGTGTTGTGGTACAGTGGCATAAGCCGCCACTTGGGAAGTTAGCATCCCATAGTGGAGCCCTGGTTCCTGTCCCAGATGCTCTACTTCATATCCAGCTCTCTGCTGGTGCGTTTGGAAATACAAGTGCTTGGGTCTCTGCCACCCACGTGGGAGACCCATATGGAATTACTGGTTCCTGGCTCCAGTTTGGCACAGCCCTAGCTATTGTGGCCATTTGGGGAATGAACAAGCAAATGGAAGATCTCTCTCTCCCTCTCTCTCTCTCCCTCTGACTTTCAAATAAGTAAATAAATCTTTTTTAAAAAAAGGAAATTTGGGCCAACACTGTAGCACAGCGGGTAAAGTCACTGCCTGCCACACCCCATCCTATATGGGAGCCAATTAGAGTCCTGGCTGCTCCACTTTGATCCAGCTCCCTGCTAATGCACCTGGGAAAGCAGGGGAGGATGACCCACGTGCTTGGGCCCCTGCAACCACGTGGGAGAAATGGAGGAAGCTCCTGGCTTCAGCCTGGCAGAGTTCCCGCCCATTGCAGCCATCTGGGGAGTAAACCAGCGGATGGAAGGTCTCTCGCTCTCTCTTGTCTCTCCCTCTTTCTCTCTCTGAAACTCTTGTTGGGGGTTTGAGGACTGGGGATGGGCCTGGGAATAGGTATTTTCTTCCATCACCTTCCTCCCACCCCCAGGTATCTGGTGAATGAACACGGGTGGGAAGCGTCCATCTGGTCAACCCTTTCCCATCAAGTCCTCTACAGAGGACACAGAGCAAACCCCAAAGGTCAAATTCTTCTTTCCGAGTGGCACGTCCTCAGGGTTGACGGCTGGTGGAGGGGCCAGTGAGTGAATGGCTTGGGGTTTGGGTCACAAGATGATCTTGGGAGGTGCAGTATCAGGCCCGTTCAGTCCTCTGAACCAGAGGGCTGGCTGCTGCCGCTTAGCACATTCTTTTACAGTAGGATGGGATGAGAAATGAGCCCAGGATGTGGGGGGGGGGGGCCTGGGGGGCTGGGGAGTGCTTCCTACACAGGGCAAGAGCTTCCCGCTACTCTAACAGAATGCTGGCGCTAATTAGCCACTGAAACACATGTTCATGCAGAAATAGTTATGAGATACAGGGATAAACAAAACCTGGAGTAGTTTTAGGAACTCAATCTCTTTACATCTGAGTTTCCCTAGCTAAAACCTGGATCAGCTGGGAATTCTACCCCTTATATTCCAGGAATAAATGAAAAAGATTATCTCATATAAAAGATTCGATTTATGTATGTTCCCTTGGATAATCAACCTTCATTGAATTAATCAGGCTTCTGATCATATATTATATATCTATATCTATCTCTATATATAAATTTCAAAAAGCTTCATTTTAAAATGCCAGAACTGGCACTGGTGTTGTGGCACAGCTGGTAAAGCTGCTGCCTGTGATGTCAGCATCCCATATGGATGCCAACTCGAGTCCTGACTGCTGCGCTTCTGATCCAGCTCCCTGCCAGAGGTCTGGGAGAGCAGTAGAAGGTGGCCCAAGTGTTTGGGAGACTCAGATGAAGCTTCTGGCTCCTGGCTACCGCCTGGCCCATTCCTGGCAGCTGCGGCCTTCTGGGGAGTGACCCAGCAGATGAAAGATCTTTCTCTGTCACTCTTTCAAAGTATTTACTTAAAAGTAAAAGTATTTATTTAAATAAATCTTTTTAAAAATAAAATGCCATGGCTGAAACAACTCAAATGTTCACCAATAGGGCATGAGTATATCCACACAAAGGAGCCCTGTGCATCTTTAAAGAGTATTTGGGAAGACACAAGCATTTGGCAACGCTCAGGGTGCCCACATCCTGCATCAGAGCATCTGGGTTCAAGTCCAGGCTCCTGTTCCTGGCTCCAGCTTCCTGCTAACACACACCCTGGGAGGCAGGTGGCTCAAGTACTTGGATAAAGTAGGGCTGGTTGTACAGGAGAGTAGTTACAACTATAAATAGTTTACAACTATTTATTAGATATTTTATAAAGAACTAGAAGAGAGGAATTCAAGTTGTCTCAACACAGAGAAATGAATGCTGAATGTTTAGGGAGATGCAAATGCTGATGACCCTGATTCC
Source organism: Lepus europaeus (assembly GCF_033115175.1). Taxonomy (NCBI): domain Eukaryota; kingdom Metazoa; phylum Chordata; class Mammalia; order Lagomorpha; family Leporidae; genus Lepus; species Lepus europaeus. The sequence goes on from NC_084828.1 coordinate 147,431,052, forward strand.
ATCATTGCACATGGGAAACATGCATCAAATTACCACACTGTACCCCCCAAATATGCACAAACCACAGGCTAACAAAGCAGTGTGTATAAAATGCTACATTTAAGAAAGAAACAGGAGGGGTGGGCATTATGGCATGGCAGCTTGGAAACACCCGTATCTCTTATCAGGCCTGGGATGGAACCCTGCCTCCACTTCAGCCCAGCTCCCCGCTGATGTACCTGGGAAGCAGTCGATGCTGGCTCATGTACTTGAGTCCCTGCCGCCCACCTGGGAGACCTGAATGGAGTTCCCAGTTGCTAGATTCAGCCTCGCCCGGCCCTGGCTGTTGCGGGGGATTCAGGGATACACTCAGCGGATGGAAGGATTTCTCTCTTTCTCTCTCTCATTCTCTCTCTCTCTCTGTCACTCTCCATTTGAAATAAAATTAAAACAAAGGAATACAGGCTTTATAAAAAGGAAGAGTCAGGAGAAATATGACCATGTATTTTATATTTTGTTTATATGACATTTTTAAAGGAAAAAAAATGGAATACTAAACCAAAAACTAAAAGGAACCAGGGTTCTTTGGAAAAGTTCCAGGGGCAGGAAATGTACAAGAGGAGACTGCAGAATTTTGCGGTACTGGAAAACAAAGAGGCTATCAGAGACTGCTGGGGTCGTGCCAAAAGGACACAGCAGCCGCCGGGTAGGACTTCCCGTGAGCCAAAGATGGAAAAATTTGGATATCAAAAGTAAACAGAGAGGGGCAGGCATTTGGCACAGCAGCTAAGACGTTGCTTGGGACACCCACATCCTGGCTCAGGATTTGTCTGGGTTTGAGACTCTTGCTTCCTGCCAATGTGCACACTGGGAGGCAGTAGGTCATGGCTCAAGTTCTTGGGTCTCTGCCACCATGTGGGTGTCTGGATTTAGCCTTACCCAAGCCCAGTGGATGGAAGATCTCTCTTGATTGTCTCTGTCTGCCTGCCTGCCTGCCTGTCTGTCTCCCTTCCTTTCCAATAAAAATAAATAAAATGTAAAAAGCAAACAAAAATAAAAACAGAAAATCTGAGAAAATAATGACATGTGTGTCCTTGATTGAAACACAGCAAACGGATTCAAATCAGTGAGTTCATAATAACACAAAAAAGAATTCATTGTTCAGAGAGGTGAATGCTAAGGAGCCGAATCATGTTGAAGAATGGTAAAGAGAGAGAAAGAATAAGACACTCATGTTGTCTCTCCTATGCACTCTATATTTCAAGGTCACTGAGTGGACAAGAAGGACCGTTTTTCATGACAGATCTCCCCCTGATGTGAAGGGCAGCCCCCAGAAGGGCCCCCAGTGAACCCCACCTTGTGTTGCTCCAAGGTTGGTTCTGTGTGATTATCAGCAAGTCACAGAAGCGATGGCGAGTGATACCAAATAATCTGGCTTCCATCGCGCGCGCGCGCGCGCGTGTGTGTGTCTATCTCTTTATCATCTATCTTCCCCATCCCTCATTGCTCATCTGGGAAGTGCCCACACTATGAGACAGTCATGCTGTCCACAGGGAGCTTCCTAGGTGAGGAACTGAGAAATCAAGCCGAGAACCGACAAGGAACAGAGGCCAGCCAACAACCATGGGAGTGAACCAGATACAGCCCCTGGAGGGCTGCGGCACTAGTCAGCCGACTGATGGCAACATCGGAAGCAGAAGCCCGTGGCCAGGAGATTCTTGGCCCACAGAAACCACGTGATAATAGATGTGTCTGGTTTGAAGCTACTAGATTAGGTAGCAGTAGATACCTAATGCAAGGAGTGGCGAACCAGAGGCCAGGCTGGTGCTGACTGATGGAACACCAGACGTAAGCAATGAGCATCAATGACTGCTAAACCCAGCAGGTGCACACCTACCCATACGTGGATTTAGTAATCAATCTTTTATTTTCAAACAATTTAATTTTTATTATCTTTACTAAAAACTTCATAATATGTAATTTCAAACATATTAAAAGTATGAAGAATCATAGACTGAGCTTCAAATACTCAACACTGAGCACTAATAATCATTGACTTAAGGCCAATACTATTTCATCAACAACAGCTGCATCCAACTCTCCTCATTCTATCTTTTTTTTTTAAATATTTGTTTGAAAGGCAGAGTTGCAGAGGGAGAGAAAAAGAGAGAGGTCTTTCACCTGCTGCTTCACTCCCCAAATGGTCACAATGGCCAGGGCTGGGCCGGTCCAAAGCCAGGAGCCAGGAGCTTCTTCTGGGTCCCCCACATGGGGGCAGGGGCCATCTTCTTTTGCTGTCACAGGTGCATTAGCAGAGAACCAGATCAGAAGTGGAGCAGGCAGGACTTGAACTGGCACCCATATGGGATTCTGGCACTGCAGGCAGTGGCTTAACCTGCTGTGCCACAGTGCCAGCCCCCATCTTCACTCCATCTTTACATTGGATATTTTGAAGTAAATCTCAGACATCATATTATTTCACCTACTGATCGATAACATCATAAAAAATATAAATTAACATTTTACATTTCCTGATTTGATGCAATGAGAAAGAACTAACAGTAGCTATGACACATCATTGTTAAAAATTAAACCTGAACTTCAACATCCTTGGATCTAACTACAGTTTTACAGGAGATACTGAGACTATGAAGGAAATTCTACACGTAAGTCATTGATTTTTTTAACAAACTAATGGTCTGAAAAATGGATTAAGAAATACAGCATCTAAGGCCATGTGTGGGCCCTGTTTGGAACACAAAGCAGATAAATCATTGGTAAAAAGACACTGTAGGACATTCAAGGACAAGGGAACATGAACTAAATATAAAATAATACTAAGAAATTATTATGCAGCCAGCATTGTGGCATAGTGGGTAAAGCCACTGCCTGTGATGCTGGCATCCCATATGGGTGCTGGTTTGAGTCCCGCCTGCTCCACTTCCAATTCAGCTCCCTGCTGTGGCCTGGGAAAGCAGTAGAAGATGGCCCAAGTCCTTGGGCCCCTGTACCCACTCCCATCCATGGGAGACCCAGGTGAAGCTCCTGGTTCCTGGCTTCAGTCCAGCCCCAGCCATGGTGGCCATTGGAGGAGAAAACCAGCAGATGGAAGATTCTCTCTCTCTCTCTGGCTCTCCACTTCTCTCTGTAACTCTGCCTTACACATTGATAACTCTTTAAAAAAAGAGAAGGGAGGAGATGGAATTTGGCTTCAGCAATGGCATATAGGGGTACCGTGTACCGAGCGGAGCATTAACAAGGAGGAACAGCACTGAAGGGAGACCGAGTGTGAGCTGGAGCCGTGCTAAGTTTGAGCTGCTTATTCAAGACACAAATAGAAAAGGCATTTATGGTAGCAGCTCTGGAGCACGCGTAGAAAGAGTTGAGCCAGAGACACAAGGACAAGGTACAGAGAGAAATGGCGCGGGAGCAGATCTGGGCTCAGGGGCCCATCCATCCGGTGAGGTGGGCGAGAAGACGCAACCGGGAGAGAAGCAGCCCTAGTGACGCAGCAGGACAAGCAGAGGCATTTCCGGAAGAACTGTGTCTCAGGCTGCACGGAGCGAAGGGGGCTGAAAAAAGCAGCTGACCGCCGGGTGTGGTGCTGGCAGGTTCTCCGGGGTGGAGGCACGGGCAGAGCGCCAGGAGAGGGGGCATGGGAGCCCGCCTGCCAGAGACTGGCAGACACCTGGGAGCAGGAGAGGGAAGACGGCGAGTTGGATAGCGCCTGTGAGCCGGGCTTTAGGTGGGAGGAGCACGGAGACGGCCAGGGGAGTCCAGTGGGGCACAATCCCCATCCCTGGCCTCCACAGTTTGACTCCAGCCCTGCTGCAGGAAGGGAGTCATACATCAGAAGTAATTTACCTTATTTAAAAAATTCTACTTTATTTTACTTGAAAGTCAGAGCTACACAGAGAGAGAAGGAGAGGCAGAGAGAGAGAGGGAAAAGTCTTCCATCCCCAATTGGTCGCAATGGCCAGAGCTGCACCAATCCGAAGCCAGGAGCCAGGAGCTTCTTCCTGGTCTCCCATGTAGTCTGCAGGGGCCCATGGGCTTGGGCCATCTTCTACTGCTTTCCCAGGCCATAGAGGAGAGCTGGATCAGAAGTGGAGCAGCCAGGACTCGAACCAGCACCCATATGGGATGCCAGCACTGCAGGTGGTGGCATTACCCGCTATGCCACAGTGCTAGCCCAAAAAATTCTATTTATTTGAGAGGCAGAGAGACAGATATAGAGAGCACTCATATCCACTCACTCCCCAACAAATTCACCCCCATCCACTCACCCCCAGAATTAAACCAGAAACTCAATTCAGTTCTCTCACATGGGTGGCAAGGACCCAAATACTTTAAAAAATATATTTATTTATTTATTTATTTATTTGAAAGTCAGAGTTACACAGTGAGAGAAGGAAAACCAGGGGAGAGAGAGAGAGAGAGAGAGAGAGAGAGAGAGGTCTTCCATTTGGTAGTTCACTCCCCCAGATGACCACAATAACTAGAACTGTGCTGATCCGAAGCCAGGAGCCAGGAGCTTCTTCTTGGTCTCCCACACAGGTGCAGGGGCCCAAGGACTTGGGCCATCTTCTACTGCTTTCCCAAGGTAGAGAGCTGGATCGGAAGTGGAGCAGCCAGTACTGGAACTGACGCCCATATGGGATGCTGGCACTGTGGGCAGCACCTTTACCCACTTTGCCACAGCGCCAGCCCTAGGACCCAAATACTTGAGCCAAGCATTGCTGCCTTCCAAGGTCTGCACTGGCAAGAAGAAGGAATTGGAGCAGAGACCAGAATTGGACCCAGGCTCTCTGATGTGGGATGCAGGCAACTTAACCACTAGGCTTAAAGCCCACACCTATCTTAGGTTTTTTACATGTTTTTAAAAGGGACTACCTTTTAACCAGCTAAGACGATGGCAGAGGAGGTAGTTAGCTAAAAATGTTGTCTAAGTTGGGGGTTGAGGCTTTTTTTTTATGTTTGTACTTACTTTTGTTTTATTTGAAAGGCAGAGTGATGAAGAGGGAGAGAGAGAGGGAGAGGGAGAAAGAGGGAGAGAGATTGAGAATCTTCCGTTTGCTGGTTCATTACCCAGATGCCAGCAACAGCCAGGGTTGGACTAGGCTCAAGTCAGCAGCCAGGAGCTCCATCCACAGCTTCCACGTGGGTGGCAGGGGCCTAAGTCCTGAAGCCATCATCCTCTGGCCCTCATGGTGCACATTAGCAGGAAGTGGAATTGGAGCAGAGGCTGAACAGGATTCCAGGCACTCTGACATGGGGTGCAGGTACCCCAAGCAGCAGCTCCACCTCCTGCGCCACAACACCCCCAAAGGAGATGAGCTTTTTTTAAAGGAAGTATCATCTCTTTTTTATTTATTTATTTATTTATTTGACAGGCAGAATGGACAGTGAGAGAGACAGAGACAGAGAGAAAGGTCTTCATTTGCCGTTGGTTCACCCTCCAATGGCACCGCGCTGCGGCCGGCGCACCGCGCTGATCCGAAGCCAGGAGCCAGGAGCTTCTTCTGGTCTCCCATGTGGGTGCAGGGCCCAAGGACCTGGGCCATCCTCCACTGCCTTCCCGGGCCACAGCAGAGAGCTGGCCTGGAAGAGGGGCAACCGGGACAGAATCCGGCACCCCGACCGGAACTAGAACCCGGTGTGCCTGCGCTGCAGGCGAAGGATTAGCCTATTGAGCCACGGCGCCGGCCAGGAAGTATCATCTCTTAAGGCAGGAGCCCACAGGACAGGTAAGTGAGGGGTGAAGGAAGCAGAGCCCATCCGTGGCAGAGCGCCTGGCAGCCGTGGTGATGGACATGGCTTGGGATAGAGCAGCCGCGGGGACGCTTTCCACCTTGGAATTCCTGAGCAGCACCACACGGGCATTAGGAAATGAGACGTTCATGTAATCAGCGACTCTGGCAGCTCCCAGGCCACACATATGGCCCCGTGCATGGTGCATCCAGAACAAACACAAATCCATCTCCAAACGCTTGTAGGGTTAAGACAGCTTTTACTGAGTGTTCTCCCAGAAAAATGCAATAAAGGGAAATTTATGCCATGCAACAAGCAATTTCTCCTAGCCCCTCTTGTGACAAGGGGAGGACCACTCTTTCCTCTGGCCAGGGGCTGTCTCACTCCTTCCTCTTCCACGCACCTGCAGGGAGAGTGTCCTGGGCTACCAGTGGTCCTGCCTCTTCCCCTCCCCCTCGCCTCCCCCACCCCATCTCAACAGACCTGCCTGGTCTGCTCTTGGATGCTGTCTATCAGTCAAAGACAGTAGGCCGATGTGCCCAGTTGCAGGACTCTCGTTTGTTTGTTTTTTTTTTTTTTTTTTTTTTTGGACAGGCAGAGTTAGACAGTGAGAGACAGAAAGAAAGAGAGAGAAAGGTCTTCCTTTTCCATTGGTTCACCCCCCAAATGGCCGCTGCAGCCGGCGTGCCGCACCGATTTGAAGCCAGGAGCCAGGTGCTTCTGGTCTCCCATGCAGGTGCAGGGCCCAAGCTTTGGGCCATCCTCCACTGCCTTCCCGGGCCACAGCAGAGAGCTGGACAGGAAGAGGAGCGACCGGGACAGAATCTGGCGCCCCAACTGGGACTAGAACCCAGGGTGCCAGCGCCGCAGGCAGAGGATTAGCCAAATGAGCCGTGGATTGGACTCTCGTTTTAATCACTGAGGCCCTTTAGGTTCGTATGAGTTTCCCATTGTTGCTCTAACATATTACCATAAACTTGAGAGCTCAGGACAGCGCAAAGTGGGGTCAGCATCATGGAGATGAAGCTGTCGCCCGCGACACTGGTGTCCCATGAGAGCACCAGTCCAAGTCCTGGCTGCTCTGTTCCCTGCTAAAGAGCCTGAGAAAGCAGCAGAAGACGGCCCAAGTCCTTGGGAAACTCGGATGGAGTTCTAGGCTCCCGGCTTCAGCCTGGCCCACCCTGGTCATTGTGGCCCCTGGGAGAATGAATCAGCAGATGGAAGATCTGCCTCTCTGTAACTCTGCTTTCCAAATCAATCAAGCAATCAATCAATAAAATAAAGCACAAACTTAGTGTCTTCCAGTTCTGTAGTTCAGAAGTCGACGATGGGTCTCACTAGGCTGAAACCAAGCTGTGCTTCCCTCTGGAGGCATTGGAGGGACTCAGTTTTCTTGCAATGTCCAGTCCTTAGAGTGCACCTGCTTTCTGTGGCTCATGGCCCTTGACACCCTCAGAGCCAGCCATTGTTCTGCTCCGACCTCTGCTCTTACCATCACCCCTCCTTGTCAGAATTCTGCCTCCTTCTTCCACATTTAAGGAAACTTTTGCTTATGTAGGGCCTGCCCTCATAATCCGGGATAATCTCCCTGTGTCCAAGGCGGCTGATTAGCCTCCTTAATGCTAGCTGCATGCTTCATTTCCCTGTGCCATAGTCACAGTTTCTGGGGATTAGGCCTGGACACGTTTGAGGTTTGCGAGCTGTCGGGGCTGGTGGCAGCTTGCAGAGGGATGCTCTCTTCCTCTGTAACCAACAGCAATACGGGGAGAGGCCATGCTTAGGGAAGGCCCTAAGCCCAATCAAGCAGGGCCAAGGGGCCAAGGAAAGCCCTCCCCCAAGCTGAGCCTCATGCAATGCTTTTCCACTTTTAGCTCCACTCTGGCCTTGACCTTCACCTCCATACTACGTGGGCAAGGGTGGGTGGTAAGTGATTTTCAGGAGATACAGAGATTTCAGACACCGGCTCCCGGTGCCCTCACCCATCCTCTTCTGGAAGCCTCTCGGTTCCCGAGCACTGAGCCATCCAGATTTGGGTAAGCATCTTGACATTCCAATATCTCTCCCATGCCCAGATTAAATGTGAGGAGCATAGTGATTCCTCCTTGACTCTGGGAAGCCAGGAAGCGCTGTCTCCCTGGGGCTTAGATTTGCAGACGGGGAGATGAGGAGATGCAGGATGCTCACCGATTTTGATTTTGGAAAAGGATAATTCCACAGCCCATGCTTGTGTGTTACGGTGAGGCAGCCTCCAAGGATGGCTGTCACCAGTCCCTTATCCCCCTGGCTGCGCCTGGTACTCCCCACGCAGAGATAATGGAGTCCAGTAGCTACCCTTTCTGTGTTTTAGCCTCAGAGACTTGCTCCACCAGCAGAACACGGTAGATGTTATATTCTGAGTCTTTGGAGGCTAAAGTCAGATGGCTTTTGCATGATTCTTTTGGGAACTCATTCTTGGCACCCAGCCAGAATTCTGTGAGAAAGCCAGACCATTTGAGGAGGCCCACTGTAGGCACTGTAGTTGATGGGATGAGATGCGCTTCCCGGCAACAGCATCCACGGTCAACCGTGACTGAGTGATCTTGAACATGGGGCCCAGTCGAGCCTTCATGCCCCAGCCCCAGTTTTTATCTGACTGCAGCACCATGCAAGGCTCTAAGTGAGAACCACACAGCTGAGCCCACCCAGCTCCCAGAACGGTGAGCGACAGAACAAACGTTGTTTTGACACTAGGTTTTAGGGTGGGGTTTGTTGCAAAGCAGTAGACAACCCGTACCCTTGGGGAGGGGCACAGAACAAAGTCTAGGATGTGTGCTAACTGCTGCAGAGGCTGGCATAAAGTACCAGATATTGGCAGAGAAGATAGTAAATTTGTGATCAAAAAATAATAAAGGCAAAGTACTCTAGGGTTTTGGAGGAAGGAGATAACAGTTATGGGGAGCTGTTCAAGGAAAACTGGAAAAATCAGATTTAATAGAGGTCTTCAAGGTGTGAACAGAATGGGATGGGAAAGTTTTTATCTGAAAGAAGTCACGTGGACAAAAGTGGCAAACTGGAAGAACGAGGAGTTCATGAGAAACGCGCGTAGGGTTGGTTGAAAACACTGATCTTTTGCATTTGCCCTCTTCCAGGCGGCCTCCTCCTCTTTCTTCCATTTCCCTAATTTTCTCTACTTAAAAAAATAATTTTTTCACTTTTATCCTAATATCAAGAATAGTTTGGGATACTGTTTTCTTTTTTAAAATATTCTTGGGGGGGGGTGGTGCTGTGGCATAGTGGGTAAAGCTGCTGCCTGCAGTACCAGCATCCCATATGGGTGCCAGTTCGAAACCCGGCTACACTACTTACAATCCAGCTCTCTGCTGTGGCCTGGGAAAGTAGCAGAAGATGGCCCAAGTCCTTGGGCCCTTGCAGCCATGTGGGAGACCCGGAAGAAGCCCCTGGCTCCTGGCTCCTGGCGTCAGATCAGCCCAGCTCTGGCTGTTTTAGTCATTTGGGGAGTGAACCAGAAGATGGAAGACCTCTCTCTCTCTCTCTCTGCCTCTGCCTCTCTGTAACTCTGCCTTTCAAATAAATAAATAATGTTTTTTTAGGAAAAGGGAAAGAGGTGGGAGAGGCAGGCCCAATGGCCCACAGTTGAGAGTGGCCACCTGCCTTCCTGCACAATCTTTGTCAGAACATGTTCACTCAGCCTCACCCAAGCCCAGGAGTAGGGGGAGATGTGTCCAACGAGGCAGCCGGCTAGATCTGTGGCTCTGTAACCACAGAGGGAGGGGACTTGGGAAGGGCAGAGGCAGTCTGTGCCCCAAGTTCTTAGCTTTTCCACAGTCTGGGAGGTGGGTCTGGGGTTCCTTGTGAGTAGAAGCCACATTTTCTCCATCACTGGCCCCAGCACTGAGCCCGCCTCCACTGAGTGGATGAAGCTGAATTCGAGAGCTATGCGAGCCAGTGGGGGGACCCATGAAGGGAGAGAGAGAAGGGAGACGTGGCAGAGTTTCCTAGGGAGATGCACAGGGCGTGATGAGTCTTGCCAGAACAGAGATTTGTTAGTGTTATGATATTTTTGTGATCCAGGCTGACAGCTCTTTGGCTCGAGTTTAAAGAGCTCGAGCGGAATACCTCACTTAACAGAAATTTACTGAACACAATCCAAAGTTAAGAGATTCCTCAACTGTTTTAGGGAAAAGCATGCCCTGAGCTTGAAGGCTCCCGGGTACCTGCCTCTACTGCTGTCCACAGGTTCCAGAACCTAACCACACTCCAGGGCCTCCACCTGCAGCCAGTCCGCACGGTCGGCCATGCCTGCCTGGCTCTGGCGACACCTTTCCGGAGTGCTAACAGCCCCCTGAAAGTGAACCTGTGCACTCATTCACCATGTCCAGACACCAGCTGCTTTCCAGACATCCAGGCCCTGCCAGGTGTGGACTCATTGTTCCTCCAGGTCAGCGAGGTTTTAGAACCCGTTCAGGCCAAATCGGAGTCTGGCCACTTACCGACCTTGGGCAAATTACCTCGCCTGTCTAAACTCCAGCTCCTTCGCCTGTAAAATGGGGAGTTTACTGGGCCTACCTCACTGTGTGTTTGAAGATTAAATGGGATTCTAAGTGGAATGCATCTGGCCCTAGTCCATGATGGTGAGCAATAAACCAGAGCTTTTAAAATAATACACGACAGCTAGGTTTCCAGGCTTCCACGGCCTCTCAACCCAGACAATATTAACAACTAGGACAGAGAGGAAAGCTAATTACCACCATTTACGAAACTCGCGAGTATGAACATGGAACCTTATTAACTTTTTGAACTGGCCTTCACTCCCTGTGTCTCCAGCCTGGTCCCTGGAAGATGACCTGATCCCGGTCCACGTAGCACCAACATGTGACTTCTCAGCCAAAGTGGGGATGATTTGCAAACTGTAGTTCAGAGTTCGGCATCCTCCTCCCTGGTCCTGGGTAACCTGAGAACACGCGCATCCGCAGAGCCACCTGCGCTCAGGCAACCATGCTGCAGTAGGCTCCTGATGGCTCTCAGAGACCAGCTGTGGTCTCAGGTCAGTAGCTCATTCTGTTCTATCCCGCAGAGCCCAGCCCATCCTTATCTCACTTCTAGAGGACGGTTTCATGCCTCCCAGTCTTGGGGCTGGCCAAGCTCGTCCTTCCAGGAGTAGGTGTCGCTCTCCCAACCCAGGCCAGCTTGGCCTCACTCCCAGCTGACTTCACACCTCCTGTCCAAGCCGTTGGTCTGGCTTCCCCTCCTCAGAAAGCACAAAGCCCGCCTGAGCACCTGCAGCAAGGAAACGGAGCCTGTGAGTCTTCCATTCTCGTACACACCCCTCCCCTTCCCGGGAAGACTTTCCTTTAATTCCTTCTCCTCACATCAGTGCCCCGTGGAGGGGCAGGCATGTCCCCGCACTGAGCCGTCTGTTCTTCCTCGGAAACTCTGCCTCCTTCTTCCCCAGCACAACACTCTCCGTACGCAGGTGGAAGAGATGTGTGCGCACACGCGTGCACCTGGTGGAAACCAGTTCTCCAAGTTTGTGCATGCTTGCCAGGCTGTTTTTGTCTTCTATCTACTTTGAAATGATAAGTTGAGAAGTCTTCCGTTCTTGTTATTAGCAGCCCATGTGGGGTGCTTGAGGCAGGGCGAACCTGCTGTTTGATGTCTGAGCTGCTAGCTGCCATAAATTAGTATTCATGTTCCATCCTGTCTCATGAGTTACATAGGTGTTTACCGAGTCGACTGTGAAAACAGGTCTACCAGGCTGCTCCATCCCCTGCCTTATGCTCCACTTGACACCTCTGTATCCCATTCCAATCTTTTCATTTAATTTTATTTGTCAGCAAAGTTATACAAATACAAAGTTTAGGAAGTCAAGTGTTTCTCTAAAACATTGAAAACACAGCCTTCCTCTGGTCTCTCCTTTACTCCTTCAGTTGGCTATTTGATACTTTCCTCTGTATTACCCAAGAATGGAGTTCTGGTGCTATTTCTTGATTTTTCAAATTTTCGGCACCATCTACTGATTTCCAGCTTGAGAAATGAAGATTTAGTTCTTTTTTCAAGACTTCATCACCATTATTTTGACCATAATAAATAATCGCCACAGGTGAACATTGTAGCATATGATTGCCATTCTTTTTAAAAATCATTTTATTTTCCCTGAAGTTATTAATTGCCCTGTTTTTCTTTTCAGTTTTCTATTGTTTATCTCCAGATCAGTACCTTTTTTTTCATTTGACAGGTAGAATTAGACAGTGAGGGAGAGAGACAGAGAGAAGGTCTTCCTTCTGTTGGTTCACCCCCCAAATGGCCACTATGGCCAGCGCTGTGTCGATCCGAAGCCAGGAGTCAGGTGCTTCCTCCTGATCTCCCACGCCAGTGCAGGCACCCAATCACCTGGGTCATCCTCCACTGCCTTCCCGGGCCACAGCAGAGAGCTGGACTGGAAGAGGAGCAACCAGGACTAGAACCCGGCGCCCATATGGGATGCCAACACCGCAGGGGGAGGATTAGCCAAGTGAGGCATGGCGCTGGCCCCAGTACCGTCTTTAAAAAAAAAAAATTTATTTGAAAGATAGAGTTACAGAGAGAGGGAGAGAGAGAGAGAGAGAGAGAGAGAGAGAGAGGATGAGAGAAAGGTCTTTATTCATTGGTTCACTCCCCAAGTGACCGCAGTGGTCAGAGCTGGGCCGATCCAAAGCCAGGAGCCAGGAGCTTAATCCAGGTGTCCTACACAGGTGCAGGGGCCCAAGCACTTGGGCCATCTTCCACTGGTTTCCCAGGCCCATAGCAGAGAGCTGGATTGGAGGTGGAACAGCTGGGACTTGAACCAGTGCCCATATGGGATGCCAGTTCCGCAGGCCGGAGCTTTAACCCACTGTGCCACAGTGCCGGCCCTGTTACCTTCTTGAAGGCTTTGTTCCCGGATCCTTCTTTCTTGCTTGCTGGGCTGATGACTCCTGCCCTGCCTCCCAGCTGTCACAGCCTTTCATCTCCTCCCTGAGGAGTCCCTTTGCCTCTCTCCCGTGTCAAATTCACCGTTTTCTGGACCCCATGATTGTGTGAGCTCAGGCAGTTTGGCCATTCCCCTATATTTTTAGATTCTTTTGGTAAATACCCATGGCCTCTAGCTGTAAGTCCCTTCCAACAACTTTGCTACCTGGTGATAAGCATCAGATTGAATTATGTTAAATGTTGAATAGCAGCAGCACAGAAAGATCCAGAGAGACTATTTTTGCAATCTACGGGATGTCCTTACTTTCCATCCTTGGACATTCTGACAGATATCATAATTAAAAAATGTGTTCAAGGGCTGGTGTTGTGACTCAGCAGGTTAAGCCTTGCCTGTGACGCTGGAGTCCTACACAAGTGCCAGTTCAAGTCCTGGCTGCTCTGCTTCTGATCCAGCTCCCTGCTAATGCTCCTAGGAAAGTAGAAGATGGCCCAGGTGCCTGGGCCCCTGCATCCACGTGGGAGACCCAGATGGAGTCCCAGTCTCCTAGCTTTGGCATGGAGCACCCTGACCATCGCGGCCATCTGGGGAGTAAACCAGTGGATAGATCTCTTTCTCTGTCCCTCCTCTTTCTGTCACCCTGCTTTTAAACTAAATAAATAAGTCTTTTAAAAAATGTATTCTAAAGATGCATTGGAATTCCATTAATAGAACAACTATATTCCAGTTGGATCAGATAATAAAGACCCATGAAATTTGTGTGTTTTTATGTGTAGGACACAGAACCCAATGGGCTGCTTTGAAGGAATTGGGCTACTGAACGTGCCAAATTCTTATATTTCATTTATGCAAGAGCAGTAGACTTTTTTCTTTTCTTTTTTTTTTTTGAGAGAGAGAGAGAGACAGAGAGACAGCAATTGAAAGAAAAATAGAGCTCCCATCTGCTGGTTCGCTCCTCAAGTGCCCCACAAGGGCTGTGCTGAAGCTGGGAGCCAGAGACTCACTCCAGCTCTCCCATATGGAGAGCAGGGATGCAATTACTTGGCTTAGAACAGCTGCACCCAGGGTCTGTATTAGCAGAGAACTGGAGTCAGGAGGTGGAGCTGGGTATTAGTCGTAGGTACTACGGTGTGGGATGTGGGTGTTTTAAGCACTAGATCAAATGCCCACCTGAGAACTGTAGATTCAGAGAGGTATTTTAGAATTGTTATGCCATGCAAGTGTGGATACTTCATTAGGCTGTTTCAAATGCTAGCTTGCTGCCCTTACCATGTGGATTCAAGTTAATTTATGCATACTCACACATCACACTGTTTATACCAAGGCCCTTTTAGTAACTTTTCACCTAGATGGTGTAACACTATGTGGTTTTATTTTTCTTAGTTTATTCTCTCATTATGACAGACCACAGTCTATAAAAGTTCCTTAAGAAATGGTTCATGTGGTGGTGTAGAGGGTGAATCCTGTGCCTGCATCCCATTAGGGTGCTGGTTCCTGTGCTGGCTGCTCCATTTCCAATCCAGCTCCCTGCGAATGGCCTGGGAAAAGCAGTGGAATTTGGCCCAAGTGTTTGGGTTCCTGCACCCACGTGGGGGCCCTGGAAGAAGCTCCTGGCTCCTGGTTTCGGCCTGGCCCTGAGCTGGCCATTGTAGCTATCTGGAGACTGAACCAGTGGATGGACAAATCTCTGTCTCTTCCTCTCTCTCTGCAACTCTGACTTTCAAAATAAATATATAAATAAATATTTGTTAAAAAAGAAATGGTTTATGGGAGATAATTTTTTTAGATTTATTTATTTATTTGAAAATCAGAGTTACACAAAGAAGGAGAGGGAGAGAGAGAGAGAGAGAGAGAGAGAGAGGTCTTCCAATCACTGGTTCACTCCCCAACTGGCTGCAACAGCTGGAGCTATGCTGATCCAAAGCCAAGAGCCTGGAACCAGGAGCTTCTTCCAGGTCTCCCATTTGGGTGCAGGAGCCCAAGGACTTGGGCTATCTTCTACTGCTTTCCCAGGCCACAGCTGAGAGCTGGATCAGAAGTGGAGCAGCCGGGTTTTGAACCGGCACCCATATGGGATGTCAGCACTGCAGGTGGCAGCTTTACCCGCTGTGCCACAGCACCAGCCCCAGGAGATAATATTTTTGATATTTTGTAATCTTGGAACATATTTTGAGAACTTGATTAAAAATATCTTTATTCTCTTCTAACATATAGCTGAAAGTTTGGAGAGGGATAGAATTCAAGTTGGAAATTATTTTCTCTTTCTTTTTTTTTTTTAAAGATTTATTTATTTATTTGAGAGGCAGAGTTACAGAGAGAGGGAGAGACAGAGAGAGAGGTCTTCCATCCGCTGGTTCACTCCCCAGATGGCCACAACGGATGAAGCTGGGCTGATCCAAAGCCAGAAGCCAGGAGCTTCTTCTGAGTCTCCCACACTGATGCAGAGGCCCAAGCATTTGGACCATCTTCCACTGCTTTCCCTGGCCATAGCAGAGAGCTGGGTCGGAAGTGGAGCAGCCAGGACTTGAACCTGTGCTCTCCCATTTTTTTCTTTTTTTTTTTTAAGGCTTTACTTGCTTGTCTTATAATTCTCAATATTTTTATTGAAAATGAGCCTATATTTTGAATCTTTGCTTTGGTGTTTTGAAAGTTCATGATATACGTTGATGAGAGTCCATATTCATCCACTTTGTCTGACACTTGGGAAATTTTCTTGCATAATTTCTTTTATAAATTTTCCCCTATTTTCTTTCCCGAAGTGTCTGTTCTTTGAATGATGCACCTCCTGGACTCATCCCATATTTCTTTCCCTAGCTCCTCCCCCTATCTGCTCCATATTTTGTTTTACTTTCTTGGAGATTTCTTTAACCTTTTATTCTGACTTGAACATCCACTTTTAGTCTTTATTGTCACAAACACTCTTTTTTGGTGCTTAAATGCCAACCTATTCTTGTTTCCTGGTCCATACTCTCTCTCGTCTCTCTGGGAGGTTTACTAATCACACTACGTTAGGTATTTTTTTTCTGCCCTGCAGTGCCCCGCACAGATTCTGCTTATCTGTTTACTCTGCTCGCTGTCTTTCATGTTGAAGAACGGCCTCACGTGTCTGAGGCTCTACACCCTGCTGGTTGACTGGTGACCTTTATCTGGAGTCATAAAAGAAGGGCCATGAAATGTCAGCACCTTTAGGTATTTTCTCTGGGACAGATCTGATTCCCCAGAGAAAAATCTTCCTCCACTCTCCTGCCTGGCTGCCAGCATCCTGGGGGCTAAGTGTATGAAGAGTGTGGAAACTTTCACCTCCTCCTATTTTCAGAGTAGCATCTCAGCTCTTACGACAGTTGGTGTTCCCCAGTCCCAAGACCTCTGTATTATTATTTCATAGACTTCTCATTTGGTGCTCAGGTTGGGGAGAAGAGCAGGGGGTGGATTTGCTTTTCAAAGGGCCGCTCCAGCCTGACTTGGGTTTTAGCCATGTTGTTGGCCACTATTCACCTACCTTCACCCATAACGTAGCTATTGTTGCCTTCAGCTTCTTTTGTCCCCTAAAAAAAAAAAATCCCTTTCCTACTGTTTCAGATGGGTTTGGGAATATTGCAAAGATAAAAGCTGTGTTCAATTTGCCATCTTTGAGCAAAATCTATTTTCTCCACTTCTGGTTTCACTTGGGAGATACCTAAGCTGGATGCCCTGACGTCTGGCTTGCACTGTCTCCTCCAATCCTGTGCCCGTTTCCACCCACTGCTGTGGATCTGTAGACAAATCCGAAGTCCTCCACAGGCCATCTCCTTCCCTCCTGCAACCAGGCTGCTGACACAGACTGGTCTCACCCAGACCCTCCACCTACCAGTTTCAGCTTCACTCCCAACCATGCCCAGAGCTGACCGATCCCTGGTCAATACCATCTTCCATCCACCTCCTCAGCACCTGCACACGTTGAGCCCTGGTGTCTAGTCCTCAACTCTGCTCTTCTGCGCCTTTCTTCATTTTTCAGGGAACACGGAAGCAAACCAACAAGGATTTCCCTCACCTCCTTCTCCTTCTCTCCTACCCCACACAGGTGTCTACGTCTGGACCCGTCCTGTCCTCCTCCCGTAGCATACTCTGGGTCCAGCACTGGCATCAGGCTCTGTTTCCAAGGCTGCCCGAGGCACTTCTCCCCCCATGCAGACCATGCCTCAGCTTCCAGCGCCAGCTCTGCCTGCGTCTTTGGGACACTGCCCACTCATTTATTTCCTCTTGCTCTGTGTCTCTTGACCTCTGCATTTTGGCACATTCCTTTCAGCTTGAAAGAAGCTTCCATTTTCCCTCCTTAAAGGAATCCCTCTAAATCCCTATCAAGGGGCCGGTGCCATGGCACAGTAGGTTAATCCTCCACCTGCGGCACCGGCATCCCATATGGGTGCCGGTTCAAGTCCTGGCTGCTCCTCTTCCAATCCAGCTCTCTGCTATGGCCTGGGAAAGCAGCAGAAGATGGCCCAAGTCCTTGGGCGCCTGCACCCACGCAGGAGACCCGGAAGAAGCTCCTGGCTCCTGGCTTTGGATCAGTGCAGCTCCAGCGATTGCGGCCATCTGGGAAGTGAACCAACGGAAGGAAGACCTCTCTCTCTCTCTCCCTCACTGTTTGTAACTCTACCTCTCAAATAAATAAATGAAATATTTTTTAAAAATCCCTAGCAAGATACTGCTCTGTCTCCTCTTGCTCCTACATCAGCCTTCCTGAAAGCACCCTGTGTGTTCACCATCTCCACTTTCCTGCCTCGCCTTCTTGCTATGAACTTGGCAGTCAGCTTTCTGCCTGCCATAGCGTCTCCCTCTCCGGTGCCCCTCTCGTCGGCACAGGCACTGAGTGTGTCTAGCTCCTGGATCACCTCCTTGCAGCATGTAGCGTCACTGGCACGCTTCCTCTGCTGAACACCATGCTCCTCTCCTGCCTGTCCTAACCCCCTACTAACTGCTTTTCTGGAGTTTCTCTTCCTCTCCTACCCCTGGAATATTTTTTTAAAAAAAGATTTATTTATTTATTTGAAAGTCAGAGTTACACACAGAGAGAGAAGGAGAGGCAGAGAGTAAGAGGTCCTCTATCCACTGGATCACTCCCCAAATGGCTGCAATGGCTGGAGCTGCGCCGATCTAAAGCCAGGAGCCAGGAGCTTCTTCGGGATCTTCCACATAGGTGCAGGGGCCCAAGGACTTGAGCCATCTTCTACTGCTTTCCCAGGCCATAGCAGAGAGCTGGATTGGAAGTGGAGCAGCTGGAACTCGAACCGGTGCCCATATGGGATGCAGGCACTGCAGGTGGCGGCTTTACCTGCTACTCCACAGCACTGGCCCCGCCCTGGAATACTGATCTGCCCAACATTTCATCTCAGCCCCCCTTCTTGATGGGTCCCATGCAAACCCCCCAGCCTCTTCAGCCATCTCTGCTGAGCTCAGACACGCATTCCCCTTTGCTGGTGAGACATTCCTACCAGGACACGCCATAGGAGCCTCAAATGCAGCGCGGCCCAGACTGAAATCCCTGTTTCAGGACCTAAACTTGTACTAAGTGCTTCCTGCGAGCTGTGACACCCCGGGAAGTCAGTGCAAGCTTATCTGGAGAAGTGCATGATCACACATCTCTATAGGATTAAATGGTTTACTTACGTCTCATGATGCATGTTTCTGTGGTTTGAATGTGTTCCCCAAAGTTTATTGTGCTGGAAACTTGATCCTCATGTAGTAGGGCTGGAAAGTGGAGCCTAATGAGAGGCATTTGGGTGATGGGGTTACCACTTCCATGAATGATTAAAGTCATTACTGTAGGAGTGGGTTCTCCATTAAAGGACAAATCTGGATTCCTCTTGTCTTTCTCTCTCTTGCCTTTCCTCATGGAATGATGCAGCAAGAAGGCCCACACCAGACAGTGCTCCCTTGACCTTGAACTTATCAGTCTCCAGAACCATGTGCTGATAAAAACCTACTCATGGCTGGCACCGTGGCTCACTTAGCTAATCCTCCGTCTATGGCGCCGGCACCCTGTGTTCTAGTCCCGGTTGCTCCTCTTCCAGTCCAGCTCTCTGCTGTGGCCTGGGAGGGCAGTGGAGGATGGCCCAAGTGCTTGGATCCTTGCACCCACATGGGAGACCTGGAGGAAGCACCTGGCTCCTGGCTTCGCATCAGTGCAGCGCCACCCGTGGTGGCCATTTGGGGAGTGAACCAACGGAAGGAAAACCTTTCTCTCTGTCTCTCTCTCACTGTCTACAACTCTACCTGTCAAAACAAAAAACAACAAAAAAAAAAAAAACAAAAAAAAACCACTACTCATTATGCATTAGGCTGTAGGATTCCCTTACAGCAGCACAGGAGGGACTAAGGCACAATCAAGCACTCATCAGCTGGCTGATGTACTGTCCGTCCTCAGCAAATGGCCTCAGTCGTTAGGAACAATGTCGGGAGCAAGCATTAGCATCGCTATCCTTGTCTACCCATTAAAATGGCAACATCGTCATTTATATCTGGCCCAAACACCTGGCCCCTGCCTGCACTGCCTGATCCTCCTTAGTTATTCAATCATCAAACCTACTGATTCTATTCCACAAGCATCTCTCATATCAGGCTTCCTATTCCCATCTCACTGCCCTGTCCTGTTCACTCCCAGTCTTTGCTCGCCCAGTGAAAGCCGCACTGCCTGATTTCCCAGTCGCTAGTTTAACCATTCTCCCCATCCCCCAGTTCATCCACTGACACTATCACCAAAATGACCCTACGAACATGCTTGTCTGACTGTGTCACATCTCCTCTTGGCATGCTTCCATGGTAACTACAATTGTAGTCGACAGGGGAAGCTAATATTTAAAAATCGCACCCGCTGCAGCTGCGTCTTTGCCTGAGGCACACTTCCCTCCTGAGCACAAGGCTCTTTGATAAAACACCTGGCTGGGTGCAGGTGAATGGCTGGGAATGTAGAACAAAGAGATGGCAGAACTCCTCCACAGAGGTTTGGAAGGCTGCTGGTGAGGGAAGAAAGTGGAGGGGCGCCTAGGAAGGGGAACAGCCCTGCCCACCACTCGGTGGGAGGCTGGAGGAAACCTGGCAGTGCTGGGAGGTGAAGATCAGAGGTATCTAACGTGTTCCCTCGAGATCTGGGCTGTTTCCTGTTGCTCTCTAATCCCACCCATTCTGCCATCAATACGCTTGACCCTATGTCTTTGATAGAGTGTGCTTCCACAGCAGTGGACAGGGCTGCGCCTGTCCAGGGCTGCTGGGAACACAGGGCTCTCTGTACCTCCAGAAATCGGAGGTAGGAAATTAGAGCCTGCAGACCAGACCCTAGGCACCCATGGGAGCGAGGAGGGGGTGAACCTGATGTATGGCAACATGGGGTTTCGAATCAATTGGAGTGAAATGCTCTCTTCTGCATGGTGTCATCACCATGGTAACAATCTCACAGCCATGCTTGCTGGGACCAGACAAAGGGCTGCGTGCTCTGTGTGCACAACTGCATGCAGTCTTCCTCCCAGGCTGGCTGCAGAGCTGGCATCCTTAACTCCTGTTTATAACTCAGGACCTACAACCTGCTGTGGTCACAGAGTTGCTGGGGCCCAAGCTCAGAGCTGCCTGACAGGGGACCAAACTGCTCCTCAGTGTTCCTCTCCACAGGCCCAATGGCCTCACTGCGATCAGACAAAAGGGCGGACTCAGTCACAGCTCGGAATCAAACACCAAGTCCACCCACTCATTTTGCAAATCTGAAGAGGTCGGTCCAAGGAAGCAGAGTGACCGCTTTCAGGGGCCAAGTGCACTGAGATGAGTTCTTTTCATCCCAAGCCCAGCGCTCTTTTTCCCAATCGGGGGCTGCAGAACTGTGATGCCATCAGGGTGTCCTGCAATGAACTAACTGTGTACATTATTGCATTGAAGTTTAGCGGGTGTTCTCACTATCTTCGGTGTATTGATTTGATAGAGTTTGGAAACTCCGACTTCTTGGGTAGAAAAGCCCTTACTTTGGGAAATGCAGGCATCTCATTCATCAGGGGGTTCAGGCAGTGCAAACGGATACATGTCAAGGTGACATTCTCTGCAGAGACCTGCCAGGGTTCATAGATTTGCTGATAGTTGGATGGAGACAGACTCCAAGGAGGAGGGACCATCCGAGAAAGGGAAAGAACTCCACAGGACTGGCTTTGGAGCAAAGAACAGGATCCAGGAGAAGGAATGAAAGAGGCCAGGTCCGAAAGAAGCAACTGCCCAGGTAAGGACTGGTCCGTAGTGGATGATACACACCTTCACTTTCCGCAATCAAATATAATCTGGCTCCTGGCCACTCTCTGTGTTCAGCATGCAGTCTGGTAACAGTCCTTTCCTGTGACTTGTTCCCGTTCCCCTCAGGTCATCCCAGAGTCCAGAGTCCCCGGCTTATCCACTCCTGAAGAGCTGGGGGAGATGCACCTGCGTTCTGGTGGATCCCCAGGGGGGTCACCAGGGTACCTCCTGCTGTGCGGATCTGGACTCCAGCCAGACCAGCCTGGTCCCTGCGGGTGTAGCTCAGGACTTCCTCACAGCAGGGCTCAGCTGCAGGGGCCCTTCCTGGCCTCTGTGAGATTTTTCTTAGCAGCTGGATGCATCCCTCCACTGCTGGAAACCCTAACCCCTGCCCTCACTCCAACTCTCACCCTCTCCTATTCAGTCTTTATTTAAGCTCCCAAGAGCACAGGTGTAGTGATGCCCTGCGGGGATCAGGCAGCCAGGCTGACCTTACACATTTAAAGATGGCATGAGGGACTGGCGCTGTGGCATAGCAGGTAAAACTGCCACCTGCCGTGCCGTCATCCCATATGGGCGCCGGTTCGAGTCCCGGCTGCTCCACTTTCAATCCAGCTCTCTGCTATGGCCTGGGAAAGCAGTAGAAGATAGCCCAAGTTCTTGGGCCCCTGCACCCACATGGGAGACCCGTAAGAAGCTCCTGGCTCCTGGCTTTGGATCAGCACAGCTCTGGTCATTGTGGCCAACTGGGGAGTGAACCAGTGGATGGAAGACTTCTCTCTCTCTCTGCCTCTGCCTCTCTGTAACTCTGACTTTCAAATAAATAAACAAATCTTAAAATAAATAAAGATGGCATGAGCTGATGATCTCTTTTTTCTTTAAAGATTTATTTATGTGTTTGAAAGGCAGATGGGATGCTGGCATTGCAGGCAGCGGCTTTACCCACTATGCCACAACACCAGTCCCTGAAGATTCTTTTGAATTGAGAGGAAAAATGCTTTTTTAATTATTATTATTTTTTAAAGATTTATTTATTTGAAAGTCAGAGTTACAGAAAGAGAGAAGAAGGAGGGAGGGAAGGAGAGAAAGGGAGAGAGAGAGAAAAAGAGAGAGAGAGAGAGAGAAATCATCTACTTGTTGATTCACTCCCCAAATGGCCTCAATGGCCAGGGCTGGACCAGGCTGAAGCCAAGAGCCAGGAGCTTCATCTGAGTCTCCCATGTGGACGTAGGGGCCCAAGCACTTAGGCCATCCTCTGCTGCTTTGCCAGGTGCACTAGCAGGGAGCTGGACCGGAAGTGGAGCAGCAGGGACTTGAACGAGTGCTCAGATGGGATGCCAGTATTGCAGGTGGTGGTTTTAACAGCTGAGCCACAATGCCAGCCCCAAATGCTTCTTTCTTTGGCTGATGAACCCATAGCAGTCACCCCTTACAGCACTGCTTTTTTTTAAAAAAAGATGTTTCTCAAGAACGTACCATGTCACACATAGACAAGGTGTTACATTTGCCATGATGATATTTCCAGTGGAAGAGAGGAAAAGGTAGACACAACTTTGGTAACATATCATGCAGCCAGGGAAGGGAGATCCTAGTTCCCTCACGGCATCCTTCCATTAAGATCTGGGAGAAGCGTGGGGTGGTGGTGGTCTGACACACGAGTGAGATGAGATACCCGCCAGCTCTGATCTGCTGGCAGCACAGGTGCCAGGGAAGTGTGTGTAGCTAAACACAGGCTTCAGCGTGCTGTAACTTGCTTGGCATCCACAACAGCAGTGACACAAAAGCCGTGCAAGGACAAGAACAGCAAGGCTGGCTGTGAAGGTTAACTGAGTTTGTCCGCTTGGCCAGGCTGCGGTGCCCAGCTACTCGGTAAATACCAGGCTGGGTGCTTCTGCCAGGTGTTTTCTAGATGCAATTAACATTTCAACCCTAAAGCAAGATTACCTACCGCAATGATTAAAGAAGCCGTGCTGACCCAAACTTGCAACATAGAAGCCCGGTCTGAGTTTCTAGACTGCAGGTTTCATACTCAGGATTGAAACACTGGGGCTGGCATTTGGTCTGGTGGCTAAGACTGGTTGAGATCCCCATGATGGAATGCCTGGATCCAAGTTCCTGCTGGGATCCCGATTCTAGCTTTCAGTTTATGGGCATCATGAGAGGTACGTATGATGATTCAAATCACTGGGTTCCTGCCTTCCACGTGGGAGACTCAGCTTGAGTTCCCAACTCCAAGTTTCAGCTTAGCCCAGCTCAGTGATATACATATATATGTATGTACATGTACACACACACACACACAAACAAACAAGACTGCAGGTGCAGCAGTTTCAACCATTGCTTGGAACACCACACCCGTATTCAAGTGCTGGTTCCAGTCTCAGTTACTCTGCTTCCAATCCAGCTTCTTGTTAATGCACCTGGGAGGCAGCAGATGATGGCTCAAGTTCTAGGGCACTGGCCACCCACCCTGATGGCGTTCTGGACTCCAGGCTTTGGCTTGGCCCAGCCCTGGGTGTTATCAGCATTTGAAGAAAGAACCAGCAGATAGAAATCTCTCATCTCTCTGAGTCTCTCTGTCTCTCTCTTTCTCCTCACTCTTGCTCTGTCTTCCGAGTGGATGAGAATAAACATCTACAACAAGCCTGCAATATTAACTCTTCCCTGTACTTCCAGCCTGTGAGCCTGCGCTGTAGACTGCAGACTTATTAGCCTCTAGATGATTCCTTAACCTCTCCCTCTCTCCCTCCTCCCCTCCCTCCTGTTCTGAGGCAGAACCCTGATTAATACAAAGGTTTATATTGTTTCAACATGACAATGTCCCCTAGAGATTAAGAATTAGGTGAGCATGGAACCCGGAAGCATCCCAGGTGCACAATACCTACTGCCTCCCCCCCACCACCACCACCAAATCCCACGAAGTCAAGGGCAATGTTTGAAAGAAGAGAAAGAGGAAGTACGTACGTATGCTGGGGGAGGGAATCCACAACAGCACAAGAAAATTATAAGTAATCTAAATGCCACATTAGTTTTTTGCTTTTAGAGAATTCTGAAACAAATTGCTGAAAGATGGGAGAATACAACGTGGTTATAAAATTCAAAAAGGTAAATTTCCTTCCTATCACTGTCCCTGTTCTTTCACCCCAAGCAATCATTACCCTTGGGGGGCGGGGAGGCCATGTGTGTTTTATAACGCCCCAAACCTGCATTGCGCATGCACAAGCACTCAAGCTCAATTTCTTTCTCCCTTTTTTGTACACATAGTAGCATGCTCCACATACTACTGCGTGCCTGGTCTTACTTGTACCGGACAGAGACAGTTCCGTATGCACACATAAAGAGCTGTCTCATTTGTCTTTACAGCCACATACCTGCAGGGATTCAGCATGACTTACTAAACCACGGCGCTGTGGATGAGTAAATGCTTCCCAGTGACGACGAGCTGAAACGAGTGACTTTGTACGCACAGCATTTCCCCAGGGTGCAAATTCGTCTCTGGGATAGAGCACTCTACGTGGAACTGCTGAGTCAAAGATAATGTGCATTTACAGATGGGAAAGGTAATTGCCAGAGTGTCTGTCTTGGAGGCTCCTGGGATTTTTGTCCTGATCAGCTACGTAGAAGAGGGCCTGTTTCTCCACCCGGGGGCCAGCATCGTGTGCTTGTTAGCCAACTGGTAAAGACTGGCTCATCCAAACTGTGAAAATATGGTATCTCAGTGCAGTTTTATTTGCATTTCTCTTACTAAGACTAACATTAAGCAATTTAACCGTTATTAATGTATTTCTAAATTATTTGCACTTACCTGTGACTTTTACATTTCTTTATTCATTTTTTATTGCTGTAGAAGTAGTTAGGTATTTGCATGTGATAAGAATTGCAATTTACCCCCTCAATTTGTCTTTTGCCTTTTTACTTTGTTTATGGTTGTTTTGTTCTGCAGAAATATTTTTATGTATGTAACGCCAAACACGTTTCTTATGAATGGATCAGAAAAATTGAGAAATCCCCTAAAAGAAGGCAAATAGTACGAAATAAACAGTGAAACAGCATCAGAGAAAACCACAGCCTAAAATACCCCCAGGGAAGTTCTGCTTTAGGGGTGGGAGGGGTTTTGGAACCGTTCAGAATTCCGGATACGTGGACCCGAAGCGGGAGGACCCGCTGGGGCAACACCCAGACTGCTGAACTTGGAGTGTCTGGGCTGGTGGATCCTCTTCCTGCTCCCCTGTACTGAGCAGAGGTTCCCAGCGGTTTTGGACCCAAGAGGAAGACTGACGTCCTGGAAGCAAGGCTCTCCCAGGGCAGGCAGGGAGACCTCAGGGTGAGCAAAGGGAGGCTGGCAGAGGGGCCCTCCACCCCAGAAAGGCACACTCTCATCACTAGAAGTGGCACCCTCAAAGACCCACATGGGTTCACGAAAACGGGAGGAGTGGCAGGCAACATTCAGGAAACACCTGGGGAAAACCAGGACCCCCAGTACAGCAACAGATGCAACAAGCGGAGTGACGTTCGAGCCAAGTGTTAGTTGAGAGCAAAGAGAAAAGTTAAAGTACACAAAGTCAATTGCTTCAGAATGGCTCAGAACATGGTCTCAGGCACCAGACTGTCTGAAATCGATTTCTAGCTGTACCACTTTCTAGATGTATGGGTAGCACTGGAACAATTACCTCAGACCTCAGTTTCCCAGTCTGTAAAATGGGAATTTAAGTCATACCAATCACATAGGATTCTTCTGAAAATTAAATAATCATTTAAAAAGACTTAGCTCAGAAATGAACTAACAATAAGTATTCAATAAATCCTAGACATTGTTGTTTTTTATTTCAAGAGATAGCTAGCTGCAATAAAGAAGGAAAAATGCGGAATTTAAAAATTACAATGGGGCAGGCCCCAGGGCTAGCGGTTGGAGGCCCCCCTCCCGAGTCAGTGACAAGGCATGTCTAAGTTTCTGCTCTGCTTCTGCTTCTAGCTTCCTGCTCACACACACCCTGGGGGGGGGGGGGGCGGCAGCTCCTGCCACCCACGTGGGAGACCCAGACCGAGGTCTGGGGGCCCTGGCTCCAGGCTGGCTCAGCCTTGGCTGACTCAGTCATTTGGGGGATAAGCCAGCAGATGGGAGCTCTGTCTGTCTCTCAAATACATAAAGGAAAACAAAATTCCAATTACGATCCATGGTGAATTTATAATTGAAGCAGTAAAAGGAAGAATACAAGAGGCACGAGTTGAACAATGAGTTAATGACTGAGATTTTGGGTAGGGAATGACGTGTCAGAGACCCAGCTTCCTAACTGGCCTCCCTTCTCACTCACCCTTCCCGGAGACAGAGCTTCGGAGCGGCAGCCTGGAGTCGGGGGGCGGGGGGAGGGTGGGGGAGAGCGTTGGGATTGGCGTATCTGGGCCTGAGCTCTGAGCAGGCAGGTCCAGGAGCTTTCTTATCTATGGTGCACGGGGCAAGTAAACAGCTTCATGGAAGAAACTGGGAGCTCTGTTTCTTGTTGTCAGAGAAGGGGCTTACAGACAGGGAGTGAGGGAGGAATGGTGTGGTGAGAATCAGAAGTGCTGCGGTGAGCTCATGGATCTAAGACTCACGTACGTGTGTGTGTGTGTGTGTGTGTGTGGATACAGACACAGGCGTACGCCTATGGAAAAGCACTTGCTTTCCTGTTCTTTCTCCTTAAAGGGCCTACAAGTAATTGTATCTGAGCAGCAATGAGATCTCCCAGCTCCCAAATCGTGGTTTCTAAATGCCATTCTCTATGAAAAGGAATGGCAGCTCCTAAGAAAAAATGACTGATTCCAGGGTTGGGGCAGAAAAGTGTAAGAGGAGAGAATATTTGCTCGTTCTAAAAAGCAAGAAAATGCTCAATGAATGCTAGCACAGGGTTAAAAAAAAAAAAAAGACACAGGAACCAGTTGAAGGGGCTTCCACTACTCAAATCTGGGACAATTTGAGCATGAAAATGTATAATCACAGAAACAGATTATAATTCATCAGATACAATCAGAATCCATAAACCAATATTGATACATGTAAATGAAAAAAAGTTAGAGAAATGGAAAAGATCTTCCTCATGGTTATATGTTAACTAAATATAGAAGGAATAATAAATTTAGAAATTGGGGCCAGCGCTGTGGCATAGTGGGTAAAGCCACTGCCTTGGCGCTGGCATCCCATATGGGTGCCGGTTCATGTCCCCACTGTTCCACTTCTGATCCAGCTCTTTGCTATGGCCTGGGAAAGCAGTAGAAGATGGCCCTGCACCCACATGGGAGACCCAAAAGAAGCTCCTGGCTCTTAGCTTCACATCAGCCGAGGTCCAGCCATTTGGGGAGTGAACCAGCAGATGGAAGACCTCTCTCTCTCTCTCTCTCTCTCTCTCTCTGCCTCTGTAACTCTGCCTTTCAAATAAATAAATCGTTTAAAAAAGTGATAAAATCATCCATGTGCCATAAAGCTTGCTGGATAAAAGTTTAATGGGTATGGGCTAGCACTGTGGCATAATTGGTAAACCTGCTACAAGCATCCCCTGTAGGCACTGGTTTGAGTCCACTTCTGATCCAACTCCATAATGTGCCTGGGAAAGCAGCAGAGGATGGTCCAAGTGCTTGGGCCCCTGCACCCACATGGGAGAACCAGAAGCCCCTGGCCTCTGCCTGGCTCAGTCCCTGCCATTGGGATCATTTGGGGAGTGGGCTAGCCAGCAGATGGAAGATGTCTCTCTCTTTCTGATTCTGCCTTTCAAATAAATAAAATAAATATTAAAAAGAGAGAGAATGAGAGAGAGTAGAGGCAACAAAATGGAAAAGGAAGGGAAAAAAATCAACCTGAGGGAGGGAAAAAGTAGGTGGGAGTGAGTAAGAGAACAGAAGAAGAAAGAAAATACAAAATACATTAGAAAAAGATATAAATAAATATACCTGTCATGCCAGTAATGTAGCAAATCAAACTCTTAAGTTAGAGACAAGAACTGCCATGTTGTAATAAAGCAAAATCCACACTTACTGCATGAGACACAGAGATGTCCAGGGTGACGGGATGTGACTGCTGCCAACAGGGTGCATGAGAAAGAACAGGCCTTGGTCTGGCTCACGGCCTCAGCCTCTCCCGAGGGGCCTTCACGCTGTGTTGTGACATGGGAGCAGGGCAAGCAAGCACATGGAGACACAGAGACAGGAAATGGGCCCAATGCACCCTTTATCAGTAGCCCACTTGGAAGATAATGGACCCAGCCCCTCAGCCCTCATGGCCATAACCATCTCTTACATGTGTCACCTCTTTTTTTTTTTTGGTTTAAAATAATTTTTTATTGCCCAAGTTTTTTTTTTTGTGTGTGTGTGTGTGTGTGTGTTTATTTATTTATTTATTTATTTTTTGTAACTATAAATTCAAGCTTAGGGAAGCTTGCCTTTGTCTTGGAAAGAAAAAGAAAAGAAAAACTCTTACATGTGTCACCTCTTAATACAGTTAATGCCGCCACTAAATTTCAACATGTAGCATGGTATATGGCTGGTGGGGCTTTACTCATATTAGACAACATAGACTCTCAGGCAAAAAGCATATTCATGGAGCTACAGAAAATCACATGTGAGGATTAAAACCTCAAGGTACCCAGAAGTTACATCCTTTACAATTTTCATGCCATTTGTTTTATCTTAATAACATTGCATATTGTATATAATTCTATATATCCTACAAAAGCCAGAAACCTATGAATTTTTCTAGTAGCTAAGTCAAGAAAAGGTAAAAAGAAATAGATAAAATAAGTTTTTTTTTAAAGATTTATTTATTTATTTGAAAGTCAGAGTTACACAGAGAAAGGAGAAGCAGAGAGAGACAGGTCTTCCATCTGCTGGTTCACTCCCCAGATGGCCACAATGGCCGGAGCTGGACCGAACCGAAGCCAGGAGCCAGGAGCTTCTTCTGGGTCTCCCAGGCGGGTGCAGGAGCTCAAGGACTTGGACCATCTTCCACTACTTTCCCTGGCCTTAGCAGAGAGCTGGATTGGAAGTGGAGCAGCTGGGTCTTGAACCGGTGCTCACATAGGATGCCGGTGCTTCAGGCCAGGGCATTAACCCGCTGTGCCACAGCACCGGCCCCTAAAATAATTTTTTTTTTTTTTTTTTTTTTACAGAGTGGACAGAGTGGACAGTGAGAGAGAGAGAGACAGAGAGAAAGGTCTTCCTTTGCCGTTGGTTCATCCTCCAATGGCCGCTGCAGCAGGCGCGCTGTGACCGGCGCACCGCGCTGATCCGATGGCAGGAGCCAAGTACTTATCCTGGTCTCCCATGGGGTGCAGGGCCCAAGCAGTTGGGCCATCCTCCACTGCACTCCCTGGCCACAGCAGAGAGCTGGACTGGAAGAGGGGCAACCGGGACAGAATCCAGCGCCCCGACTGGGACTAGAACCCGGTGTGCCGGCGCCGCAAGGCGGAGGATTAGCCTAGTGAGCCGCAGCGCCGGCTAAAATAAGTTTTAATAACATATTTTGATGCAACTAAATTTAATATTCAATCCATATAAAGTTAGTTATTATTTATTCTTTGAAAGGCAGAGACAGACACAGAGAGATCTTCCATCTGTGGTTCACTCCCCAAATAGCTGCAACAGCCAGGGCTGAGCCCAGCCAAGGCCAGGAACCAGGAGCTTCCCCCAGGTCTCCCATGTGATGGCAGGGGCCCAAGCACTTGAGCCACTTTCTGCTGCTTTCCCAGGCACATTAGCAGGGATTGGATGTGGAGAAGCCAAGAAGACATGAACCAGTGCTTGAATGGGGTGCTGGCACCACAGGTGGCGGCTTTACCACAGTGGGGTAAAGGGACATCACAGGTGGGGCTGCCACAGTGCCAGCCCCATCTCTTCTCTCTTAAGAGAGATAATCCATAAAGGAAAGGATTGTCAGATTTAACTATAATAGAAATCTAAAATTTAAATTAAGCAGAAAGCCTCATAATCAAAGTTAAGGAATCTAGTAAAAGAAACTATCTACAAATCTATTGAAGGAAAACAACTAAATTAAAAACTCGGCATGGGGCCAGCACTATGGCATAGTGAGTAAAGCCGCCGCCTACTGTGTCAGCATCCCATATGGGGGCCAGTTCGAGTCCTGGCTGCTCCACTTCTGATCCAGCTCTCTGCTATGGCCTGGGAAAGCAGTAGAAAATGGCCCAAGTCCTTGGGCCCCTGTACCCACATGGGAGACCTGGAGGAAGCTCTTGGCTCCTGGCTTCAGATCGGCACAGCTCTGGCTGTTGCAGCCAATTGGGAAGTGAACCAGCGGATGGAAGACCTCTCTCTCTCTCTCTCTGTGTAACTCCAACTTTTAAATAAATCTTAAAAAAAAAAAAAAACAGGCATAAGATGTGGATGGATGCTTTACAACATGAATTGAATGGCAATACAAGAACCACATGCGATGGTTACCTCATTAAGAGGACAACACAGATTAAACAACAATGAGCCACTTTTCTTCCCCACCCTGTTAAAAGCAAAAGGGAAAATACTGATATATTACCTTGCCTGTGTCATTTATGCCACTGATAGTTAAAAGCCTTTTGGAAGACAACTCAGCAGAGTCTTTAAAAATTAGACGTAAGTTCCTTTGACTCAGAGATTGTCTCTCAGAGAACCCATCCTTGTAAATATCTACCCGTGTGCATAGAGATGCACCTGCAAGGATGACCTCTCGTGCCAGAGCTGGTGAAACTTGCCAGGAGCCATCCCAGCCGAGAGAATGTCAGTGGGGTGCTTGTGGATGTCACAATCATCAAGATCACAGCTTACTTTGATCTGCCCAAAACTCAAATCCTGCAGACCAATTCCTTTTTTGAATGATTCCATTTCTAAACGGCGGAAAAGAATGACGTACACAACAGGTGTGTGTCTAAATGCATACAAGAGGGGAGTTCAAAACGTTCATGGAAACATGAAGTTCAAAGATCAGCTTATTCTGATGGAAAAAATGGTTTTAAATCCATTCATAGGTTTTGGATAATACACATTTTCTAGGAACATCTTGAAGGTCGCATTTGCAAATGTAACTACCTGCAGAAAGCACTTTGGAAACAAACATGCACTGAAGCGGATGGCCGGAAAGAGAGGGCATGTGTGGAGGGAATGCTCGTATTTTACTGTGTGCTTCCTGGT
Organism: Lepus europaeus; assembly: GCF_033115175.1. Classification (NCBI taxonomy): domain Eukaryota; kingdom Metazoa; phylum Chordata; class Mammalia; order Lagomorpha; family Leporidae; genus Lepus; species Lepus europaeus. The sequence continues at coordinate 147,462,118 of NC_084828.1, forward strand.
TGCTTAACTCTGAGGGGCTCATCTACTGCTTGAAGCGAGAGAAGGACTACTGGGAAAGCAGCACTCCCAACTTCTTGCAGAGCAAGGTAGGGGCTGTTTTCAGAACGGACAGCAGTTGTAGGATGGCTAGGTGCAGGGTCTTGTTTTGGACGTAAGAGAAGAATTAGAGGACGAGATGGAGATGCAGGTGGGTAGAGGGGCAGGGCTTGTCTACAAGCAAAGTGGTAAAAGCGCATGTGGGTGCACTCAAGAGAAAGCTGCCCTCCACCAGGTCGGGGTCCATCCCTTTTCATGAACTGGCGGTAAAAGGGGTGGGGTGGGGCTTAACTGAGTATTTGCAGGGAATGGATTTGGGGAGGGGGCTTGAGTGCTGCCCATTTCTTTGCTCCCCCTCTCCTTTTTTTTTTTTTTTTTAATTTCAGAAGTGTCACAGTGTCAGGTGCATAATGGGAACAGGTGTGTCAGCCAGGGTAATTTTATTATAATGACTCTATAATGAGTTAAAAGTTATCACAAAGGGGCCAGCGCTGTGGTGTAGCAGGTAAAGCTGCCGCCTGCAGTGCTGGCATCTCATATGGGCGCCGGTTTGAGACTTGGCTGCTCTACTTCTGATCAGCTCTCTGCTATGGCCTAGGAAAACAGTAGAAGATGGCCCAAGTCCTTGGGTCCCTGCACCTGCGTGGGAGACCAGGAAGAAGCTCCTGGCTCCTGGCTTCGGATCGGTCCAGCTCTGGCAGTTGCAGCTATTTGGGGAGTGAACCAGCAGATGGAAGGTCTCTCTCTCTCTCTCTCTCTCTGTCTCTGCCTCTCTGTAACTCTGCCTTTCAAATAAATAAATCTTAAAAAAAAAAAGGCTATCATAGGGATGCAGCCAGGAGCCATGTTGGTTATTTTTAGCCATGGCCAGTAGTAAGGGCCCAAATCGGGGAAGCTGTGGTGTTTTGGTTTTTCACTGCGGAGACTGGGGTGGGAGGCTTGGGTGGTGCAGGCACAGTGGCAGGGGGAGGCTGGTGACCTCAACTCCTCCTTGCCAGTGATCTCCCTGCCTACACCCGAGTCACCCCTTCCCAGACTGCCCGCCAGCTTAGTGGCACAGTTGAGTGCTGGTCAGGGTTGAGGATTCGTCCTGGGGCTCTGTGAGCGCTTGACAGGCAGTCTGAGAGTCTCTCCCAGTGGACACCAAACCAGCAGGTCTCGGAGCTTGTGCCAGAGTCCACACATGGAGCCTTGTCATCTACAGTATCCACGCAGTGTCCCCTCTGTGCCACTGCCAACCACACAGCCCAGTGCTCCCACCCCGGGGCATCTCCAGGCCAAAGCTGGCCTTTCTTAGGACTGGCAAAGTAGCGCGTCCTGCTGATGGCATTTTCCAGGCCTTGTATGATATGGGTCTTGGAGGAAAGAAATAAGGGCAACCACCATAACAAGCAGAGCCAAGAGCGGGGGCAGTGTGTGGAGAGTGGCCATGACCTGGCCTTCATTTCTCCCAGTCAAGGAAACAGCAGGCTGAGGTCAGGGCTTCCCAGCTTCTGCTGGAGAGGCTTACTCAGAAATTTCACAGGTTGCCACCAACACTTTGGCAGGGGATGGAGACTTCCTGTTCAGGGATTAGGGTGCTGGGAAGTCCTTTAGATGAGACCACCTGCCCCGGAGAGGGAGAGAGAGAGAGAGAGAGAGAGGGAGAGAGGGAGAGAGGGAGAGAGGGAGAGAGAGAGAGAGAGAGAGAGAGACTGGGAACCTACTCATTTGCTGAGGATTTAATTAAGCATTAGGAAGTTTGTGATTTTAATCTTACTCCAAAGTTAACATTTGAGTATAGATTTGAAGGGGGTGACAGATGAGGCCATGTGGCTGTCAGACAGAAAGCAGCAGTGCAAAGGCCCTGAGGTAGGAGGGAGGTGGGCGGCCAAGGCCATGGCTCACTTGGCTAATCCTACGCCTGCGGTGCTGGCACCCCAGTGTTCTAGTCCCGGTTGGGGTGCCAGATTCTGTCCCAGTTGCCCCTCTTCCAGTCCAGCTCTCTGCTGTGGCCCGGGAGTGCAGTGGAGGATGGCCCAAGTGCTTGGGCCCTGCACCCACATGGGAGACCAGGAGAAGCACCTGGCTCCTGGCTTCGGATCAGCGCAACGCGCCGGCCGTGGCGGCCATTTGGGGAGTGAACCAATGGAAGGAAGACCTCTCTCTCTCTGTCTCTCTCACTGTCTAACTTTGCCTGTCAAATAAAAAAAAAAAAAAAAAAGGAGGGAGGTGGGGACTGGGAACTTCCTGCGCCTTCTGAGAACCTCGCCTTCTCTGGATGGACTGGGAAGCCGTGGGCAGGTGAGGCTGACAGGGAGCAGCATGGCTCCGGCTGCTGTGGGGGAAAGTGCAGTGCAGGCAGCGGCAGCCCGGAGGAGAGACGCTGGAGGGCAGCCGTTCTTAGTGAGTGTGCAGAAGCACCTGAGGGCCTGGGACCACGGATTGCAACCGCTAACTTCTCCTTCATGGCACTGATGAGTGCATGGTGAATCTTCAGCGAGGCGCCTTGCTCCCCCACTGCAGGAAGCCTTGGCAGGACTAGGATAGCGCCCAGGCTCCAAGGTGGTGAGTGGTGCTCCTGAGGGTGTCTGGCTTAAGCTGTTGGGAGGTAACTGGTGATGAAACTTCTATAGACAGTGGTCATCAGAGAGAAGGGATTCTTTAGAACAACAATCCTAGCAACAGGTGTGACACCCACCCGGTCGTCTGCCTTTCCAACTAAACCCTGTTGGAGAGATTAAGTCACGTCCCCAACTTCATACGATTAATAAGTAGCAGAGCCAGCCAGGCTTCACAGCTCTGTGTTGTAGGCCGCCTCACGAAGTCAGGCAAAGGCAGATCTAGCAGCAGTCAAGAACCTCTGGAAGCTAGGAGCCCTTTCCAAAATGCAGGGGGCGTGCCACCCTTTTAATAAAAATGTTTCCTACCTGAACTGGGAGCTCTGTCCAGTGGGCACCGCCCCGCCCCAGCCCCAGCCCCAGGCTCTTCCCGGCAGTTCCTGGGGCACCCTAACTCCACACTTGGGCTGACTTTTGTGGCTTGTGTGGTTTCCACCCTCTTCCCAGCCTCCTCCTGCAGGGTTCTGGGCTGAGAAGCTGAAGCTGGCTAAATCCGGGTCAGCCAAGATCTAAACCGTCACTTGAAAAAAAAAAAAAAAACAAGTTCCGGAACATCTCTCATCAGCCGGGTCCTTCCCCACTTTCAGGGAATAAAAATAGCCGCCGCGCAGGGCCTCACTGCGGGGAGAGCAACTGCGCGCCTAAGCCGGGCCTGGCTGGAGAGCAGCTGCTCTCGCAGGGGAGGCTGGGGCCAGAGGGGACCTGTCCGACCCCGCGGGCAAGCTCGGGAGCTACACCGAGGCCGGAGGGAGGTGACCTAGGACCGCGCTCCCCACCCTCTGGGGGGCGGGGGAAGGGACTCCCCGAGAGGTTATGAGCTCAAGCGCACACACACACACTCCGGTGCGCACAGTCACACCTTTGCACTCCTCACGTTCTGGAAGCAGCTTTGGGACCCTGACAAGGGTCGCAGATCCACAACTCCAAGGCTGCGTATAGAGAGTGACGCAGATCGACTACAAAACTATTTCAAATCTGCAGCGTGTCATCATCTCCCTCTAGGGTGCCAAGATCTTTCTGGAAAACAAATGTATTCGATATAAACCCGCAAGAAGGGACACAGAAATGCTGGGGCTGACCTCCCATGCCGTGACAAAGGGTGATTTCTATTAATCTGCGCTTTCTCACTACGCCAAAAAAAAAAAAAAAAAGAGCTAGTTTTTCGTTTGCAACCAGAGAGGCCGCGTCCAGGCATTTCCGTGGCCCTTCGGAGCGGCCGGGGTCGCCCTGCGTGGACCCTCCGTCGGGGGAGGGGGCTGCAGACAACACAGCAGCCGGGGGACAAGGCGGGGCGAGGACGGGCCCTTGAAGAGGGTGACCCAGGAGCCCTACGCCCCACAGAAGCACTTCCAAATGCAGGCGCTCACAGCTCGGATGCGGCCCGTAGGGAGCGGGCGGCGCGTGCGTGCGCGGCCCCGGGGCGGCGGCGGCGCGCACGGGCGCGCCTCCGCGGGCAGTCCCCGCCGTGGACGATGCCGCCGGGAAGGCGGCGGCGGCGGCGGCGGCGGCGCGCTCCGGCGGTCTGAAGCGGCGGCTGGCTGCCACGGGCCAGCGGCGCGATGAGCTGGGCGGCCGCCCCCGGCTCGGGGCTGTGAGCGGCTCGGGGCCGGGGGTGGGCGGCGGCGCGGCGGCCGGCCGACGCTCCTCCTCGGCGGCGGCGGCGGCGCTGGCCATGCGCGGGGCGGCGCGGCCGGGGCGGCCAGGCCGGGGCTGCCTCCCCGGGGCCCGCGGCCTGAGGGCTGCGCCGCCGCCGCCGCCGCCGCTGCTCCTGCTCGCGCTGCTGTCGCTGCTGCCCGCTCCCGGCGCCGCCGCCGCCCCGGCCCCGCGGCCCCCGGCCCTGCAGCCAGCGGCCGCGGGGCCCAGCGTGAGCCTCTACCTGAGCGAGGACGAGGTGCGCCGGCTGATCGGTGAGTGGCCCGGGCCGCTTCCGGCTGCCGGCGGCTCGGTCCGCGCGGCGTGGACCGCGGGCGCCTGCCCTCCCCGCCCCCAGCGCTCGCCGCCCGCTCCTGGCGCCCGGTTCGCCCCGGCGGCCCCGGCCTCCGCCTGCCTGCCGTGCTGGCCGGGAGGTGTGGCCCCTGCCCGGCCCCCGCCCCGGGTCGGTCTCGGGGCCTCCCCTCTTCGCCCTGGCTGCCCCGCCACTGTGGGGACCCTCGGCCTCCGCCAGAGACCCGGATCCTGCCGGTGCCATCCCCTCCGCCCTCTGCCGTGCTCTCGGTGCAACTTTGCCCCCGGCCGCGCGAAGTTTCTTTGACCTTCCCCGTGCCTGTCATGCTCTGGGGCCCTGGATGGAGGATGCCTGAGAATTCACGCAGGTCCTGGGTTGTGGTTTAGATGCGGGGTAGGCCACGCTCCGGTCGCTCGTACTTTCAGGTTGCATGCTCTCAGCAAAGCGTGAGAGCCAGGGGACGTTGGTGGCAGCTCCTGGGCGCACTTTAAAGATACTGGGTGATTCCCCAGGTAGCCGACCTCTGAGCCCCTTCTCGCTGCTCGTCTAGGATGTGGCTGCTTCCTGTAAACACCTTGGAGAGAACGGAGAACTTGGCCTTGGGTCACCTTCACGACAGCTTTGTTGCTTTCTGGACGCCCCTTTCTTTTGTGTGTTAACACAGTCCCTTTATTTGGTCTTGTGGCGTGCTCTAAGGGAAGAAAGTTAACTCGCTTCACCACCCATTGCCTATCGCTTTAATTTATTCTTTTTTAAGTTGCAGGATTTTCTTGAGGTCTGCTGAGAAATGGAATTGCATGCGGCAGGCTGTTGAGACGTTTATGTTGAGACGTTTTAGCCAAAGAAGTCGTCTGTGTTTTTGTAGCCTCGTGCCTTTCTTAATCCTCCTTTTAGTCTAGCCGAATTCGCTGAATGTAGTTTAGCCCAATTTAACCCATGGATTGGCTCAGTGCTTGGAACATAAGATTTAGGCTTAGGAAAAATAGCGAATGTTTGTAAATCAACTCACATCACATTAGAAAATATTCATGTGTTATGCATGCCTTGGTCAAGATGGAAAGAACGTGCAGAATTTGTGACATTGTTTATGTGTGTTTCATCTTTCCTGGTCAAGGGTGGAGGGAAGGGACAGAGGACAACCAGGGACTGATGTTGACAGAGTGCCCGTGTAAACCTGCCCCTGCGCACTTTATACGTGCTGTTTCCTCAAACTTTCTTGCGAACCAGTGAGGTCTATGTCTTTGTCCCCATTTTAGAGGTGAGAAAGGTGAGTCTTTATGTAATTTGCTCAGGGTAACAGAGTTCATAGTTTTCTTTCTTTCTTTCATTTTTTTTTTTTTTTTGAATGAGATGGTGACATTGGCTGCAGACAAAGTTTCATTGAATGAAAAGAAGATATTGTATATATAGAAGTTTGATTATGGCACGGAGGAAAGGAAATCATTGCTAACTAGTGCTTGAGGTGATGTGTTTGTTCCCTTATTCAAAGGGAGTCAGTTTTCTTAGGGATATTTGTGGCAGAGGAAGCTCCTGGTTGATGCGCATCCAGTGTATGCCGGGGAAGTGGACTGTGTGGGCAGAGGGGCTTGAGCTCCAAGACTGGGCTCTGCCCCTAGGGGAGGGGGACCTCCAGCAGCGTTTGCTGTATTTCAGATTCAGTTAACCTGTGACCCACGGGGCCGGGTCCTCCATTTTTACCCCTTCCCTTCTCCCCTATTCCTTTTATCTGTAAAGTACTCCTTGGCTCCCCCTAGGTGGAGAGATGAGGTGCTAAGCTGTGTACCAGGCAGCCTGGGTTGGCAGAATGCATTTTTCCATGGAAGCTGTCATGGTGTTTTAAGACTACTTGAAATAGTACTTGTGCACCATATTTTTCAATCATTGTGATATGGGAAATCTGGTATGGGAAACTAACATTATTTTGTGATATTTTATAGAGTTGCATGTGAGAATCTTATGAATGAAGTTGATAGTGATAGGTTGAGCTAACTGCCTTTGATTTGAGAGTAAGTTGTTTTAATCCATTTCATACATGCGCAGTTTTTAAAGAATAAAACAGAGCTGAAAGACTTAGAACAAAAACAAACTCCTGCTTTCAGGTTTTGACTCTCCAAGCTCTGTGGATAGCTACTTCGACTTCACCTAGGTCTTGTGTGTTTCTTTTTTTTCCCTTGAGTTTTACATTTTGTGTTTCTGAAATCAGTGTAGAATAAGCATTTGACATCTTATCATAACTGGGTGCTTATCCCATTTTTCCTTTAAACTCTTTAAGTATTTTTTGTAATGAAACCAGCAGTGGGGCTGGTGTTGTGGCGCAGCAGTGGGGGTAGGTTGGTACTTGGGACACTGGCATTGTGTATCATAACGCCTGGTTCAATGTGGCTATTGCATGCTTCTGATCTAGCTCCCTCCTAGTGTGCACCCTAAAGACAGCAGACGATGGCCCAAGTGCTTGTGGGAGACCCAGATGGAGTTCCTGGCTTTGGCTTGGCCCAGCCTCAGCTGTTGTGGCAATTTGGGAAGTGAACCAGCAGATGGAAGATTCTCTCTCCCTCCCTCCCTCTCTTTCTCGCTCCTCCTCCCCCCCCCCCCCTCTCTCACTTCCTCTTTTCCTCCTCCCCTGCTGCATGTCCCCCTCCCCCATCACTCTGTCTTTCAAATAAATAAATAAATCTTTTTTTTTTTTAAAAAGTAAGCCCAGCCGTCAGTTTTATGTCATGTGTACCTGTTTTGCTCCCTTTTGAGTTGGTGATGTATTTCTTGTATGTTTTTATTTCTCCCAGAGAAAATAAGTGCTTCCAACTTTTTGATGAGTTTTCTATGTGTTTATGTCTGCATTTCCTCCGGTACTCAGAGAAATATATTACGTGCCGTTTGATGTTTTTCCCAGGTAGCGCTCCAAGTCCTCTCTCAGTCCTCTCTCCATCCCACGAATTTCATCTTGACACTCCTCCCTCTGGAGCTCCCTGTTCTGTACGCACAGTAGGACTGCTTTTCCTGGGACTTCCACCCCTTTCTCCTGCCTGCCTTTTCTTTAGCTTGCTCCATTTAGATGTGTACATCCTCAGTGGCTTCCTAAGGAGGAGCACATGGGAGATCCGTTGTTCACCACCTTGCATGTTCAAGGCGTCTGTCCTAGTCTCTTTCCAGGTGGTGTGGCTGAATTAGAATATTTGATTGAAAAGATTCCTCTTGGCAGTTTCAGTGACATTTTCACACTGACAGCTTGCGATAAAAATTCCAAAGTTATACTGATTTCTTTTATTTTCCCTTGTTTTTTAAATCTCAGGGTCTTTTTGTTTGGCATTCTCAAGTTTTATAACCTTCTGTGTGGTTTGTTTCTTTTTTGTGTTATCTTAGTGGGCCTTTTAATCTGGAGACTCATATCATTCAGTCTTCAGAAATATCTGTTACTTTCTCTATTTTTTTAAAAATTTATTTATTTGAAAGACAGAGTTACAGAGAGAGAGGTCTTCCATTCACTGGTTCATTCCCCAGATGGCTGAAAGGGCCGGAGCTATGCTGATCCGAAGCCAGGAGCCAGGAGCCCCTTCTGGCTCACCCACGCGGGTACAGGGGCCCAAGGACCTGGACCATCTTCTACTGCTATCCCAGGTCATAGCAGAGAGCTAGATCAGAAGAGGAGCAAACGGGATGTCGGCGCTTCAGGCCAGGGCTTTAACCCGCTGCGCCACAGTGCTGGCCCCTGTTACTTCCTTTATAACATCTACCCTTCATTTTTCTATTTTTTCTTTCCAAAAAGTTCTGTTCTCTTAGAATTGAATCTCCTAGAATTGAACTTCAGATTGTCTTATTTTGTCTTTTATTTATAATTTTGCTTTGGAATGAATGGGCAGGGGCAGAGTTTTGTGTTTTTTTTTTTCTTTTTAAGATTTTTTATTTATTTATTTGAAAGAGTTACACAGAGAGAGGAGAGGCAGAGAGAGAGAGAGAGAGAGAGAGAGAGAGATGTCTTCCATCTGCTGGTTTACTCCCCAACTAGCCGCAATGCCCGGAGATGCACCGATTGGAAGCCAGGAGCTTCTTCCGGGTCTCCCACACAGGTACAGGGGCCCAAGGACCTGGGCCATCTTCTGCTGCTTTCCCAGGCCATAGCAGAGAGCTGGATCAGAAGAGCAGCCGGGTTTCGAACTGGCGACCATATGGCATGCTGGTGCTTTAGGCCAGGGCGTTAACCCACTGTGCCACAGCACTGAGGGGCAGAGTTTCTTAATTTTGTGTTCAACACTTTAATTTTTTTTGTTGTTTGAAAGGCCAAGTGATGAAAAGGTAGAAATATAGAGAAAAAGGTCTTCCACGTACTAGTTCACTCCCCAAATGACTGCAACATCCAGGACTGGGTCAGATCAAAACAGGAAGCCAGGAACTCCATTCTGATCTCCCACCTAGGTGACAGGGCCCAAGCACTTGTACTCTCATCCACTGCCTTCCCAGGCGCATTAGCAGTGAGCTGGATCAGAAGCAGAGCAGCTGGGATTGGCACCAGTGCCCCGATGTGGAATCCTGGTGTAGCAAGCAGCAAAGCTTGACCCTCTGGGCCACAATGGCAGCCCCCAGGCTGTAAGCTTTGACGTCTCCTAGCTACAGTTCTCCTGCCTGTGTGATTCAGTTTCTTCAGAAAGAACCGTGGGGTCTCCTTGAATAGCGACTCGGGGCTCTCTCCTTGTCAGTCTGAGACTCGGGTCAGCCTTCGGTACCTCCTTGGTGCCTGCAGGGCGGAGCCTCTCAGGGGTCCTGAGGGGCAGTGACCTCTCCTTCAGCTGCTTCCCATCGTGCAGGAGTGTGTTGAATTGTATGTTCTGTTGTTGTCTTTTGCTGTCTGTTTGTCCTAATGGTTTAATGTCTTTGTGGTTCTTTCCTGTCCTTTTAGAAGAGTTTGGGTTGGGAACAGGGATCAAGGCCCTGGTCATTTCGTGGAGTGTAAGCGTCAGTTAGGATTGGGCTTACCTACTGAGGATAACGTGTGGCAGGTTTTTGTAAGCACGATGTGCAGAAGACTAGCAGCTCACTCTGCTGTTGACAACACTCTCCTGGTGTGTGGTAGTCTTTTGCCTGTGTCAGGCACGAAAGCAATCCCTGTGTTAGGTATATACTGATACTTCCATGTTGTAGGTGGGTATTGTATTAGTCTGTCTGCTGTTAACGTCACAAAATCCCCGAAGCTGGGTGCTTTAAAGGAGCGGACTGCTCTGGAGGGTCAAGGGCATAGTGATGTCTTTGGCTGGTGTGATGAGGGCGTCATGGCAGATGGCATCCTGACACTTGCCAGAGGGAGAGAGTACATGCGAGACAGGAAGCCAGGGAACAGTTCAGAGGTCAGGCTCCGTCTTTCTAACGGAACTTGTGAGAACCACGGCAATCCCTCCAGTGACTTCACCCACCCCTACAAGGCTCCACCCCTTAAAGGTGCTGCCTCCTGTCATGATCACCACGCTGGGGACCAAGCTCCCAGCCTGTGAGTCTTTGGGGGGACACACTCAAACCAAACTGAGACCAAAGCAAGGGACTTAATTTGTCAGGCTGCTGTAACAAAATAGCATAGACCAGGCAACTTGTGAACAACAGTCTATGTCTCGTGGCTCTGGAGGCTGGGAAGTCCGAGGTCCAGGCTCTGGTGAGGGCTGCTTGCTGGTCCATAGACAGTGCAGCGCTGTCTTGCCTTGTTCTCACATGGTAGGCACGAACAGCTGTTTGTGAAGGCACTGATCCCATTCCTGAGGGGTCTGCCCTTAGACCTTAGACCTCTCCCAGGGCCCCACCTGCTCATGCCATCCCTTTCAGGACTACATTTGATGGGGGAGGGGATTCAGATTCAGACCACAGCAGTGAGGAAAGACTTGAAGCAGGTATGTTGGTAGCCCAGTTTCTTGGTGGTAGAGCAGACAGCGCTGAAGGAAGTCTGTCCGTTCTGAGGATTCCCGGAGCTTTAGGAGCTTTGAATCTCTGTGCGGCCATCCCGCGTCCCTCGGTCCTGCTTTGTTGCTCTCAGCTCCCGTTCTTAACAGGTTGCAGCGCAGGCATCCATTTCCCCATTTTACGGCTGAGGACTCCGATTCAGGGCTCCAAGCTCCATGAGTAGAGGCTGGGTCTTGACTCAGTTCTGCCGGAGTCTGGAATGCATACAGCCTCTTTGTCAGCTCCGCCGCACTGTTCAGGGCGTGGAATCTGCAAGGCTGCTGCCACGCGTGCTTCTTGGTCCTGACTGTTACCTGCATCCTCCCGTGTTTTCTAATAGGCAGCATTGAAGTGCTGAGCTCCATTCTGGCTGGGCAGTGCCAGAGGTTTAGGAATAAAGTACGGTGGGATGGTGTGGCATAAATTGCTCCTGGCAGTAGTGGAGGTGGTGAAGAGTCAGAGAGAATAGACTTGGTCCGCCACCCATTAGAAGTTCATTTTGGATATCTGGTCTCTCCTTTTAAAATAAATACCTACTGGGAGAGTTGATCTGACTTTACAGAGATGTAAATAAGTTTGACACCAGTTGAGGTCATTGCTCCCCACAGCTGTCCAAAAGAGTTTTTTGAAGCCCAACCAAGTATCATAAATTGTGGAAGAAAATGGTGATTCCAAATTGTTAGATTTCTTTGCTTGAGGAACTGAGAGTTTTGTAGGAGAGACTGCTGTATCCAGGACTGTTAACTTTGAGATAAGAGTTCTGTTGCTGACATATGTAAGTTATAGGAGTGATTAGTTTTTTTTTTTTTTAAGATTCATCTTATTTGAAAGGCAGAGTTGCAGGGAGGGAGGGAGAGAGAGAGGTAGAGGCAGAAAAAAGAGATGGAGACAGAAATATGTCTTCCATCTTCTAGGTACTCTGCAAATGGCTGCTCCACAAATGATTGCAATCACCAGGGCTGGCCAGGCTAAAGCCAGGAGATTCATCTGGTTTTCCCTCATGCGTGGCAGGGGCTCAGGTATTTGGACCATCTTCCACTGCTTTCCCAGGCACATTGTAGGGGATTGGTCAGAAGTGGAGCAGCCAGGACTCCAACTGGTGTTCATAAGGGATGCTGGCATTTGCAGGCAGCTGCTCAACCTGCTGTGTCACAGTGTCAGCCCCAGCAGTGATTCCTTTTGACTGTGATTGATAGAAGTAAGTTATCTTAAGCAGGATTACCTTTGAAGAAGGGGAGATAAGCTTAGAGTTTAGGAAAGGTATTCTAGAAAACGTTTGAGCCTTATCTTAAAGGATGAGCTTTTGAAAAATTAATTAACCTTTCATTTGAAAGGAACAGAGAATGAGTGACATCTTTCATCTGCTGGCTCACTCCCTGAATGCCATCAGCAGTTGGAGCTGCACCAGGCTGAAGCCAGGAGCCCAGAACTCAATCTGGGTTTCCCATGTGGGTGGCAGGGTCTCAGTAGCAGGCAGCTGGAATCAGAAGTGGAGCAAGGACTAGAACCCGGCCACGCCAGTATTGGATGCAGGCCTCCCAAGCAGTGCCTTCACTACTGTGCCAAACATGCACTCCTGAAGGATGCGTTTGATGGGCAGAAAAGAGAGCAGCTCATGTGGGCCGGAGAACACAGCACGAGCAGGGGCACAGAAATGCGAGCGCAGAGTGTGTGAAATCACGGAATAGGAAAGAGCCAATGTGGCTACAGGGGGAAAATTAGCGAAACCAGGGAGTGACAGAATATGAAGCTAGGCGGTGGGTTGAGCTTGGATTCTCTTCAGGGTCAGGGACTGTTGCAGAGTTCAGAGAAGGACTGGGTTGTAGAGAACACTTCAGCTCCAGTGGAGAAGGTCGGCAGGGAAACAGAAGCTGTACCTGGGCCTTGGGAGCCGGCCTTGCCTTGATAGAAGAGATCAAGTAGGGCAAAGCTGACTTGTGAGGAATTTGCAGAGTTTGAAGAAGGCTTAGTGGAAGTCTGGAGGGCTAAGGACATAGGAGGCATCACAAAGGAATCCGAGTCCCAGCTGAACCAAAGGGAGAAAAAGCCTTAGATGAGCCAGGCGCGGGGGGTGGGGTGGGGTGGGGTGATGAAGCGCAGTCCCTCTCTGCGGATGGGACTGGCGCTACCTGCACAGGGCCCAGATCCTGAGGCGTTGGGGTTTGGTGGAGGTGGGTTAGCAGCCTGCAGCGAAACCTTAACCCCTAGGCATTTTGGGTAGGGTTGGTGGTATTGACACAGCATTAATTTGAACGCATCTGTTCTTCATTGGGAGAGCAAGCCTGAGACATTGTGCAATTGTGGGTTTGAGGTTTTTTTTTTTTTTTTTTTTTTTTTAATGCTACACATGTGGGAGAGTTCTAACCAATTATGGCTAAACCTGTCCCCTATGAGTCACATCCTGAGTTGGCAAGTGAGTTCTGTAGGTGCTGCCTAAAATGATGTTTGGGTTTTAAGGCTAACTTTAGGAACAAATGAAATGTGTGTATTTATTCAAGCACCCTGAATTTGGAAGTTCCGCAGCATTGCTTTTGGGGTTTTGGTGCAGTTTTGTCAATGTTCTGAAAAAGTCTTGCCAGTTACGCATCCTGAAAACAGAAGCCGCATGAAGCAAAACCATGGACTATTCTGAAATTCCATTAGAAGTATGCTTTTGTGTTGTCCTTATTCATGAAAATCAAATACAATATTTTCTAGTATAAATGTTTTCATTTATATAGGATCTCTTAAAAATGTTATGTGCTCAAATGTGTCTATACTGATGAATTATATAATAAAACATTTATTGAATGATTGTTTTGCTGTGCCTAACAATGACAGTACTGAGTGAATGTCATTGGTCTCATTCTTGTCCTTACCTAATATTTTAAGCTGGAATAGAGAGAACGTCTAAATAGGGATCACCTGTAGCCAGGAGACCTAACATCTTGCTCCATGCCATGTATTTCAGTGTGTTCTGTTTTATTTTATCAATCTTAGGAAGTAGGTAGCATTGACTTTTTTTTTTTTTAACAGATAAAGCTGAGACTGGTAAATTTCAGAATTTGCTAGAGGTTGCAGAGATGTATAGGGCTATGTGATTCCAGAATTTTTCCTTTTCTGCTGTTCTGCCTCTGAAGATTAGCTATTTACTTAAGTCTATAACCAGTGTCATCTGAGAAGCTTAAACTGAATACGTATTCCTACACCTGCCCTGAGTAGTATTTTTGCTACTTTGATCTGAGATGGGACTCAGCTAAATGAACCTTTGGAATGCTGTGCTTAATTGACTATAAGAAAAAACTATAAGTTTTTTCACATTTGATTACCTTTGAAACTGGAATCATAATTTGACAGTTTTTTCTTAATGATGTACTTTAGATTAAATAAAATATGGCATGATAAAAAGATAATACAGTGAAGGAAATGGACATAATTTGCCATCTTTCTGAGTTGTGTGTGTGTGTGTTTGTGTATGTCACAGCTTTCCTTAACAGTTGTGAAATTTCTGCTCGTACTCTTTGCTTATGGTCATGGCTGCATAGTTTTTGTAGGGCAGAGCTATGCTGGGTGAGATACTTGGGTTAAGAGCAATGGTGGCTCTCTTTTCAGTTAGGGAATTGCTGGCAAGGAGAAACATCAGTGGTTCTCAGCGTTTTGTTTTGTTTTATTTTTGTGAAAACTTCAGGAAAAGAAAACTTTTCCTGGACTCATGCGTGGATACCCAAACATCCTGAGTTTTGTACACTGTGCCAGGGCTTTTTATGTTTTTGGAACTTTGCAGGGACTCTGTGAAAGTTTGTAGCTACATCTGAGCCCCATGAAAACTGAGATCTTGGTCATATTTGGTGTTGTATCTTGGGATCCCCTGGCCTCCCATGTAAATTTTTGAAAATTTGCATACATTTTAAGATTCACATTATTATAAAGTTATATGGGTTTTTGACAAATGCAGTAGAGTCCTGTATCCATCACAGTATCACCTAGAAGTTTATCACCCCAAAAGGTATCCCAGGGAGGAGGCCTTTATATTTGTAAATGCTCCTCCCTGTATTTGAAATTAATGTGCTTTTTCTCTTTCAAAAAATTTTGAAAAGATTTTAAAAATTTATTTGAAAGGCAGACACACACACACACACACACAGATTGAGGTTTTCCATCTGCTGGTTCACTTTCCAGATGTCTGCAATGGCCAACTTTAGTCCAGGCTGAAGCCAGGAGCTTCATCCTGGTCTCCCATGTGGATGGCAGGGGCCCAGGTAATTGGGCCATCTTCCACTGCCTTCCTCGGAGCATTAGCAGGGAGCTGAATCAGAAGTGAAATAGCTGGGACTCAAATTGGCACTCCAATATAGGGTGGTGGTATTGTAGGCTGTGGTTTAACCTGCTGTGCCATAACAGCAGTCCTAGAAAGTTGTTTGAGTAGACTCTGTTACCTAAAACAATACATAACCTGTAGTAGATGTTCAGTGAAATTGAATGAATTAGTAAATTAATTAATTATACTTTTATTTTTTTCATGCACTACCTTATGCCTTATTGGGGTTATCATTCTCTTGATCATTTGCCATTGCTTGCTAAGTTATTATCCAAAAGGGAAATTGGATTGAACTTAAGCTTACCAATGGAAGTTTTTGATAGACTGCTTTCTTAGAAGTTGCCTAATTTTCTCAAGTCTCTTTTTCATGGTACCCTCCTCTCTGATAAGGTGCCAGCCATGTTGGCTTCTGTAATTCCATGCCCTGTGCAAACTTATCTTATTGTACCTGTCACATTCTGTGTCTATCCTGCTACAACAAGGCTACCTCATGGTTTGACACTTAGCAAACTCTCTGTAGACTGTTGGCCCACACATGGTTGAAGAATGTGAAGTATTCAAAAGTGTGTCTGGCAAAAACCTTTTCCAATAATTAAAAGCTGGGAAATACAACTTCTAATATATACTTTTTCTGAAATATGTAAACTGCTATTAGTCAGATGCAGTATGTTTTTCATCTTGTAATTGTAGTTTTCATCTGTAGAAATTCATTTGAGATTAAAAAAACTTACATGTTTCTTAACTTTTTGAACATGTAGAATGCAGTTGTAATAGTTATGTCCTTGTCTGTTCTTATTCTGGGTTGCTGTCAGTTGACTTATTTATCCATCTCTGTATTTCTTGTTTCTTTGCATGCGTGACAATTTTGGACTGCGTAGCAGGCATTGTGAAGTTTACCTTTCTGTATGCTGAGTATTTTTGTATTAGAAAAATATTCTAGGTTTTGATATGGACTGCAGTTACTTAAACACATTTGGTTCTTTTAAAACTTGTTGGATTGGGCAGGAGCAGAGCTCAGAGTAGGACTAGTTACTCTCCACTGCTGAGTTAAGTATTCTCTGTGTACTCTCCCCGATGAACTAAGAAGCATGAGATCATCTGCTCTGGCTAGTAGGAATGTGTGATGGTCCAGGTTCTGTGTCAGTACTAGGTTATACAATACTACTTACACAGATTCTGTTTAAGTACTAGGTTTCCTTTTATCTTTTCTCTGCCCTTGTGTAGTTTCTTTTTTTTTTTTTTTTGACAGGCAGAGTGGATAGTGAGAAAGAGAGACAGAGAGAAAGGTCTTCCTTTTTGCCGTTGGTTCACCCTCCAATGGCTGCTGCGGCCGGCGCATTGCGCTGATCCGAAGCCAGGAGCCAGGTGCTTCTCCTGGTCTCCCATGCGGGTGCAGGGCCCAAGCACTTGGGCCATCCTCCTCTGCACTCCCGGGCCATAGCAGAGAGCTGGCCTGGAAGAGGGGCAACCGGGACAGAATCCGGCGCCCCAACCGGGACTAGAACCTGGTGTGCCGGCGCTGCAAGGCGGAGGATTAGCCTGTTAAGCCACAGCGCCGGCCAGTGTAGTTTCTTTATATGCGTGCTCTGGACACTCAGCTGAATACTGGAGGGCAGCCCTCCACAGATCTTCAGTTTCGCTGTTCAGCTCTCTCCTTCCTGCTGTTCATCTTTCTGGACTTTCAGCCTTGGCTTCTCAGTTCCCGTCTTTGTGCTGCAGTTGTGGAACTCACCTGATTCAGATTCCCCCCTCTTGGGGATCATTGGTTATTTGATATTTGGTGTCTTAACTGGTGTTGGTTGTTTCACAGGAGAGGGTTAAATTGGTCCTTTTATTTGATCTTGTACAGAAGTAGAAATGACTGAGGACTGTATTTTTATTGTTTACATCTTCTCGAAAGTTGTTTAACTCCTTAGAGAACTTATTCCAATTTCAGAAAGTGTTTAAGGTTTGTATATATGTGCATTTGGGTACACATTTGTGGGTGTACAGTAGAGAACATGGAGTGGGAGAGTGTTGGACTTGGAATTCATCTATTTGAGTTTTAATTCCATCTCCTCTGTTACATATGGGTAGGCATGTTTTAAATTGTTAATTTCCTTATGTAAGATGGGATGCTTGTCAGCATACAACAGGATAGCATTTAGCACAGATACTGTCATTTATATGAAAGTGTTACATAATCCTCAAAACAATTTAGTCAGTGGTAGGGAGATTTGAATGTTTTTGCATTAAAAACAAAAACCCAAGATGTTAGATTGTTTAGATATTGTATTAAGATTCTTTAGAGAAACAGGATAGGATGGGTGTGTGTGTACACAAAGAGGAATTTTTAGGGAAATTGGTTCCCACAGTTATGACAGTTGAAAACTCCTGCAACTGGTCTTCTGCCGGCCAGAGACCCTGGGATGCTGGTAGTGTGGCTCAGTCCAGATCCAAAGGCTTAGTACCAGGGGAGCCTCAGTTTGAGGCCAGAAGCCAGAGTGCTGGCAAGAAGGCCATGGTTGTGAATCCTGGAGTCCAGAGGCCAGCAGCTGACATCCGAGGCAGGAGTCAAGTGTGTTCCACCTCTTTCAGACAAAGACCAGATTGCCTTCTGTATTTAGTCTGTCAATACCCCCAGCCCCTTTATGGCTGCCCCACCCGCAGTGAGGTGGAGTCTTCCCACCTAGTCTGCTTGAACTCAACATGCTAAGCTCATTTGGAAATACCCTTGCAGATGCACCCAAGGTAATGCTTTTCTGGGTTTTAGGCATTCCTTAATTGAGTCACGTAGACGCTGTCACAGATATCATTTGGTTGACTGATTTCCTCTAGTAGCAACATTTATTCATTTACTCATTGGACAGTTGCTGAGTGTGTATAGAATCTGATTTCAGGGCTTGGTATGCATTTTGGTGAATAACAAATAAAGATCCTAACTCTCAAGCAGAGAGCTAAATGATCTGCCCGAGAGAATACAGGTAGCTTTGGAATTGAACTCTGAAGATATCACTTTACAGTGTAGACTGTCAGTAGCAGAGAGGAGGGATGTAATGAGTTCCCTTTTCTGCTCTGAGCCCCTGCACATGATAGCCAACTCTAGGTTGCTAATGGCCTGTAAGGCCGAGTGAGGTAGGGAGGGTGCTCCTGTTGGGAGGTGATTGTGAAAGAAGTTGAGTGATGTTGTCAGACTGTGTGTAAATTATCTCCATTAGAGGGCTGGTCAGATAATTTTCTTGTTTTCAAAGGGAAAGGGGCCAATGACAAATTATTTCCTAGAGTATCCTATCAGATATTGGAACATTCTGGCACTATGACAGAGCATGTTTCATATTTTATGTTGTAGGGTTGGCGATTCTGGGTTATGCTTCCTTAATTTACTGTCGTTGGATAGGATTTAAACATCTCTGCAGTAATGGTACAAATCACGGCTTTGGGGAATTTTTCTTAGATGACATGTATTCACTGGATGTGAATTCTTGTTCCCTGACCCAGGCTAATAGTGTCTGACTCCCTTTCTAAGTTCTTAACCACCTGCTGTGGTGTTTGCAGTGCATCCTTTTGAATCATCCATTTGTGATCACGTGACCAGATTTTTGTCCTGATTCCATACATCACCTCCCAAAAGTGGTGTTATCACAGGTACTAGTGAAGCAAAGCTGAGCACAGCTTTTGTGCTGGGTAGCTTTGGGTTTCAGTTGTCAGGAACACAGAATTACAGAGAAAGTTAAGTTATGAAATGGTGTCTCACTTAGTTACCTGGGTCTTTGTACCTGTGGCCTGGTCTGTTAAAGCAGTGCGACGTGGAGCCATTCCAATGAACTGCTTTTAAGTGGGCTGTTAGAAAATGCTGAAGCGACTGCAGATGCTCGGTTTCTCCTTGTTCCGGATTCCCTGCCGTGTCATCCTGTAGCTGTTTGCCAAGCCACCTCCTGGGACCAAAAGGGAAGACCTGCCCGCCTTTCTTAGTGTTGGCCGATCTCAGGAAGAGAGGAAGCAGCCTGGAGGAGGGGTGGAGGGGCACAGTGATGCTGTCTTCTGCTGGTTATCCTTCGTGTCTTTTTCTCAGATGCTCTCTGTACAAGTAAGCAACCCCTTGCTATCACAGCCTTTAAAGTTGAGGAGGAATACGTGAGGAAGAGGCCAGATGGGACAGAATGAGACGTGGACTGTCTTCCTTAATCTGCAAAATCTGCAAGATTATTGCTTGAACGGTTGTGGAGATTAAAGAGGTGCCTTTTTTTTTTTTTTAAATTATGAAGAAAGGACACTGCTTCCCTACAGTTTTAACATTTTAAATTCCCTATCTTATTATAGTTCAATATTAAGTCTCAGTTAATTTTCTAGTTATAATATGATAGTAGCTCCATTATCAGATTCTGATGAGTAAAACATTATCCAATTTTACCTTATTCCATAAAGTGGGAACATCTGAAATAAGAACTCTTTATTTTCTTTTAGTATCAATTTAAGTTTATTTTGTGGGTTAGTACATATTAAGTGTTTTTCTCTGATTAGTGGATCACATACCACTATCCCCAGAAGCTATATTATCTTGGCTAAATAGAGTTTTAAAGTTTTGACTGGCACATGAGAACTGGAGGGTATCAGAATGATAGGGTTTTGGCTGGCATTTGGAAAACGTAGGTCATATTATGGAACGGTGGAATTTGGCAGCTGAGGAGGGCCTTTACTACCATCTGTTACAACTTTATTTATTTGTATATTTTCTTTTAAAAATAAAAAGGAAAATAGTGTATTTATAAAGATTTTTATTTATTTGAGAGGTAGAGTTACAGACAGTGAGAGGGAGAAACAGAGAGGTCGGTCTTCCTTCCATTGGTTCACTCACCAAATGGCTGCAGCAACTGGAGCTGTGCCGATTTGAAGCCAGGAGCCAGGAGCTTCCTCCGGGTCTCCCACGCGGGCGCAGGGGCCCAAGGATTTGGGCCATCTTCTGCTGTCCCAGGCCATAGCAGAGAGCTGGACTGGAAGAGGAGCAGCCGGGACTAGAACCGGTGCCCATATGGGATGCCAGCGCCGCAGGTGGAAGATTAATCCACTGCGCCATGGGGCCAGCCCCTCCCTTATTTTTAATATACATATTTTTACTTGACATGCAGTATTTGTGCATATTTATGGGGATAGCATGACATTTCAGTACTTTTATGTCTTGAATAACGAGCAAATCATGGTAATTGACTTATCACCTCAGACATCATTTGTTGTATAGGGAATGTTTAAAATCCTCTATATTAGTTATGTTTTTAATTAATTGTTGTCTGCCATAGGTATCTTACTGTGGAACGGAACATTAGAAGTTGTTCCTGTTCAGCTGCACCTGTGTGCTTTAGCTATCCTTTCTCCTTCCCTCCCTCTCCTGCACCCTCCTAAGTCATGGTAACTACTGTACTATTCTCTACTGCTTGGAGATCAACTTAGTTTTCACGTGTGAGAGGCTGTGCTATTTGTCGTTCTATGCCTGGCTTATTTCACTTAACATAATGTCCTCCAGTTCTATCTGTAGTGCCGCAAATGATAGATTTTTGTTCTTAAATAATGACTGCTGGATCATATGGTAGTTGTAGTTCTAGTTTTTCAAGGAACCTCCATACTGTTTTCCATAATAGCTCTCTTACATTCCCCTAACCTGCCTCCTTGCCAGCACTGCTTTGGTCTTTTTGATAACAGCTATTTCAACTGGGGTGAAATAATCTCTCATTGTGATTTTGAATTTAGTGATTAGTGGTGTTGAGCATTTTTTTTTTTTCTGTATGTGTTGGCCATTTGTATGTCTGCTTTTGAGAGTGTTCAAGTCATTCACACATTTTAAAATCATATATATATATATATATATTTGCTATTGAGTTGTTTGAATTCCTTATGTATTCTGGAAATTAATCCTTTGTCAGCTGAATAGTTTGCAGGCATTTTCTCCCATTCTGTTGGTTGTCTGTTCATTCTATTGTTTTCTTTGCTGTATTGCTTTTTGGTTTGTTGTAATCCCTGTTTGTCCATTTTTTCTTTGTCTTTCATTTCGCCTGTGCTTTGGGTCATATCCAAAAAAAATCTTTGCCCGAACTATTGTCTTGAAGTGTTTCCCCTATATTTTCTTCTAGTAGTTTCAGTATTTTGCATCTTACATATAAATCTTTGAACCACTACCACTTTGAGTTGAGTTTTGCACATGGTAAGAGTCAGGGATCTGGTTTCTTTCTTCCACACTCAGATACTCTATTTTTCTCAACATCACATACTGAAGAGACTTTCTTTCTCCAATGTATACGCTTGTTGCCTCTGTCAAAAATCAGTCAGCTGGGGGCAGGTGCTGTGATGTAGCGGATGAAGCCGACCCCGCAGTGCCAGCATCTCATATAGGAGTTGGGTCAAGTCTCCACTTCTGATCCAGCTCTCTGCTGTGGCCTGGGAAAACAGAAGATGGCCCAATTCCTTGGGTCCCTGCACCCACCTGGGAGACCCTGAAGAAGCTCCTGGCTTCGGATCGGCGCAGCTCCAGCCATTGCAGCCGTTTGGAGAGTGAACCAGCAGATGGAACACCTTTGTCTGCCTCTGCCTCTGCCTCTCCTCTCTGTAACCCTGTCTTTCAAATAAATAAATACATTTTTAAAAAAATCAGCTGTAAATATGTGGATTTCTAGGTTCTCTTTTCTGTTGTGCTGGTCTTGCTATTTTGCTTGTAGCTTTTTGGTATGTGGTTAAGTCAGGTATTATAATGCCTCCAGCTTTGTTCTTGCTCAGGATTGCTTCGTCTGTTTGAGGCATTCTGTGTTTCCTTGTGAATTTTGTGATTGTTTTTTCTAGTTTTGTGAAGAATGACATTGGTGTTTTGATGGGAATTGGGCTGAATCTGTAGATCACTTTGGGTAATACAGACATTTTAACAATATTCTTCTAATCTGTAAACTTGGAAAGTCATTCCATTTTTTGTTTCTGCTTCAGTTTCTTTCGTTCTTTTCAGTTTTAAAAAGTATTTATTTATTTATTTGAAAGGCAGAGTGACACAGAGAGGGGAGATAGAGAAAGAGATCTTTGATCTACTGGTTTACCTACCTGCAACAGCCAGGGCTAGGCCAGGCCAAAGCCAGGGGCCATGAACTCCATCAGGATCTCCCACAAGGGTAGCAAGAAACCAAGTACCTAGGCCGTCTGCTGCCTCCCATGCACATTAGCAGGGAGCTGGATCAGAAGCATGGATTCAAACCCAGCAGTCTGATATGGATGTGGGTGTCCCAACCATTGGGTTAGTCTGCTGCACCACAGTGCCCTCCTCTGTTTTGTAGTTTGAATTGTAGAGATTTGGTTCCTTGGTTAAATGCATTCCTATATATTTTAATTTTTAAAAATATTTATTTGAAACACTGAGTTGCAGGGAGGGAGGGGCAAGATCGAGAAAGAGATCATCCATATGTTTTGCTTTCCAAATGCCAGGTGCCTGGAACGCCATCTGGGTCTCCCACATGCATGACAGGGGCCCAAGAACTTGACCATTTTCTGCTGTTTTGCATTAGTGGGGAGCTGAATTGGAAATAAAGCAGCCAGGATACAAACTGGTACCCATATGGGATGTGGAGGTTAACCTGCTGCTCTGCAATGCCAGCCCCTATATTTTAATTTTTAAGATTATGAATATCATTGCTTTCTTAATTTTTTCTCAGAAATTTCATTATTGGTATACAAGAGATCTGATTTTTATATGTTGATTTTATGTTTTGTGACTTCACTGAATTTGTTTATCATTTCTGACTTTTTTTTGGTGTAGTAACTTTAGGTTTTTCAATATGTGAAACCATATTGCCTGCAAATGGATAATTTCCTCTTTGTATGTCCTTTGTTTCTCCTGTCTAATTATTGTGGCTAAGACTTCCACTAGTATATTGAATAAGACTAATGAAAACGAACGTCTTTGTCTTGTTCCTGTTTTTGAGGAAACAGTTTCAGCTTTTCCTCATTCAGTATGATGTAGGCTGTGGCTTCATTATATTGAGGTGTATTTTTTCCATGTCTGATTTTTTTTGAGAGATTTTATCATGAAGGTATGTTGAATTTTGTTGAGTTTTTTTCCCTGCATCTCTTAAGCTGATCATAGGGTTTTCACCTTTGATTCTGTTTATGTGAGGTGTTACATTTATGATTTGTATGTGTTGAACTATCCTTGCAGTCCTAGGATCAGTCTCACTTATGGTTTACAAGGATCATCTTTTTAATATGCTGTTGGGTTTGATTTGCAAGTATTTTGTTGAGAAGTTTTGTATCTCTGTTCACCAGGGATGTTGGCCTGTAGTTTTCCTGTTTTTCTTGGGTTCTTGTTTGATTTTTGTATTAGGTTAATGGCTTTCTTTATAGAATGAGTTTAGAAGGGTTTCCCTCACTTTCAGTACTGTGGAGTAGTTTGAGAAGAATTTGAGAAGTTTGGTAAAATTCAGTAGTGAAGCTATCCAGTGCTGGGCTTTTCCTTATTGGGAAACGTTTTATTACTGAGTCATTCTCATTACTTGTTATTGTTTGTGTTTTCTAAGTCTTCGTGGTTCACTGTGGTAGGTCATATGTGTCCAGAAACTTTATCCACTTCTAGGTTTTGTAGTTGGTTGGGCATAGTTGTTCACAGTAGTCTGTAATGATTCTCTTTATTTCTATGGAATGGTTGTAACGCCTCCCCTTTCATCTCTGATTTCATTTATTTATGTTATCTCTGTTTCATGGTTAGTCTAGCTTCAGGTCTATCAATTTTTTTTTTTTAAGAAAACTCTTCATTGATCTTTGTATTTTTTAGCCTCTTTTTTTTTTTTTTGACAGGCAGAGTAGATAGAGAGAAAGAGAGAAAGGTCTTCCTTTTTGCCGTTGGTTCACCCTCCAATGGCCGCTGCGGCTGGCGCATCACGCTGATCTGAAGCCAGGAGCCAGGTGCTTCTCCTGGTCTCCCATGCGGGTGCAGGGCCCAAGCACTTGGGCCATCCTCCACTGCACTCCCGGGCCACAGCAGAGAGCTGGCCTGGAAGAGGGGCAACTGGGACAGAATCCGGCGTCCCAACCTGGACTAGAACCTGGTGTGCCGGCGCCGCAAGGCGGAGGATTAGCCTGTTAAGCCACTCACCCTGCTGTGCCATAGTGCCTGCTCTTATTTTCAGTTTTCTTGAGTGGCGTGGTTAGGCAGGTCTTTTGAAGTCTTTCTGTTGTTTTGATACAGGCATTTACTGCTGTAAATTCTTCTTTCAGTACTGCTTTTGCTGTATCCCACAGGTTTGAGTATGTTGTGTTTTCCTTTTCATTTGAAGAAATTTTTAAATTTCTCTGCTGATTTCTTCCTTGATTGTTAAAGAGAATGTTGTTTAATTTCTCTGTATTTGTACACTTCCTAAAGGTCCTTCTGTTGATTTCTAGTGTTATTTCATTGTGATCAGAGACGATGTATGCTATGATGCCAGTTTGCTTGAATTTGTGGAGACTTGTTTTGTGGTCTAACATGGTGTATCCTGGAGCACATTCCATGTGCTAATGAGAAGAGTGTGTATCTGCAGCTTTTAGGTGAAATGTTTTGTAATGACTGTTAAGTCTATTTGATCTATACTGTAGCTTAATTCTGATATTTCTTTATTGATTTTTTTTTGGGGATCTGGATGATCTGTCCATTGAAAGTGGAGTGTTGAAGTTCCTGACTGTTACTGTATTGAAAGTCTAATTCTCCTTTAGAAATAATGTTTGGTTTATATAATTGGGTGCTCCAGCATTGAGTATACATATTTATAATTATTATTTATTATTGTTGAATTCATTTCTTTATCATTACATACTGACCTTCTTTGTGTCTTTTTGTAGTTTTTGATACAAGTATAGCTATCCCTGCTCATTTTTGGTTTCCATTGCATGGTATACTTTTATTTTTTATTTATTTTTTTCTGGACAGGCAGAGTTAGAGAAAGAGACAGAGAGAAAGGCCTTCCTTTTCTGTTGGTTCACCCCACAAATGGTTGCTACGGCCGGTGTTCTGTGGCCGGCGTGCTGTGCCGATCCGAAGCCAGGAGCCAGGTGCTTCCTCCTGGTCTCCCATGTGGGTACAGGGCCGAAGTCCTGGGCCATCCTCCACTGCCTTCCCGGGCCACAGCAGAGAGCTGGACTAGAAGAGGAGCAACCAGGACAGAATCCGGCATCTCAACCGGGACTAGAACCCGGGGTGCCAGCACCACAGGCGTAGGATTAGCCAAGTGAGCCAAGGCACCGGCTGCATGGTATATTTTTAATACCCCTTTCATTTCAGTCTGTGTGAATCTTTAGTGGTACAATGAGTATTTTGTAGGCATCAGATCCGTGGGTCTTGTTTTTAGTTTATCCATCCAATCTGTGTCTTAACTGGGATATTTAATAAATTTACAATCAAGGGTATTATTGATCAGTAAGAATGTACTCCTGTCATTCTGTTAATTCTTGGATTTTCTTCTCATTATTTAATTTTGTGGCTTCATGGTCTTCTATATTGATGAGTTCGAGTCTCTCATTCTCTTTTGTGTATCTGCTGTACTGTTGAGATTTGCACTTCCACATGTTTCATGTTGGTGGTCATCATCCTTTCACCTCGAATGGAGGGCTCCCTTGCATGTTCCTTGTAGGGCTGATCTCGTGCAGATGAACTCCTCACTTCGAGCTTGTCATGGGAAGTCTTTTTCTCCTTCATTGCTTGAGGATAGCTTTGCTGGGAATTTCTTGGCTATTTTTTTTTCTTTCAGAACTTTGCATATTTCATTCAATTCTCTCTTGGCTCGAAGATCTGCCAAGAAGTCAGCCTTTAATCTAATGGGGGTTCCCTTATAAATGACGTGATGCTTTTGTCTTGCTGTTTGCATTTTTTGACTGATTGACTGTCAGCTGCTTCAGAGAGCATGCTCTTTTGGTCAGATTTATTAGGGGTCCTCTGGGCTTCCTGGACCTGGATTGCTTTCCCAGATTTGGAAAGTTTTCAGGAAGTATTTCATTGAATAGGTTTTTCTGTGCTTTTCCTTCCTTTTCTCCCTCTGGAACACCTATAATGCAAATGTTTTTCACTTAATGGGGTTACGTACTTGTAAGTCTGGAAAGCTTTCTTCATTCTTTCTAGTTTTTGTTTTGTTTTTATCCAACTTGGTTATTTTTAAAGACCTCCTCAGAGGTTCTTTCTTCTGCCTGCTAAATTTTGTTGTTTAGGCTCTTAACTATATTTTAAATTTTATTTATTGATTTCTTTAGCTCTAAGGTCTTCTTTTTAAAATATTGTTTATTTGAAAGGCAGAGCAACAGAAATCTTCCATCCATTGGTTCACTCCCTAAATGCCCAGTACTTGAGCCATAACTGCTGCCTCCCAGGATGCCCATCAGCAGGAAGTTGAATGCAGAGTAGAGCAGCTGAGACTCAAACAGGTGCTGTGATCTGGGATGCAAACAACGCAGTTGGCAGCTCAATCGCTGTACCACAATACTTGCCCTTAGTGCTGAGGTTTCTGATTATTTTTTTTTTCAGAATCTCTGCTGAATTTCTCATTCATAGCATGAGTTGTCTTCCTAATTTCATTGTCTTTTGCATTCTTTTGAATATCATTAAATTTCCTTAAAATCATTCTTCTGAATTCTCTGATAGGTAATTTACTGCTTTCCGTTTCTTTGCAGTCTGTTTTGCTAGAGTTGCTGTTTCTCCTTGGCAGTCATGTTACGCTTTTTGTGTTCCTACATTGACTTTTGTGCATCTACTGAGTAGGGTCATTCCATGGTAAAGGACTGTCCGCTGCTGTTGCATCCTAGAGTGTTGGTTGGATATGCTGTCTTTACTTTGGTTCCATGTGGATGCTTTGGTGTAGTGTCTGTGTAGCTTTTTTAGCTGTGATCAGTGTTGATGATATCTGCAGGTATCTTGGTGGCCTCGCTGCAAGGGTCATGGGATCGCATCACCAGTTGGGGTGCAGCTCCTTAGGCAGGGCAGGTTCACTACCCGATCTGGGCACAGTGTGTCTGGCTGTGGTTGTGGGGTGCCCAGCAGGTTTTGCAGGTTGTAAGAGGGCAGGGCCACCCCAGTGGGCCCAGGTGATTATGGCATGGTGTGTCTGCTAGTGAGGTGGGATACCTGTCAGTGACTGAGGCCTAAGCAGAGGCTGGCCTGCACCAGTGCACTCAGGGCACCTGTCAGTCAGCGTCCAGGGAGTGTACAGTAACTACATGGGGCTTTCAGACATCAGCCTGCTCGGCAAGGTCTGCCTAGTGACTTCCCAAGGCTGAGACTGGGTGGGCAGGGCTGAATAATGTCTGCTTCTGGTTATGCCTCCGAGAACAGGCTGCTCAATGCTTCTTGAGGCCACAGGAGGTGGACAGGGTGGCCTGCTTGCTTCCCAGGTGCCTCTGGGGCCCAAGCCCCTCAGGAAAGCCTGCTGAGTTGCTTCCTAGCATCATGGGTAGGTGAGCATCCTATGTGGCCGCTTTCATGGGACTCTGTGGGCTAAACAGCTCAGAACTGATTGCCTGATGGCTTTCTGGGGCCAAGGGTGTGTGGATGGGGCCATCTGGCTGATCTGAAGGCTGTAGGAGGAAGGCAGAGCTATGTAGCCGCTGCCCATGTTCAAAGATGGTGAGTGAGGCTGTCTCCTGGCTGCCTGCAGGTCTTCTGGCTGTTTTCCTGGGGCCTCTGCAGGCTGAGCTGCCCAGGATGTGCTCCCTAGATTCTTCTCGGGATAATGGGAGGGTGTATAGGGCCTCCTTGCTGATTCATAGGGCTGGGTTGGCAGAGATGCTGGGAGTAGCTATCTGGCTACTTCACAGGACCCTGAGTGGACAGTACTAAAGTACCTTTAGTGCTTTCTCAGTTTTATTGTTGATTCACACTCTTGTAAACAACATCTTGGTTTCATAGTTGAGAAAACTGATGAGAAAATAGAGAAAGTGGTTAAGTAATTGATTGCCAAAGGTCGCTCAGCTATTAAATAGCAAAGCCTGGAAGAGAAGTCAGCACCTTGAACTGTTTTAGTTCTGTCTTCACAACATCACTTTTTTTGGGTTTCTCATGCTCTTTAAATTACCATTTTATTTAAAACTCATTTTTGATGTGGCTGATGTTTAACAACAGCCAACAGTTCATGCATCTAACATTTGAGTGGCTACAAAGAGAATTAAGACCAGAGCTGCTTTTGGTTGGCCAGATAATGGGAAGACAGACATGTAGACAACTCCCTGAAATACTTGTATATTTTGTTAAGTGCTGTTAAGCATGGCGCTTTTTATAGAGGTGGCTTTCTGAGTTGGCGCTAATCAACATGTTTGCAGACCCAAGAAACCAATAATTCACTTTTAAACTAATTTGGAAAAAAAATTTGAACTGAATTGTTAGAACTCTGAATTGTTAGAGCTCTACAGGCCAAGTCATGAACAACACAGGCCTTGAATTCAGTTTGAACTTCACATTGTGTAGGAAGGAATGATGTTTGAATGATAGATCTCGGGTGTTTTACAGGAATAACTGGTTCTTCAGCTTGGCATTTGGTTGTTTAAAAATAAAATTATGATCAAATGTCATACTTTCTAAGAAGAGAGCAGCATTCCTGCTTCACTGGAGTTGACAGTGAGAAATTGAGAAATGTAAGCCTAGGTAATTAATTGAGTAGCTGGAGTGTTTTCATTCTGAGTGGCAGAGAGAAAACAGGAATACATGCTAATGACAAGATGCTCTCTTTTTATTCCTTGGCTGGCTGTCCTTGGTCTTTTTTTATCTTTTTTTTTTTTTCCTAACAGAGATAGACAGAGAGAGAGAGAGAGAGAAAAGTCTTCCTTCTGTTGGTTCACCCCCCAAATGGCCGCTACGGCTGGCACTGTGCCAATCCGAAGCCAGGAGCCAGGTGCTTCTCCTGGTCTCCCATGCAGGTGCAGGGCCCAAGGACTTGGGCCATCCTCCACTGCCCTCCCAGGCCACAGCAGAGAGCTGGAGTGGAAGAGGAGCAACCGGGACTAGAACCCGGTGCCCATATGGGATGCCGGCGCCACAGGCGGAGGATTAGCCAAGTGAGCCATGGCGCCGGCCCCTGTCCTTGGTTTTTGCCACCGTCCAGCAGTCTGTCTATTCTCCACTGCCCAGCTTGGTCTGCTTTGTCCATGTTCCCACTGGTGCTTCCAGTCGTGTCTGTGGAGCCCGCTTCTGTCTGGAGGTCTCCTCTGACTCTTCTCGCAGTGCTGCTCCATCCTGTCAGCCTCGCTGAAACCGGAGTTTTCTCTTGAAAGTGATGGTTTTCTTATAACCTTTTCCCAGTCGCTGGGAGCTGATTTTTTTGGTTGGTTGGTTGGTTTTTACTACTCCTTCCCCATTCTTGGGGCAGGAACCAGCTCTCTTCTTTTTCTGTTGAATTATAATTTGTTGAGGTGAAATTCATTTAGCAAATGAGCAGTTGAGAAGTGAGCAGTTCAGTGGCATTGACACCATGTTGTGCAGCCACCCCTTTCATCCAGTTCCGAAGTATTTCTAACACTCAGAGTAAAAGCTCTTACTCACTGAGCAGTTTCTTCTCATCCCCCTCCCCTGGCTCCTGGCAACCTCCGATCTGCATTCTGTCCTGTGGACTTCTCTATTCTAGGTATTTCACAGAACCCGAGTCATACAGTATGTGAGCTTTATGTCCAATTCTTTTTACTGAGCAAATTTGGAGATTCTCCTACATTATACCATGAGATTAATACTTAATTACTTTTTTAAAAAAGTTTAAAATTTTTTTATTTTAAAGGCAAAATGACAGAGATAGATAAATAGGTAGATAGACATATTCCATCTCTGGTTTACTCCTCCAAATGCCCTCAATAGCCAGGGCTGGGTCATGCTGATGTCGGGATCCCAGAACTCCATCTGGGTCTCCTACATGGGTGGCAGGAATTTGCGTAATGGAGGCGTCACCTGCTGCCTCCCAAAGTGTGTGTTAGCAAGAGGCTGGATCAGAAGTGGAGTGGCTGGGACTAAAACCAGACACTCTGATATGGAATGTGGGCATCCCAAGCGGTATCTTAAATGCTGCACCCAAACACTCACCTGTTCATTACATTTTATGGCTGAATAATATTCCAGTCTATGTTTGTGCCACAGTTTATTTGCCCATTCCCCCGTTTGTGACTGTTACATTTGTGAATATTATGGATAATGCTATTGTAAATATCCATGTAGATGTACTTCATTGAGTATCTGTTTTATTTTTTCAGTTTGTTTATTTGAAATACAGAGGAACAGAGGTAAAAATCTTCTATCTGCTGGTTCACTCCCCCAAATGCCTGCAATAGCCAGGAGCCAGAAATTCCCTGTGGTTTCCCACATCAGTGGTTGGGACCCCAGTACTTCAGCCATCTTCTCTTGCCTCCTGTGTGTGCATCAGCAGGAAGCTGGGTTGAAGGGTGAGGTGGGACGAGAGCCACACACTCCAAAATAGGCTGTGGGCCTCCCAAGTGCCAACTTAACTACTGTACCACAGCGCCAGCCCCTGAGTACCTGCTTTTAATTTAGAATAC
Organism: Lepus europaeus; assembly: GCF_033115175.1. Lineage (NCBI taxonomy): Eukaryota > Metazoa > Chordata > Mammalia > Lagomorpha > Leporidae > Lepus > Lepus europaeus. The sequence continues at coordinate 147,492,401 of NC_084828.1, forward strand.
TGTGTACACCTGGAAGTGGAATTGTGGGTCATGTGGCAATTGTTTAAGTTGAGGAACCACTAAACTGTTTTCCATATTGGTTGAACTGGTTTGCATTCCTACCAACAATGTAGAAGAATTCAAGTTTCTCTACGTCTTCGTAAACACTTGTTATTTTCTGCTTTCTTCTTCTTCTTCTTTTTTTTTTTAAAGACTTTATTTATTTCTTTGAGAGACAGACAGAGAGGAAGAGACAGAGAGAAAGGTCTTCAATCTGCTGGTTCACTCCCTAGATGGCCGGAAAGGCCAGAGCTGGGCCAATCCAAAGCCAGGAGCCAGGAGCTTCTTCCAGGTCTCCCACATGGGTGCAAGGGCCCAAGCACTTGGGCCATCTTCAGCTGCTTTCCCAGGCCACAGCAGAGAGCTGGATCAGCAGAGGAGCAGCTGGGACTTGAATCAGTACCCATATGGGATGCTGACACCACAGGTAGAGGCTTAACCTTCTTTTTATTTATTTATTTTTTAAAGACATGGATACTTTAAAAAATATTTATTTATTTGAAATGCAGAGTTACAGAGAGAGAGAGATAGGGAGGTCGGTCTTCCATCCGCTGGTTCACTCTCCAAATGGCTGCAATGGTTGGAGATACACTGATCCAAAGCCAGGAGCCAGGAGCTTCTTCTGGGTCTCCCTCATGGGTACAGGGGCCCAAGGACTTGGGCCATCTTCTGCTGCTTTCCCAGGCCATGTTAGAGCACTGGATCAGAAGTGGAGCAGCCAGGACTCGAACTGTCGCCCATGGGCTGGTACCACAGGCAGTGGCTTTAGGCTTTATCCGCTACGCCACAGTGCGGGCCCTGCCTTAACATTCTGTGCCACAGCACCAGCCTCTGATCTATGTTTTTCTTTCCTTGCTCCTGCTGTTGGTGTGATTCTTAAGAATCCATTGCCAAATCCAAGATAATGAAGAGATATCTCTCTTCTTTTGAAGGTTTATTTATTTTTATTTGAAAGGCAGAGTTACAGAGAGAGAGAGAGACAGACAGAGACAGATTTTCTGTCTACTGGTTGACCCTCCAAATGGCCACAACCAGGAACTGCAGGATGTAAACCATCTTCCACTGCTTTCCCAGGTGCATACAGCAGGGAGCTGGAGCAAGAAGTGGAGCAGCTGGGACTTGAACTGGCATGCATATGGGATGCCGGCATCGCAGGCTGTAGCTTAACCCACTGTGCCACAATGCCAGCCCTTCCCTATGTTTTCTTCTAAGAATTTTATGGTTTTAGGTTTTAGCATTAATGCATTTTGAATTTTATATATAGTATAAGCTTAGCATCCAGTTTCATTCTTTCACATGTGGATATCTAGTTGTTTCAGAACCCTTTATTGAAGAGACTTTTCTGGTGGCCGGCTCTGTGGCATAGTAAGTTAAGCCTCTACCTGCAGTGCTGGCATCCCTTATGGGTACTGGTTTTAGTCCTGGCTGCTCCACTTCTGATTAAGCTCCCTGCAAATGGCCTGGGAAAGCAGTGGAAGATGGCACAAGTGCTTGGGCCCTAGTACCCACGTGGGAAACCTGAAGAAGCTCCTGACTCCTGGCTTCAAATTGGCCCAGCTGCAGCCATTGCAGCCATTTGAGGAGTGAACCAGCAGATGGAAGACCTCTTTCTGTCTCTCAAATCAATAGTCTTGGCACTTGTCAAAAATGAATTGTTATGCCACTATCATTTTTTTTTTTCTTTTTTTCTTTCCAAGCCAGACTTTATCCAGCTTTACTAAGGATTCTTTTCAAGAATAATCATGGTATTTCAGACAGGACTTGGGCAGACAATTGTGAAAATATACAACAACTTTAGTTCCTTTTTCCAATGGACTCCCAAAATCAGAAAGCCAATATAAAGCCCAATGAAGTCTTCATCTGATGCTCTGAACAGGGGACTTTGAGAGTGAGGGTTGGCCTTTCACGTTTAGCATGTTGTTCAACAGCTTTTCACAAGCCCATCCTGACTTCCAGGAAGTGAATTGAAAATGGCAGAATGGTGAATCTGCAGACCCACAGCCTAGAAAAGGAACCGCAGTTCTGTTGGGACAGCATCTCAGCAGTGCCACTGGGAAGGCCAGCTTGCCTGTCGTGCTGGCTTTGGGGTCAGGTCCCGGCAGGTCTCTGGGTTTGAGGGAGTTAAGTCTATGCTGAAGGCAGACAGGGAAGAGGAAGAGAACACAAAATCAAGTTCACTCCCCCCCTCCCCCCCAGTTATGGGTCCTAGTGGCTGTGTGTTGACAGCAGGGAATCCCTCCTCTCTCAGAACTGGAAGGGAAAGGTGTTTTCTCACATCAGTCCAGCCTCAGAGACTCTGTGAGTGCCCTGTGCCCTCTGCCCCCAAACAGCAGTGTTCTGTGTGTTAACAACTAGTTTGAAAAAAAGTAAAACAAAATTCTGCATTTTTATAAAACTTGATAAAAACAGTATTTCAAACTGTGCAGTCAGCAGAAGCACGCAGTTATCAGAAATGCACACACTCACTTAGTGTGTCTAGCACCTTCTGAGCTCTGCGCATGGGCTGTTCTGCTGTCTCCGTTTTCTGCAGGGTTATTGCCATCCTTGTCAGCATCAGCTTTTCTCTTTTTCCCTTTGGGTACCATCTCTCCCTTTTCTGCAGGGGCCTTTTCAGGCTTGGGTTCTGGCTTTGGAGGAGCAGATTGGCTGACAACCGTGTGGGTCTCGGGTTCGACCTTCACCTGAGCCTGACCTCCTTGAGCACCCCCTTCAGCCTCTCTCTTGGGCATGGTGGCATGGCGGTGCAGGCTGGGTTGGTCCAGGGGTCGTTCTTGCCTCTTCTTTACAGTGCTCCCTCCCAGGAGCACGTTGTTTTGTTTAAAGTAGTTTTGTGATGAGTTTTGAAATTAGAATTTTGAAATTGCAACTCTGTTCAGTTTTTTAAAAAGATTTATTTAGGCTGTGGAGTTGCATTCCATATGGGTGCCAGTTTGAGTCCTGGCTGCTCCACTTCCAATCCAGCTCCCTGATAATATGCCTGGGAAGAAAGTGGAGGATGGCCCAAGTGTGTGGGTCCCTGCACCCAGGTGGGAGATTTGGATGGAGTACCAAGCTCCTGACTTCAGTCCTGCCCAGCCCCAGCTGTTGTGGCCATTTGTGGAGTGAACCAGAGGATAGAAGATTCCCCACCCCTAGCTTTTCAAATAAATAAATCTTTTTTTAAATTTATTTATTCATTTGAAAGTCAGAGTTACACAGAGAGAGAAGGAGAAGCAGAGAGAGAGAGAGAGAGGTCTTTCATCTGCTGGCTCACTCTCCAACTGGTGGCAATGGCCGGAGCTGGCGCTGATCCGAAGCCAGGAGCCAGGAGCTTCCTCTGGGTCTTTCCATATGGGTACGGGGGCCCAAGGACTTGGGCCATCTTCTACTGCCTTCCCAGGCCATAGCAGAGAGCTGGATCGGAAGTGGAGCAGCTGAGTCTCGAACCAGCGCCCATATGGCATGCGGGCATCTCAGGCAGTGGTTTTACCTGCTATGCCACAGAGCCAATCTTTTTAAAAAAATATTTTAGTAGAGACACAGAGAGAGAGAGAGGGAGAGAGAGAGAGAGGGAATGAGAATGAGAATCTTCCATCTGCTGGTCCACTCCCCAAATGGCTGCAACAGCCAGGTCTGAGACAGACCAAAGCCAGGAGCCAAAAACTCCATCCTGGTCTCCGACATAGGCGGCAGGGGCCCAAGTACTTGGACCATCTTCTGCTACGTTCCCAGGTACGTTAACAGGGAGCTGGTTCAGAAGCAGAGTAGACAGCCAGTGCTCGAACTGGCACTCCCACATGGGTTGCCAGCTTTGCCAATGGCAATTTAACCTGCTGTCCCACAGTTATGGCTCCTGCAATCATTTTTAAGATTGTTTTGGTTATTTGGGGCTGCTTGCAATTCTATATTAATTTGAGGATCTTTCCCATTTCTGAATTTAGAACTTTGATAGACATTGCACTGAATCTGTAAATCATTTTGGGTTATATTGTCATCCTAATGTTAAGTCTTCCAATCTGTGAATATGGTATGTTTTTCCATTTACTGAGGTCCTTAATTCTTTCAACAATATTTTGTCATTTCCAGCATAGAAGTATTTCACACTTGTGGTTACATTTCTTAAGTATTTTATTCTTAAGATACTGCTATAAATGAAATTGTTTTCTTAATTTCCTTTATGGAGTGTTCCAAGAATCCACTCTTAGGCATTCATTACCATTTCCCTGTTTTGATCATCTTGCCCCAGGATGATGACTCGAGATTCTCTTTTCTTGATTTCTGTGATAGTTACTTGTTTGACTTTTGACCCATCTGGGTTGTGGGAGTCACCAGACCACAACAGAATGATCCTCAGAGACTTTATTCTGCCTTGCATTTTATTTCCCTTCCTTAATCCAGAAGGGTTTTTCTCTTGGTTGCTACTCCTTTGACCATGCTAAGTGTCCCTGTTCCCAGGTCTGTTTCCAAATAAGGCAGTGCCGGGATGACCAACCACCATATATTTGGTCCTTGCCTTGGCCTTGCAGTCTCCTTTTTATAAGTGTGGCACCCTAATCTTCTTCCCCATCATTCCCTTCTTCTGGAACCAGTCTGGCAACACAAACGCCAGTATATTGCTCTGAAGAAACAGCATACTAAGAAGAATAAGGAAGAGGCTGAAGAATATGCTCACTTTTTTGGCCAAGACAATGACGGAAGCCAGAGAAAACTGCCAGGCTGATATTGCCAAGAAATCCAGGCTCTCCTTTTTGAGAGCTTCTACTTCTAGATTTGAGCCAAAATAAGATTTAAGAGTACGAACAATTTATATACCTATATATAAATTATATAATTTGCATGCTAATATCAGTCATAGATAGGTAGTTTTGTGTCACAGTTGTCTTTATATTGGCTTCTCTCTGTATTTCTACTATTGTGGTTTTTTGGTAAGTCATCTTTTTTTTTTTTTTTTAAGATTTATTTTACTTATTTGAAAGGCAGAGTTTCAGAGTTAGAGAGAGGAAGAAACAGAGAGAGCTCTTCCATGTGCTGGTTCACTCCCCAAATGGCTGCAACAGTCGATGCTGGGCCAGGATGAAGTGAGGAACTTCATCTGGGTCTCCCACTCTTCCGCTGCTTTCCCAGGCATGTTGACATAGAGCGTGGATCGGAAGTGGAGCAGCCAGGACTCAAAGTGGCGCCCGTATGAGATGCTAGTGATGCAGGTGGTGGCTTTAGCCCCAGCTTTTACATTTTGATTTAGAACAGTAACAATTCGTGATTATTATACTTTCATCACTTCTTTGTATAAAGTGATTCTCTATTCTTTTAAAAACGTAAATCTCAGATTAATGTCTTTTGGAGTAACTTTTTTGTGAAGAACATGTAATTGATATGTTTTCTGAGGCCTTCTGAAAATCTGTTTTCTTTGCAAATGATGAGAGTTTGTCTGGAAATAGAGTTCCTTGCCTGCATTCTATTCCTCTGAAGACCACTATTGCTTTGTTCCAGTCCATCATCCTTAGGGTTTCCCATGTTATTCCCATTCAGATTGTGAGCAGATTTAGCTAAGATTCCTGGCTAACCAAGAATTTTCATTTCAGAGCCCCATTGTCAGTTGGAGCATGTAGTCTCCCATGATGCTTGTCAAGTTTTGCCTTTTGGTGTAGGTATTTTAAGGAAAAGTTGGGGAAAGGTGTTTTGCTTTAATCATTGATCTTCGATCATCATAGATGTTAATTTTGATGGTAGCCTACAAATATGAACTTTTACCAAGTTTTGTTTCATTAGCTTGCACCAACCCTTCATGGATTTTAGACACTTATTGATTTTTGTTTTATTTATTTATTTTTTTAAAGATTTATTTACTTTACTTGAAAGTCAGAGTTACATAGAGAGAGGAGAGGCAGGGGGAGGGTTTCCATTTGCTGGTTCACTCCCCCATTGGCCTCAACAGCCAGAGCTGCGTGGATCCGAAGCCAGGAGCCAGGAGCTTTTTCCAGGTCGCCCATACAGGTGCAAGGGCCCAAGGACTTGGGCCGTCTTCTACTGCTTTTCCAGGCCATAGCAGAGAACTGGATCAGAAGTGGAGCAACCGGGTCTCGAACCAGCGCCTACATGGGATGTTGGCGCTGCAGGCGGCGGCTTTACCAGCTGTGCCACAGTGCTGGCCCCAATTTTTATTGTACTGAATTGCTGTTGCAGTTGTATGCATATTTAAGTTTTTTTTTTTTTCCAACTTAACGTTTATAGAAAATTTAAGAGAAGAAAAAAGATAAAGGTATACATTAATCTACCATTTATAATGAACCATTGTTTATATTTTTTGGGATTTTCTTTTAAAAAAATAGAAGATAGGACATTTGAGTTAATAGTTAAGATGCCTGCATTTCTGTTCTGGAATTTGATTCCAGCTCAGGCTCCTCCTGATTCTGGCTTCCTGTTAGCACAGATCCTGAGCGCAGCAGGTGGAGACTGAAGCAGTTGCATTCTTGCTACTCATGTGGGAGACTTGGATTGAGTTCCCAGTTCCTGCCTCCAGCCCTAGCCCAGCCCTGGCCAGTGTGGACTTTTGGAGTGTGCACTAGCAGTAGAGAGCTCTGTCTCTCTGCCTTGCAAATAAATTTATTGAAAATTAAAATAGAACATACACACTACATGTAACATGGAGTTACATAAATGAGATTCTTCAATAGGTTCATGGAAAAATGAGTAATATGAAAATCTGTGTGTGGATTTCAAAAATTTTTACACCAAAATAAAATTGCCTTTTAGTTTTATTTACCCACAAATATTTTCAAGTAGCTTTGAATATTTAATTCACTAAACCTTTTTTTTTTTTTTAAAGACTTATTTGTTTATTTGAAAGAGATTCAGAGTTAAAGGAGGGAGAGAGATCTTTCATCTGATTCACTCCCCAGCTGTCCACAAGGGCCAGCACCTGGAGCCAGAAGCTTCATCCAGGTCTCGCGTGTGTGGGAGGGACCCAACCACTTGGGTCACCTGCTGCTGCTTTTCCCAGGTCATTAGCAGGGAGTTGGATTGGAAGTAGAGCAGCCAGGACATGAACTGGAGCCCATATGGTATGCCACTGACACAGGTAGTGGCGTTACCTGATAGGCCCCTGAACACATTTTATATTCATGGGCTGTTCTGAGTGTCAGTTGTTGAAAATTTGCTTTGTGTAGTTTGTATTTCTCATTTTAATAGTACATTCTGAGCAAAATCAAGTTCATTCAAATTTATTTGTAATAGTTCTGTTCATGACTTCGTATTTTTTTTTTCCGATATTTTTTAGTTACATTTTTGGTCATTGAAACTTGTCTTCAAAGGGGAAGCCCAAAATGAAATATAGGTGAACTGGTAGTTATTTGGCTCTTAGGGTATTACCTCTCTCCTCCAAAGAAGGAAAAACTGTTGGAAACCACTATTCTCTATTATGAATATATTATGGTTTATTAATCACTATTTTATTGCTGGTAATTTATATTGCTTTCTCCAATCTTAATTATCATTTTGGTTAATATTTTTGAGCATAAAAATTTGTTCATCTTTGGCTTCTGTATGATGGATTTTTAGTAATGGAATTACTCAAAGAGTATAAATATTTATAAAACTTTAGATATAGTTACAAATTGCTTGCCATATCCTAACATTCAGTATTATATTTAAAGAACATAAGTGTTGCTGTTATAACATCAAATGTATTCTTTTTAAAAAAAAAAAACACCCTCAAAATTGCCTCTTTGCTAAAAATAACAGGATTTATGGGAAAAATAAGGTTAAGGGCAGACCACTCAAGACCTCTACGATTTTCAAGCCAGAGTACTAACAAAAGCATAATTGGTACCTTATGAGGTAACTTGGGCAGCTCACTCAAACCACTTAACTTGGCGGAGGCTGCCTCAGGAGAGTTAAGGAAAAAAAACACCTAAAATACAAGAGGATGGAAGCCGCAGGCTTGCATGGTCTTGAGCCAACACAGATGAAAGTAACTTGTTAAGCTGGGGGGCTGCCACTGTGGTGGGCACAGGTGGGCACAGGTAACTTGCTGTGGTCCAGGAGAGACAGAGCCCTAGGTGCAGGTGCTGTTTTAATGTATTTTTAAAGATTTATTTAGTTATTTTAAAGGCAGAGATAGAGACAGAGATAGAGAGGTCTTCAGTCCTCTGGTTCACTTCCCAAATGGCTGTAAAGACTGGAGCTGGCTCAGGCTGAAGTCAGGATCCTGGAGCTTTTTCCAGGTCTCCCATGTGGGGTGGCAGAAGCCCAACCACTTGGATCTTCTTCTGCTGCTTTCCCAGGTGCTGCATAGGAAGTAGAGCAGCTGGGACTTGAACCAGTGTCTGTATGAGATTCTGGTGTGGCAGGTGGAGGCTTAACCTGCTGGCTCCTGTTTTAATATTCTTAAAATAGGGCCTAGATGGCTCCTGCCTCGAAGCTTATCTGAGTTGACAGTCCTTTTCTTCTCCACTGGAAGTTGTAATTCACTTCCTGCTGCTCCTTTTCTCTGCCTGGGGAAATTCATATGTGAAACTGATCCAATTCTTATTTGTTATTTTGGTTACTAACCACTTACATGCTAATTGGTGTTATATGAACATGTTTTATGATAGCACAGACTGTATTTGCTGAACTTAATAGGTGAAAATTTGAATATAATGATTTCTTTGAAGAAATCCTAACCCTTTGAAGGAGATAGTTTGAAAACACATGTTTTCAAAATCTGTAGTAAAAAACCAGCAACTTTAAAAATTGTATTGTTATTTAGTACCTTGATCTAGGGTAGTGAATTTCAAATTTACAGTGTATTTTGGTGGCCATTAGGTGTTCATGGAGATTTGGATCACAGGGCTTGTCAATATTAATTTACTTGCAGTCATTCATTTGTGAGAATAGCTGCACCCAGGATTACAAAGCATTCAGTTATAGACAAAGAAGTCAGTAAGTGGGAGAGTTGGTTCAAGATTGGGTGTTTTCTCAGTGGGGTGTGTATGTCTAACATAGACTGCTAGAAGTTGGGCTTCTAGTAAGAAAGTAATTTACATAATTGGCTGAGGCCTGTAAGAAGGAAAATGAGGAAATGTTTGGTATAAAGAATGGGAGAAGGAACAGGATTACAGATACTGAGGATAGTAGGAACTCAGAGAACAGCTGTGGTAATTTTAAAGAAAACCAGCAAAAGAGCTGCTATTGAGATTACATTCCAAGATTATGGAGTGGAGTAGTTTGCATTTGCTACCTTCCATCCAAGTTGGTTGCTTTGATATGGATGAAGGTTGTTGGAGCTGAAGAATAGAAGGAGCGCAGAGGGCAGGATGCAGGAGTGAGTTGGTCTCAGGAACATTGGGAGTCTGCCTAATTTGTCATGGAGGAGGATGTATAGAACTGGTTTCAGAATCCCCAGTGAACAAGATAGCTAAGGTGATGGGAAGGATGGCTGGTGGCTTAGTTTGATGGCATAATCTTAAAGGAAAAAGATCTTTCGATAAGGATGTTCAAATAATCATCTAAAGTGGGAGTCCTGGGGTCCACAGCTGTTCCTACTAAGGGTAGGAAGAAGGGCCCTTTGGGCCTCACAGGGCCAGGGAAAGTTCTAGGCAGCACAGAAAGGCTCATCGAAGAGAAGTCAGGGAAGAACAGCCAGGGTGATGAGCATGCCAACTACAGCTGAGGTTTTAGAAGCCTGAAAAAGTTAGCTGGCTGCAGTCTGCTCAGCTGGGATGTTGCGGCGTTCTTTCTTTGTGTTCAAAGAAAACGTTCTCTGCTTAGGAACCATGGTTTCTGAGATGTTTGGGTTGGGAGAAGTAAAGAGACTTTGAGCCATTTGGAGAGAAGAGATATTCCAGGAGGTTGGGAAGGAATTGGCTGTGTCCTTTGAGAGCTAAGAATTTGAAAAATTTCTGGTAGGACTCACCAACAAATTAGTAAGTGCATGCGCAGCTTGGGAGTATGTTTGCCTTGTGTTCTATTCGTGTCTGACTGCTTATAGCTCTTTCCCAGCTAGCTTGGTAGAGAACTGAATTTGCAGAACCACTAGATGTTCTTGACACTTTGTTGTCTGGAAAACTTAAACACATACAACGCTATCTTCATTGTTATTACTATTAATAGCATAAAAGCTGTTATTATTAGGAACAAAATTCTTTATTTCCCTATGAAAGGTGTTTGAGGTTTAAAACTGAAAGCTCTTGATCACTGAAGATTAATTTTTTCTAAATTTTTTTTTAGTGCTAGCATTGTTCTATGATTTGCAAGTTTTTTTTGAGATGGAAAAAAAGCTAAGAACTGTTGAGTATTAACTTTTACTTTCCTCTTTATGTAGTGCCCAGATTTGAGATGTTTAGGTGGTTGAATTTTAGAAAATACGCATGTTATCTCCCATTCCAGTCAAGATACAGAACATTTCCATCACCCCGGACATTCCTTGGTGTCTCTTTCTAATCCATCTGTTAGTCTCCCTTTCACTACCCTCTCTAGGCAACCACTAATGTGATTGCAGTCACCATGAATTAGTTTTGCCTGTTCTAGAACTTTATAGAAACAGTTATATAGTATGTACTCTCTTGTGCCTACTGTCTTTCACCTACAGTCTGAAATTCATCCCTGTTGTTACAAAGTCTCAACAATTTATTTTCATTGCTGAGTAGTATTCTGTTGTATGGATAAACAATTGTTTATCCACTCATCAGTTGATGGACATTTGTGTTGTTTCCAGTTTTGGCTATTTTGAATAGCTATAAACACTATGGGCTATGAACACTCCTGCAGAAATCTTTCTGTGGACATTCGTTATTACTTTTGGTAATTACTTAGAAGTGGAATTGCTGGGTCACAGAGTAGGTGTAGGTTTAAATTTATGACACTGCCGGCTTTCCAAAGTTGTTGAACATTCTCACGCTCCCAGAAATGCATGAGTTGCAAGTGCTCCATATCCTTGTCATCATTCAATTTTAGTTATTCTCTTGACTACCAGGGGTTCTCCTTGTGGTTTAAATTGTATTTTTCTAATGATTAATAATGATTAGCACCTTCTCCTAAGCTTATTGGTCATTTATGTATCTTCCGTAGTTATGAAATATCTTCTTACAACTTTTTTTCCATTTTATTTAATTGAGTTATATTTTTATTTTTATTTGTAAGAGTTCTTTGTTCTAGAAACAAATTCTTTCATTAAAAAAATTAACCAAAAAAAAATTAACCAGTGTCTCACCACTTGCCCTCAAACAAGTCTTACATTGTGAATATTTTCTCCCAACTGTGACTTGCATTTCATTTTCTTAATGCCTTTTTCAGAGCAGAAGTTTTTAATTTCGATGAACACCCATTTGTTCATTTTTTTCTCTTGGTTTATTGTTTTGTTGGCCTGAAAAGGAAATCTTTGCTTATTCCAGGTTGTGAAGATTTTTATACCTAGCTGTATTTTCTTCTAGAAGTTTTATAGTTTCAGCATTTACACTGAGGTTTATATCTCAAGTCACATTTTGTGTGATGTATAAGATAAGGGCCATTTTTTCCCCATTATTTTATTATTATCCATCCAGTTGCTTTAGCATCACTTGTTGAAAATATTTTAATTGGGGCCTTTACTGTGGCACAGCAGGTTAACACCCTGGCCTGAAGCGCTGGCATCCCATATGGGTGCTGATTCTAGTCCTGATGCTCCACTTCCAATCCAGCTCTCTGCTCTGGCCTGGAAAAGCAGTAGAAGTAGCAGGCCCCTACACCTGCATGGGAGACCCCGAAGAAGCTCATGGATTCCAATTGGCACAGCTCCGGCTGTTGCGGCCATCTAGGGAGTGAATCAGTGGATGGAAGACTCTCTCTCTCTCTCTCTCTCTCTCTCTCTGCCTCTCCTCTCTCTCGCTGTAACTCTTTTAAATAAATAAATCTTTAAAAATATTTTAATTGATTTGCCTTGATCCTTTGTTGAAATTTCATTGACTGTATAGTTGCAGGTTTATTTTTGGAGTCTGTTCTATTCTGCTGATATGTCTGTCTATATACCAGTACCACTTTGTCTTGATTGCCATAGCAATTCAAGCATATTGCTAAACCAGGTAATGTGGATCTCCCAACATTGTTTCTTTTTAAGATTGTTTTGATAGGACAGACATTTGGTATAACTGTGAATACACCTCTTGAGGCACCCAAATCCTGTATCAGTGTTTGGGTTCTAGTCTGGATTCTGCTCTTGATTTTAACTTCCTGCTAATGTACGCCCTGGGAGGCAGCAGGTGCTGGCTCAGGTACTGGAATCACTGTCACTCACATGGGAGATCTGGATGGAGTTCCTGGCTCCTGGCTTCAGTTTGGCCGACTCTGACTGTTGTGGGCATTTTGGGGAGAAAACCATCTTGGCATCTTAACAGTATTGAGGCTCACCCAAAAGTGGAATATCGCTTCACTTATATAGGCCTTTTATTTTTTCTTAGCCATGTGTTTTGTAGTTTTCAGTGTAAGGGTGCTTCTTCACAAAGCTTTAGTTAACTTTATTCTTAGATCTGTGAATGGTATTGAGTTATGGTATTGAGTTTCAAATTTTACTTTTCAGTTATTTATAAATGCAGTCATTTTTTAATATTGGCCTTGAATTGTAAGATTTTGCTAAATTTTCTAAGTGGTATTTCAGGACCCTCAGTGCAAGGTTGAATAAAAGTGGTAGAAGTGGACATCTTTGCCTTATTTCTGATTCTAGGAATAAGGACTTAATAATTACCATTGAATATGATGTTAGCTGTAGGATTTTTGTAGATGCTTTTACCAGCCTGAGGAAGTTTCTGCCTGTTTCTAGTTTGCTGACAGTTTTGGCTTTTTCCCCCACCAACATGCCTTTGAATTTTGGCAGCTGTCTTTTCTGTATCCATTGAGATAATCTGGGCTTGTCTGATGAAGTGATTTTTATGGAATTTCTTAAAAGCTCAGCCTTCGAGCTGGCATTGTGGGCATCCTAGTTACTCCACTTTCTGTCCAGCTCCCTGTTAATGCAGCTGGGAAAGCAATGGGTTTTGGTCCAAGTACCTAGGTCCCTGCTACCCTTTTGAGAGACCTGATAGAGTTCTAGGTTTCTGGTTTCAAGCTAGCCGATTCCCTGCCATTCAAGTCATCTGGGAGTGAACCAGCAGATGGAAAGTCTTTCTCTCTCTCTGTAACTCTTTCAAATAAATAAATCTCAAAAAAAAATTTAAGCTTGCACATTTGATCATGATGTGTTAATGCTTTTTTCATATATTCAGTTTGCTACTGTTTTGTGGAGAACGAAGGATTTTGGTCTATAATTATCTTGTAATGTTAGGTTTTAGTACCAGTCTGATGCTGCCCCCTTAAGATGAGTTAGGAAGCAGTCCTTCAAGCATTTTTTGATAGAGTTTATGTAAGATTGGTGTTATAACTTTCCTTTTTAAAAATACTTATTTATTTGAAAGTCAGAGTTACACAGAGAGAAGGAGAGACAGAAAGAGAGAGACAGAGAGAGAGAGAGAGGTCTTCCATCCACTGGTTCACTTCCCAACTGGCTGCAATGGCTGGAGCTGTGCTGATCTGAAGCCAGAGCCAGGAGCTTCTTTTGGGTCTCCCATGCAGGTGCAGGGGCCCAAGCACTTGGGCCATCTTCTACTGCTTTCCCAGGCTGTACCAGAGAGCTAGATTGGAAGTGGAGCAGCTGGGACTAGAACCGGTGCTCACATGGGTTGCCAGCACTGCAGGTGGCGGCTTTACCCACTAAGCCACAGTGCCAGCCCCCTCACATGTTTTGATCTTTTGATTTCCTAGAGAATGTTAGTTTCCAACTATAATTGTGGATTTGTTTGTTGATTGCTATTTTCCCTATTGTTTTTTCTTTCTATATTTGAAGCTCTTTTGTTAATTGTACTACTGCATCTTGTGGTTTTCATTAATGTGGAATCTTATTAATATATTTCATATTAATTAATGATTTATTACTATGAAGTCTTTTTGCATTGAGTTCTAGTTTGTGTCATGTGAGTGCTGCCTCATTTTTTACATTTCTTTTCTTATTTTTATTTACCCAGCATATATTTCTAAGGTTTGTTCTAAGTGTAACTCTGGCAAACAGCATCTATCTGGAATAGAGTAAGACTGAGCTTTTTTTTTTTTTTTTCTTAAATAAAGAAATTTAAACTATTCAGAATTATTGGGCACTTAGCCTTCTTGTTGCATTCCCATCTTACTTTGTCCCAAATCTTTACCTCCTTTCTCCCCGTCTCCTTTGCTTCCCTCTTTCTGCAGCTCCCCAGTCCTCCCTCCTGGGAGACTGGCGCTGCCTGTCCTGCCCTCAGGGAAGCCTTCTGCAGAAAACCTCCATCTTTATTTCACTGCATTCGGTGCCCTGTCTGGGATAAATCAAACACTGGGCCCTCACCAGTGCAGAGCTTTCCCCAGGTAAGCCTGTCATTTCTGAATTAATGATTGTATCGTATCCGGTTCAGAAATGAGAAAACTAAATTTATAGGCAAAGTGCTTGTAGCAGAGTTATTTCTGTACCTATATGCTTAGGACGGAGGAGATCTCCATACTGACCTCTCAGCATACCATGAGGTTACAGTAAATGTAAAATTCGCATTTCCTGTGGCCTCCCCTTAGATTTTTTCTTCAACATGTAGAGTATTTTGTCATGCATTACTAGAGGGAAACCTGGACATAACATTAAATATCACAAATAAATTCAAGGGAAAGTTAATTCCTCCTTTTATGTTTGCAGTCTTTTTGGTTTATTGTAGAGAAAACCCTCTGTGCGATTCTTTACCTCTCTCAAACACTTGGTAATACCTTTCTCCGCTCCTTTTGTAAACCATGGGCTGGGTTCAAGTTCACTGCTTTGATAGGCCCTAGAATATAGTATATTGTTTTGTTTTCATTTTAATTGTTTTTGGCTACTTTGTATTTTTTTCAAAAATTAATTTTTACACTTAAGATTGAACTTTTCCTTTTTTTAAAGATTTATTTATTTATTTGAAAGTCAGAGTTGCACAGAGAGAGAAGGAGAGGCAGAGAGAGAGGTCTTCCATCTGCTGGCTCACTCCCCAATTGGCTGCAATGGCTGGAGCTGCGCCGATCTGAAGCCAGGAGCTCCTTCCAGGTCTCCCACGTGGGTGCAGGGGCCCAAGGGCTTCGACCATCTTCCACTGCCTTCCCAGGCCATAGCAGAGAGTGGGATTGGAAGAGGAGCAGCTGGGTCTCAAACTGGCACCCATATGGGATGCCAACACTGCAGGCGGCGGCTTTACCTGCTGTGCCACAGCACCGGCCCCAAACTTTTCCTTTAAGATTTTTGATTGGGTCAATTTTATTTTTATTTTAAGAGGTTATTTATTTGAAAGGCAGAGACAGAGATACATTGCTATCCACTAGTTTACTCCCCAAATGCCCACATTGGGTGGGACTGGCTCAGATTTGATGTTGGGACCTTGGAACTCAATCCAGGTCTCCCGTGGGAGTAGCAGGACCCCCCCCCCCCCAAGTCCATGGGTTATCACCTGCTGCCTTTCAGGGTGCACGTTAGCAGGAAATGGGAATCAGGAGTGAAACGAACTCAAACCCAGGTGCTCCGACAAGGGCTGCACCAGCGCACATGGCTTCTTAACTGCTGCACTGAACACCTGCCCCTGAGTCAGCGTTCAAGCAAAATATTCAATACAGGTGGTGTAAAAAGTATGGCAGGATGGCAGAAGAGGGGCTGCGTGCTGGAGGTTGGATGTGGCCCTGGTTAAGGTCATATGGGAATGAGTGAAGCGTGGGAGTCGCTTCTCCAGCAGTTTTAGGCTTGGTCGCTGTTTCTGTGTTGTCTAGTGAGTGTCTGCTTTGGGCCAAGAACTCCATCCGTGATGAGAAATGTGGTAACGTCTACCTGCAGTCAAGGGAAAGAGGGAAAGAGGCTGTGTGCCCGAGTGCCGCTGTGGTAACTGCTGGCAGAAGGGCGAGGACTTGGAGGTCGTCTCTGGGTGGCTTCTGCAGCTGCTGGCTTACACTTCTGCTTTAACTCTCTTGTCCTTCTGCCTTCCATGTCGAATCTCTTTCTAAATCCACATCTGTTCTTTGAGAGGAGTGTTCCTTCATAAGCTCTACTCTGAGAGGTACTGTATCCAGAGGGAAGAGCATCCCACCGTCCAGAAGACAGACTGGCAGGCAGTTTTATTGCATATGTTTTAGCCAGAGAACAACTTGTTTTGGGTTCAAGTTTTGTCTCTGTTGGTGGTGATGAAACCCATTGTCCTTCCTACATTGTAGGGCAGCACACATGCGAGCCATGTGTAACATATTTATAACTCTTATCTCCACTCTATTATTAGAAATACTGATGGCCATGATTTTGAAGGTATTTTGGATGCTTAATTTTTTTCCTATTTTTTTCTAGGTCTCGATGCAGAACTTTATTACGTGAGAAACGACCTTATTAGTCACTACGCTCTATCCTTTAACCTGTTAGTACCCAGTGAGACAAATTTCTTGCACTTCACTTGGCATGCGAAGTCCAAGGTAAGAGAGTGGTTACGTGGCTATCCCGACAGGGTCTCCCAGGCCCAGAGACAAGGGCTGTTATTGAGGAGTAGACTATCATTTGAACAAAGGGTCCCTGGGCGGTGTGCTAGAACCATGGTGGATCTTTTTTAAATCTTGAGCCTACTCTAAAAGTTCTCAGGTTTTAAAATGAATGTGGTTTATTTATTAGCACGTGGCAGAACACATTGCGATCAAGCTGGAAGAGGGGGCTGTTAGACCTGAGAATGACTTTGCTGTTCTGGTGAAGCCTTCCAGGTGGGGTTGAGGGACTTTGTGAGCTCTGTCAGGCCTGTTTGATCAAATGGATGTGGTGCTCCCATGTGTGGTCAAGAAAGATGCAGACGCAGCAGCCCGCATGCGTACTGTGAAGCTGCTTTAATCCTGGGGTGGGGGTGGGCCGTGGCCCCAATACTTCAGAAACCTCTTGCCTGGCTGACTTGTCACCAGGTTCCTTGCATTTCCTCTGACTGGCTGGGTTCCTCAAACAGTTTTCTCCTGGGTCAAGGAGTGGGAGGCTGACTGGGGACTGTGCTATCCTCTCAACCGACTTCAGGTTCTATAATCAGCTTTAAATAAATAAGATGTTATTTGGAAACAAAAATAATTTGCTACTAAAAGTAAGAAATAATACTTATTGTAGAGGTTTATTAAATATTATAAAGTGGTGTCCTGATACATATAAAGCGGTGACCACTTTAATGTACAGTTTTTAATGTAATTTTTTCTCCTTAGAAAATGTTAATTGAAAATTTTTAAATATTATAGAAATGTTTTAAGAGCTAAAGACACTGCAATAAGACTTTGTAGTTTTATACTTAGAAGCAATCATTGTTTGGTATAACTTCTTGAAATTTCCCCCTTTTTTCCTTTTAAAGCAAAAAAAAAAAGGCTTTTATGTAGCATATGTTTTTCATTATTTTTCTCCTACCTTTCATCTTGACATCTTTCCATTTCTCTACCTCACTGATTTTCTTGAATGGTTTTATAGTATGATAGTGTAATGCTTCCCTTCACTGTTAATTTCTTTTGCTTTGTATAATATGCAAAAATCTATGGTAAGGGATGGTGAATACAATTCATCTTTGTTGATGTTTCTATAAAACTTTGCTCTTTAAACAAATTTTGATTTATCTGTTTTTCATTTAATTGAAAGAGAGAGATCTGCCATCCTCTGGCTGGTTCACTCCTCTGATGCTCACAACTGCCCTGGGTGGGCCAGGCTGAAGCCAAGGAATTGGGAACTCCACCTGGGTTTCCCACATGGGTTGCAGGGACCCAAGTACTCAACATCTTCACCTCCCAGGGTGTGCTGTAGCAGGAAATTGGATCTGAAGCAGAGGTGGGAGTCCAACCTCAGCACTCAGTTATGGTGTGTGGGCATCTCAAGTGGCTGGTTGCCTGCTGTGCCACAACACCCGCCTGAGTGCTTTGCTGATTTTTAGTTAATTTTTTTGTTTTTTGTTTTGCTGAGACCAGTGTTTCATATGTTGGTTAAGTTGCTGTGTGGGATGCCTCTAATCCATATTGTAGTGCCTGATTCAATTCCTGGCTGCTCTGCTTCTGTCCCAGCTTCCTGCTAATATGCACCATTGCAGGCAGCACTTGATTGCCTCTGCCATCCACGTGGGAGTCCTGGATGGAGTTCTGCCTGGCACAGTCCTGGCTGTTGAGGGCAGCTGGGGAGGGAACCCATGTAATGGAAGATCTCTCTCCATCTGTTGCTCTTCTTGTCTCTCTCTGCTTTTCAAATTAAAACAATTAATTTTTTTCCAGTTTCACTATTGATTAAATGTGTGTATATGCATATATATGTATATGCATGTATATGCATATATATGTGTGGGTATGCATGTATAGGTAGATATATTAAAAATACCTTTGTTTATTGTGCACAGTGGTATTTCTGAATAGTAAATTGTTACCCAGAAGTGAAATGGCAGGGTCAAAGATTTTGATAGATATTACCAGTTCCAGTTTCAGTTGCTCCATTTCTGATGTAGTTCCCTACTAGTACATATCTTGGGAGGGCAGAGAAGATGGCCCAAGTACTTGGTTCCCTGCCATATATATGGGAGACCAGAATGGAGGTCCTGGCTCCTGGCTTCAGCCTGGTCCAGCCCCAGCTGTTGCAGCCATTTGGGGGAGTGAACTAGTGGATGGGAGATCTCTCTCTCCCCCTCGTCCTCTCCTCCTCCATCCCCATCCCCCTCTCTCTCCTCCCTCTCCCTTTATCTCACAAGCACAAGTTTTTTCCCCTGAACTGTTTGGAAGTACATTGCAAGCATCGTGTCCCTTTACCCCTAAGAACATCAATGTATATTTTCTGAGAATAAGATAATTCTTTACAGAACCAAAGTACAGTTATCAAATCAGGAAATTTAGCATTGTTTTAGTACTATTACTGAATTCATAGTATTCATATTTCATCAGCTCTCCCAAGAATGCTCTGTATAGCTAGTTTTTGCTAGTTTGTACATATCTCTTAAGTTCCTATTAACCTGGACCAGTTCTAAGCCTTTCTTTGTGCTTTTTGATCTTGACATTTTTGAACTCTATAGGCCAGTTATTTTGTAGAATGTTCATTGGTTTGAGTTGTCTCAAGTTTCCCTGTGATTAGGTTCAGGAATGTCTCTTGGCGGGACACCAGAGAATGCACATGATGTCACTTACAATGGTGATGTTCATGCAGTGTGTTAGATACTAACACATATGTTCTAAAATGACATGTTGGGATGATTGACGAGAGGTGGTTGCAGTAGATTTGGTATAGTATGATAGCCCCCAGAGATCCAGCACTTCTGTGAACATCTTTCAGGCAGAGAAACTTCTTATATTCCCTCCAGAACTCATAGTTAATTCTTTGTTTCACCTTCTGTCTTTGATGTTGATGAATATAAAACAAAAGATACATCTTTTCTAAATAACGGGGAGTCTCCTAGAGGATTCTAGTCTAGGTACTGCTACTGATCTCCAGCAGAGTATACTATTTCTGCATACACTTAGGGAAAAAGAATTCTGATATATCATGAGAACGTTTCCTGGGCCAGTGTACAGGTTGTGATTTGTGAGTAAAAAGACAGTGTGGGAAATGGCAGTTAGAATTGAGCAGGGTGAGGGCCGGTGCTGTGGTGCAGTAGGTTAAGCCACAGCCTGCAACACTGGCATCCCATATTGGAGTACTGGTTCGAGTCTCAGCTGCTTCTCTTCCAGTCCAGATCCCTGCTAACCCACCTGAGAAGGCAGCAGAAGATGGCCCATGTACTTGGGTCCCTGCCATTAACGTGGGAGACTTGGATGGAGTTCTGGCTGCTGGTTTCTGCCTATCCCATTGTGGACTGTCACAGCTATTTGGGAGTACCCAGTGGATGGAAGATTCTCTCTCTCTCTCTCTCTCTGCTTTTAAAATAAATAAATCTTAAAAAAAAAAATTGAACAGATTGAAACCTCTTACTTGTTTTTAAAGATATGTACACTGGATGTTTTTATTTGTAGTGTGTTTCAGGGGTGTAATGTTGCTGGGAGTGGTGTTTGAATTTTGGGAGCTTGTCACAGGAGTAAGTTGCAGAGGAAGCAGGTAGACAGAAGGGGGCACCGATGAATATTTATGCGTTTGAAAGGGAGGACCCAGGAGGAGCCTTGATGCAGCTCAAATTAACTCTTCCATAGCGTTCTCATTATCTTGTAGAATATGATTTCTCCACCTTGAGCACACATTTTGGCTGCTGTTGCTGGTCTGATACTTCTGGTGACGTAGAAGTTTCATGACTTGTAGTAGGGTATCTCCATTTATTTATATGTCCAAGCCCCAGTCTGGAAGGGATCCCAGTCTCCTCCTCCTGCACCTTGTAAGTCCAGCTGGTTCTCTCATAGTTACATTTTGAATGCCTTTCATGTCTCTCTTGGGACCCAAAGCCTCCTTCTTAGTTTGAATCTTCATTGTTTTTCCCAAATAAGGAATGATCTTCCCACTGATTGCTTAGCCTCTAGACTAGGTTTTTCTGCTGCCCTCAGAATGAAGTTCTGATTTCCTAGGAGATGTTGGTGATCTTTTCCTGACCTTTCTTTGTGCCTCCTCCCAGCCGTTTGGTTAGTGCCATGTTGTCTGCCTTGCAGTCTGCTAAAGGTTCCATGACACTGCTGCTATATGCTCTGCTATAAATGCCCTTCCCCCTGTTTTACCTCATTAAGTCCTGTTTCTCACACACTAATGTGACGTCGCCTCTCCCCCAGCTGTGTCAGGTGTCCTCTTCTGTATCAGTGTTCTCCTCCTTAGAGCCCAGTCTTATTCTTAAACTATCACGACAGTTGATTTTCTTTCTGTCTGCCTCCCTCCTAATTGCTGAGCACCTCAGTGGGTAACCCCTGGGCCTGATGCTGAACACAGGTGGAAACCACAGGGGACAGCTTGACAAGTCAGGAAGTTTGGAGCAGTTGGAGCTTTTCAAGGTTGGACTATGCTGTGTTAGCGCTGGTGACATTCCTGTTTCTGCGGGTGTGAGAACATGGGCTGGGCACACATGGAGATTTTCAGGTATTTTACTCTAAACGGAGCAAGATTATAAATTGGTAGTATATTGAATATATAGCTAGACATGTTTCACAAGCTCATCTG
Organism: Lepus europaeus; assembly: GCF_033115175.1. NCBI lineage: Eukaryota > Metazoa > Chordata > Mammalia > Lagomorpha > Leporidae > Lepus > Lepus europaeus. Next base: position 147,513,528 of record NC_084828.1, read on the forward strand.
TTACAGATATATGAATTTAGAGGAAAGTTGCCATCTTTTATCTTACAAAGCTTTATAGGATCAACTAAGGAATATGTGAATGATAGTTTAGTTTCAGGCTTTGGTTACCATTGCAGCTCCTAATTCCAGTGCTAGGTCATAATACCTGATTTTTTGCCTAGTCAATGAGTTGAAGTTTGTTTAAGAGAAATCACTTGAGTAGGCATGATACAAATTCAAAAGGCATAAAAGGTATACAGTGAAAAAATAAAGTCCTTACACTTCCCAGGTTTCACCCCTGAGCATTCTAGTCATCAGCCCCCTTGTTCTCAGGAAATCAACCACTGTTACCTAATTCTTTGCTCCACTTCTAAGGATAGTTTGTGCACAGATAAGCATCTGTGTGTGTGTGTGTGTGTTTGTGTTTCTGTTTTGCAAATGTTTATTTGAAAGGTAGAGTGACAGAGAGAAAGATTGATTAGGATCTTTCATTCACTGGTTGACTCTCCAAAGGTCTGCAATGGCCAGGGCTGGGCCAAACCAAAACCAGGAGCCCAGGAATTCAATCTGGATGTTTGATTTGAGTGGTAGGGATCCAGATATTTAGCCATCATCTGCTGCCTCCCCGGACATTACCAGGAAGCTGGCTTGGAAGTAGAAGAGCCAGGACTCCAATCTGTGCTTCCATATGGAATGTGGATATCCCAAGGTGACAGTTTAACCCACTATCCCACCATGTCTTACCCTGTGTTTTTTTTAAACAAGTAACATACTGTAAACTTTCCTGCACTTTTCAGAACACGGACAGTGTATCCTGGTGAAGATTCTCTGTACCTTCTAATAGAATTTCACTTTGTTCTCCCCTCTTGAAGCTGTGACATACTGTATGGTTGTATTCTTGTGTATTGATCAGTTCCTATGAGAGGTGACTAAGACCTAGATTTGCTTAGGGTAGTAGTAGGGGCAGAGGAAGCAGGAGATAGAGCTGACCTGAAATGGGAAGTCACCCAGAGGGCAGGGGAGACAGTGACGGGATCTTCACCTGATTAACGGCTTTGAGATGCAATCAGGAACCCTCAGAAGGAAGGCCGTGGCTCCCACTTTATCAGAAACTCTCAGTTTCTGCTTTCCAGGATTTTGCCAGAAGAGGAGATGTTTGCTTCCAAGGATCTTCGGGCTTTCTGGTCAACGTTAGATGGTTTACGTTAGTTTTCCGTCATCACAGCTTGTGCTGGTAGGGTTGTCCTCCACTGTTTACTTGCTGAACAGCTTGTGGTCCCCCCAAGGCTGGAGCTGCATCTTACTCTGCTGATGTGTGTCGCACATGTCTTAGTGAGTGAGTGAGGAGGCCATTGTGGTAATTGCATTTCAAGATTAGAGGACTCTGGTTCTCTTTCACAACACCACATACTCAAAAAAAGCAGACTGCTGAGTGGTTTTAACAGATAATTAATTTCTTCTATATTCCAGAACTTTCCCTACCATCCAGCAAGAAAACATGCAACTGTGTCTGTTAAGTGTCAGTACACATTTGAGGTAGCTGAAAGGCCGAAGTGCACTAGAAGGCAGCAGCGTGCTCCTAGCGCCGGCTCTCGCAGCCTAGCTGCTCTCTGGTTGCAGGAATGCTCCATCAATGTCAGGAAGGTCTGCGGGGAGCTTGTCAGAGCTCCTCCCCTCAGCAGCCTCGGGGGCCAGCCTGCTGTGTTCCTTGCAGAGCGAGGTTTCTATGAGAAAGACAGCACTTCTGGGGATTTCAGGGAAATTAAAAGGCTATTTGGCTGTAGGCAAGTGTATTCACTTTAAATGTGCACTGTTTCCAGAGAGAAACGGCTTTGCTCCTCAGCTGCTGATTTGCAATTGCTGTTTGTTTCCAAGTAATGGAAGATTACCAAAAATGTTTATTTTTCAGCTTGTTCAAATATTTATATTTTCTCTGGTTTCTTTTCTGAAGTTATGTTGGCTCATTCTTTTTTCTAATAAACAACTGCTGCTTGAATTTCTTTGTTTCTAGTACATAATAAATTTAGCTTTTGAACACTTCTTTTTCTTCACAAGATGATTGGCAAGTGAAATTCCTTATAGATGAATCCATCCCAAAGTAGAGAACATTGGACTCCAGTTTTTGGCAGGTTCTTCTGATCCTAGTTTTAAAATGCATGTCGTAGACAACAGAGGGCATAGAGAGCTGTCTTGGGAATTCCTCCTGTGTTTAGATGGTCACTCAAAGGGCAGGCTTCCATGCTTTCATGCTTTGTCCCTCCCCCGGCCTGCTTCTGGGGCCTCCTCACACCTCCAGGCAGCCCCTTTGCCATCTCTGCCACACCCTCACTGTGCCTGGCTCCCTCCAGTCTCTTCCCCTTCCCTCCTGTCCCTCTGTCCTCTGTGTACTGAGATTCCTGTGTCTGTCTTGTCCCCTCCCTTCTGTGCTGTAGTTAAGGTCCTTGGCCCCTTTGCCATATTGTCTGGTTTTCTTTTTAAAGATTCATGCATTTATTTGAAAGGCAGTGCTACAGTGGTGAGACCAGGGGGAGTGGATCTCCATCTTCCATCCGCTGTTTACTCCCCAAATGGCCACAGTGGCCAGGGCAGGGCCAGGCCAAAGCCAGGAGCTTGCAACTCCATCTGGGTCTCCCATTTGGGTGGTACATCTTCCACTGCTTTTCTGGGTACGTTAGCAGGGAGCTGGATTGGAAGTGAAGCTGCCAGGACCATATGGGATGCTGACATCGCAGGCAGGGGCTTAACCTGCTGTGCCACAACGCTGGCTCCTTTTAGGAGTTCTGTTCCCTGGTCCTGTTCCTTATTGCTCCTCTGCTTGCAATAAGTGAGACCTAGAAGAAAGGAGACAGAGCAAGTTTGGGGAAACAGTGTAAGCTGTAAGGTTATTAGGTATCTAGTAGTAGGTAATTGGACATATGGAAGAGATTGAAGATAAGAGCAAGAAAGACAAGTTGATAGTAACAAGATCTCATCAGTGATGAAGTATGCTAGAAGCTAGTGTACCAGGAGAGGATTTCGCACGTGGAGAAGAGAGTGGACCTTTCCTTGGAACTGGAGTACGTGACATGAGTGTTCTAACAGATCTGCCTGGTACTGAGAAGAGAGAAAACAAAGAGTATTATCTGAGCGTAGTGACGTGGTGAGGGTCTGTGAGGTTTGGAATTGAAGACTAAGGAGAAGAGGCGTCAGTGCAGAAGTGACTGCTGAACAAAACGGGGACCTGCTCTGAGCCTGGGGGTTCTTGCTGTGCAGGAGCACCTCTCTGAGGTGTGGTTTCCTCCAGCAGGACTGAGCAGTACGAATAGGTGAGAGGCAGACAGGATCCAGGGGCTGCCTTCCAATGTGCGGGAGGAACGAGCCAGTTGAAGATGCCAGTATGACTGTGTTGATGATGTCATCATCTTTAGAGCACAGGTTGTGGGCAATGTGAGACCAAGCGGTCCTAGCACCAGAGAGGAGGGAAGTGGCTTAGGCCACCATATCCCAGCTAAGATCAGTCCCTGGTTCATAAATGTGGACTTCCCTGGAGTAGTGGAGATAAAGAACTGGTTTTGTAGGCATCAGAGGTGGGCGGTGAGAGGTTAGTGACAGGATCTTCAGTAGAATGACACTTTTGCATTTGCTGTGGTTATGGAGCAGTTCTTTAGTATATAGGAATATTGAATACTGCATTTGGAATTCAGCAGGAAGATGGCAAGAGGCCAGGTGAGCTAAGGGCCAAGGCCTCTACCAGGTCCTGTGTCTACCATTGGTGTTGATGCCTTGTTAAAGAGCCATTATAGTAGCAGAAGTTATATGCTTCAGATAGAGCAGATTTTGTGTGAGGAAGGGATGTCTGGGAGGACCTCATGATGCTTAAAGAATGTTGACTCACTCCTCACTTCTAGGCCTGAGTCAGGTATTGTAGGAACTAAATGATAGGCGGGGAGATGACTGCTGAGGAAAGCCAGGCTGGAGAAGGTGAGAAAGACATTTGTGAACAAGGTGAGAGTTTGGAGGCTGTTCAGAATAGGGTGGCTTCCAAAATGAGGGACAGACCAGAAGGACTGCAACAGCGTTCTTGGCAAAGCACAGGAGGGCTTTTGTCAGCATCTCGGGTCGGCAGCGGGCTGCTGCTGATGGGGAAGTGAAGCAATCCCATGTGGTAGCTACTGGGATGGCTGCTGATACTACTGGGGCCTGCATTTCTCAGAGGTTCTGTACCAGGCTAACAACAGGTACATTACATTATCATATTGAGTCTTCATAACATGTTGTGGTATCCTTGTTTTACAACTACTGAGCTCAGACAAATGTCTAATTTACCTAAGGGCTGCATGGTTTCATGGTTCCATAGCCAGTTCTTGCTGATTGTGCTGGTTTCTTTTGTGTACTTGCCTTGTGCACTGCTTGTGCACTGGATGTAGTGATACAACCAGTGATTCTTGAGGGTGTGTTGCTGGAAAGCCTGCTTATTCCCAGCCCATACTTGCTGGGCTATAGCTCTCTGGCACCTCCAGGTGGCAGTAATGGTATTGTGATTGCTAAGATGAGAGAAAACACTGCCTAGCAGAGCGAGGTACCACTCAGTCACTGGTGAGCTGCAGCAAGAACATTTTCTTTGTTGTGAACCTGGCGCTTGACAGTACAGCCTTTAACAGTCGTTCATCCACCTGTAAAGGAAGATTTTAATGTTTGCATACTCTGAGTGTTTAGCCCAGGACTTTCAAGTAGAGTGTAAAAAGAGAATCCTAGAAGGGCATGAAACTCATTTGGTTGAGCCCTCCTTCTTGTCCATGGCTAACAACTCCCTCTGCTTTAGTTGATGCCTGGGGGTCTGAGGTGATACTCTTTCCCTCTTTCCTTTCTTCTTCTTCCTTGTCCTCCTCCTCCCCCCATTCTCCCTCCTCCTTCTCTTCCTCCCTTCTTCCCCCTTCTTTTTTTTTTTAAAGATTTATTTATTTATTTGAGAGGTTACAGAGATAGAGGGAGAGAGAGAGAGGTCTTTAATCTGCTGGTTCATGCCCCAAATGGCTGCAATGGCTGGAGCTGAGCCGATCCAAAGCCAGGAGCTAGGAGCCAGGAGCTTCTTCTGGGCCTGCCATGCAGGTGCAGGAGCCCAAGCACTTGGGCCATCTTCTATCACTCTCCCAGGCCATATGCAGAGAACTGGATGAGAAGTGGAGCAGCCAAGACTCAAACCAGTGCCTGTGTGGGATGCCAGTGCTGCAGGCAGAGGCTTAGCCCACTGTGTTACAGTGTCAGCCTCTTTCCTTTTTTCTTTATTATTTACCATTTCACTAATCTGTTATTGTTAGTATATAAGCATGTTTAAGTATCTCATTAAAAAAAGAAAATCTTTGAAAATCCTCTCCCTGAATGCCTCCTATTTTTCCTAGTTAAATTTCTTAAAGAATGGCTTCTTTTTTTTTTTTTTTTTGACAGGCAGAGTGGACAGTGAGAGAGAGAGAGAGAGACAGAGAAAGGTCTTCCTTTGCCGTTGGTTCACCCTCCAATGGCCGCCGCGGTAGCGCGCTGCGGCCGGCGCACCGCGCTGTTCCGATGGCAGGAGCCAGGTGCTTATCCTGGTCTCCCATGGGGTGCAGAGCCCAAACACTTGGGCCATCCTCCACTGCACTCCCTGGCCACAGCAGAGAGCTGGCCTGGAAGAGGGGCAACCGGGACAGGATCGGTGCCCCGACCGGGACTAGAACCCGGTGTGCCGGCGCCGCAAGGCGGAGGATTAGCCTGTTGAGCCACGGCGCCGGCCAAAGAATGGCTTCTTGAACTTTCTTCATCCCACCCTTTTTCCAACCCACCACCCCGTGTATCTGCCAATCTTCTGTTCAAAAGCTGCCCTTGTGGCCACTGAATGGAAGAGGGGTATTATATTTATCAAGACTCCATGGGCAGAACAAAGAATGATGTGAAATGTAAGATTTTCTTGACCATCTTGAAGGTGGTAGCTATTCTGAATTTCAGCTCTTGCTTTGCGGTATGAGCTGCTGCTACTTCTTTAGCACAGGGCTGTATTTATGGATGCTGATTGGTTCTGTTAAGCCACATTGAGTAGGCCAGGCAATGATGAGATGATGGCTTTAGGGATGTCTCTTATTGTTGCCTCTCCTGTCTTCTGGATTCTGAATCCCTTGAGAAACAGATCCACTGCTTAGATGGGGAGGCAGACATGAACCATTTTCATGGTGAAAGCTGGACTAGAAAATGTGGCTAGAAAGTTTCTGTAGAATTCTTGAGTTGGAGTCAGCTTTTTCGGTGAGGGGTCTACAGAACAGACGTGAGAATCCTCGGACCTTGGCTTAGACTAGTCAGAAGGTAACTGATTATGATGGCTTCAACATGCAAATTCTGTCTCAACTCTTGGTTCTGTCTGGCTCTCCATGGCTCCGTTGTTGATGGCTGCAGTCTTCAGCAGGGTTTCCGGATCCTAGAATGGTGGTTCTGGTCTCTATGTAAAATAGAGGGTGGCTAGCTGGGTAGACTTTGTATCCTGTTGATAATTCCTAGGACTATTTGTGACAGTTTGGATCTTTTCATAGCTAGATCGTACATACTCAAGGCTCAGGCCTTGATTAACGAGCAGTTACTGAAGTCATTGCTGTCCTTCCTGTTACTACAGAGCCAGTTTTATTTCTCCCTATTTTCCAGGTTGAGTATAAGCTGGGATTTCAAGTAGACAATTATGTGGCTATGGACATGCCCCAGGTCAACATTTCTGTTCAGGGGGAAGTTCCACGCACTTTATCAGGTGAGTGAGAGTCCTCAGAGACAGAGTTAACATACTGCTGACTGCCTGTGCTGAGCTGTGCTTTACCTCCTCCCGTGCATTGCTGGCATGGCTTGTTCTTCCCCAGTCAAGTCCTGCATCCCACAGTAAGACCTGGGTGACCACTGCATACGCACATCCTGACCACGTGGAAGCTCCTCAGTGCCCCCAGGCCCATTGGCTGGATACAGAACAGAGTCCCCAGTCCATGTGCTGGGACCTTTACCGTCTGCCCCTTCTGCCTAGCCAGCCTTGTTGCTGCCCTTCACTGCGTCTGTGTTCTCGCAGTTTGACACCAACTGTGATGTCCATACCTTTGCATGTGCTGGTCTCTGTGTGTGGGACCATTGTTTCCTCCTTTCTGAAATCCTGCTCATTCTGCGACACTCAGACTCTGTACTGTCCTTGTCCTGCTTCCACCTGTCCTCCCAGTGGTTAACTCTCTCTTCTGTTCTTCCTGCCCCATCTAATTGCATTATCTAATTGCCCCATCTAATTGCATTATCCTGTAATTTTTTTCTTGTTGTGTAGCACCTGGACACAACATAGGCACTCCATATATCTATGAGTAAATGAACTATCTTATTTAAACCAATTTAACACTTTTGAACTATTGAAATCTTTTTCTTAAAAAGATTTTATTTATTTATTAAGAGTTAACAGCCAGTGAGAGGAAAAGACAGAGAGAGAGAGGTCTTCCCTCCCCTGGTTCACTTCCCAAATGCCTCAATGTCTGGAGCTGTGGAGATCTAAAGCCAGGAGCTTCCCCCAGTTCTCCCACATGGGTGCAGGGGCCCAAGCACTTGGGCCATCTTCTGCTGCTTTCCCAGGCTATAGCAGAGAACTGGATCAGAAGAGGAGCAGCCAGAGTAGAACCGGCGCCCATATATTATGCTGTTGCTGCAGGCGGAGGATTAACCTCCTGTGCCACAGCACCAGCCTCTGAGTGAGATCTTAATATAGCAGGAATATTTTAAAATTGAAACCATAAGTGATAGCAGTGTTGTCAAACTTTTCCTGGCAGTCTTATTCATGTTATTAGTGATATCCATTAATTTACGCTTTAAGAAATGCAAGAAGGTGGATTAATTCATATGGGTAAGTAAAGAAATGCAGAAATGTTCTTATCTCTGATACACTCATACATACTGAGAAAAGATATATTCTAAATTATAGAAAAAGAATCTTTCATTGAAAGATTGAAAAAAATAGGCGGGGCCGGTGCTGCACCCATGTGGGAGACCTGGAAGAAGCTCCTGGCTTTGGATCGGTGCAGCTCCGGCCATTGCAGCCATCTGGAGAGTGAACCAGTGGATGGAAGACCTCTCTCTATGTCTCTACCTCTCTCTGTAACTCTTTCAAATAAATAAAATAAGTCTTTAAAAAAAATTTAAAAAAAGACATTGATGTTTGTTACCCTGTTGCTGCAGTTGCTGATAGAAGCCAGAGAATGTTTAGAAAGCTGTTGTTTAAATTCATAGTTGAGAACTTACCATATTTGTTTACCTGTTTATATTTAATCTTTCATTAAGAGCAAGATAAAATAGCATCTCGAGAATGAATTATCTTTCTTTCCTACCATATAATTTTTGTTACTGTTCCTGACAGGACAGGTAGGGACAGCAGGGTTTACCTTTTCAATCTGTAGCCTCAGTGTGTTGGAACGGCAGGACTTACGAGACAAAGTTATATATTAAAAATCGTGAGCCGAAGTTGAAAACAATTATCTCTTCATTTATGTCTTGGTTAGTTCTTTAATGCTAACTTTTTGTCCTTAATGAATGAAACACTTAATGTCTAACCTTGTGGTGTTTTGAAGATGAGGTATCTGAAAGCTTCTGTTTAATTAGTTTATGTAAATAAATGACTTTCAGTTTTATTACAACAAAAATAGTTCTGAAAAGTTTATTAGAGCCATTTTGAGCATTAATGTGGATTTTTAGAAAATTGAATGATTTTTCTTATTTTTTTTAAAGTGTTCCGGGTCGAGCTTTCCTGCACTGGCAAAGTAGATTCTGAAGTTATGATATTAATGCAACTCAACTTGACAGTAAATTCTTCAAAAAATTTTACAGTCTTAAATTTTAAACGAAGGAAAATGTGCTACAAAAGTAAGGAATTTGTCAACATTTTGTCTTTGTACACATTTAATTATGATGAAGTCTTGATTACAGCTGCAGATGACGAGAGAAGGAACACATCTCGTTCAGGCCCCACTCAGTCCCTGGTTTCTCAGTCTTGGCAGAACTGCGGAGATATTTTCCATTAGGGACATGAAATAGAACCAACATGACTGAAGAGCCAAAGAAAGAAGATAAATGTGTTAGGGGACCCTGAGTAACTTGAGTATCACTGTGTTTTCCTTATAAAGTTACTTTCGTGTGGAAGCCTTGCTCTGGGGTCAGAGAGACATGGGCTGGAATGACAGCTCAGCTCTTTTCAAGTTGCTGGGGCAAGTTGTAGAACCTCACTGAGCCTCAGTTTTTCTCATGTGCAAAATGGGCATTATACATGTTCCAGAAGTTTTTATTTTCTCTTTCTGCTTTTTAAAAAATAATTAAATTTAGCCTACAACGTAGAATATCATCTATAAATGTTAGTAGTTTTTTCACTTTTAATTATATTATCTGTTACTCAGGAAATCACAGCATGTGTGAAAGAGTTCCAGCATGCTAGGTCGTAGATCAAAAATTTTTGTAGTTCTCTTTAAGGGTTATCTAGTCCAACTCATTCACTTTCAATTGCAAAAATTCAGGTCATGTGGGTAGAACTGATTAGTATCCAAAGTGGTTAAAAAGAGAAACCCACACTTACAAATTCCCTAAACTTGTTCAGTGTTGACTGTTCTAAATGTTCCATGTACAGTAAGCCCATTTAATCCCTACAGCAACCTTAGGCAGCAAGTTCTTTTATTGTCTCTTCTTTTGGAGGTGAAAGCTGAGTTCTGAGAATCTGACTGATTTGCGAGTTCAGAGAGCTAAGTGGTGCAGCTGAAGTGCAAACCTATACTCTAGTGTCATTGTTAAACTGTCTCCCAACAAATTTCCTGATGCCAACAAGTGCATTAAAATGACTAATGTCCAGATACATGCCAAAAAATAAAAATAAAGCCATACTGCGTTAGAATAAACATTTTAAAAATGGTAAGTTAGCACCTTTTGGCTTTGTGTTTAGATACATTTTTCAGTTCTAACACATATAGTTATGTACCTACTTTCATATAATTTTAAAACTAAAAGGACTTTAAAAACTCTCTAGCTAAACCTAGCCGATTATAAAATGAACATAAGGAGACTGGGGCTGTGGAGAGGTTGCCTGCACTTCCCTGGCTGGTCAGTGAGGAGGGCAAGACAGCTGGCTCCTGGTCCCCAGGGAGATGGGCAGACTGTAGCATGGTATTTCATCTGTTACTCTTCAAGGCACAGTGAGATACAATTGGTGTGGTCCATGGGTCCCACCAATGCTGAAATCCACTAAGGAGTGATCTACCAGTATTCATAGTGATCTATGCCTTCTCCATTTTCTTTAATAGATACATGAAAATGAACATTAAAATTCTATTGTTGGTGTAATTTTCTATTCTGTTTTACTTAAGTTTAATATAGTACTACCCTCTTTATTTGGTGGTCATACTTTTCCATGTTCATGAGTTTCACTTTAATATGTGATCCCAGTGTATTTATCTGGTTTTCCAGGCCACTAGCTCTTAAAACAGTCTACTGTTAAAAAAAATCTGTACAGCATGGAGTTGTTACTGGCAAGAAAAATTTCCTTTATAGTTTGAGGATGTGAGTTATAATGTAAACAAGTTGTGCTACTCCAGAACTCCTTAGAACTGTTCCATTCTGCGAATGTGCAATGTGAAATTCCGGCGCACGTTTGTGTATGGCTTCCCCCAAACTTCTTAATCACAAAATCCTTTGCCAGTGAGCACCTAAAAGTAGAGCCCTTTGGCTAAGCTGGCACTATTGATTAATGATTGAGGTGATTATCAAATGTAGCTTTTAATATCTTGCAACAAATAACCTTGTTACTTAATTCAAGCAATGTTCAGATAGAACCCAAAACTGTGTTAGAGAAACGTTCATACAATTTAATTATAGTACTTAAGGATTTTCATGAAAAAGAAAGAATTCCTAAATAATCTTTTATATCTTTTTTAATTTAGAACTTGAAGAAGTAAAAACTTCAGCCTTGGACAAAAACACTAGCAGAACTATTTGTAAGTGTTACTGTATTATCTTTATTATTAGGGATTTAAAAAATGGTTAATTGAATATGAACGTGATTGCATAAAACTTGGAGGTTCCAGTTTGTTGAATGATAGTGATGCCATGCTGTTACACTCATGTTTGTAGGTTGGTAAATGAGTGGTTGGAGAGGTGCAGTTCATATATATCTCCTAGCAAGTTGGTTAAAAAGCTTTCACAGACAATCTATTTCCTGTCTTCTCAGGTGTTCTAATTAAAGTATGAACATGAAATATGTTCAAGATTTTATTAGCTCAGCTTGGAAAATCGAACTTGTGTCCTTTGCTCTAGCCAGGTGAAGATCTAAGCTTAAAGACAGTATATTATTTCAGCCAACAGCACTGAAAGTCACAGTAGATTTTGGGGGGAGGGGTATTGATTATGATTAGGTACTATAGCAGGCTTCTTTTTTTCTTTCTTAGCATGAGCACATCATTGCATCTTATTTTCCTGAGATAGTTGTTAATAGCAGTATCTTAAAATAATAATAGATTCTTTTAATGGAAGTTGACTTAAATTTTTTTTGAAAAAATTTTAAGTCTGCAAAAATTGAGAGTATGCTTCAGTGAACCCCCTGTACCCACCATCCAAGTTCATTAATGATGAATATTTGACCAGTGTTTTTCCACTGAAAAATATTCTGGCTGGTTAGGAGTAGGGTAGAATATTTTAAAGCACATCCCAGGCATCACATTATTTCATCCACAGATATTTCAGTGTGACTCTGTTAAAAAACAGAGCAAATCCAAGCACAGAAACGACAGTCACCCATACCTGTGCACTTGGATTTATCACATACAGCAAACATACCTTCTGATAGCTAGTCCGTGGTCAGCTCAGTCTGGTAGTCTTAGAAGTGTAAATGTTTCTGCCCTCTGAGTCAAGATTCCTGTGAAGCCTACACACATAATTTGTGGTTGATACTTACATCATCAGAAAGCACCTCCCTGATTTTTAAATACACTTATTGAAGAAATTGTATCATTTCTTCCTTAGAATTTCCCACATTCTTCATCTTCCTGGTGTTATTTAACATGTTTTTCTCTCTGCTATAAGTTGGCAGTCAGATTTCACACTGGATTTGATTCAGACCCAATTCTGGTGGCAAGAACAGTCCATAGGCAGTACTGTGTGCTTCCTGTCTCGTCTTTGTGTTACCTCAAGAGGCACCAGGTATCTCGGTGTGCCAAAAGAGGTCTTTTTCTGAAGGTAAAATAACATGAAGTAGTGTCTACTCATATCTTACTTAGATGCATTTCTAGAAGAAAAATATTTTTTAACATATTACTAACTCTCAAAGTTTACCTTTGAAATTCCGGTGATTTTACCCATATCTTTGTACATCCACAGGCTGTTTCCACAAGAGCATTATTGCATATTCTTGGTCTCTTCCTTGCTCCTTTCCACTCGTCTCCTTTCCAACCAGCAGCATTTGCTGAGATTCCATGGCATGCCAGGGCATTTGACTGAGGCAGAGAACCCTTGCCCTCAGTATCGTGTAATGTAGATGGGGAGATGGACGGGAGGGTGGGTAGTGGTAGCAAAGGCAGTGCAGAGAGCCTTGGAAACCTGAGGAGGGCCATGTTACCTCCACTAAGGGAGCGAAGGACAGCCTTCTGAGGAAAGTGACATCTCATCTCAGACCTGAGGGTGACCAGGCCATGACAGGCGATAAGTCACGTCAAAGTGAGGGAGTGAGAAAGCGCACACACCAGCCTGGCATTTGGAAGCCATTGAGCAGGGTGCATGTGGGGCACCTTCTAGCAGAGTGCCTGGGCGGCACTGCCACACGTGCCATGGGCTCTCCCCCGCCTGACCAAGACCGAGCAGCCCTGCAGGGGCATACTGTTTCCGTGGGGAAAGCTATGCCTTCATTTCGGCAACAGCCCAGTCCAGCCACCCTAGAGGTCATTTGGTCTCTTGGCATCGCTTTGTTCTGATTTGTTTGTTGATTTAAAGTTTAAATTTTAGAAAGCAATCTTATTTCCATGTTTTTGAAAGACTTAACTTTTATCTTTTGTCCTGACCTATCCCCGGAACTCCAGATTGTATGTCTGACGATTTACCATCTGCATTGGATTTGTACTAGGCAGTCAAGACTCAACTTGAACAAACAGAAACCTTTCAGTTCTCACTCTCCACCTGCTTCTTTTTATCTTTGTCAAGCTACTCTACCCAAGTAATTCCTTAAGCCAAAACTTTGATTCCTCGTCTTCCTCTTATGTTAGTACAATTTATTAACAAGACCTGTTGACTGCTTCAAATACATTTTTTTCTACCTCCACCATGACACTGTTGTCCAAGCCACTGTTCTGTGTCTTTCTTTGACTGCTCTGGTAACCGTCTTAGCTTGTCTGCTCCTTCTGCTCTGGTTTCCCCACACAGCATTGTTAACACAGTAGACGGTCAGCAGGTTTTTTTTGAGTGACACTATGTTTGTCATTCCTTTGCTTGCAATCTTGGCGATAATTTCCCATGTCATTTAGGAGAACCCTCGGATTCCTCTGGTTCTATTCAGTAGAACTATGGTGTGCACACTCATTGTCGAAACTCAGTCACACCGCTTGTCCTTGCTCAGATCACATACATGAGTGTGTCTGTCTTCTCAGTGAGTGTGAGTCTTTGTCATTAGGTTATTCTCCCTATTCTTGCTTTCTGGTTCTGTCTCTTAACAATGCTGTAAAGCCGAATATCATTTTATCAACGCAGTCTTTAAAAAACAACTAAACAAAGGTAATTTCTGTTACTCTCAAAAGAAAAAAAATTAAATGTTCTTGTGCATGCCTCTATTGTTCATTTCTTTCCTCTGAGTCAGTGGTCCTTGATTTCTCTAACCCAGACGTCACTACTGAGAAACTAGGAAAACCTACAGCACTGCGTGTTGCAGGATGCTAACTGCTTATTAGCCACTCTAAGTTAGTTAAAACGAGATTAAAATGAAAGCTTCAGTTCCTCAGTTATACTGGCCACATTTCAGTGCTTAATACCGGAGGCCCCTGCACTGGGCAGCACCCCTGAGAACATTTCTCTTACTGTAGAAAATCTGTCGGGCAGCACTATGTCAGTGTGTTTGGTGCTTACCATTTGTGCATGACTGTCATTTTTGTTTACCAAAAGTCCTATTTAAAATCTGTAAAAACTACAACAAAAACACTGAAAAATTGTGTGAGCCGCTGGTAATTGATGTTACCGAAGAGAGAATACAGGAGATGGGAATCCTGTTATGTAGAACGGGATACTCACTGTGTAGACTGGGTCACAAAGCAATAGACTGTGTTTGTTTAAAAAGCTTAATGTGCTTTTCGTTTTTATTTCAGATGATCCTGTACATGCAGCTCCAACCACCTCTACACGTGTGTTTTATATCAGTGTAGGGGTTTGTTGTGCAGTAATATTTCTTGTAGCAATAATATTAGCTGTTTTGCACCTTCATAGTATGAAAAGGATTGAACTGGATGACAGGTATTGTACATGTTTTGGGAAAGGAGAAAAATAAAAGCAGTTATTTGCATATGTGTAAGAGCCTCTGCACACCTGTGTGCACTGGTACAGGGGAAGGAGGAGGTTGACCAAGCTTCAGTCAGAGGAAAAATAAGATGTCCTAAACACTGCCTTTGGTTTCTCTGATTTTATTTATTTGTGAATTTGTGAAGTCAGAAATTAGTTTATTAGTTGTTGGGAGAAGTGGAAATTCGGTATGTTTTTTCCATCCCTGTTGAAATATCATTATCCTAGACTCCTATTACCTTTTTCTTTAAGATTTAATATTGATTGAAAGAGTTACACAGAGACACATACACACACAAAGAGGTATCTTCCATCCTCTGGTTCACTCCCCAAGTGACTGTAGTGGCTGGGGCTGGCCCAGGCCAGGAGTGTAGAGCTTCATCCAGGTCTCTCATGTGGGTGCAAGGGTTCAAGTACTTGGGCCATCTTCTGCTGCTTTACCTGGTACATTAGCAGAGAACTGGATTGGAAGTGTAGTAACCAGGACATGAACTGGTACCCATATGGGATGCTAGCATCACAGGCAGCACTTAACCTGCTGTGCCACAATGCCCACCCTGTCCTATTGCCTTTTAAGAGTAGCTGTTTCGTTGATCTGATCCCCAGCTTCATTATTTTCCATCTGTCCATCCAGCCATCTATTCATCCAGTAAACATTTATTGAGTAACCCACCATGATATAACATTGCCTCTCAACCTAGTTGTACATTAGAGTTATGGGGAAGTTTTGTTAAAAACATACCAGTGCGTGGGTCTCACCTGCCAAAGATTCTGATGTAATCAGTGTAGGGTAGTGTTTGGACTACGGTGTTTTTCTTAAAACTTCCTGGATAATTATAATGAACAGTCATTTTGAGATGCATTGGGTTAGGTATTATGCTAAGTGCTGGGAATACCAAAATTAATGATATACTTCCTGGTGTCAACAATTTAATCTTTGACATTAACTCATGATTATACAACTGTGTCAGTTTGATGATTGTGATAGGTATAGTATGGGATGGGATAGGGAAGGTGCTGATCACAGCCTGGGTGACTCAGAGATGGCAAGGAAGAGGAAGTTATAATCAGGTAGGGTAAGAGGTGGAGGTGGAGGTGTATGTTCACGACACAGAGTCCTCGTTTCCCTGCTCAGTGACTGCCAGTTGTGGACTAGACATCCCTGTTTTCGTATGTGGAAGTGCTTCTCCCGTTCTCTTTGAGCCTTTGGTCCCCTTCTTCCTGTGTCCTTACCTGTGCTCTTGTCACATGATGACTTGTTCCTCACTTGTGCCCTGTAAGGTTTTTGTTCCTGCTTTCTTTTTGCCCATGGGACTCCCTGTATTTTCTCCTAGTCCAGACTGTTCATTCTTTAAGTTCCAACTCCAGTGCCAAAGTTTTCATAGTCTTTAAGCCTCCCAGCTATTCATATCCTTCTCTCTCTCTCACTCGCAACTCCCTCTCTTATTGTACTTTTTCCCTCTGGGTCTCTTTTTTTTTTTGTGGGCTTGTCTCATTGGTCCTGCTGGAATGTCAGCTCTCACTGCCCAGTCGGAGAGCGGTGTGTCTCCCCCGTTGCCGGATCCCCAGTCCTAGCCCAGTGTCACCTGTGCAGTGAGTGAGCACATTTGAGCATAAAGAAGGACAGCAGGGGCAGGGGCAGGGGTCTGCCTCCGGATACTGCCTGTCCTCGCTGTTCTGCTTTCCGTACCTGTGTAGAGAAAGGAGAGGAAAAGGGTAAGAATGATAAGTACGTGCATTGTGTACCTGGTGGTGTTGGAAATAGGTTTGACAAAGGAACAAATAACATTTAGAAGAAAATTGAGAGGAAAAAGAGGTAACAGAAGCATTTTGATAGGACAGGATATATGTAAAATTAGAGGGGTTTCTGGTGAGCATGCTGAGAGTTGCATTTAAAATAAATTATTTATTTGAGAGATGGAATCAAAGAGTTCTCATCCCTTGGTTCACTCCCCAAATGCCCACAACAACCTGGTCTGGGCAAGGCCAAAGCTGGGAACTGGTGACTCAGTCCAGGTCTCCCACTTGAGCCATCACTGCTGCTTCCCAGTGTATGTATTAGTAGGAAGCTGGATTGGGGTCAAAGCCAGGACTTGAATCCAAGCACTTCCATACGGGATGCAGGCATCCCAACTGGCATCTTAACTGCTTAGCCAAACGCCCACCCTAGGAGTTACATTTTCCTTGAGTGCTTGTGGGCCAAAATTGTGCAGGAACTTTCAGTTTCCCTGGGGCATACACTTTTGACTACTGAAATAATTGGTTATCACCCATTAATAAGTGTTCTGACTCGACAGTTTTTTGGGCAAAGGTCTTCAGACATTGAGTAAAAGCAGCCTCTATTACTGTGTGTTTTCATTGCCTGGTGGTCAAGAGCGTGAGTGTGGAAGCACACCTCTGAGGTCTGGTGGTTCTCCTTCCTAGCTTATGTCCTTATGGCCTCCGTAGAGTAAGTTACGGAGCTCCGCCATGACTCTGTTTCCCTCAGCTGTCAACCAGAGATAGATGCCTAATAGGCATGCTGTGAGGCTTTAGTGAACTAGTACTTCAATGTCTTGCAACCCCGTCTTGCCCATAGTAAGGCCATTTTTAGGATGTTTGTTGTCAGAAACTTGTGGTGTGCTAGTAGTGATTTCTTGTGCAGCTCTTTCCTGTTCTGTTAGTGGTTGTTGATTGATTATGTGCCAAGGAAGCTAACAGTTGTGACCACAAAGGTCCCCTCCAGTAATCTGAGAGCTGCTTCTCTTTCTGGATGAGGACTGCAGAGAACGCGGTGGCTGCCGTTCTAGTGAGCGTTGCCTGCTTGCCAGTGCTGTGCCAGGCATTTCGCATGCGTTGTACTAAGCACCTTCAGCTACCTACGGTGGTGGGACTTACTGTCCTTGTTTCAAAGGGGAAGCTACAGGCTCAATGAAAAGTGAAGGATTTTTCAAGGATCAGGTTGTTAGAACCGCACCAGTGGCTGCTAGTTCTTTGTAGTAACTGACTCTTGTACTTGTATGGAGCACTTGCTGTGTGCCAGGCACTGTTTCATGTGTAACCCCATTAGCCGTCACAGTGTCCCTGTGAGTTCCGATGGACCCATGGCTCTGTGGCGTTCCTGTGACACAGTAGTAGAGAAGGCTTCAGTTCTACGAGCTCAGGAGCCAGAGCCCAGTTACGCACAGAGCTTCTTTAGGGACTGAGAATAAAACTGCCTGAGCTGTAGTCACACTGGGCACTTGGAACCCATGTGTGTGACTTTCTCTCTTTAAGCACTGCAAATGCATCTTTTTGGCCTTGGTTCTGCCAGGTGGGTCTCGTGGAGAGGCAAAGCTGTCTTCATGTTTACCCCGAAGTCCTTCAACCCTGGGCTTGCTCTGCAGCGCGCCCGCACCGTGGTCTTCCCCGTCAGTTTGTGTCTGGGAAAGTTCTTTCCCCTTTTGTGGGATTCTGGAAGCTGTTATTTGGCAGCATCTTTGTTTACCCCATCTCCTTCCCGTTATCTCCACCCCTCACCATTGCTGGTGCCCAGGTCCTCCTCTATTAGGATTTCTCTTTGTTTCTATTTCCACCTCCTAACAGAGTCTTAACACGTAGTAAGATGTGCAGTAGCTGTTGGATGAAGGATGAACAGAAGTGGCCAGAAACTTTTGTTGCCCTTCCCAATCTGTATCACCTGCTCATTCAGAAGCATCCATTCTGTCTGGTCTATGTCTTTCCATGCCAGAGAAGTGTGATTTTTCTGCTCACTGACCAGGCGCTAGTGTACGTGCTGGGCAGGCAGGAGTGAGCAAGCAGGCACTTTTCCTGTCCTTGTGGAGTTAGAGTAAGGCAGACATTAAACAGAAAACCCTGTGCAGTGCAGGCTTCCTCTGTTCAGTGCTGGATTTTCCAGCACTCAGCACTCAGCACCTGGCATGGCAGAGACACTTGATAAATACTTGTTGAATGAGCAAATGAATAAGGAAGCTGTACAGGAAGGAAAAGAGCACAGATTGTCATAGGTGTTTAGAAGGAAAGTTACCAACTTTGCCCCGAGTCCCAGTATCATTCTAAAGCAGGTCCAACATCTCTATAACTAATCCTACTTGCTGATGAAAAGAAAATTTATTTAGGCTGATTTTATACAAAAAGTATTGGTAGATGGACATTTTCATCTCCTTTCCCACCTCCTGTGTGGATTTGGACCTAAGTAGGTGTCAGAGGTAGGTCCCCGACCGCGCCTTGCTTCTCTTTAACAGTGAGTCTGGGGTTGCAGAGTTTGTTTGCACCACTTAGTGTAGTGCTTTGCTTAGGATTACTTGATCCTCCCTTCCCATCTAGTGTCTCTGAACAAATGAAACATTGGCATAGAGGTACCCCTAATACCTGTTACTGTTTAGCTTGTACCTTTTCTGAGATTCGGAGGTGGTACAGTAGTGCCACCTACTGCTCAGTTAGTGGAGAGAAATGGGGTCTTCCTGTATTCCACTGTCAGCGATGTTGATAACACTTAATATTTAAGTAGTACTTTCCATATATCATATAAGTCCAGCCTCATGGAAATCCTGCGAGGTAGCTTTCTTATTTTGTGAGGTAGGTTTCTTATCCTGTTTTATGGGTGAGTAAGCCGAAGTCCTTCATTTCCTCCTCCTGAGGGTGCTAATGCTGCTCTTCCCTCCGTTTTTCTAGTCTGAGCCTTGAGTACTATGCAGAGCTGCAAACACACATGCCCTGTAGCTCCTTTTCATTCTAAGGATTGGAAGTGCATTAAAACATTCACAGTAAAAATAATAATCATTTTTGAAAATGCATCTGGAGGCCAGACTCTGTCCTAAATGTTTTGTTTACTTATCTTTCATGTAATCCTTCCAGCAGTCTTATCAGGAGATAGCATTATGTGGGGCAGGAAAGCTTAAATAGTTTGCTCAGGTTAATAGTGGATGGTACTGGCAGTTCTGATTTCAAGGTTCATGCTCTTAGCTCTGCTAGGCTGCCCAAAGCCCACTATATGCACAAGTAAAACTCAGATAGGCCCATTTTTGGATAGGCCCCAGCCTGTAAAGCTCTTCCAGAACCCTGCTGGATGATAGCCTGCTGAGTCCTTCTGTGGTGTCTTCAGCAAGGTGGCTGGGGAAGCAGGTGGGCCTCTGAAGGGAAGACTGCTTGAGGGATTTCATTAGGCGAACTTGTGTCTTCCGGACATGTTGTGTTGAGCAGAACGGCTTGCACCTAAGTGCTTTTCAAATGTTTATTGCAGAAAAGTATAGTAATTTTTATTGTGACTTTTTAGAATGTTTTAGTTGTAAGAACATAATAGATTGTATTACTAGTGATAAAGAAGATAATAGATTGTATTATTAATGATAAAAGCTTGCATAGGAACTTAAGTATGTTCTATATTTACATTTTCAGATGGTTGTGGGGACTCTTAGATTGATAAAATATAAATTCATGTATAAGTGTTACAGATTACATAGTAACTCTTTGCCATTATATACTTTTCTATCACTAGTTTGTAAAACTCAGAACTGTTGTGTGCAAGGGGTCAATGAAAAGGTTTTGCACATTTTGGAAAGTGGGAGCCTCTGTCTGGGTGTACTGATGCTGTGGCTAGAGGAGGCATGGAAAGCCCATCCTGCCCCGAGTTGGGTCCTTCCCACCGAGTCTCTGTGCTGCACTTCTGCAGTGCTGCCAGCTCACAGGACCAAGGTGGCAAGACCGGAATATGTGCAGGGGTGACCTGGGGCGAGGATACTGTCCACTGGATAGACAGAAAGAAGCACATGTGTGAGAAGCATTAGCTTGTAGTAATCTTGAATACAGACAGGGTCAGCAATTATTTCCGCCTACCATCTTCCAGGTCTCCTGTGGTAGTTTGAGAGTACCATGTGATGTAATGTTTCAGATATTAGAGATTTCCATATTCTGCACAGATTTTGTGTGAGGAAACCAGCTTGACCCAGATCTGACACTCCTTCTCAGCCCAGCCTTTGTGTGTGTTGACACATTTGATCTGGAGGCCGTTTGATTTGGGACATCGTCACAACAGGCCTGTCGTTCTGTTTTCCAAACAGCAGTCTGAGCGAGTGGCCTGGGCTCTCTTCTTCAGAGATGAGCCTTCCTTCCCTAACATACTCTTTCAGAGGGCCTTTGGCTGCTATGAAAGGACTCAGACCTGCATTTCTGGGTGGTTTCGGTAGGATGAACCTACTTGGTGATTTGGGGGAAAGAAAAAATAGAGATCTGCATTATAAAGCAGATTAAAATTTCAATGCAGAACATTGTGGAAAAGATCCATGCACTGTTGTGATGATCAGGGGTTTAGATGTATTTTGTATGTATGGAAAAGGGACATTTCTCAATAAAACTGATTTGTCCAATGTTTCTCTTGTAAAAATTGTTTGCAGTATCAGTGCCAGCAGTAGCTCCCAAGGACTGTCTCAGCCATCCACCCAGACGACTCAGTATCTGAGAGCTGACACGCCCAACAATGCCACTCCTATCACCAGTAAGAGTTAATTTAATTCCAAAGTTGATTTATTAAGCCTGTTTGATTTGGCTGGAAGGCAATTCAGGTAGTTCAGGTAGTAAGAAACCTGCAGGTTTCTTGCAGGTTCTTATTTTGTGTGGTTTTGTGGTAGGTGGGACAGCAGTTCACGTGTCCTGTCTCTCTGCGACTCACGCGCTCCTTCAGCCCTGTGATTTGACCTGCTGTTCTAACTGAACCAGTTGTCCCCAGTGCCGTCGTAAGGGTATTTATATTACTTGTTTTGGCTTTGTTGGCTCCTCAGGTTATCCTACCTTGCGGATAGAGAAGAACGACCTAAGAAGTGTCACTCTTCTGGAAGCCAAAGCCAAGGTGAAGGATATAGCAATATCCAGGGAGAGGATAACTTTGAAAGATGTACTCCAAGAAGGTATTTATTATTTAAAAATCAGCTTTTCAAGTAAGAGTTCATGTTACCTAACATCTGAAAAACTTGATTCACACAATTTAAAAAATTTCACCTCATTTTGTGTCTAAGATAAGGATAAAAAAGCAGTACACAATATATTTCTCTTACTAAAATGACTTTCATTTTCTCTTTTTCCAGACTGGTGCAGTTCTTGATTTTGAAGTATATTAAAGCATATGTAGTTCTTATAACCTTTAAGATATTTTTCTGTTTTGTTCTTACTTGAAATGATCACTCCTTAGCATGTCTCTGAAATATTCCAAGTTGTTCTGGCTGACTGACAGTGGGGGCGTTCAGCAGAAGGAACAGGCTCGGCTTTGGAGTCAGACTGGAGTTCTTATCCCATGATCGGTTCCCTGTGTGACCTGGGAGAAGTCACTGTCTTTGATCTCCAGTTTCCTCTTTGGTAAATTTGGGCCACATTGGCAACTCTTAGACTAGCTATGAAGACTAGATGAGATGAAGAAAATTCAGTCAACTAACACACAGTATTGTTTGATAGATATTAGTACCTTTCCCTTTTGCTGGTCCTTTGCTTTTTGAGTTTTAGGGTATTAAGGAGATGCTGAAGGAAGAGGACAGAAATTAATAAAGTACTGCATTGAGCTCCTTAAGTTCTTAAAGAATTACTTTTTTTTTTTTAAATACCATTGCCGTAACTCAGTTTCAACATTTGAGATGCATATGAGTTGTGCTGTGTTCATCTGATGGTTGGGATAGTTGTAGGTCAGTCACAGCTAAGTGAGACACTGCCCTCAATGGTGAGTGGTCACTTATGGAAGGAGACTTGGGCGAGTTCTTCAGAGTGTGAATGCCACTTGTGAGGGCTGTCATCTGTCTACGCCTGACTGATTCTCAGATCTGCCTGCCACCTGAGGAGAGCAGGTAAACGAGTCAGTGTTTCCTGAACAGTCCAAGGAATGAGAGACCAATGAGTCCCGTTGTATTTGTAGGTGATTTTGATCTCTACTTTGGTAGAACAAGTAATCTGTCGCAGTGGCATAATGTAGGAAAGGAGATCATTCTGGATTAAGTTGTTTTCTTTAATGTTTTCAAGCCTGTATGCATTTTTTCTATTATTACTTTATTAATATAGAGAGAGCAGTTTTCATGAATTTCATAGTTACAGTTCCAGTAATTCAATGATACTTGATTTCAGAAAACAAGAGCTAATTAAACATTTTTGTAAGAAATGGTCAGATTCACTGGAAATCTGATAAATGCAAATCAAACACTAATTACATTCTATTTTTAATCTGTTAAATTAAGAGAATTAAAAAGATAATATCTAATTGAAAGGGATATTGAGGGAGCAGGCTCTCTTCCATATAGCTAATAGGAATTTGAGTTACTATAGCAACACACACACACAGGTACACTTTTGTGTGTGTTCCCCAAATCCTAAGAGTTTCATTTTATGTAAATCCATGTTTGGAAATACTTCAAGATGGACTAGGTGCTGGAAAGAGCACCTTTTGTTTTGCCTTGCCACTTGAGGAGATATAGAAGCTTCGTCAGGCCAGGTCAATTCAAGTGCGGGAAGGGAAGGGTTGTTAGGAAGGGACTGACAGTCAGGGTATGTGGTTGTATGTATTGACCCGTGTATTTGAAGGTACTTACTTAGCTCTAAACAAAGATGTTAAGTACAGATAAAGCTTTTGTCTCACACCTGTGAGTACTCTGTGTCTCTGGGCCTCAGTGAGACTTGATAGCGGGCACCAGCACCTCCAGCTAACAGAGCGGAGGGCATTAGAGCAGGCCTGTTGATGGGTGTGTGCCTGCAGCAAAGCAGAAGTAGCTGCAAGCATATTTTTGACATGGTGAAGGAAGCAAAGTAAATCTTTCCTAGTGGGAAAGTGAGATGAGATGAACTTTTGATGATCATCTCATTAAGGAGCTTTTGTTAGCAATTAGAAAACTGCTAGTAAAATCTGGATTTTCATAATCCATTTTTTTTAAAAAGAGGCTGATAACTTCCTGAATTCTTTTTTTTTTTAAATATTTATTTATTTATTTGAAAGGCAGAGGTACAGAGAGATAGAAGCAGAGAGAGAGAGGTCTTCCATCCTCTGGTTCACTCCCCAGATATCCACAACAGCTGGGCTGTGCTGATCTGAAGGCAGGAGCCAGGAGCTTCTTCTGGGTCTCCCATGAGGGTGCAGGGTCCAAGGACTTGGGCCATCTTCTGCTTTCCCAGGCACATTACCAGGGAGCTGGATCAGAAGTGGAGCAGCTGGGACTCGAACCGGCACCCACGTGGGATGTTGGCACTGCAGGCAGCAGCTTTACCCACTATGCCACAGCACTGCCCCATTGGAATTCATTTTCAAGCACTCCCATTTTTAAACACTCTTTCCCTTCAAAAAAAGGTTGTCACTTCTCTTCTTACTGTAATGAATTTTAGGAATTTTGCCAGTTACTTGAGAGGTTGAACAACTGATTGGCGATCTAAATAGTGAGTGGTAGAATAATTAGAACCCAGGACTGTTCAAATCCAAGACTTAAATACCCCTTGGCCTTCCCCTGGAGCTGCTTAGCTCTGCAACAGCAGGAAGACGGGTCCGCTTTGCTTCCTTTGTCATTGTGCTGAACCTAAGCCTAGACACTCATAAATGCCTCTGTGGTTACCGCGTTACTGGAAAAAACAAAAGTCTTGTATACTTAGCTTAGATATGGTATTTCTTAAAGCATTTAAGACGTTTCATGGTTACTAAGAACTTTTTTTTTCTTTAAAGAATTATTTATTTATTTGAAAGAGTCACACAGAGAGAGAAGGAGAGGCAGAGAGAGAGAGGTCTTCCATCCACTGGCTCACTCCCCAATTGGCCGAAGTTGTGCCCATCCAAAGCCAGGAGCCAGGAGCTTCTTCTGGGTCTGCCACGTGGGTCCATGGTCCCAAGCACCTGGGCCATCTTCCACTGCTTTCCCGGGCCATAGCAGAGAGCTGGATTGGAAGTGGAGCAGCCAGGACTGGAACCAGCACCCATATAGGATGCCAATGCTGTAGGCAGTGGCTTTACCCGCTACGCCACAGCGCCGGCCCCCCAAGAACTTCTAACAGTTGTTAAATACAAATGATCTGGTTCATTTTACTGTGGAGTAATATTGTTGAACACATATGCCCTCATTATGTTTGTTGTAAATATGTTATGCCAGAAAGTTTTGTACTATACTTTTATGAAGGTTGTTATATGATTTCATTAATTATTGTTTTTCTTTTTAGGTACTTTTGGGCGTATTTTCCATGGGATTTTATTAGATGAAAAAGATCCAAATAAAGAAAAACAAGCATTTGTAAAAACAGTTAAAGGTATGATTTACTTCCATAAAGTTTCCATAATGCTTTTCTAAGGTGGATCATGCCGGCAAACTTCTGTCTCCATTTCTCAGGGTACCCAGCTCTGTGTTAATTTAGCCCATAGAGGCTAATTTTTTAAGGAGATTTGAGTTGCTTTCAAAGGGTTTAGAAAACAGAAGTCTGATTAATGAAGACATTAAGATTAATGAGATCTTACTCAGGATTTTAAACTGCATTCACTTCATTATTGCTGTATCTAATGTTGAATTTTTCCAAAGTTAAAATTCCTTTGGTATTGTCTTTTTCCCCTTTAGAAAACATTATCAGTAGTTTTTCCCTCCTGATATTGAAGACTATTGAAAAAAAATTTAAATAACCCCTTGTAGCTTACTTGGATAGCCACTGTTTACTTTTAATTCCCCTCTTCTTTTTTCTTTCATTGACTGTATAATACTGTAGGAAGTATGTGTGTGTGTGTGTGTGTGTCTGTGTATTTTATGGTATACTTCTACAAGATAGCAGTAGTTGGAATTGCTGGCCCAACAGTTGTGTTCATTTAATGTTTTTATAAATGTTGTCAGATTATTCTTTAAAATATAGCACTAATTTATATTTTCACAATGTCAGTTTTTATATGCTCTTATTTTGGGCTATCTTTTGATGATACCTAATTTTTAATTTTTTGATTTTTTTTATAAATTACTCATTTAGAAATTCCCTGTCAGAATTCTACAGTGTTTTCCATACTTGTATATGGCTTAGTTCCCTATACTGGTAAATTACCAAGACTTCATAATGCTAGGATTTTAATTACTTATGAATAATATTTGTAATATTAGTTAAGTCTTTTATTTGTTCATTTTTTTTAAAGATTTATTTTATTTATTTGAAAGCTGAGTGACAGTGACAGAGGGAGAGACAGAGAAAGATCTTCTATCAACTGGTTCACTTCCCCAAATGTCCGTAATCAGCCAGGGCGTAGGCCAGGCTGAAGGTAGGAGCCTGGAATTCTACTCAAGTTTCCCATGTGGGTGGCAGGGGCCCCCAAGCACTTGGACCTTCTTCCACTGCTTTCCCAGGTACATTAGCAGGGAGCTGGATCTTAAGCAGAGCAGCCAGGACTTGAACCAGTGCTCAGTATGGGAGCTGGCATCATAGGTGATGGCTTAGCCCACTGTACCACAATGCTCTTTTTGAGAGGAACAAAAATGTGGTAATATAGAGGATGCTTAATATCAATGTCTGAAATGCACTGAAACGACCAAATATTAATTTCTGAAAAATGCAGTTTGCACTTTAATGTTGAGGGGAAAATTATAGTCTATTTTATAAATCGACAACAAAATTATATGATGTTTGCAAAATTAATTTATAAAAATTATATTTCCAAATTAAAGAATACATTGAAAGTATGAAGGATTTACGTTTATTATTTCTATAAAGTCTAACAAAAGATTTTTGGAGGCCGGCGCCGTGGTTCAATAGGCTAATCCTCCACCTGCAGCGCCAGCACACCGGGTTCTAGTCCCGGTCGGGGTGCCAGATTCTGTCCCAGTTGCTCCTCTTCCAGTCCAGCTCTCTGCTGTGGCCCAGGAGTGCAGTGGAGGATGGCCCAAGTGCTTGGGCCATGTACTTGCATGGGAGACCAGGAGAAAGCACCTGGCTCCTGGCTTCGGATCAGTGCGGTGCGCCGGCCGCAGTGCACCAGCCGCAGCGGCCGTTGTGGGGTGAACCAACGGAAAAGGAAGACTTTACTCTCTATCTCTCTCTCACTGTCCACTCTGCCTGTCAAAAAAATAAAAAATGAAAAATAAAAAGATTTTTGGAATTTAAAAATTGTAATTTGGCAAAATACTTGTTTAAGGCTGCTTCAAATAACACACACACCTTTTATCTTTTTTTTAAATATTTATTTATTTGAAAGTCAGAGTTACACAGAGAGAAGAGAGACAGAGAGAAGGAGAGAGAGAGAAGTCTTCCATCCGATGGTTCACTCCCCAAATGGCCATAATGGCCGGAGCTGCGCCAATCTGAAGCTAAGAGCCAGGAGCTTCTTCTAGGTCTCCCACATGGGTGCAGGGGCCCAAGGACTTGGGCCATCTTCTACTGCTTTCCCAGGCCACAGCAGAGAGCTGGATTGGAAGTGAAGCAGCCGAGACTTGAACCAGCAGCCATGTGGATGCCAGGGCTTCAGGCCAGGGCGTTAACCCACTGTGCCACAGTGCCGGCCCCATATATTTTTTAAACTAGTGGTTTAGCTTACTATTTAATTGAACATTTATTTACCCCAAAACTTTTAAAAGCTAATACTTCAGTTAGGTTCCAATAGACTTCTGATCTTTTAAGGATAGTTTACCAATTTTTATAAATGTGAAGTTTGAACCATAGTTTTAATAAAACAGCTATTTTTATACTTGTTCCCTGTTTTTTTACAGAAACATTTCCCCGTAATTCTCTTTCTTCTGGGATTTGTAAACATTCTGTGGATCGTTCTAAACTTGGCTATTATTAATTTTTCTGAATGAATCTTGAGGAAAGTGTCCATACAGAATTGGGTTGGTGGGGTGTGGGGTGCAGGAGGAAATAATGATGAGAAAACACAATGAGGATACTGGTACTGTCCCCGAAGATAATATTTCTCGTTCTGTATATACTTGAATTTTAGTCACTTGGTTGTTTCTCTGCCTTACCACTGTAATTATAAAGTTCTCTGTCAGCTAGACGGAAATAAGAGACAGCACAGTGAGTCCTCAGCCATGTAAGGGCCATGGTTTGCATGAAGGACAGGGTAGAAGTACACCAGGGTACTGGCACAGTTGTTAGAGAACTCCACCTGGTTATCTCGGAGATGTATTCTTTGGAATGTTATTTTTCAATTAAAGCTACATAGAATGTTCTTTCACAAATCTGTGTACTTTGTTACATGCTCCTTAATTAGAGGTTTTGCATAAAATAGCAAAATTTAAGTTTTTTTTTTTTTTAATAATTTATTTGAAAGGTAGAGTTATGGAGAGAGAGACATCTCTTGCATTTGCTGGTTCACTCCACAAATGTCCACAGTGGCTGGGGCTGGGCCAGGCTGAAGCCAGAAGCCTGGAACTCTATTCAGATCTCCCACGTGGGTGCAGGGACCCAAGTACTTGGGCCATCTTCTGCTGTGCTTTCCTAAGTGCATTAACAGGGAGCTGGATTGGAAGTGGAGCAGCCAGGACTCAAACTGGCCCCCAAATGGGATACTGCTGTGCCACAAAGGTGGCTCCAAATTAAGTTGTTTATAGTACATTGACCTTTGCCTTTAGGCATAAGTAGGAAATTAGAGTTTGGCTCTTTGAAAAGTTCCTAATTTTGTGCAGAGACCTAAATGGATGTTCCAGTAATTTCTAGAAATTGGAAACCTAAATCTTACATAATAAATATGAAATTGAATTCCATAAAGTAAACGAATCAAGTTGAGGTTATTGGTATTAAGTTCTTATTTTCTTTCATAGTTGCTAAATCTTTGCAATTTTGGAAATGAGTGTTTGTGTTTTTTTCCCTATTTTGTGCTGTTTTGTAATTTGGGGGCTGGAAATTATTTTGTAGCACCCCTTTTTTTTTCTTTTTATTTTTTTGACAGGCAGAGTTAGAGAGAGAGACAGAGAGAAAGGTCTTCCTTCCGTTGGTTCACCGCTCCCAAATGGCCGCTACGGCCAGCGCGCTGCGCCAGTTCTGAAGCCAGGAGCCAGGTGCTTCATCCTGGTCTCCCATGCGGGTGTAGAGCCCAAGCACTTGGGCCATCCTCTACTGCCTTCCTGGGCCACAGCAGAGAGCTGGACTGGAAGAGGAGCAACCGGGACAGAATCCGGCGCCCTGACCGAGATTAGAACCCAGGGTACTGGCACTGCAGGTGGAGGATTAGCCAAGTGAGCCGCGGCCCCGCCCTGTAGCACCCTTTTCAATGTACTCATCTTGAAGATAGACCTCTTACTATTTAAGACTAGGGCTAGATTGGGAGAGGAGTTCAGGAAAATGAGCTTTTCTCTCTCTCTCTTTTTAAAATGATTTATTTATTTATTTGAAAGGAAGAGAGGAGAGAAAGGAGAGAGAGGTCTTCTGTCCGCTGGTTCACTCCCCAAATGGCCGCAACTGCTGGAGCTGCACTGATCTGAAGCCAGGAGCCAGGAGCTTCCTCCAGGTCTCCCACAGGGGTGCAGGGGCCCAAGGATTTGGGCCATCTTCTACTGCTTTCCCAGGCCATAGCAGAGAGCTGGATTGGAAATGGAGCATCTGGGACTTGAACCGGCACCCAAATGCTGGCACTGCTGGTAGTGGCTTTACAGGCTACACCACAATGCCGGCTTGAAAATGAGCTTTTCTTACTAAATGTATAAAGTTATTCTTTTCTCCCTTTGAAAGTTTTCTTAAATTATAATCCAATTCAAATAAGAATATGCTTATCAAAGTTAGGAACTTCTCAAAAATTTATTACATATTAATTTTAAAAAGGAAGTTAAGTATATATAAAATGGCATACTGAAATTACCTTAGGTTGTACTTGAATCTCCTTGCCAGTTGAGAGGTAGGTGAACTCCCTACTAACTGGGTGGAGAGAGGGAGGGGGGGGAGGGGTCTTTCACCCACTGGTTCATTTCCCAAATGGCCTCAATGGTTGGAACTGGGCCGATCCAAAGCCAGGAGCCAGGAGCTTCTTCTGGGTCTCCCACATGGGTGCAGGGATCCAAGCACTATTACTGATTTTCAGTATTCAAAAGATCCTCCCAACTCCCAAGAGTCAGGCCATAATTTCACTAGAAATTATTTGGTTTCTAGAAAGAGTACCTAGGGTATGTTCTGCCATTCACTAAATGATCCTGTATTTTAAGCAGTTTTAGATAACTAGAATTTATTTCAGCAGATGCTGGTGTACAGCACCTTTTCAAAAATATACCAAATATTTCAAGTCTTTGTCTTGAATTTTTCTACCCATTTCACATTCCTACAAAAATCTTAACCAAAACTTTAAAGAGGGAAGGACAGAGAGAGAGAGGGAGGGAGGGAGGGTGGGTGAGGGTTAGTTATGTGGACAGAGGACACTGATAGCAAGTAATGGGACAGAGTGTGCTGCAGAGAATGGCATTCCAGTTTTGCAAGTACATTCGGGGGCCTGCACTGAGGTGTAGTGGGGCCGCCTGCAGTGCCAGCATCTCATATGGGTGCTGGTTTGAGTCCCAGCTGTGCCACTTACAATCCAGTTCCCTGCCAACTCGCCTGGAAAGCAGTGGAGGATGGCCCAAGTGCTTGGATCCCTGCACCCATGTGGGAGACCCAGAAGAAGCTCCTGGCTCCTGGCTCCTGGCTCCTGGCTTCGGATCGGCCCAATTCCAACCGTTGAGGCCATTTGGGAAATGAACCAGTGGGTGAAAGACCCCTCCCTCCCTCCCTCTCTCACTTTCCCTCTCCCACTCCTTCTCCCTCTTCCTTCCTCCCTCTCTCTCTCTCTCTCTCTCTCTCTCTCTCTCTCTTTTTCTGTCTCTGTAACTCTGCCTTTCAAACAAACAAATTTTTAAAATAAATTTAATTTCAGATTTCTCAGTTGTATTTTAAGGAGTGAATATGGCAGTCGTAGTGCGGGACCCAGGCTCATGGCTTTCACTGTTGGTTGAGCATTTCACTATAAGGGTCTGGAATGTGGATCTGGCTTTGCCACTCTTTTGAATTCTTTTCTCCCTCTTATTACATTGACCAGGAGCTTTATAAATAATTGTTAGTATTTTTACTGTCCTCATAAAGTTAATTATTGGTTTCTTTGAAAAGTGTTTTTAAAGATAGATACACTACATTCAAGTTTGTTCTTTATTTACTTATTTTTAAAGATTTGTTTATTTACTTGAAAGGCAGAAGTACAGAGAAAGAGAGAGTAAGAGATCTTCCATCTGCTGTATCACTCCCCGAATGGCCACACAGTCAAGGCTGAGCCAGGCTACAGCCAGGAGCTTCTTCTGTGTCTGTCATGTGGGTGCAGGGGCTCAAGGACTTGGGCCATCCTCCACCATATTCCCAGGCACATTAGCAGGGAGCTGGATCAAAGTGGAGCAGTGGAGACTTGAACCAGCATCCGTGCGGGATGCCAGCCCTGTAGATGGAGGTTTCATCTCCTAGCCACAACACTGAGCCTCAGTTTTGATTCCTAAAAATATTTTAACTAACTCAAACGTTTTCAGTTTTACAACAGAAATACAGCATTTATTTAATAGAAAGATTCTGTTCAAGCAGTGGAGAAATTCCTTTCTACTATTAAGATAGCAGTCCCTGTAAGATGAGGAATCCTGGGTTCTTGCAAATATTTGACAGCTTAAACTTTGTTTTGGAGATACAGACTGGAGATATTGGCAAATTGCATTATCAAGTTTGTTGAAAAAACATTGACCTAAAAGTCAGTTCTACTTTTATTTTGCTACTTTGAACCCAAAACCACGAGTTTAGAAGCTAAAAATGAAACGGAATAGTCCTTAGATTGGCTTTTATATGAAGGTTAATTTTCTACTAGTTCAGTTATTATTTCTTGGTGTTTGTTTTTAACCACAGAGAGGTAAGAAGAAAATAATAAAATGAGCTGTCAACTCCAATTAGAGCTCCTGTGGTCTTTTTTTTTTTTTTTAATAGTTGTATATTTGTAAGGTTAGAAAGCATAAACAAGTAAACGTCAGAGGATGTAAATTCTGTCATCTTGAAAAATAACCACCATAAACAGTTTCTTATGATTCTTTTCGTGAGTAAGAAAAGAAATATTCCCAAATGTTTTTAAACCATAACGTTTGGGGCCAGTGCCATGGCTCACTTGGTTAATCCTCCGCCTACAGCGCCAGCATCCCATATGGGCGCCGGGTTCTAGTCCCAGTTGCTCCTCTTCCAGTCCCGCTCTCTGCTGTGGCCCAGGAGGGCAGTGGAGGATGGCCCAAATGATTGGGCCCCTGCACCCACATGGGAGACCAGGAGGAAGCACCTGGCTCCTGGCTTTGGGTCGGCGCAGCGCGCTGGCTGTAGCCACCATTTGGGGGGGGTGAACCAACGGAAAAAAGACCTTTCTCTCTGTCTCTCTCTCTCTCACTAACTCTGTCTAATAATAATAAAAAAAAAACTAATGTCTTACAAACACAGGTTTGTACATTGCTTTTAAAATTTAATATATCTCAAAGGTGTTCCTCTCATTTTTTAAAAAGTAGCTATGTGGTGTTGCATTGGCCCAGTTTCATTAGTTCTCTATGAATACTTTGGTTGTTAGGAGTTTTTTGCTGTTCAGTTGAATGGTGTTCTTTTTTACATTATTAGAGTACTTAAAAAAATGTATGGAAAGTGGAATTACCAGACAAGGTTGTGGGGTTGGTGTGGGAGCACAGCGGGTTGAGTCGCTGCGTATGACGCCAGCCTTCAAATCCAAGCTGCTCTGCTTCCTGTTCATGTCCCTGCTCGTGACCTGGGAAGGCAGAGGAAGATGGTCCCAGTGCTTATGCTTCTGCCACCCAAGATGGAGCTCCTGGCTTCAGCCTGGCCCAGCCTTGGCCACTGTGGCCCTTTGGGGAGCAAACCATCAGATTGCAGATTTCTTTCTCATTCCATCTCCCCCTGTCACTCTGCCTTTCAAATACATAAATCTTTAAAGTTTGTTCCAGTGCAAACATTTTGAAAGGCACACGTGGGCATACTATAGATGAGTCTTTGAGTGTATCTGTGGACTCTTAGCAATGAAATAATGCAAAGCGTATGTTCATTGAAAAATGTTGTTGGGCATTGTTTTCTCTGCCTACCCTAAATGCGGTTGATAGCCTGCTTCTACACATTGTTGCCCAACTGGCAAGTAGCTGTATGTCTCGATCTGTTTCGTTCCGGTGGGGAAAATGGCCTTTCTATATGTGGAAGTGAAGCTGAGAGCCGTTTTATAATCCTGTTGTTCTTCTGTTTTTTTTTTTTTTTTTTCCTTGTCTCAATGAACTCTATGTTTACATCCTCTGCCTCTGTCTCAGTGTTTTTCCTTATTGACTTTTGTTCTGTGAAGGAGAAAAAGGAAATTATCCTTACATGCCTTATGTTAGAGATATTTTTCTCATCTGTTACTGCTTTTCCTATTTATTTATGGGACCTTGCTAAATTTCTAATTTTTATGTAAGAATTTCTGTGAAACTTGACCTGCCAGTGAGACTCTGTCTACTGCAGTAAAACTGCGGAGTCGATCTATTTAGATTTACCTGTAACTTGTAATGGAAGTTTATCTTGCAGTCAAAGATAATCATTGCATGTGTATGGTGTTATCACTCAGCACAGTTTCTGTTCTGTGTCTAGATCAAGCTTCTGAAGTCCAGGTGACCATGATGCTCACCGAAAGCTGCAAGCTGCGAGGTCTCCACCACAGGTGAGAGGAGGGGCCGCCAGCCTGTGAGGCACCCAGCCCTCCACGCTGCCTTCTCCCTGCGCGAACTGGCCGCGAGTTACCAACTGAACGCTTTTTGCAATAGCTGCATTTTTTTCTGAATATAAAAGTCAAGTACATGCTCATTGCACATTTAGAAGCACAGTAAAGTCTAAAGAATATAGTATGTAAGCCCACATCTGGGTAATTATAGCTAAGTTTTCCAGAGATAGTTCATACATATTTATATGCATATTTCCCTTTTTTATTAAAAGTAGTCTGATGCACTTATGCTAAAAATATTTATTATGAAATTTTTGAACATACAGCAGCAAAGACAAAAATAATAAACACCAATAATAAATGCCAGCAATAGTTAACATTTGGTCATAGTGGCTTTGTGTGTGTGTGTGTGTGTATGTGTTTATCTCTTTCTATGTGTGTAGCTCTATATAGTCTAGATATAGGTATTTGTGTGAAAATATTTTGTAGTAAGTTAGATATCTCAGCACTTCTAGTGAATTTCTAGCATGTATTTCTAAAAAAAGACATTTTCTGATGTAATCAGCATGATTCAGAATATAATTGCTATCTTTAACAAGTTTAACATGCTTCTTAACTTGATAAACCAAATTACATGATTTTTCATGTCTATAACTATAAATATTCCCATTTTAAAAGGCTATGTAGTAGTTCATTGAATAGATGTATTACAGTTTATTTGACCAGTCCCTTATATATGAACATTAGGTTTTAGTGTGGTTAAAAATTTAGTATGATTTAAAAAATACTGTGATGTTAGGTGAAAGCTTCTTTATATATATCTAAAATATAATATTACACACATACTTATGTCAATCCTGTTCACAGAGCCATAATTAAAACTACCTTCTGAGCCGGAAGGAACTAAAATACAACATCCTAATATGCAGATGCATTAATAGAGGCAAAGGTTGTTTTTTTTTTTTTTTTTTTTTATCAGAACTATGTAGTCAACCTAATTTGTATGCCTACTAAGAATTTGGCCACATATGTTTACAGAATGTAACTGTAATTATCTCTGTTGAAAGATGTTTATGAACTTTCTAAAATAATAAAAATTAATGCATACAAAAGACATGTATTGTAATTTCTATGAACTTGGGCAGTTACTTCAGCTCTGCCAAAATATAAGATGACTATACTGAGCTTTACTTTTGAGTTTTCCTTCATATTCAAAGGCATTTGAGGGCCTAAAAAGCTGGCAGCCTACAATAAGATCTATAAAATGGAAATGAAAGTGAACCTAAATTTTTTTACATTGTTGTGGAAAAGAAAACAAATAAACCAACAGTAAGAAGATAAGTATTTTTCCCTTGATTGACTTTAAACAACCTTTAACTTCTGGGTAACCAAAGGTAGAGGGAACAATAAAAGTTGATAATTCTCAGGACGGGTGACATGGTGCAGGGGGTTGGGCCGCTGTCTGCAGCACTGGCATCCAGTACAAGTGCCAGTTCAAGTCCTGGATGCACCACTTCTGATTCAGCTCCCTGCTAATGCACCTGGGAAAGCATTGAAAGATGGCCCACATGCTTGGGCCCCTGCACCCAGGTGGGAGTTCTGGATGGAGTTCCAGGCTCCTGCCTTCAGCCTGACCCAGTCCTGGCCGTTGGTCACCATTTGGGGAGTGAATCACCAGATGGAAGGTCTCTGTTTTTCTGCCTCTCCCTCTCTCCTTGTAACTCTGCCTTTCAAATATTTTTTTTTAAGTTGATAATTCTCAGTAGCAGAAGGGAAAGAAACACAGTTGTTTATTGAGGGAGAAGAAAAATTTTCCTGCTTTCAAATTCTGAGGCAGATTTCTTATCATATAATCCATTAATAAAATATCAAATAATCCTATTTTTTCTTTGAAAATAAGAAGGCAGGGGCCGGCGCTGTGGCTCACTTGGTTAATCCTCCACCTGCGGCGCCGGCATCCCATATAGGTGCTGGGTTCTAGTCCTGGTTGCTCCTCTTCCAGTCCAGCTCTCTGCTGTGGCCCGGGAAGGCAGTGGAGGATGGTCCAAGTGCTTGGGCCCTGTATCTGCATGGGAGACCAGGAGAAGCACCTGGCTCCTGGCTGTGGATCGGCGCAGCGCCGGCCGTGGCAACCATTTGGGGGGTGAACCAACGCAAGGTTTCTCTCTGTCTCTCTCACTGTCTGACTCTGTCAAATAAAGAATAAAAAATAAAATAAGAAGGCAGAGAGCTTTGGAAATAAGTGAATGCACTATATTGAGGGACAGTGACAGGGTCCCTTTGGAGGGTGAACTTATGTGGTTCAAAACGTTGCCTTCCATTGGCCTGATTCACTGCAAGTGAACTCATCCTTTCAGAGGAATGGATGGACAACTCAGCCTTCAGATTTTATTTTCTAAAAAGCACATTTTTTTTTTTTTTTAATTTTTGACAGGCAGAGTGGACAGTGAGAGAGAGAGAGACAGAGAGAAAGGTCTTCCTTTTGCCGTTGGTTCACCCTCCAATGGCCGCCGCGGTAGCGCGCTGCGGCCGGCGCACCGCACTGTTCCGATGGCAGGAGCCAGGTGCTTATCCTGGTCTCCCATGGGGTGCAGAGCCCAAACACTTGGGCTATCCTCCACTGCACTCCCTGGCCACAGCAGAGAGCTGGCCTGGAGGAGGGGCAACCGTGACAGGATCAGTGCCCCGACCGGGACTAGAACCCGGTGTGCCGGCGCCGCAAGGCGGAGGATTAGCCTGTTGAGCCACGGCGCCGGCTAAAAAGCACATTTTTATTAAACTAGACTTTCCGTTTTCATTTTATTTGAATGGCAGAGAGACGGGGACAGAGATCTTCTGTGCTCCAGTTCATTCCCCAAAGGCCTGCGACAGACGGGGCTGGGCCAGGTCAAAGGCAGAAGCTCGTAACTCAGTCTGGGTCTCCCACGAGGGTAGCAGGGACCTAAGTTTGAGCCATCACCTCCTACCTTCCAGGGCACACATTAGCAGAAAGCTGGAGTGGAAATGGAGAAGTTGGGATTTGAAG
The DNA here is from genome assembly GCF_033115175.1 of Lepus europaeus. Classification (NCBI taxonomy): domain Eukaryota; kingdom Metazoa; phylum Chordata; class Mammalia; order Lagomorpha; family Leporidae; genus Lepus; species Lepus europaeus. The sequence goes on from NC_084828.1 coordinate 147,549,656, forward strand.
TGAGCACTCCAAAAGGGGATGCAGACGTCTCAAGAGCAACTTAACTGCTGTGCCAAACGTTCCACCCCTCTACTAGGCATTTGACAAGAACTGGGAAACAAGGAATTGGAAATATCTTTTTTGGCAGTGTTGAGAGTGCTTGATGTTCTGTTAGCTGACTCTGGGGAGAAGATCCAAAGTGTGTAACACTAGTATATGATGCTGACCTAGACCTTAGGCACCTAGCCAGCATTCCTACCTACACTACAGCGTGCAAGTGTGTGGCAGAGTTAAATGTGCACAAAGCCAGGCTTTTCCCCGAGCACAGCTTTGTGTATTCTGCTGCCCTAGAGACACCTTGGCTGACAAACGTTCACTCCAGCCCTGTGCCGAATTTTCTGATGCAGGCATTCTGTAGGCCTATCGGGATGAGTCAGTCCCAGTGTCCCCTCAGGGAACAGGTGGAATGACTACTGAGTTGCAGTGATTGGATGCTAGGCATTCAGGGGTTAAATGTCTAAAGGCAGGGTATAGCTTCGTTATGGCTGCTGGTACCAGGATTCCTACTTAGGGCCCAACAAAACGCATTGTCAGTGTGTGGAAAGTGTATTGTTCCTCCATTCACTTAGCAGTTCATCTCTTTTTTTAAAAAGATTTATTATTTGAAAAACAGAGTTACACAGAGAGGAGGAGGGAGGGGGACACACACACACACACACATACACAAACATACACACACACACAATGAGAGAGAAAGAGAAATACCTTCTATCCACTGTTTCGCTCCCCAAGTGGCCACATCAGCCAGAGCTGGGCCAGACCGAAATCAGGAACCTGGAATCCATACAGGTCTTCTACCTACCTGGGTGGCAGAGGCAGAAGCACTTGGGTCATCTTCTGCTGCTTTCCCAGGCGCTTTGGCAGGGAGCTGGATCAGAAGTTGAACAGACAGGCCTCAAAATAGCATTCATATGGGCTACTGGCTTTTGCAGGTGGCAGCTTAACCCTCTGTGCCACAATGACAGTCCATTTGGTCTTTTGTTTTTTAACAAGAAGACAAGTTTATGTGTTTCAAATCAAGGGTAAAAATGTATAGGACCCAAAAGGATCTAGCTAGTAGATTTATCAGACATAGATTTTTTTTTTTTAAATATGGAACGCTTCACGAATTTGCGTGTCATCCTTGCGCAGGGGCCATGCTAATCTTTTCTGTATCGTTCCAATTTTAGTATATGTGCTGCCGAAGCGAGCACAGACATAGATTTTTTTAAAAAGATTTATTTATTTGAAAGAGTTTCAGAGAGAGAAAGAGAACCAGAGAGAGAGAGAGAGAGATGTCTTCCATCCTCTGGTTCACTCCCTAGTGGCCGCAATAGCCAGAGTTGGGCCGATCCAGAGCCAGGAGCTTCTTCTGGGTCTCCCATGTGGGTGCAGGAACCCAAGCACTTGGGCCATCTTCTACTGCTTTCCCAGGCCACAGCAGAGAGCTGGGTCGGAAGTGGAGCAGCTGGGACTTGAACCGGTGCCCATATGTGATGCCAGCACTGCAGGCAGGGACTTTAACCCACTGGGCCACAGTGCTGGCCCCCAGACATAGATTTAAAAATAACAATTATAATGTGTTAAAGGAAGAAAGAGAACTTTAGCAAAGCACTGACTGGAAACAATAATAAATAAATGGAAATTCCAGAACTGAAAAATGAAACAACAGAAATTAAAAACTTATTACATAGGTTCAGCAGGTTGACCAGGTTGTTTAAACAGAACCAACAAAAGAGTGCCTTCCATTTGAAGAATTATATTTTTTTTTTTACACAGGCAGAGTGGATAGTGAGAGAGAGAGACAGAGAGAAAGGTCTTCCTTTTTGCCGTTGGTTCACCCTCTAATGGCCACTGCAGCCAGCGCATCTCGCTGATCCGAAGCCAAGAGCCAGGTGCTTCTCCTGGTCTCCCACACGGGTGCAGGGCCCAAGCACTTGGGCCATCCTCCACTGCCTTCCCGGGCCACAGCAGAGAGCTGGCCTGGAAGAGGGGCAACCGGGATAGAATCCGGTGCCCCAACTGGGACTAGAACCCGGTGTGCTGGCGCCGCAAGGCGGAGGATTAGCCTGTTAAGCCACGGCGCCGGCTCTTGAAGAATTAATAATTGGAGGCTGAGCCTCTGCCTGCTGTGCTGGCATCTCATATGGTTCATGTCCCAGCTGCTCCTCTTCCAATCCAGCTTTCTGCTTGTGACCTGGGAAAGCAGTGGAAAATGGGCCCCTGCACTCATGTGGAAGGCCCGGAAGAAGCTCCTGGCTCCTGGCTTTAGATTGGCTCAGGTCTGGCCATTGCAGCCAATTGAGGAGTGAAGCAGCATTCTTCAGAGAGTGAAGACCTCTCTGTTTCTCCCTCTCTCTGTCTGTAACTCTACCTCTCAAATAAATAAAATAGACTATATTATTTAAAAAATTAATAATTGAGCTATATTAGAGTTAAGACTTTTGGAGCAGACACTGTGGCGTAGTGGGATAAGCCGTTGCCTGCAGTGCCAGCATCCCATATGGGTGCCAGTTCCTGGCCCAGCTGCTCCACTTCTGACCCTGCTCTCTGCTATGGCCTGGGAAAGCAGTAGAAGATGGCCCAAGTTCTTGGGCCCCTGTACTGCCATGGGAGACCCAGAAGAGACTCCTGGCTCCTGGCTTCAGATTGGTGCAGCTCCGGCTGTTATGGCCAACTGGGGAGTGAACCAGGGGATAGAAAATCTTTCTCTGTCTGCCTCTCCTCCTCTCTCTGTGTAACTCTGATTTTCAAATAAATAAATAAGGCTTTTAAAAAATAAAGTTAAGACTTTTAATTTAAAGATATATCATGATTAAAAAACAGGCTCAACACCATCCATGTACCTAGGACATATATTCAGATTACATAAAGAGCTCCTATAAGTCAAAAAGAAAAAGATAACCCAATAGAGAAAGGACAAAACACTTCACTGGCTCTGCACAGAAGAGGATATCCAAATGACTAATAAACATTAATGGCAAGTTAGAAAATATAGCTGGCCAAGAACTTTTGGCTTAATGAAAAATTTTCCTCCTTATTTCCTCTGAAACAAGTTCAAACCAATAAAAATGATTTTATTAGCGTATTGCTTTTAAACTATGTTAGTTAGCATAGTAATTGTACATATTTATGGGATACAATGTGATATTTCAACAGGAGGATGCAGGATGTACTGATCAAATCAGCAGTTAGTGTGTCATTCATTCCTTTATGTTTGGGGCCTTCGAGCTCCTCTCTGGTTTCTTCATCAAGTGTGTAGTAGGTCATTGTGAACTCTAGCCGTCCTGTGCTGGGAACACTAGAACTTGTTAGTTCTGTGTACATGTACTTTAGCACTCATTATCTCCCCCCACCCTTCCTAACCTCCAGTTTACATCAAGTGTCTTGTGTAGCTTCTCAGAGAGAACGTGCAGTGTGCAGTATGTTCTTTCTGTGTCTGGCTCATTTCACTTAGCATGATGTTCTCCAGTTGCATTCATTTTGCTGCAGAGGATAGAATTTCATCCCATTGTGCATATCCACCATTGCCTTTGTCCATTCATCCACTGATGGACACCTAGGCTGACTCCACACCTGGGCTGTGGTGCTGCAGTGAATGTGGGAGTGCGCTGTCTCTTTCATATGCTGAGTTCCTTTCCTTTGGATTTATAGCTGACGTGGGATAGCCTGGTCGTATGGAAGATGCGTTTTTGTTTAGAAACCTCCACACTGCTTCTGCACAGTGGTTGCACTAATTTGCATTCCCGCAAGCAGAGTGTAAGGGTTGCATTTTCTCCCCCTCCTTGCCAGCATTGTTTGTTGCTGCTGTTTTGGTCCTTTTGATGGTGGCCATTCTAACTGGGATGAGAGATACCTCACTGTGCGCTCAGCACGACTGCGATTAGAGGCAGTTGTTGTGTTGAGTCCCAGAGAATCCACTCTTCTGTGCCTCTGCCCAACAGCGCCTTGTCTGCAGACCCAGACCTTCCTCTTTATCCTCCTTTCCTCTATAAGCTGGCATAAAGAAGAGCAGCCATCTGCACTATGAAACACTGTGATGAAATAAATACCTGTATGCCAGAAAAATGAAAATAAGATTGTCTCCCACATGCTTGGCTTTATTCTGCACTGACCATAGCAAGCTTTTCAGGTTGGTGGGGTCCTGATGTTACAAGTATGGAAGCTAAGGCCAAGAGATTGGTCGCACAGTAAGGGATAACTGTGGGACTCAGAAATCTGTCCTAAACTCCATGTGAGCAACTAAGGACGTCTTGGCGTTTGTGGCAGTTTTAACCTCTTTGAAGACTTTGTGATGACCATATTCTTGTTCACAGTCTGGATTGGCCTTTTTTTTTTTTTTTGACAGGCAGAGTGGACAGTGAGAGAGAGAGAGACAGAGAGAAAGGTCTTCCTTTTGCCATTGGTTCACCCTCCAATGGCCGCCGCAGTAGTGCGCCGTGGCCGGCGCACTGCGCTGATCCGATGGCAGGAGCCAGGTGCTTCTCCTGGTCTCCCATGGGGTGCAGGGCCCAAGCACTTGGGCCATCCTCCACTGCACTCCCTGGCCACAGCAGAGAGCTGGCCTGGAAGAGGGGCAACCGGGACAGGATCAGTGCCCCGACTGGGACTAGAACCCGGTGTGCCGGCACCGCAAGGCGGAGGATTAGCCTAGTGAGCCGCGGCGCCGGCCCGGATTGGCCTTTTGAAAAAATATGAGATGAGGGCCAGCATTGTGATGCGATGGGTTAAGCCACTGCTTGCAATACTGGCATCCCATATCTGAGTGCTGGTTTGAGTCTTAACTGCTCCACTTCCAATCCAGCTCCCTGCTGATGTGCTTGGTAAGGCAGCGAGAGATAGCCCAAGTGCTTGGGCCCCTGTCACCCTTGTAGGAGACCCAGATGGAGTTCTGGGCTCCTGACTCTGGCCTGGCCCAGCCCTGGCCATGACAGCCATTTGAGGAGTGAACCAGCAGATGGAAGATCTCTCTTTCTCTGTCACTCCCTTTCTCTCTGTTACTTTGCCTTTCAAATAAATAAAATAAATCTTCAAAAGGGTAAAATAAAGAAAGCTCGATGATGGGATAGGTGGGATATTGTTAAAATACACTCATAGTCGAGTCCTTTTTCAGGTGTCTCTGTCCTTTGGAGTGACAATTTAGTGTGCCTGGACGGTCTCCAAAGGCACAGCCCACAGGAAACAACTTGCCCAACCACAAAGTACACATAGAGTAAAGGTTTAAGTCTGGCTTAAAATAGCATTTATAAATTCACATTTTTAATGGTAATCATGTCTGCTTTTAAGTGTATTTGGGATTTTGTTTTAAGTTATCTTTATGGTGGTTATTAAAAGTAAGCCCCTGAGATTTTAGATTGCACTTATCTTTCTCCCATTTTCTTATTATTTTACAGAAATCTTCTTCCTATTACTCATGTGTGTATAGAAGAAGGAGAAAAGCCCATGGTGATATTGCCTTACATGAATTGGGGGAACCTTAAATTGTTTTTAAGACAGTGCAAATTAGTAGAGGCCAATAATCCACAGGTAAGAAAAATTTGCCCAAATACCAGTTATTTACTGGAGATGTTTGCTAATATCTTTGACAGATGTTAGCATTCTTACATATAAACTGTTCAGAGAGCTATAAAGAAGAAATTCAAAGTGAACCAGAAGGTACATGTATAACCTGTTGATTTAGAGGAAAATGAAGATGGTTTATGATTCTTGTCCTGAGGGTTGCACCCTGCTGATGCTAAAGCTTTCCCTTGTATTATAGTACTTCAAGAAGTTTATAGAAAAGTGGAATTAAACAATTTAACATTTTATTTTGGGGGAATGAAATGGGCAGAGTGGATATTGCCTGCCTCCCATACTGGAGTGCCTAAGTTCCAGTCCTGGCTACACTCCCAATTCCAGCTTCCTGCTGTTGTGTACCCTGGGAGGTAGCAGGTGATAACTCAAGTGTTTGGGTCCCTGCCATCTGTGGGGGAGACTTGGACTGGGTTTCTGGCTCCTGGCTTTGGCCTGGCCCAGTCTGGTAGTGCCAGCAGTTTGTGAACCAGCAGATGAGAGATCTCTATCTCTTTGCACACCCTCTCTCTGCTTTTCAGAAAAGAAAAAAAAATTATTTTTGTGCAAGAAATATTTGAAATCCATGCATAGTTTTTTCATAATGCACATGTTCCATGAAGTTTTTGAAGACTTTTTGTATCTTTGTAGTCAATTCAAATCCTCTGTGACACAATCTCAGTGATTTTCTGGAGAACTCTTCCAAGTTGTCCTAGATTGCCATCTGGAATGAAAACAGACTTTACAGAGCCATTTGGTCCGTATTGTCCCAACAGCTGGTGGTAGCTGGTCTCTAGACGGTGGGGGGAGATTGAGGACGTTCTCACTAGGCTTGGCTGTAAGATGTCCATCACCTCGGGTGTCATTGCGCCTGAAGCCATTGCTGTGAAGCATTTGGTCATGGTAGTGATGCGGGCCAGCAGTTGCTTCGCTGTTTGCTGTATCTCGCAGCCTCACTAAGTTGGCTTTTGTGTTTATAATAGTGTATTTATTACAGTTGGTAGGAGAAAGTGAATACAAAGGTTATATTAAGCATTTGGCTTAATACATGTGGTTTGCTTTATAAATTGACAGGATGAAAGCCAATGGTTCTGTGTGATGGCCCAACAGCATCACCTGGGGCAGAATGGTTATTCCTTACCCCACAACACTGGCATTCATGTAGTCTAGCCTGTGTTGTTAGTTTGAAATAGTCTCCAGAGGGGATAATCTAATAAAAATTGTTTAAAAGAGAAGAATGGTTATTGAGTAATAAGCATTTGAAAAATTACCTTGAGAATTCAGCATTCATTGAATAGAGAGATATTCACTGAGCAGCTGTTATAGGTCCTGGTGTTGGGGAGATACAGCTGACGGGTGGGACAGTCAAGTGAATTTAGTTGACATTTATAAAATAAGGGCTATCATTGGTGAAAGTACAGAAGAGGGAACTGTGGGAACTTGCTCTTGGTCAGGAGACAACTTCTGAAGCCCAGTGAATGGGTGTGAAGAAGTACTTGGAGTAGGATTGTGGGATCCATCCTCCAACCTTGTCATTTTCTGTTACCCAGGCCATTTCTCAGCAAGACCTGGTGCACATGGCTATTCAGATTGCCTGTGGAATGAGCTACCTGGCCAGAAGGGAAGTCATCCACAAAGACCTGGCTGCTAGGAACTGTGTGTAAGTGCCGCGAGTGTGTCAGTGTCACTTAGAGTACAGGGCTCTTCAGATTTGGTGCTGTCTCTGGGAGTCACAGTGAAACGTAGGTGTAGTTAAGCCTTAAGGCAATCTGCTTGTTCATGCCCTGAGTGCAGTGATGCTCGTGTGTGGACTTTTCAGGATTGATGACACACTTCAGGTGAAGATCACCGACAACGCCCTCTCCAGAGACTTGTTCCCCATGGACTACCACTGTCTGGGGGACAACGAAAACAGGCCGGTTCGGTGGATGGCTCTTGAAAGTCTGGTTAATAATGAGTTCTCCAGTGCCAGTGACGTGGTAAGTGCTGCATGGAACAGGGTGGAGAAGTAGCCTTCGGTTTTAAAATTCGTACGCTTTGTTTTCTCTTCACGCTAGTAACTCCCCTGAAGTGCGTCACGCAGAAGGTAAGTGTAGTGGAGACGCGCCGGTGCTGTGAGTCATCTCACTCGACCCTCAGCACAGCCTTAGGCAGGGCACTGTGACGCCAGCACTGGTGTCCCGGTTTTGAAAGTGAGGGTGTCGAGGCTCAGAGAGATTGCAGACACCGATTCTTTTTCTTATTTAAGTCTCACAGTGACCAAGTGGTTGCCAGATAACGGAATTGTGTTTTCTTTTTCCTCAAATGGTCTCTCCCAAGTATGGTGGCCTATGTGATAGTTAAGTTCCCACGTGTCCCTCTCCTGTGTTTGTCGGTTCCTGGGTAGTTCTGCCACTCAACCGGATCATACAGTTGGAGCCTTTAAACTTAGTGATGTGTAATTTCAGAAGCAGCATCTACTTGTGGGTATTTTACAGCTGTTTTGAATGTCTGCCACTTGACCTTTTAGTCTGATTTGGCAGATTAAGCTTGATTTAATGTACTCCTCTGTCTCTCGCCTGCTACATTTTATTGTTATAGCTGGAGCGTTAGAGATTTAGCTTCTGTATGTGAGGCTCCCCTGTGTGGTCACTCGGTGGTGATCTGTGCAGCATGTGAACACGTAACGGAGTTGTCGGCTTCAGTTCCTACTGTAAGAATTGAGCTTACTGTGTCATTATATCTCGTCTAAATATAGTTAACATAATTTAGGGTTATCTTTTTCTTTGAAGTCTGTGTGCATTAAGGATTACTTTTTAAATAGGGTGTTACTGTACACTAATTAATTAATTACACTAATTAGCCTCCAACTCTTTCCCTCAGTGTATTCAGTTCCCATGGCTGCTGCAGCAGATTTTTACAGCCTTGGTGGCTAAAGCTGAAGTCAGACATGTATTCTCGCACAGTTCCATTCTGGAGGCCACGTGTGTGGGATCAGGCTTGGCTGGGCCCTGCTGCCTCCAGAGGCCCTTGGAGAGAAAGCATCCTTTGCCGCGCTCAGCTTCTGACTCGGTGGCACTCCTTAGCTGGTGGTTACATCTCTTTCTCTTTTGTGCTCATACCACGTTTTCTTTCATGTATATCTGTGTTTTCAAAACTCTGCTTGCCCCTTTCTTACCAGCATACATGTAATTGCATTTAGAACCCACCTAAATAGTCCAGAACAAGCTCCTCTCTGTGCCCTTAGCTTCGTCACGCCTTTTGCCATGGAAGAGAGTATTTTCAGGTTTCAGGGATTAGGGCATGGACATATTTTTGGGCTTACCATTCAGCTAATTAATGGGAATTATGTAAGATTTCCTTATTGGAAAACATGATATTCTAATTTATAAGTCTTGAAATGTGGATAATTTAATAAAGGATAAAGACCCTCTCATTAATTATAATCTATTCATGAATTTATTTTCCTTTTTTAGACACTAGGTGCTGCTTGATATAGTGCTCTGTTTCTAAGATTTTGTTATTGGAAAGGCAGAGTGACAGAGAGAAAGGGAGAGACAGAGAGATTCCCCAGCTATTGTTCACTCTTGAAATGATTGCAGCAGCCAGGACTGGGTCAGGCCGAAGCTTTATAGGTCTCCCATTCAGGTGGCAGGGGCCCAAGGACTTGGGCCATCATCCACTGCCCTTCCAGGCACATTAGCAGGAAGCTGGATCAGAAGCAGAGCAGCCAGGACTCAAACTGGCACTCCAGTGTGGGATGCCGGTGTTACAAGTGGCACCTTACCCTGCTACACCACAAAGCCAGCCTCAATGTTCTGTTCTTTTTACATACTTATGTCTTGATAAAATATGTTCACTTGGTGTGAATGAACAATTTACTTACATAGGTTTTTTTTTTTTTTTCCCTTTCTGGCCTCTAAAATCAGGTCTTTTATTGTGTACATCTTCAAAAATACTTTGTTTTAACTTAAAATAAACTACATTCTTGTGGGAGAAAGCCTCACCCTTGAGATGGGAGAATAATACACGTGATTATGAGGAGGCAGGTTGTCCACTTCAGAGCAACCATACAGGTGACGCTGGGCAGAAACCGGCTTCTCCCAGCCGGAGGGGCACAGGGCCTGTCAGGCTATGGGCTTGTGGGGTAAGGAAGATATACCCAGGCTCTTGAGTTTGAATTCTGAAAGTATTTTTTTTTTCTTCTTCTTGCTTATAAGCATTTCTGGCATTCTTTTAGCTGACACAAGAAATTATACTTATGGGGGACTGTGTGATGGTTCAGCACATTTGTACTTATCTGTCTCCTTGAACGTTTGATCAAAGTATGTTTAGTTAAAGATTGCTTTATAACATATGGATTGAAGTTGAGGGGTTGAAAACTACATTTAGTATTCCGTGTACTTTGAGGTATAAATGTAACATCCAACAAAATGGCATTGCTTTCTTGGAGGGAACATTTTCTTTCTCCTTTTCTTTTTTTAAAAAAGAGTTATTTTATTTATTTGAAAGACAGAGTTAAAGTGAGAGAGAAAGAAATCTTCCATGTTTTGGTTCACTCCCCAAATGGCTGCAACTGCCAGGGGTGGAGTAGACTGAAGCCAGGAGCTTCTTCTGGGTCTTCCCCAGGGATGCAGGGGCCCAAGGACTTGAGCCATATTCCAGTGCTTTCCCAGGCACATTAGCAGGGAGCTGGGTCGAAAGAAGAGCAGCTAGGACTCGAGCCAGCACACACACTGGATGCCAGCATTGCAGGTGGTGGCTATACACAGCACCGGACCCTTTTTCTCTCCTTTAAAAGCCCCTTAATATTTTTGTATTTCTTTGTAGTTAAGAATTCTACATGATTTGTTTCTATCTTAAAAATAATAAATTGCGTCTCTGGATTGTTTTCATAGTTTTTACTGGAAGGATTCAATATTTCATTATGTCAAATTCTTGTAATGTTAATGTTATCTTTTAACTATTGAGCTTAGGAAATATGCACAACTAGATTTGACTAGTTATAAATGTCTTTCTAATACTGTTCCAAGATATGACGTCATCATAGACGTTCTTAAGAATGTCTGGATATTGTTTTTATTCTGTTTTCATCAGATGTGTGCACCACCATAGATTTCTTAATGTGACTTTCTTTTCCATTATTTGAAAATAAATGTCTTGATTTATATCTTCTTTGAATATTACAGTAGCTAGCAGAATTCTACTATTAAGAAACAAATTTCTATAAAAGATTAAATGCAATCAGGATTGCACAGTTAGGAGTTTCTTGTCGGTTTTCTTGTCTTTAAGTGTTACGTTGTATTTAAAGAGCATTTACTTGGGAAAAACAAGTCAAGGAAATGACTTCCATGCTGATCTCATCAGAGTGGCTGTGGCAATGAGGAGACCCTGTAAAGGCGCTTGAACAGTTTTTAGGGCATAGGGCGAATCGGAGTATTTCCCTTTTACCTTCATGTTACTTATTTTGTGTATGTGAATGACTACCGAGGTGGAAAATCTGTAGCAAATTGCTTCATGTTTCTCCTGTTGGCCCAGTGCCACTGAGCAGTCTTGGACAAGAGACCCTCACATTTATACATCATATACCTATGAGACTACTCTGTTTAACTACTGTCGTATCCAAGAGAGTTACCAGAGGGGACTTATTATTTAGAAGGTACAGAAAATTTTCTATTTTCTATTAGATCTTAATTATTAATGTTAGAGTAATGATGAGATTCTCAATAATTATTTGTTTTCTTTATGGCTGTTGATTTTTTTAAAAAGTTTTATTTATTCAAAAGTCAGAGTTACGCAAAGAGAGAAGGAGAGGCAGAGAGAGAGAGAAGTCTTCCATTTGTTGGTTCATTCCCCGATTGGCCACAATGGCTGGAGATGTGCCGATCTGAAGCCAGGAGCTTCTTGGTGGTCTTCCATGTGGGTGCAGGGGCCCCAGTACTTGGACCATCTTCTTCTGCTTTCCCAGGCCATAGCAGAGAGCTGGATCGGAAGTGGAGCAGCCGGGACTTGAACTGATGCCCATATGTGATGCTGGCACTGCTGGCAGCAGCTTTACTTGCTACACCACAGTGCCGGACCCTGCCTGTAGATTTTAAACATTAAAAATTTTAGAACTGTTATTTAAGTATTAAGTTTATATTAAGAGGTGTTAGTACTAAAGACAATTTTAATAAACATCTAGAGGATTACTTCAGACTTTAGGAAAAAAAGACAGATTTAGTAGTATTAACTTCAAGATCATGTTAAGCAGATATTGTTGGGGAGGGCAGCAGGCTCAGCCACTGTGCAGGATGTCCACATTCCATGGTGGAGGGCCTTTTGAAGCCTGTCTTCCCTGCTTCCAGCCCAGCTTCCTGCCAGTGCATCCTGGCAGGCAACAGGTAATGTATTCATGTGCTTGAGTCCCTTCACCCGTGTGGGAGACCCAAATGGAGTTCTAAGCCTCTGATCCAGCCCTCACTATTGCAGGCATTTGGAGGGTGAGCCATAGCTGAAAGATTTTTCTCTTTATCTGTCCATTTCTCTGTCACTCTACCTTTCAAAGAAATATAAATAAATAAACATTAAAACCAAACTACTTTTTTTTTTAAAGATTTATTTTATTTATTTGAAAGAGTTACAGAGAGAGAGAGGAGTGTTCCATCTGCTGGTTCACTCCCCAGATGGCCACAATGGCTGGAGCTATGCCCAACTGAAGCCAGGAGCCAGGAACTTCTTCCAGGTCTCCCACGTAGGTGCAGGGCCCAAGGACTTGGGCCATCTTCTACTGCTTTCCCAGGCCATAGCAGATAGCTGGATCAGAAGAGGAGCAGCCGGGACTAGAACCATCTCCCATATGGGATGCCGGCACTTCAGGCCAGGGCTTTAACCCGCTGTGCCACAGTGCCAGCCCCCAAACTTCTTTTTTAAAAAGACATAGTCTAATTTTAGTTAGTAATGTTCTTTTTTTTTTTTTTATAGCTTCACAATTTAATTAACATACAGTTTTAAATATTGTAGAAGTTTTCTATTGTAAGTAATTTTTTCTTTTTTTTTTAACTTTTATTTAATGAATATAAATTTCCAAAGTACAGCTTATGGATTACAGTGGCTTCCCCCCCCATAACTTCCCTCCCACCCGCAACCCTCCCCTTTCCTGCTCCCTCTCCCCTTCCATTCACATCAAGATTCATTTTCAATTTTCTTTATATACAGAAGATCAGTTTAGTATATATTAAGTAAAGATTTCAACAGTTTGCCCTCACATAGCAACACAAAGTGAAAAAATACTGTTGGAGTACTAGTTATAGCATTAAATAACACTGTACAGCACATAAAGACAGAGATCCTACATGATATATTTTTAAAAAATTAATTAATTTTCTATGCAATTTCCAATTTAACGTTAGTAATGTTCTTTTAATTATTCTAATATTTCTTTGGAATGAGGTATACATGGAGCTACTGCAGGAATAGTTAATGTAGTTTCAAGAAGTGAGCAGTTGCTGTCTTGTGGCCCTGGATATGTTTTCTCTCTTGTCTGTCCCTTGAGCTATTTTACTCATGGGGTCTTAGGAACATTCCTGTCCTTTCTGTTCCTTTAGAGCTTTGTCTTTATCATTCTAGTTAATATTCCCCTTCCATGGCCCTCGTGTTCTGGCCGAGCAAAGTCTGGTACAGTGGAGAAAAGCGCCCTCAATAACAGATCGGGGGTGGGTGGGTGGGGGGGCGGGGCAGGAGACACCCAGTGTTGGCTTCTCTTTCCTGATCACAGGTCCTTGGACAGGTTCATAGCAGAAGTGGTCATTTCTCAGCCATGTGTGACACTGTGGGCTTAAAGCTTGCTGATTTTGAGGTTGGGATAGTGTCATCACCCCTTCAGGCTGCTGTGATAAACTACCATGAGTTGACAGGTGGAGCAGCAAGCATTCGTTCTCACGTTTCTCGAGTCTTACCAGTCCAAGATTAAGGCATCAGCAGACTTCGTGTCTAATGAGGGTCTCCCCCTTCATTCGTAAACGGTGATCTCTGCGTCTCCCACGGTGTGAGGAGTCCGAGAGCTTTCTGATGGTTTCTGTCTCAGGGGCACAAATCCTACCAATGATGGTACCACCCTCCTGACCTAATCACTTCCAAAGGTCCCAACTCCTAATACCATTGCATTGGGTTTAGGATTTGAGCATAGGTATATGGGGGCGGGGGAGGCACACAAACCTTCAGTCCATCACATCCCACCACCGGCCTCCCTGAATTCATCTCACAAGCAAAATACATTCATTCCAACCCAACGGCCCTACATGTCTAAATTTACTCTGGCTTCACTTTAGAGTCAAAAATCTAAAGTCTTCTCTAGTGATCCTCTGTGATCAGGGTGAGCCTCGAGGTACGGTTTCTCCTGAGGTAACTTCCCCTCCAGCCCTGAGCCTGTGAAACTGCACAAGTTATGTGCTTCCAAATACAGGTGTAGAATGGATACCTGACAGACATGCCCATCCCCGAAGGGAGAGATTGGAAAGAAGACAGGGCAGACAGTGTTAAATCTCAGGTACTTCTCCTTGGCTCAGTACTCTGCCTTCTGGGCCCATTAGGGTGACAGTGTCACCTCCCACAGCTGGGCAGAAAGGCACGTTGGTCCCACCCCAAGATACCAGTTTATATCTAAAAGACAAAAATAAATTTAAATTAATGTAACTCTTTGACAAGCCACATCCATATACATTTTTGGTAAAAAAAATTATGTCCTAAAAAGCTAAAAAATAACACAAGTTAGGGGGAAAGAAGTGAGACGAATAGAACACTCTTCTCTAAAGTGTTCTGTAAGTGGACATGGCCACAGTCCTCCATGAAACCCTGGGAAAAACAACAACTTGACCTTCTTACTGCCCCTCCCCAACTGCGTCAAACAGAAGGAAATTATAGAATAAGCCTCTCTACCCTTTGAATGGTTTACTTATCAGAAGACTTGAGAGAGCAAGTTTTCCACAAATCATCCTCGTGCCATTTGGTCTTGATTCTTTTTTAAGAGTTGGTTGCCAGCACGCAGTTTATCACTTTCGCTGGATTTTAAGGAAGTGCAACTGCAGCGTACCCTTTGGCTTGATTGTTCTTCATTTCATGGTGCTTTTTAGTGTTTTTGTGATATGTAATGTGAGAACCTTAGGTGACTTGTTAGTGGTAATAATGTGGACATAAATGTGAGAGAAGTAATTTTAATTATCTATTATAAAGTATGTAATACAATATGTTATAATTAATTATAAATATATAATGTATGCTATAATTCCTATTTAATTAACCCTTCCCACAGTTCTGTGATCAGTGCACAAGAACAGGCCTGTGTCATCTCGAAAGAAGGGAGGGCAATGCCCTGCCAGCCCGTTTCACATCTTTGGGCCCTGTCCATCTGTGTAATAAACTGCTTCTCTGTGGAAATTGGACACTGCTCCAAAATCCAGCATTATGTTTACTAATCATTATCGGTGTTAGGACTTACACAGAGTGAGGTCTTAAGATAGACCTGCGGGGCCAGCACTGTGGCGCTGCAGGTTAAAGACCTGGCCGTTGCACTGGCATCCTGCACCCATGTAGGAGACCTGGAAAATGCTCTTGACTTTGGATTGGCTCACCTAAAAGTGAATGCACTATGCTTAGGTTTTTTTTTTCTTTCTTTCTTTCTTTCTTTTTTTTTTTTTTTTTTTTTTTACAGGCAGAGTGGATAGTGAGAGAGAGAGACAGAGAGAAAGGTCTTCCTTTTTGCCATTGGTTCACCCTCCAATGGCCGCTGCGGCCAGCGCATCTCGCTGATCCGAATATGCTTAGGTTTTGTAAGCAGGTGTATTTGACTTGTGTTTGGTTGGACATGCCCCCCCCCCCTCCGTTTTTTCTCTTTGATTCATTAAAAAATGTATTTGTAGGAAAGTTTCCTCTTTCTGTAAAGTCAAGTCACCAGTGGTTCCCCAAGGTTTGTTGTGAAAATTAAATGCAGTAAAGGGTTCAGAATGCCTGGACTTAGAGCCACTCATAAACAGGGTACCGTGGCACGCCGGCGGCTCCCCACCCAGCCCCGGTTGCTCTGACCTCAGGGTCGCACGTGACCGTGCAGTAGTCACCTCCCCCTGGCAGCAGCTCTTACAGACACACTGCCTGCCCTCTGGGAGCCGCAGTACACCCAGGGCTGGGCCGCGGAGGGGAGCCCTGACCAGAGCTCACCGTGGCTGCCACTAGCAGCGGTCCCCAGGCTGCTTCCTGATAAATCTGATTATTACTTAGGCAAGGTGGGCAGCTGTTTTCCTGGATACTTTAATAGGTTAATATAAATTTAGTAAAAATTCCCACTGTCTTACCTTTTACATAATTTTCATGTCACACTTGCTCAGGATGCTCTTTGCCAAACTTAGGCTAAAGTTATGTTCATTTTCTACTTCTCAACTCTACAGGTTGGCCATAATATTTAAACTTACAAACTTTCATATTAGGAAAGTCTTAGATGTAATTCATGGTTTGGGGTGCTACAGCTTGTAGTCAGTAGTAAAAAAGAAAAAAAAAAACTCTTGTAATATCTCTAATACTTAGAAGATGCATTTCTAATATCCAGGGGAATTCATGAGGTACTGTCTTCCCTCCGAGCAAGAGGAATGAGTGTGGTAAGACTTCCTGTGGTCCTCTGCTTCCCTTAAGAGTCACATGAGCAGCTGTTTTCATCCAGAAGCAGCACCCTGACAGCTGCTGCAACTGTCCCCTGATTGTGCTGCTGCTCCTTTCCTAGTGGGCCTTTGGAGTGACGCTGTGGGAGCTCATGACTCTGGGCCAGACGCCCTACGTGGACATCGACCCCTTTGAGATGGCTGCGTACCTGAAAGATGGTTACCGGATAGCCCAGCCCATCAACTGTCCCGATGAACTGTGAGTGTTCTGAGCCGGAAGGCGCAGTGTCATTCTGATTACTGTTGTGGGATAGAAGAAAAAGAGCAGGTTTCCATATTCATCTGAAGCCTTCCCTTTTGAGACTAAGGGCTCTTTGAACTTGAATTAGGCTCTTGTAGAGAAGCAGAGTCAGGCAGATTTGTGTGTTTCCATGCATTTGACGTTAGGACTTGTTGCACTTCCATTTGTAGAGTGTAAACTAAGCACTGCAGATTAAGCTGAGAGACTGGTGTGCACAGTGAGACACCTGACTGAGTGCCATGTCGCTTACTCTGTGAAGAGCGAGTACCTGACTTTGGATTATAAAGTTGACATGGATGTAGTATTTTTTTTTTTTTTTTTTTTTTGGACAGGCAGAGTGGACAGTGAGAGAGACAGAGAGAAAGGTCTTCCTCTTGCCGTTGGTTCACCCTCCAATGGCGCTGTGGCCAGCACACCGTGCTGATCTGATGGCAGGAGCCAGGTGCTTCTCCTGGTCTCCCATGGGGTGCAGGGCCCAAGCACTTGGGCCATCCTCCACTGCACTCCCTGGCCACAGCAGAGAGCTGGCCTGGAAGAGGGGCAACAGGGACAGAATCCAGCGCCCCGACCGGGACTAGAACCCGGTGTGCCAGCGCCGCAAGGCGGAGGATTAGCCTGTTGAGCCACGGCGCCGGCCAAGTATTTTTTTTTTAAACCAAGCCTTTTTGATCATCTGGCCTTGCCTTAAGGAAGATGTTCTGGGCTGGTGAGTGAGGTGATTGCTTCCATCACATAGTCAATCCCTCCATGTAATGAAAAGTGGTGGGCAGGAGGCTCTTCAGGGGTGCCAGGGTGCACACGATGAGCGTGTTCTCAGTTCCAGAACCCTGGGCTTCTAAACTACGGCACTGATTTGACTCTTTGTCCAGCGTGCTTGGAGCTTAGATAAAATTTCCTCCTCCCCCACACCCCGTCTCTCAGAACTGCAGCTTGACTGTGTCCCAGGTGTTTCCATGAAGTCTCTGTGTTTGCTGAAATATTTTGATTTGCTCTCAGGAAACACTAAAGTTCACACCTATGCAGAGAAGTTATTTTAGCTTTTTTTTAAATCATGGAACTGACAACAGATAGTAAAACTGGACAGTTTTCATATAGCATCCTCTGCATGCCCACATCAGACAGAGGGCGTTAACCAGCAGGCTAGGCAAGTACTGTGTTGTCTGTTACCCACTGATTCCCATCGCTGTCGCTCTGCAGGTTTGCTGTGATGGCCTGTTGCTGGGCCTTAGATCCAGAGGAGAGGCCCAAGTTCCAGCAGCTGGTGCAGTGCCTCACGGAGTTCCACGCAGCCTTGGGAGCCTACGTGTGACTCCTCTCTGAGCCCCACAGCGGGGGCTCGCCGGGATCCCATCACGGACGCGTGATGTAGGATGCAACGCTGGCAGAAGCACCCCCGTCTTCCAGAACACTGTGCCTTTGGAACGCTTTAGAATCTGAACTTTCTAAGACAGACTTAATGTGGAGTATTTTTAGATACGTCTTTTATTAGGTTGAACTGAAAGGGGTTTTGTAAATTTTTTGGCCAAATTTTTTGAAAACATAGTTACTTTGGATTAGTACATTCTTTCAAAATAAACAGTTTTTAAAATTGTTTAGACGCGGATATTTGGAATAGCTATCTTAGTGCCAACTGCTATTTTTTTAACTTGATCAAGGTAATGTAGGTGACTCTCCTTTAAAATGTTTTTTAATACTGTTTTTTATCACTGTTCTTGGAAATGGTTTGTCTTCAAGATGCAATACTTTTCTTAGAGGAAAAACAGAATAAAAAGATGTGTGGTTTGCCTTGTACAAGCAAAGGCACTATTGGAGGGAGAAAGAGAGAAAAACAGGGGGAGGGAAAAACAACAACATTTTTCGTGCTTGTGAGAAACTGCCCTTTCGTGGAGAATCGTTTCTTTTTTGTTCTGTGGTGGGGAAGTGGGAGCTGAGTCCACTGCGTTTTCCCCTTGGCGGAAGTGCGCTTTGCTGTGAGCCAGGGTCGGGGCAGATCAGGAGTAAGACACAGCAATTTTATTTATTTTCACTCTCTGGCGAAGCAGATGACACAGGTCCAGAAAGTGAAATCACGCGTCTCAGCTGAAGAGTCCCTTTATTGCACCTGGAACAGTGCTATGCACAGAGCGGGTGCTGGAGTTGTGGTGTTTGTTTTTTGTTTTGTTTTGTTTTTTTAATGTAAACTGGTACATTTTGTGCTTATCTTCAAGGCTGGCTTAAGTATAACACTTTTTTAAAACACCTGAAAAATTAAAGAATTTGTTTTATATTACGACAGTGTTGAATGGTTGGTTCTGTCTGGGAGGCCTTTGACAGCTTCGTGCCTGATTTCCTGAGCGTTGCACTCAGGCTGCAGAGTCCCGACCTGGCTGCAGTGGGCTTTGTCCAGCTTCCAGGCTCTAACGCAGTGTGGCGTTGTGGTTTCAAGGAAGCGTGGAGAGCCCTAACGCGTTTCTCCAGAGCCAGTGAGGGAGCGCTGGGTGTGTGTGCTCCAGTGTGGATGCCCGAGCACCGCTGAGGGGCCTGCGGTGCTGCCGCCACTCCTGGCCTCACCGGACGACGAGGGACGATGCCAGGCAGCTGGAGGCTCTTCCTGCTTTTAAAGAAGCTTTTTGAATAAAGAACACGTTAGGGAGAAGAGCTCCCACAGTGCGTGTGCTTCCACAGACAGGCTGAGAGCAGGATTCTCTGAGTAGCGTGTATTAACGCTGCTCCTTTGGTTGTATGAGCTGCTCAGTCTCCGGGATCCAAAGGAGGATATGAAACCTCCTTTGACCGTTTGTAGGTTAGAGATGTTTCTGTTCGCAACCTGCATTCTTAGGAGGCATCCAGTCAGCAGATACTTTCAGGGCGTCCTTTTCTGTGGTCAGGTGAGTGCCTTGTTTAGGTAGCACAGCTCAGTGTATAAGATCTGGAAAGCGAAAGAACGGTTAGAGATGTCCATGCCGGTCCTCCTGCAGTGGCAGTGGCTTTGTTGAGGATTGCAAACATTACTGGACAGATTTCGCAGGTGACAGCCTTTCTAGAAAAGGAGCAGCTTCCCCGAGCGCCAGTGTGACAGTAAAAGCTGGCTCTAGTGACAGCGGCCCTTTGGGTTCTGTCCTTTCTCAGACACTCCTGTTGGGAGCACCGCCTGTGTGGACACAAGCAGGATTGCGCCGGTCACCCAGTGTGTGCCTTACGCCTGGCGCTCAGGAAACGGGGCAGACCAGGCAGAGCCCGTTCCTCCCAGCCTAGGTCAGCTTTGAGGGAGGAGAAGCAGATAATGAAAGGCAGGTTTTGGTAAGTGCGATGACAGAAACAACAGGTGGTTTTAGAGTTACGCTTCAGATGTCAGGTCCAGCCGGGCTTCTCTGAGCAGTGACGTTTGAGTTGAGATCTGAATGACAAGAAGAAACTAGCCGTGATCAGATCTGGGCAGAAGAGACGACGGCAGAAATGATGGGGCCTCCCCCCGCAGCCCTCCCCACCACCCCCAGCTGCTGCTGGCAAGAAGGAAGGGGAGGCCGTGTGGCTGGAAGGCAGTTGGGCCGGGGAGCGGTACCACACGAGGGGCGGGAGAAGCAGGAAGCCTTGGCACACATTTCTACCCGATGCTAGTATGGTGGGGATTCATTCAGAGGTTTTTCTTTTTCTTTTCTTTTCTTTTCTTTTTAATTTATTTCCCAGGTAGAGTCATAGAGAGAGAGACAGAGACAGAGAGAAAAGTCTTCCTTTGGTTCACCCCCCAAATGGCTGCCACAGCCGGCACTGTGCCGATCCAAGGCCATGAACCAGGTGCTTCCTCCTGGTTTCCCTTGTGGGTACAGGGGCCCACACTCTTGGGCCATCCTCCACTGCCTTCCCGGGCCACAGCAGAGAGCTGGACTGGAAGAGGAGCAACTGGGACTAGAACCGGTACCCATATGGGATGCCGGCACCGCAGGCGGAGGATTAACCAAGTTAGCCTTGGTGCTGGCCCCTTCAGGGATTTTTCAAATAAGGAGTGACATGATCTGAAGGTTGGGTGGTAGAAAGGCAAGGGGGCAGAAGTAAAGAGACTCCGTAAGAAGCTGTTTTGTGGTCCAACAATATTACAATGAAGAGAAGGGGTAGACTGGCGATCAGTCTTGAAGGTACCTGGATCTGGATGTGGGCAGTGAAGGAGGAAAGAGAGTTGTCCGGGGTGGGGGTGGCTGGTTGCCTGGGGGCGTGAGCATCTGGCTGTTGGGTCCAAGTCTGAGATGGGAGAAACAGGAGCCTACCAGGCAGAGGGGATCGGTGGTTTGGTGCAGGCTGGGCTTGAGATGCCAACTGATCACCTGCGTGAGGATTGTGAGTTGTAGACAAGAGTCCACAGCTCAGGGAAGAGAGCTCAGTGAACACGCAAGTGTGCAAGTGTAGCAGAAGCTGTGCCACCGAATGGGTTTGCCTAGGGAGAGTGGAGAGAGAGGGCCTAGGACCGAGTCCTGAGCGCTCCATCACGTCGAGTTTCGTGAGCAAAGCAGATCGGAGAAGAAACCGCTGCAGCTGTGAAAGCAACATCAGGAAAGTGAGGTGTGTGGACCCCAGGGAAGAAAGTGTTTGCAATGGAGAGCAAATCCTCGCAGTGGCAGCGTGGGTCCTGCGTGGCCTGTGCCAGTGAAGAGCCTAGCTGAGCAGGGAACGGAGCAGTTTCTGGAGCAGATCCCAGGGCGGGGGCTGCTGCCTTCCAGCTACAGGTGCGGCACCGGCAGATCTCACAGGCCGCTGGGGACGACCTCTTTGCTGCCGTTTCACTCACTGCACGAAAGCCACTCGCCTCTGGCCCTGGGCCCTTTGGCAGTGCTGAAGGCTGTGTTTTTACTGGGGGAGGAAATTGGGACACAAAACTTGAGCTGTCCCCGCGTGTGGAAGTCTGCCTCTGCGGAGTCGACTCCCTGGCAGCCTCCTGCCTTGCCCAGCGGCTGCCTCTGCCACACTGCCTGGCCCCCGCCTGCAGCCCCAGAGCCTCCGCCAGCGGTCAGAGCTCCAGGCAGCGGAGTCGCCCCCTCTCCAGCCCCACCTGCCGCCCTCCCTCTCTCCCTGCCTCTAAGCCCTTCCCTTTGCGCATGCTGTTCCTGCTCTGCGACAAACCCCGCCCCCTCCTCCAGGCTCCTGTGGCTCCCCAGCGTAGTCCCCTGAGTGTGTGTGAGTTCCCTGAGGAGAGGAACTTGGGTTTTACTCAGGTCTGAAACTCCATTACTTAAGTAGTGCTTGACACATGGTTGAATATTTAAAGAATGTGTAAGTAAAAATACCTACATTTGTGCAAGGTAACAATTGGAGCGACTTTAAAAACCTTCTAACTCCTTAAAGCCAGCAGCTCATAGTTCACATACTGTGTTCTCATAGCAATGTGATAGGATATTCAGACTGGCCAAGCTAAGTTTTATGTAATAGAAATGAATAAAGTATGCAATTAAAAGAATACAGGTTGGTATGGAGGGTCCTATCCCAGCCCCCACCACCCCACTACAACATTTTAACTTCATTTTTCCTGCATTTTCTTTGGTCACAGCAATCATTAGCCTGGTTACAAATGACTTTGCATACCAGGTCCGCTTTGTTTGGAGTGACAGGTTAAATCCATTGACTTCAGCGGGAGGTTATTTTCCTAGTGTCTCCCATGTCCCTCTCCCCGTCCCCTCCCAGGGAGAGGTGACTTAATCTCGGGCTAGAAAATAAAAAAATGGAACACTTTGCCTATTTTTTAAAAAGATTTATTTTATTTATTTGAAAGAGTTACAGAGAGAGGTAGAGACAGAGAGGTCTTCCATCCTCTGGTTCACTCCCCAGTGGCTGCAACAGCTGGAGCTGCAACCAATCCGAAGCCAGGAGCTTCTTCTGGGTCTCCCATGTGGGTGCAGGGACCCAAGGACTTGGGCCACCTTCTACTGCTATGCCAAGCCACAGCAGAGAGCTGGATCAGAAGTGGAGCAGCTGGGACTAGAACTGGTGCCCATATGGGAAGCCGGAGCTTCAGGCCAGGGCTTTAACCCGCTGTGTCACCGCGCCGGCCCCGCCTATTGTTACAGTTTTGTTTCTGTATTTACTTTTGCCCTAAATATTTCAGGATAAGATTGGAGCTAACTCTGAGACGTGACCTTCCTGCCTCGGAGTATTGACTACATGTTTCCCTAAGTGGGAGATGAGTCCTAACCTTTCAAAGGTCAGATGCCCTTGTTATACTGTTAAAAACTTAAAGAATAGGAATTGGTGATCCTCAAAATTATTCTTCTTAGGGCACATGTGAGGTTCTTCATATTGGTTTATCCCTGTTTCCAAGTTAAACCATTGGTGCCTGCGGTGTGGTGTGGGGTGAGGCCACTGCTGCTTGCAACATCCGCGTCCCATAGTGGAGCTCCAGTTCAAGTCCACGCTGCTCGGCTTCCAATCCAGCTTCCTGCTGACGCACCTGGAAAGGCACAGGAAGATGGTCCAAGTGCTTGGGCCCCTGCCACATATGTGGGAGACACCGGTGGAGTTCCCGGCTCCTGACTTCATCCTGGCCATTGCTGCCACATAGGGGAGTGAACCAACATGGATGATCAAGCCTGTTTTTCTCTCCCCCCACACCTTCCACTCCCTCCTACCATCCCTCCCTCCCTCCCTCTGTCTCATTCTGCCTTTCACGTAAATCTTTTTTAAAAAAACCTAAAGCGGGCTGGCGCCGTGGCTCAACAGGCTAATCCTACGCCTTGTGGCGCTGGCACACCGGGTTCTAGTCCCAGTCGGGGCGCCGGATTCTGTCCCGGTTGCCCCTCTTCCAGGCCAGCTCTCTGCTGTGGCCAGGGAGTGCAGTGGAGGATGGCCCAAGTCCTTGGGCCCTGCACCCCATGGGAGACCAGGAGAAGCACCTGGCTCCTGCCTTGGGATCAGCGCGGTGCACTGGCTGCAGCGGCCATTAGAGGGTGAACCAACAGCAAAGGAAGACCTTTCTCTCTGTCTCTCTCACTGTCCACTCTGCCTGTCAAAAAAAAAAAAAAAAAACCTAAAGCATTTTTTAGTCATTGTCTCTAGAGAGGTGAGGGCTCCTGTGAGGATATATTGAAACTGGGAAAACACATATTGGTAGAAAATGGTTACCTGTAAGAAAATAAATTAACTGTGTGATACCTGCAGGTTACATTCGTAATCAACTTTTTTACATCTTTCTAACTCCACTGTTTTGCCTTTTGCCTTCTTGACTCCAAGAATAAACGTGGGTTGGTGTTACATAGGCTTGCATCAGTAGAGGTAGCCTTTGGCTGCCTCAACCCAGTACATCTCTCTGTATCCACACGGGATTGGTTCAGAGACCACGTTGGGTAACGAGATTTTCAGATGCTTAAGTCCCTTAGCTAAAATGGTGTAGTGTTTGCATAGAACTTACAGACATCCTCCTCTGTATTTTTTTGAGATTTTATTTATTTGAGAGAGAGAGAGGTCTTCCATCCACTGGTTTACTCTCCAGTTGGCCTCGATGGCTGGAGCTGCACCAATCTGAAGCCAGGAGCTTCTTCTGGGTCTCCCATGCGGGTGCAGGGGCCCAAGCACTTGGGCCATCTTCTACTGCTTTCCCAGGCCGTAGCAGAGAGCTGGATCGAAAGAGGAGCAGCTGGGACTCAAACCGGCGCCCATATGTGATGCCAGCGCTGCAGGTGGCAGCTTTACCTGCTATGCCACAGTGCCGGCCCCTAGACTCACTTTGTTTCTTCGAATCTGTTCTGTCTGCACTTGGTTGAACCCATCAGTACAGGCCCCACAGGCATGGAGGGCTTACCGTGTGGGTTACTTTTCTCTGTCAAATCAAAAGAACCAGGGCTGACAGGGAGACCCCAGCCCTCCATCACCATCCCCTCCTGGGCGCTGCTCTACATCTCACGTGCTGTGGTTCTGAGGGACCGCAGGGCTAGAGCTGCTGCTGGGTGGGAAGGTGGGGAAATGGCCAAAGGCGTGAGTTGTTTGAGTCCTTTCTCTTGGGGCTGAGGGCTTCCTCTAATTTACAGCCACCAGCTTCTTCCGGGCCCCAGCTGTCACACGTGGGCACTCCAAGCTATAGGTATCCCAGCAAAGTAGGCTTTGTTGGTTGTTTAAAGTTATAATTGGTTTTATTGAGTTACATTGGTTTTATTTATATGCTGGCTTTATTGAGTTATAGTTCCTATGTCACCCATATAAAGTATAAAATCCAGTGATTCTGGGGGGAACCTTAGAGCTACAGCATCATCACTACAATCTGCTTTATTTTTATTTTATTTATTTATTTATTTATTTATTTATTTTGACAGGCAGAGTGGATATTGAGAGAGACAGAGAGAAAGGTCTTCCTTTTTGCCGTTGGT
Source organism: Lepus europaeus (assembly GCF_033115175.1). NCBI lineage: Eukaryota > Metazoa > Chordata > Mammalia > Lagomorpha > Leporidae > Lepus > Lepus europaeus. Next base: position 147,574,450 of record NC_084828.1, read on the forward strand.
TCACCCTCCAATGGCCGCTGTGGCCGGCGCACCGCGCTGATCCAAAGGCAGGAGCCAGGTGCTTCTCCTGGTCTCCCATGGGGTGCAGGGCCCAAGGACTTGGGCCATCCTCCACTGCCTTCCCGGGCCACAGCAGAGAGCTGGCCTGGAAGAGGGGCAACCGGGATAGAATCCGGCTCCCCACTACAATCTGCTTTATTACGACTTCTGAAGAGACCCCATATCCATTGACAGTCGCTCCTGGTTCCCCTCCCATCCTCAGTGCTAGCAACTACGTTCTGTCTGTTGATTTATGTCTTCCGAACCTGTCACAGATGCAGTCATTCACGAGGTGGCCTTTTGTGTCTGGCCTCCTTCACTAGGCACAGTACCTTCCAGGTTCCTCCGTGTTGTAGATGTATCGGTACTTTGATCTGTGATGCTTTGGAAAGTGCTCCGTTGTGTGGACGAGTAACATTCACTCATGAACTTCTGAGGAAGGTGAGTTGCTCACATTCTCACCTTGAACCGAACAGGGCACTGGCTATTGGTGGGCAGCTAGCCGTGGCCGGCCCTGTGCGGAAAGGGACTGGTATCTGGCCTCTTCCGCAGCAGCTTCAATGGTTCCAAAGTTCTGTGGGCTGTGAGGGGGGGCAGTGCAGTGATGGTGGGGAGCCCTAGCAGATGTTGGGGGTACCCAGTCAACTTGCTGTTCTAGATCTGGGAGTGCATTACTGGAGGAGAAAGCCTGGGAGGGAAGACTGCCCAAGCTGTCAGCCTCCGAGCATCCCAGAGAACCCTGCTGTTCCATGGTGGTTGCTGTCACTTTGACCGGCAGCCCTACCGTCTCCTCCCAGCCTGAATTCTGCCGCCACGTTACAGAGGCGGGCTTGCACCGATGCTATGCTATGCTATGCTATGCTATGCACCGCTTTGAGCATTCAGTGTCTACCCCTGGGTGCCTTTACTCTCACTTCGTGACCAGCTGCAGCCTTTGGAGATAAGCCAGCTATGTTTCTACATAGAAATCCTTCAACAGTTATCTAAACAGTTATCTAACGATGCATCATAAGAGTTTATTGGATGATACATGCCTCTGTGTAGACAACACTGACATCACCGCGAGGCTTGAAGTCGTGTTCTTTACATGTGCAAAGCTCATTGTCCGTGGGACAGGATGCTGTGCTGAGACTTGGGTAGATGCAAGGAGGAGGCGTCGTGGGCCCCAGCTCCGGGAAAGCACCGGAGTACACGCTCTGCGCGCCTGTGGCCTTGACTTGGCCAGAGTGTCTTCATCAGGAAGTGCGGTGCTGGAGACGTGTGTGTTCCAGTTCTGTGTTGGAATCTCCAGGCAGTGGCCGTCTGGCCTTTGCCCCCCGCCCCCCAACACACACTGCAGACAGCCTGGCTGAAGGGAAGGGGATAGCTTGACTGGACCCGACGGCAGCCTTGCTCAGCTCCGCAGACTGTTGTCTTGTGGGAAGTGCTCCCCCAGGGGCCTTCTCACTTCTTCTGGGAAGGCAGGAAAAGCAAGAGACGGGAGCTGGCACTGCCCGGCTCCATGGAAAGCTGGCCTGGCTCCACCGCGGGGCTGCCCCATCTCCGCCCTGACCTCTCCCCTTTCTTTCGCATCCCTTTGTGGCTGGCCTCACTGTCTGGCCCCGAGTTCTCCTGTCCCTCGGGGAGGAACTTGGTTCCCTTTCCGCAGGATGCCCTCTGCAAGTGCGCTTAATCAACAGAAGCTTTAGAGCTAAGTGAGTGGCTTGGCTTTTGCAGCCGCCTTACCACAGCATGGCGTTTTAGGGATGGAGGCGGGTAGCTTGGTTTTTATTTTGGAGAGGAGGAAACTGAGGCCATTGTCACTTCCTAGACACATCTCATGCTGGGGTGGTCTAGGAGGTGGGCGTTCTTTGCTACAGAGGGGGAGTTAACTCATCACGCTTAGGCCTGGGAGTGGTTTGATGTTGTGGGGCGTAGCAGTCCAGGCAGGGAGGGGTGGGAGGAGAGAAGCGAGAGGATGGCAGATGTGCCGAGAGGCCTGATGTCCTAAGACGCTCACGCTTGTCCAGAAGGTGGTAGAGACCTCAGGGGGCTTTACTGGGAGGGGATGCGGACCCACGTGCACAGTGATGTCAGCGGTGGCTGCTCATTCTGCGCCGGCCACTGACCTGCCTCGTGCCTTGATGTGCATTATCTCGTAATGGTAAGAAACGGAGTGAGGTGGCACAGGGAGGCTGCCCAGAGCCCAGCGAGAGACGGGGCAGAGGGTGGAGAGGGCAGGGCATTCAGGGACCACACTCGGGGGTCCCACCATGTGTCAGGGTGTGAGTGACGGGGCTCTTGGCTGAGGGGGAGGGGCCGCCTCAGGGGCTGTCAGGATCCTAAGGTTTGCAGCCTTCGCTGAGAGGGGAGCGGCCCGAGAACCAGTGAAAGTGGGACTGAGCTGGGGATGGCGACGAGGAGCTTAGAGTACGTGGTCCCTGGTTAGCTATGGCGTTTTCCCAGTAGAATCTGCTGTGGCGACGAGTGGGCTACATGGGGCGGGGTTTATTTCCCTCTCCTACTATAGTCCAAAGGGAGGAGTGCGGCTCAGGCTGGGGGCTGGTTCACTTTCCACAGCGTGTCTGTCCTGTCCTGTGGGAGAGTCTACCCCACTCCAGCACCCCAGCTTCCAGAAGCGTGCAAGAGCAGAAGTGAAAAGCAGATGGTTCCCTTTCAGGAATGCGATGAGGAAGTTGTACTCATCCCATTTGCACTTCCTGGTGGCTCCTCGCTCCAGGAGCACCTGGGAGATGGGTCTGGCAGGGCAGCCGTGTTCCCGGGGAAGAGGGGAACAGATTAGGGGGCTGCCCGTTGCCGGCCACGGAAGAGAAGGCCGCTGGGGGGAGGGGCGGTAGTGGAGGATGAGTTTTGTGGACAGGTGTGAGTGCTGCAGTGTGGGAGAGTTTGGGGTAAGATGGAGTTCGGGTCGGTTGGGGTATCTCCTCCTGGAGCTCCAGCTGAGCAGGGTCGCCATGCCAGGATACCAAGAACCCAGAAGCCTGGAGCCTGGGAGGCTGCACACAGACATGAGGCTGAGGGAGACAGTTTGTGGCTGGAGCAGGAAGTGGATTGAAGTCTGTAAGAGGTGGCTTAGCTCTGGGAGATGGCGGATCCCCAGGGAGCCGTGTTTGTGAGTGCCCTGGTGGGGTGCAGGGTTCCAGAGCTGTGGCCGTCTCGGAGCACGTTGGGTGCCCTGCACAGGGGTCAGAGAGCACCGCCCGGCTTCTTCCTTTAGCTGAAGTGCGCCCGTGGTCCGTTTGGGCCCCTCTGACTTCCTCACTCCGCACTCTACAGGGCTGCTGCTCCCTGCTGCTTGCTTCGCTTATTTTCATGTGAGATTCCCACACAGACCATCTGCTGGCTTTGCTCATCTTCTCACGCTGGACCAGGGCTGGCCTGTGTCGGCGCGCATCCGCAGAGCACGCATGCGCGGAGGGCAGCGTAGGCAGATGGGACGCTCGCCCAGCCACTCCCACTGCGGCGACGGTGGCTACAGCGGCCTGGGCAAGAATACAGCTCCATGGGGCTTCATCTTCCTGCCAGGCCGTGGGCGTGGGGAGGGTTGCTGGGGACACGGACGTTGGCTGTCTCGGGCTCGGAAACACGTCAGGTTTTTATGGCACCCAAAGGGCTCCATCCGCTGCGTGAGGATTCCCTCGCCATTCCGTTCGTCCCACTAGAATCTCTGGGAAGCTCTGCAGGCCCCTGGCAGGAGAGGCCGAGGAGGCCACCCTGTCCGCACAGTGGCTGGGGCATGCGGCCAGCCAGGTATGGTGCAGTGTAGGAGGGAGGGGCAACTTAAACTGTGGCGGCCCCCAAGGTTCCAGCCCGGGAGAGGCTCCCTCAAGTGCCTGGTGAGAGCTGGGGGACCCCTGCAGGGGCCGTGACCTCCACCCCCTGCCCCGGGGGAGAGGGAGGGAGTGCTCCGGAGCTGGTGTGTGCACCAGCGGGCCGTGTGCAGCTCATGTGGTCAGCCCCAGTGGCGTGGTGAGGGACAGCATCTCTGAACCCTGTGCCGCTTGCGTTGTGCACACCCTGGGTGCCGGCCTCACCGGCAGCCAGCCTTCCTCCCTCAGCCCTGCCTTCCCTGTTTTCACTGGCACACCCAGGCCCTTCCACCCATGGGTCTGTTTTGTGGGAAACAAACACTGTTTCCCAGAGAGAAAGCCCCGGATGCTTAGCTTGCGCAGAACTGCATGCTGTTGGGTTCGGGGGAGTCTCCTCCCAGGTTGTTGAGGGGGTCTGTCAAGGTTGCAAGGTGGACCCCCGGTGGTCCCACAGCCTGGCTGGACCTCCCACTGCATCGCTGGCACCGGGCCCTGACTCTGGAACTCCTTGCTGAGACTGGACGTGAGACGGGGCCTCGTGCCCTCGGGGCCCCAGGAAGCAGGCGGCTGCTCCCCTCTGAGGGTTCCGAGGCCTGCAGGGAGCCTTTCCTCTAGGTCTCCCGTTCAGAGGGCGGCATCCTGTGTCACTCGATGCAGAGACCAGCGTGGCGCCTCTCCCACGCCGTACTCAATCCACGCCCTCAAAGCCTGCCTCTGCATCTCGCTCCACACTTCACCATCCAGGCTGCAGCCTCCCTGGGGGCGGCGCCTCCCAGGCCTCTGGCCCACCCGGGCCATCACTGTGTACGCACCCAGCATGGCTGGTTTCTCCAGCACGTGAAGACCCCAAGTCCGGGCATGGAAGCCAGAAGGAATTGCCCTGTGTGCTGCACCCCTGCGTCCCGGAGTTGGGGGGTGAGGGGAAGAAGGCGAGGCCAGAGGCGTCGCAGCAGATGGAAGGACCAGGCCTGGCAGTGTTCGCAGAGGGGAGAGCCGGGCAGTCAGAGGAGGCACCACGGGCTCCTTGTCCAAGCAGCAGGCCAGCCAGGGGCCCTCTTGGTGCTGTGGTCGGTGCAGTTGGCCTCCCAGATTGTCCTCACTGTCCTCTTCCTCATCCTTTCCCTCTCTGACCCCACTTATTCGAAAGTCAGAGTTACACAGAGAGAGAAGGAGAGGCAGAGAGAGAGAGGTCTTCCATCTGCTGGTTCACTCCCCAATTGGCCACAATGGCCGGAGCTGCACCGATCCAAAGCCAGGACCCAGGAGCTTCCTCTGGGTCTCCCATGTGGGTGTAAGAGCCCAAAGACTTGGGCCATCTTCTGCTCTCCCAGGCCATAGCAGAGAGCTGGATCAGAAGTGGAACAGCTGGGACTCGAACCTGCGCCCATATGGGATGCCGGTGCTGCAGGCAGTAGCTTTACCTGCTACACCACAGCGGCAGCCCCCCCCCCCCCACTCCCTTTAACCACATCTCTCTCAGCCCAGGTCCTCAGCAGCCCTTTCTTACACAGTGCTTTCTCACCTCCCTGTTCTCACCACCTCTGTCCCCTCTGACCTCGGCTCCCCAGAGGTCTTACGTGCTCTGATTTCAGTCTCCTGTCACTGCCTCTGTGTCTGTGGAGCCAGGCCTCCAGCCCCCTGTCCCCAGGCTCTCCTGGACCTGACTCCAGAGCCCGTCCTCCCTGGAGCTGCTGTGTCAGCCCTAGGCTGGACTTCAGCACCCCTCCCAGGCCAGCGCTGTGGTCTAGTGGGTAAAGCCATTGCCTGCAGTGCTGGCATCCCATATGGACGCAGGTTTGAATCCTGGCTGCTCCACTTCCGATCCAGCTCCCTATTAATGTGCCTGGGAGAAAGCAACAGAAGGTGGCCCAAGTGCTTGGGCCCCTGTACCCATGTGGGAGATCCAAAGGAAGCTTCTGGCTCCTAGCTTTGGATCAGCCCAGCTCCAGCTGTTGAGGCCATCTGGGGAGTGAACCAATGCCTCTCTACCTCTGCCTTTCAAATAAATTAATTAATTATAACAACAAAAAAAAAAATCCCTTGTTTCTCCTCTTCTGCCCAGACTTGCATCTCCTCCGCAATGTAGGAGGTTCCTACCCCAGGCTTCCCCCTGCACGCCTGTCCCTCAGGGATTCCATCTGTGTGCAGACACGGCTTTGAGTGCAGCATCCCTGATTTGGGTCTCTGGTTCAAGAACCCAGGCACCTCCCCAGAGGTTGCACAGCCTCCGCCCGGCACAACCAACATGAGACTCATCCTCTCCCTCTGCCACGGCCACCCCAGGAGCCCCCTTCCCTGCTTGTGCCGTGGTTCTCCCGGGCCATCGGTGGCCGATGGTGGGGTCTCTGAGCAGCCTGCTCCAGCCTGCATCCTCCTGAGTGCCTGCAGGCTAGGTGGGGCCCGCCTCTCCCATCCTCCCATCCTCCCTTCCTTCACCCCAGTGTTGACTGTAATATGCTGTTTGGGCCTCCTGTCCCCATTCTGCTCCCATGCTGCCCTGGCTGCCAGCGTCACCTTCACTTTCCTGTTTGGGAATATCCTGCCAGCACTTACTTCAAGCATTCTGAAAAGTTATCCAGAGAACTATTCCCCTCCCCCAAACGTGGCTGCGCAGCGGCCAGTGCTGGCAGCCAGGTGTGTTTTGATCTACTCCATTAGCAGCTCCCCAAGCCCAGAAGGGGCCCTCCACCCCTCCTCTGCAGCTTCCTCCAGCTCGTGGGGTTTGTTGAATATGAAGATTTCCTGCAGCGAGAGAGTAGTTTTGCTGACCGAATAAAGGTGAGCCTACCACTTCCCGCAGAGAAACAGACACATATGGAATTCATTATTCCAAGGCTTCCTACTGGCAGGAAAAATCCCACTCAATTCAGAAGGCTTGGAGAAGGGTGTACCGGAGAGACGGGGCTGGTTTCCCAGGCACGCTCCTGGCGGGCACAGGAGAGGGGAACGGCTCTTCACTGTTGGCCTGCCAGGTGGGATGCTGCGTGCTGAGCCCTCGCCCCCCTCCATGGAATGCTCGTCCCAGCACTGGGGCCCCGCGTCATGGCACAGGGCCTGGCTCCACATGTTCGTTTATTTACTAAGCCTACATTTATGCAGGTACACGATCCTGCAGTGCTAACAAGTCAATGCCAATGGCCCTGACCTCTGGACCCAGGCCTGAGACCACAGGGCGCCTGCCAGGGTTGGGCTGCAGCCTGTGGCCATGAGCCACTAAGGAAATGACCCATGACCTAGATAGCACCGATTCCCCGCTCCAGTTCCCAGGCACAAACATCACCTAGACTGTCATAGCAGAGGCTGATGCCGTTGGCTGATCTATGAAAGGGAGCCCCCCCCCCCCAACTGCCAAAGTGACTTGATGACAGATCGCCACTTAGCCTCCTGTCTCATCCTAGGAATTAGATGCCTTAATGATGTGTAGATTAAACAAATTTGCAGCGAAATCAGGAAGTAGGCAGCACGTTTGTTATGGATAGATTTCCTAAGCTAGGCTCCAGTACCGGGAAGTTGCTATGAAGCTGTTTTTGAAGATCTACAAAGATGTACTTTGTAATTAGTGTGCTGGCCACAATAAGCATTTGATTCACTTCCTGTCTGGGACACAACGCCAAACTACAGGACCAGTGTCTTGTTGGATGAATGCCTACCTATAGGAGAAAAATATTTCTTGAAGGCTAAAACTCATATCACCTCTGCCTATGTTTCATGTCTTTTAGTCTCTTTTTTCTCCCCAAGGTTTATTTATTTGAGAGACAGAGTGACAGAGAGCAAGAGACAAAGAGCGAGCGAGTGCGCTTCTGTCTGCTGATTCACTCCCCAAATGGCTGCAATGGCTGGGGTTGGACCAGACCCAATTCCATCTGGGTCTTCCACATGGATTTCAGGAGCCCAAGCACTTGGGCTCTCAACTGCTGCCTTCTCAGGCACATTAGCAGGGAGCTGGATTGGAAGTGGAGCAGCCGGGGCTGGAACCGGTGCTCTGATCCTGATGTCACAAACGCTGGCTAAACCTGCTGTGCCCTTTTAATATTGTAAAATCCACTGCCAGCTTCACATGAAGGTGAAGGAAAACAGGTAAAACACTGCCATCAAAGCCAGGACGTGGCCTGGATGCCACACTCCACCTGCTGTTCCACGTTGCCTCAATGATTATCCTACCTACGTGAGCATGGAATGATAGGGTGGTGGGCACAAAAACCACTTACAGATGAGCCCCTCATGTGCCTGGAAAGCACTCAGGATCTCCCTCCCCAAAAAACACCCTTTTAGAATTATTTTTTAAGGCCGGCGCCGCGGCTCACTAGGCTAATCCTCCGCCTTGCGGCGCCGGCACACCGGGTTCTAGTCCCGGCGGGGCACCGATCCTGTCCCGGTTGCCCCTCTTCCAGGCCAGCTCTCTGCTGTGGCCAGGGAGTGCAGTGGAGGATGGCCCAAGTACTTGGGTCCTGCACCCCATGGGAGACCAGGAGAAGTACCTGGCTCCTGCCAACGGATCAGCGTGGTGCGCCGGCCGCAGCGCGCTACCGCGGCGGCCATTGGAGGGTGAACCAACGGCAAAAGGAAGACCTTTCTCTCTGTCTCTCTCTCACTATCCACTCTGCCTGTCAAAAATAAAAATTAAAAAAAAAAAAAGAATTATTTTTTAAGTCTTACTATTCCTTACGTATAAAGCCATCCGGAAGAAACAAGTTCACAAACGTGCAAGACGTGACTTACCGAACTTTATTGAACTTCCTGAAGCTATTGCAAAGCAGCCCGGGGTAAATGGAGATGTTGACCACACTCCTGGCTGCAAAGAGCCAAAACTGTAAACATAGCAGTTCTTCCCACATGAATAACATCCCCTGCTCCAGTGTGATAGGTTCCTGGCAAGTCTGAGGCCGGTCACCACATGTCCAAAGAATGTTCCATTTCTAGAACATGAGGAAAGGGCGAGGAAGAAGGTGGTTGGAAGGACTTCTTCAGGGATAGCCTTGCTCTGAATCCCACCCGCCTGCTACATGGCAGCTCAGGAGGGCTCTGAATCCCACCCACCTGCTACATGGCAGCTCAGGAGGGTGGAGGCCAGGGAGCAAGAGCGAGGTGGAGGAGCAGAGAGCGGGACAGAGGCTGAGCAGCCCTCCAAGCCCAGTCCCCTCCCTCTCTGCCCTCCTTTGCTCCTGCTGGCCCTTCGGAGGAGCAGGGAGCGGCTGGGCCCATGCACGTGGCCCTGTGCACTCGCATTTTTTTTTAAAGATTTATTTATTTATTTGAGAGGTAGAGTTACAGACAGTGAGAGGGAGAGACAGATAGGTCTTCCTTCCTTTGGTTCACTCCCCAATGGCTGCAATGCCCAGAGCTGCACTGATCCAAAGCCAGGAGCCAGGCACCTCCCCCTGGTCTCCCTCATGAGTGCAGGGGCCCAAGGACTTGGGCCATCTTCTACTGTTTTCCCAGGCCATAGCAGAGAGCTGGATCAGAAGAGGAGCAGCCAGGACTAGAACCGGCGCCCATACGGGATGCCAGCACTTCAGGCCAGGGCGTTAACCTGCTGCGCCACAGCGCCCGCCCCATACTTACATTTTCATGCAGCCGTGGTCCTGGTGGGTCGCCCTTCACCTTGTCGGCAAACCTGCTCTGCCTCTGCATCTCTGCTCTCCTCCCCTGCCTCTTCCCTTTTCCTGCCTTCATTCCTGATCGCTTCCCTTTCTCGTCTCTGGAACTGAAATAACAGCAGCCTGGCATTGTGAGTCTAGGAAGGACCAGCCCCTCCCTCCCTCCCAGCCTGCCTCCCTACCTCTTACACAGAAACGCCACTGGTGAACGTGCGGGTGGCCCTGAAACCGCGGTGAGCTCCTCACTCCGGCACCCTGTGGCCGAGCAGCACGCAGCGGGGGCCTGGGAAAGGGCCTGGGAGAGGCCTCCAGGCAGAGAGCACACCGTGTGCAGGGCCGCACGGTCAGGGGGTGACACGCTGTTTTCCACCTGGGCCTTGTGAATGCAGCAGCAGTGCAGCGGGTGAGCCCTTCAGTTTGAAGATCAGGGAATCCCAGGCTCCCTTCCGCAAACAGGCCCAGAGCCCCCTGATTGATCCGGAGCCCAGGAGAAGCCCACTGGGAGGAGACCTGGACCAACTGCTGGCCCCACAGGCTGGGGGCTGGAGGGTGGGGAAGATTTAACCATGCAGTTTGGCGTTTTGAATTTTGCACTGGAAGCTCATCTTCCTTACAGGCTGCTGCTGCTTTTTTTTTTTTTTAAAGGAATATATTTTTTTATTTAGCTGAAAGAGTTACAGAGAAAGGTAGAACCAGAGAGAAAGAGGTCTTCCACTCTGCTGGTTCACTCCCCAAATGACCACAATGGCCAGAGCTGAGCTGATCTGAAGTCAGGAGCCAGGAGCTTCTTCCGGGTCTCCCACACAGATGCAGGGACCCAAGCACTTGAGCCATCTTTTACTGGTTTCCCAGGCCACAGCAGAGAGCTGGATCGGAAGAGAAGGAGCCAGGACTCAAACTGGCGCCCATATGGGATGCCGGCATAGCATGCTGGGGCTTTAACCTGATGTGCCACAGGGCCAGCCCCTTTACAGGGTTCTTGAAACTAGAAGCTTCTGGAAGAGTGGATGCCAACCATCGCTCCTCGTGTTCTGAGAGTGGTTGCAAAGCCACAGGAGCTGGCCTGCGGGGCAGGGGCGGCAGTGCAGTCTGCTACGTCTCCACAGTCCCCCGGTTCAAAGTCGGGGTAAATCAATCACAGGGTGCGGCGCCCCGAGGACAGCATCAGAATGTGGAGCATCTTGGCTCTCCCTCGCACAACTCGGACGACAAGGCGTGATCACCCAGGACTAGCTTTACTGGGGTGGAGTGGGAGTTTTTTTTTTTTTTTTTTTTTTTTTTTTTGACAGGCAGAGTGGACAGTAGAGGGAGACAGAGAGAAAGGTCTTCCTTTTTGCCGTTGGTTCACCCTCCAATGGCCGCCGCGGTAGGCGCGCTGCGGCCGGCGCACTGCGCTGTTCCGATGGCAGGAGCCAGGTGCTTCTCCTGGTCTCCCATGGGGTGCAGGGCCCAAGCACTTGGGCCATCCTCCACTGCACTCCCTGGCCACAGCAGAGAGCTGGCCTGGAAGAGGGGCAACCGGGACAGGATCGGTGCCCCGACCGGGGACTAGAACCTGGTGTGCCGGCGCCGCAAGGCGGAGGATTAGCCTACTGAGCCGCGGCGCCGGCCGGAGTGGGAGTTTTGATGGAGACAGAGCTACCCCTCAGCACTGTGGGGGCCCAGCCACAGCCTGAAGAGGGCAGCTCTTCACACAGCTCCTGCGTTGGCTGTGCACTTGGCCATGGGGGCAGCTGGAGGCCTTGGAAGGAGGCTGGGTGAGAGGGACACAGACGGATGGCAACTTCCTGCTGGCTTGGGGACTTCGGACAAAATCACATGAGCACCCTGAGTGTCCCCACTGGGAGGACAGTCATGCTAATCCCGTGGATTATGGGTGAGATTCAGTGTGGTGGGGACAGCACTGTCGTATGCTGGAAGATGGGGAGCTGCCTCCTAAGGGTCCCCGGCGAGGGTTCTGAGGGTCTCCTGCTGTGTTCCAGAGCAAGGTTGCTTTGACTTTACGTCTGCTAACATAAAGGGTCACATGGCTCCACTCGCCTCCCAGATCTGGAGCAGAAACTGATGACAAAAGTACCCTGGGACCGGTGGCCCAGCAGGTTAAGCCACCACTTGAGACATGCACATCCCACATCGTCAGTATCGCTGGAGGTCACCGCTGCTCCACTTCCAATCCAGCCTCCTGCTAATGCACCTGAGACGACAGCGGATGACGGCCCAAGTGCTTGGTTTCCTGCCAGCCCCGTGGGAGACACGGATGGAGCTCCAGGTTCCCGGCTTTGACCTGGTCCAGCTCTGGCTGTTGCAGCCATCTGGAGAAGAGTGAAGCAGCAGATGGAAGATGAACTTTCTCTTTCTCTCTCATCACTCTGCCTTTCAAATAAATCTTAAAAAAAAAAAAAAATGTGCCCTGAACAGAGCTGGGGCCCACTGTGTGGACAGACCAGCCCAGAAAGCTGAGTGATGGGAGGGCCCTGGAAAACCCTTGTTGTTGGCATCCATTGCTACAGCCCAGAAGAAGAGAGGTGGGAAAATGAGAGTATCCAAGTCTTGCCCAAGAGGTGGCACAGGTGCCCAGATGGGCAGATCAGTGAGGTTTCCTGGGGCGGCGTGTCCAGGCCTTGCATGTTGGTGCAGAGTTTCCTTTCCTGTCCACTCAGGACCCCCAGCCCTCCCAAGAGCTAGTGCATGCAGCCTGGAATCTGTTGTCCTAAGGCTGGCTCAGAGTCTGCTGCTGCCTTTGACTCTAGTGGTGCACGCTCCCACGAGAGGCAGCCAGGCTGCCCACGAGCCAGGAGGGCTGAGCTAGGTTCTGGGAGCCGCGCTATTTAGCATGAGGGTGTTCTGGTGCATGATAGTGGCCATGTGGGGCAGGGCCCAGTCAGGCCCTAGAACCTCAGATTGGCTTCTTCCCTGGCTGCTTGAACTGTGAAGCCTGCGACTCATGGTGGAGAGGCACCTGATAAATTTATTCTGCCCCAGGCAAGTGCCCCAGGAGCCCTGGGCAGAGGGGCCCTTTCTCTCCAGATCCTTCTGCCAGACTTCCGGCTGGGTTGGCTTCCCTGTTGTGGGACACTGCAGATTAGGGAGCTATGGACCGTGCAAGGAGCTGGGTGCCGCGTGAGTGCCGACGGGGCTGAGTGAGTAGGGAGGGGCGGCAGGCGGAGGGAGAGTCTGCCAGACGTGGAGTTGGTTGGATGAGGCAGGAGAGGGGGTGAGTTTTGGAAAACCCCTTTTACTACTGCCCGGAGGATTTCCATGGAAATCCTGAAAATATTACATGTCAGTCTCACTTTCATGTTCTTCCAAGACCCGATAGCGACAGCCAACTTTGCAACGCACAACTCACCTCTCAGCCTGGAGCCCAATCTCCCAGCGAGTGCTTGGTCCCTGCACAGCTTGGCACAGGTCTCTCGGTCCCAACTTGTGGGGCCTCGGCGGACCCAGCCACATTCTTTCTACCAGGAGCAGGGACTTTACTGTTGACGTCTCTGCCGCAGCCACCGTCACCACCAACCACCTGTCCCCTGTGCCCCACTGGGAGCAGCATCATTGCCTCCTCCATAAACACCATCAACCATCCTCATGGTCATTCCCACCGACCCCTGCTCTTTCCCTCTACACCATCACACCTCCCACCCTCTGCCCCACCGCCACCGTCCTTGGGTCCTCCACACACCCTGTCCGTATCTTTGCAAACAGCGCCTCCATTGGCATTCTCTCTCATCGCCTCTTCTAGAATCCTCTGCCACCTTTTTGTTCAGGTGGCTGCCAGGAAGCCTACCTTGATGCTGTGCTTCCAAAAGTGGGACTCCTCCAGAGTGCGTGGATTTACCCCCAACGGCACCACTTTCAGGAAGACAGGCAAATGTTCCCGATGCATGTCCGCTTGCCGTCTGATTGGATTAAAAACAAAAGGACTGGTTCACTGATCTCCTTAATGGCCTGAGCTCCCCCAGAAAGAGCCAGGGCCAGCCCTCCCTGGGATATTGCAATCAGCAGCAGTGATTAATCCAGCATGAACTTAGAGCAAGGTTTCGCCTGGAGAATGAGTTGCTTTAGCCAGCTCTAGAAGCCCGCCTTGTCCCACCTGCTGTGCCTGTGAGGGGCTCAGTGGTGTCAGAGCCAAGGGAATTTCCATGTTTTTCAGGAAGCTACGTCAAGACAGCCAGGGGGAGGGCGCTTCAGGGCAGTGCGCCTCGGCCCTCAGATGTTGTTTCCAGGAGCTGAATCAGATCCGTGAAGGCTGTTCACGTCTGAATCTTAGTTCACGTGGGATGGCACGGCTGCGCAGTTCAGCAGACTGGCTGCACGCCAGCAGGTTATTGCAGCATGGCCGTGATCACCCGCACGGCAGGTTAGCAGTGTTATCTCTTTAACATGACTTCTGTTCTGCAGCTCGACCTTTTCACCTGGGAACCTTTGCACCGGGGACACTTACATCTCAGCCGGTCCAGCAGGGCTCCGGTGATGTCTCATGTGACTGCTAATGAGGTCTGATGCCTTTTTGTCTCTTGTTCTATTCTTGGGGCCGGTGTTGCTGTGTAGCACGTAAATGCTGGGGACACCTGCATTCCTTGTCAGAGTGCCACAGTGTGAGTCTCGCCTCTGCTTCCATTCCAGCTTCCTGCCGATGCGCAGTCTGGGCGGCAGCACATAATGGCTGCAGTGCTTGGTCCCTGGCACCCACGTGGGAGACCCAGACTGAGATCCAGGCTCCCGGCTTCAGTCTGGCCTGGCCCAGCTCCAGTTGCTGCAGGGCACTTAGGGAGTAGCCCAGTCGGGGGTAGATCTCTCTCTCTCTCTTCTCTCCTCTGTCACTCTTTCAAATACATAGAAATGAATAATAAATATTTTTAAAATGCCTATTCATGCCATTTGTTTATTTTCTATTTTTCTGCCTTTTTCTTTGTGAATTGTAGGAATTCTTTTCTATGGGTTATGCAAGCCCTTTGTCATTTGTAAGTATTACAAATATTTTCTGCCACTCCGTGCTTGTCTTTCCATTGCTTTGATGGCATCTTTTGATGAACAAGTTATTTTCTTCAATGTGGTCAAATGTGGCAATCCTTACCTTGATGGTAATGCTTTTGTGTCTTACTTTACTTAAAATTTTTTAATAAAGACTTATTTATTTGGCCAGCGCCATGGCTCACTAGGCTAATCCTTCACCTGCGGCGCCAGCACCCCGGGTTCTAGTCCCAGTTGGGGTGCCGGTTCTGTCCCAGTTGCTCCTCTTCCAGTCCAGCTCTCTGCTGGGCCCAGGAGTGCAGTGGAGGATGGCCCAGGTCCTTGGGCCCTGCACCTGCATGGGAGACCAGGAGAAGCACCTGGCTCCTGGCTTCGGATCGGCGCAGTTTGCCGGCCATGGCAGCCATTTGGGGGGTGAACCAATGGAAGGAAGACCTTTCTCTCTGTCTATCTCACTAACTCTGCCTGTCAAAAAAGTTAAAATTAAAATTTAAAAAAATCCTTAAAAATTTATGTATTTATTTGAGAGATAGAGCTACAGAGAGAGGGAGAGACAGAGAGAAAGGTCTTTCATCTGCTGGTTCTCTCCCCAAAAAGCCACAATAGCCAGAGCTGGGCCAATCTGAAGCCAGGAACCTGGAGCTTCTTCCAGGTCTGCCATGCAGGTGCAGAGGCCCAAGCACTTGGACCATCTTTGACTGTTTTTCCAGGCCATACCAGAGAGTTGGATCAGAAGAGGAGCAGCCGGGATATGAACCAGTGCCCATATGGGATGCTGGTGCTGTAGATGGAGGCTTAGCCCACTGAACCACAGTGCTGGGCCCTACTTAAAATTTTTTTGTTGTTAAATTTGAGAGATTGATACACTTTGACAGACAGACAGACAGCCATTGACAGAGAACTCCCATCCACTGGTCTACTCCCCAAATGCCAGCAATCGCTGGAGCTGGGCCAAAAAGCCCAGAGCCAGGAAGTCAGTCCAGGTCTCCCACATGGGCGACAGGGACCCAACTACTTGAGCCCTCCCCTGCTGCCTCCCAGGTGCATCAGCAGGAAGTGGGAAGCAGGAGCAGAGCCAAGGCTCAGAGCCAAGTTTTCCAGTATGAAATGCAGGCATCCCAAGCAGGGGCTTAACCCTTAGGTCAAACGACCACCCTTTGTGGATGCAATCTGTATCCTCAGATTGTAAGATAGTCTTCCATCTTCTAAAATGCGTATTATTGTCATTTCACATTTATGTTCAGGGTATGGGAGTTTTGTTTGTGTTTTATGGGGACATCATATAGTTTCAGGATAATTAATTTATGGAACAAACGAGCCCTATGTTCTCCATTGTTCGGCTGTGCTGCCACCTTTGGCTCAAGTCGACTTATCTGTGTTTATGGGCCCTGCGTTCCGTTCCGCTGACTGCTGCTCATGCCACACTGTCTGGACCACAGTCTCCTTGTGGTGTTCTACTGAAGTAGCACCTTGACAATAGGGACTCCATGTAGGAGCGCTTGAGACTCCATTCTGGGAAGGTGCCCCCCACACCGTGAGACTCTGGTCTGAAACTATGATCTAAAACAGTTGAACAATAGCAGTCCCTACATCACACTTGGCAGAGCATAGAAACCCCCTAGCATGATCGCTCAAGCTTGGAAGTAGATAGGCTACACCTGGGTTAATGATAAAAATGTAATTTGTCTATGTCCTACATATGATTAAAACCAATACCTGGATTAATGTCAAGATTATAATTGGAATTGTTAAAATTGTAACTGGTATTGTCAAGATTACAATTGATACTAGTTTCCCATAGGTTTTAGGTCAGCTTGACCCCAGTAACCATGTATTCCCCCCCGAAACTAGCAACCATGTATTCCCCTCCCGATTTTGTGGTTTTTGCCTTTATAAACCCTGTTGCTTTGGGTTTCAGGGTCGAGAGTTCTTTAGGGCATGAGCCCACTCTCCACCGCCGGCAATAAAGGGCCATCAGATTTTATCAATGTGTGGAGCTCCTTTGTTTGCACTCGCTCAGGTACAACATTACCATCCAACAGGACAGATTTTCCCATTTTTTTTCTTTTCGAGATCTTGGCTCTTAGCTTTTTGTGTTTCCATGTACATTTGAGAAGCAATTGTGAAATTGCACAGAACAGCATAAAGCAATGACCACATGATATATTTGGGAGAACACGAATTTGGAGAGAATGGACCTCCGTCCACTTCCAGTAGTTTCTATCCCTTCCTCTTCTCCTTCTGGCACCTCCGTGATGCAAACAAGAGGTCTACAGAGTTCATGGGAAACGTGTGCTATGGAAAAATTTACAGGAATTTCAAATTGTTTTGCATCAAAATAGATGTAGCTTTTAATTCCACTTTCTCACAGACTCTTTGAAATACACTTGTGTTTACATCTTTTATCATTGTCCCGCAATTCTAGGGACACTTCTAAGGTAGTCTGTAATTTTCCTCATTTTTTTTCGATCGGCTTTTCAGTTAGGGAGGTCGCTACGGGTCTGCCTTCAAGCTCACTCGTTCCTTCCTCAGTCAAGTCCAGTTTACTGATGAAGACATTCTTCCTTTTGATCACAGTGTTCTTCATTTTGTCACTTTTTTAAAAAAGATTTATTTATTTATTTGAAAGTCAGAGTTACACAGAGAGAAGAGGCAAAGAGAGAGAAAGAGAGAGAGAGAGAGAGACAGAGAGAGAGAGAGAGAGAGAGAGAGAGAGGTCTTCCTTCTGCTGGTTCACTCCCCAATTGGCTGCAATGGCCAGAACTGCGTCGATCTGAAACCAGGAGCCAGGAGCTTCCTCCTGGTCTCCCATGTGGGTGCAGGGCCCAGAGACTTGGGCCATCCTCCACTGCACTCCCGGGCTGCAGCAGAGAGCTGGATCAGAAGTGGAGTAGCTGGGACTCGAAGCGGCGCCCATATGGGATGCCAGCACTGTAGGCAGAGGCTTTACCCACTATGCCACAGCACCGGCCCCGTCACTTTTTTTTTTTTTTTAAAGATTTATTTATTTATTTTTAAAGTCAGAGTTACAGACAGTGTGAGATCTTTCTTCCCTGGTTCACTTCCCAGATGGCTGCCACAGCCAGAGCTGGGCCAGGCCGAAGCCAGGAACTTCATCCGGGGCTCCCATGTGGGTGGCAGGGACCCAAACAATTGAGTCATCTTCCATTGCTTTTCCCAGGCCATCAGTGGGGAGCTGGATTGGAAGTGGAGCAGCTGGGACATGAGCCAGTACAGTGCCACAAGGCTGGCCCCCATCATGTTTTTTTTTTTTTTTTTTGTATTATCTTAGAGTTTCCAACTTCCTGCTTATATTAGCCATCTGTTTTTGTATGTTGTTTTTTTCCCCATTAGTGCAGTTAACATAATGATGGCTATTCTAACTCCCAGCCTGATCTTTTCAACATCTCTGCCATATCGGAGTCTGATTCTGATGCTGAGTGGATTTTTCCATTTCGTGTATCTTGGAATTTTCTGTCCAGAGCCAGTGTTTTTATCTAAAAGGAACTTAGGAAGACGGGGCCCTAGTGTGAGGTTTTGTGTCAAGATGGCTGGGACGTAGACTGTTTGCTGGAGCTCAGGAGTCAGAGGCTAACACCTTCTAGCCCCTGCTTGCTTTTGTTGTCTGTACGTTTTCCTAGAGCTGAGGATTTTGGGTCTTTTAGCTGCGCCTCCCTGGTAGGCTGTGGGCAGAGGAAGTAGTCGCGACACTAGGTCTCGGGCTTGGACTACGGCCCTCCCAAAGGCCTCTCGGATTCTCCATCCTCACAGGGGCTGGCACTGGAAATCTCCCTTCTCCAGGCTGGCCAGGCGCTGATGAAGCTCGAGTGGGTCAGGCGCTGGTACAATAACTCCCCGAGAAGGCACTTGTGAAGGAGAACGGGCAGTTCTGGAAGGTTCCACAGGGTTACTTTGCCCCTGCTCCTGCGGGAGGTGCTCAGGAGCTTTCCTCCCATCCTCACAGTGACGGCCTGGTGGGCTCCTGGAGTGCAGCTCAGGACAGTGTGCGCGCGCGTGTGTGTGCGCGTGTGTGTGTGTGTGTGAGGGGTAGGGGAGTCTGCACATAGGTGTCTGCTGTGCTGTTGAACTCAAGTCCACACGGAGCGTCCAGCTCTGTCAGTGTCAGGGTTCCTCCCAGCACTGGCTTCAACTGTGGGCTTCTCCTGGCCAGCGGTGGTTTTCTGTACCCCAGTCACCAGGGCAGCAGTTTGCTGAGGGATCTGAGAAGAGTCGTTGATTCTCAGGGTATCCAGATTTTTTTTTTTTTTTTTGACAGGCAGAGTGAAGGCAGAGAGAAGGGTCTTCTTTTTGCCGTTGGTTCACCCTCCAATGGCCGCTGCGGCCAGCACATCGTGCTGATCCAAAGCCAGGAGCCAGGTGCTTCTCCTGGTCTCCCATGCGGTGCAGGGCCCAAGCACTTGGGCCATCCTCCACTGCCTTTCTGGGCCATAGCAGAGAGCTGGCCTGGAAGAGGGGCAACCGGGACAGAATCCAGTGCCCCGACCGGGACTAGAACCCGGTGTGCCGGTGCCACAAGGCAGAGGATTAGCCTGTTGAGCCACGGCGCCGGCCCAGCTTTTTTCTTATATGAGAATCAGAGTGACAACTTTCTTTTTTTTTAAAAAAAAAAAAAATTTATTTATTTGAAATGCAGATTTAGAGAGAGAGAGAGAGAGATCTTCTGTCCTCTGGTTCACTCCCCAAATGGCCACAATGGTCAAGCCAAAGCCAGGAGCCAGGAATTCATCCAGGTCTCCCACGTGAATGCAGGGGCCCAAGCACTTGGGCCATCCTCTGCTGCTTTCCCAGGCCATTAGCAGGGAGCTGGATCAGAAATGGAGCAGCCAGGACTCGAACTTGTACCCATATGGGATGCTGGTATTGCAGGCGCAACTTAATCCACTTCTCCACAGCCCTGGCACTGGGAGCAACAACTTTCAAGCTCTTTCCGTGCCAAGCTGGAAACTGGAAGTCCACTCTTGTAGCATGAGTTTTCTAGCCAGTGAATATGGCTATTCTTTTAAGGTTTTCTGAAATTCTCTGTAAAATATCTTATCTCTGGAGGTCTTATAAATGTTCTATTGGTTTGCATTATTGTAAATGTTCCCTTTTATAAAATTCAGTTGTATAACTATGGCTGGTGTGTAGAAATATTGACTTTAAAACTGCTTTACTGAGCTCTTTGCATGTTACAAGTGTACCATGCAATGATTTTGGTGTACTTACAGAGTTATGCAGCCATAACTGTAATCTAATTTTAGAATATTTTTATTGTCCCCGTAAGAAATCTCTACCCATGTCAAAGATAACAAGGCTCCAGAAACTAGTTAAGATGTTAATCAGTCATATACTGTTGCAATAGGGAAATGAATCCACCAAGAACCGAACTCAGCTTCAAGTTGTATAGGAGATGACTGGCTGCTTTAATGGGAGAATGAGAGAATGGGTGTGGGGAACTCAGCAGAGGCAAGGAAGTAAAAAAAAAAATTACAAGAAGTGGGAAGGCGAATTGGTGCACAGAGGCAGGAAACAGGGGCCGGGTCTGCAGGTGTGGGCGGAAACAGAGTTCTGTTGGAACTATTGATTTTTCCCAGGCACCCACTTCTAGGGGGGCCTTCGGCTGTTAGAAACTCTTGGAGAGTTTTGTTCCGGCCTCCGTAGGGTAAGGCTGAAGCCCAAGCAAGCAGAGTGTTCCCAGCAGCCTGGCTGCAGTTCAGCCTAGGAGGACATAATGGTTCCCATTAGCAACCATTCGCAACGGCTCTGGTGTGGGTCTGGTTTGAGCTTGTCTCCTCCCAACGGCTCAGGTTTGAAGGCTTGGTCTCCAGTGGGTGATGCGAGAGGCGGTTGGCCCTGGAAGAGGTAGATGCTTAGATCACTGGGGGAGCTGCTCTTGGAAGGGATTAATGTGCCCTGAGTGCTTGCAAGAGTGAGATGTAGGAGCTACCCTCCCCCCTGAATTTCTCTCTGGCTTCCTGCCTAGCAACGTGGTCTCCTGCCACATTACCATCCTCCGCACGTTGTGCGTGCTCCTGCCACGATACCATCTTCCGTTAGCCCTCACCAGAGGCTGAACCACATGCTGGACCATGGACTTGCAGCCTCCAGAATGAGATAAATCTCTAGATGAACCTGCCTCAGGCGTATCATTACACTACGAAAACAGACTGAGGCTTCGCCGTCCCCTCACGCCCCACTAAGCTGCTTGTTGCCTCTACAGATTTGCCTGTTCTGGAATTCCATGGAAAGAGGATCGTACAGCATGTGACCGACCCTCACTTAGCACAGAGCTTCCGGGATTCATCCATGTTGTAGAACAGATCAGTGCTTCATCCCTTCTCCAGCCGAACAATTCTCCTTTGTGTGGATGCGCCACATCGACCCAAGAGAAAGGAAAACACACGTCCATGAGAAACTTGCAAATAAATGCTTAGTGACATAGTCACAAGACCCAAAGAAGGCAAACATCCCAATGAATATCAAAGGATGAATTTATAAACAAAAAGGATAAGCAAACGTGGTAGGTTGTGTTCCTAGCATATTCTTCTTAAGTAGAGTATGAGGCTTAGACTCTTGAGTGGTTATCTCCTGTCACCGTACAGGACCCCTGTTGATAAGGTGGGGGGGGGGGGCTCTGTATTCCTTGTTTAGGATCAATCTTTAGTGCTGCTGGCTACGACTTTTTTTTTTTTTTTTTTAAAGATTTATCCATTTTACCTGAAAGTCAGAGTTATACAGAGAGGGAGAGGCAGAGAGAGAGAGAGAGAGAGAGAGAGAGAGAGAGAGAGAGAGAGAGAGAGAGGTCTTTCATCCGCTGGTTCACTCCCAAGTTGGCCGCAACGACCTGAGTTATACTGATCAGAAGCCAGGAGCCAGGAGCCTCCTCCGGGTCTCCCATGTGGGTGCTGGGGCCCAAGAACTTGGGCCATCCTCTACTACTTTCCCAGGCCATAGCAGAAAGCTGGATCAAAAGTGGAACAGCTGGGTCTTGAACCAGTGCCCATATGGAATGCTGGCACTGCAGGCAGCAGCTTTACCTACTACGCCACAGTGCCAGCCCCTGGCTATGACTTTTATAAGTAAGTGCTTGTCAGCTCTCCCATGTCCCTTCAGACCAGGCTGGAGAGCTGCAGAGGGCTGGAGCTGGGAGTTTTCTCTCCACTCCAGTTAAGCTTCGGTAAATCTGGACCAAACTAACAAACTAAAAATGGTTTTCTTTGAGGTCCAGCCCTGGTTGATGAGAACTGAGTGATCGGGGTCTACCGTTGTTCCCAAATGGATACTCCCCCTCTCCTTGCCTGAAAAGCGCGGGCGATTTTTCTCAACTCTTCACCCGGGAAGCCTGGTAGGTCTCTAGAGGTAGGGGTCACACAAGTGGGGGCCTCCCCAAGGCTGCGCCCGCAGGAGTGTTCCTCTCTCGAGGTAGACCCCGCCCAATCTGCAGTGATGAACCTTGGTCCCCAAAGCGTCCTCTAACCCCCGCCTGCAGGGTTCTCTCCTGGTACTGCTTGCTCTGAGTTTGCCTCTTTCCAGCTCAGGGCGTCTGCCTGTGACCACAGTTCTCTGATGAATCTCAGAACAGCTGCTGATCTTCAGTTTGGAGTGATGACTTCCAAACCTTCCAGATTCTTCACACGTTAGACAACCAGAAGCCACATCATCCCTTTATTTATTTATTGCCATGCTGTGCTGAAGGAAGCCTCCAATACAAGGCTGAGCTAACGCTGTGGGAGGAGGCATTCTTTCTTGCTGTCTGTCAACAGTTCCTCATTAAGATGCTGTCCACTGTACCTTCACAAAGGTTAATCCTTCTCAGGTAGCAGAAGTTACCTTCAAATTTTAGTTTGCTGAGAGTTCGTTCCTAGTGATAAATACTGAATTGTATTACATGTATTCCTATTGAAATGATTATATAATTTTTCCTTTCTAACCTGTGACATATTGATTGTTTTTCTAACAACACATCAACCTTGCATTTTGTGAATGATTGTCATTAGATCCTGGTGTATTATTATTTTTATATGTTGTTGGCTTAATGCGGTAGCATGTGGGAGAGGATTTGGTATGTATGTTCATGAGTGATAGGGGTCTTTGATTTTCTAACCTTATATTTTCTTTGTCAGATGATGTTATCAAGGTTACAATACAAACCCCACAGGAAGAAAACCAAGTCGGGAGCAGTCCCTCTCTGGAGTTCATGCAGGATTGCAATAATTTATTTTACAACTAATCATGGAGCCTGTTGAAGCCATTTGGACGAGAGCTTTCTTTGGGGCAAGATCTTTGGTTGCTGAGTCCGTTTCCTAGGGGCCGAAAGACTATTCCAGTGTTCTGCTTCTCCTGGAGTCGTATTTTCCCCCTAGGAATTTCTCTGTAACATAGAAAGCTTCCCATTTATATGAGAGTTTTTGTAATATCTTATTTTTAATGTCTGAGCATTGGTAGTTATTTCTTCTTTTTTATTCATGATACTGGATACTGGTTCTTTCTCTGTGTTTTCTTGTTGGATGTTGACAGAGTTTATTGGTTTTAACAATCTTTTCATGTAATAAGCTTTTAACTTTCCTGGTCCTCTGTATTGTATCTTTTTTTGTATTTCATAAGGTTTTTTAAATTTGTTGATATTTAGGGGGCGATGCTGTGGCACAGCAAGTAAAGCCGCTGCCTGCGGCACTAGCATCCCAAATGGGCACCTGTTCAGGACGTGGCTGCTCCGCTTTCAATCCAGCTTTCTGCTGATGGCCTGGGAAAGCAGAGAGGGTGGCTCTGCACCCACGTGGGAGACCCCGAGGAAGCTCCTGGCTGCTGGTTTTGGCCTGGCCCAGCCCTGGCCATTGTGGCCATCTGGGGAGTAAACCAGGGGATGGAAGGTCTCTGTTTCTCTCTCCCTTGTCTCTCCCTCTCTCTCTGTAATTCTGACTTGCAAATAAATAAATAAATCTTACAAAAATTTGTTTACATTTTTTGGGCTTGTTTCATGCCTTGCCGACAGTCAACAAGTTTATGTACAGTCTTTTTTCTTTTTTTCTAATATATCTCTGACAGTCACTATATTTTATCTTGTAAAGACTTATTTATTTCTTTGAAAGGCAGAGAGACAGAGGTGGGGGTGGGGAGAGAAATCTTCTGTACACTGGCTCACTCTAAATTGCCACAATAGCCAGGGCTGTCCCCAAGGCTGAAACCAGGAACCTGGAACTTCATCTGGGTCTCTCACATGGGTGGCAGGGGCCCAAGTGCTTGGGACATCTTCTACTGCTCTCCCAAGAGCATTATTAGGGAGCTGGATCAGAAGTGGAGCAGCCAGGACACAAACTGGCACTCCAATACCGGATGCTGGTAATGCAAGGGGCAGCTTAGCCTACTGTACCGCAACACTGGCCCCATATCTTTTTTTTAAATGTTGCTTTGTGAACCCCATGAGTTTCACTGTTTACCATTTTTATTACTACTCTGTTGAAAACTCTTTCTTTTAAAAAAATTATGTGTTTATTTATTTGAGAGACAGAAAGAGAGCTTCCATTCACTGATTTACTTCCCAAATGCCTGTGACAGCCAGACGCTGGGTTGCAGGCCAAAACCAGGAGCTAAGGGATGTAGCAGGTAAAGCTGCTGCCTACAGTGCCTGCATCCCATATGGGTGCCAGTTCAAGTACCAGCTGCTCCACTTCTGATCTGGCTCTCTGCTATGGCCTAGGAAAGCAGTAGAAGATGGCCCAAGACTTGGGCCCCTATGCCCCAGTGGGAGACCCAGAGGAAGCTCCTGGCTCCTGGCTTCAGATCGGCGTAGCTCCAGCCGTTGGAGCCATTTGGAGAGTGAACCAGCAAATGGAAGACCTCTCTCTCTCTCTCTGCCTCTTCCTCTCTGTAACTCTGCCTTTTGAATAAATAAATAAATCTTTAAAAAACAAAACAAAACAAAACAAAACAAAACAGGAGCTAAGAACATAATCCAGGTCTCCCACAGAAGTAGAAGGAACCTAATTACTTGAGTAGCTGGAGGTAGGGGCTGGAGGTGGGTATCGAACCCAAGCATTCTGATATGAGATATGAGCATCTTAACCACTATCCAATGCTTGCCCTCTAAATTGTATTTTTAAATTGGTTTTAAAATTAGCACATGGGAAGTCAGGGTTTGTGGTAAAGTTCTGTGAATTCCAGCACACGCATGGATTCTGTAACCACTGTCATTATCAGGAATGCGTCTCTGGTTGCTGATAAGAAACCCAGTCATTTGATTCTTTGTTCGTCTGTAAGGAATGTCACATCTTTTTATTCTTTCTTCTTTCAAGACCTTCCCTCTGTCATGAGTGTTTAGCAGTATGAGTATGAGGTGTTTGGCATGGATTGCTTTGGCTTATTCATTTTTTTCATTTATTAAACTTTTATTTAATGAATATAAATTTCCAAAGTACAGCTTATGGGTTACAATGGCTTCCCCCCACCATAACTTCCCTCTCACCCGCAACCCTCCCCTTTCCCGCTCCCTCTCCCCTTCCATTCACATCAAGATTCATTTTCAATTCTCTTTATATACAGAAGATCAGTTTAGTATATATTAGGTAAAGATTTCAACAGTTTGCCCCATATAGTAACACAAAGTGAAAAAACTACCGTTGGAGTACTAGTTATAGCATTAAATAACACTGTACAGCACATTAAAGACAGAGATCCTACATAATATTTTTTTAAAATTAATTAATTTTCTATGCCATTTCCAATTTAACACCAGGTTTTTTTTTTTTCATTTCCAATTATCTTTATATACAGAAGATCAATTCAGTATATAATTAGTAAAGACCTCATCAGTTTGTACCTACACAGAAACACAAAGTATAAAAATACTGTTTCAGTACTAGTTATAGCATCACTTCACATTAGACAACACATTAGGGACAGATCCCACATGGGGTGTAAGTACACAGTGACTCCTGTTGCTGACTTAACAATTTGACACTCCTGTTCATGGCGTCAGTAATCTCCCTAGGCTCTAGTCATGAGTTGTCAGGGCTATGGAAGCCTTTAGAGTTCGCTGACTTTGATCTTATTCCGATAGGGTCATAGTCAAAGTGGAAGTTCTCTCCTCCCTTCGGAGAAAGGTACCTCCTTCTTTGATGGCCCCGTTCTTTCCACTGGGATCTCACTCACAGAGATCTTTCATTTAGGTCTTTTTTTTTTCCCATGGTATCTTGGCTTTCCATGCCTACAATACTCTCATGGGCTCTTCAGCCAGATCCGAATGCCTTAAGGGCTGATTCTGAGGCCAGAGTGTTGTTTAGGACATCTGCCATTCTATGAGTCTGCTGTGTATCCCGCTTCCCATGTTGGATCCTTCTCTCCCTTTTTGATTCTATCAGTTAGTATCAGCAGACACTTGTCTTGTTTGTGTGATCCCTTTGACTCTTAGACCTATCAGAGCCATCAATTGTGAGCTGAAATTGATCACTTGGACTAGTGAGATGGCATTGGTACATGCCACCTTGATGGGATTGTGTTGGAATCCCCTGGCACATTTCTAACTCCACCATTTGTGGCTAGTCCAATTGAGCATGTCCCAAATTGTACATCTCCTCCCTCTCTTTTTCCACTCTGAAATTTAACAGGGATCACTTTTCAGTTAAAATTTAAACACCTAAGAATAATTGTGTGTTAATTACAGAGTTCAACCACTAGTACTAGAACAACAACAACAACAACAAATATTAAAAAGGATAAAGTATTACATTGTACATCTAGAGTCAGGACAAGAGCTGATCAGGTCATTGTTTCTTATAGTGTTCATTTCACTTAACAGGTTTCCCCTTTGGTGCTCAGTTGTCACCGATCAGGGAAAACAAATGATATTTGTCCCTTTGGGACTGGCTTAATTCACTCAGCATGATGTTTTCCAGATTGCTCCATCTTTTTGCAAATGACCGGGTTTCGTTGTTTCTTACTGCTGTATAGTATTCTATGGAGTACATGTCCCATAATTTCTTTATCCAGTCTACTGTTGATGGGCATTTGGGTTGGTTCCAGGTCTTAGCTATTGTGAATTGAGCTGCAATAAACATTAATGTGCAGATGGCTTTTTTTATTTGCCAAATTAATTTCCTTTGGGTAAATTCCAAGGAGTGGGATGGCTGGGTTGTATGGTAGGGTTATGCTGAAAATTTATATGGAGACACAGAAGACCTCGAATAGCCAAAGCAATCTTGTACAACAAAAACAAAGCCGGAGGCATCACAATACCGGATTTCAGGACATACTACAGGGCAGTTGTTATCAAAACAGCATGGTACTGGTACAGAAACAGATGGATAGACCAATGGAACAGAATAGAAACACCAGAAATCAATCCAAACATCTACAGCCAACTTATATTTGACCAAAGATCCAAATCTAATCCCTGGAATAAGGACAGTCTATTCAATAAATGGTGCTGGAAAAATTGGATTTCCACATGCAGAAGCTTGAAGCAAGACCCATACCTATCACCTTACACAAAAATTCACTCAACATGGATTAAAGACTTAAATCTACGACCTGAAACCATCAAATTATTAGAGAGCATTGGAGAAACCCTGCAAGATATAGGCACAGGCAAAGACTTCTTGGAAAATACTCCAGCAGCACAGGCAGTCAAAACCAAAATTAACATTTGGGATTGCATCAAATTAAGAAGTTTCTGTACTTCAAAAGAAACAGTCAGGAAAGTGAAGAGGCAACCAACAGAATGGGAAAAAATATTTGCAAACTATACTACAGATAAAGGGTTGATAACCAGAATCTACAAAGAAATCAAGAAAATCCACAACAACAAAACAAACAACCCACTTAAGAGATGGGCCAAGGACCTCAATAGACATTTTTCGAAAGAGGAAATCCAAATGGCCAACAGACACATGAAAAAATGTTCAAGATCACTAGCAATCAGAGAAATGCAAATCAAAACCACAATGAGGTTCCATCTCACCCTGGTGAGAATGGCTCACATTCAGAAATCTACCAACAGCAGATGCTGGAGAGGATGTGGGGAAAAAGGGACACTAACCCACTGTTGGTGGGAATGCAAACTGGTTAAGCCACTGTGGAAGTCTGTCTGGAGATTCCTCAGAAACCTGAACATAACCCTACCATACAACCCAGCCATCCCACTCCTTGGAATTTACCCAAAGGCTTATTCATTTTGAGATTCACTGAGCTCCTTGGATCTGTAAGCATATATCTTTTGCCAGGTTTGGTAAGATTTCAGCCTTTTTTCTTCATTTTTTTTTTTTGGCACAACACTATGCAACTGTGATGACACAAATATTGAGCATTTGCCCCACGATGCTTTTAGGTTCTGTTATTTTCTTTTATTCTTCAACTTTTCCTTCTCTGTTCTTTAGATTGTATAATGTCTGCTAATCTGTCTTCACGCTTACTGCATTTTTATTTGTCATTTCCACTAAGGATTGTATTACTTAGTTCTAAAATTTTCATGTGGTTCTTCTTTATATTTTATATTTCCTTGTTGAGACTTTCTATCTTGTCATTCCTTTTAAGTGTTCATTTTTATTTTTACAACATTTTATAATAGCTGTTTTAAATCTTTGTCAGATAGTCTCAACATTTATGTCACTGATGTTGGCAACCATTGACTGCTTTTTTCCATAAGAATTGAGATTTTTCTGCTTTTTTTCATAACAAATAATTGTGGATTGCATCCTGGCCGTTATTAACATTATGTTATAGGATTCTGAGTCTTATTTAAATTCCCTGGAAGACGTTGATATTTTGCTGTTAGAAGCAATCAGTTCAGTTGGGTTTAGGCTGCAAGTTGTGAACATCTGCTTGCGATTTGCGGTTTTAAATGAGTTCTGTTTTCCAAACCTTGGCAGTGCTGCTGCTGCATGTATATTCATGCATGCATGCCCCCAGGACCAGTCTGGGTCCTGGGAACCGTCTAGCTCTTAATTCAGTCTTCAGATTTTAAGTATGCGGTTTAGAATAGAATCTACGCATGCATGGTCAGCGACGAGCCCAATGAGGAACTTCGTGGAGCGACTTTCTGAAGCTGTTGCTTCTCTGTAATCTTCTGCCCCTGTCTGATCCCTGGGGACCCCCCCCCCCCCATTGTTGGCTTCACCCTCCTGGGACACTTTTGGAGCCACAGATACTTGAATAAAAGAGTAAGATTTCATCATTAACCACCAGGGAAATGCAAATCAAAACTAATAAAATGTCATCTCATCCCAGTTAGAATGACTATTATCAAAAGGACTAAACAAAACCTACAAACCAAAAACAAATGTTGGTAAGCATGTGAAGAAGGGGGAACTCTTACATCCTCTTGATGGAAATGTAAATTGGTACAGCCATTATGGACAACTGTATGGCGTTTCCTAATAAAACTAGGAATAGAAATGCCACGTGATCCAGCGATCCCACTGCCGAGTATATAACCAAAGGAAATCAAATCAGTTTGTCAAAGAAGCACTAACATATTATTGCAGCACCATTCACAAGATACGGAATCAACTTAGTTATCTATTGACAGATGAATGGATAAAGCAAGTGTGGTATATATATGCACAATGGAATATTCTTCCATTTGCAGAAGCATGGATAGAACTGGGGGACATTGTGTTAACTGTACTACATCAGGCACAGAAAGACAAATACTGCAGACTCTCACTTACAGGTGCTAGCCAAAATGTTGATCTCTTGTAAGTAGAGATCAGAATAGTGGTTACCAGAGACTTGGAAAGGTGTAAGTGAGGGGTGATACAGAGGACAGTTAATGGGAATATGGGTGCAATTGGATAGGAGAAATCTCTTTTAATGTTCTATGGCACAGTCGGCTAACTGGTTGGTAACGAATATTTCAAAAGAGTTACACAGTGAGAGAAGGAGAAGTAGAGAAAGAGAGAGGTCTTCCACCCTCTGGTTCACGAGCCAATTGGCCACAATGGCTGGAGCTGAGCCGATCTGAAGCCAGGAGCTTCCTCTGGGTCTCTCACGTGGGTGCAGGGGCCCAAGATCTGGGCCATCTTCCACTGCTTTCCCAGGCCATAGCAGAGAGCTGGATTGAAGTGGAGCAGCCAGGACTCGACCGATGCCCAAATGGGATGCTGGCACTGCAGGTGGCAGCTTTACCTGCTGCGCCACAATGGCAGTCCTGTGGATTTTTTTTTTAAATTAGAAGGAAAGAATGGGAGTGAGGTGGGGTAGGGAAGGAGGAGGGAAGTAGGTATGACTATGGGGTTCTTGTGATGATGTGCTAAAGTTGCACAGCACTGAATACACACACACACACACACACTTGAACATAGGCGAAACTGAGAGATCTGAGCAAGAACAAACTGTCAGAGTTGTAGGCCCATCTGAAGATCCTTCCCTGAGAAGTCGTGTTCTTTGCCCTTGCCTGTTTTCCTATGGAGTGGCATGTGTCTTTTCTCTGCTCTTTTTGCTGTCATTAGGCAATATTCTGGATATCACTTATTGTCTGATATGAGTTATGAAATATCTTCTGTAAGGCTGCAAGTAGTTTTTAAAGATTTATTTATTTATTTGAAAGTCAGAGTTACACAGAGAGAGGAGACGCAGAAAGAGAGAGAGAAGTCTTCCAGCCAATGGTTCACTCCCTGGTTGGCCACAATGGCTGGAGCTGTGCCCATCTGAAGCCCGGAGCCAGGAGCTTCTTCCGGGTCTCCCATGTGGGTGCAAGGACTCAAGGACTTGGGCCATCTTCTACTCCTTTCCCAGGCCACAGCAGAGAGCTGGATCGGAAGTAAAGCAGCCAGGTCTCGAACCGGTACCCATATGGGATGCCAGTGCTTCAAGCCAGGGCATTAACCCACTGTGCCACAGCACCCGCCATTATTTTTTAATTTTTTAAAAGATTTTATTTATTTATTTGAAAGTCAGAGTTACACACAGAGAGAAAGAGAGGTAGAGAGGGAGAAAGAAAGAGGTCTTCCATCCATTGGTTCACTCCCCACTTGGACGCAATGGCCAGAACTGCACCTATTCAAAGCCAGGAACCAGGAGCCTCTTCCAGGTCTCCCACATTGGTGCAGGAGCCCAAGCACTTGGGCCATCCTCCACTGCTTTCCCAGGCCATAGCTGAGAGCTGGATCGGAAGCGGAGTAACTGGTGCCCATATGGGATGCTGGCACTGCAGGTGGTGACTTTATCTGCTACACCACAGCGAAAGCCCCACCAGTAGTTTTATTAACTTTAGTTTTTGATCTGGTCATATTTGTCAGGTTTTCCTTTTGTAGTTTTTGTATTAAGAACTCTTTATCTGCTGATTATAAACATCTTAGCCTAAAATTTCTCCCACTACTTGTATAGTTGGTTTATTTGGATTGTTTTATATTGGCTTTTAAATCTACCCAGAATTTATGTTTATGATGGGATAAGCTGAGTTTATTCTGTTCTGCTTCTACACTAGATACCTGATTATCGTGAAATCATTGATTAAACATTCTGTGTTCTTTTTTTACATTATGCAGGCTTTATTTCTTCTTATGTCATCACAAGAAAAAAGAAGGTGTGTACAATACAACATGATATTCTGAGAAAGACAGTTTATACATTCACATAATTTTATTACAAATATAATTATTCATGGGGCCAGTGCTATGGCACAGTAGGTTAATCCTTCTGTGGTGCCAGCATCCCATATGGGCGCCAGTTCAAGTCCCGGCTTCTCCACTTCCGATCCAGCTCTCTGCTACGGTCTGGGAAAGCAGTGGAAGATGGCCCAAGCCCTTCGGCCCTTGCACCCATGTGGGAGACCTGGTGAAAGTTCCTGGCTCCTGGCTTTGGATCAGCTCAGCCATTTGGGGAGTGAGCCAGAGGATGGAAGATCTCTTTCTCCTTCTCTCCCTCTCACTGTCTGTAACTTTACCTCTCAAATAAATAAAAATAAAATCTTTTTAAAAATTTAAAAAATATATAATTATTCTATTTATAATTATTTTTGTAAATGTCATACTGTCTCTACCTTACAGATTAAAGTTTATAAAATGTTATGTATATATAGAAAAAAACATAGTACATACAGGATTAATACTTTCAGCAGTTTTTGGTATGTCTTTTTATTTTTTTAGAAACCTTTTATTTAATGAGTACAAATTCATAAGTACAACTTTTGGAATATAGTGGTTCTTCACCCCATACCCGCCCTCCCACCCACACTCCCACACCTTCTCCTCCCTCTCCCATTCCATTCTTCATTAAGATTCATTTTTAATTAACTTTATAAACAGAAGACCGACTCTATACTAAGTAAAGATGTTAATAATATGCAGCCACAGGCACACATAAAGTATAAAAAACTGTTTGAGAACAAGTTTTTCAGTTAATTCTCATAGTACAACTCATTAAAGACAGAGGTCCTGCTTGGAGAGTAAGTGCATAGTGACTCCTGTTGTTAATTTAACAATTAACACTCTTATTTATGACGTCAGTGATCAACCAAGGCTCTTGACATGAGCTGCCAAGGCTATGGAAGCCTTGTGTGACCACAGACTCCGTCAGTATTTGGACAAGGCCATATGCAAAGTGGAAGTTCTCTCTTCCCTGCAGAGAAAAATACCTCCTTCTTTGATGGCCCCTTCTTTCCCACTGGAGTCTCACTCACAGAAATTCTTCATGTAGGACATTTTTTCTTTTCTTCTTTTTTTTTTTTTTTTTTGCCACAGTGTCTTGGCTTTCCATGCCTGAAATGCTCTCACGGGCTTTTCAACCAGACCAGAATGCCTTAAGGGCTAATTTTCTGAAGTCAGAGTGCTGTTTAGAGCATTTGTCATTCTATGAGTCTACTGTGTGTACTGTTTCCCATGTTGGAACATTCTCTCCTTTTTAATTCCATCTATTGTTATTACCAGACACTTTGTCTTATTTATATGATCCCTTTAACACTTAATCCTATCTATATGACCAATTAAACACTAATATAATCACTTTAACACATAAGATGGCATTATTACCACCCAGCTTAATGGGATTTGGAGTCCCATGGCAAGTTTTTAGCTCTACCCTTAGAAGTAAGTCTTTGGGAATGTGTGCCAAACTGTACAGCTCCTCCCTCTCTTATTCCCACTCTTATTTTTTTACTGGGATCTATTTTCAATTAACTTTACACGCATATGATTAATTCTATGTTAAGTAAAGAGTTCAACCAATGGTATTAAAAAGGAAAAAAAATAAATAAAAAATTGTTCCTCGGGCTGGCTCTGTGGCACAGTAGTTAATCCTCTGCCTGTAGTGCCAGCATCCCAAATGGGCGCCGGTTCTAGTCCCAGCTGCTCCTCTTCCCATCCAGCTCTCTGCTACAGCCTGAGAAAGCAGAAGAAGATGGCCCATGTCTTGGGACTCTGCACCTGCATGGGAGACCTGGAAGAAGCCCCTGGCTCCTGGCTTCTGATCGGCCCAGCTCCAGCCATTGTGGCCATTTGGGAAGTGAACCAACGGAAGGAAGACTTCTCTTTCTCTCCTTCTCACTGTCTGTAACTCTACCTCTCAAATAAAATAAATAAAATCTTAAAAATAAATAAATAAAAACAAATTGTTCCTCGACAGTCAAGACAAGGGCTGTTCAAGTCATTGCTTCTCAAAGTGTCAGTTTTACTTCTACAGGTTTTCTTCTAGCTGCTCAGTTAGTTGTCACAGATCAGGGAGAACATATGGTATTTGTCCCTTTGGGACTGGATTATTTCACTAAGTATGATGTTTTCCAGATTCATCCATTTTGTTGCAAATGACGAGATTTCATTTTTTTAAAACAGTATGTAGTGTTCCCTAGAGTACATATCCCATAATTTCTTTATCCAGTCTTCAGCTAATGGGCATTTAGGTTTATTCCATGTCTTAGCTATTGGGAATTGAGCTGCAATAAACATGGGGGTGCAGACAGCTCTTCTATTTGCTGGTTTCATTTCCCTCGGTAAACTCTGAGGAGTGGGATAGCTGTGAACGGAATTGATCTCAGACGTTCTTTCTCAGCTGTGGCATTGTCTGTGTACACAAAGGCTGGTTTTTGTGTGTGTTGATTTCATATCCTGTTATTTTACCAAACTCTTCTATGAGTTCCAATAGTCTCTTGGTGGGGTCTTTTGGATCCCCTTTAAGTAGAATCATGTCATCTGCAAATAGGGATAGTTTGACTGCCTCTTTCCTGATTTGAATCCCTTTGACTTCTTTCTCTTGCCTAATGGCTCTGGATAAACCTTCCAGGACTATATTGAATAGTATTGGTGAGAGTGGGCATCCCTGTCTGGTACCAGATCTCAGTGGGAATGCTTCCAACTTTTCCCCTATTCAATCTGAGGCTGACTGTGGGTTTGTCATAAATTACCTTGATTGTGTTGAGAAATGTTCCTTCTATACCCAATTTGCTTAGAGTTTTCATCATGAAAGGGTGTTGTATTTTGTCAAGTGCTTTTACTGCATCTATTGAAATAATCATATGGTTCTTGTTCTTCAATTTGTTGATGTAGTGTATCACATTGATTTGTGAATGTTGAACCATCCCTGTATACCAGGGATAAATCCCACTTGGTCTGGGTGAAATATTTCTGATGTGTTGTTGGATTTGATTGGCCAGAATTTTGTTGAGGATTTTTGTGTTTATGTTCATCAGGGAAATTGATCTGTAGTTCTCTTTCTCTGGTGCATCTTTTCCAGGATTAGGAATTAAGGCGATGCTGGCTTCATAGAAAGAATTTGAGAGGATTTCCTCTCTTTCAATTGTTTTGAATAACTTGAGAAGAATTGGAGTTCGTTCTTCTTTAAATGTCTGGTAGAATTCAGCAATGAAGCCGTCCAGTCCTGGGCTTTTCTTTGTTGGGAGGGCCTTTATTACTGATTCAATTTCAGACTTGGTTGTGGGTCTGTTTAGGCTTTTTATGTCTTCATGGTTCAATTTAGATAGGTTGTATATGTCCAGGAATCTATCCATTTCTGATAGATTTCCCAGTTTGTTGGGATACAACTCTTTATAGTAATTCCTGATGATTCTTTTTATTTCTGTAGTGTCTATTGTTACATTTCCCTTTTCATCTCTAATTTTCTTGATTTGGGTCTTATCTCTCCTTTTTTGGTTAGTTGAGCCAACGGTGTGTCAATTTTGTTTACTTTTTCAAAAAAACCAGCTCTTCATTTTGCTGATCTTTTGTATTGTGTTTTTGGATTCAATTTTATTGATTTCTTCTCTAGTTTTAATTATTTCTTTTCTCCTACTAGTTTTGGGTTTGGTTTGCTGTTGTTTTTCTAGATCTTTGAGGTATACTGGTAGTTCATTTATTTGGTGCCTTTCCAATTTCTTGATGTAGGCATCAATAGCTATAAACTTTCCTCTTAACATTGCTTTTACTGTATTCCATAAATTTTGGTATGTTGTATTGTCATCTTCATTTGTTTCCAGATATTTTTTGATTTCTCTTTTGACTTCTTCTATGAAGGAGAAAAATGTATATTCTGTGGCTGTAGGGTGGAAGGCTCTGTAGATATCTGCTAGATCTATTTGGTCTGTGGTGTCGATTAACTCTGTTATTTCCTTGTTGATTTTCTATCTGGTTGATCTGTCCATTGCTGAAAGTAGGGTATTGAAGTCCCCCATTACTGTTGTATTGGAGTCTATCTCTCCATTTAAATCCATTAACATTTCTTTTAAATAGCCAGGGGCCCTGTTATTAGGTGCATATACATTTATAATAGTCACATCTTCCTGTTGAATTAATCCTTTAATCATTATATAGTGTCCTTCTTTGTCTCTTTTCATAGTTTTTTGTGTTAAAGTCTATTTTGTCTGGTATTAGGATGGAGACACCGACTCTTTTTTGGTTTCTCTTAGCATGGGTTATCTTTTTCCATCCTTCCACTTTCAGTCTGTGTGCATCTTTGTTGGTAAGATGTGTTTCTTGTAGGAAGAAAATAGGTGGATTTTCTTTTTAAATCCATTCAGCCAGTCTGTGTCTTTTAACTGGTGAGTTGAGACCATTTACGTTCAGGATGACTATTGTTAAGTACCCACTCTCTGCATCCATGTTTCCATAAACAGTCCTAATGTTACGTGTCGGGTTCCATTGTACTTTTACTGGGTTATTTTCTGCGTTCATCTTCTTTCATAGTGATGTCCCTGTTTCTGTGTGTAGCACATCCTCGAGCATCTCTTGTAGGGCTGGGTGACTAGTTAGAAAATCTTTCAATTTCTGTTTGTTGTGGAAGATCCTTATTTCTCCTTCATTCATAAATGAACACTTTGCATGATATAGTATTCTGGGTTGACAGCTTTTTTCTCTTAGACTTAGAATATATCTTGCCATTCTCTTTTTGCCTGTAGATTTTTCTGATGAGAAGTCTGCAGTGAGTCTAAGTGGATTTCCTCTGAATGTGATTTGGGGTTTCTCTTGAGCACATTTTAAGATCTTTTCTTTATGTGTTACTGAGGAGAGCTTTGCTACCATGTGTCAAGATGAAGATCTTTTCTGGTCCTATCTATTGGGAGTTCTCTGTACTTCCTGTGCTTGGATGTCTTTTTTTTTTCTTCTCCAGATTGAGGAAGTTTTTGTTAGAAGGTATTCTAATCCTTTCTCTCTTTCCATGCCGTTCTGAATTCCTAGGATCCATGTGTTGGGTTGTTTGATAGAATCTTGTAGATCTCCAACCATGTTTTTTAGTTTTCTAATTTCTTCGTCTTCTCTTTGGTCAGGCTATAATATTTCCAGAAATTTGTCTTCTGGTCCTGATATTCTTTCTTCTTTCTCACCTATTCTGTTGTTAAGGCTTTCCACTGCATTTTTTATTTGATCTATTGAATTCTTCATTTCTAGTATTTCCTTCTGACTTTTCTGTAATATCTCAATTTCTTGGGAGCACTTTTCGTTTAGATTGTGAATTTGCTTTTGATTGCTTCTAAGTAATCTGACAATTTTCTGAATTCTGTTTTTGGCATATCTTCGATCTCTTCATCTTCACCTTCTGTTATGAAGAGTTATAGTGTTCCTTTGGGGAGGGGGGACTCATAGTGTCTTCCTTATTCTTATTTAGTGTTTTTCCTTTGTTGTTTGGCATTTGTGTATTTTTAATTTTTTTGTCTTGTTGCTTTTCTCTTTAATTTGTGACTTTGTGCTTGTGGTGAGGTGTCCCTCTGATATAAGCTGTAATGTGTCTGTGTATTTCAAGTGGAAGCACGCAGCCCCACCTGCTGGGGTCCAGCTCACTTCTCAATCATGGTAGAGGGTGAGTTTGAGCTCTGGTGCACGGAGCCCCGCCTACTGGGGCCTGGCTTGCTTCTCACTGGTACATGGAATGAGCTCAGGTTTTCAATATTAAGGACTTCCTGTTGTACAGCTTGTGGGATGGGGAAGAAACTACTCTGAAATGTGGTCCGTGTTCCTGGGTGGGGGGTGTGATGAGGTTGCCCTTGCAATTGATGGGCATGTGAAAAAATGTAAACGATTGATACGGCTTCTCCCAGTCAGCTGCAGGTCTGGTTGGGGGAGGGAGGAGATGTAGATGGGTGGGAGGTGCCCCATCTCTATTTGCTCTTCCATACCTTCTCTTTTTTCCCGTGTGGAACATCAAAAGTAGTTTGCCAATCTCCCCTCCTGCTGCTATCTGCAGCTCCAAGGACCCATGATTTCCTGTCTAACTGGTCCACAGGGGGCTGGCACCAGCCTCCTCATTCTCCACTGGGCCTCTGCCACTTCCCTTTATTGTTTTCTCCTTCAGCGTGGACCTGCCCAGTCTCTGTTGGACTCCTGGGCTTCCCATCGTGAATTCCCCATGGTTCTATCTTCGGCATCTATCCTCTCTCCTTTTTGAGTATCTATTTTGCCCCGTATGACTTGGATCATCCTGTTGCTATACTGCCATTTACAACATTCTGTCCTTTATAAAACTAATCTGCAATGCCACCTTCACTATGCTCAACTGCCATACATGTACCAGTTTCATTCTGTATTCAGCTTCATTATCTATTTATTTGTACCTTAATCAATACTGTGCAATTATAATTGTAGCTCGGTAGCATGCTTTTATTATATTAAGTGGTACATTCCTCTCTTACTGCTTTTTTTTTTCTTTTCAAACCATCTTGATTGTTCTTGCACATTTTCTATTTCAGATAAATTTTGGAATCTCATAAAATTTTTAAAGCTTTCTATTGCAATTATAGTTAATATAGTTTGCTCTCCACATCTACAAGTTCCACATCCATAGATTTACACAACTTCAGACCAATAGCACCTGAGGGAAAAATTGTGTCTGCACTGAGCCTGTACAGACATTTTCTCGCCTTCAGTCCTTAGAGTATAGCAGCTATTCACGGAGCATCTGCATGGTCCTACATATTAGAAGTCATCTACAGATGATTTAAAGTATACAGAAGATACAGGTTCTACGCAAATACTGCACCATGTTATAAGAGGGGCCTGAGCACCCAGAGATGTTGGTATCCTTGTCAAGAGGGGTCCTTCGTGGATCCTGAGGAGCCACTGTAAACAAAACCTGGAGATTGTCACGTTCCATCCAGTGTCATAACACGTTCCCGTTATAGCAAATTGTTTCTGTGTCCTCCAAACTTTGATCATTCGCTTTATATAGGCTTTTTTTTTTTTTTTTCAGACCGAGTGGACAGTGAGAGAGAGAGCCTGATCCGAAGCCAGGAGCCACGTGCTTCTTCTGGTGTCCCATGTGGGTGAAGGGCCCAAGCACTTGGGCCATCCTCCACTGCCTTCCCTGGCCATAGCAGAGAGCTGGACTGGAAGAGCAGCAACCAGGACAGAATCCAGCGCCCCGTCTGGGACTAGAACCCGGTGTGCCAGTGCCATAGGCGGAGAATTAGCCTATTGAGCCGCGACGCTGACCTATATAGGCTTTTAATTATCCAAAAGTATTTATTATTTATTTTTATATTATGGTAATATGTTAAAAACCATAGAAGTTTTGTAGATTTTTGAAAAACCAAATGGGGATTTTTCTATTATAGTTCTTAAATTGCTTCTGCTGGTATCTGACTTCTTTTTCATGGGGTGTTAGTCTCCCTAGCTAAACTCTTTTGTTTCTGGCAGCTTATCAGTTGGTTTATGGAATCTTCTGTGTATGTGATTATATTGCTGACAAATAACGGAGAATTTTGTCTGGGTTTCTGTGTCATTTCTTTCTTCTCTCTCTGCAAAAGCCTCCGGAAGAGTCTTCAATATTAGTGATGATCGTGTTCACACTTGCCTTGCTCTTGCCACACACTGTGATGGCCTCTGTAGATTTCTGAGAAATACTTGGGTTTTTTTTCCCAGTTTAAGCAATGTTCATATGAGAAAATCTCCATCAGAAACAGTTTTAAATTTTGTTATTTACTTCTTTTCATTTTAGTTGAAAGGCAGAGAGGAATAATCTTTTTTTAAAGGTTTATTTATTTATTTGAAAAGCAGGGTTACAGAGAGAGAGGGAAAGATAGAGAAAGATCTTCCATCTGCTGGTTCACTCCCTAAATGACCACAATAGCCAGGCCTGGGCCAAGCTGAAGCCAGGATCTAGGAGCTTCTTCTGGGTCTCTTACGTGGGTACAGGGGTCCAAGCACTTGGGCCATCTTCTGCTTTTCCAAGCCATTATCAGGGAGCTGGATAGAAGTGGAAGCAGCCAGGACACAAACCGGTACCCATATAGGATGTTGGTGTTGCAGGTGGTGGCCCTACCCATTACACACAGCACCAACCCCTAAGAGAGACCCTTCTAGCCACTGGTTCACTCTTCAAATGCCTGCAACATCCAGCCATGGGCCAGGCTGAAGCCAGGAGCCCAGCACCCAATTCATGTTTTCCGTGTGGGTAGCTGGGACCCAAGTACTTGAGCCTCATCTACTGCCTCCCAGGATGCACATTAACAGGCAACTGGAATTGAAAGGAGACCCAGAAGCAGCCGGACCTGTAGTGTAGTGGGTAAAGCTGCTGCCTGCAGTACCAGCATCCCATACAGGCACCAGTTCAAGACCCGGCTGCTCCACTTCTGATCCAGCTCTCTGCTATGGCCTGGGAAAGCAGTGGAAGATGGCCTAAGTGCGTGGGCCCCTGCACCTATGTAGGAGACCGGGAACAAACTCCTGGCTCCTGGCTTTGAATCAGCTCAGCTCTGGCTGTTGCAGTCATTTGAGGAATGAAGCAGAGGAGGGAAGACCTTACTTCCTCTGCCTCTGCCTCTGCCTCTCTATAACTCTGCCTTTCAAATAAATAAGTAAATCTTAAAAAAGAAAGAAAGAAAGAAAGCAGAGCCAGGATTCAAACCTAGGCACTCCAATATGAAATATAGGAGCCACAAAAGGCATCATAACCACTATACCAAACACCAACCTCTGGTTTTAAATGTGGTGCAAAGTTTGGCTGCTGCTGGTAGTGCCAGCACGCCGTATGGGAGTCCAGTGCCGGTCCTGGCTCCCCTGCTTCTGAGACAGCTCCCTGCTAATATGCTTAGGAAGCAGCAGAAGATGGCCTAAGTGCCTGGGTGTGGAAGACCAGGGTGAAGCTCCTGGCTCTATTTTCAGCCTGGCCCAGACCTGGCTGTTGCAGCCATTTGGGGAGTGAGCCAGCAGCTGGAAGATCTCTCTCTCTCTCTCTGAAGGTATGGCATCTGCTGGGAGCACTTCCTATTTCTCCTTCAATCTGTTAATATGGGGAGTTTATTTTTCTTTAAATTGTTTAATGTTGAAATACCTGTGCATCTCTGAGGTAGCTCTTCTTTTTATATAATGTTGTTCTTTTCATATAATCCAGGATTTTTGTCTAATAATGAAAACAGTGAACTCTAAGCTCATGTGTACTTACTCTCTACTGTTTTTTTTTTTATCATATCACACTTGTGTTTTTGGGGTTCCAGGGTGTACCTAATTTTTTATTTATTTATTTAAATATTTTTATTTATTTATTTGAGAGGTAGAATTACAGATAGTGAGAGGGAGATGAGACAGAAAGGTCTCCATCCGGTGGTTCACTCCCCAAATGGCTGCAACAGCTGGAGCTGCACCGATCCGAAGCCAGGAGCCAGGAGCCTCCTCCAGGTCTCCCATGTGGGTGCAGGGGCCCAAACACTTAGGCCATCTTCTACTGCTTTCCCAGGCTATAGCAGAGAGCTGGATTGGAAGAGGAGCAGCTGGGACTCAAACCGGTGCCCATAGGGGATGCCTGTGCTGCAGGCAGAGGATTAACCTACTGTGCCACAGTGCTGGCCCCTAGGGTGTAGTGAATTTTGATAATTTTCTGTTGCCTCAGCATTCGAGAAGCAGGACTCTGTCACTGTGGACACGGCATCCAGTTCCACCCCACACCCCATGAGCTCCAGCCACGGCCAGAAGTAGGAACTCACAAGCATCTCTCCCACCCAGCACACTGGGCTCCGGGTCTCCTGCCTCCTCCTTTTTCAAGGACCACCCAGGTGTTTGCCTTGGAACTTGAGTAACCACATGCTCTCCTCCATGCACCTGCTCTCTCTGACTCTTCATTCCTGCTGGAAGTGACTGGAGGAGGAGGGCTGCCTTCCAGACCCATCTCGTCCCTTGCCCAGGGCCTGGAAGTACAAATCTTGGCACTTGTTTCCTACAGCGATGGCGTATTACATTGGCACCCTCCATCTGACCAGCGAGGAGCTACCCTGGGCCAGGTTTTTCCTGGGACGCTGTAGAGAATGCAAGGTGGGGCTCCCAGTGCACCCTGGTGAGGATTGGCAGAAATCAACTGGACATGGGTCAGGCTACAGCCACAGGGTGTCTGGTGTACAAACACGTCTCCACTGTGAGGAACCTGGGGATGTGGGTTGGACATCCGGGCACCAGGCTGCCCACCAGGTGGAAGAAGCATCTTATGAAAGACATGGATGCACCCCTGTCCAGCTCCCCTCACTTCCTGTTAGGGCAGAGTTTCTAGCTGATCTGGCACTGGGGCCCTGGAGTTAGCTTGGAGGCTCTCAAAATACAGGGTAATACTGGGAAATGCGAGACAATTTCTATATGTGTTTGGACTCATGGTTGTTGTCAACTGTCCTTTGAGAGCTTGGTAGATTTTCCCTGCATAGTGTCTGATCCTAGTGCTTTTCACAGAGGGAAATCATTGAAGGATTATATTCTCCATATTTTTATTTGTTTTTCAAGCTAAAGTGTAACTTATATGTAATAAACTGCACAGGTCTTAAAGGGGTATGTTGGTGAGTGTTGACAATTATTTATACTTGTGTAATAATCAAACTGTTATCCATGAAACTCATCAATGTATTCAGGCTTTCACATTGATTTTGATATATGGTCATACTTAGAAAACTTTCACAATTAAAAAAATTCCTCTTTACACATTGTATCATTTCTGACTCAAAATTGTCTTAAAACTATTGCTTTTCTCATTATCCTTCTTGATCTTACTTGGCCAACAATTTGTCTTTTTAATTGGTCTGTTCTAATAACCAGTTTTTATGGGTTTTGGTTTTTATCATTTCTGTTAAAACTTGTAATTGGTGCCTGCCTGTGTTGACTTCAACACATCCCTTCTGTTCTCTTGGGTTTGTATTATGATCTGGTCTATTCCTCAGTGCGTTGAGTTTAGAGCCTAGTTCAACGCTTTCTTTCTAACAAAAGCATTTAAAGCTGCGCGTTCTCCTCTGATGTACATTTGGCTGCAATCCACAGGTTTTGAAATACAGTGCTTTCATTTTTACTCATTTTGAAATAGCTTTTTATTGTGGTAGAAGCCACATACTATAACATTTTTGCCATCTTCACCATTTTCAAACGTGCAGTTCAGAAGTGTTAAGTATCTTTAATGGCTGTGAAACACGACTCTAGAACATGTATTTTGTAAATCAGAAACTGTGCCCTCAGTCAACAGAGGTCCCCCTCCCCACAACCCCGAGCGATCCCTTCCTTGCGTGGTCAGCGTCCCTTTCCACCCCAGCACTGGAGAGGAGCCGCGGAGCGGGAGGAGGCTTGCTTCAGCTCCCGGTGGGGAGGGCCACAGTGAGACCCGGTGTCTGGAGAAGGCTGGCCGGGGCGGAGTCCCGTTCAAGCCCTGACGCTGCCGTGACGCTGCTTTCTCTCCACGTTTGGCTGCTCTAATGCCCCATGTAGGTGGAATCCCACCGCACTTGCTTTTTGTGCCTGGCTTACTCCACTCAGCATAAGGTCCTCAGGTTCATCCTACGTTTTACCATGTGGCAGGATTTTCTTCCTTTTTCAAGGCCAAATGATACTGTATGGATGTACCAATTTGCTTATTCACTTGTCAATGGCCATGTGGGTAGCTCCCACTTCTTGACTACTGAGGTTCGTGCTACTGTGAACATGATGTGCAAATATCTCTTTGAGGCCACATTTTCAATTCTTTTGGATGTTTACCCAGAAGTGGATTTGCTGTGTCTCATGATAACTCTGTAACTTTTTGAGGCAATTTTATACTATTTTCCATAGTGGCTAGACCAAGTTACAACCTCATTAATAGTGCATAAGGGTCCCAATTTTTCTGAATCCTTACCAAAACTTATTTCTTGTGTTTTTGATAGTTGCCATCCTAATGGGTTAAAGTGACATTTTATTGTGTTTTGATTTATATTTATTTTTTATTTTAAAATATTTAATTATCCAGTAAAGATTAAATACATTAAACATATATAATATGATGATTTGATATATGTATGCATTATGTAATTATTGCTACATCAAATTCATGTATTCATTACTACACATACTGTACATAGACCTCTGGAATTTGTTCATCTTATGAATGAAAGTTTGCACCCTTTGAAAGCTATCTCCCCATTTCCCCCACCCCACTCACTAGCAACCCCTGTTCTGTTTTGTGAGTTCAAAGGCAGCTTCTACCTGAACCATACCTGTAATATTATACAGCATTTGTCTTTCTGTGTCTGGCGTATTTCACTTACCCTGATGTCCTCCAGGCAAATACACATTGTTGGACATGACAAGATTTCCCTCTTTTTTTAAATGGCTAAATAATATTTCATTGTGTATATGAGTATGAACTACAAATTTTTATCCAGTCACCCATCGATGGACGCTACCCTATCTGCATATCTTAGCTATGCTGAATCACGCTGCAGGGAACATGGGCGCCATTCTCTCTCTCATATCCCGATTTCATTTCCTTTGTCTGTGCACTCAGTGGAGTTGCTAGGTCTATGGTAGTTTTAATTTTAATATTTTGAGGACACTTCCCACTGTTTTCTATAATGGTTGTACCATGTAACATTCCCACTAATTGTGCACAAAGGTTCCAATTTCTTTGTACCTTTGCCAACACTTGTTATCTCTTATCTTTTCTCTTAAGATTTATTTATGTATGCATTTGAAAAGCACAGAAACCAAGAAAGGGAGAGGGAGGAGGAGGGTGAGGGAGAGATCTTCCATCTGCTGGTTCATTCCCCCAAATGGCCACAGCTGCCAGCTCTGGGCCAGGCCGAAACCAAGAGCCCGGAACTCCATGCAGGTCTCCCACATGGTGGCAGGGGCCCAAGCACTGCCTTCCCCAGGAGCAATAGCAGGAAGCTGGATTGGAAGTAGAGCAGCTGGGAGGCAAACTGGCACTCCTAAAGAGGTTGCCAGCACAGCGGCCACTTAACCCCATGTGCCACAAAGCTAACCTCCCTCCCTCTCTCTCTCTCTCTCTCTTTAAGTCATCCTAACAGGTGTGAGGTGATAGCTCATTGTGGTTCTGATCTGCATGTCTGTGAGGAGTACTGATACTGAGCCCCTTTCATTTACCTGCTGACCATTTGTATGTCTTCTTTGAGAAATTGCCTATTTAGGTCATTTTATTTTATTTTATTTTTTTATTTGACAGAGTTAGACAGTGAGAGAGAGAGAGAGACAGATCTTCCTTCCATTGGTTCACCCCCCAAATGGCTGCAATCCAAAGCCAAGAGCCAAGTGCTTCTTCCTGGTCTCCCATGTGGGGGCAGGTGCCCAAGCACTTGGGCCATCTTCCACTGCCCTCCCGGGCCACAGCAGAGAGCTGGACTGGAAGAGGAGCAACCGGGACTAGAACCCGGTGCCCATATGGGATGCTGGTGCTGTAAGTGGAAGATTAACCAAGTGAGCCATGGCGCCGGCACCTTAGGTCATTTTA
This sequence comes from Lepus europaeus, assembly GCF_033115175.1. NCBI lineage: Eukaryota > Metazoa > Chordata > Mammalia > Lagomorpha > Leporidae > Lepus > Lepus europaeus. The sequence goes on from NC_084828.1 coordinate 147,618,959, forward strand.
AAAATAAGGCTATTATTATGAGTATTGAGTTGCTTATAGATTTTGAATGTTAACTCCTTATCAGATAGATGGTTTGCAAAAACTTTCTTCTATTCCTTTTCACTCTGCTACTGCGTCCTTTAACATGCAAAAGATTTTCAGTTTGATCTAATCTCATTTGCCAATTTTTGCTTTTGTTGCCTGTGCTTTCGAAGTAATAGCCAAGAAATCATTGTCAAATCCAGGGTCATGAAGCTTTTCCTGTTTTCTTCTAGTTTGTTTTTTAAATATTTATTTGAGAGGCAGAGTTACAGACAGAGAGAGGGAGAGACAGAGAGAGCTCTTCCATTCATTGGTTCACTCCCCAAATGGCTGCAATGGTTGGAGCTGGGCTAATACAAAGCCAGCAGTCAGGAGCTTCCTGCAGGTCTCCCATACGGGTGCAGGGGCCCAAGCACTTGGGCTGTCATCTGCTGCTTTCCCAGGCCATAAGCAGAGAGCTGGATTGGAAGAGCAACAGCCAGGGTATGAACCAGTGTCCATATAGGATGCCGCACCACAGGCAGAGGCTTAGCCCACTACACCACAGTGCCAGCCTCTTTCTTCTAGTTTTATATTTTTAGGTCTTAGAAATAAGGTTGTGTATTTTGAGTTAATTTTTGTATATGATGTGAGATAATGGTCCAACTTTATTCTTTTGCATGTGAATATTGAGTTTTCCCAACACCATTTGTTGAAGATACTGGTCTTTTCTCATTGGGTGGTCTTGGCACACTTGTTGAAGATCATTTGACCATGTGTGCAAGAGTTTTATGTCTGGGATCTGTATTCTGCTTCTTAGTCTATTTGCTTGTCTTTATGTCAGTATTGCACTCTTTTTTAAAGTTTTATTTATTTATTTGAAAGTCAGAGTTACAGAGAGGCAGAGGCAAGGGGCAAGGAGAGAGAGAGAGGGAGAGAGAGATCTTCCATCCGTTGGTTCACTTCCCAGATGGCCGCAACGGCCAGATCTGTGCCGATCTGAAGCCAGGAACCTTGGAGCTTCTTCTGGATCTCTCATGTGGATGCAGGGCCCAAGGACCTGGACCGTCTTCTACTGCTATCCCAGGCCACAGCAGAGAGCTGGATCGGAAGTGGAGCAGCCGGGACTCAAACTGGTGCCTATGTGGGATGCCGGCACCTCAGGTGGCAGCTTTACCCACTATGCCCCAGTATTGCACTTTTTTGGGATGGTTTTGTAGTCAGTTTGAAATCAGTGTGGATCCTCTTTCTGAATTATTATTTAAGAGACAGAGAGATGGGAAGAGAGAGCAAGACAGAGAAAGAGAGAATATTCCCATTTACTGCTTCACTCCCCGCATGACCACAATGAATGAGACTTTACCGGACTAGGCTGAAGCCAGGAACTGGAAGCCCAGTCCAGGTCTCCCACCAGCTTGCAAGGACTCAACCATTTGAGCCATCATTTGCTGACTCAGAATCTGCATTAACAGGAAGCCAGAATTGGGAGCAGATCTGGGTCTTGAACCTGGGTGCTGCAATGTGGGATGTGGGCACCTTAACCAGCGGGCTAACTGCTGAGCCACTGCTGTACATCCTCCCTTGCTTGTTTTTTCTTTTTCCAAATTATTTTGGCTAGAAAGGGTCTGTTGAGATTCTGCTTGAATTTTAGGATGAATTTTTCTATACCTGCAGAAAATGCCATTGAAATTAAACAAACATTTCTTTATTTATTTGGGATTCAGACAGAAGAGAGATAAAGAAAGAACTCCTGCCTAAAATTGCTGGGACTCGGCCAGGCTGAAGCCTGGAGTCAAGAGCCCAGTTCAAGTTCCCATGTGGGTGGAGGGAACCCAGTGACGCGGCATCACTGCTGCCTCCAGGAGAGCATCGCAGTCAGGAATGAGAGCCAGGAATCATCCAGGCGCTCCAGAGTGAGACCTGGCCATCCGAACTGCTAAGCTGAACTGCGCAGCCTGGAAGGCCTTCCATTTTTGGTCTTTAATGTCTTTCAGCAATGGTTTGTAGTTTTTCATGTACAAGTCTTTCACCTCCTATGTTAGGTTTCTTTTGATGCCATTGTGAATGAAATTGCTTCATTCATTTCCTTCTGTGATTATGAATTGTTGGTGTAGAGAAATGCAACTGATTTTGTATGTCAGTTTTTAATGCGTCTTTGTTGAATTCATTGATTAGTCCTAATAGTCTTTTTGCGGACTATTTAAAGTTTTCTACATGTAAGATCATGTCATCTGCACACAGAAAAATCTGACTTATTCCTTTCCCATTTGAATGCCTTTTATTTGATTTCTTTATTGCCTGATTGCCCTGGATAGAACGTCTAATACTGCACTGTGCTGAGTAGAAGTGCTGAGAGGGGCCAGTGCCGTGGCTGACTTGGTTAATCCTCTGCCTGCGGCGCCGGCATCCCATATGGGCGCCGGGTTCTAGTCCCGGTTGCTCCTCTTCCAGTCCAGCTCTCTGCTGTGGCCCGGGAGGGCAGTGGAGGATGGCCCAAGTGCTTGGGTGCCCGCACCCGCATGGGAGACCAGGAGGAAATGCCTAGCTCCTGGCTTCAGATCAGCATAGCTCTGGCCATAGTGGCCATTTGGGGGTGAACCAATGGAAGGAAGACCTTTCTCTCTCTCTCTCTTTCTCTCTCTCTCTCTCATTGTCTAACTCTATCTATCTGAAAGTGGGCGGCCTTGTCTTGTTCCTCATTTTAGAGGAAAAACTCCCAGCTTTTCTCCAATGACTTGGGTTTCTCATGGAAAGCTTTTGTTCCGTCAAGGTCATTTCCTCCTGTTCCTAGTTGGTGGTTTTTGTCACGGCAGGTATCGAATCTTTTCAAACGCGTTGGCTGCATCTATTGAGAAGATCTTCGCTTTTATCCTTTGTTCTGCTATCACGTTGATTGATTTGCCTATGTTGAACCATCCTGGTATCCCAGCGATATCCCCGCTTCGTCATGGTGTGTGTTTCTTTTAATGTGCTGCCAAATTCAACTTTCTAGTCTTTCATTGAGAATTTTTGTGTCAATATTCATCAGGGATATTGGTCTGTAGTTTTCTTTTTCAATAGTGTCTCTGGCTTTGGTATCGAGAGGATCCTGGTTCTGTGGGATGAAAGCCTTCCCTCCATTCAGGTCCCTGCAGGAGTTCCAGGAGGATTGATGTTAATTATTTCTTAAATCTTCAGAGAATTCTCCAGTGAAATCATTTGGTTTCGGGCTTTTATTTTGGGGAAGTTATTATTTTTTTTTAGTTACCGATTCAATCTCCTTACTCAGTATTGGTCTGTTCAGATTTTCTGTTTCTTCACATGTGAGTCTTGGTGCACTGGGTGTTTCTAGGAATTTATCCAGATTATATGACTGTTGACACATGAGTATTCATATTACTCTCTTATCATCCTATTTCTGTGACATTGTTTGTGAAGTCATCCGTTCTTTCATTTCTGATTTTAATTACTTGAGTCTTCTCTCTCTTTTTCTGAGTTAATCCAAGTAAGTTGGTCAATTTTGTTGGTCTTTCTAAAAAGATCAACTCTTAGATTTGCTTTTTTTCTATTCTCTAATTTGTCTCTGCTCTAATCTGTGTTCGGTTCTTCCGTCTAGGAGCTGTGGATTGAGTCTGTTCTTGCCCTGGTTTTGTTTTAGGTTGTTGAACTGAGGTCTTCGCTCTCTTTTAATGCACACACTTGCAGCTGTGACGTTGTTCCTGGCACTGCGTCCACTGCGTCCTGAGTTCTGGAGTGTTGCAGTCCCATTTTTACAATTCTCTAGATAGTTTCTAGTTTTTCTTGGCTCTTCTTCTTTGGCTCTTGGTTGTTGAAGAATGTGTTGTTTCATTTCCACACATTTGGGATTTACTGTTTCCCTTGTCCTGTTGACTTAAAGCTTTATCTCATTTGGAAAAGAGATTTCATATGATTTCAATCTTCTTGCATTGTTGACTTATTTTGTGACATACCTGTGGGGGACCCTGTAGGCCGTTCTGTGTAACCTTGAGAAGACATTGTTCTGTGTACACAAGAGAAGGCTGTGCTTTTGTTGGTGGCGTGTTCTGTATATGATAGCTATTGTAAGTTCTCTGTCGGGTAGACCACAGATCTGCACTTCTTTAGGCTGCGCTTCAGGCCTAAAGAATGTTTCCCTGTTTCTTTGCTGGGATTTGGGAATTAAAAAAAAAAAGAAAGAAAGAAAGAAGCCAATCTTTCCCAATCTGTGAGTGTCAGCCCTGTACACGGGGAGACCTCCTCCATCAGCCCAGCTTGAGTTGGAGGTCTCTCAAAGCTCCTCTGACAAGCTCCTCTGACCTCTCGCTGTCCCTGTCTTGGTGGGGACAGAACTCCAGTTGCAATGTGGTGCTCACCTGTGGGCAGTGATTTCCAGACCCTGGCTCTGGTTTGTTAGTGCTCTTAGGCAGGTGAAACAAAAACTTGTCTATCAGGCAGGCCCAGACAAGCCGTAACACGGGACACAGGTTTACTCCTTAGTTTCCATTACAAGGGAAGAGCCCTGTAGGGCGTTTCCTCCTGGGTGCTCTGTGCCACGCTGTGTAGGGAGATGGGTGTGGACAGGCTTGCCTGACTGGAAATTTTCCTATTCCTTTCACTGGACTCACTTTGGGCAGGGGTGGGGGGTGAGGGGGTGGAGAGGAAATTATTGTTGTTAAAATTTTAAAATTTATCTGTTTATTTGAAAGGCAAAGAGAAAGAGACAAAGACATAAAAAGGAAAGTTGACTCACTCATTCACTCCCCCAAATGCTCACAACTGAGGATGGGCTAAATTGAAGCCAGGGGCCTGGCACTCAGTCCAGGTCTCCCACATGAGTGGCAGAGACCCAACCACTTGAGCCCTCACTGCTGCCTCCCAGGGTGCACATTGGCAGGAAGCTGGGTTGGAAGTGGAGCCTAGTTTTGAACCCAGGCTCACTAATAAGGGACGCAGGTATCCCAAGCAGAATTGTCACCGCGGTGCCTGGAATGCTACAGCCTCTCAGCTGGTCCCTAGATTTCTCACGGAGGAATTCTGGGTCATATATTGTTGGTGACTCAGTGTTTCTGTAGCTCCCCAGGGCACCATTGCTGATGTTACTGTTTTCATTTGTAGAAAGTTTTAAGGCAAGAGAGTGGTGATTTTTTTCTATCCCCTGAGTAATTTAGAAAACTGCAAAGTGTCTCTCTCTCTCTCTCTCTCTCTCTCTCTCTCTCTCTGTTGCTGTGCTGTTATTTCTAACTTCTTATTCTGCTGAATTGTTATGACTAGTGAACGTGCTATATACTGTTTAAATTCTGGGAACTTTTGGAGAATTCCTTCGGGTTTTGCTACATGGTGTTTGTGAAAGTTTTGTGCATATTCTGTTTTTTGAGTAAAAGATCCTAACTTTATAGTTTGGGTTGAGCTCCTTAATTTTGTTCTCTAAATTTTTATATCATTATTTCTTATTTTTAAACTACATGAGCTGCCAATTTCTGAGAGAAAGTTTAGAGAAACTTATGAATATGTTAGATGTTTTTCTCTATGAAAAAGTTAGCCTTTTAAATCTGCCAATTTTTATTTCCCATACTGCAAACATGATGTTTGATGCATAGGCATTTATGATTGCCATGTTTTCTTATTATTAAGGGACACAATAATTTCATTATACTTCTTATCAAGCACTTATTATTTCTCAAATAGCCTTTTCTGCCCCAGTTTATGGTTTTTACTTTGAATTCTATTTTTTAAAGATTTATTTATTTATTTGAAAGGCAGAGTTATAGAGAGAGTGAGAGAGAGACAGAGATCTTCCATCCACTGCTTCACTCCCCAGATGGCTGCAATGGCTAGAGCTGGGCTGATCTGAAGCCAGGAACCAGGAGCCAGGAGCCTCCTCTGGGTCTTCCACTTTGGTACAGGGGCCCAAGCACTTGAGCAATCCTCTATTGCTTTCCCAGGCCATAGCAGAGAGATGAATCAGAAGTGGAACAGCTGGGTCTCGATCTGGTGCCCGTATGGGAGGCTGGCATTGCAGGCGGAGTCTTTATCCCCTATGCCACAGTGCCAGCCTCTGAATTGTATTTTGACTGATTCTAATACTCATGCACCTGACTTCTTATTAGCACTTTTGTTTTGTCTTTACCCATCCCGTTTTTTTTTTTTTTTTTTTTTTGGACAGGCAGAGTGGACAGTAGAGGGAGACAGAGAGAAAGGTCTTCCTTTTTGCCGTTGGTTCACCGTCCAATGGCCGCCGCGGTAGGCGCGCTGCGGCCGGCGCACTGCGCTGTTCCGATGGCAGGAGCCAGGTGCTTCTCCTGGTCTCCCATGGGGTGCAGGGCCCAAGCACTTGGGCCATCCTCCACTGTACTCCCTGGCCACAGCAGAGAGCTGGCCTGGAAGAGGGGCAACCGGGACAGGATCGGTGCCCCGACCGGGACTAGAACCCGGTGTGCCGGCGCCGCAAGGCGGAGGATTAGCCTGTTAAGCCGCGGCGCCGGCCTTACCCATCCTGTTTTAAAATTTAAAACTTCTTGCGGCCGGCGCTGCGGCTCAACAGGCTAATCCTCCGCCTTGCGGCGCCGGCACACCGGGTTCTAGTCCCGGTCGGGGCACCGATCCTGTCCCGGTTGCCCCTCTTCCAGGCCAGCTCTCTGCTGTGGCCAGGGAGTGCAGTGGAGGATGGCCCAAGTGTTTGGGCTCTGCACCCCATGGGAGACCAGGAGAAGCACCTGGCTCCTGCCATCGGAACAGCGCGGTGCGCCGGCCGCAGCGCGCTACCGCGGCGGCCATTAGAGGGTGAACCAACGGCAAAGGAAGACCTTTCTCTCTGTCTCTCTCTCTCTCACTGTCCACTCTGCCTGTCAAAAATTTAAAAAAAAAAAAAAAAAAAAAAAAACTTCTTGCATTATTTTAGTAAGCCATGCTTTTAAAACACTGTCATTTCTATTATTAAAAATATAATGACAGCCCCTTAAAGGTAGGTGAACATTTGTCATGGCAACGTTTGTCACAGTTGTTGATGCCTACCACCCAGGACCACCATTTTTCACACCTGCGGTCACTTTGGTTCATTAGCACTCGGGCAAGGGCAAGACCCCAGTGCCCCATTGCGGGGCCGCCTTTGTTGCAGCAAAGACCAATAATTTTGTTCCACTGGACCTGTGTTCCTGGTGGACATCACTTAGTAAAGCTGCCACTGTCTCTGTATCTCTTTCCCAGATACAAGTTCTCTCTCTGAATGAACCTTGCTACCTAGCTATATTGGATCTGTTCCATTTTTTAGACTCTGCTGTCACAACTCTCTGTTTCTGTCTCTGGTCTCTGTTATACACACACACACACACACAATGTTTGGCTAAGCCAGATTGACTGGACAAAACAGTGACTGCCACCCTGTGAACCTGGGAGTCAGGGGCGGGAGGAGGGATGGTGGGTAGAAGTTTGGCTGGGCAAATTTTTTTTTAAGACTTATTTATTTATTTGAAAGGCAGAGTTACAGAGAGGCAGAGAGAGAGAGAGAGGGAGAAGTCATCTACCTGCTGGTTCACTCCCCAGATGACCACAATGGCCGGAGCTGTGCCTATCCGAAGCCAAGAGCTAGGAGCTTCTTCCGGGTCTCCCACGCGGGTGCAGGGGCCCAAGGACTTGGGCCATCTTCTACTGCTTTCCCAGGCCACAGCAGAGAGCTGGATAGGAAGTGGAGCAGCTTGAACTCGAACCAGCGCCCATATGGGATGCCGGCACTGCAGGCAGCTTTACCAGCTACGCCACCATGCTGGCCTTGCAAAACTCTTTCAAGAGTTTTTCTACCATGGCAGTGAAAAGTGATCACAACAAATGCTTTCTCAAATCTCGATTGTTCTTGATCGTTAATGACCCGGTGACAGCATAGGCTTAATCATACGCTTCTTGTTTGGATTTGATTCATCTGTATAATTAGGATCAAAACAATATGGTTTGTACTTTCTTTTCTGTCTCCACTTCCTTTTATAGCTCAAGACCTCCTGTGCCACAGGACCAGTCTTCACTTCTCATCTCTGGAACCACACTTGCATGTCAGATAACCTGAGAGTCTGGCTGGAACGGAGCGGGTGGACGATGGGAGCAGATGAGACGGAGGCCTCGGATCCGCACCGAACATGGGGCAGCTTTTATTAAACTCTCCCAGTCGTATTCCTCTCATTGTTAAAAATGCCTCGCTTGCTTATTGAGGGACACAAGGAAAATATCAGCGTATTCATTTTATTGATTAGGAAGCTGGAGCTGTGATTGGATACGTGCTTTGTTCACACACGGGTAGTGCACCAAGCCTTGGGGTTCAGGGGTGAATTAATCACGATGGCTGTCTGGACGAACCAGGCGTGGCGAGGGAGGCAGGTGAGGATCCAGGGTGTAGAGGATGGACACACAGGGCCAACGGCGCTGGAAGTAGGGGATGGTGGCAGGGCAGGAGGGCAGGTGGCTGACTGAGCCTCAGGCACCCGCTCAGGGGTCAGGGAGGAATGTGAGTGGGTGAGAGTGCTGTGGGAGCAGAGGAAGCACTGTAGGCAGATGGACCCGGCATGCGGGGTGGAGCAGAGCTGGGTCCAGATGCGTACGGGCAGTGGTGGGAGGCCGAGGCCGCGGAGCTGGCCAGCAGCAGATGGTGCCTGGGTCTCTCTGTCCTTGAGCCCTGGCCCCTGCAGCCTCCACGCACACTGCTGTCTGGGGGTGTCCATCATAGGCAAGTTTGCTGAGATTCCCATGATGCCCTTCCCGCCATCAGCGGCTCCCCGCGTCCCTGTCCTGTGCTCCCTGCCCCGTCCTGCAGCTCTCTCCCAGTTCTAGGGCCTGTCCTACCTTTAGCTACTCTGGTTCATTCCCCAGTCAGGTTCCTTGGATTATTTGGTCCAAGTGAGTCAGAGGGTTTTCTAGGGTACTGTTTTGTTTTGACACTGGCAACCAACACAGCCCCGAGGAACCACACAAGCATCTGCTGTGCCCCAGGCAAGGCGTTTTGAGAAAAGCTGGTTGGAGAGGGAGGTTTGGGCCTCAATGCCCAAATGATTCTAATCTGGGCGTGCAGAACACACCCTCTATCCCCACAGCCCCGTGGCAGGTGTGGAGAGGGTGAAACACGGAGGCCTGCACGTGTCGCTTCCCGGAGGTGGGGAACAGGCGCTCCTGGCTGGCGGACTTGCTGCTCAGCATAGCAATAAAGAGAAAAGAGCGAAAGAGAGTGCGAGAGCAACAGAAGCTCCACGGGGGGAGGAAAGGACCCAGAGCTGGGAATCCATGGTCCCCGCCAGCTGGTCTGGTCTAAGGCGGGGAGGCAGAGGCTAGAGAAATGGAGACCGAAAAATTCTCCAACTGCAATTCGTCCTAAGAGAAAGGAGCACAGAGTAGCAGAGGCTGAGTTTTGCGAGCGCGAGGAGCAAGCCTTCCAGAAAACTCCCTTCAGATGGGGACTTGTGGCTCCTCGGCCCGGGATGTTGCTCAGCTGGCAGCCTCTGGGTCAGCCCTAAGGAGGGCCTGGTGCAGTGATGTCTTTGGAGGGACCCCTTGCCGTCCCCTGGGGCTGGCACTCAAGGTGTGGTCTGCAGGGTGGCAACATCGGCGTAACCTGGGTTTTCCTTTAGAGTCCAAACCCAATTTTTGACATGGTGCACAGGAGATACATCTGCTCGTTAGAACATAAGCCGTGCAGGCCTTGCTGCACGCTGCCCTGCCTTGCTGTTTGCTCGGTCGGCTTTCCCGCTCAGGAGCTGTCTGGCGGAAGCCTTCCCTAGCAGGCTGAGATAGCATCAGCCAGTCTCACCTGTGCGTGCAGCAGGGACCAGCGGGGGCTTTTGAAGAGGGGAGCAACTTAAACTTGCACCAGAATCAGCCTGGTGCTGAGAGAGGAGCCAGGGGTGGCTCAGGGATACAATGGCTAGGAGTGAGGGCCAGGGCCATGGCCACGGCCATGGGAGCTGAGGGATGGGCAGCCAACCCATCCTGGCTCTCAGTTTAGAAAACAACTCCATTGCCCTGGGGGGCTGACCCTTGCCCAGGTTCAAGACCTTGGTCAGAGCCTGGGATGAAGACAGAGGTGAATCTAGCTCATGGACCTTGAAGAGTTTTATCCGACTCTGCTCTGCCTCCCACCACATCGCAGGAGGAAAGTGTGGTCGTCTCTCTTTCCATCAAGGCTACCCAAAGCACGAGGGCTGATCTTAGTACCAAAGCCCTCGTCCCCGGCAAAGCCCTAAAATCAGCTGCCCCTCACCCCCACTCCACTGACACAGCCTCCCGCCATTCCCTGGGAGCTCCTGCGAACTGCTGTGTGCTCGGCACCAGCTCCATAGGCAGGGGCCCTCGTGTCGGAGGTGTTTGTCCTCAGGCGACCCTCGTGGCCTCTCAGAATCTTGTGACGGGAAGATTTTCTAGAGGGCTGTCATCGTGGCACCCAGGGACTTCCGGGGGCCCTTCTCTGATCTAGCATCAACCAAGCAGTCGGGGACAAACCTATCCCGATGACTCCTTGGCTGTGCTCTGCGGAAAACCAGAGGAAGGAAGCCACTTCTGCAGGCTTTTGCTACCAGATGAGCAGGTCCACATGTGGAGTCTAGAAAAAGCCTGCTGAGCCACTCCCCCCTCCCCTGGGGCTGCCCAGCAGCACCCCCGGGGGCCGCTCCGCCCCTCCCCACAGTGCTGGATCTGCCAGGTTTCCCCTGATGAGCTCACGGTGGGGTGGACTGGGAAGGCTGGAAGGGGAGCTGACAATCCAAGACGGACCAGGCTCATGGCAGTGCACGCACAGGCAACAAGCTTGCATCTGGGGACCTGGGTTGTCACCAAGGTGCATTCCTTGTGCCAACCTGGTCCCCACGGAGCGCTGTGCAGAGACAGCAGAGCTGCCATGCTAGCAGGGCTGACGGGTGGCAGGTACGTTTTATTACTCCCTGTGCCCTAGTTTCTGTGTCTTCTCTTCACCGTCCTCAGGAGTGCCCACTGGTGTCCCATGGGCTTAGCTGGAGTCGTGCCAGAGGCAGGCATTTTTCTCCTGTTCCAGGAAGGGAGTAAAGAGGAAGAAAATCCTGCTCGCCCACAGCCAGCTCCTGCTTGTCACCCAGGATAAAGGTGAGGGTGAGGGTGACACCTTCTTGGGCAGGGGCTGTGTAAGGACGGTTGATCACCTGTGGGCCGATCACCTGGATGGCCAATGAGGGTGAGGCCTGATTTCATGGAATCTGCTGCCCCCAGCATGGTGCCTCACACCTAGGCAGTGCTCCATAAACCTGATGATGATGGAATAACGGAAGACCTCTGTGTGAGAGAGGGCTCCATGCGGGAGCAGCTCTGCGTGCAGGCCCTTCTGTGTGGGCGCTGAGCCAGTGAGGCCTCTCTCAATTCCAGCTGAAGCATATTTTGGCTCACAGTTCTGTAGGTGTGGTAGTTCCACATGGTGGGACCAGTGCCAGTGGGGCACCAGAATTACGCCACCAGCTTTCCTTGGTCTCCAATTTGCAAATGGCAGATCCTGTGACTTGTCAGCCTCCATAATTTCATAACCCAGTTCCTCATGATAAATCTCTATGCATCTATCAATCATCTACCCGTCCATCCATTCTTTCATCCACCCTCTCTCGTGTATTTATGTCCTATTGGCTCTGTTTCTCTGGAGAACTTTGACGACTACAATGGGAAAACTAGGCAGGTGGGCCAGTGTGAAGATAGATACTTGGACGGTGCTATGAATTCACTAAGGGATTTACTTTTCCTTGAAGGCACACGGGAAGACCACATGTTCCAGGACTCCATTCTTCTGTGGGCTGTGTGTTTCGTCCTGGCCCAGGAAATATCACTTTTGTCCTAGCTCCTAGGATCTCCTGTGAACTCTTCAGCTACTGCCTGGCTGCTGCACAGAACCCAGCTAAGTGTTGTGAGCGAAAAGAGGAACCCCAAGATGGCATGGGCCTTCCACCCCATGGGAGAGGGTAGGAAAGTATTGTTGTATTAATCCATCAAAATGTAGGTCTGTTGTGGCTGTGAGTCCATTCTGACAGATACGGGAAATAGCAAAGGACCTGGGATCTTACAGACATAAAATCCTACAATATGTGGCATCAGCCTAGTGGTAGGTTGTGAACAGTAGGAAGTATTGGAGGCTGGAGAAAGAGAGACCCACGTGGTTGCAGAAAAAGCATCTGGTAAGACTGGCTTTCTGGAAAGAGAGAGGAAGCCCACGTGGCTTCTGAGTCCTCTGGGCCAGGCGGAGTTTGGAGAGCAGAGTGGAGAGTATGTGTGGGTGCAGTTAGCTGTGAGGACAAGGGGTGCAAAAATGATCTGGAACGGATCCACCAGTGTGAAAGCAGAAATGAAATAGATTTCAGACACCTGGGACCCTAAAGGGCTGGAAAGGCCAATGTTCTGAAATCCCAAATACGATAAAGTAGGATTTTTTAAAAAGCTTTGAGCAATAAATGTCAACAGCAGTTATCAGCTGAACAAAGCACGCAGGGCAAACACTTAAATTTGGCCTTCTTTGTCCGAGCTGGATCAAGGGCTCAGGGTCTCAGGGGAGCTGCTCTGACATGGAGAGAGGCAAGGAAGGGAGGCTAAAAAAGCAACCTTTGAGAACCATGACCAGGAAAGTACTTTCCCTATGATTCATACTCAGAACTGAAAGCAAATAGATTAGCAACCCAGGAAGCACTGGAAGGGATTAAAGTTGTAAAGCCAACACAGGTCTGAGCAGGGCAACAGCTTTGTCTGCTCAAGACAGAGAGACTGCGAGAGTGCTAGGGGCAGGGATGGGGGAAGCGAGCCTGGACCACGCATTCCCCGGCACCAGATGCCCTGGGGTCCTCTCCTAGCTGCCAGCTGCCACGGTGTTCGCAGGGAGTTCGGGGGGACACGCTGACCTCCCGCCAGCTTTGACTTACAAAATCTTGGGGTGTTCATCTCAGCTTGGATGACGAAGGGAAAATCTGAAAAATCTCAAAAGGAGAACATCTGAGACTTCCAATACTGAACAAGACGGAGTAATGGACCATGCTTAGTTTCATCCCAAAAAACTAAAAATTTTCCAGTGGTTCTTAAGACACTGGGCATTAGGCAATAAAGAGCTGTGATCTCTCTAAGATGGGGAACAAATGGGGTAGTCCCTGTTCATGCCAGCAGGGAACCTAGGGAGAGCTTCCAAGTCCCCCCAAGTGGAGAAGATGGACCAAGGAGGCCAAGGTGCTTGAGACCACCAGGGGAAAGCAGGAGTTTCCTAGAGAGAGAAAGAGAAATCTGCAGAAGCTGCCCTGAGTGCTGAGCGGAGCCTGTGTATGAGAAAATGTCACAGGGAAGGGAGAGCATTGCCCAAAAACGATCAGAGAAGATCCCTGGGGCCCACACAAGGAAAGAGGACACAGTTGTCACCATCCAGAATGGAATTTCATGACTGATGGGGCCTCAGGAAGAATACACTGAAGAGTTTGTTTCCATCATGGGAAACAAATTAGCCTTGGCTAATCGATATTCTGATCCTATATAACAAAGCCCAAAAGAAAGTCTTGAAGGAATTGAGTTCTAAATAAACCTAGCTATGTCCCATAACAGAGGTCAAGAATATTCATGGGAATAGAAACTATCTAGTACCCAACAAGATGAGATTTGAATATCTGGCATACACTCTAAGATTTCCATGTCTGTAAAGAACTGATAGATATGACCCATAATGAAGAGAAAAATCAGCCAATAGAAACTGATCCAGAAAAGGCACAAATACAGACTCGGCAGGCTGGGACCTGAGCTTGACACAGTTAGCAAAACTGTAATCTTCATGTTCAGGGAGACAGATGGGTCACCACGTGAAACCGAGACAGAGAAGTTAAGAAGGCCCACATTGAGCTTAGAAGCATGACAACTGCAAAAGGCAGATTCGATTTTGTGGGAGACAAGGTAAGTGAACTCAAAGACAGAGCAGAAAAAACTTATCCAAAATGAAATGCAAAGAAAAAAAGACTCCAAAAATTAGTATATAAAGAAGGCGTTGGAGAACTGTGGGATGTCCTAATATACAGGTATCTGTAGTCCCTGAAGAGGAAAGAAAGGACAGAATGAAGAAGAATCCTTTTAAGAACTGATGGCTACATGTTTTCTAAATTAGTTAAAACTGTAAACCCAGATATTGAAGAAACTTTATGAATCCTGTGTGCAAGAACCATGAAGAAAGCGACCACAAAGTACTTTATAATTAAATGGCTCAAAATAAGAGAGGAAGAGAAAATCTTGAAAGTAGTCAGAGGGGAAAAAGACCATAGATTTCTGGTTATAATAAATGCAAACCAGAAATAGCCTAAACATCTTTAAAGTACTGAGAGCTAAGAACTGTCACCCCAGGGTTTTTGCTGAGTGAAAATATCTTTCAAAAATGGGGAAATAGGGGCCGGCACTGTGGCATAGTGGGTAAAGCTGCTGCCTGAGACACTGGCGTCCCATATGGGCCCCAGTTCTGATCCAGCTCCCTGCTGTGGCTTGGGAAAGCAGAGAAATACAGTCCAAGTCCTTGGGCCCTGCACCCACGTGGGAGACCCGGGAGAAGCTCCTGGCTCCTGGCTTCAGCCTGGTCCAGCCTTGGTTGTTAACGGTCTTTTGGAGAATGAACCAGCCAAAGGAAGAGCTCTCTCTACATCTCTCTCCCTCTCTCTCTCCAACTCTGCTTTTCAAATAAATAAAAGAAATCTTTTTTAAAAATGGTGCAATAAAGATTTTTTCAGAGATGTGGGCCCTGGTTCTTGCTCTGTCAAACCCTGCTCCATTGACGTCCAGGCCCGTGGCTGCTCCACTCCTGTGTTTCTTCCCTAAGGAAGCTCCATAGGAGCTGTGCCATGAAGGCTAAGCTGTAGGCTCGGGAGAGGGAGGACCGGCGCTTCAGGAAGTGGCGCAGCACAAGCAGAGATCCAGGGCCCAAACAGAAGCTTGTTCGGAGAGAGGGGGGATGCCAGTTAGGAGAGCGAGGCGAGGCTGCAGGATCCGGGCGCGTGGAAATAAACAGGAGTAACCCTGGTGCAACTGGCACTGTCTCGTGAGCTATGCTAGAGGAGGTACACATTGCGTAACTCTTCTCTGAAGTCAGTATTCTGATCTCAGCATTGAAGGTAGGCTGACTGGCAAAGAGGAGTGAATTAAGGTTGGGGAGGGGCAGGCGCTGTGGCATAGCGGGTAAAGCCACCACCTGCAGTGCTGGTGTCCCATAGGGGCGCCCATTCTAGTCCCGGCCGCTCCACTTCCAATTCAGGTCTCTGCTGTGGCCTGGGAAAGCAGTGGAAGATGGCCCAAGTGCTTGGGCCCTTGCACCTGCCTGGGAGACCTGGAAGAAGCCCCTGGCTCCTGGCTTCGGATGGTGCAGCTCTGGCCGTTGTGGCCATTTGGGGAGTGAACCAGCGGATGGAAGACCTCTCACTCTGCTCTGCTTCTATCTCTCCGTAAAACTTGCCTTTCAAATAAATAAATAAATATCTCTTTTTTTTAAAAAAAAAAAAAAAGGTGGCTACAGGGTTTCAGCTGGAAGTCACGCCCAGGCGTAGATGGCACCAAGCTGGCTTCGTGGATGGCTCAGGGAGGCAGGAGCTCCTCCCCGGTGGGCTTGGCAGTGGCTTGGATGGGTTTACTGTCTTAAGAGGCCACCTGCTTGGGCAATGCTGTTTATAAGGACTTGAGAAGCCCAAAAAGTGGTCCTCCAGGGTGTTGGTCTCAGACACTCAGGTAGTAGGGGCTGAGAGCCTCAAAGCCACACTGCTTCCCTCTGTAAGCCATTATCACCACCTCTGAGCAAAGGTGCCCTCTGCTCCTGGGGACTCCTGAGACTGGGGGCCAGCTTTCTGCCCTGGCTGAGTCCCAGGCCTCACTGACCAAGGCCATGGCCCTGGGGTCACCTCTTCAATTTTGATTTGTAAAAGGGAGGTTAAAGCTCCTGGTTCTGGGTGAGCAGGTGCAGCAAAGTCTTCACCAGGCTGTAGAGGCCCTGGGTGGAGCCACAGAGGGGGTGGGGCGTGGCTGTACCTCCAAGGGAATGGCTGTGCTGCACTTGGGACTCCCAGATGCAATGGGAGGAGCTGAAGAGAAGAAACCTTTCACCTGAGGGAGTGGTGTGTCTGTCTGTCTGTGTGTGTACACACAGATTCCTTCTGTGTCACCAGCTGAACTTGCACTCTGCACGTCTAAGTTTGCAACCTGACTGAGTTCCTTCTGTTCTGAGGGCAATGGTCATGCTGCTCGCCTAGAGGAGTGCTGGGGACAAGACGAGCAAGTGGAGGTTAGGGCTTGGCCCGGAGCTGGGACCCCAGGGCCCCCCAGCGTGGTGCTGTGAGGTCAGGGCTGAGTTCCTGCTGCACAGCGCAAGGCTCTTGCCAGCCTCAGGCGTGGTAAGCAAGGCTAAGGTTGAGGACTACAGAGAGAGAGGCCCGAGGACAAGTTCCTTTGCATTTTTTGGGGGGTAAAGCAAGCTTGCAGGAGAACAGCCAGGGTGCCAAGGGTCAGATGTAGATGACCCTGGAAATGCGCCAGGTGTCTTGAAGGGAGCCCTGACTATCCACTGAGGGCTACTATGCTTCTGATCTTGCTTTCTGCTAATATGCCTGGGAGGCAGTGGATGTTGGAAAGTACTTGGCTTCTTTTTACCCATGTGGGAGACCCAGATGGCGTTCCTGGCCCTAGCCATTGCAGGAGTTTGAAAAGTGACCCAGCAGGCCGTCGCCTTGGCTCACTTAGTTAACCTTCCGCCTGCAGCGTCAGCTTCCCATATGGGTGCCGGTTCTAGTCCCAGTTGCTCCTCTTCCAGTCCAGCTCTTTGCTGTGGCACGGGAGGGCAGTGGAGGATGGCCTGAGTGCTCGAGGCCCTGCACCCACGTGGGAGACCAGGAAGAAGCACCTGGCTCCTGGCTTCAGATTGGCACTGCGCCAGCCGTGGTGGCCATTTGGGGAGTGAACCAATGGAAGGAAGACCTTTCTCTCTCTCTCTCTCTCACTGTCTATAACTCTACCTGTCAAATAAATAAAAAGAAAAAGAAAAAGAAAAGTGAACCAGCAGATGGAGAGATGGAGCATCTCTCTCTCTCCCTCTCTCTCTCTGTCTGCCTTCAAAATGCTAAATACCCTGTGTGAACATTATATGATGTCTATGTAGGGTCTTTTGTCCCAGTGGGTTATTTTGGTGTCTTCATTGAGTAGCAATTGACTGTATATGTTTAGGTCTATTTCATTGATCATAAGTCTCACCACACTTTCTTGATTACTGTAGGTTCACAATACATTCAGAAATCATACACAGTGTAAGTTCTCCAAATATGTTCTTTTTCAAAATGATCTTGCAATCATAGGTCCCTAATGTTTCCATATAATTTCAATGTTGGTTTGCTTATTTCTATAAGAAAACCCTGCTGACATTTTGATTGGGGTTGCATAGATCAAATTGGGGAAGAATTTACATATTAACAGTATAAGGTCTTGCAATCCATGATCATACTGTAGCTCTTAATTTTTTTAGGTTCTCTTAATAACGCTTTGCATTTTGTGGTGACTAACACTTGTACATACTGTTAAATTTATCTGTAAGTATTTCATATATCTTGGTATTACTTACTTGGTTTTAAAATTTTTCATTTTAATTATCTGTTGCTGGTGAACAGAAGAAAGTTAGAACTCATATGTTGACTTTGTATCCTGCAATCTTTCTGAATTTTTTTGTTGATTCTAGTAACTGCTTTTATATTACTTAGGATTTTCAAGGCATACAAGCATGTTGTTTACAAATGAAGACAGTTTTACTTCCTCCTTTCTGATCTTTACTGTTTTACTACTTTTCTTGCCTTATTTCCCAAGCTCGTATCACCGGTATGAGTCGAATGGAAGTGATGAGAAGTACAAGTTGGGGTCATTCTTGGTTTCTTTCTCAACACCCCACACTAGGTCACGACTAGACTATATTGTGTTTCCCTTTGAAATACAGCTGGGGTCAGATGACTTCCTATGGACTCCATATGGCAAGCGGATCAGCTGTAAGGACTCCAGTCAGAACGCTGGGTGCAGATCATTTTTTTAAGATTTATTTTTGCACTGCAGCCGCCAGAGAGGAGCTGGGGAGTCGGACGATGGCCCCCAGGCTCCTCCCAAACGCGATGGCGTTGTCCGCAGGCCAGGCGAGTACCAGGGAGTCAGCGGTGGGACCGCCTGGAGCAGAGGCTCCAGGGCGTCTCTGCCCCTCCACCTGAGCCCGGGCGGCTGGAGGGGGGCGGCTGCCCAAGAACGGGCATTCTCCTCACCAGGGCGTGGAGACTGTTCCATCACCAGGGGCACAGTTAGGACTGCTGGGCTGGATAATGCAGGGAAAAACTGCCGTCCTTTACCAGTTTTCTATGAATGAAGTTGTCCATACGTCCCCTACATAGGAAGTAATGCAGAAGAGATAGTGATTACTAATGCACGTTTCCTAATGTGGGCTATTGGAGGCCAAGAATCTCCTCGTTCCTCCCGGTGCACTTCGGAGACTAGCAGCAAGTGTGTAATAGCTGTGTGGACAGTAGAGAGAGGAATTCGGTAACTAGAGAAGAACGCTATACAACGTGAGCACGTGAGGCCCCGAGGAAAGCTGGGTTGCTGGTGTTTGCTAGTAAACAAGCTGTTACAGGACGTTCAGGCTCTGAAGCTGACGTCCGTCACAGATCACCGGAGGCACACCCAGGCCTCCGTGCTCTCGCTGGAGAGGGACTGTGTCAAGGACTTGCGTGGATGATGTCCCTGCTGACCTCTTCGTACAGACTTAGTGTGAGCAGTGTGCTGGACTTTACCTGAAAGCTGCGAAATGTAATGGTTTACATATATTTATAATAAGCTGACTTAAACGTTTTCTATAAGAAGAAAAAGTCAGACCACTTGTTTGAAAACAAAGATGAAGTCTCCTCTTCCAATTTACTTTCCAAAGTAAGCTATGAAAGCTGTGATGGGCATTTTCTCATAATGAGTGCTCTCAGGACACTGTGTAGCCTGGGGCAAGCACAAAGGGAGAGGAATGCCTTTTGAACTTCTAAGAGCTTTAGTATCAGCATAGCCCTCCCTTGTTGAATGTTGGTATTTTCTTGTTCCATTAAGTCAAACTACAAATCATGATACTAGGTTTCCAATATTTTTAAATGTAACATTACTTATGAAAAGTATTTTGTGTGTATTGTGTATATACCTCAAGTCAAGTTAATGGCTTTGATTTATGTGCTAAAGAAGAGCAAGTAACACAAAAATTAATACTGTGCTTGGTTATAACCATAGTGAGATGAGCACAGGCATTGGTGGGAAATGCCGTTTGGTATGTTTCCTCTTTGTTCTCTGTGTTGTACTAACCAGCCCCCAAATCATGGAGCTGCTCTTAAAAAAAAAAAGGAAAAGGAAAGTCAAAAGCTTGATTACTGTGTACCTCTTTTGTTTTTTTTTTGCCCAATCCCACATATGAAAACATAGAATCCACCTAAGTGGAATACGTTATCAAAGTCTTGGTTTAGGATTACTAATGGACAGAACTGTACAATGAGCAGTTACCAGATTATTCATTTTGTTGGTCATTATGCCATCTAAAGTGCTAACCAAGTTATTCATGAATCAGTCAATTATAAATTGTGATAAAAAACTAGCAAGTTTTTCCTTTTTACTGTTAATTGAGTACTGATAGGAAACATGCCTACCCAGAGAAGTAATGCTCTATAAATATTATTATATAATTCAGCTATAGTCTTTTTAAGTATTAAATTGTATTTGAAGCAGTTAAATGAATTTGAGAGTTAAGAGTAAGGCATATTCAAACAACAGCATCAATTAACTTGCAAATTTCTCATTATTTTAGGAATTGGAATAATTTTAGATTTTTTGTTTTTCTAAGTTTTCTTGTATCTTCCACATAAATACATTATTTGACAATTATAAAATGTGAATGGTTTTGGAATGCTTTTAAGAATTTGGTTTAAAAATCGATTGACATGATGTGTTATTTGTACTAGGAAATAACTTGACCCAAAATACCTTCTGTGTTTGCTTAGAATATTTTGTTTGATATCTAAAAGTTGAGGTTTTTCTGTCTCAACTGTAAGCAAACATCCCAAATGTGTTGAAGCATATTCTCAGATACTCTATTTATATCTTTCATGTTCTGAATAGCTGAAGATTAATCTGAATTGCCAGTTTTTAGATTTAGAATATTCAAGGAAAAAATAACTACTTTTAGACCAATGTTTTAAATTTCATAAAGGTTTTGGTGAGGAATAATACTACATAGTTTTTTTAAAAGATTTATTTTTTATTTATTTGAAAGACAGAGTTACAGAGAGAGGTAGAGACAGAGAGAGAGGTCTTCCTTCTGCTGGTTCACTCCCCAGATGGCTGCAATGGCCAGAGCTGCACTGATCCAAAGCCAGGAGCCAGGAGCTTCTTCCTGGTCTCCCACATGGGTGCAGGGGCCAAGGACTTGGGCCATCTTCTACTGCTATCCCAGGCCACAGCAGAGAGCTGGATTGGAAGAGGAGCAGTTGGGACTAGAACCGGTGCCCATAAGGGATGCCGGCGCTTCAGGCCAGGGCATTAACCCACTGTGCCACAGTGCGGGCCCCAATATGACATACTTTATGCATTGAGAAAACTTTGAGGGCCGGCTCCACGGCTCAATAGGCTAATCCTCCGCCTGTGGCGCCGGCACACTGGGTTCTAGTCCCGGTCGGGGCGCCGGATTCTGTCCCGGTTGCCCCTCTTCCAGGCCAGCTCTCTGCTATGGCCCAGGAGTGCAGTGGAGGAGGGCCCAAGTCCTTGGGCCCTGCACCCGCAAAGAGACCAGGAGAAGCACCTGGCTCCCGGCTTCAGATCAGGGCGGTGCACCGGCTGCAGCGTGCTGGCCGCGGCGGCCATTGGAGGGTGAACCAAGGGCAAAGGAAGACCTTTCTCTCTGTCTCTCTCTCTCTCACTGTCCACTCTGCTTGTCAAAAAAAAAAAAAAAAGAGAAAACTTTGAAAGTTCTTTTCTACAAAATATAAAATATTCAGTTTCGAATTCCAACTCAGTCATGAAAGGTCAGTATTTAACATCAGATGTTTTGTGTTTTATAATATGTTCAAAATACAATTACAACATTTAGTATTTGTCAACACACTTTTACAAAAGTACATCCTGAATTACTAAGCTTTGTTCATATGTTCTCATATTTTCTCAAATGATTGTAATGAGTTACTTGTAAATTAAAAATTCCCTTGTTACCCCTCCCCCCCAAAAAGATTTATATTTGGCTGTTCTCTCGTGCACAGGGAGGCAGCCTGTTGGGGATTCACCACCTGACATAAATTCCCTTACTCCGGTGTTTGGTGAGTTTTGTGGTGACCTTTCCCTGGTGCTGAGACCTGAGCCCAGGCTCTCCCAGCGGCTTGCTCTCCCCTCGGGTATGAGCTGCCCGGGGATCCTGGACCCCTGCAAACCACAGAATTCACCTCCCTCTTCACCACAAAATGCTTGGTGACTCCCATCCACACACTGGCCCTTCAAAAATCCCGAGATGGGAAACTGGCTCAAATCTGAAGCACTCTCCAGGATGTACAGTTGGATCTTTAGACTATAAAAGGATGGCTGACATTTTTATGCAATCATAGCATAGCCGAAATGAGAGCTTAAATTATGATTCCACAGCTAGATTTACTTTGCCATGGGCACAGTAAACAGGCAAAGCTTAAGGTGAGGATACAGCTTTCCTCATGGTCATTGTCTACCTCAAAACAAACCACTATCAGAACATGCCTGTGGCTGCAGACTTCTAGTTTAGACCGCCAAAGATTAGAGATGGACTTGAGCACCCCTTGACTTCCATCCTCTTTACCAGAAACCAGGAGGAAGAGGAGGGTAGGCAGCAGAAGCAATGTAAAGATAGGTGGCAGGCCAATTAACGGCAGCTCTACACAGTGATCTGCCATCAGGGAGACCCAGCAGACCAGTCCACCAAAAATGGCATTGGTTTTTTATGCAGAGTGCCAGGGCTTCAGCAGAAGCAGCTTGTGAAGAGCCCTGGCAGCTCTTCCAGCCAAGAGTTGGGTCACTGGAAATGGACCTGCCCTACAGTCGAAGGATTCCCAGGTCAAAGCCTCAGACCTTGTTGGCTCTAAGCTGAAAAGCCCTTCACTCAGCTCAGCTTCCAAAGTGACCACCGCTGCTGAGGGGATGGCCAAGTAGGGTCAGCAACATTGCAGGCGGAACTGTAAATTTCCTGTTAGAGATGCCACCTGCCTTTACCTGGCCAGCTCTCCACCCAGGCCAACTAGGTTATGGAAGTCAACAGGAGGTTCACACCTCCTTTATGATGTACCCCACGTGAAGAGATAGAGAGGTCTGGGCCTCATAGCTGGCAAGGCCTTAAAGCCCACCTGATTATTATCAAGCCCCTTCTGTCAGTTTCTATTTGCCTTTCAATGGGAAAACTTGCTTGTGGTTTAGACAGCACTTCTCTTAGGTCCTCTAATAATGATTCTGTCCTTTGTTCTAGACCCTGTGTAGCCCAGCTGGAGCTTCATTCCTTTGTGATCATAGCCTCCACTCTACCATCAATGGCTCCACTCCTCACCTCTGTGTATTGACGGTCTTCTCCCCCACTTAACGTTGAATGACTGCTCAGGATTTCTCTACAGACAAACCCCTGCACCCACAAGAGGTGAGCGGCCTTTCTCCCAGGCTTGGCTGGGATCAGCTTCACAGCCTCTCTCTCCTCAGTAGTGATCTCAGGAACAGCTTTGGGCCACGACATTATCTCAACTCCAAAACAGCTCCAACAGTTACAAGAAGAGGTCACCATGTCCATTGCGACCTCAGCCAATGCCATCTGAGGAAGTGATAATGGAATGAACCAAAGCCTTCACCAACCAGGCAGTCAACCAAATGGTACTTACTACAGGGATATACTCGGCTCCCCTCCCAGGAGGTCATGACCTGAGACATTGCCCATGCCACCAGAGAGTGACTTGTCACCCCGTGCCAGCAGGAAGTAGTTCTAGAAGACAGATCATCATCCCTCTGCCTCTCTTGGACTTTTGGGGGTGATGTAATACCATACAATACTTGCTTTATAAAAAAAAAAAGGCGGGGGGGATGTTAGTAAAGTAGTACAGTCTTATGTAGGGAGCCATCTTAGGTTCTGGCCCTGTCACCATTTTTTTTATCTTTTGTTTAATAAATATAAATTTTGAAAGTACAACTTTTGGATTATAGCAGTTCCCCCCCATAACCACCCTCCCACCCACAAACCATCCCATCTCCTACTCTCCCTCCCATCGCATTCTTCACTAAGATTCATTTTTAATTATCTTTATATACATACTAAGTAAAGATTTCAACAGATTGCATCCACACAGATACACAAAGTATAAAGTACTGTTTGAATAATAGCTTCACCGTTAATTCTCATAGTACAACACATTAAGGACAGAGATCTTACATGGGGAGAAGAGCACAGTGACTCCCATTATTGATTTAACAATTGACACTCTAATTTATGACATCAATAATCACCCGAGGCTCTTGTCATGAGCTACCAAGGCTACGGAAACCTCTTGAGTTCACAGACTCCGCCTGTCACTATTGTGTACAACAAGCTTCGATCCTAAGCCCAGCCTAGCTTACTAGAAGTCAGGTGACCAAATGGCCCAATCAAAAGCATCAGCTCCACCCCCACCCTAGTGGGATTTGCCGCTCCCACTTCCTTACCTCTGCAAAGCTATGTAAGACCTATTCTCCCAGAACAGGCTGCTGTTCTCTCGTGCACAGGGAGGCAGCCTGTCGGGTTTCCTCCACCCAACAATAAACATTTTCCTCTAAAAGAAAAGATTTAATTTTTATTTATTTGAAAGGCAGAGTTACAGAGAGGCAGAGGGATAGGCAGAGAGAGAAGTCTTCCATCCATTGGTTCGCTCCCCAATTGGCTGCAATGGCCAGAGCTGTGCCAATCTGAAGCCACGAGCCAGGAAATTCAGGGTCTCCCACACGTGTGCAGGGGCCCAAGGACCTGGGCCATCTTCTACTGCTTTCCCAGGCCATAGCAGAGAGCTGGATTGGAAGTGGAGCAGCCAGGACTTGAACTGGCACCCATATGGGCACTGCAGGTGGTGGCTTTACCTGCTACACCGCAGTGCTGGCCCCTATTTTTTTTATTTTTGACAGGCAGAGTGGACAGTGAGAGAGAGAGACAGAGAGAAAGGTCTTCCTTTTGCCGTTGGTTCACCCTCCAATGGCCGCCGCGGTAGGCGCGCTGCGGCCGGCGCACCGTGCTGATCCGATGGCAGGAACCAAGTGCTTATCCTGGTCTCCCATGGGGTACAGGGCCCAAGGACTTGGGCCATCCTCCACTGCACTCCCTGGCCACAGCAGAGAGCTGGCTTGGAAGAGGGGCAACCGGGACAGAATCCGGTGCCCCGACCGGGACTAGAACCCGGTGTGCCGGCGCCGCAAGGCGGAGGATTAGCCTAGTGAGCCGCGGCGCCGGCCATGGCCCCTATTTTTTAAAAATTTATTTTGTTTGTCTGAAAGGCCGAGTGACAAGAGAGGGGAGTAGGGAGAGATCTTTCACCTGCTGGACACTGGAGCTCCATCTGGGTCTCCCATGTGGGTGGCAGAGGCCAAAGCACTTGGGTCATCTTCTGCTGCTTTCCCAGACATGTTACCAGGAAGCTGGATCAGAAGTGTAGCAGCTGGGACTTGAACCAATGCTTTAATATAGGATGCCAGTGTCCTGGGTGGGAGCTTAACCCATTGCACCATAACTCTAGCCTCTGGGTTCAGATATCTTCAATTATCCTTGGACGGTTACTTAATCTCTTTGCCTGATTTGTAAAAAGAGAATAATTATAACTATAGCTACTTTATAGGTTTTTGGAGTGAGCATTAAGTCTTGGCTCATGCAAAGTGCACAGTAAATGGATCAAGTGGCCCCTTAGTGGTCTCATTTCCCGGCCTTCACTCCTTCTGTCTGTTCTTGATGCAGTCACCAGACACATGGCTTAGAACCTAAGTCAGGACACGACATTTGACCCCGGGGTAATAGCCAAAACCTTCCAACACACAGCCTGCTTGTTGAGGCTGAGGGGTTTCACTGCACTTCCCTCTGCAGGGGGTAGGCTCTAGGGAGAGCAGCAGCTCAGCCAGAAGCCTGTGTGGGTGTTTGGGAGCAGATATGGGTAGTTGTCCTCCTTCAGTGCAGGGTCACCCTGTCCTCTCCTACTGCCTGGGCTCCTGCCCTCCAGGAAATGTGTTCTTAACCAAGTGCAAACTCCGGTTCCTTCCCTGAGGTCACAGAGCCTTGCCTTTGCACCCAGGCCAGTCTCAGAGGGAGTCCTGAACAACCTGTTTCTGCAGGCCGGGTCAGGAACTTGGAAGGCTGGGGATACCAGTATCAGGCCTGCCTGTCCAGCAGCCAAGTGGGCTCATTTCTTCCCCTTCCTTCCTTCCTTCCTTCCTTCCTTCCTTCCTTCCTTCCTTCCTTCCTTCCTTCCTCCCTCCCTCCCTCCCTCCCTTCCTTCCTTTTTTTCTTTCTTTTTAAAAGATTTTATTTATTTATTTCAAAGTCAGAGTTACAGAGAGAGGGGGAAAGACAGAGAAGGGTCTTCCATTTTGTGGGTTCACTTTCCAAATGACTGCCAGACCAAAGCCTGGAGCCAGGAGCTTCATCTGGGTCTCCCATGTGGGTGGCAGGGGCCCAAGCACGTGGGTCATCTTCTGCTGCTTTTTTCCAGGCCATTAGCAGGGAACTGGATCTGAAGTGGAGCAGCTGGGACTCAAATCAGTCAGTGCCTAGAGATGCTGGCGCCTGTGGCTTTACCTACTATGCCACAAAGCTGGTTCTTTGGCTGATTTCTTGTTGGGTTTTCTGTCCAGCTGTCGTCTCCTTGGCTCGCCTGTGCCATTTGGTGGACAGGATCCAGCCTGTGGTTTGAAGGTTCTCATCCATGTTTGGGGCCTCAGAGTCTGCAATGGCAGGGCCATGGTGCTAAGGCATGAATAAGACACAGCCCTGCTCTCACGGCACTCACCATCTCGCGGGGACACAGGCTTGCAAACGGCCAGCATGGGGCAAACACCGGAACAGTAGGCACTTGGGGGAGGGTATTTGCCTGACCCTGGAGTTGGGGCAGGAAACTGGGAAAGATCTTAGCCCAATTTCTCAAGAGAATAAATATTGCACCAGACTTTATTGATTTCTTCAGAGGTGGTGGTGGGGAATATGGAGGCTTTCCATCCTGACGGTACTGATAAGCTGAGCACAGTCACCCACGTCTCCCCACACGTACGCCACTGTTACCTGGCTGTCTCTTCTCAAGTGACTCAGCATCCTTGGCTGGGAGCCTGGCCCAGAGCACAGGTTCTCACATCCCCAGCACAGGCGGAAGGAAGGGTGGTGAGCATCCACTGCACGCCCTGTACTGTGCTCTGCTGGGGTCCTTGTATGGGCAACCCTGGCTTCAGTGTTGCTCTGTGAGGCTGCTATTCTTTGCATTACTGCATCAAAGCCCCCAAGAGGAAAGGTCCAAGACTGGGCAGCCCCGGGGGCTCAGCCTCTGGTGATGGTGTTCTTGCTGGCAGTCCTGAGCTGGCAGAGGGTCACACGACCTGAGAGTGTGTGTGTGTGTGTGTTCATCTGAGTCTCTCCTTGCACACCCTCCATGATTCCGTCAAGGGCCCTGCCCTAACACTCCAATCCAATCTAGATTGCCATGATTGGATACAGTTTCCATCCTCAAGCACCTTTAAGGAACCAAATCTTTAACTTGTGGGCATTTGGGAGACAATTAACATCCCTAGAGTGCTATTGTCCCCACTTTAGAGATGAGCAAACTGAGGCTTGGAGGGGTCCAGTTTTGTCCCAGGCCATGCAGCTAGGAAGAAGCCCAGCCCAGATTTGCAGACATAGATCTTTCTGTGTTCAGGGCAGGGGCACTTCCCACACAAGCTATGGGATCTCCCTCCAAGTCCTCGGACACTCCCAAGGCTGGGGAAGGTGACGGCTGTGGCATCACCCTCAGGGGCTGTGGCTCAGTGGGTTCCGTGCAGACTTCACCTCGCTCAGGCAAACCCCACCTTGCCCAGGCAGACCCTGTATTCTACCATAAGTGACATCTGGTCAGGCAGCCTCATGGCCAACAAGCTCTGAGAATGAGCTGTGCCGCCCTCGCCGCTGGCTTGGGAGCCCCTGAGCTCTGTTGGCTGGGCAGGTGGGAGACAGTGAATGCCGACACCTCCGCCCCAGATAGCTCCTCACTGCTGCAGGGGCCAAAGCTAATGACAACCTTGCCTTTTAGCAAGCCCTCCCCGGTGCTGGGCAAAGTCAAGGTCTCGTCCTGGAATTCTCATCTGAAATCAAGGAGGCAGCCAGAATTACTATCCTCATTTTATAGAAGCAAAGGAGGCTCAGAGAGTTTATTTTTCCCAAGGTCACAGTGTCTGCTTTAAAACCAAACTGGCCCAAAAACCGATGATCGTGCCTGGGCAGTCTACCCCGCCGCTGAATGCTCGGGACCCTGCAGCACTCCCGATGCAAAAAAAAAAAAAAAAACCAAAAAACAAAAGAGGCTGACTCAACCTTGCTTTCTGGCCAGTGGCCATTCCGCTGAGTGCCTGCGTCTTACCTTGGGGACAAGGACCCTTAGCACGCCTCTGTGACGTGCGGCCAGTGGAGTTTGAGGCAGGTGTTCTAGCCACCCTGTCGCATGTTTTCCCATCTCAGGTCAGGAGAAGGTGGTGGTGCTTAGCGCTGGCCCAGGATTCCCTGTCCTGACCGCCAGTCGGTATCGCTCGGGAAACAAGTCCCTCCAAAGGGTCTGCTGCCCTTGGACTGGGGTGGGCCTTGAATAGGAGCATTTTTAAGAATCTCCCCAACTCTAGCTGACCCCGAGGTGCCAGGGTCTCTAGTTTGGACAGGAGCAAATTCCTGCTGCCCCCAGGAATTCCTGCTCATTGACGCCCCTCCCAAATGAGATCTGGATTGGAGTCCCCCAGGGCAGGTGTAGGGGTCTGAGCCCAGGGGCCCCTGCTGGGCGCTCTTCCAACACCATCTCTGGTCTACTGGGCTGCTGGGAGAGGCAGGGGCGGCCTCGCTCTTCACACATCTGGATGGAAGCTGAGCTCGTGCCAGGGGGAAGCCTCTCGCTCCAGGGCCGGCGTTCTGGGCTTGGCCGCGGGCCATCTTAGTCTACAGCTATGGGGCCAGAGGAGCAGGCGCTTGCTTCCTGCAGGGCTCCGAGGCCACGAGCGGCATCTGCTTTCGTCTTCCACTGACTGACTGACGCGTGACTGTCACACGTGCTTCTGAGACAGGCTTAGCTGCTGCCGAGTCCGGGGGACCCCTGGGCAAAGGCAGGCGACACGCCCCCGGGGGTGGCAGGCAGCTGAGCATGGTCTGGGAGAGCGTCTACAGGTCTGTTCTCAGGAAGGTTTGCCAACTCTGGAACCCTGTGAGGCAGCTCCCTACGAGCCTTGCATGGCTGCGGGCCGGTGCTCAGCACAGCCTGAGCTCCCCATCCTGCCCTCGCGGGCCCTGAGCCCTGAGGGGGTTGCCCAGCCTGTGCTCTCACGGGGGTCTTTAAGCTGTGACCTCATCTCCGCAGGAAAGTTCCAGCTGTAGGCAGCGTCTCGGGCCCTCAGACCCCAGACTCATAGTCACCGACCGCCAGCTGTCCCTCCTCCCCTGCGGATTCCCTGGGGAATCTGGACAGGGAATCACCCCTGTCCAGTGAGTTCCAGTCCCTCAGCCCTGACTGCCCCGTGCATGGGCAGTGTGCGCCCTGCCCACCTGCCGCCTCCCAGAATCGCCCTCCCACTGCGTCGAGTGCCTGCGGACTGTGCCGTCTTTGGGGGTGTGTGTGCCCATCCTTTAGGTTGTACCATGTGCCGCCCCCCCATCCCCAGTGCCGACCTGCGACCCTGCCCTCCCGTTCCACGCACTCCTCCCCACTCGCCTCTGTGCAGGACGGGGAGGCCCTGGGACTGAGCCCTGGGGAGCACACAGGAAGCCAGCCACCTTCCTGGATTGGGGGGGCCGAGGCCAGGCCGCCAGGGGCCCCAGAGGAGGGGCGGTGAGGGGGCAGCGTTCACAGGGAGGTGAGGGTCAGAAGTCACGGCCTTTCTGTGGTCTGGAAAGCATGGCTCCCCGGCCGGTCTTAACAACAGGGCCAGGAATCTGCTCCCTTCTCTCACGGCTGCAGGCCTGAGACGGGAGCGGGAGAGGAGAGGCGGACAGGACAGGAGCAAAGGGGGCCCAAGGGGCCCAGGACAGATCCACCCACCACACAGGCTGAGAGCAGAGCGAGGGGGCCCGCGGGCGGCTGGAGGAGCGCACGCCCACCCACCCCTGCCCGGTGAGTTCCAGTCCTGACTGCTCTCACATCCAACAAGCTGACGATTTTCACCTCCTTGTTATACTAATAACTTCCAGAAAGTAAATTAAAAGCAGACCCATCTACTTAGGTGTGGCTATGGGACAAAATGTTTCCAAATGCTGCTTAGGAATGGAATGGCCACCACGTTTAGAGCCAGCTTTGCTTCAATAGGGTTAACTCAATGGGGTTGACTTCTTCTGAGGCTCACGTTTAATTCTAACTATTCTAACACGTATTTCCTATGTATTTGGATCTCATTAGGTGTGTTATTTAAGAAGCCTAGGGATAGTACCAATTGAGCTTAAAAATACTTCTCTATTATGGAAATTTTCAAACAATCTCAAAAGTCAAGAAAATAGTAAGACAAGTCTCTCATGGGCCCATGGCCAGCTTTAATAATTACTAACATGTGATCAGTCTTGTTTCATCTCCAGCTCCCACTCCCACTTCTTCCCTCGCCTCTGGGGCACTGGATTATTTCAAAGCAAATTCCGGATTTATCCCATTTCATCTGCGAATGCTTCAGTACCTCTGAGAAGTAGGGGCTCTTTTTCTTGAAATACACAACCGCATGCTGTTACAGCACCTGAAGGTTAACAATCATTCCTTAACACCATCAATTTCTCAACAGGTTCATCAGGTTTGAATTCCCCAGTTGTCTCACTGACTGCTTTTTATAGACGGTTTGTTTAGATCAGGATCCAAACAAAGGTCACTCAGTGAGGATCGAGAGGAAGCTCCTGGCTCCTGGCTCCAGGTTTCAGATGGGCGCAGTTCTGGCCGCTGTGGCCGTTTGGGGAGTGAACCGGTGGATGGAAGACCTTTCTCTGTCTCTTTCTCTCACTATCTGTAGCTCTACCTCTCAAATAAATGAATAAAATCTTAAAAAAATTACTAATATTGTCATTTTCACAATTCTCTACAGAGAATTAAGCCCACCCAGTTTGTATCCACTTAGGTTCACTTTTTCCATTTTGTGTTTTTTTTTTTAGGGATGTTTAACTTAATTTAATTTTGTTTAATTATTCTGTAAGGCATCTATGTAATTCTAAAGTCATTTCCTTTGTTTGCCCTCCCTGGATAGGAAACCGTGTTCATTTATGTTGCTGCTGTTGTTGCTTTTGTTTTAAAATGTAGGCAAACAGGGGCGGGCGTCTGGCCTGGCAGTTAGAGGCCCCTGTCCCCTGTTGGAGTGCCTCTGTTCAATTCCCAGCTCCAGCCCCTGACGCCAGCTATGCAGCCTCAGGGAGGCAGCAAGTAGTCGGGTCTCTGCAACCCTGTGGGAGGCCTGGACTGTGTTCCTGGCTCCTGGCTCCGGCCAAGGCCCAGGGTCAGGCCTGGCCATTGCAGGCATCTGGGAAGTAGACCAGCAGATTAGAGCTCCTTCTCAAGAGACAAATATCACTTGTTTTCCCTGATTGGCGACAACTAACTGAGCACCAAAGGGGAAACCTGTTGAAGTGAAATGGACACTATGAGAAATAGTGACTTGATCAGCTCTTGTCCTGACTGTTGCTGTACAATGTAAATCTTTATCCATTTTAGTATTTTTTGTTCCAGTACTAGTGGTTGAACTCTGTAATTAACACACAATTATTCTTAGGTGTTTAAATTTTAACTGAAAAGTGATCCCTGTTAAATAGAAGAGTGGGAAAGAGAGAGGGAGGAGATGTACAATTTGGGGCATGCTCAATCGGACTTGCCCCAAATGGTGGAGTTAGAAACGTGCCAGGGGATTCCAATACAATCCCATCAAGGTGGCATGTACCAATGCCATCTCACTAGTCCAAGTGATCATCTTCAGTTCACAATTGATCACACTGATAGGTCTAAGAGTCAAAGGGATCACACAAACAAGACTAGTGTCTGCTAATACTAACTGATACAACCAAAAAGGGAGAGAGTGGTCCAACATGGGAAGTGGAAGACACAGCAGACTCATAGAATGGCAGATGTCCTAAATAACACTCTAGCCTCAGAATCAGCCCTCAAGACATTTGTATCTGGCTGAAGAGCCCATGAGAGTATTTTAGGCATGGAAAGCCAAGACACCCTGGGGGAAAAAAAAAAAAAAAGACCTAAATGAAAGATATCTGCGAGTGAGATCCCAGTGGAAAGAACGGGGCCATCAAAGAAGGAGGTACTTTTTTCTGAAGGGAGGAGAGAACTTCCACTTTGACTATGATCCTGTCGGAATAAGATCGAAGTCGGTGAAACCTAAAGGCTTCCATAGCCTCGGCAACTCACAACTAGAGCCTAGGGTGATTACTGACGCCATAAACAAGAGTGTCAAATTGTTAAATCAACAACAGGAGTCACTGTGTACTTACGTCCCATGTGGGATCTGTCCTTAATGGGTTGTCCAATGTGAAGTAATGCTATAACTAGTACTGAAACAGTATTTTTACACCTTGTGTTTCTGTGTGGGTGCAAACTGATGAAATCTTTACTTAGTATATACTGAATCAATCTTCTGTATATAAAAATAATTGAAATGAAAAAAAAACTTGGTGTTAAATTGGAAATTGCACAGAAAATTAATCAATTCTTAAAAAAAAAATCATGTAGGATCTCTGACCTTAATGTGCTGTACATTTTGATTTAATGCTATAACTAGTACTCCAACAGTATTTTTTCACTTGGTGTTGCTATGTGAGGGCAAACTGTTGAAATCTTTACTTAATATATACTAAACTGATCTTCTGTATATAAAGAAAATTGAAAATGAATCTTGATGTGAGTGGAAGGGGAGAGGGAGCGGGAAAGGGGAGGATTGCGGGTGGGAGGGAAGTTATGGAGGGGGGAAGCCTTCTAATCCATAAGCTGTACTTTGGAAATTTATATTCATTAAATAAAAGTTTTTAAAAAAATAAATAAAAAATAGAGCTCCTTCTCTCTGAACATGTCTCTCCCTGTCAAATAAATAAATAAATTAATTAATATATAGGCAAATCTGAGTATTTGTATTCCCGTGCTTCTTACATTACTAGTAGCATGCTATACACATGATTCCACACCTTGCTTTTTCCAGTTAGTTATATATGCCCTGCTGGTCATACTGAGAACCAACACAGTCAGCCCTCCACACCCACAGGGTTCCTACCTGCAGATTCAACCGACCATGAACTGAAAATACATGGAGACATTGTGTGTTTTTCTCTTGGTAACCATTCTTGAACCATAGCCATGACTTACTGAGCATTCATACTGCAGTAGGTACGGTAAGTCATCTGGAGATGACCGGGGTGAGGGGGAGGATGTACGTGGATTCCATGCAAACAGCAGCCCGTTTTGTATAAAAGACTTGATCCTGGTAGCTGCAGGGAGTCCAGGAACCCGTCCTCAACAGATCCCGAGGGACGGCTGAGCAGACCTCTTCCCTGCTGCTGTTCACAGCTGCATAGCACTCCGCTATTCCGCTGTGGCACTCCGTGGCTTGGGTAGCCAGTCCCCTACCGTTTGGAATGTGTATTTCCAGCTTTTTCCTTTTTTTAAAAGATTTATTTATTTATTTGAAAGGCAGAGTTACAGAGAGGCAGAGAGAGAGACAGAAATCTTCCATCCGCTGGTTTACTCCCCAGATGGCCGCAATGGCCGGAGCTGTGCTGATCCAAAGCCAGAAGCCAGGAGCTTCTTCCTTGTCTCCCATATAGGTGCAGGGGCCCAGGGACTTGGGCCATCCTCTACTGCTTTCTCACGCCATAGCAGAGAGCTGGATCAGAAGAGGAGCAGCCAGGACTAGAACCAGCACCCATATGAGATGCCGGCACTGCAGGCAGTGTGTTAACCCACAATGCCACAACGGCAGCCTGCAGCCTTTTCCTCGATACACGGCTTTTCAGTGAACAGCCTTAGCTGTCATTCTATTTGCTTTGCTAGTGAGCTTGACAAGAGCCCTGGAAGTGGAAACTGCTGGGTAAAGGGGAAATGCTGACATGATTTTATTAACTATGACCAATTCTCCTCCTGGGGGCTCACGCCAGTTTCATTTCTATCACGGGACATAATTCCAAGAGCGATGTGACAGTTTTATTTAACAGTTACAATCTAAGAGCTACCATAACATAGCACTCATGGAAATGAGTATTCTACAAAACTATGCATGGATGACTTTTTTTTTGCAATAAGGTAAATAATAATAATGTAATAAAAATCACATTGACCCGTGAAGTGCCCAGAATACACTAATTGGCTGATACCATTGCTTACAAATGTATCTTGAATTTGATGATGCTTATGTTGGGAAACAAGGTTTTTATTTTTAATTTTTTCAAGGATTTATTTATTTATCTGAAAGGTAGAGTTATAGAGAGGGCTAGAGAGAGAGAGAGAGAGATCTTCCACCTGCAAACTTTTAAAAAATTTATTTATTTGAAAGGTAGAGATACAGAGAGAGAAAAGAGAGAGAGCTCTTCCATCCGCTGACTCACTCCCCAAATGGCCACAAGGGCTAGAGCTATGCTGATCCAAAGCCAGGATCCAGGAGATTCTTCTGGGTGTCCCACGTGGGTGCAGGGGCCCATGCACTTGGCCCATCTCCCGCTGCTTTCCCAGGCCACAGCAGAGAGCTGAATTGGAAGTGGAGCAGCCAGGACTTGAACAGGCCTCCTTATGAGATGGTGGCGCTATAGGTGGAGGCTTAGCCTGCTACACCACAGCGCCAGCCCCTGCTGGACACTCTTTAGCACCCACCCTCCCCAGGGTTAGTTGCTGTCTCACTGGGACCAGGCCAGTGAGGACACTGGTATTTGGCATCTTCAGGACTCACAGCTGGAGTCTCGGCCAGGTTTGTCACTCACGGTGCCTCTCAGGGGCGATCGTTCCAGCATTTTCATGAAAGACAAACTTTCCACACACTGCGGGACACCCACGATGGCTAAGAGGGAGGCGGCTCAGCTCCCCCGCCCACCTCCGACGCTCACGGGCTCCCAGCCGCCCCCAACAGCCTCTGCAATGGGCCCTCTCTTGCCTCCCCCAAGAAGCCCAGCAGCAGCATCAGGCGTGGCTCCCTAGACTCTCGAGGTTTTAGCCCCGATGGATTTATAACCTGAGTCATCCATCCCAAATCCGTTAATTGCTCTGAAAATTATAACTTCGTGTTCAAAAATAGCTCAACAATCCTTCACAGCTGGGGGACCCCTTCCCTCGCAGGGCGCTCTGTCCCTGGGAGGCGCAACAGGCTCCCTCTCATCTGCCTGTCCACCAGTGTCAAGTGCATTGTGTCCGCTTGTCCCTGGGGAGGATGTTCAACCCCTTTGGAACCCCTCCTGGCACATAAGCATGCAATTTCCTCCTGAGAATGAAGCCTCTCCCAGGGGGCGGCCCTGGTGGGGTGGCCCCAGTGAGGCAGGATTCCCGCTCCTGAGCCAGGCCCTTCCTTTTGTCACTGCTACATCGGGCGCCGGGCCAAGCTTCACTCTCAGTGGCACTTCCTCTCCTGGGACTTGACTCACCAAGAGAGGCATAGGAGGCCTGAGCCAGGGTCTGGAATTCAGCCCACATGGCCATAGCTCTGATGTGACCCAGCTTTCCAGGCTCCAGGCCGCCACGTGCTGTCAGCCCGGGTGCTTTGTGCACAGCCAGTCCATGGCGTGTGGCTACAGCACTTGGCGGGCACCCTGTGGTGAGCAAGGCCTGAGAGATCCCACACTTGGGGACTTCTTGTGAAACAGTCTGGCCCCTCAGAGCCTGGGAATTGGGGGAAAAAAAACTTCACTAATTAATTACTTTCTTACTTTGATTAAGAAATGCATAAACCTGATGCGAAATCCAAAATGCAAGTCATACAACACAGGAACTTCCCGTCTCTGTCCCACTCCTGCTTCCCATCCCATGTGTCTTCGATTCCTTCCCAAGCTAAGACATCTGCATTGTGGGGCGACTCTTAGCATACACAGTGAATGTGTCAGCGACGTCACGGAGACTAGAGTGTGCGGTGGGGTGGCCCTGTGGTTTCAGGGAGGGAAGTGAGGAAGGGTGTGGGGACCGTCTTGGGGGGCGGGGGGCTGACCGGCGCCTGGGTGTGCTTGGGAGGTTAGGAGGGAGCCAGCAGCCCCGTGTGCTTGGTGATGGATGAGCAAGGGGGCAGAGGTAGGAGCTGAGGTCCAAGGTCAGGTAGCCAAGAGGTGGAGGGTGCGGTCAGTGAAAGGACTCTGGACTCCGAGTGAGACAGGATGGGCCTGCGGAGTTCCGAGCTTTCCAGGACAGTGGCCACAGCAGACTCCCCTGTGAAAGATGCAGGAGGCCAGGGAGGAAGCCGTGACAGCAATCCAGGTAGGAGGGTGGCACGGCGCTGTGGGGGCTCTGGAGGTGGGGAAGGGAGGTCCGATTTGGGGACGGGAGCAAGGGAAGCTTTACTGTCACAGGCACCAGCACCAACAGGTTTGGAGCAAAGAAGTCAGGGGCAGGGGGCTGGCGCTCTGGTGTAGCGGATAAAGCCGCCGCCTGCAGTGCTGGCATCCCATATGGGCACCGGTTCTAGTCCCAACTGCTCCACTTCCAATCCGGCTCTCTGTTATAGCCTGGGAAAGCAGTAGAAGATGGCCTAAGCCCTTGGGCCCCTGCACCCGTGTGGGAGACCCGGAAGAAGCTTCTGGCTCCTGGCTTCAGATCGGCACAACCCTGGCCATTGTGGCCAACTGGGGAGTGAGCCAGCAGATGGAAGACCTCTCTCTCTCTGTTTCTCCTTCTCTCTGAGTGTAACTCTGACATTTAAATAAATAAATAAGTCAGGGACAGACCCCAGGACAGCTTCTAACCTTGCTCTCTGACTGCAGCAAAGCCAGCCTTCTCCAACA
Organism: Lepus europaeus; assembly: GCF_033115175.1. NCBI lineage: Eukaryota > Metazoa > Chordata > Mammalia > Lagomorpha > Leporidae > Lepus > Lepus europaeus. The sequence continues at coordinate 147,655,101 of NC_084828.1, forward strand.
CAGGCGCCACCATCCGCATACATAGAACCTGGCCATGGTGAAAGACACAGCCGTGAAGAGAAGGCCTGGACCCCTTCTAGGGCCCAGGCTGCCCTGCTGCTGTGCAGGATCTCCAGGGAGGGCCTCCGCACTGCCCCAGTGACCGGGCGACCCCCTGGAGGTCTGCAAGAGCCCTGTTGTCATCTTTGGACCTGAGTTCTCAAGTCTGACACGGCGAGAGAGCTTTAAGATTCTGCTGGGGGCTGATTTGTACGTGAGCACATTTCTTAAGAAACAAACAGCCCAGCCTCCGCTACAGGACGTCAGGGGTCTGGCCCCAGGCCTGCTGCTGGTGGAGCGAGAGTCCACGCTTCCACGGTGGGAGGGCGCCGTGTCCTCTGAAACGGGGTCCGCTGGAACGAGCATGGCACCCCGTCCTCGGGGACGTCCTTCCTGGGCCAGCCCCGCTCCCCTGTCTGCCAAGCCTCTGCAAACAACAGCGGCGCGGACAGCTGCAGGGCGGCTCCTGTCCCGGCGGCGGAGACTGGGAGCTGTGCCTGCGCGACTGCACGCTCCCAGGCCTGGCCCTCTCCCAAGGGGGGACCTCTCGAGGTTTGGGGACGGGCAGGTCCCCAGGTTTCTGAGTCCTTGGACGCTGGCCGCTTAGCCCCTGCAGCTGTCCATCGCGCTGCAGTGCTGCTGCCTTTGGGAACCTCTGCTAGAGGCTGGCGTTGTGGCCCAGCTGGAACAAGCTGCAGCACGTGCCCCCTGCACGCCTTATCTGAGCGCCAGCTCGAGTCCCTGTCAAAACAAGGCAAACTATTCCAACCTATTGCCCACTGCTGTTTCTGATCCAGTTCACAGCTAATGTACCTGGAAGACAGCAGGATGATGGCCCTACACCTTTGTGGGAATTCCAGGCTCCTGGCTTCTGCTTGGATCAGTGCAACCCTGGCCATTGTGGCCATATGGGGGTGAACCAGCAGATGGAAGATCTCTCTCTCTCTCTCTCTCTCTCTCTCAGCCTCTCCCTTTCTCTCTGTCACTGTGCCATTCAGATAAATAAAATAAAATATGAAAAAGACCCACTGGCTGGGCTCTGGGCTCTGCAGGGGGACAAGGATGCACCCCTGGGGGGCAAGTCGGTGTCCTCCTTAGGCTCGTTCTGATCTGTGTCTGGCGTCCAGCACTTGCGGAGGGCTGACTCTGCCTGGCCTTCTAGGCCCTTGGTACAGATGGTCCCGTCTGATCCTAGAAGTCTAGGTATGGAAAGACTGGCCAAGGGTCCAAGGTCACACAGGGTGATGCTTTGTGGCCCAACACAAGTGCCTACGTGGGGTCTGCTGAGCTGGCCAGGCCGAGGGGGCGCCAGCACGTGGTGAGCATCAGCCGCCCTGGCTCCTTCCGCACTTGCTCCCAAGCCCACGCTGCAAGTTCAGCAATGAATGGGCCAGAGTCCCTGCTTCAGGGTGCTCTTGGCAAAGCCGAGACCAAGTGCTAAGCCCACTGGCCTGCCCAGGGCCGCCATACCGTATTGCTCAGTAATGGTCCTGCATGAACAAGAGTAGAGAAGCAAGTTCTAGTGAGAGTTAGCATGGCTGAGCTTAGACACTTGCTTTTAGGGGTTAGACCTCAGAAAAGCTCTTCCCTGCAGTGGTTCATCAGGAACTGGAGACAGCTCAAGCAATTGAGAGAGAGAGAGAGAGAGAGAACGCAGCAAGAGAAAGCTTCCATCTGCTGGTTCAGTCCCCAAATGACCACAATGGGGCTGGGCCAAGTCCAAGCCAGGAACCGGAAACCCCATCTGCTTCTCCCACATGGGTGCAGGGGCCCAAGCACTTGGGCCATCTTCTGCTGCTTTCCCAGGTGCATTAGCAGGGAGCTGCATTGGAAATGGAGCAGCCAGGCCTGGAACCAGCACCCGTGGTGGTGGCTTAATGCACTATGCCACAAGGCCAACCCCTAAACTTCTGTTTTAATTCCATATTTTCCTATATAAGCTAAAACAAAATGGTTTCACAGGACAAAGTACTCGTAATAGCAAAAAGCATTTTTGCTTTTTAAAATAAACTCTCCTGACCCTCCCAGGACCACCTTCAGTTCTTCGGAAGTTCTGTTCTAAGGTCTGTGCAGAACAGAAGTGACTGTGGCAGCCCACGTCAGTGAGCTGGGAGTCTTCACGCTGAAATTTGTATGTAGCACATTTGTGTGGGTGTGTTGTTGCTGATATAATTCTGGAGAAGAAGAAAATCATCACGTTAAAAACATCCCAACCAAATGTTGGCTCTGCTGGAGCCCTTTGGGGGCAGCTTGCCGCAGCTTTCAGGTTTCACAGAGAGAGGGAGGACTGGGTCACGGTCACAGGTCAGGGCCGGGCGCCCGGGTCAGGGCTTGTCTGCTGCGTGTGAAGCCCAGGTTCCCACCAAGCGCAGTCTACGGGAGGCAGGGAGGGCAGGCGGAGGCCTGGGAGCCCCCACGAGAGAGGGTCTGGAATTGCAGAAAGGAAAAACAAGACTGACCCAGGGGCCTGCAGAAGGAGAGGCCCCGGCCCCAGCGGCACGAAGAGAAAGAGCCCATAATCTTGGTGATGCAGGGCCAGGAGGTTAACCCCAGAATAATCATAATGAAAACAATCTGTTTGCACCAGGGATGCTTCCAGAAATTCCCGGGAGCACGTCCAAGGTGGAGAATCCCAGCCGGAAGTGCTGCTGGTTGGAAGTGAGAGGATGGTAGGGGGCTGGGGCGGTGACGGGGGGCTGTCAGGGGACAGCCTCTTTCTCAGCAAGCCCCCTGGGGGCCCTGTGGCTGGGGTAGGGGAGGGGGTAGCAGGCTGCAGCTCAACAGCTGGATTTAATGTTCTTGGAAGAGTCTTCTTTCTACTGGAATCCGTTTGTTCCTCCTGCTCTGAAATGGGGATGGACTTCAGCGCTCGTTCCTCGGGACATGTGCCTGAACTGCGTGGGACAGCTGACCGCAGGCCACCTACACACTGCCCCCCCCCCCCGCCCCGGGGGGACTTCTAGTAGGTGACAAGGGCCTGTCGAGGAGCCCCAACAGTTATTCACACCCGGCTCCTCTGCCTCTGGGGTGGTTCTCGGCTGGGCCAGGGACCCCAGGACAGAGCCTGCTGTGCTGTGTCGAGGGGACAGAGCCCCCTTCTGTCCTTCCCCTTCCCTCAGTCACTCCAGGGAAGCCCAGTCTTACACCCCAAGTGACAAGTTTCTATAGGTCAGGCTGGGTGTCAAGAGAGATCTCAGGGGCCGGCGCTGTGGCATAACAGGTAAAGGGGCCGCCTGCAGTGCTGGCATCCCATATGGGCACCGGTTCTAGTCCTGGCTGCTCCACTTCCCATCCAGCTCTCTGCTATGGCCTGGGAAAGCAGAAGAAGATGGCCCAAGTCCTTGGGCCCCTGCACCCATGTAGGAGACCAGGAAGAAGCTCCTGGCTCCTGGCTTTGGATAGGCACAGCTCTGGCCATTGTGGTCTATTGGGGAGTGAACCAGCGGATGGAAGACCTCTTCTGCCTCTCCTTCTCTCTCTGTGCAACTCTGACTTTCAAATAAATAAATAAATAAATAAATAAGTCTTAATAATAAGTCCCTTTTACAGATGGGGAAACTAAGTCTCAACAAGGGGGCCTTTCCGTGGTCACCTGCCCAGACCGCTGACCACAGCTCCGAGCTGCTCTGGACCTGCCACCTGCTGTCTGATGGGGGCAGGGAACTCCTACAGAGCCTCTCAATCTTGGTAGACAAGCTGGAGTCTGCCGAGCAGTGAGTGTGAGCAGGTGTGCACTCACGACTGTGTGTGCCCCAGTGTGCCCTCTGCAGGCCCCAAGTTTGCCAGCACACACTCATGTGTCCATGTGCTATGACAGGTGCAGGAATCGGGGGCGGGGTGGGCCCTGGGGAAGGGCTGAGGTTTGGGTGCGTTAGTATTGAGTTCAGGTGGTCTTGGGCGAGACTGGGGTGAGACTGAGCCGAGTCCTGGGGGAGGGGGTGTTGATGGGGGTCAGCTTGCTCAGGGATGTCATCCCCAAAGAGGAAGCTGCGGGGAACACCCAGAATGTCACCAAGGAAGAGAGGGCTCGGGCCACCGCCCCGAGCAAAAGGAAGGAGGGCTGGGAAGCTGGAAGATAAGAGGCAGTTCCTGGAAATGGCTGGCAGCCCCCGTGGGCTGTGAGGCAGGGTTGGCTTGTGGGGCAGTCAGCCTACTGTGCGCCAGGCAAGAGCTGGAGGTCGGGATGAACGTGCAGGAGGAGGCGTGAGCTGAGCGCACCCTGAGTGCACTCTGCGCATTTCCCCCTGTAGACTTACAGAGGCCCCACCGCAGGCCTGGGCTGCAGGTTCAGAGTTAACCAAAGTGTGGTCCACACCCTGGAGAAGCCACTGAGCCCAGGGAAGGCGCCAGAAGCAGACCCAAAGCAGAGGGCGGAGGGTGGCAGGAACTGCCTGGAAGGGACTTCCTGGCGGCGATCTAAACCCCCAGCCTGATGCTAAGTCTCGCCTTCCCTCCCCCACACCTCCAGGAGTTCAGAAGCCAGGGTCTTGCTGCACCCCCATACAGACCGTATCTGACCCCTTAGAATGCGCACGTGTGTGCCCGCTGGTCCCGTGGAAGGCTGCGAGAGACCAGCCAAGGACAGCGAGCCCAGCCCCAAGGCCAGCCCAGGTCTGTGTGCCAGGAGCGCCGCGCTCACTGCGCACCTCGGGCCGGAGCTGGGTGCTGGTTTCAGACTCCGGGACACGGCTGCGCATTCAGGCTGTCTGGGGGCTGACCACAGCGTCCCCCCACCGCCGCAACAAGGCCACTGACTTTACTGCCTCAGGACCTCTCACCCCCTCCTAACGGGAGCCCTGGAGGCTCGGAGAGGGCAGGCGGTGTGCGCTCCAGGGTGGGGTCCCGCACAGCACCCACCTCTTCCAGGCCTGGTGACGTCCCTCCTGGTGTGAGCACCACTCCTGTGCGGCCCACTGGACTGGTTTCCAAAAGCAATTGTGAAGGTTCCTGAGCAGAAGCCCCCGGGGTCCCTGGCTTCACTGGCTCAAGGCAGGGCCCTGCCCTGGAAGCGGGAGTGTGGGCCAGCCTCCCCCTCGGTGTGCTAGTGGCTGACCTTGGCCTCAGGGGCTCTCCTCTCTTTGGCAGGGAAGGATGCTGGGAGGGCTCCGCTGAGAACCATCCTAAGGGAAGCAGCCGCTCCTGCGTGGGCCTGCCCCGCTCTGGGCCTCACCTTCCCTTGGCTTGCATGGGGATTTTTCTCTGGAAAGAAAGGGCCCCAGCTCCTGAGCCTCCCAGCAGACAGAGATCAGCACATTCCAGGGCTTGGCCTTTCTGCCCTGGGGTCAAAATCTCACAGCAGATGGAAGGTCTGGGCCTCCTCCTGTCCCGGCCGCTGCCCCAGGGCTGGAGAGGGTGGGGACCAGCCGAGCTCCTGGCACTGCCCAGCCTCTGCTGAGTGGACACTGAGTTGTCCCCCACAACTCGCACAAACCCAAGGGAGCAGCTGGACCCCAGATCGCTGCCCGCTCCCGAGGCCTGGGCACCTGAGGCAGCCCGCTTCTCTGTTGGAGTCTCAGATGCCAGGACTCCAGGGCTCCGTCCAGCTCTGCTTCCAGGCACCCTCAGGGCTCCCATGGAAGGTCTCTACTCTCCCTTCCGCCTGGGATGCCCCCTCCTGTGTCTTCCTCTTGTCTCATCCTTCAGCCCCGGGTTTCCTCTCACTTCCCTGGGATGCTTGCATGGCCTCGCCTCCACTCACACACCGAGGGCTGGTCCCATGCCTTGGACTTCAGGCACCTGGGGGTGATCTGTTGACACTGTCTCTCCAGCCACAGAGGGGCCAGACACAGGGAGAGGTGCCAAGCAGGCATTTGAATGTCGTGGAGGTTGGGGTCTCTAGAAGGCACTGCTCACACCTGGGGTGGGAGGAAGCGGCACGGCCACATGGGACAAATCACCTTGGGATAGCTCTGTGGAGAGAGCAGAGAGCTATGCAGGGGCTGATGCCCAGTGGGTGCGCAGCCACAGGCGGACTCCAGAGCCACCAGGGGAGCCCCCAGCAGAACTTTCTTCTTGTGGGAGGTGCAGTGGAGTCAGGTGATGGGTGCGTCCCTGCCCCTACCTTCTCTCAGGGGCTGACTTCTCAGCAGAGAAGTCAGCAGACGGACTGACCAAGTAAGGTGCATGGAATGGGCCATGGGTTTGCTTTCCCCTCTGCAGAATCTCAGGCCAGAGGCATGGGCAGGGCCAGGGCGCCCTCCTGGCCCTGGGGTGGTCCTTATGGTTTGGGGAGTTGCTCCCCAGCTGACGGTAAAGGACTGTGTGACTCACGACCTCAGGGGAGCCTGGTTCTGGGAAGACAGCAGTCCCGGGTTCCAACTGATGTGCAGAGATAGGGCTTCACACCCTTCCGGCCCCATATTCAACAAACACACCCAGGGCTGTCTCACCAAGACACCAGGAAAGCTAGGTGGGTGGACACAGCTCTGCCCTGAAGGATCTCCTTTCCAGGAACGGGGAGGCCAGGGTCAGAGCTGGGGAGCAAGGGTGTGTCCTCTAGAGGAATGGTCCCTAAGGGTAAGAGGCCAGGCTCGGCCAGCGCCACGGCTCAATAGGCTAATCCTCCGCCTGCATTGCCAGCATACCGGGTTCTAGTCCCAGTCGGGGCGCCAGATTCTGTCCCCGTTGCCCCTCTTCCAGGCCAGCTCTCTGCTGTGCAGTGGAGGATGGTCCAAGTTCTTGGGCCCTGCACCCGCATGGGAGACCGGGAGAAACACCTGGCTCCTGGCTTCTGATCAGCGCGGTGCGCTGGCCGCAGCGCACTGGCCACAGCAGCCATTGGAGGGTGAACCAACGGCAAAAGGAAGACCTTTCTCTCTGTCTCTCTCTCTCACTGTCTACTCTGCCTGTCAAAAAAAAAAAAAAGAAAGAAAGAAAGAAAGAAAGAAAGAAAAGAAAAGAAAAGAAAAGAAAAGAAAAGAAAAGAAAAGAAAAGAAAGAAAAAAAGAGTCCAGGCTCAGTCCTCACCTCCACGTGCCACTTAGAGACCTGGCCCAGGCCCTGGCTTTCAATCCCACAGATGTGCACCTCCAGCCCAGGCTGTCTCTGGAACTCTACTGCTACACCAGCTGCCCCAGCAAGCTGTTAGCTGACAACTCATTCACATGCCCCAAAACAGAGTTCCGGACACTCTTCCTCTGTAGGCTCTGTACTTCTGTCAATGATGGCAACTCTGGAATCATCTGGACCCTGCCTTCCCCTGATGCCCACAACTGGTGCTGTCAGCTGTCCCCGAGGCTGTAGGTGCACCCTCACTGCGAGCCATGGGAGCAGATCCATGGTGCCTCCAGTGTGGGGTGTGAGAGAGGGATGACAAAGGGGCTTGGGGCAATTGTGGAGACGATGCAGATGCTAAGTATCTTGATGGTAGACATGGTTTAGTGGGTGAAGATGTGCAAGGGTGCTTGAAAAAGTTTGCAGAATTAAAACAAGCTGAAAAATAAGCAAAACTGTAAAAGGCAAGTTATTTTGATGCAAAACAATCTGAGTTTTCATAATACAGATTTTCCATGAGTTTTTTAAGTCCCCTGGTCCATCAAAAGTCATCAAACTATAGACTTGACGAGCAGTTTTCCTTAAAGATTTTATTTATTTGAGAGGTAGAGTTACAGACAGTGACAGGGAGAGACAGAGAAAGATTTCCATCCACTGGATCGCTCCCCAAATGACTGCAACAGCTGGAGCTGACCTGATCCGAAGCCAGGAGCCAGGAGCTTCTTCCAGGTCTCCCACATGGGTGCAGGGGCCCAAGCACTTGGGCCATCTTCCACTGCTTTCCCAGGCCATAGCAGAGAGCTGGATCAGAAGTGGAGCAGCCAGGACTAGAACCAGTGCCCATATGGGATGCCAGCACTGCACCACAGCACCGGCCCCAATGAGCAGTTTGGCGCATGCCAGTTATACCTTAACAGGCTCTGTGACGCCTGCGAGCCCCTGGCCAGGCTTCTCATGCTTTAGCCCGAGCCTCCCCATCTACAAGATGACAGCGGGCCCTGCCCTGGGGTGTGGGTGGCAAGGCTCTGTGGCTCAGGCTTTGGTCCAGCACTTTTCAGAGCCCAGCCCTCACCTCACCAGGCCTTCTTGTAGGGTGGATTGGATCGCATGAGGGGACCAGTAGGGGTTGCAGGGGGCCAGGAAATAGAGCCAACCACAAAGGAAGAGCAAAGGGGAAGTAAATCCACGGCTCCAAACTGCGCAGACTTCTCTTCGAGCTCAGAACACCTCTGGGGAGCTGGAGAGAGGCCCAGAGGTCACGACCGAGCCCTGCATTTGACAGACGGGGAAACCAAGGCCAGACAGCAGCCCCTTTCCCAGGCCGCTGAGCTGGAAGCGGGCAGAGTTGATGCAGGATCGAGGTGGCAAAGCTCAGCACCACCTTTCACACGGTAAACTGTTCCCCCCACCCCTGCCCCCGCCGCCCCTCCCAGCCTGTGCCGGGCCTGTTTTCCACAGCACCCCTCACTTTCTGATGCCCGGGTCATCGGCTTCTTTACTGCATTTGCTGTTTGACCCCACCTGCTGCGGTGTAAGCTCTGGAAGGCCAGGGACAGGTGTCTGGTTTGTAAACCAGTGAATCCCAAGCATCTACAGCAGCAGCCGCGGACACAGGCTCTCCACCAAGACTTGTTGAATCAACGAGCCACTGAGCGAGGGCTCCCAGGTAACTCTCGCCCGAGCTCAGCGCTGCAGGCGGCTGTCTTCCCTCCTCTCGTCTGCAGGATATGGTGTCCTTGGGCTCGGGCGAGACATGTACAGCCTGCCTGGCAGCCACACAGGAGCCAACTGCAGGAGCAGGTGACTGTTGATCAACTAAATGATGAGAGGTGACGCTCTGGCAAACTCAGTGGGACAAGTAGCGGAGCAGCCGTGGGATGGTCCCCAGAGATGTATTTTCTTCACTGCCTGAAGGAGACATTCTGGTCCCAGCCCCAAGGTACTTGAAAGATCTCTGCCAGTGGAGCACGGGGTGGTGGTGGGGAGAAGGGTCTCAGCTCAGCTCACTCATTTCCTGGGTCACCTGTGTTGGCTCTTGGCCCTGGTCTTCCCATCTGTGAAATGGGACGAGGGTGCCTTCTCTGACGACTTCAGGAGGGCTGGGGGCAGGTGAAACCCACAGGGCTCTGTGAGCTGCCTGGGCTTGTGCCTCCGTGGGCGGGGTGGCTTCAGGTGGCCACAGGGCTGCCGAGCTGAGGGCCTGAGATAAGAAGCTTGCTGCTTTGGGGCAGTCCGTGGGCTGAATCAGATCCTCGCTCAAAAATCCCATGTGGAAGTCCCTCCTACCAGTACACCTCGGAAGGCGCCCATACTTGGATTCAGGGTGTTTAAATAGTTAATTACGTTAAAATGAGGTCATTGGCGTGGAATCTAACCCACTCTGGTATCCTTATAAGAAGAGGAACGTAGGCCACAGACACACCCAGAGGGAAGAGGACACAAGGACACAGGGAGATGGTAGCCTTGGGCCCTTGGCAGAAACCAGTCCTGTCAACACCTTGGCCTCGGCCTTGGCCTTGGCCTTCCAGCCTCAGGGCCATGAGGCAGCAGATTTCGGCAGCTGAAGCCATGCAGGGCCTCCTGTAGCTCCAGGAAGTGATGTCCTGTCTGGACGACAGGACTCGGGCAGCGTCAGCAAGCCCGGGAAACCCCATTGCTCATCCAGTCCCGCACAGACACCCCAGACATCCAGGCTCTGTTTTGCTCCCAGCCCACTGCCCCCTTCACTGGCAGAGACAACTCACTGGGTCCCTTAGTCTTTGAAAGACCTGGGAGCCTGAGAGGGGCCCTACGGCACCTTGGGCACCATCCCTAAGCAGAGAGCCCCAGGAACACGCTGTTGAACACCCATGAGAAGCGTGCTTCTGGAAGAGTCTTGGTCACACTGAGAGGGAAGGGGATCCTTTTCTGTGGGCAGTCAGGGGAGAGAGGCCATATGCACTCCCTGGAAAGGGGCAGACAGACACCCTGACCCTGTGCCCAAACCCCTTCTTCCTTCCACATGCCCTGAAGCTTCTCTCTGGGCACGTGGGGCTGTGAGGGCTTTGAGATCTGTGCGTGCTAAGCGTCTGGCCCTGAGCCATAGATTCTCAGGTCACCCATGCAGCAGCCCAGTCCCGGGAGGCTGACAGGGGCTCACTTCCATGGGGGTGGCTCACCTCAGTGCCTTCCTGTCCTGAGCCAGCTTTGATTAAATCAGACCTGGCGTGGTGTCCTCTGGTCTCCCCTCGTCACCCATGGGGCTAAAGTCCGAGTGATGACACCAGCAAACCAGCATTGCAAAGGGCCACACTTTGGGGAGAGTTTTCAGGTCAGGGGATGCAGTAGAAAGAACCCCACTCCTTCTGCAAAGTCAAGGGGAAAATAAAAACAAAATGAGGTTTTCTTGGCCAAACAAGGCCACCCACATACTCTCCCCTCCAAAAATCGAGGCTGCCTCTGGGTCCTGTCAGCCGTCACAGAACCATCGCCTGTAGCACAAGGGTCGAGGCAGTCTCCTTATTTGGCTCGCTCCTGATTTAGGCAGCCAGGAGCTGCCAGGACCCAGGCTGCCGAAACGCCACAGCCAACGCCCCTGGCTCCGCGCCCCCTTTCCTGTGTGTCTGGCTGACGCACCCAGGGGCCTGGGGGCAGATGGGCTTGAATTCCAGCCCCACCGCCCTGCTCCCAGTTTGCTCCTGAGCTCCAGGAAGCCGGAGGTCGGCTGCCTTTGGCCCTCAGGAGCAAGTGGTTCTGTAGACATGCTGGCTCCACAGCAGGTCCTGGCCTCGGGTGTTTCATGCCCGCGGGGAGTCCTGCTTGGGACTTCAGCTTCGGTGGGACCATTCAGTCCCGGCCAAGTGTTTTCAATGAAGCCTTTGAAGACCTTTGCTCCCTGCATGCTTCGGCCGGCCGCCCTAAATATGGCTGTTTTCTAACAGAAGTTGAGCAGAGGCCTGGTCTGTGGCCTCTAATCTATTTGTGCAAAGGATCAACCTAAAATGGGCTTTTCCTGACAGTTCCAAGAGTGGATTAGCAGCCTGTGTGTGGGGCTAATGGGGCTAGAGTGACCTGGGACATCCATCTTCCGTCCAGTGTCAGCAGAGGTGGCCTCTGCGCAGGCGGATGATGGAAGAGCTGGCCCAGGGCCCTACGTGTCTGAGGAGTCCCTGGTGGCCCCCCATGCACCTGGTTCTCAGCAGCTTGTGCTGGAGTTTCCAAGAAGGCAGCCACTGTCCTGTCTGCTTGCAGTCGCAGTGTGAACCCTGCCGCCTGAGCTCCCTGGGACCTATCACGGGGGATTTTCCTTATCGTTGTTGCCTCTAACTAGCAGGAATGAATTTTTAATTTCATAGGGAGTTTCCTGGCTGTCACCACGCGGTAGCTCTCCATACCTCCAACTTGAGCAGCCTGATTCAGCTGGAATTCACAGAGATGTCCTGGGAGTCATAAAATCCTAATTAAAAAGAGAGTTCAATTTTGCTTCCTAGATGAATCTTACCAAGTGAGGAGAACAAGAAATATCTGCAGTATGGATTTCCAAAGACCACCAGCTACAATTGTTTTTGTTTTTATCTGAGAGACAGAGAGACACACAGAGAGAAATAGACGGAGATCTCTTATCTGTTGGTTCACTCCCCAAATGCCCACAACCGCCAGGGCTAGGCCAGGCCAACAGGGACCCAATTACCTGAGCCATCATCTCATAGGGTGTGCATGAACAGGCAGCTGGATTTGGGCAGGAGCAGTGCCGCACTGGAATCCAGGTGCCCTCGTATGGGATGCAGGTGTCCTAAGAAACCATCCTATCTTCTACAGCAATTGTCTATCTCCCACTGACAGCACTCGAAGCCATGCCTGCTCCATGTTGACTGTGCCCCGCTGCCCTTGACCGCAGCTGGCTCTCCCATCTGTTCTTAGGCTCCACCCTGGCAAGTGTTTTGCTCCCTCTGCTGCAGAGTGGCTCCACACGGGCTGGACCCCACTTCACCCTGCAGGTCCTCTCTCAGGGAGCTGTGAACTGGGGGCACACAGGGTGAGAAGCAGAGACAGAGATCCAAAGCTGCATTCTGAGAACAGCACATCTACCCAGCAGGAGCCATGCATACCAGTTTCCAGGGAGCAGCCAGATAGCGGTCACCTTGGCAACGCAGCTTTCCTGGGCTACCTTGATGGGCTTCTGACAGCTTGGGTTTGTGTCCCAACCCTGCACTGACTCACCACAGCACTTGGGGTTTTTCTCTCTTTACAAAAACAGCCATGGGGCCTGTGTTGTGGTGCAGTGGGCTAAGGCGCCAGAATCCCACTTTGAGTCCTGGCTGCTCTGCTTCCAATCCAGTTCCCTGTTAATGTGCCTGGGAAAGCAGCGGAAGATGTTTGGGCCTTTGCTGTCCACATGGGAGGTCTGAATGGAGTTCTAGGCTGCTGGTCTCTGCCAGACCCAGCCCTGGCCATTGCAGTCATTTGGGAGCGGTGAGCTGATGGAAGATCTCTCTCTCTCTCTGGCTGTAAAATAATTCTTTTTTTTTTTCTTTTGACAGGCAGAGTGGATAGTGTGAGAGAGACAGAGAGAAAGGTCTTCCTTTTTGCAGTTGGTTCACCCTCCAATGGCCGCTGTGGCTGGCGCACCACGCTGATCGGAAGCCAGGAGCCAGGTACTTCTCCCGGTCTCCCGTGCGGGTACAGGGCTCAAGGACTTGGGCCATCCTCCACTGCCTTCCCGGGCCATAGCAGAGAGCTGGCCTGGAAGAGGGGCAACCGGGACAGAATCCGGCGCCCCGACTGGGACCAGAACCCAGTGTGCCGGCGCCGCAAGGCAGAGGATTAGCCTGTTAAGCCACGGCGCCGGCCTTTAAAATAATTCTTAAAAGAAAGAAAGAAAGAAAGAAAGAAAGAAAGAAAGAAAGAAAGAAAGAAAGAAAGAAGCAGTTGTCAATCCAAGTCACTTGCATGGGTCTGGGTTTCTTGTGGCTGGGAAGAGCCTCTCTGGTGTGGAAATAAAGATATCTTCCTTGCTGTTGGAGAACTCGGGAAGCCACAGAAGGGATCTCAGTGACAGGTGCCATCCCACTGGCCCAAGGGGAGGCAGCCTGGGGCCACTTCAAGCCTGGGGCAGCGGAAGGGAGCTGCTGTCCAGGTCTGTCCTGGGGAACAGCAGCATGTCCGGGGCTTGTTGTCAACAGAAAGCTGTACCCCAGGCTGTGTGTCTGTGAACTGGACGTGTGCATGGGCAGGGCTGAGTGGACACCCAGGAATGTGTCTTGTGTCCATGGACACTGTGTGTGTGTATGTGTGTGGTGCGGGGGCAAGGGCCAGTGGGAGAGTGTGTTTGAGTGTGTCTGTAGGTTTGTAGCTGGGGCGAGTCGTGTGCTCGTGTGTGTGGTGTGGGACGGTGGGGGTGAGGTGTCTCCTGTATATACATACACCTGAGAATGGCTACACCTGCCCAGGTAAGTACCAGCTGTGCCCACCCAAGCATGGAGGCAATTTTCTGTGTGGTTGGTGCGTGAGTAACCTCTCCTTTGCTCTCGGCAGTTCAGGCTATGGTGGGCCGGGCCGCCCGGGTCACCTGGATGGCAGGGCTGTCATGTCAACTCGTGGGTTCCCAGGGACCAGAGCCATTCAGGACTCTGAATGAAGAGGCGGGAATGAGTAGATGTCAAAGGCCCCCTCATTCCCCTGCAAGGGATCCAGAGCGACCTTCGCCCTGTCCCTTGGGCTGGGTCCTTGTCCCTCCCCCCCAGGGCGGTGGGAGAGGGAGAGGGGAAGCCGGTTTCACTTTCTCCCCAGGCATTTTCACTTTCAAACTTCCTTGGCAACACTGAGAGGTAGTGCTTGGGCAGGGTGCCAGAGGCTGAGGCCCCTTCACCCGGGCCCTGACCCGTGGCCGGTGACTGCATGCGGAGGGAGCCCAGGTGCAGCCGCTGGCTTTGGCTCCACACTGATGATGATGGTGGGGATCTGGCCAGCCTGGCGCGGGGTTTGCAGGGGAGGCTGTGCCTTCCCCGAGCACACCGAGCTGTAGCTCCCTGGGCCTCCCCTTCTGCACTAATGAGAAAACAGCTCCCCAGGGAAGGCGTGATTTGTCCAAAGTCCCACAGGAGCTGGCGCCAGGGCTGGGCCAGCTGTCAGACCTGGTGTTGACAGAGGGCTCCTGGCCAACAGCAGGGAGAGGTAAAAGCTAAATGCTTGTCCCATGTTCCAGCAGTCTAGGCCAGACAGCGTGGCTCCCAGCACCTCGGTCCACTCAGTGATGCCTCCCTGGCCTTCTCTGGCCACGTCATACTCTCCCCACTGTCCTCTCATGCCTAGTTGGGTGCCAGGCAGACCCTGGGCACCCTGGCAAAGACTCCATTCTGCAGACACGCCCCACACATCACACAGGCTGCTCCCAGAAAAATCAGCAGGGCTCTGCAGCCTGAGGCTTCCACCTGCACACAGGCCCCCGCCACACCCAGAAGGGTCCATGTCACAGGCCATGAAGCCCTGGCCCAGGTTTCTCTCTGGAGTATTACCCAGCAGCCCCCTGCACCAACCTTGAAGGCTTGGCCTAGTCCATAGCCCTTGCAGAGCCTGGGGCCTGTGGACAGCCTGATGGAGGCTGCCCCCACCATCCCCACAGTGGCTCACGCACTCACGCTTCTGGAGGCTGTCCCTCCCCAGGGCTGCCTGCCCCTCCACAGCACGGTCAACTGCTTGGCTCTGAGGCTCCGATTCCTGGCTGCCCCACACAGACCCTCCAGGGCCACCCTCGGCATTGCCAGCCAGTGCTAACAGGCTTCACCCCAGTGGGCCCTGACTCTCCTCCAGCTGGAATGGGTGTGTCCTATACTTCAGATGAACTGGTGAGAGTCTGTACTCCAATTTACAGGAGAAATTGAGTTAATAACAAGAGCTGTCTCTTTCTTTAATTTCTAAAAAAAAAAAAAATCTTAAAAGATCCATTCATTTATTTGAAAGGCAGAGTTAGAGAGATTTTTTATCTACTGGTTCACTCCGGGGCCAGCCTGAAGCCAAGAGTCAGGAACTCAGTCCAGGTCTCCCAAGTGGATGCAGGAGCCCAAGTATGTGGGCCATCCTCTGCTGCTTTCCTAGGCACATTAGCAGGGAGCTGGATTGGAAGTGAAGCAGCCAGGACTC
Source organism: Lepus europaeus (assembly GCF_033115175.1). Classification (NCBI taxonomy): domain Eukaryota; kingdom Metazoa; phylum Chordata; class Mammalia; order Lagomorpha; family Leporidae; genus Lepus; species Lepus europaeus. The sequence continues at coordinate 147,670,251 of NC_084828.1, forward strand.
ACACCAGCACACATATGGGAGGCTGGCATCACAGGCTACAGCTTACCCTGCTGAGCCACAGTGCTGGCCCCAATTATTATCTTTTTTGCAAGTCCTTCTCTCATTTACATTTGTCATCTGACACATCCAAACAAGAAGCCATCACATTTTGGGTATAAAAGCATCTTGACTCCATTGGTCGTCCTTGCTTTTCACGTTGAACTTGGCTGTTCACTTCCACCCCACTGAAGCACATCTCTGTGTCTCAGATGAAAGGTGCCTTACTGGAGTGAGGGATGAAACAGACCATCCCCTGGGGAGTTCACTCAGGAGCAGTGTTCCTGTCACCTGGCTCTCCAGGGGGGCCTGGCCAGGCTGAGAGCTTGGCACCAGCACCTTGGAGGTGACCTACAGCCCCAGCCTCCTAGTATAGAGGGTATTATGTTGTGCAGCTAGAAATGCTGTGAACTTCAGATAAATAGTCATTAACTTTTCTAGTGTATGTTTGTTCCAAGTATGGAATATTCACGGTATCATCATTACACTAACAAGACTTTGCTGTGTGTCTGGAATTTAAATAGCACTGGGCATCCGGCGTTTTATCTGACAACCCACTGGTGTGTGCCACCAGGCATTGGAGGCTCTGCAAGGAGCTGGTAACCACAGAACAGCCGGACCTCTCCGCCAGTAGTGCTCCTCTCTGGATTCTAGAAAGTGACCCAAGCACTCTCGTCAGCACCTGCTATGGCAGTTACCGGCTAGCAGGGTCTATGAGGTTTCCCTCCCACCATCTCCTTTGCATTTCTCTTCCTTGCCAGTGAATATGTTTTGGAAAAGGAAGAAGGCAAGCCCAGCAACTGCAGCAAGACCAGGACATCCGCCTGGTGGTGTTACACACAGGAAGGTGACACCAGGGACGTCCCCGCAGATGGCCCCTGAGGAAGGTCAGAGCTGGACTCCAGACAGCGTAACTCGGACTCACGACACCATTGCACACATTTGTCGACTAAATAGTAACTAAGGGTTGTTTATTCTGGGTCTTTAATACACTTCTTTAAAAAAAAATCTATTTATTTATTTATTTGAAAGTAAGGGAGCCACACAGAGAGAGAAAGACACATCAAGAGAGTTTCCATCTGCTGCCTCACTCCCCAAATGCCTAGCCATGGCCAGGACTGGGCTGGGCTGAAGCAGGGAGCTGGGATCTCAATCCAGGTTTCCCAGATGGGTGGCAGGGACCCAATTACTTGAGCCATCACCGCTGTCTCCCAGGGTCTGGGAAGCTGGAGTCAGCAGCCAGAGCTGAGTGTGAAACCCAGGCTCTCCAGGGTGGCTTGTCACTGCTCGGCCAAACACCGCCTTCCATAACACTTTTAAGCCTTACTGATAGCATGTGTGGATTAGGGATATAAACAGAATTAATATTTACTGGAAAATGTTTACTATTTGAAAACTTAGATGGACTTTGTCCGTTTACGCTGCAAAGTTCAGCCTTGAGGCTGAGCGTTTGCTTGCGAAACACTTTAGGGTGGATGTTGATCCAAGACACAACGTCTGTAGCACGCTTTGCTTTGCTTCCCTGCATGGGCTTTTGAGGCGGTTTCAACACCTGGGGTGGCCCTAGGAAGGTGTCTCGAAACGGGATCCCATTCCGGCAGACCCAGGTGGCTGCTGTGGGCTGCCCCACCCCCCACACTCCCCAGCTTCGAGTGGTGCAGCAACCATGGTTCTCTGGCTGAAGTCACTGGCAGGTTGAGTGGGAAACCTGTTGGCAACATTGTATTACTTCCCGTTGTGGTTTCCTCTAAGATGCCAGGGCAGGCACTAGATCAGACGTTGAATGATCTCCTGGGAAATCAAGGAGCCGTTGATTTGTGCAGACAGGGAATCAGGATGGGAGGTGGCCAGCAGACCTGGTCTTGGGGGACCTCCATGCTGGTCTCAGGAGCTTGCTCTGAGAAGTCACTTAAGCCTCTGAGCCCAGGGAGGGACACGTGGGGCTGCGACCTTGGGCACATCATCACCCAGTGGGCAGTACATCTTGTGTGAGCTGTGCCCCGGGCCTGCCCTGGCCAGCCGGACTTGGCACATGACCTCACCTGCTGGAGCAATGCGTGGGAATTCTTCCACGGCCAGGGGCTTTCCATGAGGGGTACCTGACGTGGCTCTAGGTAGGAAAACAAACCTGGGAGTTTCTGCAAATGTGAGTTTAACACAAACTAGAAAAGCATGACATCAAACTCAACACTTACTGTATCCTGGCATTATTCTATCTGGGTATGGCATGCCTTGAATCAGGCAGGCACAGAGAGCTTGATGAGGAAGATGAGCCAGGCGTGGGAAGGACCACAGCTCTGAGTGCGTCTTCCCAGCTCCTGGCCCCAGGCAAGGTAGGCTCGCTTTAACTTACTGATGCTCAATTCAACCCTGTTAGAATACTGTTCATAGGGTGGGTGTTGTGCACAGTGCGTCACCACTTGGCTTGCCCCCACCCCGAATCCTAGTACCTGGGATTGAGTCCCGCCTCCACTTCCCCGCCACCTCCCTGCTAGCGTGCATCCTGGGAAGGCAGTGGATGATGGCTCAAGCCCCTGGGTTCCTGCCACCCATGTGAGAGACTCATATTGAATTCCCTGGTTCCTGGCTTTGGCCTGGCCCAACCCTGGCTGTTGTGGGCATTTGGGGAGTGAACCAGCAGATAACAGATCTCTCTCTCTCTTTCTCTCTGTTGCTCTGCCTTTCAAATAAATGAATGCATCATTAAAATCCTCTTTCAACTGCTTTTCACCGACCCATCCCCTCTTTATTATCCTGAGGCCAGGAGGCAGGGGGAGCACCTGCTGGAGGAACCCACGTGGGGAGGGGTGGCTTCGCTGGGCCAGGGACAGCCCTGCTCTCACAGGGTCCCTGACACGTGGACTTGCAAAGAAAGGCAGATAGCCCTGGACATTCGTGTCCAGTTAGAGACCCTCTGAAGGTTAGGGGGGGCTCCTTCTGGGAGTAGGAATAGGGGCACTAGATGGGGGGCTGACTGGGCTCCAAGTGGGCAGGGAGCCCTTGGCCAGGGAACTTTAATTTGTGCATTGCTGAGTGACCATCTTATTGTTCCCTGGAGGCCAGCTGCAGGATGACAGAGGGTTTGGGTTTTTTTTGTTTGTTGTTGTTGGTTTGTTTTTTTGTTTTGTTTTGTTTTGTTTTTTTTTTTTTTTTTTGTATGCCCCATCTGAGACCTTTAGAAAGGGAAGGATTAAAAGAAACAGGAAGAACTCTAGCTGAGAGTCGCCAGGGTCACGTCAGAGCCTCTGGGATGAACGCATTCATTCATTCAACAAATATTTACTGAGCACCTTCGGAGGGCCAGGCTGCGCACGGGCGCTGCGCCAAGGGCTGGTATCAAAGCGTGGCTGCCTTGAATGACTGAGTCAGATCTGCCCTCGCTCGGTAAGGAAGTGAGTACCGTTTTATTACAGTCCTCCCAAAGAAAATAGCAAATACTTTCAGGCTTCGTCGAAGGAAACTCAACCCCTGCCTCCGCAGCTGCATGCGGCCCTGTGCAGCCACCCTCAGCCCCCTGGGAACAAGCCCCCTTCTTCCTGTGCAGATACGATCAGCCCTCCTCGACTGCGGAAAACAGGGCCGGCTTGGCAAGGTGCTTGAGGTTTATTTAGTTCCCCCGGGGCAGACAAAGGGCAGAGAGGAAGGAGCCGGGCTGTGCCCTGGGTGGGTGGTGGGGAGGGCGGGCAATGCCGACCTCAGCCTTGGGGCTGGGCTCTTGCTACCCCCATCCTCGGAGAGACAGCCCCCCAGCTGTCCCGAGCGCGCCCAGGGTGGTGCTGGAGGAAGCTGCAAGAGTGTGGTGAGGGGTCATGGATCACATTCCTAGGTCTTTGTGAAAGGGTGGCTTTGGGACTTCTTGATACACAAGAATGAGGCGTGCAGAAAACGCAACAGTGGCGTCTGACTGTCTTGGGGAGGCAGGAAGGAGCATAGCCGGACCACCCCTGATTGCCACGGACTTGAGCTTTGCACATCACTAGGGACCGGAGCTGCCCGCCTTCTGCTCTCCAGCCACTGCAACAGTGAGCAGGAGGAGGCTGGAGGATGAGTCTGGAGTGAGTCCTGGCCCAGAAGCAAGGCAGTGACAGGGGGCTCTCCACTGCCAACTACGCGGGGCACCTAGAGCCCAAACCCGTCTTTTGGTGGAAATGGCAGTGGCCCTCCAGCATCCAAGCCTGCTGTCCCCACTGAGGACATCCAGCGGGGGTTCTTCCAGTGGGGCCACCGGCCCAGCAGCCCCGGGTGAATTTGTTAGAAATGCAGCTTCTCAGGTTGGCATTGTGGCACCTGCGATGCCAGCATCCCATATAAGAATTGGTTTGTATGCTGGCTGCTCCACTTCTGGTCCAGCTCCCTGCAAATGCATCTGGGAAAGCAGTGGAAGATGGCCCAAGTGCATGGCCCCTGCCACCCACGTGGGAGACCCGGATAAAGCTCCTGGCTCTGTTGCGGCCATTTGGAAAGTGAACCAAGAGTTGGAAAGTCTCTCCCTCTGTCTCTCTCTGTAACTTTGCCATTCAAATGAATAAAATTTGAAAAGAAAAATGAAATACAGATTCTTGGACCCTCTTGCAGACCCACTGACCCAGAAGCTATAAGCCTCTGGGGTTGCTGGTGCCTCCTCTTCCTCCATGTCTCCTCTGTGAATAGAAAGCACAGATGTGTGTAGCAGGCGCTCAGCCCATATTTGTGAAAAAGGACCAATCAGTCACCCAGGAATGTTCTGGACTAGAGTTGATGTCCAGCTTGGCCAGAGGCTTGCACTTCGGAATCAGATGGGTTGCAGCTCACGTTCCAGCTCTGCCCTGCCTTAGCCCTGTGCCGAGGGTTGGTGCTCAGTCTTTCGAGCCTCAGGCCCCCCCAGGTGAAGGGGCCCACAGATGGAACTCCCCAGGCCGTGGCAGGCACAGTGTGTGTGGGAAAGTCTGGGCTACGGCAGTGCTAGCACATATGGCCGTGACTGTGGCCAAGAGGAGAGGCGTAGCATGACCTTGGAGTGGCACTCTAAGTTGCTAAGCTCCCGTTTGAAGGCAGAGTAGGTGTGGCCTTGGGCAGAGGCCACTGACTGGATGGTTAACAGCAAGGTGGGTGGCCTGGGAGGCCGCCCCATGCCCTCCCATAGTTCAGAGAGGCCCCTGCTACATCCACTAAGAGGGGTCAGGGCAGGGTGGGGCTAAGAGCAACTTCCCTGACATCACCAGGACCTGGCTTTCATGGTGACAGCTGTCAGTTCTGAAACTGGCACTGAAGGGAAGCTGTTGTCTTATCCAGTGGTTCCTCAGGCCTCTTATTTTTTTATAACAGCTTATTCTATTTGCTGTGTTACAAACCAATACCACAAAAATTAGAAAAATGCCAAAGAAACATTTTTTGAAGATTTATTTATTTTATTTATTTATTTGAAAGGCAGTTACAGAGAGAGAGAGAGAGAGAGAGAGAGAATCTCCTGTCATGTGGTTCACTCCCCAAATGGCTACAACAGCCAAGAGTGGTCCAGGCCAAAGCCAGGAGCCTCGAGCTTCTTCCAGGTCTCCCACATGGCTGCAGGGGCCCAAGCACTTGGACCATCTTCCACAGCTTTCCCAGGTACATTAACAAGGAGCTGGATCAGAAGTGGAGCAGCTGGGACTCAAACTGGCACATCACAGACAGAGATGGAACCTGCTTTGCTGCAATGCTGGCCCCCAAAGAAAAATTTTTAAATCCATATTGCCACCTTCTAAAGTCCTATGTGCCAATTTTTTGAAAACATGGTTGTAATGATTGGTATGTGATATATGTATGTCCAACTTTTACACAAGCGTTTGCCTCGTTGCTACAGATGCTTCGTGGGTGCCAGTTTGGGTGGTGCTGCACACACAACAGTTTCTCTGCACGTTCTGGAGCCCTTGGTGGCTCGGCTGGCTCCCTGGGTCCTGGGCAGTCCCCACTCTGCTCTGTCACCTTCTCAGCCTCCGGGCCTGGTCCCCACAGAGGACCTGGTGCTGGGTCCCAGTGCCTTCTCACACAGACGGGAAAGACCTTAACCTCCAAGCCTCAGGTCCTCTTCTGTGAGAAGGGACAGCAGCCCCGAGCCGGGCCTCCCTTGGTGGCCGTGGTGTAAATTGCCCAGTGTTGTCCAACCCTTCATTTACTGGATTCGTTTAGATGCCAGCAACTGGAAGTCCAACCAAGAAAACTTAAGCCATAAAGGGAATTTATGGACTCACAAGACTGCAAAGTCCAGACGCAGGGGCCTGGTGGAACCCAGGGCTCAAGGCTTTAGCCTCAGTGTCCTCCGTCCACATGCCCACTCCTCTGGGTCCTCCCCAGGACACCCCAGACCCTGACCTTGGGGGAGGCACCCTGGCTGCTGGCAGCCCTGTGAGCACCCAGAGCTGACTCTCGATGGGGGACCTGAGCAGCCAGGCCTGGGTGCCGTTCACTCCTACCCTGGCAGCTATCAGTTCACTGGGTCTCCCAACCTAGAGTAGCAGGCGCAAGACCCAAAGAGGGGCCAGGTGCTTTCACCTGAAGAGGCACAGCCTTGGGGAGGGGCACACAGCAGGTGTCTGATCCATGGACACCTGGGAGTTCCTGCACAGGGCAGTCCCCGTACCCTGGTATGAGGGATCCGGGGGTCACGATCCTTCCCGCCCCAGGCCTTTGCACAGCCTGAGCCCCTGCAACATGGCCACACCCCCAAGTGCTCCCTTTCCTGGGACCAATGAACTGGGCGGAGTCCTGACTTCCAGTGACTTCATCAGGTGACTCAGCACCCCGAGTGTGGCCCAGGGTGTGTTGTGAACCCTGGGCCCACGTGAAGGGCCCCACATGGCTTTTATAGCCCCTGATGTTTACAGCTGAGAGGGCAGAGCTGATGCTGCTTAGAAGAGCCAGGCTAGGCTGGGGGTACGGCTGGGCAGAACAGGTGTCAGCTGGGGTCCAGGAGCTGGGGAGCCACTGTCTGTCCCCAGCATCCTGAGCCCAAGCTCTGTTTAAGTGCAGGACAAGCAAGGCGGCGGGCTCTTCCGGCATCAGCCCTGTGGGTGGCATCCTGCTGTCTGCACTTGTGTTTGCACTTGGTCCCTGCCCTGAAGGCTCACAGGCACCTGGTACGGGGTGACTCCAAACAGTGCACAGAGGGTGTGTGCGCGGCCAGGCAGGGTGCTGGCTCCCTTTCCCTTTCCCAGGGGAGACACAAACCGGGCTCAGTGCCCCTGGGAGCCGGGAGTCAGGGGACTTGAGCCCTTTCTGGTAAGTGAGGAAGCCTCAGACCTGGACGAACGAGGGGTCTGGGAGGGAAGGGGGCCGAGAAGCAGGGCAAGCAAGGGAGAGCCCTCCCAGAAGCAAGCGCAGGGCCGGGAGACAAGGTGCACATGACCCTAAGGGATGGCACAGCACCACGGGCATTGGGGGACCTCTAGGGAGTAGACAGAGAGGCTCTGAGAACCTCCTTATTGGGGCTTTCAGAGGCTGACAGACAAAAGGTTCAAGGGAGAACAGAGGGAGGGCGCCTCTGACCAGGAAGTTACCAGGTGAGCTTCAAGGAATTCTGCCTGCAGGGTGTGTGCGTGCCTGTGTGCATGTGTATGTGTGTGCATAATTGTGTGTGCGTGTGCCTGTGTGCATGCGTGTGTGTGTGCATGATTGTGTGTGCGTGTGCATGATTGTGTGTGCGTGTGCCTGTGTGCATGTGTATGTGCATGATTGTGTGTGCCTGTGTGCATGCGTGTGTGTGCATGATTGTGTGTGCGTGTGCAGGATTGTGTGTGCGTGTGCCTGTGTGCATGTGTGTGTGCATGATTGTGTGTGCCTGTGTGCATGTGTGTGCATGACTGTGTGTGTGCCTGTGTGCATGTGTATGTGTGTGTGCATGATTGTGTGTGCGTGTGCCTGTGTGCATGATTGTGTGTGTGCATGATTGTGTGTGCATGTGCCTGTGTGTGCATGCATGCCCACATGCCTATATTGCATGTGTATGTGTTTATACATGTGTGTTTAGTGCACATGAATGTGCATATATACATGAGTGCACGTGTGTGCACATGTACTGTGCGCACGTGTACATGTATGTGCATGTGTGGGTTGTGCAGTTTGTGTCTGCCTGTATGTATATGTGTGCATGTGTGTAAGTGTGCATGTGTCTGTGTGTGCATGTAAGTGTACATGCATGCATGAGTGTGTATGTGCGTGTACATGCCTGTGCTGCAGCCAAGACGGTGTCCAGGTCTTGGACTTCCAGGAAGATGATGCAAGGGCTGAGCTGGGGACTCCCAGGTGGGAGAGGGGGGAACAGGGCCCTGGAGCTCACCTGGTTCCTGGGAGAAGCAGGGCCTCCCATGAAGAGTAGCAACAGCTGCGGAGAGGACCAGGCCAGGAGGGAAGCACTGCTGAACTTGGAGAAAGCACCAATGCTACTAATGGTGACCATGACTGAGGGCTGCAGGTCTAGTGCATCCCTTGCAACAGTTCTGCAAAGTTGGTGTTGCACAGCGAGATCCGATGACTTGCCTACAGTCACACAGCTGGTGAGATGACAGTGTGGAGACAGGACAAGAGAAGAACCCCTGTTTGCTTCATGACGTCCAGTGTCTTGAATGTGCAGGTGAGGACCCCTGCTCTTGCTGGGAACCCACCCATACAGGAAGGCTGACCTACAGTCATGGGCACCATGTTCTTCCTCCAGCACAGCCAGCAGCCTCAGGGGTTTCGATCAGGACAGCTACCCTCCTCCATTACATCCGTGAGGCAGTGAAACGGATTGATGAGTCTCTCTGGGCTCCAGAGCTTTGTCTGGACTTTGGGGGACAAGGAAAGCTGCAGGGAGTCCCTAGGGTTGGACTCTAGAGCTGGTATGGCCAATGCCATGTCCCCTGCCGTGCAGACCTGCATCTGGAGAGACCAGGAGGGTGTCAGGTGAAAGTCATGGCAATGCAGCCTGAGGAATGAGTTGGAACATCATGGAGAAAAATACCTGGGAGTGTTCAAACCTGCTGAGCTGAGTGATTGCCCACTGGCAGTCAGTCCTAAAGCAAAGACCTTTTGCACAACGTTAGCCATGGAGTGACTCTTTTTTTAAGATTTTATTTATTTGAGAGGTAGAGTTACAGACATTCAGAGGGAGAGACAGAGAGAAAGGCCTTCCACCCCACTGGATCACCCCAAATGGCCACAATGGCTGGAGCTGAGCTGATCCTAAGCCAGTAGCCGGGAGCTTCTTCCAGGTCTACCATGCAGGCTCAGGGGTCCAAGCGCTTGGGCCATCTTCTACTGCTTTCCCAGGCCATAGCAGAGAGCTGGATCAGAAGAGGAGCAGCTGGGACTAGAACTGGTGCTCATATGGGATGCCGGCACTGCCGGCAGAGGACTAACCTACTGCGCCACAGTGCCGGCCCCTGGAGTGACTCTTGAAAAGTAGGGACATTAGAGGCATCCTCGGTGGCCAGCACCAGCAGGGGTGCAAATGCCTCCCGGAGGCCTCTGCAGCCCCTCAGCTGCAACACTATTGCCGAAAGTCGCATGCAAATGGGCACTGTGATTCTCCTAAGTAAAAACAGGTTTCTAGGAAAGAATGGGAAAAGAAGAGAATTCAGCAAAATTTAAGTTGTGGCGTGGAAGAACGGAGGAATTACACAAGCATTTTCTGTCTCCCTGGAGGATAGAGAATGATTTTTGAAAGAGTACAGTGCAAAGATTAACAAGCAATTTAAAACCTAGCATCACAGCAGAGAGATAAACCACAGCTTTCTGCTTGCTTGGCAAGCTTAGGAGGCCCCACTGGGTCCCAAGTCCGGCACAAGACAGAGGCCACCATAGGTGCTCATGGAACGGTGTCCAGGGACAGCAGTAGGACCAAGGGGCAGAGGAGCAAGGGGCCGGCGTAGCCTAGAACCAGCTGCCAAAGCACCCCTGGGGGCTATGAGCTGAACCTGGGCAGCTGGAGTGCAGCTGGGGCTCCCACACCCAGGGAGGAGGCAGCTCAGGGAACAGACGGGAGAGGGAGGCAGGGCGAGGCCTGCTGGGGTTTCTCCTCCTGCCAAAGCAGCGAGTGACCTCCACTGGGTGAGACTGGGAGCTGGAACCCGAGAGCCAGGCCTTGCAGAGGTGATTCATGGACGACAATGGCAACCTGTCCCTGAGCAAGCACTGGTGGACCCCACGTGGCATGCAGGAGGCAGGACACCCAGCCGCCGTGGCATCCTCCGCAGCCCTTCCCAGGCTGTGCTTTCTCGGGTAGGGGGTGGGGCTTGGGGCCAAGTCTGCCTGGGGTCCTAAGAAGGAGGGTTGGCGCTGCTGCAGAAACCCGGTGGGAGGAGTAGGCCCCGAAGCTGACCCAGTGAGAGCCTCATGTAGGGAGAACTCAGAAGGCTGCAGCTTCAGGAGGTAGCAGGGGGCCTTCCTAGGGGGCGGGGATGGGCGAGGCACCACGGTGGGCTCCTGACCCCTGAAGGACCACCCTGTGGGTGGGCAGTAGACTTGACCTGCCCCCATGCTGTGGCTGTGTCCCTTGGAGCTCAGATTCCGTGTCTGACTGAGTTGTTTTACCTCTGCATGCCTTAGTCTCTCCAGATGGAAAGACTGATCATAGAAACACCCTCTCGGGTCGGTGTGCTTTGAGGAGGAAAGGCATGCTGCTCCAGTAGCAGGCACAGGCTGTCAGCACTGTGTGTGGGAAATACAACCGAAGGACAGTGGCCAGGGCAGTGACAGAGTGGGGGAACCATTGGCTGCTGAGCTGCCCCCTGCCCAGAGGGGACACAGTCACAGGGGAACCCTAGTCCCCATACCCAGGGGTAGGTGACACACAAGGATTCAGGGGGCCGGATTCAATCAACGGTCACAGCCGGGTACCCGAACTGCCAGGCTCATCCACCAGCTGCTGCCAGAATGGACAGTGTAGCCCGGGGACTGAGAAACCCCCCAACAAGTCCACGGCCAAATGTAGTGAGAACAGACAAGGCTGAGGCTAAGAGAAAACCAGAAGCCTCAAGGAGGTGGAAGAGATGAGGCTTGTTTTATTTATTTTTTTAATTAAGGTTTATATATCAGGGCCAGAGCCATGGCATAGCAGGTAAAGCCGCCACCTGCAGTGCCAGCACCCCATATGGGCACCAGTTCGAGAACCGGCTGTTCCACTTCCAGTCCAGCTCCCTGCTATGGCCTGGGAAAGCAGTAAAAGATGGCCCAAGTCCTTTGGCCCCTGCACCCACATGGGAGACCAGGAAGAAGCTCCTGGCTCCTGGCTTTGGATCGGCGCAGCTCTGGCTGTTGTAGCCAACTGGGGAGTGAAATAGCAGATAGAAGACTCTCTCTGCCTCCCCTTCTCTCTCTGTGTAACTCTGACTTTCAAGTAAATAATAAAAATAAATTTTTTTAAAAAGATTCATTTGTTTAGTTTATTTGAAAAGCAGAGTTTCAGAGAAAGGGGGAGAGACAGAGCGAGAAAGAGGTCTTCCATCCTCCGGTTCACTCCCCAAATGGCTGCAATGGCCAGAGCTGGACCAGGCTAAAGCCAGGAGCCCAGAACCTCATCTGCATCTCCCATGGGGGTGCAGGAGCCCAAGCACTTGGGCCATCTTCTACTGCATTCCCAGGCGCATTAGCAGGGAGCTGGGTCAGAAGTGGAGCAGCGGGATTTACACCCGTGCTCCAGGATGGGATGCCAGCGCTGCAAGCGGTGGCCTTTACCCACTGTGCCAAGACGCCAGCCCCTTAATAAATATTTCTAAGTAATGAGGTACTCTGGGGAAATGTGGGACACCAGGAGAATCTTTGTCCCCAAGAAGCTCACAGCTGAGCTGGAGGAAAAGGCAACAATGCCACCACCCAGCTCAGCAAGGGCAGCTGCCTGCACCCAGGGCTCACTGCACCTGGCACGCTATACCCCTTCTCTGTGCTGTCATATAACTCTGTGAGGTGCACATTGCCACCTTCGGTGTGGCCAGAAGCCACTGAGAATCTGAGAGGTTAAGTAAGCCGTCTAAGGTAGCACAGCTCGTTTGAAGGATTGTCAGCGTCTTTGACCGCCTGGGCTGTGCACGCAGCCACCATGCATTTTGTCCTGGCTGTGGCCATAAAAACAGGAGCACACTGTGAGTGCTAGGAAAGAGTCCTGAGCCTCAGTTTATTCATCTGTAAAATGGAGACGGTGACTTCAAGTTTTCTGAGTGACAAGTGGTGATGTAGGTGGCTGGCCTGTCCCTGCAAGGCATGTTTTGACTGTTGTCATGGGGACCCAGAACAAGTAGTAAATGGCTTAAGCCATTCCTTAAAGTGTAGAAACAGCATCATGAACCAGGCAGTGCCGGCAGAGGGGGGACAGTGTGGGCAGGAGCCCAGAGGCCGGAGTCTGCAGCTGGCAGCGACAAAGCCAGAGACACTTGGGGCAGAGCAAACAGCCTGAAGCTCTCCATGACTCTGTGCTTCTCTCCTGCCTTTTGCAGCCTTGGGGAAGTTGGGGGTGGCTGCTGATTGTCCTTTCTCCCATCCAGGTCCTCCTCAACCCATGTGGTCTGGCCCCCGCTCAGTGTCCAGGTGGAAACACTCTTGCCAAGGCCCTTGGTCACTGAACCACCAAGGACCACCCTCAGCGTCCTGGACAGGATCCCGCCCCCTTTCTCTCTTTGCAACACTGCCCCTGGCCTCTAGCAGCGCTCCCCTTCCCTGACTTACACCCCTTCACTATCCAGGGCCCCAGGACACCCTTGTCACCCAGACATTCTCACTGGGAGAGTCCTCCCTCCCCAGGCTCAACGACCACCTCCAGTGGGATCCCCAGCACCCATGTCTAGCCCAGCATGCACCCTGAACGCTGCACCAGTGTGCACCCATGTGTCTGCTGGGCATCTTTACTTCCATATATTCCAGAGAGGGTGAGCCCCCAAAAAGCCCTGGGGGACCCACTGGCCTCCCCCAATAGCCGCTGCTCCTCTGTTCAGGGTGGACATCAAGAGATGTCCAGACACCGGAGCCAGGCCTGGGAGTCACTGCTGAAGTCTCCTCCCTGACACGTGTGGCCCAGCTCCCCCCAGCACTGCCCCAGCCCTTCTCTGCTTGGCACCAGCATCCCACTGCTGCAGAACAGGCCTCGCTCCTGGGGTTCCCCCTACAGATCACCTGGGCCTCTCTCACATGGTCCAGGGAGGGCCCCGTGACACAGCTGGTTCAGTCACCTTTAACAGCTTGCCAGTGTGCCCCTCGCCGCTGCCCCTCCCCCCGCCATTGCTCATGGTTGCACTGTCCTAGGCCTGGAACCTTGGGATTTACATTCCTTCAGTCCAGAGGGCCAGCCGGACAGTCAGCACCCCTCAAATGCCTTCCTGTGACCGGGAGTGAGTTAAGGCCCCTCTTCCATGCACTGATGTGTTTTCTTCTCGCTCCCTACCCTGAGACCAGAGAGCCTTTGAAGTCAGCAGCTGTTCTCCCTGTATGTGTGCATCTGTGTGTGCACGTGTGTGTGCAATATGTATGTATATGTGTGTGTCTGCGTGCATGTGTGCCTGCACAGGTATGTGTGTGTGTGTGTTCAGTGCTAGGAACTATTTGCTGAAATTGAAGGATGGACAGTGTTGAAGGCAGACCTGGTGTGCTCTTATAAGGAAGTGGGTTACTCTGTGTATAGACACTGGAAGATACAAATATTTTCTCTCTTTTTCCCTACTAGAATCCCAGTCTCGCTCAGGGTGCAGCCAGAGTGTGCACTCTATTTCTTGACATCCTTTGCAGAGGGAAGCTTTGCAACCCAATGTGGGCCCAAGACGTAAGGAAAAGCGGCTGCACATGATTTTCTTCCCCGATGTAAACACTGCTTCTTCCTGGTTCCTGTCTTCTACCTCTTCCCTGGAATTAGGAGAGGAGGCTGGAGGTGGCGTGTAGGGATGAGAGTCACATACCAAGAATTCTGAATGGGCCTAGGTCACATGCCACCCTGGCCTACCTATTTATGATTTCAGACACATAAATCTCACTTAAGTCACCTGTCCGAAGCCAGGAGCTTCCTCTAGGTCTACCCATGTGGGTGCAGGGGCCCAAGGACTTGGCCATCTTCTACTGCTTTCCCAGGCCACAGCAGAGAGCTGGATGGGAAGTGAAGCAGCCGGGACTTGAACCGGTGCCCATATGGGATGCTGGCACTGCAGGTGGCGGCTTTACCCGCTGTGCCACAGCGCCGGCCCCTTCAGTCTCCGGCTGGATCTGTGTTATAGTTAGCTGAGTTCCACTTGGAAGCATTTCCCAAACAGACTCTTCCTTTGGAGGTGATGCTGGCCCTGATCACAGTGGAGGGCAAGGTTAAGGCAGCTGGGTGAGGTGAGGGCTGCAGATTCCAATGCTCCCTGGGACTCTGCCAGAGCAAGCAGGAAGGTGCTGCAGCCATAGTGGCCCTGTGTGCCTGTGACCTTGGCCCAGGCCTTCTCCAGTCCCTGGTTGCTTGCACTTGTGAACTGGAGGACTTCTTGAACAACCCCGTGCTTCAGGTCAGGCTTGGGGTCAGCACAGCTGAGGTCAGGGCCCTACCCCACCACCTACCACACAGATGCACAGCTCACAGCCGTTGTGTAGGTGGGCTCTCTGGCATCTCGTCCATGGAGCCCGGCCCCCAACAGCACCTCTGACTGCATGGCTGATGCTGGACTGCAGGCACTGGTGCATGTGGGTGCTAGTGCCACGTCTGTTACACTCAGCACTCATGGTGACCCTGGGGTGGTAGATGTCCTAGGGTCCCGAGTTCTTGGAGCGGACAGACCGGCAACTTCACATGAGTGCCTCTTCCAAATCTGTGGCTTCTGCAGGCCCTGTTCCCATCCGCCACGCTCTGTGGGTGAGTGAGACCACCAGCTTCTGGATACGGCCTTGTCCTTGCTCCTGGGGCTGCAGGTGGAGAGGAGGAGCCCCTGGACACAGGCCAGGGGCAGAAAGGCACGACGCCCTGAGTAGAAGCAATGGCTTCCTGGAAGGACCAGCATTTTCTCCTGGAGGTGGGGTGGACTTGCAGAGGGCGACTCTGCAGGGGACCTGAGGAATTACGGGGCTGGAAAGCGCCTCCAGGACTGGATTCTTGCAGCAATGGCTTTTGGCAGAACCTTCTGGAAAAGCCTCACCTTCTTCCCCGTCACAATCCTGGTGGTAGAAACTCTCCGGGAGAAAAAGAATAAGAATAAATCTGCTCTTCACTCCCCCCCCCTGGGAAGGTCAGTGGGGTGCGTCGCGTTTGTCCAAGGGCTCCCCTCCCCCGCAGCCAAGCCAGACCAGACCAGCGTCGTCGCTGACACTCGACAGCGCCTGCAGTTTACCTTGGCCAGGGGCCAGGGAGTCCGGGCCCAGCCCCGGGCGGCCCCCACCTCTCCACCTTGTTACCCGCCCCCTCTGCTGTGCAAAGAGCAGTGCGAATATAAATCAGTCTTCAGCACAGAGCCTCGGAGCCATCACCGGAACTGTGAGCACAGGTTTGCGGGGCGAGTGCAAACAAGCCGAAGCCAGCTCCGTAAATCTCCCCAGGGCGTCGGGGCGCGGCGGCTCCCCACCGTGCTGGGACCCCGCTCTCTACGCGGTGCCTCCTCTTCCCGCGTCTGGAGGCCCCTTTGCTGCCCCGCCCCGTCTTCTTCCCCCCACCCCCCGACTCTCTCCAGCTCCCTCCCGCCCCGGCGCTCCGAGTCCCCTCCCTGGTCCGCCAGTCCCGGGGCGACCCCGCCCCTGCAGCCGCGGCCCCCCGCAGCCGCGGGGCCGCTCCCCGGGCCGCCGCCCCGCTCCTCCCCCGCCCCTCGGGGCAGGCGGGTCCTTCCCGGAGCGCGCAGTCCGCGGGTCGCGGCCCAGGTCGCTGGCGCGCGCTGCGGGCCGCCGCGTCACACCTGTCCGAGGGGTGGCCGCGGCGGGGGTGGGGGCGGGGGCTCAGGCCTGGGACACCGGCGGCGAGAGGGGAGGAGGGAGCGCGCGTTTCCTCGGCGGCGGCGGCGGCGGCGGCGGCCGCTTTATAAAAACTTCTGGGCGCGCACTCCCTCGCTCAGTCTGCGCGCCGCGCTCGCCGCCCGCCGGCCCAGCCCCTGCTCGCGGTAGCCCCGGGCCCTGCAGCCGCCGCTTCGGCCGGGACACCGAGGACGCCGCCCGCCACTATGGGGCTCCTGCCCGAGCCCGGCGCGCGCCGGGGCAGCGACGCCTCCGCTGGCCGAGCCGGCCGCTGTCCCCGCTCCGTCTTCGGCAACATTAAGGTGAGTGGAGTCGTCGGGGCGCCGCGGGATCCCGGGTCGCAACCCCGGGGTCTGGGCGCACGCTTGCGGGTGCGAGCGTTCACACGCCGTCGCCAGGGTCCGGAACGGGACCGAGTCCGAGTCCCGGCACCCGGGGAGGAAGCTGCGTGCTCTCGGGCTGAAACAGCGCACGGCGCATCCCGAGGAACCCCATGGCGTCTCCTGCGGGCAGTGGCTTGGAGGTGCGAAGGGTGGCACCGCATCGGGGACAGGCTGTGGTCCCTCCCAGACTGCGCGGGTCAGAGCCCACCTCGCCCTGGAATGGGTGGCCGAGGGACGTTTTCCCTCCTGGGCTGTGCCACCTGCCCGCCTCTCTGAGAGGCTGGAGAGACCGGCAACCAGCTTGCATGCTTGGACCAGCCTTCCTGATCTGCAGATGGCCCTTGGGTCCGCTCGGAGATGTGTACGCAGGTGCCTGCCCCGGGTTAGTTATGGGGAGCAGCAGGCAGAGAGGTGCTGGCCGTGGTGAGGATGGGGTGGGAAGTGCGTTTCCGCTCTCAGGAATGCAAGGGCCCCAGAACCGTTGAGTCCACACTCTGGCTGTTTTGTTGGTTCCTGAGGAGGAACCAGGCACAGGCACAGGCACAGGCACGGGTGATGTTGCTGGGTGAAGACGTGGGAGGCTGCAGGACTCTCACCAGAGCCCCCTTGGGCTTGTGGGGCACGGAGGTCATTGCCCACAATCGTGTGGTACCATGGAGCTGGGCAAAGCCTCCAGTGATGCAACCAGGGGATGCAAAGCCAGGAAGGAGATCTGTGTGGGCTGCTTCCGTGTGGGGGACTGAAGAGGGTCTGGAGGCCAGAGTGGGCCCCACCATGTACTTTCTCAGATTGTTCCTGGTGGCGGCGCTGGGCTCCCCACTCCTGCTTCTGCTGTCTCCCCACCCCACGGTAAATAAAGACCGAATGGAACTCACAGCTGAGTATACATCAGACAGCAATTTTAAGGTAGTTCAGAATCTTCACGCTTCTTAACGGTTTCAAGCATTGTAGAGAAGTTTCAGCAGACAGCTGTTGAAATGTGGGTATTTTTTTTTTAATTTTTTTTATTTTTGACAGGCAGAGTGGACAGTGAGAGAGAGACAGACAGAAAGGTCTTCCTTTTTGTCGTTGGTTCACCCTCCAATGGCCGCCGCGGTAGCGCGCTGTGGCCGGCGTACCGCGCTGATCCCATGGCAGGAGCCAGGTGCTAATCCTGGTCTCCCATGGGGTGCAGGGCCCAAGGACTTGGGCCATCCTCCACTGCACTCCCTGGCCACAGCAGAGAGCTGGCCTGGAAGAGGGGCAACCGTGACAGGATCGGTGCCCTGACCGGGACTAGAACCCGGTGTGCCAGCGCCGCAAGGTGGAGGATTAGCCTAGTGAGCTGCGGCGCCGGCCGAAATGTGGGTATTTTTAAGTTAGGAACTTAGTGGCAAGGGTTGAGGCAAAGGCTCGGGGGGAGGACTGAGAGCAAGAGACAGTCTCCCTCCGTTCTCACCAAGAAGGGGGTTCCAGAGCAGGTATCTGACGGTGAAGGGACGCTGGAGGAGGCTGGTCCCTTTGGGTGCCCCCACCCGAGTACCTAAAAATCAGTGCGTTTACGGCAGCATCTTTCATTGAATAGATAGATAGATAGATAGACAGATATAAATCATTTCTCACCGCTGATGATTTAACCGCACTGAGGTCGGAGGTGCCCAGCGCAGTGAAGAGCTGTTCTTAACTGTTAATAACCCGAGTTTCCTAGTCCTTACCTCGGTTGATCCGTAGTAATTCTAAGATGGGAGTTTGGAGATATCCGTACTTAGCCTCACTGAAACCAGGTACAAGTTGGTGTAGCCCCAGGCACAGCTGGGATCCAGAAATCCCGCCAGTTATGGTCACTGAAGCCTTTCCCTCCTGGGGCCACCCAGTCCCGGGGCATTGCTGTTGGAAGGGTGAGTTCCTCCTCCCAAGGAGTACCCTGCACCCTCCCAGCGTGCTATGTGCTGCACCGTCTTATGACAGGCGTGACCTGGTGACAACAGAGGACATCCAGCCAGAGGGTCTGTCATTTTCTAGGTTCCTGTTTGCTGGGGCAAACTAACCAAACCGTTTTGTTGCAAAGCCCCCCCCCCCCCCGTGTTGGTTTAAGGTGGGGAGAATGCGCTAGGAAGACTCAGGTCCACGTCCCACCAGCTGCTTTCTAACGGGGGCGGGTGGGCGGGGGGGAGTGCAGAGAGGAGTTTTTCACCTTTCCTGGGAAAGTGGGTAATAAGAGTGGTTCCACAAGGTGGGGCTTTGTTGGATGACACAGGATGAAGCTCAGGAGCAGAGCCTTGTGCACCACGCTGGTCTCTTTGGGGTTGGGCGCCGGTGCTGGGTCTGTTCTCATTTCTTTCTTCTTCCTTTCTTTCTTTCTTCCTTCCTTCCTTCCTTCCTTCCTTCCTTCCTTCTTTTTCTTCTACTTCTCTCTCTCTTTTTAAATTTATTTATTTATTTGAAAGACAGAGCTACAGAGAGGCAGAGAGAGAGAGAGAGACAGAGAGAGAGAGGTCTTTCATCTGCTGGTTCACTCCCCAGATGGCCGTAATAGCCAGAGCTGAGCCTATCCGAAGCCAGGAGCTTCTTCCAGGTCTCCCATGTGGGTGCAGGGGCCCAAGGACTTGGGACGTTGTCCATTGCTTTCCCAGGCATAGCAGAGAGCTGTGGATCTGTTCAACAAGTGTTCTGGCACATTCAAATACCCCACCCTTCCCATGAGCCGTAGTTACTAGTGCAGGAGAGCAATAGTTCACCCCAAAAGCAATGTGCAAAGGACAACAGGGGCAGCTAGCAGGAATTGAGCTGCGTGATGGTGTCGGGGATTTTCCTCGCATGCTGTCCTGTCTTCAGCCCTACCAGGTGGGTCCTGCCCTTGTCTCCACTGATGGGAAAGAAAAGAAGGCTTCGTGATGCCAATCTCATGTGTGTGGACACGCAAAAGACAGGTGGAGCAGAGAAGAAGTGCATAGGTGAGACTCTGGAACCAGAGGCCTTAACCACTCTGCCACCCTGCCCTCACCATCAGCGTGGTGTGGCTCCCATGGTGGGCTTGTTCCCCGGGGCCCTGGGGACACACCCGCACACCCTAGCTGGGACCTAGGGGAGCCGTCGTGGCTGCAGGGTGCTTGGCGCCACCTGAACTGCATGTGGAGAGCCTGCAAGTGTGGGGGCAGGGAGAGGGGTTGCCTGCCTCCTCTGGCAGCAATAAGCACAATTATATTTCATTTACAGGCTGCCTCTGTTGCCTGTGTTGTTCCGAGGCAGCAGGGGACCTGCCTGGCAGTCGCTGTGAGAGGGAGCAGGCCATCCCCCAGCACTAACTCTCAATGAAAACCAGGCCTGCCCCGCAGTTATGTGGGTGGAAGGTGTTGGTTGGAGGGAGCCCTTACCCTGGCAGCCACAGGGAGATCTGTTTCTCCTTAAAACTCAACCTTCCTTGAGGGCCAAACCGAGGTTATCTTATAGAAAGAGCGGTCGATTGGTCCCTGCTGTGCAAATGTCAGGAAATTTCCAGAGCCAGGGCCCAGGGGAGGGAGAGCATGGCCAGCCCACCAGCAGCGGGGCAGCCCAGTGGGGCAGGAAGTCTGGGGAAGAACTGGAAACGGCAGCTCTCCCAGCAGCACCTGAGGAGCCCCATGGACCTCTGACCTAGGAGAGCCAGTTCCGGGTCGTGGCCCATGGCCCCAGCTTCCTGAACCTCCAACCCTGGGGAGGCATCTTGGGCTTAACTTTTCCGTTTGCAGCCACCTGTTTGGTAGTCAGGAAAACATGCCTGTGCTGCAGGATTCCTCCGCCGCCCTCTTGCATGCAGAGGGGGCATTATTCGGGCCTTGGACTCCAGGGAGCAGCGCCTTGCCGTGTGTGTGTGTGTGTGTGTAGGGGAGAACCACAGCAACCCGTGATCAGGCATCACACAATCCTTCCCCCCCCCCCCCCCCCGGCTGGCACTCAGAGCCCCCTTGACCTCTCGTGCTCTCCTGGCCATGCTGACTGTTTCGATCCGTTTTGTGTCGTGATCACCAACTACCTGAAGCTGGGTGATTCTAAAGAAAAGAGGTTTAGGGAGCTCACGGGTCTGGAGGCTGAAAGTCCATGATGGGGCGGCCTCATCCGTTCAGCCTACGGCGAGGGCCTTCGGTCTGCATCCCAGCATGGAGGGGAAGCAGAAAGGGAAATGCAGAAGGGGTGTGTGTGCAAGCGAGGAAGCAAGGGCCAGCGGGCCGGGCGCACTCTTCTGCAACCATCGCTCTCACGGGAGCTAACCCAGTGCTGCCAGAACTGCCCGAACTCCTTCTGAAGGTGGTGCCCTTGTCCTAAGCCTTGACCACAGATCTCTCTGTGGTTGCCAGGGTAAATTAGCCGTAAGGGCTCCCTGCAATGACGTCGGAGCTATGACGCCATTACCTCACTTGCAGCACAGGGAGCTTCGACGCGCACCCAACCATCGCCACACCGTACCGACACGGAGCAGAAGGAGGGGGCACTTCAGATCGCTCCTTTCATCTCTTCCTGATCATGCTGCTTTGTTTGTGACAGTGGCTGCGTGTTTTTTCCATTCTGGGAGAAGCAGAACTGATACAACGATCTTGTTGAGGCCACACTGTGTGCAGAGGAATGCAGGGGATCAGTCCCCCAGCCTCAACCACACCCTCCCGCTTCGTTTCATCCTGTCCCATGGCTTGAACCTACTTCAACCTCCTTTCTGCCTTGGGAGGCCCTGGGCGTAGAGCACCCAAGAGCCAGGAGTGGTGGGATGGAGAAGGGGCCGTGGATGGACCCCTTAGAGCACCTTGTGTGAGTCTGGGCAGGTGTGGCCCCTGTTCCTATGTTGTGCTTGGCCGTTCTGCCCTTGGCTGCCCTTGAGAAGGGCCGTGAAGAAGCAGCCGCAGGAGTGGATGCTTGTGTGTCTCCCAGAGACTCAACACAGAAGAGTTGCCACTGCGGTACTTGGGGTCTCCCTTAGGGGGGCATCACAGGAGGATCAACTGAGTTCCCAGTGCTAGAAACAATTTGAGTTGATCTGAGTGTTTGAAGGGCTTTTTATTTTGGAACAACTATAGATTCATAGGAAAAGTAGCACTTAGAAGCACTGTGTAGACTCTGCCCAGTTTCTCCCAGTGGGTCCCTCTTACATAACTACAGGACAGTATCAAAAGCAGGAATCAACATTGCTATCAAGTATGTGTGTGGCTCTGGGGCCAGTGCCTGCAGTGCTAGCATCCTATATGGGCACCGGTTCGAGTCTCGGCTGCTCCACTTCCAATCCAGCTCTCTGCTGTGGCCTGGGGAAGCAGTGGAGGATGGCCCAAGTGCTTGGGCCCCTGCACCCACGTGGGAGACCAGGAAGAAGCATCTGGCTCCAGGCTTTGGATCAGTGCAGCTCTGGCCATTGTGGCCAATTGGGGAGTGAACCAGCGGATGGAGGACCTCTCTGTCTCTCTGACTCTCCTTCTCTGTATAACTCTGATTTTCAAATAATAATAATTTAAAAAGAGTATGCATGTGGCTCTATCACATGTGTAGCTTGTGTAACCACCACCCCACCTCTTCAAGGTAGAGCTGAGCCAACACTGCAGGGATTTCTCCTGTGCTAACACATTGACAGCCCTTCTCAACCGCCATCCGCCGCTCGGGCTCTCTGCTCCATCGCTGTCACTTTGCCGTTTGGGAAATATCCTATACATGGAATCACACGATATATTCCCTTTTCTGATTAGCCCAACGGTCCTGAGATCCATCCGAGCTAGTGGACTTATTAATCATTTGTACCTTTTCATGGCTGAGTAGTATTCCATCATGTGGCTGTACCAGAATTTGTTGAAATGGTTGCTTGCTAAAGGCCAGTTAGGCTGTTTGCACCTTGGGACTGTTACAAACACGTGTGCTGTGAATGACCATGTCCAGGCTTTTGTATGAATACACATTGTTGTTTCTGGGTGCCCATAGGATGCATATTGAAGCTTTTTAAGAAACCGACAGACTACTTTCAAGAGTTGGTGGTGGTTTTGCATTAGGGTTAGGGTTAGGGTTAGGGTTAGGGTTAGGGTTAGGGCTGCTCCAACAACATGTGAGAGGTGCATTTGCTTTGTCAGCGTTTGGTTTTGTCACTACTTTTTCTTTGAGTTACTCATGTAGATGTGTAGTGACAGCTCACCATGGTCTTAGTTTGCATTTTCCTAGTGGGTAATGGTATTGAACGTCTTCTCATGTGCCTTGCTGATATTTGTCTTTCTTCTCTGTTGAAATTTCTGCTCGTGTGTTTTGCCCGTTTTCTTTACCTCTGAGTTTTGGAAGTCCTGTGTGTAAGTCAGAGCCAAGCCCGTGGCTGTGTATGTGATCAGCAGACTGGTTCTTCTGATCCAAGGCTCATTTCTTCATCCTCTTGACAGGGTATTTTACAGAGGGAAAGTTTAATTTTGATGAATTCTACTTTTTCAGTTTTTAGTTTTTTTTGGGTCCTGCCTGAGAACTCCTCATGAGCCTTTGTCCCTAGTGCTTTATTTCTAAAGGTTTCCTAATTTTACGTTAACATTTGTGTTCTAGCCTGAATTCGCTTCCATGCAGGTGAGGTCTAGGCCAAGGCTGGAGCGCTCTGTGGCTGCCTGGCGGTTCTGCACCTGCTGCTGAGATGCCCCGGCTTCTGCTGCAGAATCACCTTTGCGCCTGGTCGGAACCAGTCAGCCGCACCGCTGGGTCTGGTCTGCGTTTCCGTGGCGCTGGCCTGTGCGGGAACGGCTCTGCCGTGACTACTGGAGCTCAGCGGGCTTACAGCTGGGTAGCAGCTTGGTTTTAGCCTGCACAGCTACGTTTCTCTGATGGATACCAAATGTTATCACCCGTTCAGTTTCCCTTCTATTTTGGCTTTTAGAGAGATTTAAGGGCAGATTTAAAGCTTGCTTTGGGAGCTGGATGGAAGCTCTTGTATTGATGGTTCTGGCCTTTCTTCTGGCCTCAGCTGAGTGGGGCGTCTTTTCCCCTGAGCCTGATTTGAAATCCACATTCCCGAATGTGTCCAGTGTTAATGTGAGCGAGCAGTGAGCCTCTCCATGTCAGGTGAGCTCACCCAAGGCTGCATTCCCCGGATGTGGGAAGCAGGAATTCCCCCCTGGTTGTCTCCTTTCCCAGCCCCCATCTTCCCGTGACACAGGTTCTCTTGCTGTCAGCGAGCATTAGGGCCTGAGTCTGGGGATCTCTGCAGTCCCTTTATCAGATATTCATCTCATGCCGTTACGTTGCTGATTGAGATGAGAGTAGGAGTAGGGCCAGTTGGGCCTGAGCTTTGCTGGGAGATCTGTTCTGAAACTTGGCAGGAAGCACCCAGCTGTGTTTGATCCATCCCCCGTCCATTGGTTTAGAGGACCTTGATTCCCTGGGTGTGCCTCATTGTTGGGATGGATTAAATTTGCCCAGGGGTGGGGAGTGAAACCAAGGTGAGAAGCCTCAGGCTTCAGTGCACCTGCACAGGGGTTGAAGGATGGGACGTCCTGCCCAGTGGGCAGCCCTCCCCATGCCCAGAACCTGCTTCTCCAGCTGCTCAGTTTGCAAGGTGGAAATGCTAAGAGACTCCTGGGGAAACACTGGGGGCTCCGGTGCAGCGTGGGGGCACCCGCTGGAAGCAGGATGTGAGGCTTCTGGGAACTGTCTCATCAGCACCCGAGGCTGTCCCCCAACCTCCAGAAATGTGGCAGACTAATAATCCTGTCTTAGAAATTTAGCGTGCATGACCTGGGAGTCCTGAAGACAAGTTCCACTTTGTTTGCGCTCTATCCCACCTGTTGGGAGACGCCAGGTGCAGAGGCTGGAGGGCCTCCATTAGGACATGGTTTTGGGCTTGTGTTTGCAAAGAGGCTTACTGCGGAATTCCAGGAGGGAGTGAACAGATTCCACACAGGGGTAGAACGAGGGGATGGGGGGTAGTGGCTAGGGTGTGGCCTGTGGTTTTGATACAGTCTTGTGTTGTATCTGAAAGCCAAATAAATTTTATATTTTTCTGCACATGCTATATATGTGTTTCCGAATGGTATGTCGTATTTCCTCCGAAATCTTGGAGGAACGCTGATGCTCCAGGCGGCTGTGCCGGGGCTCCCCCGTGTCTCCCAAATGTGCTCTCCCAGGTGGGGCAGACTGAGCTGGGAAACTTGGAAACACAAGACAGGCAGCATCCACGTTGGAACTAGTTTATCTGGTTAGTCCACCCTGCAGCTTGTTGGGCTCACAGGGAAGGGTACCTGGGCAGTTTAAGTGGGACAGGTGTGTGCAGTGTGGGTGTCAGGAGACTCCGGGACTGAGTCTTGTGGGCCACCCCTAGGGAAGGGCCTTGGTGCAGGGAAGGGGTTGGCGGCTTCTGCAGTCACTGCTCGAGCCCATGGGCTGCCAAGGAGACTGCAGGATAGGATGAGAGTGTTAAGTTTCTCAGACTGCTTGACAAGCCGTTCTACGCTCTGCCCCGGGCCCTTTTGGAAACTTCCAGCTTCCCCTGTGATTCACAGCGCCTTTGAGGGAAACTGGCTGGCAGCTGGGAGCTCTGCAAGCATTTATTGAGTGCCTGCTGTGTGAGGCCCTTTGCTCCGGGTTGCTGTTTGCACCTGAGTTTCCCAGACACAGTGGCCTGCGAGTGCTCTGGCCCCTGGCGTGACCGAGCGCCTCCATCTGCCCAGTGCTGAGCATGGTCCCAGCACACAGGACTTCTGGCTTCTAACCTGGAGAAGGGAAGCTCTGGGCCCACTGGGACAAGTTGGTCGCCCTACTGCCTTCCTTGCCGAGCATTTTACAGCAATGAAATTCAGCAAGGAGGGTTGGGTGCTGCTGGAAACAGAGGTAAACCTCGGGAATCCATGGGAGGAAGAAATGGGAGGTGCAGAGGGCAGGTGGGTGAGAGCCAGGAGGCCCGAGGCTGGGCTCCTGGGGAGCGGCAAGGCTTGCTTCTCCTTCTTGCTTATCCATGGAGGTTCTCCCTGCCCATCCCGTGCCCATTGCTGGTCATTTTGATATCTCACAAATGCTGATAAAACCAAAGATGGTGACTCCTGGTCTCTGAATTACTGAATTTCAGAATGGAGCGAGATGACAAAGTTCATCTGCTCAAAGACATTGCATTCCTCCACTTGCATGGCCCCAGTGATGGGGAGCTGGGTGCACTGCAGAGCAGACCCAGACCGTGCTGCAGCGTCGGCTCCCGGCTGGTGTCTGCAGTGGTGAGCCGAGACCTGTGTATCCCCAACTGGGCAAAGCTCACAGAAGCTGTCATCTCTGGTGGAAAGCAGGCTCTCCCTCCCAGAAGCCCCTCTAACCGCAGGCCACTAGGCAGGGCTGAGACAGAAAGCAGGCCTGGGTCACCATCCTCTAGGAGCCAAGCTGGGCTGTGAAGGTGGGCACCACTGGGTGTCATGTGTGGCCCCAGATCACAGAGGTTTCCTTGCTGGTTCTGGTCACTGCAGCGAACTTGGTCACCACTCACATGGGTGCCTCCTGCTTTGTGGCTGCTACAGGAAGGCAGCACAGGACAGGCAGAGACCTCCCCACCATGGAAACCCTGCCCTCCCAGGCCTTACACATTGGTGATGCCCTCGTCAGCTCTGTCTTCACCTGCCCCATGTTGCTAGAAGGAAATACCTGGGAATGGTAGGTTTTACAGAACAGGTGCATTTGCTTACAGTTCTGGAGGCACTAGGAGCATGGCGCTGGCAGCAGCAACTGGCCAGGGCCTCCTGGCACTGTGTGGCTGAAATGTGAGAGAGAGGGTCCGTGGTGATAGTGGAAGCAGGAGGGCAGCCCACGCCGGCTCTGTAACAACCTGCTGTGCGGGAGCTAACTCGCTAAAGCCCTTCGGAGGGCATCGTCACCATGGCCCACTGCCCCCAGCAGGCCCCACCTCCTAACAGTCACACCCTCAGTACCAAGCTCCTACACAAGGACTTCTGCAGACAGACCATGTCCCATCCACAGCAGGTTCCAAGGGCTGCTCCCACCCCAGCTCTCCCACTCCTCCTTCCCACCCTCTCCTGCCTGTGCTCCCACCCCCGCTCTCCCTTCCCCCTGACCTTGGGAGCTTTCCCAGAGTATCAAGGGCACATCTGAAGGAGCCCTGGACACACAACAGAGTCCATCCTTGAGCTGTCAGCTGGACAACAGCTTGTTGCAGGGGTAGAGAAGGGCTCTCTGGGAACCACATGGACTGAGGGCCCAGGAGGGAGCTCTCACAGGGGACATCTCTCCTCACAGTCAGAGGAATGTTCCTGTGGGTCCTGGCCTGGGCTCCAGGGCCGTGCACCACTTCTTCTTCTTCTCCCACCCGAGACCAGCAGTGCCAAGTTAATGAAGAACCAGTCCTGTCTCCTGAACAGGCTCTGCCTCTGGAACCTGTCCTTGACCTGGGCCATGAGCTCCCGGGGCTCTTGGTTGTCCATTTCATTTTCAGACCCCTCTTGCTCCTGGGACTCTGTCCTCCTGTGCTGCCAACACCTTCCTTGTTGCAGCTCAAGCCTCCTCCTTCGAAGAGCTGTCAGTGACCTGGGAGCGCATGGCCTCACTGAATTTCACAGATGAAAATGTATAAAATCTACAAGGACTGAGTACAATCATTGATTAACTCTATTTTGGTTGCCTTAAAAATTACAAAAATTCAGAATCCCTACCCTTGGCACCAAAGCCTTTTTTTTAAAAGCAGCAGTTATGATTTCCTGAGCTAGCATCACAGACACGGCGCATTTTATGAGGATACATATGTGTATGTATCCTCAAACAAAACACAAGGGGGTGTGAATGCAACTGTTTGGGGGTACCCATCATGCTGAAGATTTAGTGAAATAATACAGACAAGGCTGGAAACACTCTTTGACTAAGCCCCCTTGCTGTGCTGGGGATGCCTGTCATCCAAAATGTACAGCACAGGGCATTGAGGCCCATGGGACCTGCCCCATTACATAGAGCTGGAGCTGGGGCTCTGTGGGAAGACTGTGTCTTACAATTGTTTTCCTCTCTTGCACTTCACTGTAAATCCAGAACAATTGAGCCAGAGCTTTGCCACTTCCTTGCTTCATCCTAATAGATGCAGCTGAGTGGCTCATTTATATTTATTGTTGTATTTCCCCAAGGTACATTCGACACTGACTGTCCTGAAAGTATTCATTTCTTGGTTTCCTGTCTTGCTGTATAGTCTCCCGCTCCAACTGTGAACCTAGACCTGCACCCTGGCTGGATGGCATGTGAACATTTATACCTGGCGTGGGTATGGGGCAACCAAGGGGGCAGAAATGGAAACCTGGCCAGCGACACAGTGTTGTGTCATGAAGTCATCTGCCCAGAAACTTACAGTGAAGAGATAATTTGTGCATCTAACGATTAGAGCGTCAGTAAGTAAATGGGACATCCGTCTAGGGAATATCACTTACAAATGGTTTTTTAAACCCTGGGGAAGAGGCCATCTTCTCATGTTAAGTACAAGGAGGCAGAGGGACCAAAATAGGTAGAGATGATCTGAATTGGTAAAAGTCAGTGCATGCAGAGCAAGAAGACTCCAGGAGCTGAACGGTGCTGGTTCTCGCTGTATGGGAATCCTTCTTTGGGCATGTCTAGGGTTTGCATTTTTCTACTATAAACATGTCCTATATTTACACTGAGAAAAAACTGACAATTCACCAGCCCTGAAGTCTGTGGTGACGGCCCACCCTCCTGTGCCAGGAGCACTGGGACATCAGTGTGATGTGTGAAATGCAGTGGCTGCCTCCCGGCCCCAGAGCGTGGACCTGGATGTGGCTGGGACGGCAGCCAAGAGGATGAGGCCATCTCCAAGTCCATTTCCCGAAGGGCCGTCTCCGACTCCCCTGCATTTCGGCATCCACAATTATATCTGCGTCTCACGGCTCCCAAGGGATGGCGGCACAGTGAGATAACGGTACTTTAGGTTTCAAAGAGGGGCAAGATTGTGGAACATTTTCTTTTCTGGAAAGATGAGGAAGTGGTTCTGCCCAGGAAGCCCTCTCTGCTCTCCTGATGCCCACTCCCAGGGACTGGCTCAGAGCTCAGGAATCCAGCCCTAAGTGTTGGCCAAACATCTTAGAGAAACCAGTGTATCTGATCGGCTGCTCGCCCTGTAGGAAGAGTGGGCCCGAGGGCAAGGCGGTGAGGACAGAAGCTGGGGCTGGATCTTCAGACTGGAGATCTGGACCTGAGCCTGGGGTTCACACCTGGGAGGATGGGGGAGCAGCCACGGGTGGGCTCACCCAGTCATTTGGTGAGCCTTGATTGGGCACCCCCTATCTGCAAGGGAGCTTTCGGTCAGGATTGTAAACAGCAGGGCTTTTGAACCGGGGATGGCTGCCTGAGCTTCATTTACTCCTTCATTCATTGTTACTGGTCACTTACTATCCCCACTGGAGATGCTGTGATGATCCAGAGTGGGCTAGAGCCCTTGTGAGTAAGAGGGGCAGTGCCTGGATGCGCAGACAAATGCAAGGTACAAAGCATGTCATATGAGGGAGAGAGAAAGGCTGGTTTCTGTGAGAGACATCAGCAGAGTCTGAACTGGAGTCTGCTTAATACACATGGAGTCAGGAACTCTGAATTTTAACTAGTCACCTTCCTGGTTTTCGCATGGAAACCCTGTATGAAGGATGCAGCATGAAACAGACAAAGTCCCTCTTTCCAAAGGCAGTGCTAGATGGAGTAAGAAGGGCCATAAAGAGCTATAGTGGATTATGATTTCCATCGATGTGACTACTTCACAGAACATGGTATACCCTCACCCCCCTGCTATAAATTCCTAGAGATGCTCCATGAAACAGAATAGCACCAAAGATTTAAATGCGTGGCTGAGCTTTCAAAAGGAAAAGTGAAATCTTCAAGTGAGAGAAATGAACACCAGAACAATGAGGGTACCTGGGCACTCTGCAGCAGGAGACACGGGTGTGGATTGGATCAGTCAACAATCCTGGAAGCTGGACATTTGGTAGAGAGGTTAAGGTGCTGCTGGGGGCCAGAGCTGTGTTGTGATGCGAACAGCAGGCTAAGCCACTGCTTGAGACACTGGCATCCCATATGGGAGCAGTGGTTCGAGTCCCTGCTACTCCACTTCCCATCCAACTTCCTACTCACGTGCCTGGGATGGCAAAGGAAAATGATCTAAGTAGTTGGGTCCCTGCTGCCACCCATGTGGGAGACCAGGGTGGAGTTCCTGGCTCTTGGCTTCAACCTGGTCCAGACCTGGTTGTTCTGGCCCCCTGGGGAGTGAACTGGCAGATGGAAGATCTGTGTCTGTGTGTGCCCCCCTCTCTCTGTCACTCTGCATTTCAGATAAATAAATGAATAAATTTTTTTAAAGGGGGAGATTCTGCTTGGAACACCCACACCCCTTAATGGAGTTCCTGGATTCAAGTTCTGGATTTGCTGCTGATTCTTTCTTACTCCCGGTGTACACTCTGGGAGGCAGCAGGTGACAGCTCAAGTACTTGGGTCCTTGGAGACCCAGATAGAGTCCCCAGCTCCTGGCTTTGATCTGGCTGAACCCCTAGCTGCTGCAGGCAATTGAGGAATGAACCAACATATGGGAGATCTCTGTCTGTCTCCTCTGCCTTTCAAAACCCTCAAGGAGCTCCTAAGCAGAGACTGGGCTTTAGTCATCCCACAGGTACCAAAAACAGCAGGGCGAGGAGAAACTCAGACCCATTCATGGAGCTGGGCCCCTGGGGGAGAGGACACCTGAAAGCACTCCATCCACAAACCAAGGACAGCCCGCGGGTTCGTCTCTAACAGGACCTGGGGAAAGTGTCCCTGAAAATTAAGACCTCAAGACTGTGCCAGATGGAACCAGAAATTGAACTTACACTGTCTAATGGTGTGGTGATGTTTACCTCATGGCACAAAACTAACTCAGATTGAATCAAAGACCTAGATAGAAGACCTAAACTGAAACACTTTTAGAAGAGGGGGCTGGTGCTGTGGTGTAGTAGGCTAAGCCTACACCTGCAGCATCCCATATGGGCACCTGTTCACGTCTCAGCTGCTCGTCTTCCAATCCAGCTCTCTGCCATGGTCTGGGAAAGCAGTGGAAGATGGCCCAAGTGCTTGGGACTCTGCACCCATGTGGGAGACTTGGAAAAAAACTCCTGGCTTTGGATTGGTCCAGCTCTGGTTGTTGTGGCCATTTGGGGAGTAAACCAGAAGATGAAAGACCTTTCTCTCTGTCTCTCCCTCTTTCTTTTTTTATTTAATTAATTAATTTATTTATTGACAGGCAGAGTTAGACAATGAGAGAGAGAGACAGACAGACAGAGAGAAAGGTCTTCCTTTTCTGTTGGTTCACCCCCAAATGGCCACTACGGCCGGCGTACTGCGCCGATCCAAAGCCAGGAGCCAGGTGCTTCCTCCTGTCTCCCATTTGGGTGCAGGGCCCAAGCATTTGGGCCATCCTCCACTGCACTCCCGGGCCACAGCAGAGAGCCGGACTGAAAGAGGAGCAACCGGGACAGAATCCAGTGCCCCAGCCGGGACTAGAACCTGGGGTGCTGGCGCCGCAGGTAGAAGATTAGCCAAGTGAGCTTCGGCGCCAACCTGTCTCTCCCTCTTTCTGTAACTCTGCCTGTCAAATACATAAATAAACAAGTTTTGACAGAAAACTCTTAGAAGAAAACATAGGGGGAACTTTATGACCTTGAATTTGTCAAGGATTTCTTGGCACCAAAAGCACAGACAGTAAATGTTTAAATAGACAACTTGTATTACACCAACAGTAAAAACAAACAAACAAAAAACCTCTGTGCATCAAATGACATAATCAATAGAATGGAAAAGCAACCTACAGAATGGGGGAAGATATTTGCAGTCATAAATCTGATAAGGGATTAATATCTAGATTATCTAAAGAACTCTTATAACTCAACAACAGACAACCCTCTTAAAAATTGACAAGGGACTTGAATATACATTTCTCCCAAAACAATACATACATGGCCAACAAGACCATGGACATCCGTTCAGCATCGCTAATCATTAAGGAGCTGCAGTTCAAAACCACAGTGAGATACCCCTTCACGCCCAGTAGGATGGCTATTATAAAAACAAGAACGGAGTAACCAGTGTTGGCAAAGAAGTGACCAAGCTGCACACTACACAGGGAAGCGAAATGCTGCAGCCACGGTGAAAAGGAACATGACAGGTCCTCAGAAGACTGAAAATGCAAGTTGTATGACACAGCCGTTCTGCCTCTGCGTAAACATCCGAGAGAATTGGGAGCAGAGTCTCGGCATTCACAGCAGCGGGATTCTCAGTAGCCCAGAGAGGGAAGCGACTCAGGTGTCCTTCAGTGGCTGAATGGATGAAAACCCAGTGCAGACACACGGTGGGGAATTATGCAGTCTCAAAAGGGAAGGCAGTTCTGACGCCTGCTACAGAGGCGATGAACCTGAACAAGGTTACACTAATGGGACGAGCCGGACACAGAAAGACAAATCCTGAGTGGCTCCACTCACAGGAGGTCGCCCCAGCAGTCAGTCTGCTTCCCGGAGCGCCCTGTGACTCTTCCTGAATTGCACTCTGCCAGCCGCCACAGGTCCCTTGGCAGAGCCCAAGCCTATGCTGTGCTGTATGGACTTTAACCTCCAAACCTGCAGACTAAAGAAACCTTTTTTCTTTATACGTGAGCTGCCTCGGGTGTTTCATTATAGTCATGACCAACAGGATAAGACAGTGGCTAGTCATTAAGGCAGAAGACATGGATTGCATACCTTCCAAAGCAGAGGAGAGTAAGAGGGAAAATCAAGCCATGGAATGAAACAGGAGGAGGCTGGAAAAGCAGGGCAACTCCGCGGTAAATAGGAACACGCCTGCAGATGCCCTCCCCAGCCTAGACTCGTGTTTGATTGAATGAACAGGGACGGTAGCCCTGTCAGCTGGACACATGGAAGACAATGGCCTAGGATCACAGGGCGGTGACATTCAGGGCCTGCGAAGGACAAAATGAGGCAGCAGCAGGCAGAGGGCTTCCGGAGGGGTGAGCACCCCTGAGCAATAGGGAAGCCCACAAAGAGGGTTGTGGGGAGCCAGAGTCACTGATGGGGCTGAGTACCGACTGGGAGGCCTGCAGTGGGGCCTCGGAAAGTCCCACGGCCAAGGTCTGCCTCCCTCCCTGGCACCAGCTCTGCCGGAGCCTTGCCCACCTGACAGCAGCGTGGCCTCAGTGACTGGAAGCCTGTGCCTGTGCTGCCTACAGTCTGTGTTCCGTGGCCCATTGCGAAGGTCGCAGGCCCCTGGGCTGCGGACGTGAATCGGTCAGCAACGTTGGAACAGTGCGGTGAGCTCATGTCTGCCGCTGCCGGGGCTGCGGCTGGTAGGCGTCGGTATTTGCTTAGCTAATCCTTCCTCATCTAAAGGTGCTTATTGACGATTTCATTCATGAGTTTTGAAACCTGCAGGGAGAAATCCCAGCCAGAATCCTCCAGGTGTGGATGATGAAACCACATTCCCTTGCACTTGCCTGCAAGAGCTCCAGGTGAGACAAAGTAGTTGGGAAAGGAACCCTCGGTCCATGTGGACAGTGCAGCCAGATTCTCACCGGTAAGGAGCCCCGTGCTCAGATGGGCAGGTGGCCAAGGGAAGTGCCGAGAAATCAGGGGACTGATTCCGGCTGATCCCAGAGGGTGCGCTGGTCAGTAGAACGGATTTGCACATACAAGGGGACTCTTGTAAGTTCGTAGGAAAATGGAATTCAATGAGAATGCAGCCTTGTCCATGAACTTTTGGCAGTCCCTTGTAGAGGCTGAGCCTTGAGATTCCAAGAAGGAAGGAATCAGGTTAAAACCCAGGAAGACCTACTCGAGTCTAAGGAAGTGGTTCTCAAAATATCATTCCCGGCCCATCAATGTCACCATCACATGGAAATGCAAACTGCTAGGCCCCATCCCCGGCCTACTGGATGGAAAACTACATGTGGGGCCCATCAAGCTGTTTCAGCAAGGCCTCTGGGCAACTCTGACGTAGCCAAGGTTGAGCTCATCTGCTGTAAAGGCAAGCGCTGCTCAGAACAGAGATGCACCTGTGGCCCAAGCAGTCACGACAGTGATTGGGAGGCAGGAGTCTGTATCAAGTTCAGATAGTTACCAAAGAACATGAGCTTCTAATGCAGGAGCCGTAACTGATGAGAGGAAGTTTGGGGAGCATCCCCGATAGGCCACTGAAGGTGTTCCAGAGCTCCTGCTGCGATCCAGGCAAAAGCCACAAGCTGTGAACCTCAGCCTGAGCCGGGAGAAGGGGAGATGGGAGGGCAGGAGGGTGCCGAGGCAGAGCCTTCTTGGCAAGGGATTTGCAGAATCTCTGGAAGTGCCGGGCCACGAGAGCTTGCTGTGCTAGGCTGAGTTCCATTCCCCCCAGATAGTTTGGAAATGGTAAATGATGCAGCAGGCTGATGTCAGGAGTGCCCTGGTGATACTTACAGCTTCGTGTTAAATCCTGGAGGGAAACCGGGCATTGGAGGAGCAGCTTTGCCTTCCTCCTTGCATCTGCTCTTGTCTTTATTACCGAGTGCTATTACAGGAATGCAGTGCGACTCCTGGACTCGGGCAGACATAGATACCCAGAGTTACATGCTGATGGTACTAAGAGGAGGGAAACGACCCAGTCCTGTAAAAGCCTGAGTCTAAGCCAGCCACTCTCTCTGCTTCTTTGCTCATCTTGTGCACCTGCCTTCACACACGCTCCATCATTGCCAGGCCAATTGCCCTCATCAAAGACCAAACCCCTGGGCCTGCTTCATCCAGGACTTGTGCCTCTGAAACTATGACCTGAACACACCTTTCTTTTTAGAAGTCAGTTGTGTCAGTCATTCATTGTGGGAGTGAAAATCTCCTAATATGCCCACGCTCAGACTGCACATCTCATGGTGTTGGAAGGCCTTGAGGCTCTGGGTGGCTCCCCGAGGCACAGCTGTGGCTGTGAGGGTCCGGGGGAGTGCTAGAGGGTGCAGGAACCAGGGAGACACGTTTTGGGCACTATCTTGGACAGAAGCAACCGTGCCTGTCTTGGCCTCTACCTTGGTCTCTGCGCCTGACAGTTTCCTTTGCTCTCTCATCTGGACCTGGCGAAGATGGCTGAGAAAGGACTTAGGTGGTTTCCACGGTCCTGGCTCTCACCTTGCTACAGTTTCTTCCACCTTTCCCTGGTCAGACAAATGTCTTCCTCTTCTCCCTCCTCACTCTTCTGAGGGAGAGAGGGAGGAGGGAGGCAGGCAGGGGCCAGTGAGTGGAGGGAGCGCCTTGTAGGACATCTAGGAAAGTCCCCAAGGGGAGGCTACAGAAGACCGTGTCTGGGCAGGTCCAAGAACAAGCAGAGGTGATGGAGAGAGGCAAGCAGGAGGGAGCCTTCCCAGACAAGCAGGTGCCTCTGCCCCTGTGCTGGCTGGAGATGACCAGAGAAGACCCAGCAGATGACCTGACCCCTGCCCTCCTGTTGCTTCCTGGAGCTACGAGCTGGGCAGGGGGCCAGAGCACAGACTTCTGCCCACCTGAAGACAAGACAAAAGACCCCGCTGGGACCAAACCCAGCGTGCCGGGAGCTGCGAAACAGGCTCCGAGCCCTGGCTGTCTGCAGAGTGAGAGTTGAGCTGTGCTGGAGCTCTGTCCAGTGCTGGTCCCCTGGTCTCCTGGAGTCCGGGCTGCTTGAGCCTGTGGAGCCCTCTTGGCAGCTGCCTCCGGGGCTCTGTTTCAGGGAAGCTTTGCGCTCTGCCGAAGCGTGCCCGTGCGCAGAGTGCTGAGGCCGCAGCCTCAGGGAGCAGGAGCAGAGGGAGCAGGGACCGGAGACAAGACACCTTTTGGGGGCTGCAGTCTTGCTCGGGGAGCTCCAGCACTGTGGCAGCCCCAGAGGAGACTTATTTCAAGACCTTGCGTGCAGCCAGTGGTTCCCATTTTCATCTGGGGATGGGCCCTTGGGTTCCACAAGCTCCAGAAGGGGCCCTGTCCTTTCTTCCTGTTGAGAGGCTGGGGTGTTGGCGGAAATGAGGCTCTCGTTTCCTGGAACCAGTAGCGATTGCTGCCAAGGTCACGGCCAGGTAGCCCCCTGCTCCCCCTGGCTCAGATCTGTGACTCAAGTTGTTGCCAGCTCTTCCTAAGTCTGGAGAGCCCTGGTCTTGCTGCCCTGGTGGGCAGGAGGAGGGGGGCTTCTCTCCCTGTCCCCTCGCCCCCCACTGCCCTTTCTCCCTTGCTCTCTCGCTTTCCACCCTCCGTCCCCACCTCCCTCCCTTCCTCCCTCAGTGGCCTCCTCCCTCCGTGTCCCTGCCTGACCTGCCTGGCTGTGCCTCCACACTCCCAGTGCCTCCTGGATGCCTGTGCTTGGTCTCCCCCAGCCCCAGGGCCTCCCTGAAATGCCCCCCCCCCCGCCACACACAAGACTCCTTGGCCGTCAGCCATAGCCTTCCCTGAACCTCTTTCCTGCCGGCGCTCGCTGGCGACTGCTGCTGCCTGCGTGAGGCTTGTCTACCCGCCCCAAGCCTTGCAGCAGCCTCCTTGCTGTCTGCCCTGTGGCGGGCCAGCTTTCAAAAGGGCGTGGTAAGCCTTCTACCTGCTCAGATGGCTTTGGAGGTGGCCTGATGGTCCCTCTAGGGCACAGTTCCCTTTCTTGACCTGGCTTCCTTCTCCCACCTACAGCAGACTTTTGCACATCAGCGAGGTCTTTTTTTTAAAGACTTATTTATTTATTTGAAAGTCAGAGTTACACACAGAGAGAAGGAGAGACAGAGAGAGAGAGAGAGAGGGAGGCCTTCCATCTGCTGGTTCACTTCCCATTTGGCCGCAATGGCAGGAGCTGCACCAAACTGAAGCCAGGAGCCAGGAGCCTCTTCCGGGTCCCCCATGTGGGTGCAGGGGCCCAAGGACTTGGACCATCTTCTCCCTTTTTCCCAGGCCATAGCAGAGAGCTAGATCAGAAGTGGAGCAGCTGGGACTCAATCCAGTGCCCATATGGGATGCTGGCACTGCAGGTAGTGGCTTTACCCACTATGCCACAGTGCTGGCCCCACCAACCAGTTCTACTCCTCGTCTTGTCTTCAAGTCCTCCTCAAAAGCCCAGCTCCAGGGTGGACATGGGGCCCAGCGGCTACGACTCTGCTTGGGCTGCCCACATCCCATTTGGGAATGCCTGGGTTCGAGTCCCAGTTCTACTTCCAATTGCAGGTCCCTGCCAATGTGCACCCTGGGGTGACTGGAGCACTTAGGTCTCTGCCGTCCACATGGAACGTCCCAATTGAGTTCCTGGCTCCTGGCTTTGACCTGGTCCCACCCTGGCTGTTGTATTTAAAGGGTGAACTGTCAGAAGAAAGTCTCTCTTTTTTCCTCTGCCTTTGCCTTTCAAATAAATAGCAGATACTTAAAAATCTTTAAAAACCCAGCTCCATCTGTGTTTCTCCAGGGATCCCTCCTGCCTGTGTCCCGAGCCCCTCCGGCACCGTCGCTTGTGCTGCTCCTCTAGCACCTGCCACATGGCCCAGCAAGCTGTTTCCACTGCGTGTCCTTGTGCGTCATCTTGTTAACAAACCGCCAACACCCATGCCCTCTGTCTGTGCCATTCCTCGTGGCAGGCGCCTGCTCGCCCAGCTTTCAGCACCTGCTGCGGGGGCTCCTGCTCCACACCTGGGGAGCTTTGCCCTCAGACCTCCATGGAGGCTTGGAGTCAACCCGCTGTGTTGTGGCTTGCCAGGAGGTCTTCCGGGGGCTGCAGCTGTTGGGGCACTGAGCCAGCACGTGGCGGGGGGTGGGCACAGGCCACCCGGCACGGGGTCCCCTGGCTGAAGGCTCTTCCCCGTGCTGCCAGGGCCCTAACTTATTCCCGGGGTGACTCACCAGTGTACCCCTTTTCATGCTCAGAACAATGAGTGTCCAGTCTCCTGTCTGCTAAAAAGGCAAGACCAAGAGTCAAAACGGGGTCCATGCCTCCCATGCTCCAAATGCAGATGATTCTGTTGGGAGCTGGGCCCGGTGTCATGCTGAAGGACGTGAAAGAATCTGCAACTTTCCGCCCCTCCAGAACCTGGTCTTGTGGTTTTGTTGTTGTTATTGTTGTTGTTGTTTTTGGAAGATCATGAACACAGAAGAAGGGAGAAGGGAGAGAGCTCTTTCTACAATGAATTGCCAATCAGATTTGATCATTTTATATCGCCACTCCCTTCTGGCTTGCGAGTGCCGAGTGCTTGGCACCCGTCGCTGGCATTTCTCCTTTCCCTTTGACATATTCATTTGGCATCATTGACCCACGGGTTGCTCTCCCTCATGAAAGCACCCACTCTGCCTTGCTGGAGGCAGGCGTGCTGCGGCTGCCAGGACCGCTGCGGGGCTCCAAACACTCACGGTGGCTGTGCGCGCAGCCTGCGCTTGGTGCCCTTACGCAGCAGTAGAGGATGTGCAACAGGACAGTCCCTGCCACCGGGATGATAGAAGCTCAGCAAAGGAGGGGCTGCAGGGAAGACCCTCCCCCCACCCAAGCAGACAGGACAGCCCCTCCCCAGAGACTCTGAGGCCGTGGGTGTTTGACGTGGGCCGTGAATTTGCCGCTCGGCTGCTGATGACCAGAGATTGAGTCTAGGTGGCTTGGGCTGCAGAGACAGCTGCCTGGTGGGTACAGCCAGAGCAGGGGGCGGGCAGGGCAGCAGGAGGGCGCTATGCTTGCATGCTCATCTCGGGGCTGGGAGCTGCTGCGAGCTTTGAGAGCTCTGCTGTCCCTTTGCAGAAGAGCATGCTGCAAAGTAGCCAACAGGGAGCAGGTGGGCAGGGACTGAGAGGGCCCGTGGGGCTTCTGGGAAGCTGGTAGTGAGCTACCTGCTGACCTGGGTTCCTTCCCTCAGGCACACCGGATTGTGAGATTTTCAAGCTGTGACTTGGTGATTTATACGCTTTCTAAATGCGTGGTAGACGTCAACAAAGCGTCTTCAAAGGATGACTGTGGCTGTTGGTTAAAGAATAGAGGGGCAGGAGAGCAGCCTGGGCAAGGGAAGCAGCTAGGAAGCAGTGATGGAGGTCAGGGGAGAGCTGCTGGGGACTGGGCCTGGGGTGGCAGAGGAGACGGAAACAGAGGGTCCAGCCTTGGTGTGGAGGGAGAGGCCCCGGGCGTGAACTGGAATGGGGAAGCGGCAGTGCAGGCAGCCGCGGTGTTTGGGCGTGGGTCTGAGGCACTGGCGGGAGATATAGCTGAATGTGGGAATGCATTTAGTGCAAGGCCTGGGGCTGGGAACTGGGAGACCAGCATCAAGTGGGGAGATAGAAAAGGGCTCCTCTCAGGTCCCTAAGAAGGAGCAGTCCGAGGAAGTGCGAGAGCGCTGGGATAGAAGGAACTGTCCCAACCAGTGAGGAGTCCCTGGGGGGTGCCACGCGCTGCGGAGTGCCGTAGAGGTGGCACTAGGAACTGGCAATGATGGTGAAAACCACTGCAGCGCCACCTCCTTCTCCCAACTCTGCGTGGTGAGCCGCACGGCGGGGTGGTGTGGTGGCTGGTGTGCGTTGGCTGCTGGCGGCCGCCAGCGAACCTGAGTGACTGCGAAGCGCCTCTCCGGAGCCTCGTTTTCCTCGTTGTGAACATAAGGAAGCACATTAGATCTTGGACTGCGCTAGGACTAACTGCACTCCGCCAGTATTTACTGAACACATGTTCTGTGCCTGCAGACAAAACAGTGACCAGGAGGGACAGAGCTAGGCAAGTCAATAAATAAGCAAGACGATGAGAAGCCATCAGCCCCGCCTTCGGCCCGGGGTCCCTCCCTGCCTGGCCAGTCTCCCTGGGCTCAGCCGCCACTGCGCTTGGCGCCTGCGACACCAGCTCACCCATCCCCACTTTCTCTCTACAAAACTAACTTCCCTTTCCTTGAAGGCAGGAAGGGAAGGGCTTTGTCTTCAAACCCTTCCGGGAGGTGAGAAAAAAACATTGACATCCCATCTGGTTACCCGAACAAAGAATAGGAAGAAGATAACACGGTGAGGTTTCCACAGTCCTGCGGCTGGAATGTTCTTTTCCTGCCACAAATTGATTCAAAGCGAGTTCCCCAGGGGTGCCTCGCTTCAGCCCAACCAAGGGCTCCCCGGCCAAGTTCCCCAAAGACGAGATGGCACTTGCTCTCCACCGAGGTGAGCTTGGCTTAAAACGCACACATGCGCACACACACACACACACACACGAGGCTTTAGGAATTTCTGAAGAAGGATTTAGACGCCTATCTGTATGAATTCCAGTGCTAATTTTGTTTTTCTGGGAAATCCTGAGCTGTGTGTTTCACACTAATCTGACAACTTTATTGAGTCTCGCACGGTTATGCTCATGTCTCATACCTGCCAGGGTGGTCTTCCCAATCTGTGGCTTCTTTTTCTGTGACTTCTTTATTTTTTTCTTTAAGATTTATTTATTTATTTGAAAGAGTTACACAGAGAGAGAATGAGAGGCAGAGAGAGAGGGAGAGAGAGAGAAAGAGAGAGAGAGAAAAAGAGAGAAGTCTTCCATCCACTGGTTCACTCCCCAATTGGCCGCAAAGGCTGGAGCTGTGCCAATCCGAAGCCAGGAGCCTCTTCCAGGTCCCCGACTTGGGTGCAGGGGCCCAAGGACTTGGGCCATCTTCCAATGCTTTCCTAGGCCATAACAGAGAGCTGGATCAGAAGTGGAGCAGCTTGGATTCGAACCGGCATGCATATGGGATGCCAGCACTGCAGGAGGCGGTTTTACCCAATACGCCACAGCGCCGACCCCTCAATCTGATTTCTAAGGGCTGGAGCCTGGGCCATCTCTCACCCTCTGCTTTCCCCATTCTCAGGCACCTGGGAAAGAACCAGAACAGCCCTGGACAACCCCAAGAGCGTGCCTGAGCACTCCGGGGATTATCAGGAGCCAGGAGCCCAGCTACCTCCCTTCCTGAGCATGTATACAGCCGTGGAAACCTGCACTTTGTTTTTTTCCAGATTGTTCTGTCTTTGTACCTCTGAGGGCCCCCAGGACCCTGATATCTCAAAATCCAGTTTTCCATAAGCTCATCCTAACCTAAAATAGAAAAATGGGTTATAACCCCAACCCCACCGGCTTCTGCAGAGTTGGACTTCCGGCACCCTTTTGGTTGTATCTTGTACGGTGCCTTTCAGGTGTGACTCTTTATGTAAGCCGAGTATTCTAAGCTAAAAAAATAAAATAAAAGTCCAAAGAGCCCGGTCTGGTTCAGCCCCGCCGGGCCTCGGCTGGAGCCGTGCCTTGGCCCTTGCTTCTGTGCCTGTTGGGGTTTCCTGCGGCCTCGGCTGAGACCAGACAGGCGGGTCTTCCCGGGCCTTGGGATGGATTTCCTCAGTGGGCAAGGAGCCCTGGCAGACAGCAGGTTCCCTTTGTGGGTAGTGCAGTGAGGCCAGCAAGGGGGCACCGGAGGGAAGCAGGGGGCACGTGGGCAGCCTGGCCAACCGACCCCTGGCCGCTCCCTTCCAGGCAGGGCCCCCGCCCTGCTCCCCAGCCCCGCTGCTTCCCCCTGAAGGAAGAAGGAAGCTGGGAGGGAAATCAAAGTGCCACTTTTAAACTCCTGCTCATTTTTCTCCTTCCCATCAAAGGCTTGCTGGAGTTCATGATACTGCTAATAATACCAGCAGTACCTGTTACCATGGCTGCTGTGGGC
Organism: Lepus europaeus; assembly: GCF_033115175.1. Lineage (NCBI taxonomy): Eukaryota > Metazoa > Chordata > Mammalia > Lagomorpha > Leporidae > Lepus > Lepus europaeus. Next base: position 147,711,120 of record NC_084828.1, read on the forward strand.
ACCACCCACTCTGACCCCGGCCCGGCTATTTTGAATCTCGGGACTTTATCTCAGGCAGGCATTCTTCCTGCTCTGGAACAGAGTTGATTTCCCGAATCATGTCTTAAAAGAGACGCTCCCCTTTGGGGCAGGGGCCGGGGTTTTGCATCCAAAGCCACACCCTTGCAGGAGCTGCAGGAGGCCCGCGGGCTGGAGGAGGCCCTCCCAGCCAGGATGTGTCTGATCTGTGCGCGCTTCCTGTCTTCATCTGGGGGTACAGGGAGAAGGACCCTGCTCGCCCCTCCAGTTCTCTGCTGGGCTCCCAGGAGCCACCCGAGTCCCTCCTTCTCCCCAAGTGCATGCATCTCAACCACACTGGGGCACTCAAGGCCAGGAGTCACCCTTCTGGGTTCACTTCTTTTTTCTTTGTTTAAGTTTATTTGTTTATTTAGGAATGCCACAGAGATAGCTTCCATCTACTAATTCATTCCTCAAATGCCTGTGACAGGCAGGGCTGGGCCAGGCTGAAGTCAAGAGCCAGGAACTCCATCTGGGTTTGCCACAGGGAGAGAGCAGGGACTCAGGTACCTGGGCCACCATCCCCTGCCTCCCAGGTGCATTAGCAGGAGGTGAAGTGGAAGCAGAGTGGGACTCATGATCCCCCTGAGAGATATACCAACTCCCCGGAAGGCGCTAGCCGGAGAAACGGGGCACCGGGGTGCAGGAATGCAGTGAGGTGAGAGGAGGCGTCTGGGCAGGCTTTGGTTGGACAGCCGGGTCCGCTGACACAGACAGTCCCTGACTTACAGTGGTTCAATTTAGCATTTGTTTCTACTGCACCCACACAACCGTTCTACTCTTCACTTCAGGTATAGAATTCAATCAGTGCTGTGAGAAGTGCAGCACTTTGTTATAAGAGGCTTTGTGTTAGACGGCTTTGCCCAGCTGGGGGCTGGGGCGAGTGTGCTGAGCCAGGCTAAGCCACGGCGCTCAGTAGTTCAGCTGTATTACATGCGTTTTCAACCCAATAGTCGCTTCGCTCGATGTAACCCCACCGTCGGTCAAGGAGCTTCTGTGTGTACTGTTTGGAGCTTTTTCCTTTTCCCATGGAACGGCAGGGACAGAATGATTTGTCTACGAGACATAGCATCAGGAAATAGATTGGGTTTCTAACTCCAGATGGCAGAACAAGTCGTCACCCCTGTTATAATGAGCGTAGTGAATAAAAAGTGACAAAACCAACATCCAACAAGCATTTAAAAAGGAGGCTAAAAGTCAGTCCTTTCAGCAGGATGGATGGTGGCCAGGGTGTGGATGGAGGGATTGCGGTGGAGAAGGGCGGGCCCTCAATCCCTAGTAGGCAGAGCCCTGCGGCAGGAAGCCTTGGGCGTGGCACAGCTCCATGGAGGCCACTGATTTAGAATCGGCAGGTGTGGCAGACGCGAGCGGTGAAGCTAAACGCCAGGGTTTAACACAGAACAGCACTTGACCTCTAACCCCAGACAAGACACAAGCAACATCTCTGGTGCATGGAGCAAGGGAGCTGTCAGATGGTGCAGGTGTTTGTGCCAGGACGGAGCCCTGTGCCCCTGCACCCAGCCTGCTTGCCACAGTGTGCAGAGATTGGATGGAAACAAGATCCTGCGAGAAGCCTGCAGCGTTGAGAGGATGAGGGAGCCGTGGGGCCGGGCAGCCGGCTAGCCCCTCTGCTGCGCTGGCAGCACTTGGCAGTGCTAAGTCACGGGGTTACAGCACAAGCACGTTGCTTCGAGGGGGTGGAAGTTATGCACAGAAAAACTAAGAACAAACGGAGGTGGCTGTCCCTGAACCACAGGGCTGGATGCAGAGCTGGGCTGTGTCACTCTCTGGTTCCTCCCAGCGGAGCTGTGGACCTCAGAGGCTCCAGCCCGGGGAGAAGGAGACAGATGATCTTTGCCTTGAGCTTGTGAGGGGCTGGGAAAGGGTTTCCCTGTGCTGCTCTTTCCTCTCCTTCCCCACTGTGGGAAAATTGCCCCGTTTCGATTGCTGAGTCAGTGACCTGTTTGGTCACGCAGACGTAGCAAATTGGGAGCTCAATAAATTGTATCAGGCTGGGGAGCCCCAGCCTGGCCTTGCATGGACACAGGGTGGGCTGGCAGTCACTGTGCACGTGATCGTCCCATGGGGACAGCATTGCAGCACCTGGGCCCGGCAGCCCTGCGGCCAGGCTTCTGTGTCTCTGCAAACTAATGGTGGTCAGGGTGCTGCCAGCGTGCGGTCTGGGAGAGACTCCCGGACTGGCCCATCAAGCAAAGCCGTGTCCTGGCTGCCCTCTGACTTTTCCAGGCACCCTGGTCCTGAGGTCTCTCACGTTGTGGTCCTCAAGGAAGCGTGGTGTGGACCGGGGCCCCGTTTGTGCCTTCACTCGGTGTCTCAGCCTCGCTTCCGGCTTTCGTAGTTCCCCTCGTTTTTAGGAGAAGCATCTTCACGGCCTCTCCAGCTTCTCTGCTTCCTTCCTGTCCGCCCTCTCGCAGGATCGAGGAAAGCACGGGGCTGTGAGCAGGGCGTGCACGTGGAGGAGCCCAGGAACCTTCCCTCTCTTTGCAAGACGTCGGCCCCACACGGGCTTTCTCCACCAGCTGCCTCTTCTCAGCTGTGCCCGTTTTAATACACACGCACACACACATGCACACAGACACTTGCACACACACATGCATGCACACACACACAGTGCGAATCTCAATGGTTCCATGAGCACACATAGAGCCTAGATATTTACGTGGGTTTTGAAACCACATAAGCTCCTTAAATTAACAAACTTATTCCAATGACATTGCCAAGGTTCATAAATTAAAAAGCGAAATCAAAACTGTGGAATTCCCTTCTGAGTATCAGCACATGACTGAGCATCTTCATGGGTATAAGTCTTTTTTCTTTAGCCACTTTTCTCAACATATAGTTTATAGGTAATGGGATGCACATAGGGACTGGCACTGTGACTCAGTGTGTTAGGCTCTGGTGACACTGGCATCCCATATGGGCACCAGTTCAAGTCCCAGCTACTCCTCTTCCAGTCCAGCTCCATGCTAATGTGCTTGGGAAAGCAGCGGAAGATGGCCCAAGTCCTTGAGCTCCTGTACCCACATGGGAGACCTGGAAGAAGCTCCTGGCTCCTGGCTTTGGCTTAGCCCAGCCCCGACTGTTGCAGCCATTTAGGGAGTGAACCAGTGGATGGAAGACCTCTCTTCCTGTCTCGCCCTTCCTCTATGTAACTCTTTCAAATAAGTAAATAAATAAATCTTTAATATAAAATAAATGCACACAAGCTTGATGAGTTTTGACAAATGTGTGTGCCTGTATCCATAAGACCACCATAAAAATGTAGCCTATTTCCACCACACCAAAGTATCCCTCCACCCAGAGTTCCAAATCTGTAGGTTTTTGGCTGGGTCTAGAAATATCCCTGGGTGATGTGGAGTTGAGCCAAGTGAGGGAGCGAGGCAGCTGCTTCCACACGTGCTGCCTTGTGCCTTGTACATTGTGTGACTTACAAATGGACTGAAGCTGCACAAAGGGAAATTTGCAGAGACTCAAGACAGATTGTTCAAACCGACCTGCAGCTCCCGGAGCACACTGGAAACACACTGTGTGCTAAGCCCGAGACCCAGTGATGAGCCAGGCATTGTTTCAGACACTGGGCCCTCGTCTTTCCTCCAAGAGGTCTGTGCTCCTATGGGGCAGGTGCCACTAACCGAGAACAAACACGGGATGTAATCTTAGGAAGCACTGAACGCCAAGAAAATGAAATAGGATGAGGAGACAGCAAACAAGGAGTGCGGCCTTGAGAGTCACCCAGTGCACGGAATGCATCCCTACCCTCTTCCTGTTGTGAAGCAATCCCAAGATTCAGCTGCTTTCCAAAAGGGGCGTGTTAGCTTCCCCTAACGTCTGTTCTGCAACATCTGGTGTCTGTTAGATATAAAGGGGTGCTGGGGGCATGGGGCTTACATAGTTAAAGGCGTTTACCAAATGTGGCATCGGGCATGGCCGAGCAGGTCTGCACTGAAGGGCATCTCAGGGCCTTCGACGTGCCTACGTCATTGCATATAGCTTTGAGACAGGGCTGTTGTATGCAGTGTTTCCCAAACTTTTCTGGGCATCTCAGGCTTAAGTGGTGCCCCGCGTGGAAATCTGTTCTCACACCACCAGAAAGTGAAAAGCAGCAGAGAAGTCAGATTATGGGGGGTAAGAGGGGGAGTGGAGGAAGTCCCCGCTCACTGAGCATCCCCCCAGTGGCCAGCGCTCCCTGGTACCATCCTCGCCACAACTCAGGTGGGATCGTGGCGTCCCTGAAGCTCACGCCCTTCCTCACTCACAGAGCCAGGGCTTGTTTGGATCCCAACTCCAGACTGTCAGAAACCAAAGCAGTGTGTTGCCTCTATGATGGTGAGTGTGGGCTGCTCCCAGCTAGCACACCTTCTCGTGTCCTACCCATGCACCTGCAGTACTCTCACAGCAGTGTTCTCTAGGCGTGGCCTTCTGTCGGGGCGTTCTTGCTCTGTCTCCATGCTGGCCAGGTAGCGGGTACTTGTCAAGGCTGAGTAGCCTGGTTCCGGGATTCTATACACAGAGAGCAGTGTGTGAGGACAGTGGCTGGGACTCCGAGTGACCCTGGCCAGAAAGCCCCACTGGACCTGCCTGCCCATGCTTTCTGTCTCCTTAGCATCTTCCCCCTGCCCACAGCCCCGTGTCTGCCCCTTGCCAGCAGCTGAAGCTCCAGGGCTCAGGTCCCTGCCAGTGCTGCCGCTCGGCTGGACTGCAGTGGCCAATGACAGGTGTGAGGGGTGGGGGAGTTGGGAAGGTGCCAGCTGGCTGTGGCCGGAGTACCCAGCCCAGCAGCCTGGGGAGGAACTGGAACTGTCTGTGTCTGTGCATAGCAGAAAGAGTAAAGGAGTTGTCTTTCTGGGAAAGAGTGGGGACAAATTTCCTCTCCTCCGTCCCCATCTTCCTATCGTGAGCCACGGGGGACGTGGGCAGCCGCCAGGTCGCTCCTGCTGGCTCAAGATTGAGTTGACCAGGGGAAGACACACACACACACACACACACGCCCGTGTTCCACAGCTGCCCTCGCTGTCCCCTCTCCATGCACACTCATCCTCTGAGGGCACTGGCTCCATGCGTAGCGTTCACCTCTTCCTTGTCCCCAGGCTGCAAACACAGCCACTTCAGTTCTTGCACGTAGGCTCAGTTGAAAGCCCCGTCAAGTCAACCTCTACAGGCTCCCATGATCCGGGTCCTCCCCACGTGACCGTGCCCCTCCAGGCCTCGGATCCTGGGCTTCTTGTCTCTCTCCGGACTGTCACGACAGCCATCACTCCTCTGCTGAATGCCGCGCTTGCTTTGGGAGGCCTTGGTGCAGGAGTCGGCAACGGGGGCTGGCGTTCTTGGAAGCAGCCTTGAACTAGACACACAACGGAGCCACATGCCGGGCAAGGGGCCTGCGGAGGGCAGGGGGAGCTGACCCTGCTGACTGAAAGCAAAGGCAAAGACGTGGTGTGTGTGCTCTGGGGCACGTTGAGCATGTACCTTTGGTGGCGTTTGAAGGGCAAGGTGTGTGGCAGCCACTAACACTGCCTGTTGGAGCAGCCCAGAGCTTAGCTTGCTGACAAACCCATAGTCTGTCCAGGACTCAGCGGGGTTCACTCATTTCTGCTCTGTTTGGCATCAGGGGTGGGGCTGGCACCACCCAAAGGCTTGTCAGTAACACGTCTGGCAGTGGATGCTAGCTGAGGGCTGAAACCTCAGATGCAGGTGTTGGCGGAGCACCCATAGGGGGCTTCTGTGGGAGGAAGAAAGACCAGGCTTCCCTACGCCGCCTGAGGTCTGGGTTCCAGGGGTCCTAAGAGAGGAAGATCCTCTACCTGCCTTAGGTCCAAGCCTCAGAAGACACCTGCTTCCCTCCCCCACTGATTGAAGCACGTAGCTGAGATTGGCCCACATCCAACGGGGGAGAACGCAGACTCCACCTCGTGATAGAGTGTCGCTGTCACATGGTGGACGTGCATGTGGGCGGCATGGCTGTCTTTGCAAGATATGGCTGGCCTCAACAAGAGGCAGGCAGGGTGCAGGACCTGTAGCCTCATGGATATTGCACCCAGGGCATTGGGTTTTGTCTTGTAGGAAGTGGGAGCTGGTGGGCAATGCTGACTGGGGCGTGGGGGTGCATCTGCGCTTGCGTGAGCTTTCTCTGGGGTGTTTGGGTGGAAGATTTGGAGGGGCAGGCAAGACCGATGGCAGGGGGGATGTTGCAGAAATCCATGGGAGCCCAGGGAGGGGCCTGAGCCCAGGCATATACCTGGAGGTACAGCCAGGGCCACGTACAAGATGTGCCGAGATCACAGGTCCTGGCAATGCGGTGAATGCTAGGTGCGAGATGGCAGGGCCTCTAGCAGAATTCTCAGTGAGAGTGAGGGCGGAAGAAAGACAAAGAGGAGTGGTTTGTGGGGGAAGAGAACGAGTCTCGTTTGGGAAGTGGTTAGGGATCTCGGAGTGTCCGGGTGGACTTTCCCCAGCAGAGAGTGAGATGGACCTCAGCGGAAAGCGCTCGGGAAGGTTCTGGGAGAGAAACGGAGCTGTGAGCGTTGTCATCCTCGGCACTGTGGGATTGCCCGTGAACAAGCACAGGATGGGCGTGTGTCCCAGAGGAGACCGCCGGCTGTTTGGGGGTGGGGATCAGTCTCTGGGAAATGGAGGAAGAGGCTCTGGCGAGGCCTCCGAGATGAAATCGCTTCCTTCCTGAGTCCAGCCCGGGCCGCGGGCGACTCCCCACGTGAAGGCGCTTTGATGCCCAGTGCTGGGGAAGACGATCGGACATTGGCATGTCCCATTCCGTTGTGCCTGACGTCCTGTAGCCCACTTCACACACTCGTCCTTTCTTTTCTCTCATGGCCCAAATTTACAAACTAGAGGATTTCTGTGATCATTTTGCCTCTTCCCTTAATCCCTCACATATACCCTCTGCACGCAGTGTGTGTCCCCTGCTCCCATAATTGAAGCCCAGAGACCACTGGGGGACATTTTCCAAATGAGTCAGGTGGGGAATCTTCCTGCACCTGTTTTGATTCTCTGGGTCTGGGCTTGGGTGTATCTCAGGGGCATCCCTGGCTCCAGCATCTACAGTATTTGCAATCAAAGCTAAGGACCACTGACCTAGCCCAGTTACTTTGCAATTGGGGAGACCAAGGGCCCAGGATGGGGGATGTGGCTGAGGTTGCTCTGCTGAACGGGAGACAGGCCCAGCCCTGGCCTGCTGCAGGCATCTCTCCTCAGCCCACACACGCTTACTTCTCGGGGTCACCTCTCTCAAGCTTCATCTCCCCATTTGTGCAAACAGCCAGGGACAAAAAATGCCTTTCTCACAAAATGTGAACATTGGAATGTGTGAAATAAACTCAGTGGGGGCTGTGCAGGGAGGTGGGGCACGGGAGGTGGGACACAACTTCACCTGAGTGTGTGTGTTGTGGGGGTGGTTTCCTTTGGACACTGGAGAGGAGTGAGGTGGCCATGGCCCGAGGTCAGGCAGCAGTCTGGAGTGGCGTCCAGGTTCACAGGTGTGACGAGCATGGACATGCGTGCTGGGCCTGCCGGAAGCACCTGCTGGCCTCATCAAGTCTCTGGCCCGGCAGGTGGGAGATCCCAAGTGCCTAGGGTGAGGCCCCTGAGAAGGAGGTGGGCTCAGCTCCAGGAGGAAATAGAAGTAGAGGTGGAGCCCCAGGTGCTGTCCAGAGATGCCAACCCCTCAGGGAAGGGAAGAGCTCTGGCCCTCTGTGAAATGTGACCACCACTCTCCCAACCTCGAGAAAGAGCTGTGAGCCCAGGAGGCCCAGAGCTCGGCCACTCAACTCCTCCCCTGCCCTCCCTGCTGTGTGCCTGTGCCCTTCAGCCATGGAACTCGTGTGTACTTGGTACCACAGCACAAGGAGTGCAGGTGGCGTGGGACTCAGAGACAAATGGCTTCCAGGAAGGGGATCGTCCCTCTCGGGCAGCAAGCACCATCAGCGATGCTGCCATAAGAGCCGAGATATCTCCATAGGAACAGCTGACAACCTTGTGAGGATGTGAGGGGGACACTATTCCAAACCAGGTGGGCTGGAGGCCACACCAAGGGTTTCTCACTGAGACATCAGAGCCAGACCCTGGAGGGTGGTACTGGGGCTGGAGGACAGGTTCGGTACGGCCTGGTGCATTGTGGGTGGTGGCACAGAGGGGACAGGCAGCAGCTAGGGAGCAGTCTAAGCCGGTGAGTGCCCAGAGGCCTGGCTGAGCACAGGTGCCTTTCCCTCGGGGGTGGCTCTCCAGCCCTGTCCTGTGGTCTTGCTGGGCCGTTTGTGCTAACAGTGGTAAGAACGCAGCAAAGATAGGAAAGCTAACATTTCCAAGTGTTTCCTGTGGGGTGAGTGCCTTGTGAAGTCAGGGAGAGGAGCCCCACCTGACTGCTGGGCCCCAGCAGGGGAGGCTGGGAGGAGAGCGGGGCTCACGGCGCGCAGAGCTCATGTCCTGGGTGTGTTCTCGCAGATGTTCGTGCTCTGCCACGGCCTCCTGCAGCTCTGCCAGCTCCTGTACAGCGCCTACTTCAAGAGCAGCCTCACCACCATCGAGAAGCGCTTCGGGCTCTCCAGTTCTTCCTCGGGTCTCATCTCCAGCTTGAACGAGGTAAGTACGGGCTACTGACCCATCAGACCCCATGGGGTGCACCTCCCTGGCTATAGAACCTGGGAGAGCAGCAGAGCAGGGTGCTGGGATGTGTGCACGGGGGCCAGGGAGTGGGCATAGCAGAAGCAGCTGCAGCTCCTGGGGCTCTACCTGTGCCAGGCGCTGAGCTGACAGCCTCTGAACAGGTGCTCTGCTCATAGCCACCAGACAGGTAAGGGCACTGAGACTCGGCAGGACATGTGCAATGGCCCAGGTTTGCAAGGGTGGCCCCAGGCCCGGGCATCTCCTGTCTCCTGAGGCTTGTAGGGACTGTTGGTGTTTAATAGCCTTGACACCTGAATGAGGTCAGATCTCTATGACGCCCCCAGCAACCTGGCTGGCCCTGGCATGCAACACGAGTGGCTCACTCGCAGTTGTCTTTCCTCCAGAGTTCAGACACAGCCTCTGAATCATTCTCAACACGGTGTTCCAGTCCCCTCCGCTAATCACAACCAAAAGCGTGCTGATAAGGTGACTCCTGTCTTCCACCTCATCCCAGATAAGAGAACCCTAGGATCTCATTAACCTTGTCCCTAGGCTGGGAACAAAAGCATGGGCCCAGGCACAATTGCAGTGTGCACGGGGCACGGAGCACCTAGCTGGGACTTGTTGAAGACAGGGTGTTGATTAGGCAAATATTTGCCCAGGGCGATAGTTCAATCAAAATGGGGGAAAACATCCATGAAATTTATCAGGAAAGAAGAGAGTAGGAGGCCACAGCTAGACCAGGTTTATTCAGAAGGATAAAGCCTGGGAGGGGCTCACTCCCAGGGGAACCCACAGCAGAGAGAGCCCCCTCTCTTGCAGACTAGGGGTTTATATAGTCCAAAGTGGTGGGAAGGGGCTGGGGGCTCTGCACTACAGTGAGCCACTGAGATAGCGGGAGAGCCTGGGCTCTCCAAAGGTCCTGCAAGATCACAGTGCGAGCTGAGGCTGGGCTGCTGAGCTGGGGGAGAGAGCCTGGAGGAGTGCAGAAAGCTCAGGCCGACAGCTGGATTCTTCAGATAGTGCTGTGTCCTGCAGTCCAGGCAGGGCAGGGCTGGCCTTGGCAGGGCGTGGCTGTGTTAGCAGAGCAGAGCCATGGGGGCCTGCTCGCTGTATGTAAGTGAAAGGTCAACACGGATCTAAGGCTTTATGTCCGTTCTCTCAGATGGACTTTTTGAGACTCTGACTTTAGATCGTGCCGTGGACATGATGGGAGAGGGACGTGGTGGATGAGAGAAGACATCTGCAGGCCAGGGCTGAGCAGACACGGCAGGTGGGAGGCCTGGGGGCTGTGCATTCTGCCTGCCTCCTTCCATGCTCCCTGGGCCTGTCTGGACTGAGACATCAGAAGGGCAGGGCTGTGGCACAGGTGCAGTTTGTGACTGCTTTCTGTGGTGTCCCAGCAAGGCCACTCCAAGGCTGCAGGTGCTGAGGCCCAAGATCCACTTCTCAGCTAGATCCCTGGATTTGAAAAAGCATCCATTATGGGAGCCTAGCTCTGGAAAAGGGCTCCACTGCCAGAGAACAGCCAGCCTCAGCGGTCAGACAAGTTGGGGCCCCAGGGGAGCCTGGACGGAGCCCACCACCCTGTCCTTCCTGCTAATTTCCGTGGGGGTGGGGGCCTCCACCATCCCTCACACAGACTTTCCAAGCCAGCCCCAGTTAGCGTAGCAAAACTATGGGGAGACAGGACATTCACAAAGTCCATGAACCTCAAGAGCAGAGCTCTCCTTCCAGGCCCAAGTCCCAGAAGGTCACAGAGCCGCCTCCGGCCGAGGCTGGAGCAGGTCTCTGCTCGGGCCAGGCCCCCGCCTTGCACACCTGCTCTCTCCCCTCCTCTTGTGGTGGTAGCTTCTTTCTCCTGGCCCTGCGGCAGCAGTGGTCTGCTAAGCAACTGTGTCCTCTCCCCCAGAAAACCTACCATGGACTCATCCATCCATTCATTAGTTCAACAAGTCTTTAACGAGTGCCAACTGCATGCCTGATACACTCTGTCTTCCTGGCTGCTCCCTCCCCATCTTCCTGAACGCACAACGTTGGGCGTTCCCAGGAGACAGGAATGAACAGACACAGATCTCTGCCCACGTGTCCTTCTGAAGATAAATAAATAAGACCCACGATAGACCAAATGATGACACATGCCGGGAAGCAAGATAGAGCCGTGGAGGGGAAGGGGTGGGGCACGGTGGTGGGACTGGCAGTGGGGTTGGCAGGTGTGTTGTAAGTGCGGAGATCAGGGAGGCTTAGTGAGAAGCCGCCCCTCAGCCAGACCTGGAATTGCTGACCCTTGTAGGGCGCCCTGTGGACTAGCCCAGGGCAGGGAATGCCTGTGATGTGTCTCAACAACAGCTGGAGGCAGAGTGGCGGGGGGGGGGGGGGGGGGGGGTAGAGTGGAGGGTGGAGGACAGCAGATCAGAGAGCCAGCAGGATAGGGCCCCCAAGGCTCTGGGGCGTGTTTGCAAAGAAATCCCAGCTCGTGCTACCTCCTACCTAACTCCACGGACCTGGGTAAGTGACGAAATATTCTGAACCCCAGTTTGGTCATCTATAGATTAAGGGTTGTGGCATGATGAGAAACTCTGACTACAAGCCGGAGTCCTTGGATTCAGGAGCCAGCCGGGATCGGAGACTTCTTTGGATTTCTGTCTTGAAGGTTTAGTCCCAAGATGGTTGAAGGGTAGGCTGTGAGCTCTGCGTGGTCTCTGGATTCTTCGCTTGGCCTGCTCTAGAAGACAGAGGCTGGCGACAGTCTCTGCCAGCAGAGGGGAAGCTGAAGCTGCCCGTGATGGCCCAGTGCAAGGCTGGCACTGCAGCTCTGCCTAGGCCCCAGCTAGGCTGCACAGCCTCTCCCCTCTCTGGTTGTCCTGGAGCAGGTGTGGTAAGCTGTCCTCTGTGCGTGGGTAGGACAGGAATTCTGCTCTCACTCAGCCCCGCTGCTCTCTCTGCAGATCAGCAATGCCATCCTCATCATCTTTGTCAGCTACTTCGGCAGCCGGGTGCACCGTCCACGGCTGATCGGCATCGGGGGTCTCCTGCTGGCGGCTGGTGCCTTCATCCTCACCCTGCCGCACTTCCTCTCGGAGCCCTACCAGTACACCTCGGTCAGCGTCGGTGAGTGGCCCCCAGTCCCGTGTCAGCAGCCGTGCTTGGCAGGGGGAAAGCGGAAGCATGGATCCCAGTGAGACCTGTGGCTGTCTTCACTTGGCGTCATTCTCGGGGCCAGGGTGCTCTCATTCTAGCATCTCATCCGACGCCCAGTGAGGCAGAGAACAGCTATGCGGACTTGACCCTCGCAGGTGTCCAGCAGCTTCCCCAAGGCCCAGTGAGTTGGGGAGAGGGAGACTCGGGTCTCCTGCTGCTTAGACGAGTGGCGCTTGGGGGAGCCAGATCTCTGGATTGCAATGAGATGCCCTGTACCAGGGTAGGGGTGGTGAGCCTGCTGCACGCTTCACAAACATGGTTTTCACACAGCGCTGAGTTACCCAGAAAGAGTTCCCTTTTCCTTAAAAATTATTTTATTTCTTTTTAATATGAAAAAACTCAAAATAAAGCCAATTAAAATATACTTAAAGTTGTATTTATATAAATGTTGCCATTTTAATTATAGCTTCATTATATATTGCGTATATTATATATTTGTCATATCAAAATAGAGCAGAAACTCCTGTGCTAACCATCCAGACTCATCAGTTTCCCTCCATATCTATTTTTTAAGAACAGCTGTATCAGAATAGGCTTCGTGGCATATGGGTTAACAGTGGAGCCACACCAGTTGAGGCTGAGCCGGGCTGAAGTGGGGAGCCAGGAATTTCAACCAGGTTTCCCACGTGGGTAGCAGGAACCCAAGTACTTGGGCCTTCATCTGCTGCCTCCCAGGTACAGTAGCAGGAAACCAGATTGCAAGCGGAGTAACTGAGACTCGAACCAGGCACTCTGATACGGGATGTGGGCATCTCAAGCACTAGCTTACCTGCTATACCGCATGTCCCCTAGTTTTTAAAATTGTGCTAAAACCTAGATGTAACATAAAATTTGCCGTTTTAACTGTTAACTGCGCAATTCAGCACTGAATGGCATTAAATACACTCACAATGGTGTGCAACCCCCATTACTAGTTCTAAAACTTTTTCACCACCCCAGGCAGCAGGTGTACCCTAAACAGCACCTGCCACCTCCCCTTCCTCCCCACACCTGGCTACTGAGCACCCACCTCTTGTCAACGCAGATTTGCCTGTTCTAGAGACTCATACAGTCCTTTTGTATCTGATTCATTTCAGTTAGCATCGTGTTTTCCAGACTTACCCGTGTTGCGGCAGGTGTCAGAACCCCATTCCTGTAAGGCTGCATAACATTCCATGGACATGTTTTGTTTATGCATCTGTCTGTTGGTGGCCGCTTGGGTGATGGAAGCCTTTGTTCTAAAGAAATGAGACATTGCCTCCCCACTTCTTCCCCAGAGGCAGCCGCAGGTCCGCTGTTGCTGTCTCAGGCCCTTGCTTGCTGTGTTCTTTCCCCACTTCCAATGCCCTGTTTTTTGATCCCCACTGATTTGGAAGTTAGACATTATTAGCTATCCCTACATTTTAAATTGTTAAAAAATCACACGGTAAAGTGGACCTCCTGCTTTGGGTGATGTACAGTCCTACACATCTTCACCCATGTATAGGTTTGTGTAGCCACCAGCCCAGGCAGCGTGGAGGCCAGCAGTTCCATCCCCCCAAGAACTCCTCCATCTCCATCATGCTGGCCCTTTATGCTACACGCTCTCCCTGGCAACCACACTTATAAATGGAAGCACAAAGACCAGCACATGCCTCTGGAACTCTTCCAAGTTGCGGTGTCACTCACTAGCTCATTTCTTTTCCTGCCGTGTAGCAGCCCACCGTAGGCATTCACCTACCAAAAGCTGTTTGCACTGTCCCCAGCCCGTCACTGTTATTAATGGAGCTGCTCTAGATATCTGTGGACAGGTTTTGGGGGGAACACAAGTTTACAATGTCGGACGTTGTTTAATGTGTGTATTTGTCATCTGGATGTCCTCTTTGGTCAAGGTCTGTCCAAGTCTTCTGCCTCATACTGAATCTGAGTTCTCACAGATGCTAGGCACAGGTTGCGTATTGGCTATGAGAGTTGCAGATACTCCCTGCCAGTCTTTAGCATATCTTTTTACCTTCTTTTAGCAGTGTTGTTTGCCGATAAAAAGTTCTGGATTTTGATTAAGCCCAACTTATCTTCTAGTTTTCTTTTATGGGCCATGCTTTTGGTGCCACAGTTAAGAGCTCTTTGCGTAATCCCAAGTCAGGAAGATTGTCCTCTGTGATTTTCTAGAGGTTTTATGGTTTTATATTTACATTTAGATCTATAATTCGTTTGGAGCTAATTTTTGTAAGTTCTTTAACATTTTTGAATATAAATAGCAAATTGTTTCAGCATCAATTGTTGAAAAGACTATTTTCTCCATTAAGTTATTTTTAGACCGTTATCAATAATATTAGCAGTATTTTTGTGCATCAATTTCTTAACTTTGTACTCTGTCCCATTGATCAATGTATCACACTGTCTCGATTACTTAAGCTTTACCCTAAGTCTTAAACTGGGTAATTTAATTCCTCCAATTTTACTCTTTTCAAAATTGCTTATTCGAAGTCATTTGCCCTGCACATGCATTTTAGAATCAGCCTGTCTGTATCTAAAGCAAACATTCCTGTGGAGTTTTGCGAGCATTACGTGAAATTCGCAGATCACTGTGGGGAGAATGGATGTGTTTGCTGCGTTGAGTCTGCCAGTCCATGGGTGCAGCTTGCCTCAGACCTCAAGATGATGAATGTCCATGTTTTCCAAGATAACACAGTGAAGACCCTAAGATGTTCTCTTCTCCCATCGTCCATGACTGTTGACAGTACTTTAGTTCCATGGGTCTTAACCTCAGCATAGTGGCGACTGTTATGAACTATCATATTGTTTATAAATAGGTCAGTGGTCTGGTTTCTTTGTTCACCACTGCTTCGTGCTCTTTACCCGCCTGCTGATTCCATTTCCTTTTTCCTGGAGTGTGTCCTTTAGTGTTCCTCTCAGGTGGAAGAGAGAACGTGCCGGTCTTACCCTTGCTCTCACGGTCCAGCTACAGATGCAGTTTTGAAGGAGTGGTTATTTGGAGAGTTCTAGATCTCTGACTTCTGGCATCTCCTGGTGGAACTGGGTCTAATTATCCTCTCTAGCTAGGCAGTAATTCTGCCTACATCTATGGGGCATGCATTTTGAGACCTGCAGTGGGTGTCAACCCTCAGATAGAACCAGTCCCTGTACATGTATGTGCTGTGTTTCCTCCTATATATACATGGCCATGGTAAAGTCTAATTTCTAAATTAGGCACAGTAAAACAGTAACATCAACCAGTAAGAAAAAGAACAACTATAAAAATATACAGTAAGAAAGCACATTTAAAGCTTCTAAGTTGTTGATTTTTGGAATTCTGTGTTGACTACTTTCAGACATTGGTTGACCACAGGTAAGTGAAACTGTGGCAGAAGCGGTGGCTGCTGTGTTTCAGGTTTCCCCTTCTCCATGGCTCTGCATGTCACCATAGGCCGAGTGCGGGCTAATTCTTCCGGATCTGATCGGAAGTTCAGTGTGCTGTTCCTTTTGAAGAGTAGGGATTTTTTTTTTTTTAATTCTGAAAAACTCTCAACCCAAAATGCATCTCATAGTGCACACCTTTGCTTTCTCTACCCTTTCCTCTAGAATTACTTCCGTATACACGTTGGTCATTTTGGTTTCTGGGCTTCTTGTCTCTTAACCTCACTTTTGTAGTTTTCAGTGTGGTGTGCCATCTGGATTCCTCTGTGGTGTATCCTGGGTGATTTCCTTAAGTTAAGTCTTTCTGTTCACTTAGCCACTCTCTAGCTATGGGAATCTGCTCTCTCATCCGCCCTTATGTTGTAAATGTTAATGGCTTCATATATTTTGCTAATTTCTAAAAGTTCTTATGAGTTTTTCAAATCTGCTCTACTTTCTTGGTTTCTTGGTGTTTCCTTATTCTGTTTCTCTCTGATGTCTTTAATTATTTTAAATGTATGTGTTTCATGGTCCTTTTCAGATTGTTGCATCAGCTCAAGTTCTGAGAGTGTTAGTGCTCCCCATGTTTTGTGTCTGCTCGCTCTTGCTTTTAGTGGATGAGTCCCTGTGTATTCCAAGGCATTTGCCCATTGAGCCATTTGCCATGGAATTTTTCTCCCTGTAGAAAATCTTATGTAGTCAGGGTAGGGGAACAGCCCTGCAGAATGTTTTCTTTTTTTCTCAAAAGATTTATTTATTTGAAAGTCAGAGTTACACAGAGAGAAAAGCAGAGGCAGAGAGAGAGAAAGAGAGAGAGAGAAGTCTTCCACCTGCTGATTCACTCCCCCAATTGGCCACAATGGCTGGAGCTGTGCAGATCCGAAGCCAGGAGCTAGGAGCTTCTTCCAGGTCTCCCACGCGGGCGGGCGCAGGGGCCCAAGCACTTGAGCCATCTTCTGCTGCTTTCCCAGGCCATAGCAGAGAGCTGGATCAGAAGTGAAGCCGCAAAACTCGAACCGGCATCCATATAGGATGCCAGCACTGCAGGCAGAGGCTTTACCCGCTATGCCACAGTGCCGGCCCCTGCAGAGAGGTTTTGTATGTGCATCTACTTGGTGCCTGGGGAACATCATTGCTTTGGAGCTAATTTTATGTTAATGTACTAGCTTGAGGTCGAGTTGCACTGGTTTTAAGAGAAGTAGGAAGTGTCCTTGGTTTGGGGATGAGTAGCAGTGAGAGGCCAAGTTCATAAATGCTCCTCTGTAGTCCACTGGAGTTGAAGGAGTCTGAGGGCGGATGAGCCACCCAGGGACGTGCTAGGGGAATAGTTGATTCCAGTTTGCTTGAATACCAGGCTCTTTTTTTGATTTTTAAAAAAGGTATTTTTTATTTAGTTGAGAGGCAGAAAGAGCCAGAGAGAGCTCCCTTCTGCTGGTTCACCACCTAAATGCCTACAACCCAAAGCTGAGAACCAGGAACCCAAGTCCTTGAAGCATCACCTGCTACTTCCCAGGGCGTGCATTAGCAAGAGCTGTAATTGAGGACAGAACCAGGGCTGGAACCCAGGCAACCCCAATTTAGGATGCCGGTGTCCCAGCTGGTATCCTAACTGCCAGGCCAAAAGTCTGCCCCCAGGCTCTCTTTACAGTTGAACGTGGAGACCAGGTTTATGAGATGAATCACCTGAATGATGGTGAGAATTCCTTTGTAGGTGTGAGACACCTGTGGTGGAGAGAGCTAGGTGGCTGGAACGGGAAAAGAATGGGGCAGGGGCAGGGTGCCTAATGGTGCGGTGACTGCTGCGGTCCGGGCACGGAGATCTTGCCCACCTTGCCATAATGTGCCCGTGAACTGGACATTTTCCCACAACTGCATTGTGGCCTTGGATCTGTTGGATGGTTTAAGGACAGAGTCTGGCTTCCAAGGAGCAGAGAGGAGAGCCTCTAGCCCAGGGGTCCTGCCCTGTGCTTTGCCAAGTCTGATAGCCACTCGGAAGGAGGCAGGAGTCTCTCAGACCCAAGTCCCTGCCCTTCCCTGTCTTGGGATGGCTGGGCTAATGAAATCAGCAAGGGAGCCCGGGGCGCTGGGGCCAGGCCGAGGGGATGGCTTCTTGCCAGACACCACACACCACGGCCTGCTCAGCCTGGAGGGCTGGCTCCAGCGGCCTGGGCCCACATCCTGGTGTCATTAGCTTTGCACAGAGCAGCACGGGAGGGTGGTTAGAGATGGGTTTCACTGGGGCAGTCGCTCAGATTGGAAAACACTCTGCCTGTCTGGCCTTGACTATAGTCCTCTTAGCCAAAACGCCCCGAGGAAGACAGAGGGGCTGTGAGAAGGCCCGCCGCTCGCCTCAGGGCTGTGGGGGGACCCACGGGCCAGGAGAGGGGGCTACACAGTTGATTGGGTGTCGCCCGTTTTATTGGTGCTGATTCTAATGGCAGAAATAGGGCACAGCCGGCTCAGGCTGGGATGGGAACAACAGCTGGAAGTGTTCAGGGCTGAGCTACCTTGGGGCATCTTCCTGGAGCCAGTGGGTGGGATGAGGAGGACTGTGACCCAAAATCCAGCTGGGTACCAGGGCAGCGTGGGAGTGTGCTGTGCCAGTGTGTGCAAACAAACACAGTCATGCAGCCTCAGTTCATGGGGACCGCTTGCCATGTGACTCCTGCTTCAAATGCATTCCTATGGGAACTTCGTTCTGAGTTATGCAAGGTTGTCAGGAACAAACACATTGCACGCAGTGCACCACCCCACACGGCCATGCGGCTCAGCCGTCTGCCAGGGGTGGTAGGGACAATACTTACGGGATGCTGAGTAAACCGGAAGACCCTCCAGAAAGCTCCCTGCGCCCTGTGGAGACCTGGGGTCTGGCAGCCTTCAGCTGTGGGCTGGGCAGCCTGTGGGTATCTGAAGGTAGCCTCTCTCTGGTCTTCACCCCAGATGCTCTGCTCTGGCCTGGAGCAGGACCCCTCCCTCGGCAGGTGCCTGCTGCATCCTCACATGTGAGGCCATAGGACATCTCTCGGGAGAGCCTGGTGCAGGTCAGCCCGATGGGTAAAGCATGCACTTTGGCATTCACGCCCCATCTCACTGGCCGAGTCTCCTTAGGCAAGCTACTTCATTTTCTGAGCCTCGGTTTCCTTACCTGTAGAATACGGACAGCAGCACTTCACCTATAGTGTGTTCAGAGAGTGAGATTAAAAATGAAATCATGTAGGTCAAGCACTCGCCTTGCTGTCTGCCTGTGCGTGGGTGTCTGAAATCTGTTAGTCGTGAATAACGCCTCCCCCCCCCACCGGACTTTTTATCATGTGGCCATTGCCGACTGCTGGAGTGAAGCGGCTCCAGAAATGAGCATGGGAAATGAAGACTAGCCATGTGTTTTAGAAAAAAATAAAAAATAAAGTGAAGAGTTGGACAATGTGGAAGTCACGGAGACCTTTAACAGCTAATTGCTAATTTCACAAAGGCCACGCAGGCATTTATGGATGTTTAGATTTTCTAAATGTCAGTGGGGGCCGGAAATGTGCCCTGGCGCCTTCAGAGAAAAGTCTCGCTGCCCAGCCAAAGCCTCCAAGACCACTTCTGCAAGGTGGGGAGCTCTGCGTGGATGGGAAGCGGGCGGCAGAGACCAGCGCTCCCAGGAGACGAGAGCAGGGTCTTCAGGGGAAGCCGAGGCTGGGAGGAATCCGTGGAACCCGTGAAGGGTCTTGGAGCCGAGCCGGGTGGGCAGACGGGAAGAGTCACCTTCCAGTCCTCTGTTGCAGAAGTCGCCAGCCCCTCCCCTCCCCTCAAGGCTGAGTGGCCGGCTCTGTTTTAAGGGCAAATCAGAGCCCTCTCGGCTTGGCAATGCAGCCAAGGTGCCCAGATCCCCAGAGGAGGCAGGGAGGGATATTCTGCTCGCCTGCGCCCCCCACCCTTAGTGGAGCCGAGGCGCTGGCTGTGCCCAGACACCTCCCGTGGCCCCCAGGCCCGAGGTGGGCACCCCTGGGCACATCTGGACGGCTGCCACCCAAGGGGCGGGAAAGCAACAGGCGGCTGCTTCCTCTCGGAAACACAAGGACTTTTCAGAATTCAGAGCTTGCGTGGGCCACGGAGAGGAGAAACAGCAAAGGGAAGTGAGCACGACACAAGATCAACCCCACACCAGGACCTCGGCCGTTGCCGGAGGGGCAGGCTGGCGCCTCCACGGAGCCCCTTCCTGGCCCGGGGCTGGGCGAGGAGGGGGCTGAGCGAGGGCACTCCCTCCCCCAGCCCTGCCCGGACAGGAGCTCAGCCTCGCTTGTTTCTCTGGCTGCAGAAAGGAAGGACCGGGGCAAATATCTCCAGCTTGCCCACCACGGGTGTCCGTGGGAGCCAGCTCTGAGGCGCGGGCTGCGGACGCTCCCGCAGACAGCTGGTCGACCCATGGCCACGTTGTGTTCCAGTGAAACCTACTGACACAAGCAAGCTGGGACTGAATGTAGCTCCTACGGTGTCGTTTGCCAACCCCCAGACCTCTGCCAGGCCCACTTCCGCCCCAGGGAACTCAGAACCCAGTCTTGGGCTGGGGAGACGCCTTGCGGTGGGTGGGTGGTGTGGATCGCAGGAGTGAGCCCCTCCTTCTCTCCCACGCGGCATTTCCTAGATCTCCCTGAATGCCGTCTGGCTCTTCTCCACTCTGTAGTCCCGGGTCTGCTTCGCAGAACCACCCAGCACAGCGCCACGCCCAACCCTCCCTCTTGCTCACGAAATCAGGCTGCAGGCCTTGGGGGTGAGGGGCAGGGTGCAAGCTGCCCGGGTCCAGGCAGGTGCCCTCAGGGTGGGCTTGCTGGGAAGACAGGAGCCTCGTGTCTGGATCTGTGTGTCCCGGGAGCTGCAGGCTGGCGTTGTGAACGTGCGGTTGGAACACCAGGGACTTGGCCTATCTCCTTGGCCGACCAGTGGCTGAATGCTTTGATGTTAGAGGAGAGCTTCCTAGTTCACCCCCAGAAGATTCGTCCTCCCTGGTCCGAATGAACCAGGCAAGCCCTGAGTCTAATTCCGCGCTCCTGCTGACCGTCCCATCCTCCCAGAGTCCTTTGTGGGGCTGGAAGCTGTCCCCCTGCTTCTGCCCTGCCCTTGACAGCGTGTCAAGCCGCACACACTTAGGGCCACCTTCCTTCCTCGTGGACCGCTGGCCGTCGGTGCCCGCACCGGGTGCACCTGGGGCCCGTTCTCCCCGGGGGCCCTCCAGCCGCGTGGCCCCTGTCTTGTCCAGCAGGTAACATGACAGGCTTTGTCGGCGTGCTTCCTCCCGTCAAGGCACGCCACGTTTGGGCTTCCTGCCGGCGAGGAGTCCGGCTAGCAGAGGAAATGATCGTGGTTTGGTATGACTGGCTCGCGATGAACTCATGTTGGCTCAGCCCGCCGCTTTTTTTGTTCAGAGAGGTCTTCCTCAGCCTGTCGAATAGCTCTGTGAACAGTGAGTTCTGCTTCTCACCCACCGCCCCAAGACCGTGCTAATGAGGCACACGTCTCTTTGGCTGTTAAAATGAAAGGGCTCTAGGCTGCCATGCTGCTCACCCAGGAGTATTGTCCCCTCCCATCCATTAAAGAAATGCCTTTACATGTCCTGCTGATGCACCTGGGAAGGCAGCAGCTCACAGCCCAAGGACTTGAGCCCTTGCCAGCCATGCTGGGGACCAGGATGGAGTTCTTGGCTCCTGGCTTCCACCTGGCAGGTGGAAGGTGAGTGGGAGGGGCCGAGCTTTGGAGGGTGGTGCACATCAGGGCTGCCCTCTCACACCCACCTCATCCTCATCCCTCATTAGAAGGAGGCATTTCCCCAGGGCCCCTCTGCACCACGGTAGCTGTGTGGGAAGGGGTTTCCGTGCACAACCACAGAACTGCTCTTGAAAACTCAGGCTGCAGAGCAGAGCAGAGGAACGCGCTCCCTCCAACTGCCCAAGCTCACTCTTCCTGTGCAGATGGAAAGCTTACCTGGTGCCTCCTTCGTCAACACCCATCCATTGCCCGTGACCCACACTGACCTTCTTAGCTCTGGTTTCTGGACCCGGTCCCCATGTCCTTAAAAGCCTGGGTGAAACTGCCCGCCTCCAGGCTCTGTCACCCCCTTCCCACTGGAGTCTCTCAATGTGAGTTATCTCTTTGGGTGAAAAGTGATTTTGCTGCAGGATCACCATGCCCCAGGATATAACACAGCCACGGCTTTTTGATTCTTGTAAGAATATTGCAGTTGGGCGTGCTGTCCACTGGATCTGCTTTGGAGAAGAGGACGCTGAGGCTCAGAGGCCCCTGACTGCTGAGCAGTCGAACAAGATTTGATCCTGGTCTGTGGTTTCATGGCGTGAATCTCTTCCAGTGTCCCACCATGTCCCAGGCCAGTGTCCCGACTCTGTTTCTTTCTGCTGGGGTGGAAGTCTCTGTCTCTTGTTCCTTAAGACGAAACTCAAGGGTACATTTACCCGTAGAAAGCATTTTATAAACGGACGTTGTGTAGTTGGAGCAGAGCACATATTATTATTATTACACGGGCATTACGGATTAACAAGGCTTGTGGACTCCACTGGGAACCCGACCGCTTCTCGTTTGCAAACGGCCCAGTTTACACTGGCTTTGAGCTCTCAAGTCCTGAGTAAGCTCGGGACAGTCTGTTCCAGGCCTGTGGGTGGGTGTTGCCAGGGTTTCGGGAAGAAACTGTTGAGTAGCTGAATTTAGGAGGATGAGGAAATCCGTCCTTCAGAGTGGAACATTCTGAATGGGGTTCCAGGAGTTGTGCTGATAGCTCGAGGGCTTGGCACCTTGGCCGCACTTCCAGAGAACTTTCCAGAAGCACCCCTGCCTTTCCCCATTGTTCTCTTGTGGCTGGTTTCCGAGGTGTGGGGTTTGCCAGCCTCCTCCCCATTGGACTCTTTGACTCCCACCCCGAGCCCCCAGATGAGCAGGAAGGTGACAGGCGATGACTCTCAAGAGCCGTGACTGCAAGGAGAGCTCACCGCTGCCCTCCTGCTTCCCGGCAGGCCCCTCTCTCTCTGCTCTACCCGAATGACAGAGTCACTGGTCAGAGGAAAGCCCCACTTGCCGTGGCCTTCTCACATGGCCTCAGCTCCAGGCTTTTGTGCAGCGACCTCCTGTCACGCCCAACAGCCCCGCCTGGCCACGCGGCAGGGTGCACCTCGGCCTGCCCGGCCCTGCCCTGACACTGTAGGTGCCACTCCACTCAGGCCTCAGCCACAGTGTCCTGTACCTCCACCCCCACGACGGGGTCCAGACACGAGGAGTGGAATTCTGCGTATCTGAACTGTGGCGTCAGTGCAGCGTATCTGCACTGTGCGTGCAGCCCGGGTGGGGCCGGGGGAGCTGGAGGAGGGCAGAGGTCCTGGCCTGTTTCTAGTTAGCATTTCACAGCCCTGTGCAAACCGGCAAAGCCGGGCCTCCAGTGTCCTGGGGGAAAAGCGATGCGCAGTGATGAACTTGAGCCTTCAGGAGTCTTTCTGGGGCAGCTGAGAAACAGACTGATGGCTGACCAAGGAACACACTGCCCTCCTTCCCCTGTGCCCCCCAGGCTGGGGCCAGCTGGCCCCCCCGAGGCTGTGCTACCTGGGCCAGGCAGGCATCTCTCTGGCCTTCCCGCAGGATTCAGCACGGGGGGCAGGCTCAGAGCTCGCAGCCTCCGAAGATAGAGGGCCTCGCTAAGTGGGGCATTGCTGGGGAGGGGCCGGGCCGGAGTGCCTGAGGACTGGTGGTGGGAAGTGGTCCGGGCTACTGTTGCTTCCCTCACCTGGGCCTGAGAACCTCAAGGAAGCTGGGGACTCTGCCCCCCGGGAAGAGGGGGATGGAGCAGAGCCTTGCCTCCCAGGTCTGCCTGAACCGGGGCTGCCCAGGGTCCATGTTCCCAGGTCAGAGGCTACCTGTGGGGATGGTCCTTGTGCTAGGTCCCTCTTCGCCGCCGCCTGCCCCTGGGACTCACCTCTCTCTGTCCTCCTATTTTGAAGCGTAGAGCCTACTAATAATCTAACTTCTAGAAGACTCTGCTCTCAGCAGAGTGAGCTGGCCAGGGCCACCCACTGCAAGGCCACCCACAGCACTGAATCCTTGGGAAACCCACACTGTGTCTGCATGTGACACAAACACCTGTCCCCACAGAAGGCCAGGGAGCAATCTCCTGCTATGGGAAAGGCCTACTCACTGCGTTGCCTTACTCTTCCTGCCTCCAGGGCCCAAAGCTTCCCTGCCCTGGGGACAGGACCCCCAGGGGGCAAGGTAGCCTTGCCAAGGGGCTTGTACGTGACTGCTGCTGTCTTGTTACGTGACCTGGGACGGGTTTGGGCCCTTGTCCAGGTTGGCGTCAGTAGATGAGTTCCTTGCAAAGACTTGCATCCATTTGGAGTACCAGGTGGGACTCATTAGCCTGAGATGTAATTGGGGCCACTTGATTATTTCTAAAAAATCCACATGTTTAATGAAGGCAGTTGCTGGCGTGTCCTCTGGCATTTTTAAGTTAATGATAACAGCTAAACGGTCCCCAGTGAGCTTTGTCCCAGGGTGCTTCCTTAAGGGCAACTCTGTTGGGGATTTTCATGTGCGTGTGAAAACTTAATCAGTCAGCATTTTACTCTACTTGAGGACCAGTAACTGTTCCTCTAAAAAGGGGGTGTTGTCAGCCAAGTCACTGATGATATCCTTATAAATGTGACTTAGTAAAATTGTGGCCATCAGCAAAATCAAGAACTAGTGCTCTAAGACAAAACATGGATTCTCTGGCCCTTTTCTCCCCCCAGGGGAGTTTTCTTACACCCTGTGTATGTGCAACAGCCTGGCCTTGTGCATCTTATGCCCCTCCACCCCGAGGCTGCGTGTGCACCAGCCCTCCCGCCCACCTTCCTGCCACCCGTGCATTCGCAGCTGGTCCATCTGAGCAGCTCCTGACGGGTCAGCGCCCGCCTTTCAGATGGGCGTTGGGAGCCAGGCTTCACCCTGCCTATATGCACTGCCCCCCATTATTGTCACCCTCCTGGGGTTCCCCTCAGGACGCAGGCCAGGTCCCTTCCTGAGCAGCCCTGTGCCCCCGGGCTGGATTCGCACTCAGGCGACACTGAGCTTGGTTCCGTGTGGTGGAGGGACCAGCCCCACCTCGGAGCCCCCACGTGCCTTCTTGGCTCCTCCGCTGTCCCTCCCTGCCCTGCTCTCTGTCTCCTGCTGCTGCTGTGTCTTGGTTCCACCAGGAATCTGGCGGAACTCTCGGTGCCTCCCCTGGCTCCCCGGCCTGGTTTGGCACGTGCTGGGCACATAACATGAAATGTACTGTTTCACCCTTTGCAGGCACACAGCTCCATGGCGTCAGGTGCTGGCATTGTTGTGCAGTTGGCCCAGACTGAAGCTCTCCTCCCTACACCAGTGCTTCGCTGCCTCTCCCAGCCCAGACACCTCTGTCCTGCGTCCTGTGTCTGTGCCTTTGGCTGTGGTGGATGCTTGCGACCCATGGAGCCACCCAGCGTGTGTCTTCTGTGTGGCTTCCTTTACTCCACCTGGTGCCCTCAACCCCCCTGCAGTGCAGCAGGGCTCAGCATTCCCTTCAGCTTTTTGTTTGTTTAAGATGTATTTATTTGAGGCCAACGCTGTGGCATAGTGGGCTAAACCTTCACCTGTGCCGTTGGCATCCCATATGAGCACCCATTTGAGTCCCCACTGCTCCACTTCCAACCCAGCTCTCTGCTATGGTCTGGGAAAGCAGTGGAGGATGATACAAGTCCTTGGGCTTCTGCACCCGCGTGGGAGACCCAGAAGAAGCTCCTGGCTCCTGGCTTCGGATCGGCGCAGCTCCAGCCGATGCAGCCATCGGGGAGTGGACCAGCAGATGGAAGTCTCTCTCTCTGTATCTCCCTTTCTCTGTCTGTAACTCTACCTCTCAAATAAATAAATACATCTTTTGAAATACATCTTTTTCAAAAGATTATTTATTTATCTGAAAGACAGCATGACAGAGGGACAGAGGGAGGGAGGGACAGAGGGAGGGAGGAAGGGGAGAGAGAGAGAGAGAGATGGGACTTCCATCTACCGATTTACTCCCCAAGTGGCCAGCAGTGCCCTGTGCTAGGCCTGGCTGAAGCCAGGTGCTTGGAACTCCATCTGAATCTCCTGTGTGCATGGCAGGAACCCAAATACTTGAGCCATCAGCAGCTGCCTCCCAGGTGTGTTAGCAGGAAGCTGCATCAGAAGCAGAGTAGTTGGGACTTAAACCAGCATTTCAATATGGGATGCAAGTGGCTTAACTTACCACACCACAATACGTGCGCGCCCCTGCTCTCTTGTTGCCTCTCTCTCTCCCTCTGTGTCTTTAGAATTCTGTTGAGTTTAGGGCTGAAGGATATCTCATGGTTAATACCGCGTGGTCATCCACTCAGCTGTTGATGGGTATTTGAGTTGTGCCTACCTTGTAGCTCTCATAAATATGGGAATACAGACATGTGGCCCAGTTCCTGCTTTCCATGATTTTGAGCCTATATCCAGTTGGATCAGATGGAAATTGCATCTTTCACCTGTTGAAGATCTTGCTGTTGTCCAGTGGCTGCACCCTTTTACCTGCCCACCAGCGGCGCTCAGGGTTCCGGCTCCCCCACACCCTCGCCCACACTTGCGTGGTGTGACCGTAGCTGCCTGATTGGGTGTGAAGTGATACTGCACTGTGGTTTGATTTGACCAAGCAACACTATGGCTGCTCTTTCAAGCATCTGCAAAGCAGAGGAGCACCTCCTGCCCAAGGGCGGCGCTCACCCGACTCCCTGTTGGCCCCAGGACTGGAGAACGAATGAAACTTGGCCCAGATGTCCTTTCCGGACCGGGTGCTCTGCTTCTCCCCCAGTGAGGCAGTGCCATCCGCACTGCCGCCGAGTCTTCCGTGGCTGAGCCGCCAGCCCAGCCTGAGCCTTTGGCCCTCCTTCCCTCTGTTGTCATTTGCTCTAAACCACGTGTGCACATAACTGCCACCCTGTAGTCTGAGACGACATGTCACAGAGAGCCACGATCACACCGAGAGTGACAGCAATGGCTCAGCCAAGTGACACTTGCAAGTGACAACAGCCAGAGGTTTTAGGGAACTCATGCTTTCCTTGTTCCTTCAGACAACATGTACTCCAAAAGTATTTGCATTTTTTTATGTAGCAATGTCCATTTGCAGAGTTGGTGCTATTTTATTTATGGACCCAGTGTGCATTGGCCCTTTAGAAGGGCATCGGCAGTGGAGAAGGTGGGAGCTGATTTGAGTAACTGGGCAGTAAGGTGGGTTTGAGTGAGCACCTGAACTCTTCCGTGGCCAGGCAGCCAGCTCAGCCCTCATTCCCAAGCAGTCCTGGTCTGGAGAGGGGCAAAGGGCTGTGGCGCTCTCCTGGCCGTCACTCTGAAGCCTAGTGCAGCCCTTGGTATGTGGAACGCATCTACCTGGAGCAGCGGGCAGCCCAGGCGTCCTGTGTGGCTGCTGCATTGAGGGCGTCGAGCGAGCCCTGAACCTAACACTCCGCCTGCCTGCGCCAGCAGCTGCTGCCTGCCTTCTGCTGTTTGCAGGCTCCCTCCCTGGGGTTTTCTGAGGTCTTTGAAAGTCAAGGTCACTGGCATAGGGAGTCCGAGTCAGGCCTGGAAGCTGGGTTCTGGCAGCACCACACCCTTTTCTGGACATTGCACAGTCCTGACGGGAGGATTCTGGAATGGGGCTGGGGGTGGGCTGGACAGCCCCTGTGGGCTGTGTGTCGCGGGAGTCTGGGCTTGCAGACCGAAGGCGCTGTCTTGAGCAGGGCTCCGACAGCACTGCTGGGCCACACCTTCCATGAAGAATGTCCCAGCCTCCGGGCCTGCAAGCTGACCTGCACGGCGTCCCTCCCCACCCGGAGGCCTCCTTCTGCAACCATAGCCTTCTGGCTCTTCAGGAGCCTGTGGAACATCTCCCTGTCCAGCCACCTAACAGCCTGTGTCCCAAGGACACTGAGGCTCAGAGAGGCTTAGAAACTTGCTGAAGGTCACACAGCTCCCTGGGGATAAAGCCAAGTTCCTGACTCCCTGTGCTGTGTGCTTTTTCATCTTATTCTTCTGGATTGCAGCACAACTCCCAGCAGGCAGCTCCTCTCCAGGACACCTCCACTTGGGAGGAAGTAGGTGTAAGGTCCCCTACACCTGCAGAGGACTCTTGTGTTAGGATGAGGGAGGGGTGGAAGAACGGTCCCCAAGCCTTGCTTCTGCACCTGTACAAAAATGTGTGTTGTGTCCTCTGCCACTTCAGACTTGACTTCAGTGAGGATGTTGAGTGGCTCTCGGCCGGGGAGCCTATGCATGGGAGGGGGGCCCCATCCCCGAGCGGGCAGAGGCAGTGATGGGCAGCAGGGGAGAGGAAGGCAGCCCCCTGCAGGCCTAGGACCTACACAAAACTCATCTGAAAACTTTGCTGCACTCTTCAAAAGTATCTTGTGCTTAAAGTGGAAAACATCACCACTGTGACGCACCCCAGGAGAGATCAGCAGTGTCCCCTCGCCCAGAGACAGCCTGGTCCTCGTTGCACATCCAGTGAGTCCCTGTGAGTTTTGCAGGTTAGGGAGCAGGCTCTCCTCCAGACCACCAGATGTCGGCCCTCACCGGATGTTTTAGCTGCCTGGCCACCCCACCGCCGCGCTCTCCTCTGCCATTCTAAAAGTTCTTTGCCGGTGTGGTTGGTCCACTTTGAGTTCAGCGTTGGAAAGCAGCACGAGTGGGCGTGCAGTGGGAGGAGGAAGGTGCAGAGAGACACTGACTGAAGTCTGGGGGCTGGCCACCACCGGGGTGCTGTGTTCCCGGCCCACCGCTGGTACAGGGTCCAGATGAGCCTGGCCATCCAGTGTCCTAGTCCTTCTATGGCGTGGGTGTGCTTACAGTGTGTGCGTCCCCTGAGGGTGCCTGTGTCAGAGCCGTGGTTCTTACCATGGTGGCTGTGGGGTAGTGGGTCTTTTTTTTTAATTTTTTAATTTTTTATTTTTTGACAGGCAGAGTAGACAGTGAGACAGAGAGACAGAGAGAAAGGTCTTCCTTTGCCGTTGGTTCACCCTCCAATGGCCACCTCGGCTGGCGCGCTGCGGCTGGCGCACCGCGCTGACCCAAAGCCAGGAGCCAGGAGCTTCTCCTGGTCTCCCATGCAGGTGCAGGGCCCAAGCACTTGGGCCATCCTCCACTGCACTCCCGGGCCATAGCAGAGAGCTGGCCTGGAAGAGGGGCAACCGGGACAGAATCCGGCACCCTGACCAGGACTAGAACCCGGTGTGCCGGTGCCACAAGGCGGAGGATTAGCCTAGTGAGCCGCAGCGCCGGCTGGTAGTGGGTCTTAAGGAGGTGGAGGTCCGTGGGCCATTGGGGGCATTGCCTTCCTAGGAGGGTCTCCCTGGAGGGTTGTTATAAAGCCCCACTCCATTCCCCTCTCTCTGGCCTCCTGTTTGGCCAAGGGACCCCGTGCTCCCCTGTGATCCATCTCCCATCTGTCCTGAGCCTGGGCCTCACTGTGTGGGCCTTCAGCATCCAAAGCTGTGAACCGACTAAGCCTGTTCCCTGTGTGAAGCCAGCCTGCCTCCACTGCGTCACTGGAGCAACGAAAGCTGCCGGAGACGCCATTTGCTTGTCCTGGGCTGATGGGGAGCCCCTCCTTGCCAGCAGTATTCAGTCATGTCCTGTACAAACCTCAGGGTAGAGGACAGCAGCGGCGGGGGCAGGCTGGACCAGGCACGTGTGACAACGAGCAGGGCACCGCCCACCCCAGAGCACACCTGGCTCACGGCTGTCGTTTCTCTTCCCTGTGGGACTCTGAGGCTCACCTTGGTCAGGGCTGTACTTCCTCCAGGAGCACCACCCAGGAGAATGACCCTCAGTTCTGTTAGTCCCGGGTGAAGGCTCCTGGGCTCCTCCTTAACAGGTGACGGCTCTGGGAATGATGACCCAGAGAGGACGCAGCCTGGGCTGCAGGTGGCACTGGCTTCTATGGGGCAGAGTGACCTCTGTCCTGCAGAAGAAAGCCCTGAGTGCCTCTGCAGACCCAAGAGCTTGCGTTTTGGTCCTGAGTGCCCCTCTCCTGATGGTGACCCTTCTCTTCTGGGAGGGAGGCAGTGAGCCCCTTTATGCTGGGCTCCCTCTGCGCCCGCAGAGGAGAAAGAACGGGCACCCACGCCCTCCCCACCCAAGTAGGGTTGCTGCTGGAGTCGGGGTGCACGCTCTGCCCTTCTCCCACCTTTGTTCCCAGAGTGTCCCCTGCTGCCACACACCAGGAAGGAGCTGTGGTCCTGGGCTGGCCCTGAGAAAGGCCAGACTTGGAGGCCGGGGTGGTGGTGACCCGGGTGTGCTCTCCTCGCAGTGAACAGCAGCCGTTTCCAGGCCGAGCTCTGCAGGAGGCATGGGCAGGACCTGCCCCCCAGTAAGTGCCACAGCGTCACCCAGGACCCCCGAGGGGAGACCCACAGCATGTGGGGGCTGATGGTGGTCGCCCAGCTGCTGGCCGGCATTGGGACCGTGCCCATTCAGCCATTTGGCATCTCCTACGTGGACGACTTCGCAGAGCCCAACAACTCACCCCTGTACATCTGTGAGTCAGGAGGGCTGGGGCGGGCGTGGGGGTGGGGATGGGGGTGGGGAGTGGCTGTACCCTCTATGCCCATGATACTGCCATGCGTGCAGAGGCCTGGAGTCATGGGGGCCTGGTTTGCTTGCCAGCTCTGACCTCCCAGCTGGGTGGCCCTGGGCAAGGGGCCGAATCCCAAGGCCCCAGGTTCCCCACCTGCTGGGCAGGTACTATGTGCTTGGTGGCTGTGGGATGACCTGGGATGATGGGTGCCAGTACTAAGCCTGTGCCAGGCACAGGGTAGATCCCATACCAACAGCAGCTACTGCTGCTGGCCAGCCCTCCAGGACACATGTCTTTGCCCAGAGAGCAGGTGACCATCGGAATACCAAGCTCCTCCCCTTAGAGCAAGACACAGAGCATCCTCAGGGCCCATCCCAGACCACACAGGCCACACCCTTGGGCCCTGTGACCCCAGCAGTCCTGCCTGCGCCATCAGCCTGGACTCCCAGGAGCTTTGCCCATCAGCACATCCTGGGCTGGCTTGTGGAGCCCAGCCCGTTGGTTGTAGCAACGGCCACCTTGCTGCTGTACCTGTTGGAGTCTTGACTGGTCTGGCTGTGTGTGGAGACACCATGGGCATGGGGGGCAGTGGGAAGACAGTTCGGGAACCTCCCTCTGTGTGGGAGCCAGGAGCTGCCGGACCCTCTCGATTCACCTCAGCCCCCTTTCCTCTGCTTCCATTCCCAGCCATCTTATTTGCCATTGCTGTGTTTGGGCCAGCATTCGGGTACCTGCTGGGCTCTGTCATGCTGCAGATCTTTGTAGACTACGGCAGGGTGGACACAGGTAAGCATATGCCGGGGACATGGCTCCCAACAGTGGCTGCACGGAGCAGCCCAAACACAACAAACACACACACACACACACACGTGCGCGCACACCCGTCCAACCAGCACAGACAACAAAGCCTCAATTCCCAAAACTCATGGCTGCTTCCCTCCCTTCCTCCACGCTCCTGCAGCCCCTCATACAGCCCGGAGCAGACCCTGTGCCCCTCCTCTTGCCAGGGGCTGGAGCTGTGGGGAGTGAGCTGCTGAGCCCACTTTCTGAGAGAGATTGCTCATCTCCTTGTTCACTCTGAAACACCTGAGGCTGAGCCAGGCCAAAGCCAGGAATCAGCAACTCAGGAATGTGGTGGCAAAACTCCACGACTCGGGCCATCACCTGCCGCCTCCCAGGGCGCACCTTATCAGGAAGGTGGAATCAGAAGCAGGGTCAGGACTCAGATCCCAGGAGTGTACCTTAACCACTATGCCAAATGCTCGCCTCGCTTCCATGGCTCTTTGGTTCTAAACTATTGCTGATTTTTCAAAAAAAAGATCTGCAGGCCAGCGCCGCAGCTCACTAGGCTAATCCTCTGCCTGCGGCGCCAGCACCCCAGGTTCTAGTCCTGGTTGGGGCACTGGATTCTGTCCCGGTTGCTCCTCTTCCAGGCCAGCTCTCTGCTGTGGCCCGGGAAGGCAGTGGAGGATGGCCCAAGTGCTTGGGCCCTGCACCCGCATGGGAGACCAGGAGGAAGCACCTGGCTCCTGGCTTCGGATCGGCACAGCGCTCCGGCCGTAGCGGCCATTTGGGGGGGTGAGCCAACGGAAGGAAGACCTTTCTCTCTGTCTCTCTCTCTCTCACTAACTCTGCCTGTCAAAAAAAAAAAAATCTGCAAAGATGGAGCTGGCATTTGTGGTGCAATGGGTTACGCCTCCACTTGCAACACCAGCATCCATACTGGAGTGCTGGTTTGAGTCCTGGCTATTGTAGCTATTTAGGGAGTGACCTAGTGGATGACTTGCTTGCTCGCTCACTCGCTCGCTCTCTCTCTCCCTGTCTCTCTCTCTCTGTGTCTCCCCCTGTCGGTGTCACACTGCCTTTTTTTTTTTTTTTTTTTTTTCCTTGACAGGCAGAGTAGACAGTGAGAGAGAGAGACAGAGAGAAAGATCTTCCTTTTCCGTTGGTTCACCCCCCAGTGGCCGCTGCGGCTGGCGCACTGCGCTGATCCAAAGCCAGGAGCCAGGTGCTTCTCCTGGTCTCCCATGCGGGTGCAGGGCCCAAGCACTTGGGCCATCCTCCACTGCACTCCTGGGCCATAGCAGAGAGCTGGCCTGGAAGAGGGGCAACTGGGATAGAATCCGGCGCCCCAACCGGGACTAGAACCTGGTGTGCCGGCACCGCAGGCGGAGGATTAGCCTATTGAGCCACGGCGCTGGTCTTTGCCTTTCAAATAAATAAATAAATCTTTAAATAAAAAATTTCAAAAGGGACTGGCATTGTGGTGCAGAGAGTTAAGCTGCTGCCTGCAGCACTGGCATCCCATATAGGAGCTCCAGTTCAAATCCTAGCTGCTCCACTTCCAATCCAGCTTGCTTCTAGAGCACCTGGGAAAGAAGCAAATGGTGTCTCAAGGGCTTGGGCCCCTGCCACCCATGTAGGAGACTTGGATGGAGCTCTTGGCTCCTGGCTTTGGCCTGGCCCAGCCCCAGCTGTTGCAGCCATTTAGGGAGTGAACCAGTAGATGGAAGATATCCTTCTGTGTCTCTGTAACTGCCTTTCAAATAAATAAATAAATACGGCCTTTAACAAAAGATGTAAGGGGCCGGCGCTGTGGCACAGAGGGTTAAAGTCCCAGCCGGCAGTGCCGGCCGGCATCCCATATGGACACCAGTTGATGTCCCGGCTTCTCCACGTCCAATCCAGATCCATGCTAATGTGCCCGGGAAAACACTGAAGGATGGCCCAAGTCATTGGGCCCCTGCACCCGTGTGGGAGACCTGGAAGAAGCTCCTGGCTGTGGATCAGCACAGCTCCAGCTGTTGCAGCCATTTGGGGAGTGAAGCAGCAGATGGAAGACCTCGCGCTCTCTCTCTCTCTCTCTCTCCCCTCTCTGTCTCTACCTTGCTCTGTAACTCTGTCTTTCAAATAAATAAAATAAATCTTTTAAAAAAAGATTTAGTAAGAACCCTTTCAAGGGAAAATGTACCCGTGGGTTCTGAGTCACATCCAGAAAGCACAGCGTGGCGTTCCGTGTGTGGATGCTGGTGCTGGGCCGCCTGCGTCCAAGCCGAGTGCTCTGAGGCAGGTAGCTGCATCTCCGTGTGCCTCAGTTTCCCCACCTGTGGAAGGTGGCACAGTGAGAGTAAAATAAGGAAAGATTAGGCCTGAAACACATTAGGAAGTCCACAGACGCGAGCGCGAATCCTGCCAAAAATGGTTTGCACTACCTCGCAGGGTGTCTTAGAGGCAGGCTTCAGTGCCGAGGGAGCCCTTCAGGGAGCCAGCCCCAGGACGAATCCCACAGGGACTCGCCACCCTGAGCAGCCTCCTGCACTCAGGGCGGGCCGCCACCATGGCAGGGGACAGGAAAAGTGCAGTGGAAGCCCAGAGGCCGGAGAGAGCACCCCTGCACGAGGCAGTCTGGGAGGGCTTCCTGGTGAGGTGGTGTCTGAGTGGGTTTTGCAGGTAGCGATGGCAGGGAACGTCTTCTCTCGTGGATGCAGCCTGAATGCAGTAGGGGAGTGTGGTACGTGGCATTCCCACCTGCAGATGTGCTGGGAGGTGGGACTGAGCCAGACCCACCCTCTGACATGCCAGTCTGGCTGGTACACAACCCAGGGCCTGTCCCCTCTTTCAGAGCAGGGCTGGCACTGACCCCCCACAGGGCATGTCGGCCTGTCCGTCATCTGGCTGGCGTCATCTGCTTCGCCATCAAACCATCTTTGCTGCTTTGCTGGCACTTCCCATGTTGCCCAAAGAGGTCAGCAGCTGAGCTCCCAGCCCGCCCAGGAAGCCCCCCTCTCCCTCCCTCTGTGCCCAGGTAGTTTCTTTACACAGAGAAGTATGTTCAGGATCAAGGGGGCTTCCTTTCTTAGGGATCAGTGATGTTGGGAAGCAGCAGCAGATCATAAGGATCAAGAGCACAGAAGTGGACACCAATTGAAGTCGCCCAAGGAACTGGCACTGTAGCAGCCTTAACCTTGGACAAGGGACTTGATCTCGCAGGTCCTCAGTGTCCTGTCTGTGAGTCCGGCCTATCCGATTTGTCCAGAGCACCGGTGGGATCATTGGCTGGAAGCATGTGGTCTAGGGTCTGGCCCGTGATGAGCCCTTAGGCTGGGAATAAAATAAGGGCAGGTGACGGCACCAGCCCCTTCAGCCTGGGGACTTTCCGATGCTCTACTTCATACACATTAGTCTGTGTCCCCTGGGGAGACCAGAAAGGCCTGCAGAGGGCGTAATGTGTTGACTGAGGTCTAGCCCACGGCTGGCCTCCTCACCATCATGGGAAGAAAGTGAACTGCCAGCGGATCGGAGCTTCTCTCTGCAGTGAGGTGAGATCATCATTCACTCAGCAAACGCCTGTATCCTTTGGTTTCTCTTCAGCTGCCGTTAACCTGAGCCCGGGTGACCCCCGATGGATTGGAGCCTGGTGGCTGGGCCTGCTCATTTCTTCAGGCTTCTTGGTTCTCACTTCGTTGCCCTTTTTTTTCTTTCCCAGAGCGATGCCCCGAGTTGTAGAGGTAAGATTCTGAGAGCTCCTGGCTCCGGCAAGACGAGCTAAGGCGTGCGGGTGGGAACTCGGTGCACTTGAGAGGCCGCGGCGGGCTGAGCGGGCTGTGGGTGAGATCTGGACGGGTCTCATGGTGCAAGGCTTCTCAGCAGCTCTGTGGGTGAGGGTGCTGCTGGGTCTTTTCTATGCTGTGCTGGCACTTCATGGCTCAGGGGCGCTCCAGGAACTCAGTGTGGGAGCCGCTGAGTTAGAGAGCCAAGGGCAGCCTGGCATTGAGTGGGGTGCAGTGAGGTCTGACCCTGCAGGAGGGAGGAAGGAGGAGCTGCCAGTCCTGGACCGGGAGCACCGTCGGCGCCTCCTCCAGTCCTGCCTTGGATCTGGGAAGGAGGAGGATGGGACACGGGGAAGGGAGACTGGCTGAGGACTCTTAAGCTTGTTCTGATCCCAGGACTGGGGGCAGAGCCCAGCCAGGTGGAGGTTGAGTGGCTGGGAAGAAAGGCATGCTGGAGGTGTGCAGGAGCCGGGGCAGCGGCTGATGCCCAGGGCCACAGCCAGCGGAGAGTGGGGGCGAGGGCAGGCCAGGCACTCGCTCTGCAGGGGTACCTGGAAGGACCGCATGCCAGCCAGGTTGGACACTAGGAGGAGACCGGGTCTGTTGCTCAGGTGTGTGCTGGAAATAGAGCTCGGCGTTTGGCAGTGAGGTGTAAGAAATCCTGGCCCAGCTGTGGGAAGAGGGGCAGGGAGTGAGGACCTCTGCTTGCCCTGGGGCCAGGCTCCAGGAGTTGGCAGCACATCCTGGTGGTTTGGGGTCAGGCCGACCTGGGATTGAATGTAGCTATGCTGCGTACAAAGTAGCCAAGTAATCGCAGGAGCATTTGTCCCTCAGCTTCCTCTTCTGTGAAACACTCGAGATGATCTGGGAAGGAGGTAGCGAGGAGTGAGACGATGCTTGTGCAATGCCAGGTACTGCCCAGCACAAGGAAGCACCTGTTCCTGCTGATGCGTGCCCCCAGGGCTCGGCCAGGCTCCGCATGGGGCAGAGCCAGGGGCTCCAAAGAGGCAGGCGAACGGCTGAGGCTGTGTGCCCAGGTGCAGGCCAGGAACTGCCCCCCACCCCCAGAGCCTTGAGCAGGCCTCATCCTTGGGGACTCCAGGGAGGAGACAGAAAGGGAGACGTGGAAAAAGAAGGCATTCGAGACCAGAGTGTCTCAGAAGCCAGTGGCGCTGGAAGCTGAGGGCCGGGGAGAAGTGCAGCTGTGACGGACAAGGGGCGAGACCCAGGAAGGTAGCCTTGGCCTTGGCCTTGGAGAGGCTAGATATGCAGTGACGGGTCGTTAGTGCAGTGGGAGGTGTTGGTGCCCAAGCCCCAGGCTGGCTGGAAGGCAGGTGGGGTTTGCTCCAAGTGCTCGTTCTTTGATGCCCCCCCCCCCACCGCACCCCATGCACACACGCCGGCCCTGAGCCATCGGGACCAGGGACCATTAACGCTCACTCCCTTTGCTGCCATCAGAGGTCTCCTGCCACAGTGGATGAGGCAACGAAGATGGAGGAGGTCAAGTCCAGAGGCTCCCTGGTGGATTTCATTAAACGTAACTGACTGAGCTGGCAGCCCCCCCGGGTGGGCAAGGTGCGGGGTGGGGGTGGGCAGCAAGAACAGGGGGCTGTGCTCTGCCATCGGGGCACCTGTGCCTGCAGCCCAAGAGGGATTCTGCCTGGGATCCTGTGTGCCGCCCCCTCCGCCCAGCCCCCAGCCCCTTTGAGTGGAGGGGTAGTCCCATTTCAGCCCTACACCTGCCCTATCTCTTTGAGGCACACCCTTGCTTTCTGGAGCCCACATGCATGCTGAGTGGGTATCCCGGGGGGAGGGGGCTCTGTGCCCCTAGATGGGCCTCTGAGCAGCAGGTGTGATTTGGGGGTGGCTCCCGCACCCCGGACCCCAAGGAGGCAAGGAAAGCCTCCACGAGGGGGAGGGGGAGGCCTGGCAGGGGCCCTGATGCCCCGGTGTCTGCTTGCAGGGTTCCCACGCATCTTCCTGAGGCTGCTGATGAACCCGCTCTTCGTGCTGGTGGTGCTGGCCCAGTGCACCTTCTCCTCCGTCATCGCCGGCCTCTCCACGTTCCTCAACAAGTTCCTGGAGAAGCAGTACGGCACCTCAGCTGCCTATGCCAACTTCCTCATCGGTGGGTGCCTTGAGGGCGGGCCAGGCAGGCAGCCCGCCTCCCAGGCAGGGCCCCGGGGGGACCAGACCGGACACAGGCAGGAGACTGGGGAGGACTTCCTCGGAGAAAGAATTTCAAGGACATTTTTCCTGGTTGGCAATCTGGGCTGTTCTTGGCAGGTCGCTGGGGCTCCTCTCATTCCCGGCAGATGAGGGAGGAGGCTGGGGGCGTGGGGGGGCGCCTTCCTCCCCGACGAGGACCTGGCAGCCTGACAGCCTCCCAGAGGCCCTGACGTCATCTGGGGCCGCAGAGGAGAAGGGGCCTATGGGACCGCCGCTCAGGCCGGTGCTCCTGGGCTCTCTCCTCCTTCTCCGGGGACTGGCGACATTCGCTTCTGAGCATGTGGCCCAGTGGGCCTCAGCTCGGCTGCGCTCTGTGGGGTCTGACAAAACGCAGATGCCCGGGGCCACCCCAGGTCAATGGAGGCAGCTCTGGAGGGGGCCCAACATCATTGCTTTTGCAGCTGAGGTTGACAACCACTCATGTTGGTGCCCCTCCAAACCCCCAAACCTGGTAACAAAGGGAATGATCTGGCCCAACCCACCGGTGAGCTTGACCACCGGAACTCAACTGCGATTTGAGGGTGGCTCCTGCAGCCCCGGCCTCTTGTATGGCCCCTGGCCCTGACGTTGCACTTCTGGCCATCACTCTGCCTGCTGCAACGAAGGTCGTCACCCATGCCTGGCCAGCTCCATGTGGTCACGGTGAGGTGGTGCACTGTGGCCCCAGGTAATGAAAGGTGCTTAATAAATGCACATTATCCCACATCCCTCTGACTGCAAGGGCTCTGCTTTTTTTAAAAAATATATTTATTTATTTATTTTTTTATTTGAAAGTCAGAGTTACACAGAGAAAGAAGGAGAGGGAGAGAGAGAGAGTTTTCCATCAGCTGGTTCACTCCCCAATTGGCTGCAGCAGCTGGAGCTGTACCAATCCAAAGCCAGGAGCCAGGAGCTTCTTCTGGGTCTCCCACATGGGTGCAGGGGCCCGAGGACTTGGGCCATCTTCTACTGCTTTCCCAGGCCACAGCAGAGAGCTTGATTGGAAATGGAGCAGCCAGGTCTCGAACCAGCTCTTGAACCATATGGGATGCCGGCACTGCAGGTGGCAGCTTAAGCCACTATGCCACAGTGCTGGCCTCAGGCTTTGCTTCTTGACTTGTTGCCCAGCTAAGGCAATCCTCTATGTCAAGGGAGCTCTCTGGGTGTGCCTGGCAGTTATCGCCAGCTGCTCCCATTGGAGTGCGACTCATCAAGTGTTCTTCCTGAAGCCACGCTCCATCCCCAGCGGTCCAGTGCTGAGCCTGGGGCCTGCGCACACCCAGGACCACGAGCCCACGCGGCTTCCTCTCCCTGTTCGCAGGTGCGGTGAACCTGCCCGCTGCGGCCTTGGGGATGCTGTTCGGAGGCATCCTCATGAAGCGGTTCGTGTTCCCTCTGCAAACCATCCCCCGGGTGGCCGCCACCATCATCACCATCTCCATGATCCTCTGCGCCCCGCTCTTCTTCATGGGGTGCTCCACCCCGGCCGTGGCTGAGGTCTACCCACCCAGGTGAGGGGCAAATGGGGTGCAGAGACCCTCCCCAGAGGGCTGGAGCCTGGGACTGGCTGCCGCGGGCCTTCCTTCTTCACGCCTCTCTTCTCTTCACTTTTGGTCTGATCTCTCAGGCTGTAACTTCGAAAATCAGGTCTTGAACGTACTCCAGAGGAGGAGCACTCAGAGGGTCCTGGTGGACCACCAGCCAGCAGAGGTCGGGCCTTTTTTGTTTTTCTGTTGAGAAGCGCCAGAAACGAATCAGTTTGGTCTCAAGAATCTGTAGGGCTGTGAGCCCCAGGAAGGCAGGAACGAGGCTGTGTTTAGCATCAGCTCTGGGCTGGCTAGAATCGCAGCGTCTCGTTGAGCTGCTGAAGAAAGATGAGAGGAGCGCGGCAGAGATCTGCAGGAGGAGCGGGAGCGAGGCAGACTAAAGCAGGAGGGCAGGGGACGCGCACCGCGGTCTGCGGCCAGCGGTGCGGCTCCCAGGGCTCCAGGCAGGAGGCCGAGGATGCTGAGCTAGAGCGCGTTTCCGTCTTCCCGGAAGCTGCCCTGCAACAACTTTGCCTTTGTTCAGGCTGTGTCTCCTGGGGGTGCCGCGTCTTCCTGTCTCCGTGTCTCCTCTGCCTTTCTCTGTGAGATGCAGTCCTCTGTCTTTGCTGGGCAAGGGAGAAACGGGGTCCCGGCGCCGGGAGGGCTGCTCAGCGTGGCAAACACCCCCTGGCCGTGCACCAAGGGTCCTTGCTGTGAAGTCAGCACCAGCTCCGTCCTCAGACATGCGTGAGGTCTGGTCTTGGCCCTCCGTGCTGCCTGGGGGAGCTGTTTCTCCCTTTCAGGCTTTTGTTGTCTCAGACAAGGTGAATCAGTGGTCAACTCCTGTGTTAACTGTGCAAGCAGAGACACCCACCGCGGGGCGGGGGCTGAGGATCGTGAGTGGAGCTACTCTCGGCTGCCAGCCCTACCCCGTGCCACCCCTTACCCCCAGACCAGGACTGTCAGATACCCAGGAGGCACGGTGGGAACAGGAAGATCGGTCGTGAAATCTGGGGGTAGAGCAGCGTCTATGGTGACCCAGAGCACAGGCCGCCAATGAGAGCCCAGCTTGCCCCACAGAGTCCCGCTGCTCCTTCCAGCTAGGAGTAGAGGGAGGGCAGCCAGGAGAGAGCCTCAGAGAGTTCCTGAAAAGGGTGTCTTATGAAAACGCAGCATGGATTTCACTTGTTTTTGCACCAAAATGAACTTAAATTTTCCATTTTCTTTTTTTTTAAAAAGATTTATTTATATAAAAGAGTTACACAGAGAGAGAGGCACAGAGACAGAGAGAGACATTCCGTATGCTGCTTTACTCCCCAGATGGCCACAAGGAGCCAGGAGCTTCTTCCGGGTCTCCCATGTGGGTACAGGGGCCCAAAGACTTGGGCCATCTTCTGCTGCTTTCCCAGGTGCATTAGCAGGGAGCTGGATCAGACGTGGAGCAGCTGGGCCTCGAAACGGTGTCTATATGGGATGCCAGCGTGGCAGGTGGCAGTTTAACCCACTACGCCACAACGCCAGCCCCAAATTTTCCATTTTCTATGAACTTTCTGACGCTCCCTTGCGTTGTCTGAAACTTTTCTGTTACATCTTTATTTCTGTCCTGGGACTCATGGTTGGCTGGTTTGACTGGCTAGTTGGCTGTCCTGACCCCATTTTGTAGTAAGGGGTGCTGATGGGGGCTTTCCAAGGCAGTCATTAGTGGCTTTGGGCTCCAAGTAGCAGAAGAAACAGGGAGGTGCTGTGACTACCCAGCAGCGGTGGACTCACCATCGGCTCCGGCAGCCTAGGGTGGCGCTGGCCCAAGACAAACAGAGACGCACAGGCCCATTAACCAGGAACTCACGCTGGGCTGGAGCCTGGAGTTTTTTCTTCGGTCTCGCTTTGTTTGATTCCTCATTTCCTGTTTTGCTGGCAGCACATCAAGTTCTATACATCCGCAGCCTCCTGCCTGCCGCGGGGACTGCGCGTGCCCGGATTCCGTCTTCCACCCTGTCTGCGGAGACAACGGTGTCGAGTACCTGTCCCCTTGCCACGCCGGCTGCAGCAACATCAACGTGAGCTCTGCAGCCTCCAAGCAACCGGTGAGGGCAGCCGGGGTCCGGGAGCCCAGTGTGGACTCTCGGGGGTAGCTCCTGGCTCCAAGGTGGGCAGGGCTTGGGTGGGGCTCCCAACAGGCTCGTTAGCAGCATCCTGGCCTCCCACTCCCTCCACCTCCCCTCCGGTCATGCCTGCAGCTCGAAGTCAATTAGAGATTGGCCGAGGCCCAGCACACATTCTTGAAGCCTAATGATACTCAGAGCAGGAACAGTCAAAGCACTCCTTCAACGGCCCCGCACCTCTGGGTGCCACGTGCTGGCTGCATTGCACAGGGAGTGGACTGGCCCTGGTGATCCAGGTCTGGAAGGCCAGAGCCAGAAGTGGCATTCAAAGGCCTGTGGTTCAACAACTCAGCCCCCAGGAAGCCGGAGGCCATGCAGCTGTTTAGGGACAGATCTGGGACCAGGAGATGGGGCCCTAGCTCACTGTGGGGCACTTCTGTTGAAGCCCGTGCGTCTCCAGGCCACCAGCCTGCCACTCGGGCAGCCACATTCCCTGTGCTCTCTCTCGGCAAGGTCCTATCCATCCCTCTTTGAATGCTGCGGCTCCAGGCTTTCCAGGCTCAGCCAGCTGCAAACTGACTCGAGTCATTGGTTTAGCTATTCAGCAAAGAGAAAACCCCGGCACAGCCACGGGTGCAGAGGATGTCGCGTGGGTCCATCTGACAAGGTCTCTGGAATTCTGTCCCATAAATGCACAAGAGTTTTGGAAAAGTAGTCCACACACCATACAGAGATTTATTGGGACAGAAAGTGCCTGGAGGCCTTCCCAAGGAGGTGTCTAGAGCTGTGCAACCAGAAAAAGAAAACCTACCAAGATCTGGGAGCAAAGCATTTCAGGTAAAGGGAACAGTGTTAGGTCTGGCATAGCTCAGGGTTCTGGTCTTTCGTACCCCCAGAGAGGAGATGGAGACCAACCTCAACAGAGACAGCTTGCTTTATTGGATGCAGAGAGGTTGGCACCAGTCTGTTCTTGCAAAGAGATTGCGTGCAGGGCGCATTTGGGACTCAGGTTTTATCTGGTTAGAAGAGAATTTGGGGGTGGGGGGTGTAGAAGGCAGCTGGTGGAAGAGTGGGGGGCTCTTTGAAGTCTCCAGGAATTTCCCCTTATCTGTTTCATGGCTGCCCTGTGCAGCTCATCTGCTTTGCCATTTGCAGTGCAAGGAGTTGAGAAGGGTCAGGTTAGGCACCAAGGATCTCAACTAAACGGAGGATGGGGGGGGGGGAGGCGAAGAAGACAGGGAGGAGGGGAAAGGTGCCACCAATTCTTTAAACAGCAGGTACAGGTCTTTAGGGCATGTATATGCTGGGCACACTGTCAGAGAAAAACGAAAAGACCAGGGTGGGCACTGAGAGCCGGGGGGGTGTCAGGGAGCAGGCAGGGGCCAGA
Organism: Lepus europaeus; assembly: GCF_033115175.1. Taxonomy (NCBI): domain Eukaryota; kingdom Metazoa; phylum Chordata; class Mammalia; order Lagomorpha; family Leporidae; genus Lepus; species Lepus europaeus. The sequence continues at coordinate 147,752,744 of NC_084828.1, forward strand.
GCTGGGCAGGCCAGGTTAGGGCCACGTTTTCTCCTAAGAGCAGACAGAAGTCTGTGCTGTAACCAGGAGGATGGCCAGAGGACGGTGATCCATGTGGAGGGCACAGGCTAAGCCAGCACCCACGGACCACCCCGCTCTGAAGGGCCAAGGCAAGGCCGCCCCCGGCCCGCAGGCAGAGGGAGGACAGGATGCTCTCTTGGTTACCTTCTGCTTGGAGGAACCCATGGTGGCTTTTGTGGTTTTCTTATCTTTATTTACTTACCTCTGACTCATCTACTTTCAGAAATAATCTTGACAAGTTTCCAATAAAAGCATAAGTGCATCAAGATAAAAATCCAGTAGCATTATATCAAGGAAAAAATAGTAAATTATAAGGGGAAAAAAATCTATTAAAATCCGGACTGAGAGAGATAAGAGTAATTTGTGTACAAATCACGTGTGAGCTTCCCAGGAGCCAAGGTAAAGAGAGGACGGAGTTCCCCATGTCTGATAACAGGAAGCAAACCCATTGATTAGTTCTAGAATGGGCCCCATAACTGCTGTGACGCTTCGTGGTCATGGGCTGGGCTCTCAGACACCCTAAGAGTAGGCGACGCCCACCAGACGTCAGCGGCGGCGCCATATTGACTTGCAGGCTTGAGACGGAGGCCTCGTTCTCTGAAATTCTTCCTAGACAGGAAGCTGCACCGAGACCCGACAGGCACAGAGCTCAGGGGGCCCTACTGTGTCCCCGCTTCTCTCCCCCTGTGTCTGTCTTCCCTTGCAATAACACGCACGGCAGCCAGACAGCCCCCTGCAAAGCCAGCGCAACTGGTGGCCTGGCCCGGCAGGGAGCCCCCTCCCCAGGGCCCTGGTTCCTTGCCGGGTGGGCCTTGCCTGGTGTGGGTTCTCGGCATTCAGGTGCAAGTGTAAAGAGTCAGCAGGCGATGACGGAGGCAGGACCCCTGGGCCTTGAACCCCTCGCCTGCTCTCCTCTGCAGCCTGCACGTCCAGCCTCACCCAGCTGCAGGGGCCGGCATGGATGTGTGGCCTGCATGGAGGTGGCATCCTAACACCCTCCCTCCTTTTACTCTTGAAGGTCTACTTGAACTGCAGCTGCGTGAGCGGGGGATCGGCGTCAGCGAGAGCGGGACCCTGCCCCATCCCCTGCGCCCACTTCCTGCTCCCCACCATCTTCCTCATCTCCTTTGCGGCCCTGATCGCCTGCATTTCCCACAATCCCCTCTACATGATGGTTCTGCGGTGAGTGGCGCCTCCAGGGCCTGGGCTTGTCCTCTGCTTCCCCTCGTGTCTCTGCCGGATGCCCCGTGGCCCTCATCTCCTCTCCCTTCTGTGCTCCTGTGAGCCCCATGAGCCAAGTCCTGTGTGGATAACGGGAAGCTTGGTCATGTAGTGGCTGAGTGTCCTTGGGTGTGGCCTGACCTCCCTCAGCCTCAGTTTCCTCGTGTTTGAAACGAGTGTAGAGAGTTGACCTTACAGGTCGTTGTCTGGAGCACATGGCAAGCTGCTTTGTAAGCGCAAGGTGCTCTACACACTGGCTAATGACCACTGCCGACCAAGTTCCAACAAGTACCTGGGTGCCCGTGCCCTGCCTTGCCTAGCTTAGGAGAGGCACCAGGAGCAGCAGCAGCCGCTTGTTGGGACCCATTGACAAGTTAGCATCCATCAGCTTGCTGGGTACCAAGCTGCCATTTCTGCCACTGTTCCAAGGACGCTGAAGGCAGGAGATGGGAGACTCCTGGGCCACAAAGAGCTCTGGTACACACGGAGAGCAGCATGGACCTCTTGCTGCATTGTTTATTGGTGTCCCCCAAGGCCTCCCGGGGTGAGCCAGAAGGACCCGGATGTATGCTTTGCATTTCGTGGGTATCCATCACAGCTCGGGAGAGCCATGCCCATGCAGGGAGCAGCAGGCAAGCCTGCTCCTGGGCTAGGGAAGACCCCAGTTGGTGCCCCACAGGTGCCCCTTGCAACCAGCACCCTGGAGGAGGCCCAGGGAGACAGTGTTCCCAACGTTCAGCAGGAGCACGTGGAGCTGCTCAGAGCTCCTTATGTCAAGGAGCCGGGGCTTAAAGATGGTGCTTCAGGGCCCCCAGGCGTGACTGGCACCCATCCTGGCCCCTGGGCACGCATAGGACTACTGGAAACACTGGAGATGTGGAAGGAGACGGGGTAGCCAGAAAGCCAGGGCCAGACTGCACAAAGACCAGAGGGGGCCCAAGAGCCCCAGAAAAGGCCCAATAGGGGTGCAGTTGAGGGTCTGAGGGAGTCTGCCTAGGACAAGGACCAAGACCAGGGGAGCACCTGTCGTGGGTGAAGCCAGCAGAGGATCTGAAGGTGTAAAGGGAATATCCCTTCCATTCAGTTTGAGGCCCTTTCCACTGGGGGAGCCCAGTGGGTGTCTCCCCTGCCTGCACTACAGTATTCCCTCACCGGGCCATCCCTTGGGGGCTGCAAGAAGGACCCCTTCCCATTTGCCAGCAGAGCTGTGGTGGTGATGGTGGAGGGATGAAGCCAACCAGAGGCAGAGACCTGGGGGCTCCTTCTGAATTCCCTTCCCCACTGTGCCTCAGCCTGGAACGCCTGCCCTAACACACACTCACCTGAGCCGGTGCATCCTCGGGCCACACAGAAGCCTGGGGCCCAGTCGCTCAGCAGGTGCCTCTGCTGGCCGGCCCCTGGGAGCAGGAGGCCCGCCCTCCCTGCTCCACAGCCTGGCTGGCTATCCATCTTCTCTCCACACTTCTTCCATCAAACACATTCCCCTTCTGCAGCGAGCAAGTGTAGCGACAGCAGCGGCCACACGAGTTGCAATTGAAAATATAAAGCTGCAAATGATTAAGAAATTTTGCAGAGAGCCACAGCAGAGCATTAACCCAAACCCGAGGCTGTTCGGAGGGTGGAACCCAGTGCCGCGGTGCGGGTCAGGAGCCCGCAGCGCTGGCCCGAGGCAGGACCCTCTTTCTGCTGTGCGCAGAAGCCTGCAGCCCAAGGGCCCTGGTGGCACTGTGTGCCGGGGCCGTCTTCCCGGTAGGAGACACAGACAGTTGTTCAGACCTGCCTCCACAAACACACCTGCCGGCTCCCCGCTCTTGGCTTCTGGCATCTTCTGCCCTGCACTCCTGGAAGGGGGGGGGGGCCCGGGCCATCCTGAGGATCACACCAACCACATTCTCCAACTTGCACCTGTGTCAGAGCCTCCTGGAAGGTTGGGTCACTGGGCCCCACCCCAGAGTCTCTGACTCACTGGGGAAGGGTAAGAAGGTGCGTGTCTAACCATTGCCCGGGGTCTCCTGCTGACCCAGGGACCCTGCTTTGAGAGCCACTGGCAGAGCATTTGGCCCACGCCAGGGCAGCCTCTGACATGCTGCGTGGCTGGCTGCCCCTCATCCCCAGATAAGGGGCACTGCAGTCCCAAACCCTACTGACCTCCCGCTTTCCTTCTCAGTGTGGTGAACCAGGAAGAAAAGTCCTTTGCCATCGGGGTCCAGTTCCTGCTGATGCGCTTACTGGGTGAGTGCCGAAGACCCTCCTGGCCTGCCGAGGCTCCAGGGCGTCTGAGAGCTATTGTGGGGCGGGGGTAAAACCGGGAGACGCGCAATGGATAATTCAGGGCTGGTGCTGACACCCCACATTTGGACGGCTCCCCTCAGTGCCCCAGGGCAGGACAGGTTTCATCTAGCACATTAATCCCAAATCTAAGATATAAGAGAAGTGCAGGGGCCCGGCGCTGTGGCATAGCGGGTGGAGCTGCTGCCTGCAGTGCTGGCGTCCCATATGGGTGCCGGTTCAGATCCTGGCTGCTCTGCTTCTGATCCAGCTCTCTGCTATGGCCTGGGAGAGTGCTGGAAGATGGCCCAAATCCTTGGACCTCTGCACTTGAGTGGAAAGATCCAGGGGAGGCTCCTGGCTCCAGGCTTCGGAACAGCGCATCTCCGGCCAATTGGGGAGTAGACCAGCGGATACAGGACCTCTCTCTCTCTGCCTCTCCTTCTCTCTGTGTAATTCTTTCAAATAAATATAAAATAAATCTTTTTTTAATAAAGAGAGAGAAGTAGAAAGTGGACACAGCTGAGAGCACCCAGTAGCGCCTTACGTGCAGGTTCTTTTCCGATCTTTTCCCAAGACTTGGCTGTAGACAAAACCTTGCACTCCTTCCTCAGCAAGAACAGCAGCTGAGCCCAGCCCTGGCTTCCTTTCTGCTTCATGAAATTCATTCCTCCCACCGTTACTCAGCACATGTGTCTCCTACATGGGGCCTTGGATGCACAGGCCTGGATGCCTGGGGGAACAGGGCTGTACTCAAGTGATTGGCCGTGCTCCGACACACACACACACACACACACGGAGGGGAGGACCAGACCCTCCCCGGTGCATCCACTGGGGAGGGGACATGGCAGCTTTCTCTGCTCTGCTTATGCCAGGCTGTGCCTTGCACTACATGGAAACAGGAGCCACTCACCAGGAAACCTCGAACATACAGAAGCTGAGAGTGATTCAACTGAGGGTGTATTTGTTTCTTTAAGATTTATTTATGTATTTATCTGAAAGGTAGAGTTACAGAGAGAGGGAGAGAGAGAGAGACAAAGAAAGAGAGAGAGAAAGGTCTTTCATCCACTGGTTCACTCCCCAAATGGCCACAATGGCTGGGGCTGGGCCAGGCCGAAGCCAGGAGCTGGAACTCCATCCAGATCTCCTATGTGGGTGGGAGGGGCCCAAGCATGTGCACCACGTTCCACTGCTTTCCCAGGTGCCTTAGTAAGGAGCTGGATTGCACTTCCAGGGAGCCGGGTCCACCACACGTGCTCCTGCCGCGGCTTCCCTCATAGCCCAGGAAGGGCGGTGTTCTCAGGACCAGCCGACAGGAGCCCCTGCTGGGCTCAGTCCCACTGCCTGTTGGAGGCTGAGGAACAAACCAGCTTTTTCAGTGGGTTTTCTTGGCCCCGGACCTACTGTTCTTAGAGCTGTCAGACCATGCTGCCGTGCACCGGGGCCGTGGGGAGTGGGCTGTGCCCTGGGCTCCCAGCAGAGGCTCTCCTGTCACCACCTATCTTCATCTGGGACCCAGGCTGAAACCTTCCCTGGGCGGGAAACCTCGCCTTGCTCCCAGCCCAAGCAGCCCCCAGGCAGGCCCCTGGGCGCCTCCCTTCTTCTCCTAGTGGCCTTGGCCTTGAACGCTGGGGCGCTGCTGCAAGCACCTGCTGCTTTTGTTCTTTTGCAGTGCTCAGATAACTCAGTGGGTACCACAGCTGGAACCCCTGGGTGGGCCTGGGGGCTTCCACGCGCCCCCAGGATGCAGTTGCCCTCTGGGGCAAGAAACAGGCTTCCTGCAGGAACCCTGGCAGGTTTATTGCTTCCAACCGGGATGTGGCTGCATCCCCAGAGGCCAGGTGTCCAGCCAGCGCCCATCTTCCGCTCACCTGGAGACCCAGGAGCGAGCAGAGCCTGGAGTGGAGAACTGTCCCATGTGTGGGTGGGGCCCCAGGTAGAACATCGCCTTTCTCCGGAAGCAGCAGCTCACAGGGCCCTCACAGGAGAGTCTGGGAGGCCCCCTCTGCAGCCAGTGGCCCTAAGAACGGACAGCCCAGTCCCCGGGCAGTGCTGCCTAGAACAGCCTCTAACAGCACGGTGCAGCCCACGTTGGGCAGAGCCCCTGCTGAGCTGGGACCAGGGGCTGGGGTGTTCAGGGCAGCTAGGTACAGGGGGAAATGTAGGATGTGCACCTTTGCAAAGCATCTTAGATTGCAGCCCTGAGCCCTTGCGGCTACAACTGTTGTTTAGCCTAGCTCTCCTGCCTCCTGGTTGCAAAGACGGCACCTGTACGCCTGGGCCCTGGGTGAGGCACCCTCCCCTACCCCGCAGTGCTGCCTGCCACACGGTGGAGGTCAGCGTGTCTCTACCTGGGACTGGCCCCGGGCGTGAGCACCGTGTGGTATGTGAGTTGGCGCCCATGTCACCCTGTGGCTCACCCTGGCCTTTTCTGTTCTGAGCAGCTGCTGAGAGTGCAGCTCAGGCTTTCACTGTGAACTGTGCTGCTTTCCGGAGTCCCTGCAGGTCCCCGGGGCAGGCAGGGCACTGCTCACACACTTGAACCTGCAGGGGAGTAGGGGGCTGGCCCCCGGCGCTCTGCCTGCAGCTCTGTGTGATCTTGGATCTCTGGCCTCTCTCCTCGCCACTGCCAGCCTGGCTGCCAGCTCCAGCCCTGTACGGCCTCACCATCGACTACTCCTGCGTCCGGTGGAGCCTGCAGTGTTCAGGGCGGCGAGGGGCCTGCATCTACTATGACAATGATGCCCTCCGGGACAGGTGAGACCCCAGAGCAGAACCCCGTGGCTATGGCGGGGCTGTGAGGCTTCCAAGACAGGAGGCAGACCAGGCACTGAGACCCAGGGACCGTGCTCTGAGGGGGGACCCTGACAGTGTAGTGTCACTCCCTGCTCCCTCAGTAGGGATAACAGCAGGAAGTGTGACAAAGAGAGGGGGACGCTGGAGGCTAAGGGTTAGGCCGTGGCCATGCAGTGACGCCAGGCCAGCGCCCCACAGCTCAGAGCCGGGGATCCCTTCCCTCTGTGGCTGCTGGCAGCACTGTTGGGATCTAACTCCTTGCAGCCAGCTGGCCAAAAATGGTGGTTAAGGTGGGGCCTGGGGAGCCAGGCCGGGGGCTGGGACTGCTGCGGGCGCTGCAGAGCAGGCTGGGGGAGGGACAGACTCAAAGGGCAGGGAGCAGATGCCCGCGTGTCTGGCTCTGCTCAGGGCTGTCTGGAGCTGCAGGGGCCCTGCAGACAGGTGAGGATGGCTGGGTTAGGAGCACCCTGCTCTCCCTTGCCTTTTGCATGAAGGGGAGGAAGAAAGTGGTCCCCAGCTGGGTGATGGCTGGTGCTTAGCTGGGTGGTGACCGCTGCCATCCTGGGCCACTGAGAAGGATGCTCTTCCTTGTGGCCCTCGCCCCCATGTCGCAGAGCCCCTGCCTCACGGGCCCTGTCCCCTCCTGCCCCACAGGTACCTGGGCCTGCAGTTGGGCTACAAGGTGCTGGGCACGCTGCTCCTCTTCCTGGTCAGCTGGCGGGTGAAGAGGAACAGAGAGTACAACGTGCAGGAGAAGGCCGCTGGCCTCATCTGACCACGGCCCGGCCCGAGCCTGGCCGCCCTCCACACTGCCTTATTTACTAGTGTTAACGCACCCTTTCCTTTGTGTTCTTTAAGTTAGAGAGAAAAACCCCGGTCACCATTTGCCTTCCCTGCCTCTGCCTCCCGGAGGACCCCACTGTGCACCCTGGCTGAGAGCTGAGAGCCACTGTGCACCCTGGCTGGGTGGGCACGGAGCCGGCGGGCCCCCATGCGCCCAGGTTCCTCTCGGTGCTGGATACCCACTGAGGGATACCCACTCTGGATGCCCACTGAGGCAGCCCTGTCTGCCCCTCGCCAGGCCAGCCTGGGAGCAAAAGGCTACCTCCCCCCCTTGCCTTCCTTGTGGGGGCACCCAGCTCCCTCTCCAGTGCACACACCCTGCAGAGGGGCAGGGCAGAGGGGGAAGGAAGACAGCGCTGGGGGTGGGGGAGGCCTGGTGGTAGCCCCTTTGCGTCTGGGTTCAGAATCAGCAAGGAACCCGCAGGAGGCAGGCTCCCTCCCCCGCCAGATCCTCACTCCCAGCCCTCTTAGAATCTGCTATAGTGGGAGGTTGGAGCGCACTGATTAACCACCTGCGGAGTCCAGACCGGAACTCTGGACCTCGCTGCCCTTGGATCTGGCTGTGTTTAGCTCTGCCTTCCTGGGGCACCTGTCAATCTGAGAAAGCCACTGCCTGGTGAAGACCAGAGCGGGGCCCGTGGACCAGTCACCACACCCAGCCTCCCAGCCTCACAATGTGGGTCTGGTGGCTCCTCTCATCTCAGAATCACGGTGAGACCCTCCCCATGTTCCCCTGGGAGGGATGAGGTGGCTTCAGGTGGACTTCTGTGTTGGACTTCCGCCCATATACCGAGGAGTGAGGCGACACGGCTGAGATGGGCCCCAGGATGAGCGACAGAGCCACGCGGGTGTTGGCTGTCACCCACCGAGCAGTCCAGCGGGGCTGGCTTTCCAGGTTCCAAAGCACACAGATGTCCATCAACATTTTCTCAGCCTCTTCTCCCTGCCCCCAGCGAGGTGGGCACCCCGTGGGCCTGGGGCTAGAGACCCTGCTGCTGTGTGATGGCGGTCAGAGGTGGGAGCCCACGAGAGAGGCCTGTTGGTGATAAAGACTCGAGGCCATTCTAATACACACTTCTCCACACGCCTTCAGCTCTTACCTCGCCTCCTCCACCCACACGAAGGCCTCCTCCCAAAACAAGGGACAGTGGGAGGAGGGGTGACGCTCTCAGAACCCAGAGACTGGCAAACCTCCCCACCCATGGCCCCACCAGCCTAGCTCTGCACCTACCCACCCTGCTCGAGGGAGCAGCCAGATGTTGGCTCTTGAGCACCACGCCTCCAGCAGACCCTTCCAGAAGTATAGTAGAAGCCACTCTGCAAAGGCCTCCTGCGGTGCTTCGCTGTGCGTGTCGCTGGCCAAGCTGTGAGACTGGAGCAAGTCCCCGTGGAAGCCTTGTGTGCAGACCTCACTCGGGCAGTGGGGTCCAGCGTAACCTCAGGGGCCGGGATCGGCGATGCCTCTGCTTCACAAACGTGTGCCTGCAGCTAGCCCTGGACTTTCTCACTGCAGTTTAACCAAATCCTGAGGGCACTGCCTTCAGCTGAGCTGAACAGTACACGCCAGCCATCATCTGGAAGGCTGGCTGTCCGCTCGACCCTCAGTCTGTTCTATTATTATAATGATGTAATAATTATAATGTTGCTATTGACATAACTTGCCCATGAGTTTGTGCTCTCACACACATCTCCCAGCCCTCCGGGACCCACGGCCATGGAGACCTGGAGGCACTGGCACTCTTAGCCTGCTGGCACAGCACCAGCGGGCAGCAGGAGCTTCCCGCTCTCTGAGTGCTATTCTGCAGGTCAGTGTCTCGGCCCGTGGAGCTTGGCTCTCCGAGTCCTAATCACTGCCCTGGAGTTTAAATCCAGAAGTGGGGTTCAACACGAGCAGCAAAGTTCATGAGACAGAGTCCATGAATGAATATCCTAACTATAAGTTAGGATATTCAGCCAACGTTCCTACCTCCAGCCATCAGATCTGCCCTCATCTGCCAGCAGGGAATGGCAGTGTCGCTTCCATTGCTCTTCTAGAGCAAAGCTTATTAACAAGCTTCCGTGAGCATCAGACACTCAGAGGAAGCTGTCAAAATGCAATGCCGCCTCCTTCCTCTCCACCCCAGAGGTTGTGTCTATGGGCCTGAGGGGCTGAGCAACAGCATTTTGAACTGGCCCCTCTCGAGTGAGGCCAGCAGAGCAGCAGAACACAGGGTGTGCACCTGCCCTCTGGCCGCTGAGAGACATGAGGCTCCACGGGCCCTTGGTAGATCCAGCTGCAAGCAGAGGATGGCACGGTGGAGCGGAGCTCCTGAGCCGGATTCCTGCATGGTTGTAGGCAGGACTGGGCAGGCTCGAAAAGCCATCCAAGAGCTCACATTTCTCCCGGGATCTGGTCTGGATGGAGAGAGACGGTTCTCCTCCTACAAGCCATGGTCACGTCTTTAAGTCAGCAGCCCCCATCCTGCTGCCTGGCTGGCTGGGGATGTAACCCCACCTCTGCTTGGCTCTGGCTCCAGTGCACAGGTCCTTGGGTGCCGAGGCATTCAAAGCCACTGAGGGTCCTTGGTCCCTTTCCAATCTGAGGCCTCTCCCTGCCCCCACCTCTGCCTTTCCCCGAGCCTGGAAACCCTGTGGAGGCAAACCCAGGGCTGGGGTCCCCTGTCTGTGCACACCCACATCTGTGCCATCCACCTGCCCTTCTCTCCTCCCCAATTCCCCAGTCCTAGGGAGCCTGCCCCTCACCACCTGTCCCCCTCCCCACACAATCCAGCCCTTCAAGGGCTGAACAAAGCTGCAGGAAGGGGAGAGTCTGCAGGGAGCTTCTGACGCCATCTTTCCTTGCCCTCCCCCCACCCCGGAACAGGCAAGGGGAAAGGCAGAGTGAACCAAGCACCACGGCTTCCTCTACTGCCCTTTGGCCTGGAGGCCTCAGCAGTGGTCCTTACCACAGCCCCAGGCCACGGAAGATGGGTGAGGAGAACCAGGCAACACTGCACCAACCCACTTCCGTTCAGGTAGCAGCACCTTATAGCTGCTCATTAAAAAGGGCTGACTGAGCCCCACAGCACCGTGAGTTAGAAGAACGTCACAGAGGGGCCGGCGCTGTGGTGCAGCAGCTTCAGCCACCACCTGCCACACCAGTGTCCCATGTCAGAGCACCTGTTCAAGCCCTGTCTGCTCCGTTTTCCATCTGGCTCCCTGCTAGAGCACCTGGGAAGGCAGCGAAGACGGCCCATGTACTTGGGCCCTGCACCCACGTGGGAGACCCCGATAGGGTTCCAGGCTCCTTAATTCAGCCTGGCCCAGCTCCTGTCATTGCGGTCATCTGGGGAGTGAAACCAGCAGGTGAAAGATCCTCTCTATGTGTGTCTCTAACTCTGCCTTTCAAATAAATAAAATAAATCTTTTACAAGAGAGAGGGAGTCAGGGAGGAGGGAGAGGGAGGGAGCATTTTTAGGAAGAAACAGCCTTGAGAACTCTGCATCAATCAGATCTTCATGGGAGCACCGCCCGCCCAGTGAGGGCCCCAGTGAGAAACAAAGCTACATTGTGATTCTCTTGAAGGTGGAGAGAGACGGTTAGGCTGGGGCCTCAATCCCATCAGCACCAAACTGATATGAAAATATTATATTACAGACTTCCAGAGTGTCAGTGGCCGTGTGTGTGTATGTGAGGGGTGGGGGCGGGGGAGAGGGGAGAGCAGAGAGGGCACAAATCCAGGAGAAAATCCCATCTTGCACAACCAGAGGAACTCAATACCTGGGAGAAGCATCCATCCGTCTCCTGCCAACAGCAGCAGGCTCATTGTAACCTTCCAGCAGGAATTAAATACGTACACAGGTCCCGGGCAAGCCCTTGGTAAATCGTGAATGGAAGGAAGTTTCTCTGCACAGCACGCCCTGCCCATTTGTCCCCTCTGCACCCCTGCCCTGAACCCTGTGCTGTCACCACACTGCCCCGGGCTCACCCAGCAAAGTCCCTGCCCCTCAGAGACCTGCTGCCCCCGGATAATAACAAGAGTAAAGCACACGCTGACCTCCACAGCTCCCCTGAGCCATCCATTCAGTCCACAGGCTCCTTTCATGGGCAAATCAGTCAGCACAGGCTCGGCTGTGCCCTGGAAACAAACCTCACCAAGCCCAGAAACTTGGCCTGGCAGAAGTTCCTGTCTCACATCAAGTCCATGGCGGGTCTGAGTGATAGTCCAGGGCAGTGACTTCCAGAGGTGCCTCAGTGATCCCGACTGCCTGGACCCCAAGCCTCCTACATTTGGTCATGCTGCCATGGAGGCGGGGGGTGGGGGTGGGGTGGGAGAAAGTTCTGGAAGGTCTGCACGAGGAAGTGGCGTTTTGCCCAGAAAGAATACGCTTCACTCTGCTGTAAGCTCATTGGCCAGAGTTTGTCACATGGCCACGCCTGCCCGCCAAGAGGGCAAGAAAGAGCACCCCTGTGCTCAGCAGAAAGGGAGAGCAGGTGTGGATGGGCACTGGAATCCTCTCCACAGGGAGCAAATCTGGGAGGACATGGTGGCTCACGGGGACACCTGAGCCAGCCAGGGCAGGTGTGGGGGTGGGGAGGGGGGAAGACAGTCCAGAAAAGTTTCTCCAAGGAGGAAGCACGGATGGTGGGTCCCAAAAGGTGGGGAATGAGTTCCAGGCAAGGCCAAGGCTGTTTGTAGGAGGTGGGAAGAAGATTGGCTCAGAGGAGGAGGAGTGGGAGTGACGCTGAGGGAGATGCGGAGCCAGGTGGGGTCAGGGGCCAGAGGATGGGCAGGTGGAGGGGCTGAGGAATGGGGTGGAGGAGGTGGGCTGACTGCAGCCGGGGATGGTGCTGGGCGCTCACCAGCCCCGTGACCCTGCAGGAGCAGGCCCACCCTGCAGGTGCAGGAGACGTGGCCCCATCCAGTTATCGTGCACGCCCTCTCCATTCCTCATCTAGCGCCCTTCAGGGTTAGGTACTTCAGAGCACTGCGAGACCTCTGGCACGGGCGAAGTACAGGTGCCCTGAGCTCCGAGAAGCGGTTTGATTCCAATCTTGGGGGATGAGCTGTGCCAGCTGTGAGAGCTCGCTGGGCCCAGGCCTGGAAGGGATATTGGAACAACTGCCCCTAGACAGCCTGCCCCAGCCCTGGGCGCAATGGGAGCTGCTCCAGCCCCTCCTTCCCTCCAACTCCAACTTTCTTTCTCTCCTCCAGTGTAGAAGCAGGTGCCCCAGGTATGGCACTGCTACTCAGGAAGCCCTGGTGTCAGGACAGAGCCACGCAGCTCATTTCAAAGGACCCCGTGTGTTACTCACCCCTCTCCCCCATCCCTGGTTAATACTAAAATCCCCAAATCCATACAAGTGACCGCGAGCTCCTTACACCTGGCGACCACCTGCTTAGGAAGAAGCAGACATTGCCCCTCAGTGCACATTGGGACGCGGCAGGTGCACCTTTCACACCGTTCCCGTCCGATGCACGCGGCCCCTGCAGACGCAGATCGGATTCCACAAGGGCTCTCAACAGAGTGCCCATCAACAGCTCGTGCACCTGCACGGCTGAGCGTGTTCCAGGCATCCGGCGTGCTTCACATGCCTCTGCCCATCGAGTCTTCACGGGAGCCCTGTGAGATGCCAGTTCAAGGCACTCTCTCAGCCAGGAACCTGGGCCGGCCTCCCTCCTCCTGCTTTCCTGAGAGAGAGCTGTGCTCCTGCCCAGGCCTCTGGCACCCAGGTCTGCGGAGCGCGAGTCCGGCTGGGCCTGGCCCCAGCGGCGCCCTGGGTCGCAGTCGGCCACCAGGGGGCGCCGCCGCGATCGGCCGTGCGACTCGCCAAAGCTGCTGCGCTCTCGCGGCGGGCTGGGGGCACCCCTGCCCGCGGCCCCGGGCGCCCCACAGCAGGCAGGCTGCCTGGTCCTGCGGGTTACCGCGCGCCACCCCATGCCCGTAGCCCCTTCCCCCGGGCGAGGAAGGGGGCTGGAGGCTGAGCCTTCCGGCGCCGGCTCTCTGAACTCGGCCTTGAGACCTTTGCCTCCGTCCCTGCCCCAGGACAAAGCACCATTGGGTCTGTCTGCATCTTCAGTACCAGAGTGTAAAGGAGGCATTGAAGAACAAGGCCAGTGGACAGTCAGGTGCCATGAGGTCCCGGAAGCACTCGGCTTCCCCGAGGCGCCCAGATCACCTACCACAGAGGGCGGCCATTAGCCGGGAGGTGCAGCAGCACTCCTGGGGGACCCCACCCAGCCGGGGTAGGTGGTTCGGGAGCCTGCGCTAGCTCCTTCTCCAATCCCCAAACGTTTACCAGGGCACCTGCCGCGGCCTGGCCCGACATAGCAGCGGCCATCAGAGACAGAGCTGGGTCAGTGTCCAGGCACCATCCACCTTTCCCAGATGGGAGCAGTGAGACAAGTACTGGGCACCAGGCTGTGGGGGTGAACAAGACAAGCGGAGCCTCTTCCTCCTTGGGATTTAACGGTTTGGGGAAGGAAGACAGGTACATAACCAAAAGGCCACACCTGCTGCAGGGCTGCCCCCAGCTGGGCAGTTAGAGGTGCAGCAGCCCATGAAGGAGAAGCACAGACAGACAGACAGACCTGCGTGCAAGTGCGGGATGCGGGGAGTGTATATGTGGTGGTACCACAAAGGTGATGGAAGCCAGCTCCTCGGGGCGCTGGGGGTGGGCAGCAGGGGTGAGTCCCTCCAGTCCTGAGTGCTAGCCCAAGTTTGTGGAAGGTGGTATACCCAGTTCCAAGCTGTCTGAGGCAGACAGGGTGGCAGGCACGCCTCCTTACAGAACTGGGGCACACTGCCTGCCTCTCGGTGATGGGGAGCCCCTGGCGGGTTTTAACGGAGGTGAGATGCAAACAGATTTCTGGGCAGAGAAGGCCACTGGAGTGGCGTGTTTTACTTGGGAGAGGGAACCTGGCTGTCATAGGCAGGTTTTTAAGAGGGAGGCATCCTGCTTGTCGTTAAGGCCATGGCGGGTGGAGAGGATCAGACCTGGGATGCCATGCTGGGCCCACAGCCCAGGCAGGACCAGCATGCAGCCAGACCCTCCCCTGCACCCAGGGACTTCTGGGTCTTGCCCAGATGGCTAGGGGTTAGCATGTGGCCATGCAGGGGCCAGTCCTGGAGCCAGACTTGCCTTGTTATAAAGCAGATGCTGACACGTGGGTTCTAATTGGCCTATGTGACTTCTACATGTTTGTTTGTTTGTTTTTTAATGAGCTACATTCAGAGAGTTTGGATCTCGGGTTTTCTCCTGCAAAACTCTGGGCCATCCCTCCAGGCCAACAACGATGGATTGGAGCTAAGTAGAGGCCACCTCTTCCAATGGTCCCTGCATCACCGGCCTAGCCCCATGGCCATTCACATTTTCACGCACACACCCACACCATTTAAGGGTCCAGCTAAGCCATGGGATACCTAAGTGTGGGGAATGACAGCCCAGGAGGGGGAGCTGGAGAAGTGGAGCAAGGGCCTGAGAGATAAGGGCCAGGGGACCAGGCAGTGCTCAAAGACACAGGGGAGCAGGCATGAGGAGTAGGTGGTGATCATGGGTGCCTTTGGCCTGCTAGAGGACAAAACCCAACACGGAATGCTCTTTTTCCCCAAACCTCCCATCATGACTTTCCCGTCCTAGTTAGTGGTGTTCCAGCCTTAGCTGATTGGACCAAAAACCTGGAGACAATTGAAAATAGCCAGAGGCGTAGCAGATGAAACCACACCCTGCAGTGTCCGCATCCCATATGGGCGCCAGTTCCAGTTCCTGCTGCTCCACTTCCGATCCAGCTCTCTGCTATGGCCTGGGAAAGCAGTGGAGGATGGCCCAAGTCCTTGGGCTCCTGCACGCACGTGGGAGACCTGGAAGAAGCTCCTGGCTTCTGGCTTCGGATCAGCTCAGCTCTGGCCGTTGCAGTCATTTGGGGAGTAAACCAGTGGATGGAAGATCTCTCTCTCTCTCTCTCTCCCTGGTTTTCCTTCTCTCTGTGTGTAACTCTGACTTTCAAATAAATAAATAAATCTTTAAAAAAAAAAAAAAGAAAATAGCCAGATGTGGAAAGACAAATACCTGCTCTCTCTTGTATGTGGGAGCTAAGATTTAGAGGAGGTGGGGGAAGGGGAGAGAGGAAAAGGAGGAGGGGGGAGGTGGGGAAGGAGGAGGAGGAAGATAAGATGGAGAAGAAGAGGAAGAAGAAGAGAAATAAGAAGAAGGAAATAACTGTATCAGTTTTCCTGCAAATACAGTCTTTTGTCAAATTTTCAAACTTTGTTTTAAATCTTTGTCAATGGATCTGGCACTGTGGGTTGAGCCTCCGTCTGCACTGCCAACATCCCATATGGGCACTGATTTAAGTCCTGGCTGCTCCACTTCTGACTGAGTTCCCTGCTAATGTGCCTGGAAGGGCAGCGGAAAATGGCCCAAGTGCTTGGGCCCCTGGACCCATGTCAGGGACCCGGAGGAAGTTCCTGGCTCCTGGCTTTGGCCTGGCTCAGTCTGGCCAGTGCGGCCATTTGGGGAGTGAACCAGCAGAGGGAGAATCTCTCTGTCTCTGTCTGTCTTGTCTCTCTCATCTCTCTCTCTCTCTCTCTCTCTCTCTCTCTCTCTCTCTCATTCTTTCTCTGTAACACAACATTTCAAATAAAGAAATCTTTATAAATAAATAAATAAATCAGTAAATCTGTCAAACAGATAGGAATTATATACTACTATAGATTTGTTAAAATTTTGACGGTAATTACATACATTAGCCCTTCCCATCTCATTTCTGTTATAGATTTTTCATTTGCTAGTCTGTATTTTGTCTTTTGAAGCTGGTTCTTTGTTTTTTGCCGGCACATGACAACCCTTTGATTGTGTATGCTGATCTCATACCCAGTTATTTTTCTGAAGTCTCTTATTAATTGGTATGTGTTTTTTGGATTATATTGGATTATCTCTGTGTACAATAGTGTCATCCACATATATTAATGGTTTTCTGCTTGGAAGTTGATCTGTATGGCTAAAAAATTAAATAAAAGATTATAATAAATAAGCTTAATTTTTAAAAAGTCTACTTTATTTACATGGAATTTACATGCAATGAAAAGCATTCATGTTAAACCTTCTTACTGGAAAAATGGAGAGAGTGCAAACTCAGGTAAAAGTTAGGGAGAAAACCCCAGAGGAAGCTCCACGTAAATTAGAGGGACAGTGTGGACCTACGTGGAGGGTGTGGATGCACACAACCCAGGACCCCAGCAGCTTCAGCACCAGCTTTGGAGAGTGAGGTGAGACCAGACTGCAGGAGCCCAAGCCACTGGCTATAAAACTGCAGGAAGAGCCTGGCCCGAGTCTGGCTTAGAGCCCTGTGGGTGACAGTGTACCTGCCGACCTGGAGCATAAAAAGGGGACACATTTCTCTCTCCCCAGCCACCCAGCAGCAGCGTCCTGTAACTAGCCGAGAGGAGGTGGGCACCATGTTGGGCCTACAAAGCAGTTGCACCAGCTTGTGTCTCTGCCCAGCAACCAGCTGGGAGGAGATGCTTGAGTCTGGCTGGGAAAATTGACAGGGGGCTGGGTGCTTGCAACAGTGGAAGCCTTGTGTGCTGGGGCTGTGAGAACACTGTGGCTGCAGGGTGTGGCTGGGTCTCTGGGCAGCCGCGGTGGATGGCTCCCCATGCTCAGGGTTCCCTGTTTCCTGGTGAGGGTCATTGCTGCAAGGTCTGCGCTCACACTGAGGACTACATGGATCCTTTGTGTGGTTCTTGTGGCAGTGTAGACGAAGATTGCACACACTGGGGCTAACGCCCAGGCACCGGTCTCCTTTGAGGAGAGGTGAGCATGAGAATACACCAACAGAGCAGAACAAACCTCTCCTCTGATAAGAAGAAGGAGGAAGAGGAGGAGAAGGGGGAGGAGGAGGAGAAGAGATTACCACGCCCAAATTGGGTGTCACTTTGGACCCCCCCTCACCCTGGAGCACTGAACAGAGCTCCCTGGCCACAGCCAGCACAAGCCTCCAGGTGTTCACGGGAAGAGCAGGCACCCTACTAAACCACAGAGGCATAGTCCAAAGAAAAAAGCCATCACAGGGGGAAAAAAGAAAAGAAAACAAGTTTCTCCACAAATGCCTAATAATAAACACAGCAATTCAAGAAACAAGAACAAGGAAGGCAACATGACATTCCGCCCCCAAAGATCACAACACTTCAATACTAGAATATGAGGATGAAGAGATTGATGAAATGCCAGAAACAGAATTCAAAAAATTGATTGTGTGATGACTTAGAAGTAATCAGAAGTAAATCCACGAACCAAATTAATAGGTACATAACATGAATGAAAAATTTTCTCATGACATTGAGATTTTAAAGAGAAATCAAAAGGGGCTGGTGTCATGGTGCAGTGGGTTAATCCTCTACCTGTGGTGCCAGCATCCCATATGGGCGCTGGTTCTAGTCCTGGCTGCTCCTCTTCCAATCCAGCTCTCTGCTATGGCCTGGGAAAGCAGTAGAGGATGGTCCAAGTCCTTGGACCCTTGCACCTGCATGGGAGACCAGGAGGAAGCACCTGGCTCCTGGCTTCGGATCAGCGCAGCTCTGGCCGATGCGGCTATCTGAGGATGGAGGACCTCACTCTCTCTCCCTCTGACTGTCTGTAAGTCTACCTCTCAAATAAATAAATAAAATCTTAAAAAAAGAGAGAGAAATTAAAATGAACTATTGGAAATAAAGAATTTAAAAGAACAAATAAAAATGCAGTGGAAAGCCTTAAGAATAGACTCAGGCAGAAGAAAGAATATCCAAATTAGAAGACAAATCTCTGGAAATTTTACAGTCAGACCAAAAGAAGGAAAAGGAGGAGGAGAAAAAAAAGAAATAATAATTAGAAAAAAAAGTAGACCTGATCCAATAAACAGGTCTTAGGAGTTCCTAAAGGTGTAGAATGAGAGAATGGATTGGAAGGCTTTTTTAGTGAAATAACTACAGAAAACTTCCCTAATTTGGAAAAAGAAAGAGACATCCAAGTACAGGAAGCACACAAAACTGCTAATAGACAACCAGAAAAGATCTTCACCATGACAAATTGTAGTCAAACTCTCCACAGCGAAACGTTAAAAAGCGATTCTAAAATGTAATGAAAGAAGCACCAGATTACTTTCAGATTGGACTCATGGCTGACTTCTCATCAGAAACTCCACAGGCTAGGAGAGAATGGTGAGATATACTCCAGGTCTTAAGAAAAAAAAAAAAAAAACCTGTCAACCCAGACTACTGTACCCTGCAAAGATCTCATTGATAAATGAAGGTGAAGTAAAGACACTGAAGTAAAGACAACAGAATCATCAAAAATTACTACTGTAATTTTTAATTTTAATTTTTAATTTTAGAGCTGTATGGAAACAAATTGGGAAACCTAGAACAAATGGATAGATTCCTGGACACATACAACCTACTTAAATTGAGCCATGAAAACATAGAAAACTCAAACAGAGCAATAACAAAAATGGAAGTTGAATCAATAATAAAGACCCTCCCAACAAAGAAAAGTCCAGAACCGGATGACTTCACTGCTGAATTTTACCAGACATTTTAAGAACTAACTCCAATTCTTTTCAAGCTATTCAAAATAATTGAAAGGGAAGGAATCCTCTCAAATTCCTTCTATGAAGCCAGCATCACTTTAATTCCTAAACCTGAAAAGGATATAACAGAGAAAGAACTACAGACCAATTTCCCTGATGAACATAGACGCAAAAATCCTCAATAAAATACTAGGCAGTCGAATCCAACAACATATCAGAAACCTCATTCACCTGGACCAAGTGGGATTTATCTCTGGTATGCAGGGATGGTTCAACATTTGCAAATCAATCAATATGATACATCACATTAACAAAATGAAGAATAAAAACCATATGATTATCTCATTAGATGCAGAGAAAGCATTTGATAAAATACAACATTCATTCATGATGAAAACTTTATGTAAATTGGGTAAAGAAGGGAAAGGAACATTCCTCAACACAATGAAAGCAATTTATGACAAACCCATGGCCAGCAACCTATTGAATGGGGAAATGTTGGAAGCATCCCACTGAGATTCAGAACCAGACAGGGATGCCCACTCTCACCACTGCTATTCAATATAGTCCTGGAAGTTTTAGCCAGAGCCATTAAGCAAGAAAAAGAAATCAAAGGGATACAAATTGGGAATGAGGAAGTCAAACTATCCCCATTTGCAGATGACACGATTCTATATATAGGGGATCCAAAAGACTCCACTAAGAGACTATTGGAACTCATAGAAGAGTTTATATCCTGTGGCAGGATATAAAAATCAACACACAAAAATCAATAGCCTTTGTATACACAGACAATACCATTGCTGAAAAAGAACTTCTGAGATCATAATAGCTACAAAAAAATACCTTGGAATAAATTTAACCAAGGATATCAAAGATCTCTAACAATGGGGATTAATAAGCATTAAGGAAAGAATTAGAAGAAGACACAGAAAAATCTTCCATGTTCACGGATTGGAAGTATCAATATCATCAAAATTTCCATTCTACCAAAAGCAATTTATAGACTCAATGTGATCCCAATCAAAATACCAACAACATTCTTCTCAGATCTAGAAAAAATGATGATGAAATTCACATGGAAACACAGGAGACCCTGAATCATTAAAACAATCTTATACTACAAAAACAAAGCCACAGGAAATACCAGATTTCAAGACATAGTACAGGGCAGTTATAATCAAAACTACCTGGTACTAGTATAAAACAGATGGATAGATCAATTGAACAGAATAGAAATGCCAGAAATCAACACATCTGTAACCACACATCACATCACACATCTACAACCAATTTATCTTTGACAAAGGATCTAGGACAGTCTCCTGAACAAATAGTGCTGGGAAAACTGGATTTCCACATGCAGAAGTATGAAACATGATCCCTACCTTACACCTTACACAAAAATCCACCCAAAATTTATTAAAGACCTAAATCTACAAACTTATACCATCAACTTACTATAGAACATTGGGAAAACTCTGCAAGACATTGACATACACCAAGATTCCTTGGAAAAGACCCCAAAGGCACAGGCAATCAAAGCCAAAATTGACAAATGGGATTACATCAAATTGAGAAGCTTCTGAACTGCTAAAGAAACACTAGGGGCTGGCGCTGTAGCACAGCAGGTTAAAGCCCTGGCCTGAAGCACTGGCATCCCATATGGGCACCGGTTCTAGTCCCAACTGCTCCACTTCTCATCCATCTCTCTGCTATGGCCTGGGAAAGCAGTAGAAGATAGCCCTAGCCCTTGGACCCCTGCACCCACGTGGGAGACCCAGAAGAAGCTCCTGGGTACTGGCTTCAGATTGGCGCAGCTTCAGCCATTGCAGCCAATTGGGAAGTGAACCAGCGGATGGAAGACTTCTCTTTCTCTCTGCTTCTCCTCTCTCTGTGTAACTCTGACTTTCAAATAAATAAATAAATAAATCTTAAAAAAAAAGAAACACTCAACAGAGTGAAGAGGCAACCAACAGAATGGGAGAAATTATTTGCAAATATGTAACTGATAAAGGATTAATAGCAAGAAGATATAAAGAGATCAAGAAACCCAACAAAAACAAAATAAACAACCTATTTAAGAAATGGGCTAAGGACTGAAATAGGCATTTTTCAAAAGAAATCCAAATGGCCAACAGATAAATGAAAAAATGCTCAGAATCACTAGCCATCAGAGAAATGCAAATCAAAACCATGAAGACATTCTTCACCTCAGTTAGAATGGCTTTCATACAGAAATCAACAAACAACAAGTGCTGGTGAGGATTTGGGGGAAAAGGTACCCTAATCCACTGTTGGTGAGAATGTAAATTGGTACAGTCACTGTGGAAGACAGTATGGAGATACCTCAGAAATCTGAATATAGACCTACCATATGACCCAGCCATCCCACTCCTGGGAATTTATCCAAGGGAAATGAAATCAGCATATGAAATAGTTATCTATACCCCCATGTTTATTGCAGCTCAATTTACAATAGCTAAGATATGGAATCTACCCAAAAATCTATCAACTAAAGATTGGATAAAGAAATTATTGGATATATACACCATGGAATACTACACAGTGGTAAAAAAAATAAATAAAAGAAAGAAATCCTGTCATTTGCAACAAAATGGATGAAATTGGAAAACATCATACTTAGTTAAATAAGCCAGTCCCAGAAGGACAAATACCACGTTCTCCCTGATCTGTGATAACTAATAGAGCAGCTAAAAGGTAATCTCTAGAAGTGCAATTGACACTTTGTGATGTAATGGCTTTGAACAGCCCTTGTCTGGACTATTGAGGAACATTTTTTTCATACTGTTTTTTGAACTCTTTACTAAGTATGGAGTTAATCACATGTGTATAAAGTTAATTGAAAATAAATCTTAATAAAAAATAAGAATGAGAATAGACGAGGGAGGAGGAAAAGGGGTGGGAGTATAGATGGGAGATTGGTTACAGTGGGAAGAATCACTGTTTCTAATGTCCTTATGAAATGCATGAATTTTGAAGAGGGAGCCACTGCTGTGTTATAGTAGGCTAAACCTGTGACACTGGCATCCCACATAGGCACCAGTTCATGTCCTGACTGCTCCTCGTCCCATCCAGCACTCTGCTGTGGCCTGGGAAAGCAACGGAAGATGAACCATTTGTTTGGGCCCCTACACCATGTAGGAGACCTAGAAGAAGCTCCTGGCTCCTGACTTTGTATCGGCTCAGCTCCAACTGTTCGACTGTTGTGGCCATTTGGGGAATGAACCAGCAGATGGAAGACCTCTCTGTGTCTTTCCCTCTTTCTGTCTGTAACTCTACTTCCCAAATAAATTTTTAAAAGGATTTATTTATTTATTGAAAGTCAGAGTTATGGTGGGGATGGGAGTGGGGAGAGGGAGAAAGAGATCTTCCATCTGCTACTGCACTCCCTAGATGGCTGCAATGGCCAGGGATGGAAAGCCAGGAGCTTTATCCAGGTCTCCCACATGGGTGGCAGGGGTCCAAACACTTGGTCCATCTTCTGATGCTTTTCCCAGGCCATTAGCAGGGAGCTGACTGGAAGTGGAGCAGCTGGGATACCAACCAACTCCCATATGGGATGCCAGCATCAGAGGTGGTGGTTTAACCCCTTGCACCACAACAATGCTCACTGCCTGTCAATTTGTTTTGATAAATGTAGCCTCTGTACCTCAATGAGACATAGAAGATTTCCATCTCCCCTTGTCCTCTCACAACCTCTCCTTGTGGCCACACCCCTGCCCCTGGGGAACTGGTCAGCTCATGTCTATCACCACAGAATACTGCGTCTGCTCTAGAACTCAATAGAAGTGGAATCTTAAGCATGGCCTCTCACCATAATGCTTTTGAGACTCATTTATGTTGCATGAATCAGTAGTTCACTTCTCATGCAAAATGCATCTTATTTTAACTTTATAAAATATTTCTCAATCTTTACATTATGCACATCTTAAAGAGTCATGGGATGTTTTCCAAATGACTTAAGCCCATCATCTTACATCTTTAAGTATTTTACTGCTTCTTCAACAGCTAACAAAATGTACACTTGTAAAAGTCACATATTTGTAGAGAGAACCTAGTCCAGGCATACTTGAAGACCACTTGCTAAATATTTCGTTTCCCAGAATATCCATGGGTGGTGTCGTAAGTGGGACGAGCTATGATGATCAGATCATCTAGGTTTCGGTGAGGCATAAATTTAGAATCTGCTTTCTTCAGTCTTGCGTGGGAATGCTTATATGACTAAAAAAGTGGAAATATGTCTTAACTATCTTGAACTTGGTTCATTTTCTGTAGGATATTTTCATTGAAAATTTTATTGGGATAATTGCAGATTCATATGTGGTTGTAAGAGAAATCCCTTTTGTAATTTGCCTAGTTTCCCCTAAATGTAACAGTTCACAAAATTATAGTATAATTTCCTGTTATGTTGATAGTGACCAAAATATTGACATTGATGTGGGCCACCTATCTTACTTGGATTCCCTTGGCTTTATCTGCATGTGTGTGTACGTACATGTGTATGTGAATGTGTATGTGTGTATGAACATGTGTGTATGTATGTGTGTGTGTGTGCATGTGTGCATATATGTTTATATGCATGCATGCATGTGTATGCTCATGTGTATGTGTGCATGTGTGTGCATGTGTGTGCATGTGTGTGTATGTGTGTGTTCAGTGACATACATTCCATTAGCTATGGAGGTTTGAGTGTCCACCTCCACAGAGGTTATACTATAGAGACCTTTCCTGTTGCCCTTTCACGAACCCCACCTGCTCCCTCCCTTGCCCCTCGCAGCCACTCTAACCTATCCTTCATTTCCAATCTCTCGCCATTTCCTCGATGTCATATGTATTATAGAATCAGGTAGTACATAGTGTCTTCACACAACACAATTTGCTGGACAGTCTTCCATGTGGGTGGCAGAGGTCCAAGGACTTGGGCCTTCATGCGCTGCCTTCCTGAACACAATAGCAAGGAGCTGCATCAGAAGCAGAGCAGCTGGGACTCCACCAGAGCGCAGGTACGGGATGCCAGCATTGCAGGTGGCTGCTTTGCTTGCTGCATGACAACAGTGGTCCCCAATTACACTGTCTTTGCTGCTGCTGCATTTTAGAGTTCTTCATGAATCCTACATGCTAGTCTCCTGTTCAATGTATGATTTACAGGTGTTTCTTCCCAGTCTGTCATTTACCTTTGCATCCCAGCCTCTTCACATGGGCTTTCATTAGGCAAAAGTTTCAAATTTTGATGAGATCCAAGTCATTAACATCTCCTTTCTTGGATGGTGCTTTTGGTGCGGAGTTCATTCCTTTTATTGCTCCATAATGCAACACGTATATCTCAATGTTTTGTCCATGACCTGCTGAGGAGCATTTTGGACTGTTCCAGCTTGAGGCCATTCTGAAAAAAGCTTCTATGAGCGCTTGTGTGTCTTACAAACATATGTTCTCATGTCTCTTGGGTAATACCCAGGAGAAGAATTACTGGATTATATGGTATATAATTAATATATGGATTATATGGTATATAATTAACTTTGTAGAAATGCCAATCTGTTTACCAAAGTTATCAAGTTAGACCTCGGTTACTCTTTATTTACCATTGTGGGCCCTCTTTGTTCATTTCCATCTGGAATCATTTACCTTTAGCCTGAAGAACAGTCCCATGAGAGGATTTCAGGCATGGAAAGCCAAGACAAAGTGGCAAAAATGCCCTACATGAAGAATCTCTGAGAGTGAGACCCCAGTGGAAAGAAGTGGCCATCGAAGAAGGATGTACTTTTCTCTAAAGGGAGGAGAGAACTTCCTCTTTGCTTATGACCTTGTCTGAATAGTGACAGAGTTTGTGTATTCAAAAGGCTTCTATAGCCTAGGCAGCTCATGTCAAGAGCCTCGGGTGGTCACTGACATCACACATAAGAGTATTAATTGTTAAATAAGTAAAACAGGAGTCACTGTGCACTAACTCCCCATGCAGGACCTCTGGTCTCAATGAGTTGTATTAGCAGAGTTAACTGTAAACCTAGCTCTCAAACAGTTTGTCCGTGTGTGTCTGTGTGTGTGCAAATTGCTGAAATCTTTACAGAATGTTAATTTTTGTCCTAATAGGCAGTTCCCTTATTGGCCGATTGCCATGTGGGAGACTTGGCTTTGTGTATTTTGTCAGGGTAAATCGATGCCAGCCCCAAGGTATGTCCCTCTGATTTAGTGACACTCAACATCCAAATTCTGCGTCCTCTCAGAATCTCCTCAGGGCTCAAGTTTAGGCATTTTAAAGGCAGGTGTCAAGTAGACCTGTTCTAGAACATGTTCCCACCCCTCTTCTGATAGCCCTGGTTGAGGTTTGCTGCTCCAGGCCAAGGTCTTCAGGGTTTCAATCCATGAAAGATCAGGAATCGGGGGAGGGGTGGGGGTGGGGGGTGGTGTTTCAGCCACAGCCGATCCCCTCCTGGCCATCTGTGCCACCAAAAAGAGCCTTGTTTGATCTCTTGTTCTGCCCTGCCTTTCTCATGAGCACCTGGGGAGACCTGTAGAGAAAGCCTTGAGGATCCATGTAGGTGCCACTTGAGTCTGAGACTCCCAGTTATTCTTCGCAGGTAGACCAGACCAAATTTGGCTGAGTCTTTTATTACAATATCAGCTAACTTCTTTTCCTGCTTAGATGGTGGCCGACGCCTCCTATGCATTCAACAAAGGTAAAAGGCTTTGTTTGTCCTGTTTCTCCTTGGTTGCCTTCCAGCCTCAACTCTCTGATGGATTCATGCAAAGTTCTACCTCTGCAGGTTGTCCAGGCTTGTTGCTTTTGGGAGCAAAGTTTTCTTGCAGCTTTGTCCCTCCCAGGTGAAAGCAGAAGTCCCCAGGAATTATCTCTCTCTCTCTTTTTTTTTCTTTTTGATGATAATTTATTTTAATTTTTTGAAGGACAGAGTTACAGAGAGAGAGAGAGAGAGAGAGAGAGGGAGGGAGGGAGAGACAGAGAGAGAGTTCTTCCATCCACTAGTTCATGCACCCAAATGGCCACAACAGCCCGGGCTGGGCCAGGAGCCTGGAGCTTCATCCAGGTCTCCCACATAGGTGCAGGGGCCCAAGCACTTGAGCCATCTTCCACTGCTTTCCCAGGTGCATTAGCAGGGAGCTGGATCAGAAGTGAAGCAGCCAGGACTCAAATCAGCATGCATAAGGGATGCTGGCACCATAGGTGGCCATTTAACCCATAATACTACAACACTACACACACAACCCCTCCCACCCCACAGTATTTGAATTACATTAAAATGAAATAGTTTTATCAAAAACATCATTAAAACAGCAAATCATGGAGAAGATGTTCAAAACTGTAATTACAACAGCATACCCACACAAATGTATTACATACAAATCTTAGTATACTGAAGACTCCCAGCTCGCTAACCTGGGCAACTACATTAACTTCTTTTTATTGCAAAATAGAATAGAACTTCCTGTATAGATTGTCAACACAAGTCTTCTGTCTTTTAAGTTAGCAATCACTTTGTCTTCTCCTCTGCTTCTGATCCAGCTTCCTGCTAGTGCACACCCTGAGAGGCAGCAGATGGTGTGAGCCTGGCCGTTGAGTCCCTGCCACCCACATGGGAGACTTGGACTGAGTTCCTGGCTCCAGACTTTAAGGTGGCCCAGCCCCAGCCATGGCTGGCATTTAGAGAGTGAACCAGCAGATGGAAGCTCTGTCTGTCTCTTTGTCTCTTAATCAAACAAACAACCTACTATTCTTTTTTTTCTTTTTTTTTTTTTTATTTGACAGGCAGAGTCAGACAGTGAGAGAGAGAGACAGAGAGAAAGGTCTTCCTTCCATTGGTTCACCCCCCCCAAATGGCCGCCATCGCTGGAACTACGCTGATCCGAAGCCAGGAGCCAGGTGCTTCCTCCTGGTCTCCCATGCGGGTGCAGGGGCACAAGCACTTGGGCCATCCTTCACTGCCTTCCCAGGCCACAGCAGAGAGCAGGACTGGAAGAGGAGCAACCAGGACTAGAACCCGGCTCCCATATGGGAATGCCAGCGCCACAGGCAGAGGATTAGCCAAGTGAGCCACAGCACCGGCCCCCAAACAACCTACTTTTAAGAGTATTTAATACCATTAGTCATCAAGGGAATGAAAATTAAACAAAACACAGTTCTATAATATTTCAACCAGAATGGCTAATGTTTAAAAGAGTGTTGGGAGCAGGCATTTAGGCTAGCGGTCAAGAACCACATCCTGCATCAGAGTGGCTGGATTCAACTTCCAGCTCTGGCTCCTGACTCTGGCTTCCTGCCACTGCAGACCCCAGGAAGCTGCAGGGAGGTTCAAGTGATTGGGTTCCTGTCCCCCATGTGGGAGACCTGGATTGCCTCCTCGACTCCTGGTCCGACCGCAGCCCAGCCGCAACTATTACAGGCATTTGGCAAGTAAATCAGCAGATGGGAGCACACTCTCTAGGAAGGAAGGAAGGAAGGAAGGAAGGAAGGAAGGAAGGAAGGAAGGAAGGAAGGGGAAAGAGAAAGAAAGAAAAAGAGAGAGAGAAAGGAAGGAAGGAAGGAAGGAAGGAAGGAAGGAAGGGAGGAAGGGAGGAAGGGAGGGAGGGAGGGGAAAGAGAAAGAAAGAAAAAGAGAGAGAGAGAGAAAGGGAAGGAAGGAAGGAAGGAAGGAAGGGAGGAAGGGAGGGAGGGAGGGAGGGAGGGAGGGAGGGAGGGGAAAGAGAAAGAAAGAGAGAGAGAGAAAGAAAGAAAGAGAGAAAGCAAGCGAGCAAGCAAGCAGGAATTACTAAGTGTTGCCAAGAATGTGGTGCAGGGGCTGGTATTGTGGTGCAGTGGGTTAAGCCGCTGCCTGTGATGCCAGCAACCATATGAGTGCTAGTTTGACTACTGGCTGCTCCACTTCCTGGGAAGACAGCAGAAAATCATCCAAGTGTTTGGACCTCTACCACCCATGTGGGAGACCTGAATTGAGTTCCAGGCTCCCAGCTTCAGCCTGGCCCTGCCCTGGCTATTGAAGCCATTTGGGGAGTGAACCAGTGGATGGAAGATCTCTCTCCTTCTCTCTCACTCTACCTCCCCTCCTCTCTCTATAACTCTACCTTTCAAAATAAATAAATAAATAAATAAATCTTTAAGAAGCTAATTTGGAACTGTTATGATTGCTGGTGGGATGTAATCCTTTTGGAAATATTTTTGTAATTTTCCACTAAATTTAAAAACCTGTACATCACCTGACCCAGAAACTCTACTCCAAGGCTCAGCCTCAACAGAAATGCACTGCTCACATGCACCAAGAGACCCGTAGCAGATGTGTCCTCACAGTGCTCTTCATAACAGCCCCTCGCTGGCAACCTCACGCACACACACTCACAGACACGTGTACAAAACTTACAGCAGTGGATACCCATGAACCGTGGTAACCAAAGCATCACAGATCAATGTAATACATTTCACTGTGCAAAAAAACGAACACGAAACAGAATACATACCCAGTGATTCCAGAAACAGGCAAAATTAAACCGTCACCTTTTGAGACCAAAAGGCAGTTAGATTTGGAAAGGAAGAAAGGCTCCGAAGCGGGGAGGGAGCAGGAGGGGGCGCCCGTGGGTATGGCAGTGTTCTGCTTCCTGAGCTCACGGTAGGCATGCTGTTTTGTCATAATTCCTTGGGTCTTATGTTCATGCTTCAGGTGCTTCTGTGTTTAAAAGTTTACAATGTGACACGGTACCGTGCACACACATTCCTCATTTGTACCCTGTTATAATCGCCTCATCACCCAGGGATAACACATAAATCACCCTTACAGTAAAACTCAAATATCTAATATTTGATATTCCAAAGGTTCATTTAATTAGGGATTTTTTGAGTGCATTTTAAATTGAAATCAACACCATGGTCTTATTACACAATAGCATGCCACTGCCTTTTTAAAGAAATGATTTTTGTAACAAAACGTCCTCCAGTGGAAAGTATTTCTAATTATCAGACATCTACCAGCTGACATTGGTGTTCTCGAAGCTGCTATAACCAGGTTGGGAGGCAACACCCGCCCTGCTAATTATTTTAGCCAGAGATGGCAGCAAGCCAAAAGTCTGATTTTATTGTAACTTAGTAAAACAAAGAAGGGAGGCACAATTTCCTTCCCCACTTCCTCAATTGACACAATTTGATAGGGGAGAAAACAGGTCACATGGTGGAGGGGAAAATGGGTTACCACTCTGAACACCAGCACAAATTGTGATAACACTTTAGTCTTTATTGTTTGAAACTCATCTGGAAGGCAAAATGTTATCATTGAATGTTTTCATCCCCAGATATCTGCATGTATTTGTTCTCTCTTGTCACAGCACAATATTGACTTGTTAAATGAACGCTTAATCATTAAACACATAATTCAGTTTAGGGTCACAAGGCACCTCTCCCAAGGATAACTTTTTTGTTTTTTATAAAATCCAGGTTTTCAATTCCCGAATTAAAAAAAAAAATCCATTTAATATGCATACACACATCTCAGTGTTTAAAAATGCCAGTTTGGCACGAAGTTTTATGCAGTTCTGACAATCGGCCCCTGGGACTGTAGGGACAGGTGCAGGCGAAGAGAAGAAACAAAAGGTTCCTCTGCGTGTGACAGCAGCGAGTCGGGAAGTGACAAGTCACTCCTACCCTGAGCTGCTCCTCCACACCTTTGGAGTGACAGCCTCACGGCCATGATCTGCCTGTGCGGAGCAGGAGAGGACCCCCCCCACTTAACGGAAGAGAGGACTGGACCCTCCTGGGGCGGGAGAGCACCAGCCCCCCCCCCCCAGCTTACGCTGTGCTGCCAGGCTTTGTCAAGTACATATGGAGATTTTTTAGGATGCGAAGCAGAAGCCACATGTCCAGAGAAAGACTGTGCAGCCTGACACACCCAGGGAAGCATCCGCCCTTTCTGTGGCTCGTGAGCTGTGGGCCCTACTTCAATACGAGGGCTATGACCCCACGAGTGTCCCTGTGTGATCAGGCAAAGGGACGCTCTTGGCCAGAGCTGACCGCTGTGCAGCAGGCAGGGCTGATAGCAGGCAAGTCACTCATGGAGCAGTGCACCCCTTTCTGCCTTCCTTCCGCTCCCAGGAACGTTCCCAGCAGCCAGTGTGGACATGTCGCCAAGGGGAGCTCTGCCCCCTGGCCAGAGGGCCTACAGGTCGGGTGGGTGCTGGGCACCTGGCGAGCCCCGGGTGAAACTGATCTGCTTATCAATATTTCTGAAATCAATAACCTGTGTGGGTTCTTGCCACGAATTCAGAGAATTCTGAATGCTGGCTCAAATAGATGAGACGACATGGTAAGTGTTTTAGCTTTTATTCGGTGAGAGAAATGCATAGGAGAGTGAGGGCTCTATCTAAAGGAGAAAGGGAAGTCTGGAAATTGGGTTGGGGCCGCACCAAGCAGAGAACCGGCCAGGAGCCACGTGCAGCAAGCGTTTGGCTCTGAGCAGCTACTAGCAGTTTACGATGGCTAGCAAAGCAAAAGCAGAGAGGGCGGGCGGCCCGAAGGCACAGGCAGCAGGGGCAACAGAGAGGAGCCCACCATGCTCCAGGCCTTTTATCCACTTCCAAGGGGGCGTGGTCATGTAGTCTGATGGGCAGGTGGGCGTACAGGTGGGGTCAGGTGGGGGCATGAGATCACACAGGGGGCGTGGTGAAGGCGTGGTCTTCCAGCTCACAAATCTAATCCATTTTATCCTATCTGCCTGCCCACAGGAGGGCAGAGGGCTTTGCCTTGGCAGAGATGCAGAGTCTCAGGTGGCGGCTTCACCATTCAGGTCAGGGCGAATCCCCCCCTTGACATCTCTCAGGTCGATCCTTGATTTCTGGGGTGTGAAGTAGCTGCCTCTGGCTCTTCATGAATCTTGCCACTTTTTCTACCACTGTGGGTTAAATCATGACCCCCAAAGATACGCCACATCCTGATCCCCAGAATCTGCAGCTGTCATTCTGTTTAGTATCATAAAGCAGGGAGATTATCCTTGGTTGTCTGTGTGAGCCCCAAGTACAATCACAAGTGTCCCTGCAAGAGGGCAGAAGAGGGAGACTGGACGCTCGGTCCCAGCAAAGCAGGCAAGTGACAATGGCGGCAGAGACCGGAGGGAAGGGGCCCCGGACAAGGAGCGCCGCGGCCACCGAGCTCTGGAGGAGGCCTGGAGCCGAAGCTGCCCTGGCGCCTGCGAAGGGACCGAGACTGCTCACGCCTTAATCTCAGCGCAGGGCACTGAGGACTTTTGGCTGCCAGACCCTCGAGCGAATTCATTTGTAAGGCTTGGAGCCACCCATTTGTTATAGCACCCATGTGCTGCGATGACACCACTACAGTCGGAAAACTTCCTTACTCATAGGTTTCTCAAGTCTTGGGTCTCAAGCAACCTGCCTGAAGGCAGACATTTCTTTACATGTGTGACGCAGGGGTTACAAAGCAGAGTCTGCCCCTGCCAGCCTGGAGCCCCCAGCAGCAGCAGACAGACCCCAGGGACACTTTCCCCGCTTCCCGTTTGCATCTGAACCCTGGCTCTTAACTGTCATATAAGACATTTTGTCTTTCATCTAAAAAAATCAGCTACAAATGCTTACAAAATTTTTTAAAAGGAATAGCATTTCCCATGAAGCTTCTTTAAAAAAGAAAGAAAAGTTCGGGGGCCAGCGCTGTTGTGTAGCTGGTTGGGCCACCATCTGCAGCCAGCATCCCATATGGGTGTCAGTTCAAGTCCCAGCTGCTCCACTTCCAATCCAGCTCCCTGCTGATGTGCCTGGGAAAGCAGCAGAGGATACTCCAAGTGCTTGGGCCTCTGCACTCACATGGGAGACCTGGAGGAGGCTCCTGGCTCCTGGTTTCAGTCTGGCCCAGCCCTGGCCATTGCAACCATCTGGGGAGTGGACCAGCAGATGGAAGACCTCTCTCTCTCTCTCTCTCATTCTCTCTATATATACATAGCTCTGACTTTAAAATAAATAAATAAATCTTTAAAAAATTCTGTTAACATAATTGTATTTGTGGACTCATGTGATATTTTAATACAGGTATACAATGGGTGCCGACCAAAACAGGGTAATCAACACGTCCGTCCCCTCTTGGACTTGGCTTTGTGTTTGGAGGCTTGGAGCTTCTTTCTTCTATTTGTACGATGTCCACCAGATGATGGAGGCCTATGGTCACCCTGCAATGCTGTGCAACACTAGGAGCTCTCTCCTTTGAGCTCTGGTTTGGAGCCGGTTATCCAAACTCCCTCGATCCCCATCCTTCCTGTCCCAGTAATCACACTCTATGTTCAGACTGAGCTCCTGCCCATGAGGGAGAACGTGTGGCATTTGTCTTTCTGTGTCTGGTTTATTGCACTTAACATGCTGTTCAGATCTAGAACTAGACAAGGGTGTTCACATTCACCACTCTTAGTCAGTATGGTATTGGAGGTATTAACAAGAGTGATATGAAAACAGGGGGAAATTAAGGGCACCAAAATTGGAATGGAGGAAGTCAAAATTCCATGCTTGCAGATGACAGGATTTTTTAAAATTTTTTATTTAGTAAAAATAAATTTCCAACGTACAGTTTATGGATTACAATGGCTTTCCCCTCACCACAATTTCCCTCCCCTTCACACCCCTCCCATCTCCGGCTCCCTCTCCCATTCCATTCACATCAAGATCCATTTTCAATTATCTTTATATACAGAAGATTGATTTAGTATATATTAAGTAAAGATTTCATCAGTTTGGACCCACACAGAAACACAAAGTGTAGAATACTGTTTCAGTACTAGTTATAGCATTACTTCACATTGGACCCTAATTTAAGGACAGATCCCACATGAGAAGTAAGTACACAGTGACTCCTGTTGTTGACTTAACAATTTGACACTCTTGTTTATGGTGTCAGTAATCCCCCTAGGCTCTAGTCATGAGTTTCCAAGGCTATGGAGGCCTTTTGAGTTCGCCGACTTCGATCTTATTCCGACAGGGTCATAGTCAAAGTGGAAGTTCTCTCCTCCCTTCAGAGAAAAGTACCTCCTTCTTTGATGGCCCGGTTCTGTATCTCACTCATAGAGATCTTTCATTTAGCTCTTCTTCTTCGTCTTCTCCTCCTCCTCCTCCTCCTCCTCCTCCTCCTCCTCCTCCTCCTCCTCCTTCTTCTTCTTCTTCTTCTTCTTCTTCTTCTTTTTTGCCGCAGTGTCTTGGCTTTCCATGCCTACCATACTCTCATGGGCTCTTCAGCCATATCTGAATGCCTTAAGGGCTGATTCTGAGGCCAGAGTGCTGTTTAGGACATCTGCCATTCTATGAGTCTGCTGTGTCTCCCACTTCCCATGTTGGATCCTTCTCTCCCTTTTTGATTCTATCAGTTAATGTTAGCAGAAACTAGTCTTGTTTGTGTGATCCCTTTGACTCTTAGACCTATCAGTGTGATCATTTCTGAACTAAAATTGACCACCTGGACTAGTGAGATGGCATTGGTACATGCCACCCTGATGGGATTGTATTGGAATCCCCTTGCACATTTCTAACTCCACCATTTGGGTCAAGTCCAATTGAGCATGTCCCAAATTGTACATCTCCTCCATCTCTTATTCCCACGCAGATGACATGATTTTGTGCGTGGAAAAACCTAAACACTCTAGCAAAAAGCTGTTAGAACTAATAAAGCAGTTCAGTAAAGTCACAGGATACAAGGTTAACACACAAACAGCAGCATTTTTATACAAGAATAATGATCTTGCTGAAAGGGAAGTCTCATTCACAATACCTACAAAAAATTGAAATATTTACAAAAAAATTTAACCAACAAAGTTGAAGATCTCTACAATGAATATTATAATAAAAAATTCATCATGGGTGCACAAAAAAATGGAATGCTATTCCTTGTTCCTGGATTGGAAAAATTAATATCTCTCTCTCTCTCTTTTTTTTTTTTTAGTGGGAGGTAAAATAGCAAGGTTTATTAGGAAGGGACATCTGTAAGGATGGATGGGCACCTCTCCAGACAGAGCCTGAGAGACCGGGGAAGAGGAAGGAGGGAGGTTACATGTTGAGTGGAGAGATTACACCTGATCAGGCCAGGCGGGCGGCTCAGCAAAGATGCAGAGAGCTGAGCGCACAGTCCAGTTGAGGCTGGGGGTTTTTAAGGAGATGGGTCTTGCTTCCCCACCTCTGCTCCTCTTGGAACAAAGGGCTTTTTGGATGTAAATAGAAAAACTTCTCTTGAAGGTCTGAAACAAAGGACTTTATGGATGTAAATGTTATCAGATGGGAGGAAGGGAGCAGGGTGTTTGAGATGCAGATACTAAGCTGCACCTGGGAGATTGTGGAAGATTGTCAGGCAGAAGGGGTGGGAACCTCCACCTGGCAGGTTATCAGGCAGAAGGGGGCAGGGCAGGATGTGAACTCTGGGCTGCCCCTGAAACATTGTCAGGATGACTTTGAGATGCAGATGCATCTCATGCTGGACATAGATGTCTTCTCTTTAGGCCTGTTACACACACATAAGCTCATAACTGACTTCCTACCTAACATTCCCCCCTCAAGAGGTAATACCCAAAATTATTCTTTGGGATTATGGATGGAGTTCTGTTTTCTGTAACTTCTTCAAAGCTGGCATGTGGGCATCGAGGAGGATTTGGGTATTTTCCTCTTGCTATCTGTCTTATGGTTTGCAACAGTGGCCTTGGAAAGACTGTCCTGCTCGGTCCAGAGGGCTGCTCAGGTCGTCCAATGGAATGGGCTGGAAGCCTTTTCTGACGACCATTTGGAGTTTGACAGCCTTTAGTCTGTTAGAGACAAAAGGAACAAGGGCATTAAAAACATAAGGTCCAAAGAGAAGCAGCAAGATTACAGAAGTTATTGTGCCAAGGAGGGAAAATAGGCAGGATTTCCATGACCAGATGTCAGGCCAGAAATCCCAGCCCTGCTTGGCCTGGTCCTGGAGCTGTTTGGAATTGTCCAGAAAAAGTACAAATTTGGGTTTGTACCTGTCCAATCTGATTGACCCAGAGACAACATTCTTCCTGGAGCATGGCACAGATACCTCTCAGAGCAGCAGTTAGCATGTTCAATATTTCTTTTTTTTATAACCTTTTGTGACTTCTACACACCCTGGAAAAATTAATATCATTAAAATGTCCATGCTACATAAAGCAATTTACAGATTCAGTGTAATCCCTACCAAAATACCAATGACATTCTTTATGAATTAGAAAAAAATTGCTGGGCCAACATTGTGGCACAGTGGGTTAAACCATCACCTGTGATGCCGGCATCCATATGGCGCAAGTTGGAGTCTCGGCTGTTCCACTTCTGATCCAGCTCCCTGCTAATGCGCCTGGAAAAGCAGCAGATGACCCAAGTGTTTGGGTACGTGGGAGGCCCAGATGGAGTTCCTGAATCTTGGCTTCAGCCTGGCCCACCCCTGGCTGTTGCAGCTGTATGGGAAGTGAATCAGCAGATGGAAGATCTCTCTCTCTCTCTCCCTCTCTCTCCCTCTCTCTCAGATCTCCTTCTCTCTCTGTAACTCTGCCTTTCAAATAAATTCATAAATCTTTTAAAAAGCAAACAACCAAACTATAGTAATGAACCATGAAGTTTCCTATTCACCAAAGCCTCCACTTAGTTTATAAACTCTAAGCTATGGCAAGACCAGAGGGGACATTGACAGGGATTGCTTGTCAAGTGGCTGGAGAGCAAGTTCAATTTCCTAGCCCAAAGACCTTTCACAACGCTGGTGGACAGTCACCAGCTTTACACTAAGTGTCCTAAGAGCTTCGCTTTTCTGTAGCAAACATGCCCAAAAAACAAACAACACAATTGCCAGTCTCCAGCTTCAGCGGCACATTCCCCGGAGAACTAGAGGCAAGCCTGGAGTTAAACTCTGGAAGGTTACAAGAGCGCGTTTGCAAACAAAAGACTAAAGGTCACGATGACAAGATTAGAACAAGCAGAGAATTCATTTTCCTAAGTTTTCTCTTTCATGTAAAGAAAAATCAGTATGGGTTTTGTAAAAAGAAAGCCTGCTTATTATAAATTATTCAAGCACTGCATAGAAGTCAAAATATTCAAATGCCACCACTCATAAATAATTAGCTTTTACATTAGCACAGCCTCATTCTACACATCTTTCTGTGCATATGCTCAGAAGGGCTAAGTGATATATTGAAACAGTTTTACAAATATTTGATTGTTTTGTATGTGTTATTTGAAATACATTATTGTATTTAATTTTATGTGTTTAAAACTTGAAAAAGAACCAAAGAGAATCTGAACGAATTATAAAATTCCAAATAAATGTTAATGCATCTCAAGAGCTTTTTTTTTTTTGAAAATAAATGATCCTTCTATAATTGCAGGAAAAAACCTAAAAAACCTTGCAGTACAACCATTATGGAGGACAGCATCAGGGTTCCTCCAAACCTAATATCAGATCTAGCGTCTGATCCAGCTATCCCACTTCTGGGTGTAAATCCAAAGGAGATGAAATCAGCATATGAAAGAGAAACCTGCGCTTTGGTGTTCACTGTGGCAACATCCACAACAGCCAGATGGAACAATCTAGATGTCCATGATGGGTGACTGGGTGAAGATAATGTGGAGTATCCACACAGTGGAATATTACTTTAAAATATTGTTAAGTACTATTATCATTATTCTTATAATTTATATAATTTACAGATATAATTACTAAAAATAATAAAATCCTGACATTTGCAGCTAAATTGATGGACTGGAGACCATTATTACATGGTATGCTCTCCTTCGTATATGGCAGTTAAAAATGGTTGATTTGAACTTAGAATAGTGTTTGCTACAGGCTGGGAAGGGGAGGGGGAGGGAGGACAGAAGTAGGTTGGATAATAGGTACCAAAACACAGATACAAGAAACAAGTACCTGTGGAAATGTGTAAGTTTCTTATGTGAATCAAAAATTTTACTAGGCCAGCATTGTGGCACCGCCTGGGATGTTGGCATTCCATATGAGCACTGGTTTGAGTCCTGGCTAGTCCACTTCTGATCCAGCTCCCTGCTAATGTGCCAGGGAGAGCAGCAGAGGATGGCTTAAGTGTTTGGACCCACATGGGAGGCCTGGATGAAGTTCTAGTCTACTGGCTTTGGCTTGGCCTAGCCCCAGCCATTGCAGCCACTTGGGGAGTGAATCAGTGGATGGAAGATATCTGTCTGTCTCTTCCTCTCTTTCTCTGTAACCCTGACCTTCAAATAAATAAAATAAATCTTAAAAAAAGAAAAACTAAAAAGTAGTTAATTTAAAAACTTCACATTAGAGTAATTGTTTTTACATCCATATTTCAATTTAGGCATCATCATCGAACTCCCTTGCTCCGCAAAATGAAGACATTAGATTCAAAGCCATTCTTTCTCCTCTTTTCCCTATTTTCATATATTGTGAAATTATCTTCTTACATAACTAGTATTTATAGTTTATTTTGTAACAACTGTTTGTAAGGTGTTTTTGCATTAATACAATCGTATAGTTCATTGTTTCCAAGTCTTAGCATTACACACCTTACCACAGCTCTCAGCTCCTGCTTTGATTGACAGAAATTTAATCTCAGATGAAACCCTCAACTAATGATATTTATTCTTTGATTTTTAAAAAAGATTTATTTATTTATTTGAAAGGCAGTGTTACAGAGAGGCAGAGGCACACAGAGAGAGAGAGGTCTTCTATCTGCTGGTTCACTCTCCAAATGGTCACAACCACTGGAGGTGGGCCGATCTGAAGCCAGGAGCTTTTTCCAGGTCTCCCATGTGGGCGCAGGGGCCCAAGTCTTGGGCCATCTTTTGCTGCTTTCCCAGGCCATAGCAGAGCACTGGATTGGAAGTGGAGCAGCCGGGACTCAAACCAGGGTCCATATGGGATGCCAGCACTGCAGGTAGTGGCTTTACCCATTATCCACAGCACCAGTCCAGTATTCTTTGATGTTTTTAATCTCAAAAATATTTTCAATATTTTTCCTTTGAAGTTTTCCCTGCAATGTGTGCCTTTGTTTTCCTTGAATCTGTAAGTTTTGCCCAAGCTTAGAGAAATTACTCAATGTCACATATGCAACCCGTGTGCAGATTCAGGATGCAAATATAGGTCTAATTCCAGACTTCCTTCTGTTATCTGCCCATTATCATCCACTTGTTATCCATTTTCGCTTTCTATCCTTGTGTCCATCTGTTACACCATTCGTGTATCAAGAATCCATCTACTCACTTCCTCATTACTCCATTCACACATATTAGCACAGACTTGCATTTACATAACACAGCCATTCACTTCTCCAGACCTTCCACCTAAACCATGTGTCAGTGCTCCCAACAACCTTCTCTTCCCCTACCTATCCATTTATTTATCCATTCACTCCAACATCCATCCAGCCATCAACCCATTCATACATGCATACATAGATACAACTATTCATGCAGATTTCCACCTATCCATCTACCCATCACCAAGCTATCCATCCATAAATCATTCCATGCCATCTCCCATCCATCATTTATTCTTTCTATTAATTAATCTACTCATCCAACCAATTCATCAATTTATCTGATTTCCTTGAAACCAAGCTCTTCCATAGAACAGAACACAGTCTTGTTCCATGACTCTCCTGATCTCATTCCATTTCCTGGCTACCAAGAGAAGACTACAGCATTCCATGAGCATTAGAAGATCTGTGAACTCAAACTCTGGTCATCTCTCGCCCAAATAGGAATCTTGCAACAGGCGCCAGCATTGTGGTGTATAGGATGCCGGTGACACTGGCATCCCATATAAGCAGCAGTTCGTGTCTTGACTGCTCCACTTTCAGTTCAGTCCCTTGGTAATACACCTCAGAAATCAGTGGAAGATGGCCCAAGTACTCGGGCCCCTGCACCCACGTGGGAGACCTGGAAGAAGTTCCTGGATTCTGGCTTCAGTCTGTTCCAGTCCTGGCCATTGTGGCTATTTGGAGAGTGAACCAGTGGGTGGAAGATTCTCTCTCCCTCTCCCTCCCCCCGCCCCGTAACTCTGCCTTTCAAATAAATAAGTAAAATGTTTTTAAATAATAGAATCTTGGAACAAAGTGTGGGTCTTGTGGTATCCTATATACATTGGATCCTCTAACAATAATCTCCTTACAGAAGCCATCCCCACTATAAAAACTACACAACAAAGTGAACATAATGAATATCTCAGAAAGATATATGGTGGAAAATACACACAATAAGTATTACAAATATATTTAAAGATGAACTAGTAGTAAAATGAAGGAACACAAAGTCATACAGAAAAACTATATTCTTCTTCTGATGGAAAAACAGAGAATTCATTCAGGACATCAAGAAAAAACTAGGCACAATTTTTGAAAATACACTTGAAGATACTGGAGAGATACCAGGTAGAAACAAAAAAATTGTAGGCCTAGATTTTGAAAGACCGGAGACCAGGAAACTTCGGGCTACTAGCGTGGGAGCACTTACTAATTCTGGAAGTCACCTGGGAGCCTCAGCAGTGCTTTGGACAGACTCAAAGGATTGGGGTAAAAAGGCAGAATTTAGGACTCACCAGGGGAAATAGCCTAGTGCTGGGATGAGAACCCAAAAAACTGCAGTATGGGAACAAGGCTAGGACAAACAGGGCGGCGCTCCTGGAGCCTTCAGCCTAGTCTCCGCTCAGCTCAGCTCTGAAACCAGATTTAGGCAGCACGAGTTTGCTAGAATTCCCTGGTGCCTGCCATTGACAACTGCAAACCCTCCCCAGAGGTGGATAACAGCTTCTAGGCTCCAGCTTATTTCTGTTTTTTAAAAGATTTTATTTATTTAAAAGTCAGAGTGTATAGCAAGAGAGGAAGAGCCAGACAGACAGATCTTCATTCATTGGTTCACTCCCCAGATGGCTGCAATGACTGGGACTGAGCCAGGCCAAAGCCAGGAGCTTCTTTGGCAACTTCCACATGGGTTTAGGGGCCCAAGCACTAAGGCCATCTTGCACTGCTTTCCCAGGCACATTGACAAGGAGCTGGATTGGAACTGGAGCAGCCAGGACATGAACCTGTGCCCATAAAGGATGCCAGTATCTCAGGAAGCTTTATCCTCTATGCCACAATACCACCCGTCCCCCCACAACTTATTTCTATTCATGCAGTTTCTCAAATACAATGCCAATAAAAATGATATATTTTAAAAGAGTATATTAGATTTTAAAAACAAATATACAAAGATTCTAGACCTTACAATGCAACAATCAATTAGAAATGCAGGGCCGGTGCTGTGGCACAGCAGGTTAACGCCCTGGCCTGAAACACTGGCATCCCATATGGGCGCCAGTTTGAGACCAGCTGCTCCACTTCTGATCCAGCTCTCTGCTGTGGCCTGGAAAAGAAATAGAGGATGGCCCAAGTCCTTGAGCCCCTGCACCTGCATGGGAGACCCACAAGAAGCTCTTGGCTCCTGGCTTCGGATTGGAGCAGCTCCAGCTGTTGAAGCCATCTGGGGAGTGAACCAGCGAATGGAAGACCTCTCTCTCTCTCACTCTCTCTACCTTTCCTCTTTCTGTGTAACTCTGACTTTCAAGTAAATAAATAAATCTTTAAAAAAAAATTAGGAATGCATTGGAAGAATTTTAAAAGATTAAACACAGCTGAAGAGAAAACCAGCAAATTAAAAGGTTAATTAGAAAAGTATTTATAGTGGAACAAGAAATGATGAAAGATCTGGAAATAAGAGGTGTATGGTATACAGTACAAAGGTCTAACCTAGCTGTTAACTGTAGTCCCAGAAAGAGAGAAGTGAGAAAATGAGGAAGAAAATATATTTTAAGATAATGACTGGGAATTTTCCCAAACTGATGAAAGCCATAAAGCTGCAGACTTAAGAATGCTAAGGAGGCCCACATTGTGGTGCAATAGTTTAAGCTGCCGGTTACGATGTGGCAAGCCACACTGGAGTGCTGACTGGAGTTCCAGTCACTCCACCTCTGTCCGGCTTTCTGCTAATGCCGGTGAGCATGCCTGCATCCCCCGTCAGAGGGCCTGGGCCCAAGTTGAAGCTCTGCTCCTGATTCCAGGTTTCTGCTGATGCGACCCTGGGAGGCAGCAGGTAATGGCTTAGGTAACTGGATTCCTGCCACCCGCATGGGGATCTGGATTGTGTGCCCAGATCCCAGGCATTTGAAAAGTGAATCAGTGGGTTGGAGGTCTGTGTCTGTCTGTCTCTGCCACTCATAAGATTTTTTAAGAATTCCTTTAGGGACCAGCACTGTGGCACAGTAGGTTAATCCTCCACTGCGGCACCAGCATCCCATATGGGCGCCGGTTCAAGTCCCAGCTGCTCCTCTTCCAATCCATCTCTCGGCTATGGCCTGGGAGAGCAGTGCTTGGGCCCCTGCACCCACATGAGAGACCCAGAGGAAGCTCCTGGCTCCTGGCTTCGGATTGGTGCAGTTCCGGCCATTGCAGCCATTTGGGGAGTGAACCAATGGAAGGAAGACCTTTCTCTCTGTCTCTTCTTTTCACTGTTTGTAACTCTACCTCTCAAATAAATAAATAAAATCTTTTTAAAAATTCCTTTAAAAAAAAGTGGGGCTGGCATTGTGGCATAGCTAGTAAAGCCGTCTCCTGCGATGCTGCCATTCCATATAGACTAGTTTGTGTCCTGGCTGCTCCACTTCTGATCTAGCTGCCTACTAATGTCCTAGGAAAAGCAACAGAGGATGGCTCAAATGCCTGGGCCCCTGCTACCCACGTGAGAGACCTGGATATAGCTCCTGGCTCCTGGCTTCAACCTGGCCCAGCCCTGGCTGTTGTGGCCATATGGGAAGTGAACCAGCAAGTGGAAGATCTCTCTCTGTCTCTGCCTCTCTCTCTGTAACTCTCTGACTTTCAAACCAATACATAAATCTTTTGAAAATAAATAAATAAATAAATAAATAAGCAAGCTATATTAAAAAGAAAGAATGAAGGCAAAATTTTTTTCATAGAAAATTCATCACTGGCAACAACACAGTAACACTTAAGAACTTCCTCAGACACACACACACACACACACATACAAAATGATTCCAGAAGGCAGATTCAGGAGTGTAGAAAAGCAAATTGGCAAGTACAACTATGCATAGATTTCAAAATGTTTTGCACCAAAATAAACGTATCTTTTAGTTCTATTTCCTACATTTCTAAAGTATGTAAATAACCTAAACGAGCACTGAGCAGCATTGTCTAGTGGAAATAAAATGTGACAAAGTTTTACATTCTTAGTAGCCACATTAACAAGTGTAAAAACAAGGGCCAGCATTGCAGCACAGCCAATTAAGCTGCCGCCTGCAACACCAGCATCCTGTATCTAACTGCCAGTTAGAGTCCTGGCTGCTCTGCTTCCGGTCCAGCTTCCTGTTACTGTGCCTTGTGCCTCAGAAGGCCCCAGAGGATGGCCCAAGTGCTTGGGCCCCTGCTACCCGTGTGGGAGATGTGGATGGAGTTCCTGGCTTCAGCCCAGCCTTGCCCTGGCTTTTGCGGCTCTTTGCGGAGTGAACCAGTAGATGGAACATCTCTCTCTCTGATGCTCTACCTTTTGGATTAATTAATTATTTACAAAAGGAAGCAATAGGGAGATAGATTATCTTTCCATGGGAGGACTGTCACTGACATTTAAAAAACAAAAGAGTAAAAAGCACAGGGTGGGGCAGCGCTGTGGCATAGTGTGTGAAGGCTCTGCCTACAATGCCAGCATCCCATACGGGTGCCGGTTTGAGTCCTGGCTGCTCCACTTCTGATCCAGCTCTCTGCTATGGCCTGGG
Organism: Lepus europaeus; assembly: GCF_033115175.1. Lineage (NCBI taxonomy): Eukaryota > Metazoa > Chordata > Mammalia > Lagomorpha > Leporidae > Lepus > Lepus europaeus. Next base: position 147,795,270 of record NC_084828.1, read on the forward strand.
AAAGCAGTAGAAAATGGCCCAAGTTCTTGGGCCCCTGCACCCACGTGGGAGACCTGCAAGACGCTCCTGGCTCCCGGCTCCTGGCTTCGGATCTGCACAGCTCCGGCAATTGCAGCCAATTGGAGAGTGAACCATTGGATGGAAGACCTCTCTCTCTTTTTCTCTCTGCTTTTCCTTTCTCTATGTAACTCTGACTTCCAAATAAATAAATAAATCTTTTTAAAAAACACAAGGAAAACTAATTTTTAATAATAAAGCTTATTTAACCTGTTATTTAAACACACATTAAACATATAAGGAATTATTAAGGGGAGGTTTTACATATTTCTTCATATTAAGTTCTGAAAATCCAGGGTGCAGTTTACATTTATAGCACATTTGGTGCTTCATTTCCATTAAATTTATGGATTAAACATTAGGTTCATATATTTAAATTGCTTCCAAAATATATTAAAGTGCTTTAATAATGGAATTATCACATTTTTCCCTTCAAAATTATAGCTTTCTTTTAATATTTGCATGCACACTTAAACAAAACCCATTCTTTTTTTAATACAGAGAGAGAGAGAGAGAGAGAGAGAGAGAGATCTTCCATCTCTTGTTTCCCTCCCCAAATTGCCACAATGTCTAGGACTGAAGGCCAAGAGCTTCATTTGGGTCTCCCACATGGGTGCAGTGGTCCAAGCACTTGGGCCATCCTCTGCTGCTTTTCCAGGTGCATTAGCAGGGAGCTGGATGGGAAGTGGAGCAGCCGGGACATAAACTGTGCCCATATGGGATACATGTGCCTCAGGCTGAGATTTAACCTTCTGTGCCACAGGGCTGGTCCCCATTTGTTGTTTTTAGAATTGGTTTAACCTGAGGCAGAAGCATACTGGCTTCTAAATTACATTTGTCTGAGTTAATTCAATAACCTATGTCAAATAACTATTATTAATATCACATCAAAGAGGTATTACATAGTTGAAAAAGCAATTTGAAGCTTTTAATATTAACAAAATATTCTTTAAATTTTTCTCATAGTTTTGCAGCCAGTGTACGTAGTGGAGACAAGTACAAATGAAATCTTCTACGTATTGATCCATTCTAGAAAAATGTGTCAAATCATTGCTATTGGTTTGTATTATGAAGAGTTGTACTTTCATAATAAATTCTTGTACCTATTTAGCTAGTTAATAAATCAATGTTTTTCTTCCTTTCCTGTTCTATCTTTAGGTCATCCACATGCATTGTAAATCTGGTAAGAAAACTTGAATCCCACTGATGTCCTTATCTTTGGTTCTTTAGTATTCGGTCAACATTTGCTTTGTTTCAAAAGATCTTGACATATCAGTCCCGAGTTTTAACTTCAGTATGTCTGGAGTCTTTATTTAACAATGATGGAGCAGCTTCCATGGTGACAAAACCAATCTTATTCATATCTAACAGAAATTATTTTTTGAAAGATACAAAATATTTAAAACATTCTTGCCAAAAATTCAGTTCAATCTTTTAGGCCCCAACAAATAGCACTCCCTCTTTATAAATTTGGTAGTCCTTTGAGACAAAACATACCGAAATGTTAACTGGGCAGTGCCTCTTACAGAGCATGATTTATTTAAGCTAAAGGAAAATACTTGTGAGGTTTCCAAACTGAATCAATTCCTCTTTGCTATTATTAGAAGGGTCTTGTATTCTATGGACAACTTTCTGTTGCCTTAACTGGAGATCATATTTTGTAAAATATGTTAATTTTCTTCATGATTTTAAAAATCACCATAACCGAAGTTTCTCCATTTAAAAATAATATCCCTTTTTTAAAAAGATTTATTTTTTATTTCATTTGAAAGTCAGAGAGAGAAGGAGAGGCAGAGAGAGAGAGAGAGAGAGAGGTCTTCCATCTGATGGTTCACTCCCCAGTTGGCCGCAACGGGCGGAGCTGAGCCGGTCTGAAACCAGGAGCCAGGAGCTTCTTCCAGGTCTCCCATGCGGGTGCAGATGCCCAAGAACTTGGGCCATCTCGTACTGCTTTCCCAGGCCATAGCAGAGAGCTGGATTGGAAGTGGAGCAGCTGAGACTCAAACCGGTGCCCATACGGGATGTGGGCACTGCAGGCAACGGCTTTACCACAGCGCCTGTCCCATAATTTCCCTTTATGTTCAAGAAGCTCAGTTATCTCTTAGCCAACATTATAGCTTAGGCCCTGTGAAAAATTGCCTAAATTTTTATCGTATATTTAATTCTGATTTCAGAAGAATCATTTTGTCACTTCTTATTTCACTTTACAGTCAGGAAAACATCAATTCACTGTTTGCTGAAAATCGCTGTGAATATTACTCATTTTTTACATAATGAGTAACTTTTGCTTTGCTCAGCCAATCTCAAACTGCACTTGTCTTCATCATGAAGCAGCCAACCTCTCTGCCACTACCCTGGTCATAGAACTGGCGTTTCTCCCAGATTCTGCATCTGTGAAGATACTTCAAAAAGTTCACTGAAATGGAATGAAAAGATAGGTTTATTTTGGCGCATAAACACCTTGGAATCCACGCATAGCTTCTTCAGAGTATACATTTTCAGTACTATGAACTTGTTGAAAACCTCTGTGGATTTAAAAAATGTTTTGTGCCAAAGTGAACTTATCATTTAATTCAAGTTTCCAAGAACTTTTTTGAGTATCCTTGTACTTCTTTATTTTAAAATTAAAAATCTTGGGGCCGGCGCTGTGGCACAGTGGGTTAAAGCCCTGGCCTGCAGCATCGGCATCCCATAAGGGTGCCGGTTCTAGTCCCAGCTGCTTCTCTTCCGATCCAGCTCTCTGCTATGGCCTGGGATAGCAGTAAAGGATGGCCCAAGTCCTTGGGCCCCTGCACCCACGTGGGAGACCCAGAAGAAGCTCCTGGCTCCTGGCTTCAGATCGGCGCAGTTCCAGCCACTGCAGCCATATGGAGAGTGAACCAGCGGACAGAAGACCTCTCTCTCTGTCTCTACTTCTCTCTGTAACTCCGTCTTTCAAATAAATAAAATAAATCTTTAAAAAATTAAAAATCTTTATAGTTATTTTTTAAATTAGGAAAGCAATTTCATTACCAATTGCAACTTATTTAGATACCCCTGTTATCCTGTTATCTATGTAAAATAATACAACTTGCATTCATGAGTAGAAAAAAATTCACACTGAGTCCATCCATTGACACTGACTAGAAACATGATGTGCATATGTATAATTCTAGAAGCTACTGCCCAGCAGACACTGACACAAACATAATATATTACATAATGTGATAGCTAAAAAGCTAGAGGTCTAATAAAATGATAAAGTTGTATTTAATAAGAAAATATTCTCCACAGCTTCAGTTTTTTATACTTAAACTGTCACACCAGCCACATTTGTTTGACCAACACATTTGTTAAGAAAAGAGTTTGGTAACTAATTTTTAAATTTTTTGCTTGATATTATATTATTTGAAAGAGAGAGAGATACCATCTGCTGGTCACTCCCCAAATGTCTGCAACAGCTGATGTTGGGTCAGGCTGAATTAGAAGTTGGGAACTCAATCTGGTCTCCCACATGGATGGCAGGGACTCACCCACCTGAGCCACCACCTGTGGCCTCCCAGGGTGCACACCAGTAGGAATTGAGAATCAAGAGTAGAGGCGGGACTCAAGCCCAGGCACTGCAATATGGGAGGCAGGTGTCCTGAGCAGTGTCTTAACTGCTATGCCAAATGTGCATCACTGGTGTCTCCTAGAAACTTAAACCCACACGTACCTTAGGACTTATCCTTAAGTCCACTGAAAATGTATGTCAACATCAAAACCTATATGTAAATGTATATAGCAGTTTAATTAAGTGCTATAAACTGAAACAGCTAAACTGCTCTTCAACTGTTGAATAAAGAAAAATTAGTAGAATCATACAATGGAGTACTGCCCAGCAATAAAAAGGAATAAATTATTTTTTTCTCAGGCAACAACATAAATGAAGTGAGTTGTCGCCCAGATTCGGGGTGAAGGGAAGTGTGGACTACCGTGGACAGCAGAGCAGATCTCAATAGTAGTGGATAACTTAGTGCACTTGTCAAACTCCATAGAACTGTACACTACAAAATTTTAAGAAATCAACTAGGATGTCAAGAGAACTCAATGTGGAATGCAGGCTGTGATAGATGAATCTAACTATATTACAAATTTAAAACATAATCATGGGAGCAGGTATTTGGCATAGCAGTTAAGACAGCTGAGTTCCATATACCAAAGGACCTGGGTTTGCCTCCTGGCTCTGGCTCCTGACTCCAGCTTCCTGCTAATGTAGACCCCAGGAAGCAGTGGTGATGGCCCAAATAACTGGGTGTCTGACACCCACGTGGGTGACCTGGATTGAGTGCTAGGCTTCAGTACCATACCTGGCCATTGCAGGCATTCAGAGAATGAACTAGTGGATGAAATCTCTCTCGGTCTCTGTCTCTCTTTCTCTCTCTCTCTCTCTGCCTTTTAAGCACATAAAAAGATAAACTTTTTTTAAGTTTATGGAAAACGTGTATTTGAAAAATGCATGCATGGGTTTCAAATGCATAGATTGGAAATACAAAGGAAAAAGAAAGAAAAGCAAAGATGAAGGTATATCAAAAGAATGGGAGCCAATCTGGGGGGAATCCCTGCTGCTAAAGTGAAGCAGTATGAACAATAGAGTGAAAAGCAGTACTGTAATATAACCCAAATAATAAAATATTTACCAGCAACATTTATAACAAGGGATTTGTGAGTGGACTAACCTATTACAATACATATGTGAATTTATCATGATAATTCCATGTAAAGTCAATGTAGGAAAGTCATTTATATTTTTCTATCCTACCAACAATTATTTATCAATATGTATTATATGATGCAAGTTAAATATCAGAAAACAATAAATACCTTTCAATAAGTTCAACAAAGATAGGCATGGCCTCTACATAAATTTATTAAATACTGATTAGCTTATAACTTGAAGGAAACTGAAAAAGATTCCAATAAATGGAAGCACATATTATGTTCATGGATTTAAATAATATTGTAAAGATGTAATTCTCCCCAAGCTGATTTATAAATTCAATAAAATTTCAATCACAATCCTCTCCAGGGAGTTTATAGGTGTGCAGGTGTGCTTGAGTGTGTATGTGTCTGGGAATTGGTAATCTGTTTCTTAAATATATGTAGACAATGTAAAAAGAAACAAGATAATTTTTGAAGAAAAAATTACATGGTCATAATAATTTAGAGTATATAGTGTTGAGCTAAGGAAAACCAAATAGACCAAAGGCAAAGAATGGCAACTCCCTAAGCAGACCACTTATAAATCATCATGGCTGATGAAGAAGGCACAACTGTGGTACCATGTGGAAAAGATGACTTGTTAATAAACACTGTTGCACCAATTAGATATTCGTATAAGAAAAATGCGTCATCACACACAAAAATCAGCTCTGGGTGCTTTGTAGGCTTAAATGTGAAAGGCAACACACTGCTTTTTCTAACAGATAACAAATAATTTCTTCATGATGCTGGAGTAGACAAAGATTATTTAAACAGGACACAAAATGCCTAAACAATAACGGAAATGATTAATACATTGACCACATTGAAAATAAGATCTGTTCATCAAAAGGTACCATGAAGAGGGGCTGGCATTATGACTTAACCCACTACACCACAACGCTAGCCCTCTTCCGGATGGCCCAGGAGCTTGGGCCTTTGTCACCCAGATGGGAGACCTGGAGGAAGCTCCTGGCTTCTGGCTTTGGCTTGGACCAGCTCTGGTCATGGTAGCCATTTGGGGAGTGAACCAATTTATGGATGATCTCTCTCTGTAACTCTTTCAAATAAATAATAAATAAATCTTTTTTTTTTTTCTTGACAGGCAGAGTTAGGCAGTGAGAGAGAGACAGAGAGAAAGATCCTCCTTCCATTGGCTCACCCCTCAAATGGCCACTACGGCCGTTGCGCTGTGCTGATCCGAAGCCAGGAGCCAGGTGCTTCCTCCTGGTCTCCCATGCGGGTGCAGGGGCCCAAGCACTTGGGCCATCCTCCACTGCCCTCCCAGGCCACAGCAGAGAGCCGGACTGGAAGAGGAGCAACTGGGACAGAATCCGGCGCCCCGACTGAGACTAGAACCCCGGGGTGCCGGCACCACAGGTGGAGGATTAGCCTAGTGAGCTGCAGCACCGGCCAATAAATCTTTTTTTAAGAAAAATATATCATGAAGAAAATACAAAAGCCATCCATAGACCAAGAGATTTGTCATACATATAATGAACAGAATCTGGAAAATGCAATGCATTTCTACAACCCGATAAGAAAATGCCAGAAGACGCAATAGAAAAGGGGGGGACATGCTTGAGCCTACACCTGCTTATGAGCAGAGCTAACTGGGCAGTGAACACCTACAGGCTGTGCAGCACCATTAACCAGTGGGAACACATGTTTTTTTTTTTTTTTGTTTGTTTGTTTGTTTGACAGGCAGAGTTGACAGTGAGAGAGAGAGACAGAGAGAAAGGTCTTCCTTTTCCATTGGTTCACCCCCCAATGGCCGATGCGGCCAGTGCACTGCGCTGATCCAAAGCCAGGAGCCAGGTGCCTCTCCTGGTCTCCCATGTGGGTGCAGGGCCCAAGGACTTGGGCCATCCTCCACTGCACTCCCGGGCCACAGCAGAGAGCTGGACTGGAAGAGGAACAAGTGGGACAGAATCCGATGCCCCGACGGGGACCAGAACCTGGTGTGCCGGCGCCGCAGGCAGAGGATTAGCCTATTGAGCCGCGGCGCCGGCCTAGCACATGTATTAAAACTTTTGTGAGACATCACCGTTAATCTGCTGAAGTATCTAGAATTAAAACGCTGACCCTCTTCTGCAACAATGTCTAAAAGATGCTCAGTGTCTGATGCGGGCTTTCCTCCAATGTGGCCCCTAATGAAGGTAGGCTGTCCCAGAACCCTGGTCATAGAAGCATTTTCCCAAAAGGAACAGGATCTGCATGCGTGCTGGGAGACCTACAGCTCTCATGAGTTCATCTAAAACAAAAACACGTCAGCAGGGCCTGGGGTGCTGTGCCTGACAGCAGCAGGGGTGCTTTCCTTATTGAGGAGCAAAAAAGTGTTGTGGACGTATTGAAGGCACAGACTCAGGAAGCTAAACGCAAAAGCGGAAGCTTCTTTGAGTAATTAAAAAACCAAGAGGCAAGAAAAAGAGACCCAAAATATCAAGTCCTGGCAAGAATGTGAAGCACTAACTAGTACTTTTCTTTAAGATTTATTTATGGGGGCAGGTGCCGTGGCTCTCTTGGTTCATTCTCTGCCTTCAGCCCGGCATCCCATATGGGCGCTTGGTTCTAGTCCCGGTTGCTCCTCTTCCAGTCCAGCTCTCTGCTGTGGCCTGGGAGGGCAGTGGAGGATGGTGCAGGTGCTTGGGCCCCTGCACCTGCATGGGAGACCAGGAGGAAGCACATGGCTCCTGGCTTCTGATCCACACAGTGCTGGCTGTAGCAGCCATTTGGGGAGTGAACCAACCAAAGGAAGACCTTTCTGTCTCTCTCTCACTGTCTATAACTCTACCTATCAAATAAATTTAAAAAAAAAAGAAAGAAAAAGATTTATTTATGGCTCCAACAGCTGGAGCTGGGCCAATCCGAAGCCAAGAGCCAGGAGTTTCTTCCAGGTCTCTCATGTGGGTGCAGGGGCCTAAGCACTTAAACCATCTTCTGCTGCTTTCCCAGGTGCATTAGCAGGGAGCTGAACTGGAAGGGGAGCAGCTGGGACTTGAACCAGAGCCCATATGGGATACCAGTACAGCAGGCAGTGACTTATTTGCAACCATAGCACTGACCCTTCACTGGTACTTGATAGGACCAGTTCGTTAGACCAGAAATACTTACTAAATATGAAGACATGTTCTATGATTCAGTAGTTCTACACTTAGGTACATACCCAGAAGAACATAGTGCATATGTTCATACACACACACACATACACACACTCACAAGATTTTCTTAACCATAGTATTTGTAGTAACCAAACACTGGAGACAACCTAAATGTCCCTCTACAACAGAACGGGTAAATAGAACTGCAGCATGTCCATGCCACAGAACATGACATAGTGATGAGAATGAACCTACTGCACCCACATGCAATACCATAGGTGATTCCTATCAACTCAACACTGAATGCAAGAGCTGGATGCTTTTGTCTGACTCACCCTACATAAGACTCAAAATATGGACAAAACCACTCTATGTTGGCATATCTGAATGGTTTTTCCTTTGTGGGAAACACAGTGTGATGACAGGAAGGGGGTGATGGACGGGGTGCTGGTACTGGCAGTATTCCTTGTTTTGATTGGGGTAGTGGTTATGTAGATATGTTCACTGGTGATTTGTTGACTTTTTTATGCATGCATGTAGGTTTATATTAAAATATATAGGTATAGAGGCATAGTTTTTCTTATTCTTCTTACCAAATTCAACAGAATACTCTGGGTATTATATATCAACAAAGAAACAAAAAAGTCTAGAAGGAAAACAGAAAGCAAACCAGGCAGGTATCTTTGGACCCTAGGAATCACATGGTGGTGAGCTCTCTGTTTTTTTTGTTTGTTTGTTTGTTTGTTTGAAGATTTATTTATTTGAAAAGCAGAGTTATAGAGCAGCAGAGGCAGTAAGAGAGAGAGGTTTTTCATCCCCTGGTTCACTCCCCAGATGGCCACAATGGCCAGAGCTTCGCCAATCCAAAGCCAGAAGCCAGGAGCTTCTTCCGGGTCTCCCATGCAGTTGCAGGGGCCCAAGGACTTGGGCCATCTTCTACTGCTTTCCCAGGCCATAGCAGAGAGCTGGATCAGAAGTGGAGCAGCTGGTACTCAAACCGGCGCCTATATAGGATGTCGGCACTGCAGGTGTTAGCTTCACCCGCTACGCCATAGCGCTGGCCCCATCTGGGGTTTTATTTTGCCTCACGTATCCAGGACTTGGAGCTGAAGAAGCTGACAACTCAGAAACCCCAAGAAGCACAGAAAAAAATAAAACCCTCGAAAGTTCAGCTCTCTAGTTGAAGGACCAAGGAAGGCAAGCTAGTAAGACAGGTTACTAACTACTGTCCTTCATCCAAACACCTGCTGAGCTCCACTCCCTGCCCATCCACCTGTGCCAGCTGGAGAGCACGGACTTCCACCAGTACCAGCCCACACCAAAGCGCCTGCCTTAGTTCATTTAATGTTGCTGTAATGAAGTTGCTGAGACTGGGTGACAGATAAACAATAGCACATTATTCAGCCCCGGTTCCGGAGGCTGGGAAGTCCAGGGCATGGTACTGTGCTGGCCTGTGATGAGAACATTCCCTCTGCATCCTAACACAATGGAGATCATCACAAGGTGAGATGGCAAACTTGCCAGGGCCAGGTCCACGGTCACCCCTTCAGCTCATATGGCTCTCCCCTCATTGCCCAGTCTCCTGTCTGAAGTCCACCAACATATGGACAAGGAAACTAAGTTTTCAGTAAGTGAATTTGGGGGTACAATTCAAACCATATAGTGCCTGAGCCCTTCAGCTCTGATAGGAATGTCGGAGATGATCAAAGTATGGACCAGGACTTCCGTCCCCCAGACAATGCTGAGGACGCCCACCTGTCGTATTATGGCAGACCACATCCGGGGCTGAACTGCCAGCACCACTCTACAGCACTAAAGCCCAACAGCATCTACAAAGCCTCAAAAAGCAAATCAGCAGGGAAAATGTAGCCATTTCTACAAGTGGTGCTGAAGCAGCTGGCATCCTTAGGCAGTGCAGTCACTCATGGATTTCATTCATTCATTAAGTGGACCCTCACCCTGAGTCTCCCAACTCTTTCAAATGTAACTCCAAATGAACCATAAACTTAAATGGAAAACACAGAAGTAATTTTAAATTTTTTAGAAAAATTTATTTATTTATTTGAAAGGCAATTACAGAGGAGAGAGAGAGAGAGAGAGAGAGAGAGAGAGAGAGAGAGAGAGAGAATCTTCAATCCCCTGGTTCACACCCCTACCTAAATGGCCACACAGCTAAGCCCGGGCCAAGACAGAGCCAGGATCCAGGCATTCCATCCAGGTCTCATGCAAGGGTGGTAGGGGCCCAGGTACTTGGGCCATCTTTTGCTGCTTTCCCAGGAGCATTTGCAGGGAGCTGGATGGGAAGTAGAGCGGCTGGGATTTGAACTGGTGCTCATATGAGTCCCAACAGCACAGATGGTAGCTTAACCCAGTGCATCACAATACTGGCTGCTTTTAAAAATCTTATAAAAATAGTCTGGCCTCATGGTTTATTGAAAAGACTGTGTTTTCTCCAATGTATGTTCTTGGCACCTTTGTCAAAAATCAGTTGCTTGTATGTATGTGGATAAATTGCTGGGTTCTCTATTCTGATCCATTAACTTATGTCAGTTTTTATGCCAGCGATATATGCTGTTTTAATTACCATAGCTTTGTAGTATGGTTTGAAATCAGGTCTTGTGATGCCTCCAGCTTTATTCATTTACTTATGTGTTTATTTACTTTTGGTCAGGATTGCTTTGGCCATTCTAAGTCTTGTGATTCCATCAGAATTTTAAAATTGTTTTTTCTATTTCTATAAAGAATGCCATTGGTGTTTTGATAGAGAATGCATTGAGTCTGTAGATTGCTCTAGGCAGTATGGACATTTTAATAATATCAATTCTTCTAGTCAATGAATAGGGGATATCATTCCACTTTTTGTGTCCTTAGTGATTTCTTTAATCAGCGTTTTACAATTTTTAAAAGATTTATTTATTTATCCATGTATTTATTCATTTAAAGTCAGAATTACAGAGAGGAAGAGACATGCAGAGTTTCCATTTGCTGGTTCACTCCCCAAATGACTGCAATGGCCAGCTGGGCCAGGCCAGAGCCAGGAGCGAGGAGCAAGGAGCCAGGAGCTTCTTCTGGGTCTCCCATGCTCCCATGTGGGTGCTGGGGTCCAAGCATTTGGGCCATACTCCACTGCTTTTCTAGGCACATGAGCAGGAAGCTGGATTGAAAGTGGAGCAGCTGCGAGTTGAACTGGAGCCCATATGGGATCCCTGCATTGTAGGCTTAACCTGCTCCGCCACAATACCGGCCCCTGCAATTTCCATTGTAGAGATCTTTCACTTCTTTGGTTAAATTTATCCCCAAATATTTAATTTTGGGGTAACTATTATAAATGAAATTTCTTTCTTGATTTCTCTTTCAGCAAGATCATTATTGGTGTATTAAAAAACTACCATTTTTTTCCTGTTACTTTTGTGTCTGATGACTTTACTGAATTAACTTATCAGCTCTAACAGCTTTTTTTGGTGGCATCTTTAGGCTTTTCCATGTACAAAATCATGTCTTCTGAAAACACGGACATCTTGACTTCCTCCTTTCCAATTTCCATGCTCTTTATAAATGATATTGGCAAAACTGGATATCATATGTAGAAGAATGAAATTAGATCCCTACCTCTTACTATATATAAAAATCAATTCAAGATGGATCAAAGAAATAAATGTAAGACTTGAAACTGTGAAAATGCTAGAAAAAAAATTTGGAAAACACTTCAAGACACTGGTGAAAGCAGAGATTTTTTTGGGAGAAGACTCCAAAATGCAATCAACAAAGCTAGACAAATAGGATTATATCTAACTCAGAAACTGCTATACAGCAAAAGAAACAATCAACAAAGGGAACAGACATCCAATAGAATAAGAGAAAGTATTGCAAGCTACTTACTCAATGAAGGATTAATACACAGACTGCTTCTCACCCACTTGGGAGGCTGGGATAGAGTTCCAGGCTCCTGGCTTCAGCTTTCTCCAATGTTGGCTGTTGTGGGCATTTGGAGAATGAATCAGTGGGTGGAAAATCTCTCTGCCTTTCAACTGAAATGAAAAGAAAGCCATTAACATTTTAAAAAAGATTTATTTATTTATTTGAAAGGCAGAATTAGAGAGAGGCAGAGGCAAAGAGAGAGAGCAAGAGAGATAGAGAGGTCTTCCATCCACTGGTTCACTCCCCAAATGGCCATAACGGCCAGAGCTGGGCCGTTTCTTCCAGGTTTCCCACTTTGGTGCAATCTTACTCTGCTTTTCCAGGCACATTAGCAGGGAGCTGGATCAGAAGTGGAGCAGCCAGAACTTGAATTGGCACCCAATATGAGATGCCAGCACTGCAGGTAGCAGCGTTACCCGCTATGCCACAGCGCCAACCCCTAAATTTTTTTTTAATTTAAATTTTACTTTGCAAAAAATTTTATTAAGAGGATGAAAAGGCAAGCTTGCACACCACATTTCTGACAAAGGACTCATATAGAGAACTCTCAACACTTAACAGTAAAACATCCCAAACAATCCAAATAAAAAATGGACCAAAGACACAGCCATGTCACCAAGAGGTTTGTGGAGGGCAAATAAGCCCATGAAAATGTCATTGGCCATGAGGGAAATGCAGATAAAACCCATAAAGGTATAGCACTGTATACCTCTCAGGATTGCATCAAAAATAGTGACAACCTAAGACGCTGGTCACACCTTGCTGGAGGGAGCATGGAGTATGGTCTAGCGGGTCCTTTAAAAAACAAACACGTCCATGACCCAGTAGTTGCATCCCTGGGCATTTATCCTCGAGAAATAGCAATTTAGTTTCACAGAAAAATCTGGACGTGAATGCTGATCGAAGCTTAATTTCTAATGGCTCCATATTGGAAGGAATCTGGACGCTCTCTCTTCAACAGGTGCATGGCTGAACAATCTGTGCCTCACCTGTACTATGTGGAACACACAGGGCTTGGTAGTGCCTGAGAGTGAACTAAATACTGATGCAAACTCTCACCTGGGTCAATCTTCATCAAATCAGGCTGAGCGAAAAAGCTCACTGCCAAAGGTTACGCACAGGGTGATTCCTCTTACGTAAGATTCTTGAAATGACAAATGTGCTGAACTGAACAGCAGATCAGTGATTGCCAGTGCTCAGGAAGGTGGGGGGATGGTGGGGGTGGCTGTCAAAGGGGAACACGCAGGATCTTTGTGGTGATGGATGTGCTCTCTGCCTGGGCTGCCTGAATGTCAGTACCTGCTTGTGGGCTTCGCAAGATGTTACCACTGGGGAAACTGGATCAAGACACACAGGATCTGTCTCATTTCTTACCGCTATCTGTGAATCTACAGGGATCTCAAAATGTAAAAAAAAAAAAAAAAAAAAAAAAAAGCTTAACTTTCATCAAATGCGTATATAATGGCAAAGGACCGAGAATAGCCAAGATCCTGAAGAAAATGGAAAATATAGGTGAAGATGTTGGGCTCCGTGACCTAACAACTATCTTTGGAAAACAGATTGGCATAAAATTAATGATACACTTGGTGCTATCCCACAATTTATCTACTTGATACAGATCTTAGAAAATCTTTTCCCAGGTGCCATCAGGAGATACAGAAAGTCCACAGTAGCATTGTTTGTGTTCACAGAAAGCAAGTTGGGTGCATTTTCCAATATTAACTTCCTGGCTTTGCTAATGTGCCACAGTTATGTAAGATGTTAGAGTGGGGAAGCTGGGTGAGGATACACAGAAACTTCCTGTACTATTTTTTGCAACCTCTCTGTGAGTCGAAAAATTACTTCACATTTAAAAACTGGACACATTTTACTGAAAAAGACTTAAAAAGTGGGGCATACAATGGGCTACTAAGCAGCAGTGGAAATGAAAGATCTGCTGCTACGTCTATCAACAGACCACTCCCAGGAACATCATGTCACAAAAAGTGCAAGTCATAGCACACCTGATACCTTTCATAAAACAAGATGCAAAACAGAGCTGTTGAAGGACACATCCAAATGGGATAAAACACAAAGAAAATCAGCATCCTGGACTTCTGAGTCGGAGAGGGACTTGAAGAAAAATCTTGGGCTTCCGTAACATTGTAACATTTGATTTCTCCAGCTGCTGAGGGGATGAGTGGGCATGGATGCAGATAAGAGTTCTCTTTATAGTTTATGTATACATAGCATATCTTAATTAACAGGAGGCTTTATAGGGAAACAATGGACACACAGGTACTATGTAAAAGAACCTGACTCTAGTGGGCTGCTGAACGGAGGTTCAGAGTGGTCACATCTTCTGTCACCTGGAGAAAGGCTGCCTTGCTCTAGGGCAGCTGGAGGACAAGACTCAAAACAAGGGGAGACAACGTGACGACAGGTGGAGAGGGAGACTGGGAGCGCGGCACACCTGGTGTCCCTGCAGCTCTGATTTCTACAGCTACGGCTGTCCATCCAGTCACAGGAGCCAGACCCCGCAGTTGGAGTTGTTGTTTTTTTAAGATTCTTATTTATTTATTTGAGAGGTAGAGCTACAGACAGTGAGAGTGACAGACACAGAGAGAGGTCTTCCATCCGCTGGTTCACTCTCCAAATGGCTGCACCAATCTGAAGCCAGGAGCCAGGAGTTTCCTTCGGGTCTCCCACGTGGGTGCAGGGACCCAAGCACTTGGGCCATCTTCTACTGCTTTCTTCTACTGCTTTCCCAGGACACAGCAGAGAGCTGGATTGGAAAAGGAGCAGCTGAGACTCAAACCGGTGCCCATATGGGATGCAGGTGCCACAGGCAGAGGATTAACCTACTGCGCCACAGTGCTGGCCCTTGGAGTTGAGTTCTTATCATCTGAATTGGAAGACTGTCCACAGCAGGATGCCCTGCAAGACCTCTGGGCCCACAGTCAGCCCAGCCAGATCTGGTTAGAGATACCAGAGGGGCCCGTGTCCCCAACCCTCCCCCTCTTCCTGCCAAACCAGAGAAGGCGCAGGAGGTGTTTGGGTTTACCTGAAAGACTGTCACAGCTCAGCTGCCTTATCTTGCCAACGAGGACCTCGGGAGGGTGTGCGAGGGGGCGAGAAGGCAGCTCCAGGTACAGGAGAGGGTACAGGCTGGAGGAGTGTTGCCCTGGTTGGGTGCCGTGGAGGGCAGGAAGGGCTATGACATGAGAGAATCCTCTCCTAGAGCCTCTTCCTCCAGCACCACCCTGGACATGTTCTGCTGAGCACAAGTGCGGTGGGGTCCGGGGAGGTTGCCCTGGGCCCGACACGAGGTGCAGTGACACAGGTGTCCCGGGCTCATAGCCTACAGCCCTTGGGCTTCTTGCCAAAGGTGACTGAGAGAGTAGGACACTGGTGCAGACATTCAACAAGGATGTCCTGAGCTCTGAGCTGGGGCCTCAGGATCCAGTGTCGGAGCCTCACTGCTGCTTCTGCCAGGTTCTAGCAAGCAGGGAGACAGTCACGGTGAGCACAGCTGGGCGGGAGCTTGAGCAAGCCCCGTCCGTCAAAAGGAGGCAACAGAGGCGAACTTTTGGACTAGCAGTTAGGATGCTGGTTAGGACAACCTCGTATTGGGCTTGGGCTCCTGATTCCAGCTTCCTGCTAACACAGACCCTAGGAGGCAATGGTGACAGGGCCTAAGGGCTTGCATTCGTGCCATCCCTGTGGGAGACCTGAATTGGTTCCCAGATCCTGGCTTTGGCTTTGAACTAGTGGATGGAAGCTCAATCTCAGGCTCAAATAAATAAAAATTATAAAGGGGGAGGGGAGCTGAAACAAGTGTCCCCTCAAAATCTGGAGTGAGGGTTGTTTCACCCCTCTCCGTTGGAGTACACGCGGCTCTAGGCATGCACACACGCAGTGCGGTCCAGTCCCAAGTAAATATTTACTGAAATGAGGAGAACGGGGGTGGGGTGGGGTGGCAGGGCAGGAGGAGGCGGCCCTGCAAACCCCGTTGAGCCAGAATGCCACGGTGCCGACTCGGCCCTCACCCTCTCACACCTTGCTGCATGCCCCTCCGTGCACAAGGCGAGCACGAGGGCTACCGTGGTGGTGTCGCCCGCGTGTCCCCTGGGAGCCCGACGTCGTCCACACACGCACAGAGCTGCTAGGGCGAGGAGTGGCACTGTCAGCGGGGCCGCCCCCGGGCACTGCAGGTGCTAAGGACGCAGCAGCGCTGGCGTTGCTGGCGTCCCGGCCCCTCCTTTCCCGGAGGTGGGCAGGTCAGGCCGTAAAATGCTCCTAGGAGCGATTGGTTTCTGGTAGGCGCGCCCTGTACTGGTGCCTCGTCGCTCCCTGGCCAGGTCTGCGGGGGACACCTACAGATCCCGCCGAGGCCGCCAGACCCAGAGTTGGGCCCGGAGACGCGAGGGTGGGTTGCACCAGGTGTCTCCCCACACCCCGGCTCCCCGCCACTCCCGGTCCCTGCAGCCCCCGCGCCGTCTACGCCGTGCACCGATGTCTCGCGAGGCAGCGGAACGCACTGGTTCCTAGGCTTAGAAGACCAGAAACAAATGTCCCCTGACAATTTCGTGTCATTTCTCGGGGAATCAAAGGACGGGTGGAGTGGGGCGGGGGGAGCGGAGAGAGACGCAGGGCGGCAGCCAGAGATGGTCGGATCCCAGGGCCATTCGGCCTCACCGCGTTCTCTTTCGCCCGCCGGCGGGCCCCGGGTGGGCGGGCAGACACCCCCAGCCCCGCAGCGCCGCGGGCCCCGCATGACATCAGAGGCTGGGGAGCGCGCAGAGCGCAGGCGCCGGCGCAGGCGGGAGGGGGCCGGCTGGCGCGGCTCGGGAGAGCGCTCCTCCGCCCTGCGCGCGGTCCTTGCGCCCCTCGTCGCCCGCGCCGCGCCTCGGCAGTCCACAGTGCGCCCCTCGGCCCGCAGCCGGCGCCGCCCGCGGCAGCCCAGCCCCAGCCCGCTGCCTCCGCCTCCGCCTCCGCCTCCGCCCTCGCCTCCGCCCTCGCCGCCGCCGCTGGACACGCAGCCGCAGGCCGGGGCCGGGACGCAGCTGGGGAGGCAGGACGCGCGCAGCCAGCCCTTCCCCCTCCGGCTCCCGCACCGCCGGCCGCCTCCCCTCGCCCTCCTCTCCCCGCCCTGCTGCTTCGCGGCATCCTCCTCCTCCTCCTCCTTTCCCGGCCCCGGCTGCCAGCACCATGTCCGCAGGGGGAGATTTTGGAAACCCACTGAGAAAATTCAAGTTGGTGTTCCTGGGGGAGCAGAGCGGTGAGTACCGGGCGCTGCGCCGTACCTCGGCGCCAGGTCGACCCTCCGCCGCGCATTCGCCCGCCCCATGGGGACCCCCTTCTTCCTAGCCCGGGAGGACGCGAGGATGGGGATGTCGAGGTCGGGGCTGGCTCGGGCGGGGCCGGGCTGGGAGGGGCCAAGGTAAGGACCGAGGAGGCGCCGGGGCCAAGGGTGGCAGTGAGGGTGGGATCCGGGTGGGGGGTTGGGGTGCAGGTGCAGGTGAGGCGCGGCGCGGCGGGGAAGCCGGAGGGCGGCGGCTCCTTTGGCGGCGCGGACCCAGGCGTGAAGGCGCCGGGCTCGCTCTCTCGCTCGCACTGCGGCACCGGTTGCGGGCGACAGCGCAGGTGGCGGGTGCCGGCGGGGGTGGGGGTGGGGGAGGGCGCCCCTCTTGGGAGAACGGGGCGGGGCGGGAGTCTGGCCGCCCCCTAGACTTGCGGCGCCGGAGCGGTTCCCTGCGGACCCTGCCCAGAACCGTGCGAGAAGGCACGTCGGAGCGCGGAGCCCTTGGCCGCTGGGGGATGGACCGACAACCTGCCTCTGCTGGAAAGAGCCGCCCAGGCCGAGGGGGCAGGCGCGGGGCGGACAAGGCACCTACCTTCTCTGGCTTATCCGATTGGGCAGAAGGTTCTAGACCCGCTGCCCTTCGCTGGTGCCTGTTAGCCGTCTGGGGGCTCAGAAGTCTGGGTGATGACAGCGAGGCGATCTGGGGGAACAGTACAGGAGCCACCTCATACCAGGAGGCTGTGCAGCCTGCGCTGGACAGAGAAAGGCCCAGGCGACACGCCCTGCCTGCGGCCCAGCGCCCTCCCACCCCCACCGCCCCGGATCACCCGCCCTTCTGGGGGGAGGGGAGGTCACCGTGGCCGAAGGCTGGGGGGTGGGGAGGGAGGGACGAGCAGCCCCTGGGGGAAAGCAATCCTGAGACCCAGGTTGGAAGCCCAGATGGAAGAGCAAGGACCGCTGTGACACCTGTAGGAAGGAGTGGCTCTCGGAGCGCACCCTTGCAGTGGCCTCTCATAGGGAGACAGGCTGGGCCCTGAGCAGCTCTGCCCTGGGAGGCAGGACCGGACTCCAGGTCTGCAGAGCAGGCCGGTGGTTCATCTGGTTGGGAGTCTTGTCTGTACAGGAACCCCAAGAAAGGCAACTGTGGGAGTTCCTGGTGTGCTCAGGACCAGTGCTGCCGTGGTGTGTGCTTGTGGGTTGTGGAGGTCATGTGGCTGCCTCCGGTCTGTGGTGTGCATTGCCCAGCATGGAGGATTCAGAAGCGGGTGGCAGAGGGGGGGTCACAGGCCCTGGCAAGGACAGATGGGGGCATTTGGACCAAGCTCAGCCCAGCCAGCCAGTGCTATGTCCTGGCCTCTGATACTCTGTTTTTGATCAATCCGAGGTTCACAGCTTCCTCCGTGTCTAGGAGGGATGCTGGCCATCTCCACACCCCAGAGCTCTTTTCACCAACCCTGGAGCTCTAGCAGAGAACCTGCAGGCATCAGGCATCCTGGGAGTGGAATGCCCAGCCTTCCTGCTGCCTTAGCAAGATGTCGAATTGTCTGAGACTCAGTTTGTGTCTCTGCAGAATGGTTGCTTGGACACAGTTATCTTGCTCCTTTGTGGGTCCCCAGTGCCCCCTGAAAGTGCATCTTGGGGGGTTCTCAGTAAACATTTGTTGATTCCAGGCCTGAGCCCCGTGCAGTAGTGGACCTGGAGTTTGATGAGCAAAATGTCCCTGGCCAGTTTCAGTGAGAAGTCTGGGCTCCCTCAGAATCCCTGGTGGCTGAAGCCCTGCTGCGCCCTGCAAAGCCCCTTCGCACCGAAAGTCACAGAAATGGGAACTGAGGCCTAGGGCACAATCCTAACACCTCCCGCACAGGTGCACATGGGAAGCTGGAGCCCCACCAAGGGGCAGAACTTGTCCTGAGCCCCACTGTGGCTGGTTAACTTCTCTGGTCTGGGCACCCAGGGCTCCTGTTCCTGGTCCGTTGTTTTTCACTGGCATGACATTGGGAAATAAAATGACCTTGAACTGGAGAAGCCAAGAATCGGGGAGCTTCCCGAGACGGGGCGAGGCTGCTGCTCCCTGGCTGGGCCTGTGGCTGGGTTGGGTGACCTTGTGGGAATGCTGGGCCAGTTACCCAGGGGCTAGCTGGTCTGTGGGCTTTAGGAACATTGTCATTAGGGAGGCACTGCCACGTGTGAGACCAGCTCCCGCCTGCCCTGTCCTCTAGCCTCCAGTCCTGAATGGCTTCCTTCTATTAGGTTGTTTTCTTGAGGTTCCCAGGGCTTTGGGGACCTCCGAGTATGGTAGGGGACATGTGCATCCGTGAGCCTGGTGGTATGGGAAGACTTGTGTCTTTGGCCTGCAGACAGCTTTGTGCCCACCAGCCCACTGCAGCCTCCCTAGATCTGACCATCACCCCCTCTAGCGTTTCCTGCCTGTGGGAGCCCAAGGCCTCTCACCTTCTGCACAGGGGAGAATTGAATGAGCTGAGTTCTGTGGAACCTTCTAGAGCAGTGTGGGCTTGTGGAGGGGGTGAGACAGAGGAAAGGGCTAGGTGGATATATCCTCCTCTTGTTTCCAGAGCCTGCCATAGTGCTGGTCAGGGAGCCAGGGCAGCTGGAACCCAGAGAGAGTGCTGTCCCTGGAGCAGGATGAGGAAGAAGACCCCTGGACCCCGTCCCCTCTGAGGTTCCAGGAACTGGTTGAAGGGCAGGCCTGGAGGAGCAGCTCTGGAGACAGCACCTGCAGCCTGTGAGAGAGCCCCCCTCCCAGCAGCATAGTGCCTGCAGGTCCCCGGCCTGCAGAATGTGGCCTGGCACGGGGTGGGGTTGTGGAGAGGGCCTGGGGATGCACGGCTCTCTGGGCCTCCTGGATCTGCCCTGTGCTGAGGGCTGTGGTGGGGGACTCAGGGGGCCGGTGCGTGGCAATCCCGTGGGAACTCAATGGTAGCCAGAGAAGACAGGTGGTCCTGCAGGACATGTGGCTCCCCCCACCCCAACTCCTACTGGGAACTTCTCAGCCCATCTGTGTGTGGTGGGCGGGGAGGGTCAGGGATGTGTCTCCCATCTTCTGAGATTCTACAGGCAGGAGCAGGATGTAGGCGAGCTGCCGGCCTTCCCAGCGGGGGCCAGCAGGCCAGCTTCCCTCCCTGCCCTTGGCACTTGGCTGTCTGCACTAAGCACGCTGTAAGCAGCACCCTGGAGTTGCGTGACACTGTGACCTTGCCGCCAGCTGCCTGTTGGTTGTTGGCTCGATGGTTCACTCAGTGCCCTCTCCCTGCTCCTTCTGTCACCTGTTTACCTAATCAGATCCTCCAGTATTCCCCTGCCCTCGTGGGGCTTAGGGTCTGCTGGGGAGTGCAAGCATTTGTGGATATGATCACAGTAGAGATCTCTGCGTGCCGTGATGGGGGAGGGACGGCTGCGGCCTGTGCAGGGGCCTTTGGGAGCAGGTGTCAGAGGTGGCCTCTTGGGGCTTCGGTAGGTGAGGTGCTCCCACAGACAGCAGGCGGCTGCACCTTCCACTGGGTTAGGTGGAGGCAGGAGGCCGAGGTGCTGTCAGGTTGCTCGTGCTGGGGCAAAGCTGTCCCCCCACTTTCTTTCCCTCCCGGACCTCACTGCCTGCAAGGCTCCCCCTGGTCCCAGCCCAGCCGGACCCTGAGCCCTTGGCCGGCCTGTGATGTGCTGCAGCCCTCTTGGAAGCTTCCCCTCCCCACCAGCCCCAGGCCCCCTCCTCTGCAATGCCCAACTCTGCTCCTGTCCTGCAGGGCTGCCACCCCCCTGCCCTAGGCATCCCTCCTGGTTTTTTTTCTTGCGCTTTCTAAAAACCCAATGAATCATATGCTGCCCTGTGGCCTGTCTTCTGTCATCACTGTTAACTACAAACTTCAAAATGGTTCTTCACCTTGCCAGGCACAGAAGCCCACCCTGAACTGTAGGCACCGTCACGGTGAACACAGGCAGGGCCGTAGGATGGCCTTGGTGGTCATTTACCCGCTCCATCCACCCGGTGGTGGTTGGTGCTCCTTCAGTCCTGGGTTTGGACGTGGTGAGCTCTGCCTGGCTGTGCTGATGCCTAGCAGTAGATGGCCACCTCGAAACAGGATTCCTTCGTCCTGACACCTGCTGCCATTTCAAGCCAGAAGGTTCTTAGCAGCCACACTTAAGCTTTTTTTTTTTTTTTTTCCAAAGGCTGGGATCATTTAGCCTGCATCCTGCCCCACTCAAATTCATCTCAAAGAGCCTGAAGTTCTGAGAGCACACCCCAGCTCTGAACAGATACAGGGGTACAGCCAGCCCCCTGAGATGCCAGTGGGCATGCCGGGCCTGGTCCTGCCAGAGTGCGCCTTGAGCTCGGAGCCAGCCCCCGAGCTACACGGAGCCTTGGCTTCCCTGTCTGGCTTTCTCTCTCCCACTCTTCCCTCCTTCCTCTGCGGCTGGTGTGAGAAGGGGGCACCTGGGAAGTTGGGCACAGGCCTGGAACTTCTGCTTTGTCACTTGTGGAAGGGGGGATGTGTGAGTGAGTCAGGCAGACACCGGGATGAGACTTAACCTGTACTTGGTATAGGAGGAAAGCGGCACCCTCGACTCTGACGATTAGCACAGAAGTCACCAGCAGGGCGGAGAAGAAACTCTGAGTATGGCTAAGTCACGTCTTTTGCGCGATGTGATAGCCCGTATCGTTGCAGCCCTCAAATTATACTGCAGCAAATTAGAATAACTCCGTTGTCCTCTTGTCCCTCACCCATGCATCGTTGTCCTAACAGGTGCTACCCTGACTGGCCTGGGGTGGTTGTGAGAGTGGTGCCCCTGTCCTGTGCCAGCTACTGGTGCTGAATGAATGCACCATGCTGTGCGCAGGGCTGTCTGCCCTCGTGGGAATGGTTTAGAGAAAGTGCTGGGCCTAACCATGGAGGAGAGGCAGGGGCAGGCCCGTAGACCAGCAGGGTGCATAAGCATCAGGAGTGGAATGCCTTTGTCTGCAGTCTGTCGTCCTTTGTCCTGTTCCCCTTCTCCTCACAGAGGAGACTTCGGGGGAGCCGTGGGTGGAGGTTGCTGGAAGAAGTACCAGACACACCCTGCCGTGCATGGGCAGCTCTTGCCAGAGAGGATGCTGGGAAATGGGCTGTGGGCAGGGCCTTCGGACAGAAGCCCAAGGAGACACAGAGGCTGGGAATGGGCAGGAAGGTCGGCCTTTGTTTCCTGCAACCAGGTAACCAAGGAAGGAAACAAGGAAGAGTCACAGGGCCTCTTTTTTAAGATGTATTTATTAATCCAAAAGGCAGTCTTAGAGAGAGAGAGAGAGAGAAAGGAAGAGACAGAGGTCCTCCATCTACTGTTTCACTCCCCAAATGGCTGCAACAGCTGAGCTGGGCCAGTGTGAAGCCAGGAGCCAGGAGTCTCCTCTGGGTCCCCCACGTGGGTGCAGGTGCCCAAGCACTTGTGCCATATTCCACTGCTGTCCCAGGCCATAGCAGAGCTGGATCGGAAGTGGGGCAGGTAGGACTCGAGTCGGCACCCTTATGGGATGCTGGTGCTGTAGACAGCAGCTTTCCCTGCTATGCCACAGCACCGGCCCCAAGTCGCAGCTCCTAAAGACACCTAAAAAGAGTCTTTCCTGTGTCAGGGGGCTGGAAATTTAGAATTCCTTTCATAATGTTTGCCCTCAACGAAGTGCGATCTTTTTGAAAAGCAAATTTTTTGCTGCTGTGAAAGTGAAGTGGTTTATTTTCAGTAGGAAGACACATTTATATTGATCCTTGGTAACGAGGCTAAACGGGAACCCAGGTGACTGGATCACATGTCCCCAAGGCCGGGCCTGATTCCTGGGGGACAGAGGTGTCACTGACTTCCAAGAAATGCATAAAAAGAGTGGTAGCCAGGTTTCTTCCTTCAGTACACGGTGGACAGCCTGTCCTAACACCCAACATAGACCCCACTGGACACCCACAGAGGAGAGGCCCCGAGAGAGCTGGCCCTGCCCAAGGACTCACTGTTACCATGGCAGAATGAGCCTTGAGACGCAGACACTGTGAGAAACACAGGTGTGCCCAGGCCCAGGAGAGACGGGCGCGGGTCTCGGGGACAGGAGTGTGCTCAGTGACTCAGGGAGGGGCTGTGCTGAAGAGGCACCAGGGGAGCATGGGGGCGGGCTGCTGTGGGGCCTTGAGTGGGGAGGAGGATGGGGTGGGGGGAGCAAGGTCTATGTGGGTGTCTGGTGGGCTGGCACTGCTCAGCGGGCTCTGTGTCCTTATACAGAGTGAACTGTTTACTTGGGGTGATTTCAAGGGAGCTGACAGAGGGGCAGCTAAGCCCACCCCTCCCCCCCGCCAAGTCAGTCCTTAGTCCACTGCCATGGGGGAGAGGCAGCCCAGGACCTAGCTGAGGACTGATTGCCAAGGACCATGTCCTCCTTCCAAGCTTGGAGATAGCAGGGCCCTGGGTATCCTGGCTCCATCCTGGGTGTGTTGTGTAATTGTTCTGGTCGATCTCTGCCTTTCTCCATGTGTGCCCCCAAGGCTACTGGACTGCCTGACCCCTCGTTTTGTGATTGAGTGCCCACTCTGACAAGGCCAAGCCGATAACACTTCTAGCCTGGAGGCCAGGGCACTGCTGGCCAGAGGGGCTGCAGGGAGGGCAGCGTGGGGTCGGGGGTTCTGCCAGCTGTCTCCCCAGAAGTGCCCGGCCCTGAGTGCAGGGTGCTCTCCTGCCTGCCAGCCTTTCCCCCTGGGAGGCATTCCTGCCCCCATCACTGCCTCAGGGTGCTCTGGCTTCTGTCTCCTGAGGTGCGCTGGCCCGGGTTGCCAGGAAACAGGGGCCAGGCCATCCTGCACCTGCTGCTGTGGGAAGGTGTTTCTTCCACACACAGAAGACCTGTGATGAGGACCACAGGCAAGGTGACAGCTCCCAAGTGCTGCTAGCCCTGGACACTTCCTTCTGCAGGGTGGGTCGTGGGCAGAGAAAGGACCAGAGCCACAAGGGATGTTCCGTGTCCCCACTACCCAGGCAGGCCTTGGAGGCCCTGCCCCAGCTCCCACTCTGACCAACACTCTGACCACCCTCCTGCCGGACGGTGCCAGTGTTCAGCATTCAATGCCTGTTTAGGACTCACAGAGGCCTAATGCTTGGCTGCACAGCTCTGGTATCAGCTCCAGTGACTCATGGGTAACTTTGTTCTTGATGGAGTGACAGCAGCCTCCCCAGCCTCTCCCCTCATGGATGTTGAGGGACACGGAAGGGGTGCTGGGTGTGGAGCGTCACTGCTCATTTGTGTGCAGTGAGCTGTGCTGCCCGATCTCACGATCCCACAGGTAGAGGCGCTCATCCCATTTTATAGATGAGTGTGGCTTGGGGCTGGTTAAGCAGCAGGTTAAGCTGCCACTGCCCAGACTGGCATCCATATTGGAGTGCCTGTTTCAGTGCTGGCCACTCTACTTCCAATCCAGCTCCCTGCTATGGCCTGGGAAAGTAGCAGAAGATGGCCCAAGTGCCTGGGCCCCTGTACCCACGTGGGAGACAAGGTTGGAGCTCCTGGCTCCTGGCTTTGGCCTGGCCCAGCCCAGGCCGTTGTCACCATTTGGGGAATGAACCAGGAGATAGAAGACCTCTCTCTGTCTCTCCCTGACTGTAATTCTGCCTTTCAAATAAGTGAATCTTGAGAAAAAGACAAAAAAGAGAGTAAGGTGAAGTGAAGATCTTTATGCAGAAGTGCTTACTGCTGAGCCGGAAGGCAAGCCCAGTCTGATTCCCTCACTCGCTCAGAGGCAGGAAGTGGGATCCACACCCCCCAGCCCCCCAGGCAGAACCCCTCATTTTCCTTGCTGTTGGCATCCCCAAGCGCACCTGGGGGAGAGACTGCAGGGGCGTGGCTTGGAGGGTTGGGGTAGCTTCAGCAGAGTGAGGTGTTCAGGGCAGGTAGGCTGCACCCAGTCTCTGGTGGCGGTAAGCCGAATGGTCTGCACCCAGGCACAGCACAGAGCGGAGCTGGGCTGCCTGGGCATACGGGAAGGTCCCAATGTGGGATGTGATGAGTGGGATTCCACCAGTGGACAAGGGCAGGCACCCAGGGCAGCAGGCCCAGGCACACCAAAGTGGCCAAGGGCTTGGGGCTTGGCAGCCAGGAACTGGACAGCAGGTGTGGAGCAGGAGCAGGGAGGCTGGACCCTGGTGCAGGGACCGGGGATAGGAGAAGGGGTCCAGCGGGGTTTTGCCCCTGCAGCAGGAGTGTGAGCCATGCCTGCAGTCAGTGGGGACCCTCTGGGGGGTGGACTTAGGAGGGATGTGCTCTGGGGTTGGGAGGCAGGACGTGACCCACATGCAGGCAGATCCAGGTGGCTGAGCTGGGTCAGGTGGGAGCATCCAGAGGCTAGGACTTGGAGGGGGGCTGGTGAGAGGTGGGGCACAGGCTTGCTTGGCACCCAGGCTCTGCAGGGGATGTGCGCCTTCTTTTTCTTTCTCAGCAGAGTCCCGGGAACAGTGAAGGGCTGTGGGGGAGGGGCAGCTGTCCTTCTCTGCAAGGCCAGAGCTCTGTGGTGCTGCTTTGAGGGCTCCTTGGGGACCTGGAATTTGCAGCCTGGGGCTCAGGTGGGCCTGCCTACCGTCTGCTTGTCCTAAATGCCCAGGCTTCCAAGTTCAGGTCCTCTCGCTCCCTCCCACCCTAAAGCCTGGTCGCAGTCAGTTGTCTCTGGTCTACACAGGCTAGAGACACGGTGGTCCTCTTTACCTGCATGGTGATCCTGTGCCCACTCCCAGCCCAGGATTTGTGAAGTCCAGGGGGCAGTTTCCGCTCCGAAGACAACGGTCCCTGTCTCTGGACTGCATGGCAAAGCCTGTCCCTCCTCCCAAGTGTGTCTTGAGCAGGTGACGGCAAGTCCGTCCAGGGGACAGGCGAAGGGTTCCTTCTGTTGACCAGATGGGGAGGTCTGGAATCTATTCTCCCTCTGTGCACCCTGCTGCATGTGCAGGGCCTTCTACATGTGTAGGGGCTGCCCAGGGCAGAGCAGCCAGGTGAACAGCAGTGAGTGGGCCCTGTGGGGCTGTGTGTGAAGGCAGGAAGGGACGCTGGGGGCCTGCGGAGGTGCTGGGGGCAGCCCCTTATGCTAATGGAGATGACAGAGTCCCCTGGATTCCCTGGTCAGCAGCACTGCTGTCCAGCCCAGAGAAGCTGCCCGACCTGCAAGAGCCCACAGCCTGGAGGCCTCCTGCCCCAGTCTGAGCACGCTGGGTCTCACCGCCAGGCCGTGAGGCCATTCACCTGCTGTGGGCCTCTGTGTCTGGACCTCAGCTGACAGGAGACACAAGCCATGCCTGTTGACTCTGTCCAGCCCGTCTCACTGTCCCATCCTTCTTTCTCTGTCCCTGATGCTTTTCACATCCACGCCAGGAGCAGTTAGCCAGGGGAAATAGGGATGAGCAGGTCCCTTGCTTTGCCAAACCCCAGGCCGGCTGGCTGGGCCCAGACTCCCTGTCAATGAAGTCAGCTTCTGAATTGCATTAGCGCCGGCATTCTCACGGGGGCAGCCGGGGCTGGGACTCCACTTCCGCTTCCTGCAGCTCTGAGCATGCATGCACTCCTTCACCGCCTCCCGGCAGCCGCTCAGCCGTGAACAGGAGTGGCCCTTGTGGGATCCGGCCCTTGGGGATGGAGTAGATCCTGCCCACTCTGGCCTGGCTCTCCAGGGAGGCCATGCGTGCCAGAGGGCAGTGGTGTGCAGCCCAGACAGCTCTGTGACCTGAGCTGCAGGCGGAGGGTGAATAGCACTCAGCACGGGTGGTGCTGGCGCTACTCTTGGGTTCTGGAGGGGAGACCCTGCACCTCTTTGAAGCTGCCAGGAGTTTGGAGGCGATTCACCAGGCAGAAGGGATTCAGACTGTGGGTGGGAGGAGGCCCACAGCCCATGCCGTGTGGTCAGCTCCCAGGGGAAGGTGTTGTCCTTGACTTTCAGTCCTCACAGCTAAGACACCAGGGGACCTAGAGAATTCCCCCCGCCCCAACACCTACACACACACCAGGGCCTCTGGCTCCTGCTCAGTTGAGCGTGTGTGTGTGTGTGTGTGTGAATGTGCATGTGCACCCATGCAGGGAACCCACTGGCCCTGCCTGCTGAGCTGGTCCACCCAGACTTTCCATTGCTGGCCTGTGATTGGAAGGGCTCCCAGCAGCAGCCGAGTGCCCAGCTAAGCCTCATTCCTCTGGGAAGTTGAAGTTGATGCCAAGTCCAGTTAAATTCCAGTTCCTTAGGAAATGTCTGTGTTGACCAGAATGTCTAATTAAGCAGAACAAATCACGTCTCCTGAACGTTCCGGGAGTCTGAGAGACTTGGATGTGTGTGTAATTAAAATAATCCTTGTGTTTCTCTTTTTCCCTTTCACTCTGGTTTTGGCAGACTTCGGGGCTTGTAGAAAAGTTGCAAGAGTAGTGCAAAGACTCCCCATGTGCCTTCCACCCGGATTCCCCCAATTTTAAATTTCTATTGCTCCCATACAATTCATACTACTTTTGTGAGATGGTGTTTCTGTCGCCATGTGCATAGGAGGGAGCTGAACCTCACGGAGGGCAGAAGCTAACCCAGCGTCACCCAACATCACCCTGCTATGAAACGCGTGGCCTGCTGAGTGATGTGGCGGTGACTGTGCCGTGCGTGTTCTGCCCAGAGAGCACTGCTCCCTACACCGCTGGGCTGAGCAGTGAATCGTCTCAGCCCTTGTTGCTCTTTTTTCACCTTCATTTCTGAAAGACTTTGGCTGGGTGTAGAATTCTGTGTTGACAATGGCAGAGACGCTACCACAGTAGTGAGCATTTGGTCCAGCCGTTCAGCCACCAGTTAGGATGCCTGCTTCCCATATATCAGAGTCCCTGGGTTCAGTTCCCA
Organism: Lepus europaeus; assembly: GCF_033115175.1. Taxonomy (NCBI): domain Eukaryota; kingdom Metazoa; phylum Chordata; class Mammalia; order Lagomorpha; family Leporidae; genus Lepus; species Lepus europaeus. The sequence continues at coordinate 147,823,211 of NC_084828.1, forward strand.
GTTTCAGTCCTGGTTCCAGCTTCCTGCTAATAGGCTTGCTGAGAGGCAAGTGATGGCTCAGAGAGTTGGGTTTCTCATGCAGGAGACCTGGGTTGTGTTCTCAACTCTTGGCTCCAGCCCCACTCTAGTCCTGGTCACGGTAGGCATTTGGGGAGTGAATCAGCAGGTGGGAGTTCCCCTCCCTTCTCTCAAATAAATTTTTCAGTGATACCACTTCAGTTTCTTCTGGTTTGTATAGTTCTTGAGGGGAGCAAAGATTTTTCTCCAGGGCCGGTATTGTGGTGCAGTGGGCTAAGCTGTTGCCTGCATCACCGGGATCCCATATCGGAGTGCTGGTTGAAGTCCCAGCTGCTCCATTTCTGATCCAGCTCCCTGCTGATGTGCCTGGGAAGGCAGCAGAGGATGGCTCAAGTATTTCAGCCCTGCCACCCATTTGGGAGACCCATTTGGGGAGTGAATCAGCAGATGGAAGATCTTTCCATCTCTCCCTCTCTATTGGTCTACCTTTCAAAAAAAAATAAAATAAATCTTACAAAAATATTTTTCTCCATGTTACCTTGGGTCAGTGACCCAATATGTTTTTGCTGAAACAGGCAATTGTGTCTGAGAGAGATTTAAATGGATAAAAATTGTGCACAGTTGCCCGTGTAGGGGCTGTTTCCCACGGTCCTCTCCCCTTGTGGCACCCACACTTCCATCAGGTTATCATTCCCTTCTTGTGGAGGTCTCGCTTTAATGTTTCTGGTCCTGAGGGTCCGCTGTGGTGCATTCTGTCAGCTTCTGTGTTTGAAAACGTGGTGTTTCATCTGTCCTTGAAGGACATTTTCCCTGGTATGGGACAGGGTGCAGGTTTTCTACTCTCAGTATTTTAGGGATGTCACTCCATCGTTTTTTCCCTTGCATCGTTTCTGTGAAGAAATCTGCTGCCGTCCTTCTCTCTGTGCCTTTCCTCTGTAGCTGCTTTTAAGCCTTTCTGTTTGCCACGGATCCTGCACCGTGTGGTTTCCTGTGCTTGGGGGTTGTTGAACTCTTCAGATCTGTAGCTTTAGAGCATTCCTCACATCTGGAGTGCTTTCGGTCATTATTTCTTCCTTTTTTTTTTTCCTGTTGTTGCTTCCATCTTTTGAGGACTCCAGTTATACAAACATGAGGCTGCTTGATGTCATCCTACAGCTCACTGGTATTGCATCCTTGACTTTTATTCTTTTTTAAAAGATTGATATATTTATTTGAAAGGCAGAGTTACAGAGAGGCAGAGGCAGAAGCAGAGAGAGAGAGAGAGAGGTCTTCCACTGTTGGTTCACTCCCTAAGTGGCCACAAGGCCAGGGCTGGGCCAAACCAGAGCCAGGAGCCAAGAGCTTCTTCTGGATCTTCCACGTGGTTGCAGGGGCCCAAGAACTTCACCCATCCTCTGCTGCTTTTCCTAGGCATGTTAGTAGGGAGCTGGATCGGACATAGAACAGCCCATTATGCCACAGGTCCAGCTCTTACTTTTATTCTTTTCTTGATGTATTTCACCTTAAAATTTATTTATTTGTTTATTTATTTATTTATTTAAGAGAAAGAGAGCCTTCCTATCTTCTCGGTCACTCCCAAAATTGCTGCAGCAACCAGAACTGGGCCTGGCTGAGTCAGGGACTCAGATTTTGAGCCGTCACCTGCTGCCATGGTGTGCTTTAGCAGGAAGGTACTGGAACCTTGAACCCAGGCACACTAATGCAGGGGGGGAGCATCCCTACTGGTGGTTTAACCAGCTCCAATGCCTGCCCCATGTATCTTTGTATTTTTATCACTACATCTTCCGAGTCATCTCTTTTTTCTTCTGCCTTGTTTAATGTGTTCAGCAATCTCAGACATTGCAGTTTTCAAACTGGATTTCTATCTTAAAATGTATTTCACATTCTATCAAGTGTTTTGAACATGCGGGATGCAGTTATAATAATAACTAATTCTTTATGTCTTTATCTGTTATTCTCACATCTGTGTCACTGTTGAGTTGGTTTCTGTTGACTGATTTTTCCCTTCAACAGGAGGCTTATTTTCTTGCGTCTCTGCATGCCTGTTGATTTTTTATCGGGTGTCAGACATGTAGATTTGGCCATGTAGTGTGGGGGGTGGCTTTTGTGTTCCTGTAATAATCTCAGGACTTGTTAGCTGAGACCAGAGCAGTGCTGAGTCTGGCTGATTATTTCTCTCTCTGGAGCACAGCCTTTCTGAGTCTTCAGTGTCCTGTGGAGGCTGAGGCTTCCCAGGCAGGCTGGCAGGAGCAGGTGCTGTGTCCAGCTTGCATGCCAAGTGCTGTGCCCTCTGACCCATGTGTGTGTGTGTGGGGGGGGTCTTTCCCCAATCTCAGCGAAGCCCGCACACACAGCTGCCACTCAGTGCTCAGCTGGAGACGTCAGAGGGACCCTGAGCAGCTCCCTGGAGTCCCTTCTTGTGAACTCCGGCTGCGTGGCTTCCTCTGAGCTCCCAGCTCTGTCTCCTGTGCTGCTCAGCCATTACAAAAGCTCGGGATAGCAGCTGGTATAATTGTATCTGTGAATACAGTAGTCTTCTCTTAGCCACCGTCTTGCCATTTCAATTATTCCTTTTTTTTTAAGAATTATTTTATTTATTTGAAAGACAGAGTTACAGAGAGAAGTAGAGCCAGAGAGAGAGGTCTTCCATCCACTGGTTCACTCCCCAAATGACCACAACAGCCTGAGCTTAGCCAATCCAAATGCAGGAGCCAGGAACTTCTTCTGGGTCTCCCACACAGGTGCAGGGGCCCAAGGAGTTGGGCCATCTTCCACTGCTTTCCCAGGCCATAGCAGAGAGCTGGATCAGAAGTGGAGCAGCCAGGATTCGAACTGGCACCCAATTGGAATGCCAGCGCTGCAGGCTGGGGCTTTAACCCTCTGTGTCACAGTGCCGGCCCCTCACTTAACTTTTAGTATATTGTACTGTTATAATTGTTTTGTTTCATTACAAGCTATCGTCAGCCTCTTATTATGCCTGCTTTATAAATTAAACTTTATTGTAGGTGTGTACAGGAAAAACTGCAGTAAATATGGGGTTCAGGTGGGCCCTGGGGGTCTGCATTGTCTCTCTGTGGCTAAGCAGAGACTACTGCAATGTCAGGCTTCCTGTCAGTCTTACCATGGCCATGCTTTCTGTTTTGCTTTGACTGCCAGGAAGCTCAGGCAGCAAGACCATTTGTCAGACTTCAATAACTGGGGAAGATATTATAAGATGTATTTCTATAAACAAAAATTTTGTCCATCTTTGTCTTTTTAGCTTATATAACCTTTGCCTTGTATCTGTCTCAGAATTTTTAAAGATCTTTTTATTTACTTATTTGAAAGGCAGAGTGACAGAGAGAGGGAGAAAGAGATCTTTCACCTGCTTGTTCACTCCTCAGATGGCCTTAATAACCAGAGCTGGGCCAGGCAGAAGCCAGGAGCTGGGAACTCCATCTGGGACTCCCATGTGGATGGCAAGAGCTCAAGTACTTGGGCCATCCTCTGCTGCTTTCCTAGGCACATTAGAATGGAGCTAGATTGACAGGAGCAACTGGGATGCAAACCGGCACTGTATTGTGAGATGCTAGTGTCACGGGAGGAGGCTTAGCCCGCAGCAGTGCCGGCCCTCTCTCAGAATTTATGGTTGCAAATAAGAGAGACCTGCTCTTACGCTCCAGCTGATTCGAGCAGACATTGTGGGTATTACAGGAATAATGGGCAGTTCATGGAGTCCCTGCAAGGGCGGAGAACCAGGCCTGGAGACAGCCTAAGCCATACAGAGTTCTGACTCTGTTAGCCAGAGGTGCTTGGTGTGGACTGGGCAGTGTCCTGAGAGCTCAGGGGACGTGGGGAAGACCGAGCCCAGAGTACAGACTCGGCCTGGGCTTTGGAGGGAGGCTGGGGACCACTGTTAGCTGGGTGACCGTGCTGCCCAAGGTCTCTAGCACTTACTCTCAACTGCGGTCTTGTACCCTGACTGACCGATGCCTTCCCAGCCCCTGAGAGCCACCTGCTCTTTGTTTCTATGAATTCCATTTTTTAGAGTCTACATATAAGTGAGATCATATAGTATTTGTCCTTCTGTATCTGAAGAGTTGATTTTTAAGAAAGAGTTCTTATTCACTTGAAAGGCAGAGTGATAGAGAGAGCGAGCGAGCGAGAGCACCAGCATCTGCATGTCACTTCACTCCTCAAATGGCCACAACAGTCAGTGCTGGACCTGGCCAAAGCCAGGAGCCAGGAACTCCATCTGGTGGAATTCTGTGTGGGTGGCAGGGGCCCAAGGACGTGGGCCGTCTTCCGCTGTCTTCCCAGGTGCATTGACAGGGAGCTGGATCAGAAGTGGAGCAGCTGGGACTGAAACCAGCGCTCCAGAATGGAATGCTGGCATTGCAGGCAGGGGTTTAATCTGCTGTGCCACGAGCCTCGTCCCTGCAGAGCAGATCTTAAGTATTCTTCACACACACACACACACACACACACACACGCATGCATGTGGGGTGATGAATGTGCTCATTAGCTTGATTGTGGTAATCACCTCCTATGCGTGCATTTATCTCAGAACGTCACGTGGAACACCTGGAGTGCATGTACAACTCCTGTTTGTCAGTTAGACTCGGTAAACCTCGGGGAGGAGGAGGAGGAAAGCTGGAGAGGAAGGGGAGCAAGCCAGTGGCGAGTGCACCTCCTCGAGGCTGGAGAGGGGCCAGACGCACAGGGGCCACCTGAACTGGAGCCTCTCCCAGCCCCACCCAGCCCCGCCAGCAGCCAGATGCCCTGGAATTTGCCTCTTTCTGTAGGGAGGGGCAGCCTCCAGGAAGGCAGCTGGAGGAGGGCCAGTCAGGGAAGGCAGCTGATCTCCTGGCAGGCCACCACATGGAGCCCAGGCCGGCTGTTGTGTCCCTGGCAGCCAGGGGCTGCAGTGAAGGTGTTGAGGACGACACCCGGAGGCCTGACCTGGGAGCACCCGCGCTGGCTGCTGGGAACTCTCCCTGGCAGGAATCCAGGGGTGCTGGTAGCATCCTGCTGTCCCCTTTCCACCCTCATTGTTTCTGTGCAGGTGCGGCATGGGCTGTCCCCATCATGGGGCTCTTCAGCCGAGGCCTGCGGCTCTGGGACTGGTCCAAAGTCCATGAGGCAGGTGGGGGAGGGGGCTGTGAGGGAGTGGGTGATACTCCACAGCCCCCCTGGGGTCCCTGGGCTCAGAGAGAGAAAATGGGGGCAGGGGGAGGACAGAACCTTGGGCCAGACCCGCCTGCAGCTCTCTCACTGGTCCCTCCTCCTCCCCCCCCCCCCCCTCGTCTTCCTTGTGTCCCTGGGTGAGGCCCAGGCGGCTGAGCGTCCTCTGGCAGAGGGAATTCACACACTTAATTAAAGTGTCCAATGAAGAGCTTTGCATATTTCTTAATTACCGTCTGAGTCTTTGGGGGGATGGTTTGAAATGGGATTTTTCACCTGCTTCTTCATTTAGCCCATGGTGAGCCAGAGGGCCCCCCTGGGCGCAGGTAGGAGCTGTCAGGCTGTGTTCCCCTGCCTGGGGCTGCTAGGGGGATGGGGGTGGGGGCTTACCCACCTTTCAGGAACGAGGGGCTGCACTTCCTGTTGTGGGAAAAGAGGATGAAGAAAACAAGGCCCAGGTGGCTGGAGCGGGCATTTCTATTTGATCCTCTGGTCATCGCAGGGCTGGGGTCAGGTGGCCATTGTGGGCGGAGTTTGCAGGGGGAAGGCAAGGGCTCTCCTGAGGCCCGCAGGGAGCCGGGATGAAGGGCCAGCATCGCCTGTCCGCCTCCTCTCCAGCCACAAGACAGAAGCCGAGCCCGGGGGCAGGCCCTCCCGGCCTTCTGCAACATCCCCAGGGCTCGCCCACCAGGCTGCTGGAACAGCAGAGGCGGTGCAGCCCATGCTGGGGCCGGGTTGCTGGCTGTGCCCTGGGGAAGCAGCTTTGCCCTCCAGCCCTGAGGGCCACCTTCCCACAGCTGCACATGTTCGCTGGTGGGGGCTGTGCACAGGTGTAGAGCATAAGGCCCCTTTCCCCAGCCGGGGCACTGCTCTCCTGAAACACCAGCATCTAAGCGGTGGGCAGCCCACCCGGTGTCTTGGCTTAGAAATGGCAGTGCGGAGCTGGGCACCACTTGTGACACTGACATCTCACATCAGAGTGCAGGTTCGAGTCCTGGCTACACTGCTTCCAATACAGCTCTCTGCTAATGAGTCCTGGGAGGCAGCAGATAATGGCCCAAGTGCTTGGACCCCTGCCAACCAAGTGGGAGACCTGGATGGAGTTCCAGGCTCCTGACTTTGTCCTGGCCCAGCCCTGGTTGTTGAGGGCATTTGGGGATTGAGCCAGCAAATCCCTTCTTTCTTTTTCATTGTCTTTCAAGTGGATAAAAATAAACATTTTTAAAAGATTTATTATGTTACTTGAAAGTCAGAGTTACACAAAGGAGAGGCAGAGAGAGAGGTCTTCCATCGATGGTTTACTCCCAATTGGCTGCAACGACTGGAGCTGCACCGATCCGAAGCCAGGAGCTTCTTCTGGGTCTCCCACATGGATGCAGGGGCCCAAGGTGTTGGGCCTTCTTCTACTGCTTTCCCAGGCCATAGCAGAGAGTGGGATCGGGAGTGGAGCAGCCAGGACTCGAACTGGCGCCCATATGGGATGCCGGTGCTTCAAGCCAGGGCTTTAACCCGCTGTGCCACGGCGCTGGCCCCAAAATAAACATTTTTTAATGGCAATGCTTTACTGGTCTTTGTGCCTGTTCCCCAGCCCCTGCCCCAAGCCCAGCGCTGTGGCCCCCTGGGAGGCAGAATCCCACACTGTCTGCTTAGGGGTGCTGCAGAGCTGGGATGGATGCAGAGCAGGGAGTGGGCCCAGGCTTTGGCTTGGCTGGCCGCCTTCCACCAGGTCTTGGCAAACCCTCCATAGTGTCTCCAGCTAACTTCTTATCGCTGCTTCTCACTCTGCCCTGACAGCAGTCCCTCCAACCACGCTCACACCTGCGCCTGCCGTGGAGATGGGGGTGGGGGGAGGGAGGCAGTGGCACAGCAGGGGTTCGGGGACTCACGGCCCACTCAGCTCTCAGCCGTGACCCAGACACAAGCAGCCACACCCAGGAGGCCTTGCACTGGCTGCCAAAACCTGGGTGGCCTTGGACAAATGCTGTCTGCAGAGCTCGCCTCAGCCTCCCACCACCCAGGCTGCCTCCAGTGCCTCTCCTGGGAACCCCATTCCCTCCGGTCCCCTGTCTCTGCCAGTCATGACCAGCCCACTGCCACTTCCTCCAGGGGGCTGCTGTGAACACCCCCCACCTCCGCCCCAGGGAGTGACTTTCCTTCCTAGTAGCCTCTGTCTCTGTTGCCTGGCGTTTCAGGAGCTTGCTTCCCAGTGAGCACCACACCTGCAGCTCTCTCTCTTTTTAAAGATTGACTTATTTGGGGACCGGCACTGTGGCATGGTTGGCCAAGCCTCTGCCTGCAGGACTGGCATCCCATATGGGTGCCGGTTGGAGTCCCGGCTGCTCTTCTTCTGATCCAGCTCCCTGCTTGCGGCCTGGGAAAGCAGGGGAAGATGGCCCAAGTCCTTGGGCCCCTGAACCCACATGGGAGATCTGGAAGAAGCTCCTGGCTTTGGATTGGCTCAGCTCCAGCCGTTGCATTTATTTGGGGAGTGAACCAACAGATGGAAGATCTCTCTCTTAGTCTCTCTCTCTGTAACTCTGCCTCTCAAATAAAATACATAAAATCTTTAAAAAAATTTATTTATTTGAAAGGTAGAATGACAGAGAGAGACAAAAAGAGAGATCTTCCATCTGTTCACTCCCCAGTGGCTGCAACAGCCAGGGATGGGGCAGGCCAAAGCCAGGAGCCTGGAACTCCATCTGAGTCTCCCATGTGGATGGCAACGTTAGCAGGGAGCTGGATTAGAAGAGTAGCAGCCGGGACTCAAACCAGTGGTCCTATATGCGATATCACTCACTGCACTCCAGATTTGGCCCCCAGAGTATGAATATTTCTCACTGTGGATCCTGTGCCCGGCAGTGGGGAATTTGCTGACTGGGTAGAAAAGCTCATTGCCCTTTGCAGCTGCTTGGAAGCCACTAGAAGGTACCCAGATCTGTTTACCTGGGACCTGCCCTGGAGGTGGGACCTAGGGTCCAGAGGAGGCTGGAGAAGCAGATGGGCTTCCTCAGAGAGATCCAGGTGGCAGAAGGGCCCAGCCAGCATTCGGTTTAGTCCCCCTGTGCTGGGGTTTCCAAGGCTGTGTGGGACAGAGCGGCTCTGGACAGCCCAGGGCTGTGCACTTCACGCCTGGCTGGGGAAGGGCCTGTTTTGTGGCGCTGCCTGTAATGCAAGAGCTTCTACCCTTAGCTCAAGGGATTGATGCCACTCCTCCTTTCCTCTGAACACACTGTGGTGTTGGTCCTTTGGTGGTGACAATTACAAGGAAGGCTTTTAGGAGTGACCCGAGTCCAAGGCGATTGCCTGTTATTGTTTCCACTCTCACCATGTACTGATCCCAAAGCCAGGTGACAGAGAAGCCCCTGGGCTGTGACTCTGGCCCCTGGGTTCTGCCACCATCTCCTCCCCATCCACCCCCAGGCCCACTGCCTCTGTGCTGAGCTCAGCCCTCTCTCGCCTGCCTCCTGCCGCGGTCTGCCTCCGTAGAACATTCTCCAGAGTGATGGGAGCTTGCGTTCTGAAGCACAGGTCTGTGGCTCTGATCTCCTGCAGCTGTGTAAGAAACCAGTCCACAGCTTAGCGGCTCCAGACCGTGAGGGTTTTACTCTGCCCCTGAATTTGTGATTGGAGCGGGCCCTGGCAGGGAAAGTGCCTCTGTTTGCCGCAGCATTGGAAGCTGCTTGAAGGTCAGGGGCAGGGGTGATCTGAAGGGTCACTCACTCACAGGTCTGCCGGCCTCAGTTTCTCACCCCATGGGCATCTCGGTATGGGCTGTCTTGGGCTTCCCAACATCACGGTGGCAGAGTTGAAGGGCTAGCTTCTAGAGCGTACCCTGGGCAGTGGCTGGGCTGCCGCTGCTTCCTTTTAAATGTCTATTTATTTGAAAGGCAGAGAGGGGCTAAAGGGAAAAAGAGAGAGCGAGCGAGCTTCCGTCTGCTGGTTCACTCCCCAAATGGCCACAACAGTTGAGGCTGGGACAGACAGAAGCCAGGAGCCAGGAGCTCCATCTGGGCCTCCCATGTGGGTGGCATGGGCCCAAGAACCTGAGTCATCACCTGTTACTCTCCGCGTTAGCAGGGAGCCGGATCGCAGTGGAGGCAGAGCTGCACCCCAGCTTCTCTGTACGGGATGTGGGCACATCCAGCGGCTGCTCCCCGTGCTGCCATTATGACCTGGCCTTGGAACTCACACGGTGCCACTTCTGCCATCGTCACGGCCCAGCCAGCTTCTCTCCTTACTGGAGCGTCAGGGCTGCTCAGTGAGAGACGAGCACGTGCTGGCTGTGTCTGTGGGCGCCGTGTTCACAGCACCCTCTGCCCGAGACCCTGCTGGAGCCCCGACAGCCGTTGGAGAGCAGCCCGAGCTCCTTGGTGTGGCCACCATGGCCTCTGCCCCTTCCTCCCTCCATAGCGGGCCTCAAACTTTGCGACGTGGCACTTCTGGAATGGTGCTCGATGCTCGGCCCTGTCCCCATGTGTGCTTGGCTTCCTTGTCCCTGTGACACACCTCTGACTGCGGGGCCCCCAAGTGTGTCACCCCCAGTCCCCAGTACCATGGCTTGTGGCCTCTCACCCCTCCTCACCGGTTTTCATCTCTGCCTCTGTGCGGTGGCCCCCGCCAGCCCCGCCTGAGTGCTGCTCCCCTCACTGGCACCCCCATCTGCATGGCTGCCGTCAGCAGATCTGTGCTCGCATCCCAGCTCCACTGCCTGCCAGCCCGGTGACCGTGGGGTCCCCAGCTCGTGAGATCATGGAGAGGACTAAATACGGAACCCTCGGAAGGGCACCAAGTCCCGTGTCTGGTGTTGAGCAGGCACCCAGCCCGAGCGTTTCCTTTCCTCCTCTCTAGAAGCGCCTGGCAAAGGCTGTCAGGTGTTTTTCCTCTGGCTGTGGTTTGGTCGGAAGAGCAAAAGTGCATCGCCCTGCTTAGTCACCGAAGACGAGCGGAACATTGCTGAGCCGTGCGCGGGGAGGCCAAGGCAGTTCACAGCAGTTCGCCTGCTTGTGTCTCATAAAACCCAGCGAATCCCTGCTCAGCTGTGGGCGAGCTGCCTTGGGGAGGGCTGTAGTGTGACCTGGAGAGCAGAGCGCAGGGGGCGGCTCCTTCCCAGGCTCCGCCCCTCCACCCTCACCCTCACACCTTCTAGGAGCTGGGGGCAGGTGGAAGCCGCTAATCCTCCCAGGCCATGGCAGCCCCAGCTGTCCTGCTGGCCTCTGAGGTGAGCCAGAGTAGCCAATGGATGGTGTGCAAGCTCTTCATTTGTGGCTTCCAGCACCTAGCCAGGGCTTGAGGGCAGGTGTGGGGTGAGGAGGAGGCAACTTCCCTCCCACTGGGCTTGGCTCAGAAAGGGACAGGACTCACCGACCAGAAATGAAGCCCACAGATGCTTGCCACCCAGCCTGTGGAGGCCGGGGAAGGGTGGGTGCACACATGAGGGTGGTCCCCGCACAGGGGCGATAAAGAGGTGTTTGGGAGAGGGCTGGAGCATCTTTCCTGGATGCAGGGCTGCCCAGGGCACAGCAGTGGGTCCTAAGACCCAGTCTGAACAGCAGAGAGCTTTGGAGAGGAGCAGGCCAGGCTGGTCCAGTGGACGGGGTGCAGGTGGGAAGAGGCTTGGGGGCTTTGGGCCCAGCAGTGCAGGAACTGCGCAGGCATTGGTGGGCTCTAACCACCAACGCCAGGCTGGGGACTGAGCCACGGTGTCCTGGTAGCCATGGAAACGAGGAGGGCGCTCTGCCGTGAGGAAGGAGAAGGTTTGTGCTCTGGACTGTGAGAAACACTGAGGCCCAGGGAGTAGCACAGTCGCTCCCTTGCAAAGCAGAGCGAGAACAAGTCCCTTGTACGATCCAGGCCTCAGTTGGGGTGGGGGCCACCCCGCTCCCTTCCTGAACCCTCAGCTCCCAGTGTCTGACATTCTCTATCAGGCCAGGCACCTCACAAGCAGGGAGAGCCCCCGATTCCTGCCAGTCCCAAGGAAGAGGAGGCGTGGCTTGACAGGGGCCTGTCCCTGGAGCTCTGTGACATCCTCAGTGGTGGGAGTGGTGACCTCGCAGGGTCCTGAAGCCCAGGCTGACCCATGCACACCAGGGAGGGTCTGGGAGGGGAAAGGAGCTCCTTGTCAACAGCCCATGTGGGACCTGCTCATCACTGGCCTGCGCCAGCAGCAGCTGTCACCTGCCGTCAGCTTCCCTTCCATTGTGGAAAGTGGGGGTGATGGAGGTGCTGCTCAGACCTGCAGGCTAGAAAGGCTGGGGCAAGGGCTGAGCCCAGCGCGGCTGCAGGCTTCTGGCAGGCAGGGGCCACATTCCCTCTGCCCAGCCCCTAGCATCACCTGGAGCATACCCTGTAAATACTGGGTCCATGTGTGGCCCGTCCTGGTTGTTGTGGGATTGTTCAGGAAATAGCCCACAGTGCCAGCAAGCAGTGTGTTTTCTTGCAATTCTCTCCTGCTGCCTAGACCTGGCCAGGACTGATCCACTGCCCAGGGGGCGGGAGGGGAGGGGTGCTGGTGTCTTGAGAAGGGTTGCTCTCTAAGTTCTAGCTCCTCTGTGCACTTCCTGTCCCTTCAGTGGCTCTTGGAATTCCACCGCCTCTCTTCTCTGCTCGCTCAGTGGCCCCAGGGAGGAACCTTTCTGGAGAAGAGAACAGAGATCTTTCCACCTGTCCCCCCTCACCCTGACCCTGCTCGCCCCATTGCCTGAATCACTGCCTAGGGGAGTTCCCAGAGGGCCCTGGGGTCCCTGTCTCCCCCAGGAGGCAGGAACTTTGCACCTCCCAGCAAAAGGAGGAGGCTGAGTTCTCCCTGGCTCGGCTGGCTGCTGGGTCTGCCCGTGGCCTCGGGGCTGGTCCTCAGAGCACTTGTCACCTACCTGTGCCATTCACAGGGAGATTTAAAGACAGCTCTCTCTCCACAGCCCAGTTTCTTTCAGAAACTCCAAGTGCCAGGCTCTTTCCCTTGGCGGATGTCAGCTGTTGGGGTACGAGTGCCCTCTGTCGCGCCGTGCACTGTTGAGGCTTCAGGATGGGCAAAGGCCTCTCCGGAGGGGCCCCGTAGGGTTGCCCTGCACCATCCAAGTGGTGACCAGAGGCCCCGCCAGCTCCACCCTGTTGTCCTGCTCGGGAAATGGGAAGGGGCTCTCCAACCTGGATGCCTGCTTTCCCGGCCAGGACTGCCTGTTTCCTGCAGCCCAGAGCAGAGAGGGCCTGGAGCCAGCTCAGCCCAGCAGGCTCCTGCTGGGCCTCCCAGCACCGTGGTAGACACGCAGTGGGGTGTGTCCATGGAGAGCCATGGAGGGCCTGGCCTAACAAATGTCCCTTCGTCACCCTCCTTCCCCTTCCAGATGATTGGCAATTCAGCAGTCAGCATTGCGGCCCCTGCCAGGCCCCAGGGGACCTGCCTGCACAGGCTTAGGTTGGAAGCCATTGTCACGTTGGCAGTGGGTTCCTCCTGGGGTGGCTGAAGACCCTGTGCTGGGCTGGGCAGTCAGGCACACACTGCAGACTGACGCTAGGACCTGGCCCTAGGGCCTGGCTGAAGGAACAGGCAATAAAAAGTAGGCTCCTTTGCAGGCCACCGGCAAGGTGGCATTTGCAGGTGAACAAGGACAGGCATGAGAGGTGCGTCTTGTTTGGCAGCCATTAGCTCTGATTGTCACCTACGGTTCTTGTGCCAGTTGGGCTTCCCTGGTCGAGGAGGACCTGGGCAGGGCCGGTGCGAACTCCCAGGGCATGCAAGGCCCCCTCCTTTTGGGACTCTGGAGCCTGGTGAGGGTGAGGGGGCTCTACTCAGCCACCTGGCTGGGGGCTCAGCTGCCTCGGGGCCCTCCCTGCCTCCCACATGTGCGCCTGTGCAGCTGGGCCCTGACTCCGTGCTGGGGTGGTGAGAGCTGTCTCCTCCAGACGCGGTGTTGTGAGCATCTCTGCCGTGCCATGGCTGAGCCCCTCTCTGCTTGTTGTTTTGCAGTCGGGAAGACGTCTCTGATCACACGGTTCATGTATGACAGCTTCGACAACACGTACCAGGTGAGGTCCCTCCCGGGTGGCTGCCCTCCTCCCCAGCCACCCGGGCCATCAGCTCCCCGAGTGCAGAGCATGGCTGGCCTCACTCGGCGCCTGCTAAGCTGGGGTGTGAGCTGGACACACACCCCCTTCTCTGGACCCCTCCCCTCTCTCTCTGTTGCAGACACACACATCGCCTTGGGCTTCCTTCCCTGGAGAGACTTGTGTGATGGCTTGCCCTGCTCTCTGTGAGCAGGGACAGGACAGGGGGACAACTGTGGCTCCTGCCTGTAGAATGGTGATCTGGGGTCAACTGCAGGTGCAGAGGTGGCTCCAGGTGGCCCTGCAGGCTGAGCTCGTAGGGTCAGGCCCACGCCCTCTCCTGGCACCACCAGCGAGAGGAGCAGAAGCTTGCAACTGTAGCTGTTTCACAAAAAGTATAAACTTAATCATGTCAACTCTTTTTAAGAAAAAATTACGATTTTCTTCCTGAAGATAGAGATAAGCATTAATGGATTTTTCTAAGCTAGTGGGTTCTGTGAGGTCCTGGTTCCAAGAGGTGTTAGTTGGTGCTTCTTGGAATAAAGGGAGGGTATTGGTTCAGTTAGGGAAAGGAAGTTGGCCTCAAGCCTGCTCAGGCCTCTGCTCCATCACCACATGGTTTTGGTTTGCAGACAAGGGTACAGTGTGTTTGGTCATGGAATTCTTGTGTCATTGTGCCCTCCAGGGACAGATATTCATAGACGGCACTGGGGACTGCTGTCTCTTGTCGTTCAACCCTTCCTGGGTGCAGAGAGGAGGCGGAGGGTGCTCTGTGGACTCTGTGTCCAGGTCTACTCTGTAGTCTGCCCGTCTCACTCAGACCACCCTTGTCTGGGCCTCGGTTATGGCCCCTCCCCTGCCTGCCTCTGATTTTGACTTTAACCCTGATGTGGTCTGAGATACTGGATCCCAGGGCACTTGGTCAGAAGTGACTGGAGGGGAGGGGCAGGTGGCTGTGGGAGAGGAGCCTGCGTGACTGCACCGCCCTGGGGCCTGGCCTTCGAAGTGGTCCCCTTGGCTCTGCTGGGCTGGTTCCGTGTAGACCAGGGCTTTGGCCAGCAGGGGCTTGTGAGAGCCCGTCCTCCTGATGAGGGGCTGAGAGGCAACAGCTCCTGCAGATGTCTGTCCTGGAGTCTGACCTGGCTCTCGTGTATGTGTGTGTGCGTGTGCATGTGTGTGCATGTACACATGTATGCATGTGTGTGTGTGTTCACTCACATCATTAGGATGTTAATAACTTACAGTGCCTCCTGCTGGTGGCCCATGGATAACAGTGGGACTCTTGGCAGTGCTGGGTGAAAGTCCCTTGAAATCTCACCCCCTGTCTCCGTAGCACTGTCACCCGCCCCCGCCCAGTGCTTGTCACTCACCCGTGCTCTGCGGCCTCTTGGCTTGCCCCCCGTGTGGGGACATAGGCCGCCTCCCATTCCTGTCTCGCTGACTCCCCTTTCCTCTCCCCTCTCCTGCTGGGAGAATTCTGATTCGGAGGCTCAGAGCATGTCTGCTCTGGGAGCGAGGTCCTGTCACTCCGCTCCCCTTCCGGGCCCTGCTTTATCACCGCACGCTGGCCTCAGCTCCTGTGGCCCCATGTCACCATAATGGCAGCTCCTCCAGGCTCTGTCTCTGAGCCGGGCTCTGGGCTGGGCAAAGGCCAGCACCCACCTTGGCTCCACCACTGCACTTGTGGGTCCGGCCCAGGGTGTGGCCGTGGCTGGTGTCACAGATGCCCGTGGGTACAGAAAGCGTGTTCCTCAGGGTTTAGACCCCATAAGACGGAGAGGCCCCAGGGACCCAGAGTCAGGGCCAGGTGGAGAGAAATCCCCAAGAGAAATAGCGGCCTGCCCTTAGCAGGATATTCCCACCTTCCCCCTCCCCTTTCCGAGCGAGGGCAGTTCCTTTCCCAGTGCCCTTTAGAGGGGTGATTGGCTGGGAGGCTGAGCTCCCAGTTCTGTGCACACACAGGCTCATTTTAATGAACTCTCTGCGGGGGGGGGGGGGGTGTTACTGGTCTTGGAGGGGGGGCGGTTGCCAAGCGAGTCTCGAGTCTCGAGGGTTCTTTTCCTCAGCTTAATATAGAAATAAAAAGCCAAGAGACAATTTGCAAAGAGGCAGAAACTTTTATTCAGTTGGCAAGTGATAGAGAAAACATCTGATCAGAGAGGTGAGCAGGCGGAGTGCCCCAGCGGGACACTGGCTCTGAGGGAGTGTCCCGGGTTTTTACGGCATTACTGTTTTTTTCACTGGGTCATTCTGTGGGGGTGCCCATTGGATGGAGGTTTCACGTAAGTATGTTGATTGGCTTGGGGCTCAAGGAGATAGCCGGGGTCTCCTGGAGACTGTCTCCTTAGGGGCCCAGCCACCTCCCCTGCTAGCTCTGGGTGGAAGATTGCAACTAACCGAAGGCATGGTTGAAAACCGCAAGGTCACACAAGATAGCCAGGGTCTCCTGGAGCCGGTCCTGCTCTCCCCAGGTGCTCAGCCCCTTCCCCTGCCAGCTGTGGGTGAAAGAGTGCACCCACCTGAAGGTGTGATTCAAAGCTGCAAGGTCCCACCTGCAGCACAAGAAGCTATGAGTGGGGGAGATGCCAGCAGGCTTTCTAGCCACCGCTGGCAGCCTGTTTGTGAAGGACATTCCACCTGCATCTGAAGGGGCCCAGAGACCCCCAGCCCCACTGGCCGGCCTCAGGGCGGGAGGGAATGTCGTTTTGTTTTTCTTAATGTAGCAAAGGTGTTTGGAAAGTAGAACCCTGGCTGGGGGACAAACTTCACCCTCTCCCCAAGTTTTCCCCCTGCACAGAGACTGTCTCAGCTACCCCCCAATAAATATGCTATCAGCCTGGAAGAGCCTGCCCTGTCCCCTCTGCTGAGAGGCCCAGATAGCTCCCAGGATGGAGTATAACCCCTGCCCCCCTTCTAACTAATTTATTGGAAAGGCAGAGTTACAGAGAGGCAGGGGGGAGAGAGAAAGAGAGAGAGAATATCTTCCATCTGCTGGTTCAATTCCCAAATAGCCTCAATGGCTAGAGCTGTGCCAATCTGAAGCCAGGAAACAGGAGCTTCTTCCAGATCTCCCACACTGGTGCAGGGGCCCAAGGACTTGGGCCATCTTCTATTGCTCTCCCAGGCCATAGCAGAGAGCTGGATTGGAAATGGAGCAGCAGGGACTCTAACCAGCGCCCATATGGGATGCTGGCATTGCAGGTGGCGGCTTTACCCGCTACATCACAGCACCAGCCCCCCTCCTGCCTTTCTGTGTGTTCCTCCCCACCCCCACCCGCTTCACCCACCCACACAGCCAGTGTCTGTCACGCACCTGCTCTGGGTTGGGAGAGGCAGGAGGGGAAGTGGCCTGTTCATGGGAACTGTCCTAGCCCTCAGCGTAGAGGGCAGAGGGCTTGGTCTGGGCCTAACTGTGCCTGTGGCCCAAGGGGCCGCTGAGATGCCCTGGTTGTGGAGCTGGGCTGCTCTGCCCTCAGGAGAGTCCGTTCTCCTGGCAGGCCCTGGGGAGATGCCACCGTGACAGGCTGGGGACATCAGCAGAGCAGGTCCTCTGCCTTCTCTTGTTTGGAACACAGAGACACAGACACACCCACACACCCACACACGTTCGCTCAGTGCATGCACTCACTGGCTTCTCACCACCCTACTCCCGTCTAAACCTACTTACGGGAAGAAGTGAAGAAAAAAAAAACAAGCCTCCCAGCCAGGTGAGGCTCACATCTGCAATGACTCCTGTACCTGAACTCTCAGCTAGAAGACTACTTCCAGCTGTGTCGTTAAACAAAAGCCCCGACACCTGCTTATGTGGGCCAGCCCCCTCTCCTCCCTCCATGGGCAGGCAAAGCACCGGTACAGGGCCAGGCACACGGCTGCCTTGTGACACCTGCAGTGGGGCCCTAATAGGAGGTCTCAGACCTCCACAGGTGAGGTCGCTGCGGGTTAGGGGAGCGTTTGGAAGCCGGCTCTGCCAGGGCCTCTCCTGGGCCCCCCTCTCCTGGCTGCAGGTCAGTATTACCTGTCCGGGGATGGCTGGGACACTCACAGCCTGGCTCAGTAATGGGCACTTTTAAGCTGTCAGAGGTGGTCGAGATGAACTCCATGGCTGGACCTCACAGCATGACCCACCGTGCTGCCCTGGGAGAGGGTCCCCAGCCTGTGGCGTTTACACAGCTGCTCACAAGGGCACACGTGTGACGCTGCAGGCACCCGTGCCCAGGTGCCCTGCAGCCTTTGGGGGGACACACCATGGCTGTCTCTGCTGTGCCCTCCCAGGGGGGCCCGCCCTCCCCTGCACCTGCGCCTCTTTCCTGCCTGTTGTGCCCTGAGACTTCCTGTCTCACCTTCCGCACCGACACAGTGAACCCTTAGGGATCAGTGCCGCACAGCAGCACAATACGTTCTCACACCTCTGGAGGCCGGGATCCAAAATCAGGGCACAGAGGGCAGTGCTGCTGTTAGTTTTAAAACTTTTATTATGTTTTTCAAGAAAATCTCACTCGAAAGGCAGAGAGACAGAGAGGTCTTCCATCCATTGATTTACTCCCCCAAATGACCCCAGCAGCCAGGACTGGGCCAGGTGGAAACCTGGAGCCAGACTCCCACGGGGAGAGGCAGAGACCCAAAATTGAGCCATCGCCTGCTGCCTTCCGGGGTGTGTGTCGGCAGGAAGCTGGAGTCGGAAGCGGAGCCGAGACTCCAGTTCAGGCACTCTGATGGGGTTGCAGGCATCCCGGGTGGCGCCTTAACAGGCTTCTCCCAGCTCCAGGGGTGCTGTGGAACTCCCACCTCGGCCCCCATGTGCACACGGCCCGAGCACAGTAAGACGTGCCTGCACACACAGGTCTTCCGCGCTCTGCGGTGGACTCTGCCCCCTGCTCTGGGTTGGAGACCATATCCCACGCCCTGGCGGGGAGGCTCCCGCTGCCTCCTGGCTGACCGCACACACTGGATCCAGCTCCTCTCCGTCTCCTGCCCCTTCCTGATCTGGGCTCCACGCTGTGGTCACAGGGCTCTCCCCCAGCCCTGGGCTTCTCATCTGACTGTACTTCTTCAAGGTGAACACACACACGCACACATGCGTGCATGCAACACTAGGTTGTGATGCCCGGGCCTTCCGGGAGCGCTCCTTCAGCGTGCACCCCTTCCCTCTCCAGCACGGCTGTGTCAGGCCCTCCCTGTGCCTGCCTGCAGCTTTCTCCCCCTCCCCCAACGCCCTCCCGCTCACTGGAGCACCGTGACACCCAGGGCCCTGCCAGCACGTGACTGTCTGCACAGTCTTCATGGGCTCCAGGCACTAATAGGGACAGGGGATAAACAGGAAGACGCTCCCTGTGGCCACAGCGGCGCACACTTGCCCTGGGCGGCCCCGAGGCCTCACCCTCCCACCTCTCACCTCTTCCCACCTGCCCAGGATCTGGCTCCTTGCAGGCCCCCAGTTTGGCCACCTAACAACAGGTGTGCCCTTCAGCACAGGCCCCAGGTCTGTGCAGACTCCCTGGGAGAAGGCTGATGTTGGTGACCCAAAGAAAACCGCCGCGGCCTAAGAGCCCATGCGGCTTCTGAGATGGCAAATAGAGGGAGGCAGAGCCCTGAAGGTGCGGTGGGGCCTTTGTCTGTTGAAAAAGATCTTAATCCAAGAAGCACGTGTCCCTGTGTGGTGCCTGGGGAACCCTGGCAGCACGGGGGAGTCAGGGACAGGGTCCCCCACCCTGGTGGAGGAGGTGGGAGGGGCTCACACCAGGAGAGGGGGTCAGCGTGTCCCCTTACACCTCCTTTCTCCTTAGAAAGCCTTGCAGGGGAGGCCTGCGTTCTGACCCCAGGTCTGCTGCCCAGCTGGGAGGCCCTGGCCCAGCTGCTGGGTTTCTTAGCATTGGTTGCACTTTATTATCCTGGAAACTATTTGGGTGAAATCCCACCCCATACCACCTAGACAGGTGGCTTCAACCTTCAGCAGTAGGAATGTGGTTAGTTTGTGTTCAGGCCTTACCTTACATGGTCTTCAAGTCTAAATGATGGAAAATTATGGGCCGAAATCCTTGTTGCTACAAATGAGCTTTACCACACACTGCCTAGAAATGCAAAACCAGAACTGACAACCCGAGAGCCCAGGCAGGGGACAGTGATGAGGTGAGGCTGACTGTCACCGGCCGGCAGTGTCCTAGTGGGAGGCACCAGAGCCCCAGCCAGTCTCGCTTTGCAGCCCGGCCAGGAGATGCTGGGCGCCTGGTCCTCCAGCACAACCCTGCAGGCCTCAGGTCACCGTAGCAACCTGAGGGTCTCATCCTGTGAGTGCAGTGGAGCTCGTCGTGGGCAAACTTGAACTTTGTCCTGCATTCAGATACAAGATAACGTGATGACCGTGTCCTCTGACACCCACTGGGGCACCTCCAGTCACCTGGTGCTCCCGCTGGAGCCCTCCCTACCCGAGCCTGCCCTGACGTCTTTCCTCTCCCTCCCTCCTGTGTCTGCTCTTTCCCTCTCTTCTGTCACCGTGCACAGATGGCAGTCGCTCACCTCTAGTGCAGAAAGCAAACAGTGGTTTAAGCAAAGAGTTTGGTTTTCCAGGTGCAGGGAGCCGTGGGGCAGACACTGTGCCCTCAGGCCCCTGGATTCTTGCTCAGACTCTGTCCCACTCCTTGACATGTGCACAGCAGGGTCTCACCTTCACGCAGACAGGCTGCAGCTGCTCCAGACATCATATCCGCATTCCAGGTGAGCAAAGAAAGCAAGACTTCTCTGGAGCTGCTCCACCGGCAGACTGGCCAGCATTGGCTCACATGGTCACTTTCGCCTTTAGAAAGACAGGGAAAGCAGAATTTAGGTTTGTACAATCCCTCAAGTAGAGTCCAGCAAGGGAGTGGCTGCTGGGAGACTTCCTGCTAAATGCCTTGTGCTGCTGTTCTCTGCACTGGGTACCAGTGGCCCTTCCTAGTTCGTTTTGTAGGTGACACACAGGGAGCTTTGTGGGTGGCCTCAGAAACCAACCACCTGGAGAGCCTTCTGCCTTAAGAGCCGAGGGGGTCCTGGTCCACGTGGCTCTGTTTGCCATCCTCAGGCCCCGCCCCGGGCACGCCTGTGGCTCCTTTGAAGGGGTAACTGATGTTGGTGGAAGTCACCTCTTACTGGAGCTTCGAAGGGGCAGATTGCTTGGCTGAGATTCTAGCCCACGGTGAAGGCAGGAAGGAGCCATCCATTAAATAGTTAAAGTGGCGGTGACGGGAGCATAGGATGTCTCCGCTGGCAGAAAAGTGGTCACCAGGGCCGTAGAGACTTTGAAACCAGGTCTCCGGAAGGGTCCAGGCGACTGCGCCTCAGCCTCCTGAGCCGCACCACCCCCAGAGCGCCTTCCTGGGCTTGGGTCAAGGGCAGACCTCACCCAGCCTGTTTCCCAGAAGCCACTGCTTGCTTCCCCCACAAAGCACCCACTGCCCAGTCTGAATCCTTGGGTTTTGCCACAATCATTTGCATGCTGATTTGCATGACTTAGCCCTGATTGGCTCGTGGTGCAGGGCGCTCACAGCGGCTTCATTGTCAAGGGCTTGTCAAGCCCAGCTGCTTTTCTGCCGCTTGGTGCTGCTTCCCCAGCCCTGGCCCCGGGCCTGGCCAAGGCTGAAAGCAGACGCGCATCACGCCTTTTCTTTATTCCTCTTCCTGAGAAGAGACTGGAGGGAGTGTATGCAAATCGCCATGCAGAGTGCGCTGCAGACCGTAAGGCTGTGCTGGGTCAGAAAGTGGACGTGGAGTTCTGTTTGTAATGAACGCACGTAGCCGAGAGGCTTCAACAGGTGCCCCAGGAAAGGTCTCTTTGCTCGGGGAGCAGCCCGGCCAGTGCAAGTTCTGTGCAGCTGGGTGTGTGCTGGACCCTCGTCCCATCCTGTCAACCCCCGGTCCTACTGGGTGATGCCGCCTTCAGGAGATGGCAAACATCGGTGCGGCCGTGACACCCGTGCTTGTGAAGATTCTTCCGTTCACAGGCAGTGCTTTGTGCAAGCACAAAGACAGTAAAGAAAGAAATAGATATTGCCAGGTCAGGGGTCACCTTAGCATAGCAAAGTGTAGCCAGAAGTGGGGCCCAGCTCCCCGACTGACAGCCTCTGCTGAAGCCCCGGGAAGACTGGGTCATTGGGATAATCGAGGTGGAGAAGTTGGACACACACTGGGTTTGAGCATCTTTGGTGCAGGTCTTGTCAGAGCCTTTAACACACCGTTGTGCTTTGTGCAAGGCACTACTGGAGCAGCTCCCAGGAGGGGCTGGAGTATGCAGCCTTCCCCAGCAAGACTGGGTCCCAGCCTGCTTCTGTCCTGAGGGTCACCTCGCGGGCTGGGATTCGCACAGCCAGGCTGAGCGGCATTGGAGGCTGTCCCCGTGGTGTGCGTCCCGCAGTGTCTCCTGGGACCCCCCGGGCTAGTCGGTCGCTAATCCAGGTCCTCTCTTTCATTTGTGTGGCAGTCGTGGGATGCAGAGTAGCCATCCTGAAAGGAAGCCCTGACTGTCCCTGGTTTAGACGTAGGAAGCCGAGGGCCACAGGGGCAAAGCCGTTTCCACAGGACATTCCCAAGCCTACCAGAGAACAGCCCAGGCCCTGCAGACACGTTGCCCACCCAGGTCCCTTTGATGGGCACTCTGCTGGCTGTGTGACAGCTCCCCTGGCGTTGACAGGCAGTCTGGGTTGCTGGCAGGCCTATGCCCTCTGCCCTAAGGGCCTGTGATGACTGCTGTCCGTCTCAGCCTCCAGGCAGCCCTGGGGCTGCTTGCCTACCATGAACCTGGGATTTGCTTGCTCCATGCACGCAGAGTGCACCTGCTTGTGCCTGCCGACACTAGTGCATGCAAATAAATGCGTAGTTATGTGCGTATAGTGCATCCCAACTCATCCGCTTGTCTGCTCACACACGCTCACGCCCACGTGCCCATCAATGCACACACACCGGTGGCCTGTGCTGATGTGTAAGAGTGAGTGTACCCTGTTGGTCAAAGGGAATCCGCAAGGCTGCAGGGGCCTCTGGTAGGAGGGGTGGCCTTCTGGGGAGCTAATTCCTCTTGGCTGATGTCCCCGTTTTTCTCCAGAGTAGACCTGAAGCAGGAGCCACAGATTGAACCGTCCTCCACAAGGAGAAAACGTAGTGCCCGAAGGGAGTAGAGGGGAGAGGAGGTAGCTGGAGCTCAGCATTTAGCTCGGAGCTTCCTGGTGGCCACGGGGAGAGGAAACACAGTGCGTGGCAAGAAGCTCCCAGGTGTGGGTGAGCCAGCATTGCTGCTGCTTGAAGGAGCTTTTGCAGTAGGCATGAATAGCTAGCATGGAGGGTTTCTTTGGGCAGTGGGGGTCTTGGGTTAATGAGCCAGTGAAGCAGAGACCCTCCTCACATGGTGGCTTGTGATGCAGACCCTCACAGACCTGCACAGCACTAGGCCCACCTAATCTGCTTCAACTGCTGCTGAAACCATTTGGGAACGTGTGGGTAATGTGTCCGGGGCCCACGGCCTCAGAGGATCTGATTCGGCACAGCTCAGACTCCAGGAACCAACCAAGCGGTAGTCACTTCTGTGTCTAGAGCCCAGTATTTCCAGGAGCCTGGACACCCCAGCTGCTCAATGTTAACAGTCTGTGCCGGGCTGGTCAGCTCAGCTGCTTCCTAAGACCACTCCCGGACTCTGCTTAGCCCTGTGAGGAGCCCGCCAGCCTGGGGCTCACTGGCTGTCTGCATAAGAGCGACACCAAGGGTGGGTGCTCGTCCCCGGACCTGGTGGTGTGGCTGCAGGTGTCTCCGGAGAAGCAGTGCCACCACGGACCACCCCTCAGAGGTGACTCCAGCTAGCGCGGGCTCCGGAGGAGCTGGCCCACCTCGGCCACCTTTTGTTTCCTCACCTGAAGCCCATGATTTAGCATCAGAGAAGGTGACGTCGGTCCCCAGGCCCCTGCTGACCTGCTGTGGGACGCTGGGCAAATCGCGTTCCTACTGTGAGGCCCTGTGCCTTGTGGCCGGTAGAGATCATGCTCCCGGCCTGGCGACCCCCGTGTCCTTCCTTCCTCAGACACGCCAGGCTGTGTGTGGGTCCTGCAGCCTCTCCACAGCTCTCCTCCCTGTCTTTCCTCCCTGAGCCCCTTCCTTGCTGCCTTGGCCTAGCCCACCCACGCCCCTTTCCCATCGCTCAGACCTTGGCACGGCTCCTGTCTGTCTCCCTTCCGCTGGTGCCGCTCACCGTCCTTCAGCCGGGGTTGGCTTTGCAGGCCATGGTTGCTAGGCAGCCCCCAAGCTCCTGACTTCCCCCGTGCCTGACTCCATGGCGCCCCCGCGCCCACTCTCCATGCTCTGCTCATTTTTGCTTTTCTGAAGGAAACCTGTGGCTTCACGCCTGGGGGTATGCTGAAGCCATGCTCTTCATCAAAACCCAGTGTCCTGCATTTGCCCATGCGTGTCTGAGGGGACTGCAGTGCGTTTGTGGAAAATGGGATTAAAACACAAGTGTTGTTTGTGGAGCGCAAAAAAAAAAAATAGGATCAGTGTGTAGTTTTGCATATTGCACATTTGCCATGAGCTTTTTGAAAACCCCTTATATGTACCGTTTCTGATGCTTTTAATTTCTTCCAGAAAAATCCAAGTTTCCATCAGTGTCTTTTCCTGTCAGCCTTTAATATCTCTTGTGAAGATCCACAGGCCATGGATTTTTGATTTTCATTTTTCTTTTTAAAAAGATTGGTTATTTACTTGAAAGTCAGAGTTAACAGAGAGAGGAGAGGCAGAGAGAGGCAGAGAGACACACAGAGAGAGGTCTTCCATCCGCTGGTTCACTTCCCAGTTGGCTCCATCAGCTGGAGCTGCACTGATCTGAAGCCAGGAGCCAAGAGCTTCTTCTGGGTCTCCCACGTAGGTGCAGGGGCCCAAGGAGTTGGGCCATCTTCTATTGCTTTCCCAGGCCACAGCAGAGAGCTGGATCGGAAGAAGAGCAGCCAGGACTAGAACCGGCACCCATATGGGATGCCGGCGCCTCAGGCCAGGGCTTTAACCCGCTGCGCCACAGCGCCGGCCCCATCCTTCAGCATCCTGTCATCCACTGTTTTCTGGCCTTCGCTTTTTCTGCCAAGGCAGCCATCAGGCCCTTACTGTTCCCGTGTGTGCCGTGTGTCGCTTTCCTCTGCCTCTTCCAAGATTCTATCTTTCTCTCTCATTTTCAGCAGTTTAACTCTGATGTAAACAGACATGGGACTTTGATTCTTTGATTTTTTAAAAATGCTTCTTGGTGTTAAAATGGAAATGGCATAGAAAATTAATTAATTTGAAAAAAAATTATGTAGGATCCCTGTCTTTAATGTGCTGTACATTGCTATTTAATGCTATAATTAGTAATCCAATGGTAGTTTTTTCACTTTATGTTGCTATATGGGCAAAATGTTGAAATCTTTACCTAATATATACTAAACTGATCTTCTGTATACAAAAAAAAAAATGCTTCTTGGGTTCAAAAAAAATCCTTCTTGATGTTCTTGAATCAGTACATGTGTCTTACTTATGAATTTAGGAAACTTAAAGAAATTATTTGTTTGTTTATTGGCGGCGGAGTGGGTAGAGAGCCTGTGATGGCCAGGACTGGACCAAGGCCAAAAGCCAGGTCTCCCAAGGAATGGGAGGAGTATAGGTCCTGGAGCCATCACTGCTGCCTCCCTGGGTCTGTGTTAGCAGGAAGGTGGAGTCGGGAGCCGGACGTGAGTACTGAACCTAGGCACGCTGATCTGCAGTGCGGTTGTCTTAACCACTAGATAAAACGTTTGCCCTGTTTAGGAAACTTTTGACCATATTTCTAAAAATATATTTGTTCCATTCTTCATTATCCTCTTCTTGTGGGGCTTTTAAACATACATGAAACTGTTGGGTTAGTGAGGCTCTGCTTATGGCATTAAAAAAATTTACTTATTTGAAAGTCGGAGTTAACAGAGAGAGAGGGAGAGAGAGATCTTCCTTCCATTGGTTTGCTCCCAAACATGGCCACAATGAGCAGGGCTGGGCTGTCCAGCTGCCTGCTTGAACAAAGAACAGCACTCTTCAAAGGAACAGACAGAGGGCACTGTGTTAACCACAGTGTGGAGGATACAACCCCAAATTACCAGACATATGAAGTGCATGTGAGCATCTTTAACAAAAAGGGGGAATAAATACAGCCAGGTGCTTCATCCAGGTCTCTCACATGGGTGCAGGGGCCCAAACACTTGGACATCCTCTGTTGTCACTAGCAGGGAGCTGGATCAGAAAGTGGAGCAACCCAGACACAAACCCGCCCATATGGGATGCCAGCATCATAGGCATAGGTGGCAGCCTTACCCCATACCCTACAACACCAGCCCCATGCTTATGGCATTTTTTTCAATATATTTTTTTCTCTGTTTCCTTTTGGGTAAGTCTGTCCATCTGTTTCTGAATTCACTATTCTCACTAATTTGCTGTTCAACCTATTAGTAATTTTTAAGTTATAGATAGTTTTTAGTTACAAATTAAGTTTTTGGTTACAAATTTATATTTGGCTCTTCTTAGTTTTTCAGTTTCTGCTGAGATTTAAAAATTTGTGTTTTTATTATTAGTAATTTTCTTTGTATATTTGATCATAATTATATTAACTGTTTCAAAAACACTACTTTCTTTTTTTTTTAAGATTCATTTTATTCATTTGAAATGCAGAGTTATAGACAGAGGGAAAGAGAGAGAGAGAGAGAGTGCTTTAATCTGCTGGTTTACTCCCCAAATGGCCACAACAGCCAGAGCTGGGGCAGACCAAAGCCAGGAGCCAGGAGCTTGTTCTGGGTCTCCCACATGGACATAGGAGCCCAAGCACTTGGGCCACCTTCTGCTGCTTTCTCAGGTGCATTAGCAGGGAGCTGGATCGGAAGTGGAGCAGCCGGGACTCAAACAGCACCCATATGGGTGTCAGTGTCACAGGTGATGGCTTTACCTGCTAGGCCACAACACCGGCCCCAAAAACTCTACTTTCAAAATCTGGGTCACCGCAGGGTTGGTCTTCATTTAACCTCTTTAGGCTGAAGATGCTCACGTGTTCTCTGCACTTCATATGTCTAGTAATTTGGGGTTGTAGCCTCCACACTGTGGTGAACACAGTGCCCTCTGTCTGTTCCTTTGAAGAGTGCTGTTCTTTGTTCAAGCAGGCAGCTGGATAATTGGACCCTGATTCTCTCCCCTTTGATAGGCAGCAGATGCATGTTCTGTTCAGGTTTTTTTGGTCCATCTTGATTTGTTTTCAGTCTTGGATCTTCTTGGCATCTGCTTGGGTAAGCCAGAGACATGGGGAGCATTTGTGGGTGGCATTTAGGGGTTTTCTCCCCGTGGCTTTGTCTCTTCCAGGATCTCCTTCATTTTCTGGCTGCTGTGATAGCTTTGCTGTCTGTCCCTGAAGTTTCCAACAGCAAGACTGTAGGGCTCCCCCTACCCCTCCTCTCCAGTTCGGACCTACTGTCCTGGGATTAGGAATAAAACCCGGAATCTGTCTGAGTGAGGCTCAGAGATCCAAGTGTTTAACAGGCTCCTGAGGTGATCCTGACGCACATACTGAAAATTACCCAGTGAGAGATTGACCAGAAGTTTGTTTCTTTTCTTTTCTTTCTTTCTTTCTTTCTTTTTTTTTTTTTTTTGACAGGCGGAGTTAGACAGAAAGGTCTTCCTTTTCTGTTGGTTCACCCCCCAAATGGCTGCTACGGCCGGCGCGCTGCGCTGATCTGAAGCCAGGAGCCAGGTGCTTCCTCCTGGTCTCCCATGCAGGTGCAGGGCCCAAGGACCTGGGCCATCCTCCACTGCCCTCTCGGGCCACAGCAGAGAGCTGGACTGGAAGAGGAGCAGCTGGGACAGAATCCGGCGCCCTAACCAGGACTAGAACCCAGGGTGCTGGCGCCGCAGGCAGAGGATTAACCAAGTGAGCCGCGGTGCCAGCCAGAAGTTTCTTAAGATTGACTTATTTATTTGGAAAAGCAGAGTGACAGAAAGACAGAGGTATCTTCTACCCACTGGTTCACTCTCCAAATGGCTGCAAGAGCCTAGCTAGTCTGAGCCAGACTGAAACCAGAAGCCAGGAATTCCATGTGGATCTCCCACTATAGGTAGGGGCCCAAGCACTTGAGACATCTTCTTCTGCCTCCCAAGCACATTAGCAGGAAGCTGTATTGGAAGTGGAGCAGCTGGAACGAACAGTCCATACTGCTGGACTGGGGTCGCAGTCAGCGGCTTAACTCACTGTAGCACAAACCCGCAGTATGAAATCTTCACAAGTTAGTGGAGAAAGTGTTCACTGGGGGCCCCAGGACCAGCCTGAGGGCTCAGAAAACGACTTGCAGAGGAGTCTGCATTAACCACTGTGGAGGCGCTTTCCTGGGGAGGGAAGGGCATTGCCCGTGCCCGTGCGTGGCAAGTTCCATGGTACAACGTGTCAGCTGGGCAGGGGCAGCGAGGCTGCCGGAAGGCCCTGAA
Organism: Lepus europaeus; assembly: GCF_033115175.1. Classification (NCBI taxonomy): domain Eukaryota; kingdom Metazoa; phylum Chordata; class Mammalia; order Lagomorpha; family Leporidae; genus Lepus; species Lepus europaeus. The sequence goes on from NC_084828.1 coordinate 147,850,895, forward strand.
CAGCTTCACAGGCCAACCAGGGCTTGCACTGCTTCTCGGTGCAGCAGGGCATGATCTGGGCAGAGATGCCCCTGGCTGCTGCAGGGAGGGCGGAGAGGCCGGGCAGGGGGCTGTTGAGGTGTTCAGGTCACGGAGGTCCATGAAGGGGGAAGGTGTCCTAGAACCAGTCCCCCGAGCGTGCCGAGGGACACCTGCTCAGATGCTGAGCCTCTGCTGCTTGGTTATCACTGTTGCTGTGGAAGGAAGCAATCAGGAGCAGCGGCATGTTTTCTTAGATTAACCTGTGGATCTCCCATTTCCGGTGCTCTTATTTTCCTCCATTAGAGATAAAAACATCCATCTATAAAATTACCCTTTGGGATCAGCTGTGCTCACATCCATATTGGCACCAGTTCGGCACCCTGCTGCTCCAGTTCCGATCCAGCTCCATGTCAACGTGCCTGGGAAAGCAGTGGAAGATGGCCCACGTCCTTGGGCCCCTGCACCCGTGTGGGAGACCTGAGGGAAGCTCCTGGCCCCTGCCTTTGGATCGGCACAGCTCCGGCCATTGCGGCCAATTGGAGAGTGAACCAGCAGATGGAGGACCTCTCTCTCTCTCTCTAACTCTTTCAAATAAATAAATAAATCTTTAAAAAATAAAATAAAATCGCCCTTTAACCTACAGCATTTCTTATCACGTTGACAAATTATGTGGCCTTTCCCCGTCTGAAAATGCTTTTATTTTGCCTTCATTTTTTAAAAGATGTATTTATTTATTTGAAAGGCGGAGTGACAGAGAGGGAGAGACAGATCTTCAACCCGCTGGTTAACTTCCCAAACAGTGGCACCATCCAGGGCTGAGCCAGGCTGAAGCCAGGAACCAGGAGCTCCATCCTGATCTCCCCGTGGGTGGCAGGGGTCCAAGGTCTGCTGCCTTCCCAGGCGCAGCAGCAGAGAGCTGGATCGGAAGTGGGGCAGCCGGGATGTGAACCAGCGCGCCGATGTGGGATGCTGTTGTGGCAGACAGCAGCTGCACCCGCCGTGGCACAGTGCCAGCTCCCTGCCTTCACTTTTTAGGCCAGGTTTCATTGGCTGTACAGTTCTAGGCTGAGAGGAGATTTGTTGGCATCTGTGGTGTTTGCTAAGCAGTTTGTTTGTTCTCCTGTCTTCTGTCCTCGGCTGTTTGTGATGAGAAATCAGCCGTCATCCTTTTTGCTGTGTGTTTCTGCTTCCCGACTCTTGTCTTTGGTTCCCAGCAGTTTGACTGGCGCAGGCCCAGGTGTGGTTTTCTTTGCGTTTATCCTGTTGTAGGCTTGCTTTAACTGTGAGTTGATGTTTCTACTTAATTTAGGGCATGTTTTAGCCGGGTTTCTGCAGAAAACGCCTGGCCGGAGTCTGTCCCTGCTCTCCTCCCGAGACTCCAGGGCACTTGATGCTGTCCCCGAAGTGCTCTGGCGCTGTTCGTTTGATTTATATCCGTTTTCTCTTTGTGCTTCAGTTTGAATCATTGGTTTTGGCCTGAGTTCAGGTTCATGGATCCATCTGCAGTGTGCCAGCTACTCTTACTCAGGGCATTTTTATTTCAGATTTTGTGGTTTTTAGCATTAAGATTCTCATTTTAAAATTTTACAGTTTTTATGTATTTCTCTTTTTAAAAAAGATTCATTTATTTGAAAAGCAGAGAGAGAGAGAGGGAGAAAGAAATCTTCCATCCACTGGTTTACTCCCCAAATGGCTGCAACGGCCAGAGCTGGGCCAGGCTGAAGCCAGGAGCCTGGAACTCTGTCTGGGTCTCCATGTGGATGCAGGAACCCAGGTACATGGGCCATCTTCCACTGCCTTCCCAGACACATTAGCAGGGATCAGAAGTGGAGAAGCTGGCCGGCGCCGTGGCTCAACAGGCTAATCCTCCGCCTAGTGGCGCCGGCGCACCGGGTTCTGGTCCCGGTTGGGGCGCCGGATTCTGTCCCGGTTACCACTCTTCCAGGCCAGCTCTCTGCTGTGGCCCGCGAGTGCAGTGGAGGATGGCCCAAGTGGTTGGGTCCTGCACCCACATGGGAGACCAGGATGAAGCACCTGGCTCCTGGCTTCGGATCAGCGCGGTGCACCGGCCGCAGCGCGCCAGCCGCGGCGGCCATTGGAGGGTGAACCAATGGCAGAGGGAGGACCTTTCTCTCTGCCTCTCTCTCTCACTAGCCACTCTGCCTGTCAAAAAGTAAAAAAAAAAAAAAAAGTGGAGAAGCTGGAACTGGAATTGGCACTCCAGTGTGGGGTGCCAGCCTCACACGTGACAGTTTAACCTGCTGTGCCACATGTATTTCTTAAAATTCATCCATTGCATCCACCTTTTGTTTTCTTGTTTAATATTTGATGAGTTGCTTTAAAGCCCTGTCTGCTAATCTAACACCTGGGTCATCTGGTGCTCTGTTTCTGTTGAGTTTTTTCCTCCTAATTATGACTTGAATTTCTCACTGCTTCACATCACTCATTCTTCTGTATACAGGGTTCATCATAGATAGCAAGTTGCAGAGACTCCTGGATTCTGTTCCTCTCTCTCCCCACCCCACTCCGTCTGTCTTTTTAGAAGATCTTTTTTTTTTTTTTTATTGGAAAGACTGTTATGGAGGGGGAGTTAGAGGTGGAGATAGAGTGAGGGGGAGAGAGAGAGAGAGAGAGATACTCCATCCACTGGATGCAACAACTATGGCTGGGCCAGGCCAAAGCCAGGAGACAGGAGTCTTATCCAGATCTCCCATGTGGGTGCAGGAGCCCAAGCACTTGGACCATCCTCTGCTGCTTTCCCAGGTACATTAGCAGGGAGCTAGATCAGAAGTGGAGCAGGGGGCCAGTGCTGTGGCGCAGCGGGTTAAAGCCCTGGCCTGAAGCGCCGGCGTCTTATCTAGTTCTAGCTGGTTCTAGTCCCGGATGCTCCTCTTCCCATTCAGCTCTCTGCTGTGGCCTGGGAAAGCAGTAGAAGATGGCCCAACTCCTTGAGCCCTTGCATCCACGTGGGAGATCCGGAAGAAGCTCCTGGCTTCAGATTGGTGCAGCTCCGGCCATTGCGGCCATCTAAGGAGTGAACCAGCAGATGGAAGACCTCTCTCTCTCCATCTCTACCTCTCTCTGTAACTCTGTCTTTCAAATAAATAAAAATAAATATTAAAAAAAAAAAAACCGAAGTGGAGCAGCTGGGACCTGAACCAGCACTCATAGGGAATGCTGGCATGGCAGGTGGCACCTTAACCCATTGTTCCACAATGCTGGCCACTGTTACTTTTCTCTTAAAAATGTTGTTTTATTTGAGTGGGCAATTAAGTTATATGTAGCTAATCTTTTTTAGGGGAGAGAGCTTAACCATGATGAGACTTGGATACACTTTAGACTACTTGGGCTGCTGTACTTAAACACCTTGGGCTGGGTATTTATAACAACAGAACAGTGCTCACACTGGAAGACCGGCCTTCCAAGATCAGGGCACCAGCAGATTCTGTCTGGTGAGGGCTTGCCTCGGCTTCACTGATGCTGCCTTCTTGCTGCGTCCTCAGGGGGCAGAGGGGAGCCGCGGAGCTTCCTGGAGCCTCTTGGGGGGGTGGGTAGGGGCAGCGATCCCATTTGTGATGGAGAACCCTTGTGAGTTGATCACACCCCGAGAGAGCCGGCCTCTTCCTCCTGCTACGTCAGAGACTCAGTCTCAACGTCCGAGTCAGACCACAGCCTGGGTCTCCCTGGCTTTTCCGGGTCACATTTGTCCTGCCAAAGCCAGCCCTTCGGTGTTCCTATGGAAAGCCTGAGGTGTTTGCCAGATCCTTTCAATGTGGTGGGACTAGTGCTTCCCTGCGGCCGGGGGTTTGTGTGTGTGTGTGTGGGGGGGGGGGGTTTAAATGTAGGATGCACCGCGTTCTCTCCTTGAGAGGTTGTAACCTTTCATCGTTTACCTGCCTTTGCTCACTTCTGAGAGCACTGTGCAACTGCAGACTCGCCCCCTAGTGGCTACATCAGAAAGGACACTCTGCAGAGCTGGGCTAGAAAGCACAAGTCAAGGGCTGGCGCTGGTGTAGAGGGTAGAGCTCTCGAGGCTGGAGTCCCACGGGAGCTGATTCCAGCCCCAGCTGCTCCACTTCCCATCCAGCTGCCTGCGAATGTGCCTGGGAAAGCAGCAGAAGATGGCCCAGGTGCTTTGGCCCCTGTGACCCACGTGGGAGACCTGGATGGAGTTCCAGGGTCCTGGGTTCAGCCTGGCCCAGCTCTGGCCAGTGTGACCATCTGGGGAGTGGACCAGCAGAAGGAAGATCTCTCTCTCTCTCTGTAACTCTGCCTTTTAAATAAGTAAATCTTCTATAAAAGAGAGCGCGATCGTGTTTTTCATGCCACCCCTGCAGCTCTGTGCTGCTTGGTGAGGTCGCACGGGATATTTGACTGCCTTGGGCTGTATCCTGTCCTGAGTGAGGGATTAGCTTGGGCAGTGCTGGAGGCGCTGTGTGGCATCGTGCTCCAGGGAGTGGCAAGGTGCTCTGCTTCTTTGCACCGGAGGGGGCTTCCCTGAGGACGTGGGCCGTGCAGGGCTGTGTAGGGTGGAGTAGGGGCGTGCCTGCACATTTGCGGGTATACCTGGCAGTCGGCCTGCAGGGCCTGGAGACACCGGTCAGCCCATCTCCTTCCCTGGGCTTCCATAATTTTTGCAGTTAGAATTGAGCTTGTTTTTTAAGCTTTATTTTTCTTTCAGAGCTCTGTGTGTAATTTCAGGACGATTTTACATTTGTTGTAGCAAGAGAAACAGTTTGTTGAAGAGAACAGTACATCTACCTGTAGTGCTGGTGTTCTGACCTGGGTACTGTTAACACTTCAGCATGCTTCCTTGACTTTGGTGTCTGAGAAAATGGGAAGTGTGTTCCCCCGCAGGTGGGTCACGCTGGGCTCGCCCCACACACGTGTGTAGCTTGTGTCTGTCACCCCATGACAGTTCCCCAGCTCCTTGAGTATTTATCGAGAACCTGACTTGTAATGCCTTCCAAGGATTCTAGTTGCGTGGATGGACCACACTGTCCTTACCCAGTGCCCTGGGCATTCAGGCTGTATCTAACTCTTCTTAGTTCTCACTGATTACATGGTGGTAGTATCTCCATTTCATATCAACAGCTTCTTAGCTCTGGCCCACAGGCGCTGTGAGTACAGGTGAGGCCCAGAGAGGTGGGGTGACCTGCCCAAGGCCACACAGTATGTGAGGGTGGGGGTTGGCCATGCAGCTGCAGGTGCCACTGGCTGCTTCTCCCTGGGGCCAGGGCAGAAGAGGCACGGGGATGTTGGCCACAGTTGGCGCCTAGCATGTTGGCGTGGGGAGAGGAGAGCCAGTGGGGTTTCCTGGCAGGAGCTGTCCTGGGCACGATGCGATGCCCCCATGGGGAGGCTGCGGCACAGCGAGGCAGCTGGGTAGAGTAGGGCAAGGAGCCCCACCAGGGTGGGGGCAGGTGATGCGTGAGGCAGTGGCCTTGCCCCAGGGGCTCCTCACCACATGTGCCCTCAGCCCTCCCTGAGCTGTGTCCTCTCCTCTGCAGAGAACGTCCCTTGTCCCCAGGTGGCTCCCACTCCCTCCCTCTGCAGAGAACGTCCCTTGTCCCCAGGTGGCTCCCACTCCCTCCCTCTGAGGGGCATCGAGTGGTGGCAGAGGAACGGGGATGAAAGAGCCAGGGCCAGGGGCGACTTGGCCTGGGTGTCCCCTCTGGCCGGCTGTGCCCCCTCTGCATGACATTTGACCTTTCTGTGCTGCTCTCTGACAGGCGACCATAGGCATCGACTTCTTGTCGAAAACCATGTACTTGGAGGACCGCACGGTGAGTGCGGGGTTTCCGGCCTGGGAGGGTGGGAGGGACTCTTAGCTGGGCACCGCTGGCACCTGTGCCCGCCCCGGGGGCTGGAGCTGCTCATGCCATGGCCCTGCCCCCTATAACAGGTGCGACTGCAGCTCTGGGACACAGCTGGCCAGGAGAGGTTCCGCAGCCTGATCCCCAGCTACATCCGGGACTCCACCGTGGCCGTGGTGGTGTATGACATCACAAGTGAGTGGGGGCTCTGTGCTTGACCTAGGGTGGCCCCCATGTGCCCCTGGCCAGGTCTGCATGTGCGATGTGTCCACAAATGTGCTTCTGCCGAAATGCAGGGAGGCAGGTTGCCTGGGGAAGATGGGGGATGAGTTGCCTTTCACCACCAGTGTTTTCCATGACCCCCACACTTCTGCAACAAATACTCACGTCCAGGGCCAGCTTGGGCCTGCTCAGGGCAGGGACTGTGTGGGGACAGACAGGGGCTCACAGGGCTGGCCCTGCTGCAGCCCCTCTGTGCCCATATCACCCTGGCTGCCAGGAAGCCCCCACAGCGTGGCTTGTGAATGTGTGTCAGGGTGGGTGATGTCAGCCCCGGGCAGCCTTGATCTAGCAGCCGTGGTTTGCCACCTGTGTCACAGCTCCTCCCGGGGTGCCCTAGGAGGCTGCACCCAGGGGACCTGGTCTACTGTGGCTCTTCTGGACAAAGCAGGTGTTCTGAGAAGGACTGTGCAGCCTCAAGGGGGCCGAAGCAGAGCCCTGGCTGCCCGGGCCAGCATGACAGACCAGGCCTGAGGTGGGGCGGACCCTGGGTGCCACCCCCAGCCTGAGTCCCACAGGGAGGCAGGCATGGGCCAGCTGCTTCTGCTCTGCCTGCCCCTCTCACCACCCTGCCCTTGGCCATAGGCAGGAGCCCTCCCCACGGAGTGCAGGTGTGAGCTGGGTCCCCAGGGCCTGGGCTCTTCCGGCCTGATGTCCAGCAGAAGGGAGGCAGGGCTTCCCAGGACAGCCCGCATCCCCTGCTGGGGGTGGGGGCTTCCCTTTCCCCTCCCCTCACCCATGCAGCCCAGGGTTCTCATCAGACCCCAAGCTGCCTGGCTCGCCTTGGTGGGGAGGCTGCTCTGTGGGGCCCTCCTGCCTGGGGAGGGGCGGGTGCTGTTTCCTTCCTTACACCCCCCACTGCCTGTTTCCAGGCTCGGCCAAGTCCTGGGCACTCACTTCTCGCCTTCTGTCTCTGAGCCTCTGACGGCAGGTCTCGCTCAGGCGAGCGCCCAGAGCCAGCGTCTGAGGAGCAGATCATGAGAGTGAATTCCACAAGGCTGCCCTGGCCCAGTGCCCTCCCTGCAGAGCCCTGGGGGTGTGGTCTGAGGACACTGGGCAGCCTCCCTCCTGCTCTCACTCGCACTTGTCCCCCCTCCCCACTTTCTGCCTCCAGACCTCAACTCCTTCCAGCAGACCTCTAAGTGGATCGACGACGTGCGGACAGAGCGGGGCAGCGACGTGATCATCATGTTGGTGGGCAACAAGACGGACCTGGCTGACAAGAGGTGGGTGCTGGGCCAGAGGCGCGAGGCTCGTGCTGGGCCAGGGGTTCTGGGGTGCGAGGGTCAGGGGGGGCGAGTCTGTGCTTCTAACCCATCTGCACGTACAGGAGCTGTGAGAACACAGGTGCCTTGTCTCTGAAGCCCTGTCTTATCTGTGTGGCAGGGTGGGGCACTGAGCTGTCTGCATGGGCCCCTGGGTACCTGGCCCAGCCATGTGTATTCAAGGTCATGCCATGGCCACGGCCAAGGCCCCCTGGGCTCCCAGTAGTTGCCATTGGTGCTCAGTGTCTCTGCCCCAGTGTGTGGGAGGTGACCACCCTGGTCCTGCTACAGCCTGCCTGTACATGCCAACCTGCACTGCTGCCCACTCTGCCTGTGTGGCTGCCACGTCTGGGCACGCAGCTGACTTAGATTCTCTACGGCTGCCATAGTGCATGGGGCCCACCTGTCTGCCCATTCATGGGCCCTGGCTTGGGGCAGATAGAGCAACAGCTCATGAGCTCCAGCAAAGCATGGCGGGGGGTGGTGGTGGTGGTCCCCGTGAGGTCCCCTGATCTCTTAAGGAATAATCTGGATGGGAGTTTGCAGGTACTGGACTCCATTATTTTTTAAGTATTTAGCCTTAGTGTTCTCACTTGGAGAATGGGGATAAGAATCCCGCCCAGAGGGGTGCTGTGTGTCCCTGGCTGTTTGCAGAGGTTGCTGGTGATGACTGCAGGGGTAGCCCCACCCTGGCCCGAGGCCTGCTCCTAAGCTGAGAAGACACTGTGGGAAGAGCAGAGAAAGGGGCTAAGATCCTGCCGTGCCCTGGTGTCCTGGGAGGGATCCCTGGAATCAGAGTGTGGCTCCAGGGCCGACTCGGGGTCTGGGCAGCTTCCTTTGCCCTGCTCTGCCGCCCCCTCTCGTCTCGGGCTCCTCCCTCTGCCTCTGTCGGGCGCTCCTCTGTTGGGCTGACTTCCCTGTGCCCTCCCCTCCAGGCAGATAACCATCGAGGAAGGCGAGCAGCGTGCCAAAGAACTGAGCGTCATGTTCATTGAAACCAGCGCGAAGACTGGCTACAACGTGAAGCAGGTAAGGCCTTCCCTGTGCTGGTCCCTGAGCGTCTGGCTGCGGAGGCCCACGCTGGCTTCCAGGGGCTGTCAGCCTGAGGGAACAGGCCCACCAGAGCGCCCTTAAACCGGCCCAGTGCTGAAGGGCCAGGAAGGGAGGAAGTGCTCCCCCTAGGGGCTAGATGGGGAACTGTGAGTCACTTGCCCCTCTGCATCACCTGGTGGGCCGGGGTAGCGGGCTATAAGGTCCAGCCACCAGCTTCCGGAAGCAGCGATCCTTGGTGTCTAATCTCACTTGGGACGAAGGATGCAGGAAATTCAACGTGATGAGCATTTGAGTCCATCCCTTGTGCTTGCCAAGTGCTCCGGGGGCCTGGATGGCAACGCAGGCGTGGGGAGAAGCACCCTTCTGTGGCGTGACTGCCGCTCCTGGGTGGGGGCCAGGGGGGTTAGGGCTGAACCTTGGAGCAAGGGTGCACACCCTGGGTCACTGCTCCAAACAGTGCCTGGGTGGAGCCCAGCAGGTCAGCAGATTGTGCTGGGAAAGTCCTCCCTTGTCTACACTAACCTCTGGCCTGTCTTCAGCACTGCCCTTGGTGCTGGGTATAGGCAGCAAGACCTGGGACTGTTGGCCGTACCCGTGACTTCCGCACTGAGAATTCGAGTGTTTTCTGGCCGCTTCGTAGCACAGCAGTGTGGCAGTGGCTGTGGACTGCTCATCATCGCTGCTGAGCGGGTTCCGAGACACAGCTTGTATCTTTAAAAGCGTCGGAGGTCTATTTCAGCACTCAGCGGCCTCCTGCAGGGCCCCGGAGTCTGCACTCGGGAGCCCGTGGGCTTCGCCAGGCTGCCAGAGGATGAGGAGTGTGACAGTGAGAGCCAGGGCATGGCAGCAGCGGTGCCTGTGAGATGGGACGCTGAGCAAGGAGTGTGGTGTGGCGTGGGTGTCTCTGCTGCCCCGCGGGGGCTGGGAGTCCTGGACACGCTGTCCGCGCAGCAGTTGGCCCCCTGGGTGCAGCAGTGGTTCATCCCAGCAGACTGTGCTGGTGGCACTGGAAGACGCAGAGTGACAGGTGCCCCGTGGGGACATTAGGGAGGCCCTGCCGCAAGGCTGTGGTCACTGCTCTTCCAGCCCCCTGCAGCGTCAGGCTAAGGATGTCTGGTGCCTTGTGGAGGAGGGAGCTGGCCTGGAGGCCTGAAGGGGGGCCTGGGCTCTGCTCTCAGGGGCCCCTGGTGAGCAGGGAGGCAGAGGGCAGCAGCAGGTGGTCTGACATTCAGGTCAGGGAGACCCAGATGGCCCCTGCCTGGTGCCCTGGAACCCAGGCTGTGTTGGGAGCTGCAGGGTAGAGGAGGCATTGTCCTGTGGTGCACAGCCCTCAGTTCCAGCCATGGTCGGATCTGCTCGCCAGGACCCTCCTCGCCCAGGGCCATCCTCCCAGCTGGCTCTTTGTCCCTTTTGCCAGCCAGCCAGGCAGCCAGCAGCCAGCCAGGGCACCAGAGCCACACACGCGTCCACACAGACAGCACACATGTACACTGCATGTGCCGCACTCACACATAACCACACACGCAAACACACGACATCACATTCGCACCCCCGTGTCCTTCGTGGCCTCCGAGAAGTGTCACCACAGGACGTGACGAGGGTCGTTAGGCTCCAGGCAAGTGGGAAGTCTGTTTCCCAGGTGGTCCCCCCAAGGGCGGGGCACTGAAGCCTGCCTGGGGTCTGTCTCCTGCGGGCCTCCCTGGCTTCTGTACCAGGTAGATCCCCTACTCACTGCTTGTGTCCCCGTGAGCAGCCTGCTTGGATGGAAGCCCCAAACACGCTCTTGAGACCTGCCAGGCGGGGCAGCCCCTGCCCTCTGGGGTACAGTGAGCTGGGCGGGCGGGCAGGGGAGGGGCAAGGCCCGCCGAGGCTCACTCCGCGTCTCCATCCCCCAGCTCTTCCGACGCGTGGCATCGGCTCTGCCCGGCATGGAGAATGTGCAGGAGAAGAGCAAAGAAGGGAGTATCCTTTTCTTCCGGGGAGGGGCCACCAGGCATGCCGGAGGAGCCGCGCCAGGGCAGCATAGGAGCCTGGTTTCCAGCCCAGCCTTCACTGAGCGGCACGCGTGGCCAGGGAGCCATCCTGCTCTGTTTCTGCAGCGGCTTCCGGAAAGGCATGGGGACTCCCAGGGATGTGCGTGAGTGGCGGGGTGGCTGCGGAGTGTGAAACAGTGGTTCTGCCCATCTGTGCAGTGACCGCCGGGGTGTACCTAGGGTGTGGGAGCAGGGACGTCCCCCTGTGCCCAGCCCTGCATGGTCCCTGCAGCTCTCCACAACTCACATACACCCCTTGCCAAATTAAGGTTCTGGTTTGCCCAGTTCATGCAATGTGCAAGATACAGACTTCAAATTCGCACGCAGGCCTGCTGTCCCTACACAGCCCTGTTCTGCACAGGACAGCCCCTCAAAGAGGGTACTTGAGAGCTGCTTGGATAAGTGAGGGTCTCCCCTGCCCTGGTCCCCTGCCCCTGCCTAAGTCAGCCCCCAGACGCTGGCCGCTCACATCCCTGGCCTGCAGCCATCATTTAAAAAAAAATTTTATTTTATTTGTTTCAAAGAATTACGATGAGAGAGGGAGACACACACACACACACACACACACGGTGGGGGGAGGGTCTCTTCCATCTGCGGGTTCACTCCCTAAATGGTTGGGGTGGTCAGGGCTGGGCTAGTCTGAAGCCAGGAGCCAGGAACTCCATCTGACATAGATAGCAGGGGCCCAAGTACCTGGGCCATCTTCTGCTGCTTTCCCAGGCGCGATAGCAGGGAGCTGCGTTGGAAGCCAGGAACTCCATCCACGTCTCTCATGTAGATGGCAGGGGCCCAGGTACTTAGGCAATCCTCTGCTGCTTCCAGAGGTGTAGTAGCAGGGAGCTGCGTTGGAAATAGAGCATCCAGGACTGGATCCAGTGCTCTGACAGGGGATGGCAGCATGTCAGGCGGTGTGGCTTAACCTGCTGTGCCACCACGCCAGCTCCTGGTCTGCACACTCCAGAGCAGGGCGTGCTTCCCAGCACCCTACGTGCATCCCCATGGGCCTCTGAGGGGCCACACCCATGACAGATGGACCCTGGAGACAGTGCACGGCACCTTTGGGCTGATGAGTGTTGAAGCCTAGGAAACTGATAGCACCGTGGTGGGAGGCGAGGAGGCGGTGACGTCACAGCTGTGCCTGTCCCTCTCCTGCCTGCTGTGCCCAGTGCTGGGGAGCCTCATGGCTGCAGCAGGGGGAATCCTGAGACAGGCCGGCAGGGGAGCTGGCGCCTCCAGCCTTCCTCAAGGAGCTCTCAAAGTAGACTGGGTCAGGACAGCTAACAGGGTAGCAGGTGTCCCCAGAGGATGCCCAGTGACCAGGAGGAGTAGGTCTGAGGACTATGTCCTGGCCGGCCAGTCATGAAACTCCAAGTGGGGAAACCGAGGGCCAGGGGCTTGTTCAGGGCACATCCCGGCTCTCAGTAGCAGAGTGGGCTCTGGTGAGGTAACGGGGACACACAGCCTGCAAGGTCCAGAGAAGAGCAGGACCAGGGGAGAGGAGGACAGATGAGATGTGGGGAGCTTGTGCTGCAGCTGCCAGTGGGGACAGGGCTGCAGATGCTGGAGCCCGGGCCGCTGCGAGCAGTGACTGGCTCAGAGCCTGGTGTGACAGACAGCTCCCACATCATCCCGCTGAGCCTGGTGTCTGACTTGGCCCCTTACAGAGCAGACCGCACAGGGCGAAGTTGGCTGTGGGGTTCTCCTGTTTGGCAGGTGCAGCCCCACCCTCTCACACTGCCCAGCTGGGGCCTCCGACGAGGCAGGTGCTGGAGCAGAGATCCTGGAAGGGAACGGGTGGAAGCTCAGCGGCGGGGAGGCGCTGGGCTGGTATTTAATGACAGATGCAGGTGTTTTGAAGACTTTTGCAGTCATGGTCAGAACCATGCTCCTTCTCAAGAGCAAAGCACACAAGCACTGCTTGGTGGTAATGCAAGAAAACTTCCCACTTAGCCACGCTCACTGGGCTCGGCCTGGCCGGTGTGCCCTGATGTCCCCATCTTGCTTGTCTGTTGCTTTCAGGGCTGGAAGAAGCACTGCTGCATGCCTGCCAGCCTTGTCCTGTGCTTTCCTAGCCAGGGGCAGTGTGGGGCGGGGGAAGCAGAGGGCCACAAAAGGGTGGAACCCAGGCCCCTCACTGCATGTGCTGCACGGGGCCCCCGTCTCCTGCTTTCTGCCCCCACAATAGGCTGTATCGCAGGGACCCTGGGCCCTCTCTGCACAGGGCTGGCAGTCACAACGGTGCCAGCAGTAACTTGAGCACTTCTTGAAATGGTCCAGCTGGTCCAAGCTGGTGATGCCCCAAACGGGACCAAGTGTGTGCAAGGCCTCCCAGCTGGTGCCTTGGCAAAGATGTATCCAAACCCAAACTCCAGGCCCCACAGCCATTGCACTCTTTAACAGACTCTGCCCTGGTCTTTTTCTTTCCAAATTAAAAAAAATCTCTATAGATATTTATTTGAGCGAGGAAGTCACACAGAGACCCCATCCACTGGTTCACTCCCTAAATGCTCACAGTGTCCGGGGCTCAGTCCAGGTCTCCCACAGGGGTGGCGGGAACCCAAGTGCCCGAGCCGTCTCTCCGGCCTCCCACAGCCTGCATGAGGAGGAAACTGGCAGTGAAGTCAGAGATGGGAACAGACACCGAGAGGCCTGTGCTGCCGCCGAATCTGGGGCGCTGGAGTAGCGGGAAGCACACACAGCACCCCCAGCTCTCTGGAGTGAGTCCAAGCTGTGTGGCTGTGGGTGTGGACTGTGATGGGCCACACCTGCACCCGAGGGGACAGGCAGGCAGGTGCACCCTGCGGACAGGCACACTTGGAGTCTCTGGAGGCTTGTGGGGAGCATCCATGGTGAGTGTCCCCCTGCAGGGTGCTGTGTGGACGCGGATCCTCCAGCATGTCCCCATCGCGCCACTCAGCAGCAGCCCTGCGCATTGCATTTCCACTGTGTGTGGCCGTGCATGGGGGGAGGAGGCACCAGCTGGGAGGGTATGGGTGGAAGCTCTTAGCAGGTGACCAGGCCTGTGCTGCCCGATACGGTAGCCACCTGTGGCTGTTTATAGTTGCAATGAAATGCAGTTCATGTTCAGTCCCTGCCTTGCGCAGGCGTTTCCAGTGCCCAGGTGTCTGGGTTGCCAGTGGCTACCATGTTGCTTTAGAACACTTTGCTCCTCTGGGACAGTGCTGACCTGGAAATATTGGTGGAATAGGGCTCCCAGGAGTCAGTGCACTGGGAACCTCCCAGAGAACTTGTGAAGCGTACACATCCAGGCCATCCCCGGGTCTACTGAGGTTGGGTCCGGGGAGCTATATTTTTAACAGGTTTCCTGGAGCTTTTGCTCAGTCCATTTGAGGACTGCTGCATGGTATCCAAAAGCAGTCTGAGTCTTGTTCCCTTGAGGGGAACAAGCGTGATGTCGTGCTGTGACCGTGGTCATGCTTCTGGCTGGACAGGTGGTGGCTCTGGAATGGATACTGTGCTCAGGAGTTGGGGGTGGGGTTGTCGGTGGCATCTGGTGGCTGCAGGTCAGGAATGAAGCTAAGCACCCTCTGTACAGGGAACAGCCCCCAGCACAGAGACCCCTATCCAGCCCCAAACACCACCAGTGTTGAGATTGAGAACCCAGGGCAAGAGGGATGTAGCAGAGCAGGTCACTTAAATGCCTTGGGTCTACCCAGCCTCCCAGCCGGAAGACAGGCGCTTCACTCTCCACTGCACAGGGTTGAGATGCCCAGTGCCCGGCACAGCGTGGGTGCTCAGCACTGCCTGGAAAGGCTTTGCAGAAGGGACCAGTCCTGCCGGAACCCTGCCCACTTTGCAGGCGGGGAAAGGGAGCCCGAGTATGAGGGAGGTGGAGTTGACTGGGGGAGGCCTTCAATGCCAGAGTGCGACATCTGCAGATGCTGGGTCTCTGTCCCAGAGTGTGACGTGACTGCCACCAGCGCTGGCCTTGGGAAGCTACTGTGCCGAGAGAGGGCTGGGAGGCTCAGAGGGGCACGTGGGGAAGACCAGAGCTAGCTGTGCAGAGGACTGGGGCTGCGGGCGCCTCCAGTGGGGACCACAGCACCACAGCGGGGGCACTCCTGGTGGTGGGTTTGCTTGAGTAGAAGCAACCGGGTGACCAGCGGGAAGGCGTAGGAAAGGCAACTGTGTATCTTACTTGCTTATTTATTTATACTATGCTGTGGCATACAAAGCATGCGTGTCTGTCTGTGCACACACTCGCACACACACATCCACAGAAACAGCACAAAGCCACTTCAGAAAATCTGTGGAAATGGAATTCAAAGGTAAGTTTATTTTGATGCCAGAAAATGTTGCAATCTGTGAGCATGGTCTTCCTTAGCCCGCCCCCGCAGTGATCGACATCAAGCTGGACAAACCGCAGGAGCCCCCGGCCAGCGAGGGCGGCTGTTCCTGCTAATGCGGGGCGGGCGCCCCGGCTCCCTCTGACACTACACGCTTGTTGTGTTGCTTCCTATTGGTTAGCTTCCTAAGGGGGGTGGGAAATGAGTCTCTCAAGATGGGAGGATCTTTCTTTTCTCTCTGTCTCTAGGAGTAGGGTGGGAAGGGGCGGGAGGCTGGGCGTCAGGGATCACGTCACTCTTAACAGCTGTTACTTAAACAACTATTTTTTGGTTTGGTTGTAATATATTGTACTTTATTAAGATTGCCAAAAACTGTTAAAATTAAAAAAAAATTTAAATCATGTGTATACAACTTTTTGCCAGATAAAAGAAATGTAGTCATTTTTATTTGAAAGATGTGCTTTTTGTTTTTGTATATTTGTAAACTTACAGAGATCCTTTTCCACATACCTCCTCCTTCCTGATCTCTTTGAACCGTGCAGCACCCCTGCCTTCCTCCCACCCCCAGCCCAGTCCGTTTAAACGAATGAGTCACTAGGCTCCAGCCTGGGGCTCCCCACGCAAGGCCGCCCGTAGAGGAATCAAACACAGGCTGAACTGGCGCCTCTGAAGGGGCAGCCCTGACTCTGCCCCCCAGGGCCAGAGCAGGACATCAGTGTGGCACTGAGCAGGCAAGACGGCCTTGTGGACTGCGGGGGCCCAGCAGCAGCCACAGGGGAGCGGCTTCTGCCTGGAAAAGCCTTGCAGGAGGTCAAGGGCACCAGGAGCCTTGTGCTCTCTGCCCGCCCAGTGCCCAGCAGAGAGGTCATTGGAAGGACGGGGTGCTGTTGGCTGTTGTGGGCTGTGGTGATTTGTGGTCTGTACCTGGGGAGTCCCGTGGAGTTGCAAGGTGTTTCAGCCAGCGCAGACAACTGGGCTGGACCTCAGAAGCTCAGTGTGTGATGCTGGGCGGCGTGCCACCCGTGTGGAGGTCGGGGAAGCAGCACTGGCCCACCTGTGACTGGGGGCAGGGCGGCTGCCTGCTCTCAGACCCTCACTTGCTTGTATGGCTGGGTCTGGTTCTGGAAAGACCAGTTCCCCCTGTGCATTCACTCCACAGACCTGGCACAGTTGGTCTTTGCACGTGCCTCTGTGAATACCATGGCCTGGTCGGTGGGCACCTGAGGGTGGGTTAAGGTGGGGTCTCTAGAAGGCTGCCTAGAGTGCTGGGATCTGCAGAGAGGCCCCGGTGCCGTCATTAACCGACCCCGAGAGTGGTCTGGCCCCTAAGACCTGTACAATCTCTGCAGCGAACCCTCTGTTCACAGTAAGTAACGTAACACACTTGGTCAGCATTCTGAGCTGAGCCAGACTCAAGCCCAGCAGTGGGCGGTGGCTGTGCCAGGCATCCCACCCCTCCCCACTGGCAGCCGCTCTCCCCCCTGGCTGCTGATGGGCATGTCACAGATGGGCCAGCGCCTGTGGCAGGGTGAATTCCTCCACAGGCAGGAGCACTCCAACAAGGTGGCTGGAACAGCTCAGAAACTGCCCCCAGATGGTCAGGGGCCGGAATGATGTTGTCCGTCGCTCTGGGCCCGCATCAGCCTGGGCCACCATGTCAGCGCTGACCTTACACGGAGTCGACCTTCTGGCGATGGCGAGAGGAAACAGGAGTCCACAAGCACCTCTTGCAGAAGGCGGGGAGCAACGTACGAACGTAATTTGGTGTTGTGTGTTTAGTTTTTCTATGTGTGTACATAATTATATATAGAGATAGACCTGTGTATACGCCTTCCACAGTCACATCCTCACGGATTCGCGTGCTCCATGTAGATTCTTGTTTCTCCTGCTCTCAAGTTGGAACTTGCCTTGTGATAACAGTTTTGGAAATTCAAAAGTACTGCAACGTGTTGAAATCAGAAATTCTTAATATTGTCAAATAACTTGTGATTGTCTTGCCATCAATAAAATGACACATAGATGTGGTGACGTGCAGGCAGCAGTAGCCCTCGGGAATGGCGCCACCATCTCTACCTACTTATGTGCACAGGTGTGCGTGCCTGTGCCCCCCACTGCGGGCACGCACTCCCCCCCCCCCCCCCGCACTGGTGCTTGTTGGAAGAGGGTTTACTTCCCCCGTGAGAATTTATGGGAGTCCATTTGCAGTGTCCGGCCTGCTTGGCCTCTAGGGAACTCAGTAAATGAATGTGTGGGTACCTCCTCTTTAAAACATGTGGAAATCCAAGTGGGCTGATTTATAGACTTCTTTCTTGCCCACCATGGCCCAGAGGAGCAGTAGGAGCCATGGCAGATGTCACCTGGCCTGAGTTGGCCTTGGGGAGTCCTGCCTTCCCTCGCATACACTCTGGAGTCCAGCCTCTACCCGGCCCCATGGCCTCTGAGGGCGAGGGTGTTGCCTCCTCTTGTCCTCCGTCTTGGCAGTGCCGTGCCATTGTGTGCCTCCCCACCCTGCCTGGGGTCTGTTCAAGCAGCCAGAGCAGTTCCACGGGAGTGTCCTGGGTTCTGGACGCCTGTCTTGAGCAGATGCCATTGCTCGTGGGTAACATCTTGACTCCGAGTTACGGTTCAGTAAGCCATGGGCCTGGTTCTCTTGCAGCAGTAGGGGTGTCGTGGAACTGGCTGTGCATCACCAGTGAGGGTCTTGCATCTTGGCTGAGTCCAGGAGGGTTAGCAGAGGCCAGTGTGGAGGGGTCCTTGGAGGAAATGATCAGTTTAGGAAGTGGAGCAGGAAGCCTAGCAGCCGACCATGATCCTCTTTTCTGGGCCCTCAAAGATAAGCTCCTGTTCCACAGGCACCAGAGAAGCGGAGTGGAAGAAGGAATGAGCCCCAAAGTGAAGGTGTGACGGGTGTGACATTGGCATCTTGCGTGTTCTGGCTGCAGTTGTAGGGGCCAAGTTCACCTGCCTGCTGGTTCCAGGCAACAGTTTCCTTGGGTCAGAGCCCACTCCCCCACGCCCTGCTCCCCGCTGTTGCCGTCTCCATTCTCTCTCTCTTGTGCCATCACCCTTCAACATCCTGTAGTGCCCCCGGCTCTGAGAATGGAGAGTCACTGAGCAGACTGACCCAGGGATGGGGACTGAAGTGGTGGCAGCCAGGAGGGCAGGCACACCCGCCCACGGGGGGGCTAGCTAGCACCCGGTGTGATGACGTGGCCTGAGGCACACTGAGGGAGTTAGGACCTGAGGCCAGGCCAGGGAGCTGAGGGCTGCAGCAGCTCAACAGAAGCGTGGTTGATCTGCTGGCAAGGCTGTAGTGCCCCAACTACCTCCCCGCCAAAGAACCTGGGGCCTCGCCATCCTGCTATAGCAAGGTGAGGAAGACAGAAAAACCAGAACAGAGGAGGGCGCCTGGCTTGTGATCACTCGGAAGTCAGGAGTGGGCAGAAGCCAGGCACTGCTGTCTTTTGTCCGCTGCTGGCCTGTGTCTGTGCAGATGAGACGGCACGTTTACGTGGAAGGAAGGACCTCTGCGCGCTCTCCTCTGGTTAGGACGAAGCTCCCCTCTCCCCAGTGAGTCTGGGTGAGCAAGCCTGGAGAGCACGTGGCTGTGTGTGGGCTCCTGCCCTGCAGAGAACAGCCAGACCCAGGTCTACTGTCAGTCTTGAGCACCACCCATTCGGGCGCCCTTCGGACTTTGTTTGCAGTCGGCTCTGTAGGTATTCCCAGGCCTTGGCATCTCCCTCAGCTGCAGGCCGTGGTCTGGCTGATGCTTGGGGCAGAGTGAGTGGTTGGACAAGAAATCCCTGCAGTGCAGTAGCGCTCGGGTGGCTCCTTCAGGAGGTGGTGATGGGAGTGTTCCCAGCATGGTGGGCCAGCCTGCACCTTGTGGTGTGTCACTTTGCCCCCACGCTCCCGTGTGCTCACGGGGAGCACACAGCACGCCACGTCCACCTTGTCCGGGCTCAGGCGGCACGGCGGCCATTGACTTTACATTAAACTGTGTAAACTGTGGAGAGACTCAGCATGTTGGTCAGACAATAAACTGTCCTAATTCTCAACATGGCTCCTCGTCCAGTGTCTCAGTGGGACCGTCACACATGGGGGCTCAAAAGCAGGTTTGCTCAACTGCCTGCTGCACAAGGACCCCTTCCTGTGCCTGGGTGGTCTGCCCTCCAACCGCAGTTCCTGGCTGTTGCTGCCTCCTCACCTGGGCTCATCACCAGCTCTGCAGGGGGCAAGGTGGGACACCTGAGATTACATGCACCTGTGTTCCCATCATTTCCACCTGTCCAAGACCGATGCAAAGGGGCTCCAGGTAAACTGAGACTCGGGTGTGACTTCCCATCACCCCACACTCTACTCATGTCTGGGGCCCTGGGACTGGATCCCTGCTCCTGATGTTGCCTGAAAGCCATTTAAGGGGAAGCAGCATCACCTGTTAGATGACACGAGCAGCCACCTCCAACCTCACCCCACACCAGACAGGGAAGGTCCCGAGGGGCCTCTTCAGGGCTCAGCAGTCTCCAAGCTAAACAATGGTCTGGAAGTGTGGACATTTCCAGGACCAATCCAAAAAGGACATAAAGGTTTGGATCAGGCTCCAAAATTGCCCGGGTTTGAGGATGCAGGGGAACCTCATTTTTCAAGCCCAACTTCACCTTCACCTCTCCCCTTGACAAGGTTCCAGCACACCCTCCCATGTGCCACTGCCAAGGAAGCCATCTCTGGTTAGAAGGGAGGGGAAACAGGTGACCCTGCCCACTAAGCCATACTTGTCATGGCTGCTAGGTGTGAAATGGGCGAGGGAGCAGCAGCGGGGAGGGGGCTGAGAGCCACAAGGCAGCTGCTCACAGGCATGGCTGCACGAACACAGAGGCGGTGCACGCTCACTGGGGCCAGTGCTGACACAGCTGTCCAGCAGCCCTCACCCGAGCAAGGAAGCACTGCTGGGCTTCCCCAGATGGGACTGAAGATGAGAGCTGCAAGGAATGCCCTGCCTGAAGTACACGGCACAGCACCGGGGAACATTGCTCAGGGTGGCTCTCCTTATCACTGGTCACGGGGCTGGGGCGGGAGAAGCATGTCAGCCAAAACAAAATGAATAAAACATGGCCACGTCCCTCACACCTGGCAGGACCACAGGCGACCTTGGAATCCTAGGAGGTACTGAGACGGAGGCCATGGGAGGAAGCGGCAGGCCGCCAACAGCGCTTGTTGGTTAGGAAGGAGGAACCCCTGCTCCCAGCAAATGGTCACGCACCTGGTGAGGAGAGGTTACCAAGGCCCGGGCCTGAAGAACAGGGTGGCTGGTGCCTTTACCTTTTAGTCTGTGTATG
Source organism: Lepus europaeus (assembly GCF_033115175.1). Classification (NCBI taxonomy): domain Eukaryota; kingdom Metazoa; phylum Chordata; class Mammalia; order Lagomorpha; family Leporidae; genus Lepus; species Lepus europaeus. The sequence continues at coordinate 147,871,005 of NC_084828.1, forward strand.
ATCCGTACTCACTGGGAGACTCCATTGGCAGCAGATGGACTCACCAATGGAGTACAGGGGCCTCACCTGTCGCAGCTCTCTGCAGCCCGCACCTCTCCCTTAGAGGGGGACAGCAGAGCAGCTGCTGTCCTACTGCTTATCCATGAGGTGGCTCAGACACCGCCACACTGCCAAGATGTCAGGCCAGTTGTCTCACTGTGACATACAGCTGTGTCACTCTGCATGTCCCCATGATCTGGCATCCGTCTCTCCGCCCTGGTCACACTTGCCTCCCATCTCATGAAGAAATGCACCTACTTCAGTTGCATGGCCACAAGAGGACGCTGCTGAGCAAAGCATATACTTTGACCTGGCAAATCCCTTCCCAGTTCCCAAGGACTGATCATCTGGCCTGATCTGGGCCCAGATCCACTCCTGCAGCTCAGGGTACGAGTGGGATGAGGTCCCAGGAGGTACTTTCTAACCTGCGTGCACGCTTGGCCTTACGTGAAAGCTGACAGGACTTGAAGGCCAAGACTTACAGCTGCCTCTGGGGCAGCCCAGGAGTTGCAGGGGACTGTTAGCGCTTGCTGAGCAGGCAGAGTCCTGAGACCACCCAGAACTGCTGTTGTATCACAACGTCCAGGAGCAGGGCCTCACATGGGCCTACACCACAGGCAATTCTGGTGCCACTCATCTTTGGGAATCTGTTCTAGACATACCTCTCCTTTTTCAGGAGATTGTCATTAGGCCTAGAATAAAACTCAACCTTTCCATCACTCACCTTTTTGGTACACTGCTTTCTTCAATAAAGGAACTCTTTAGAAACAGAAACACCTGAGGCTGAGAGAACCCATGCCTCCTAACAGAAACCATGGACTTACTCACATAAGCACCTACTATGATCATGCAACTATGTCACACACTCATCACAGTCCTGATTCCTGGTTCACCGTGCTCACCCACTTCCAGAAGTTACTGCTGGGCTAGTAAGGAGAGCCAGAAACACTAGCATCAGCATGGCCTTCAAATGAGAACTCGGACAGTCAAGGTCTAACGACTTTTCCATCACACACTGCATTTATTTCATGCTTTGCTAGGCTGATGCATGCTTCGGGGGCAGGAGCCTGAAGTACATCTGCCAGACATAACAGCCCGAGTATGTGGGCTCTCAGAGCCCCGGCGACCCCCACACAGGGATGTGTGAGGCAGAAGAGGCATGGGCCCACGCTTCTGTCCATCGCCTCTCCCGATCCCTCAACGCCGGGCTAGGGGCCACTGCTGCGGGACCCAGGGCATCTTGTGCCTCTTCTCTCGGGGCTCTCACCGCACTGTTCTGTGATGGGCTTCTCACCACAGCACCCCTGTCTCCGGGTAAGCTTTCCCTGGCCTCGTTCCCAGGCATGAGAGGCAGGGACAGCAGCAGCTCTTCCTGTACCCACTGCAATCTTGAGGCTCAGGTTAGTCCAGCACCCCAATACATGCTCCCTCCACCTTGAGTGTGCTTACTATACCATTCTATTTGATTGCTTTATTGGGCCAGACAGCTTATTTAGCAAGAAAGGTTATTAATCATTTATAAGAGCAGTAAAATTGTCCAGTGTTTAAGAAGACAACAAAGAACGTCACTTTGAAAAAGACTTTTTTTGGTAAGCATCAGTGAATATAGAATTGGAAAACCTACAGAGAACTCTCCCATGCTGCACCTGCCCCACAGCATTCCAGCTCAGGGTACAAACAGGAGCTGATGGGGCAGCACAGGCCCAGGGTCCGCATCTCCACACGGCCCCAAACAACACTAGAACACACCCAACCCTTGGCAGCTGGGGAGTTAGCATCTGCGGCTCTGTCACCTGGGAATGACTCCAAGTGCTCCTGAGTGCTGAGGCTGGAGTGTGGGCAAGTCACCGAGCTGATGAAGAACATCCTGTCAGCCCAGCCCTGCTGTTCTGTACCTGTCTTCACACGTGGGCAAACTAGACTGACTACCTATGAATCTGAGAATAAGGGACAAGAGGATGCACTGCCCAGAACGTGAGGGGCAAGTGGAAATCCACTGTTTGATAAATAGCGTTACTTCCAGGGAAAGCACAAGATCAAAGCATAGAAGCAGAAAATAAGTCTTTGGGGATAACCCTGACCCTAGTGACAGTGTCCTTCCTGTATGTGGTCTGCTTGTTATGTCAGACACTGACCCTGCATCCAGCATTCACTAAGGGGATGTCGCACACACCTTACCAACAGTGAGAGTTAAACAGAAGTCATTTGTTTGAAAGGGAGCAATAGGGAGGACTGAACTTGAGAAAGAAAAGTTCCAAGCAGGCTTTAGCGGGAACTGGTTTCCAGAACAAGGAAATGTTTCCAGCCACATTTTATACCTCTTCTTTATCAACTCCAGACTATCACAGCCAATTGTCACTCACGCGGTCCCCACCCTGACCAGTGCTTCAGAGCTGTCACTCAGGCGATTTTAGCAAGCCACTTCTCCAGGTCCTGGATGTCAGCAGAGCCGGGGTCCCCTCTCCCACCCTTGGCACTACACTCCAGGAACTCCACTTTGAGGGGCAACTGCGAGAATTCAAATTCTTTGCCTTTCTTTCCCAGTTGAGCAGGGGCAGTGCTGGAACTGTCCAGTGTGCTGGGTGCAGCAGAACGGGTAACTCGTAAGGTGTTACTGTGGGCAAAAAGAGAACAGGCCAGGAAGCGAAACTGTTAGACAACACTCACCGCACGTAGTTCCTAAACATTTCAGCACTCACATACAACTTAGTCACAAAACCAGTTACGTTACTCAGACTGCTCAATAATCCTCTGCAAGCCACAGGCAATGCGAGGGGTCGAACCTCACATGCTAGATGACAGCAGATCAGTGGACCCAGGTCAGTCCAGTGCCCCTGCTACCCAGCTCTCCTGAATGACACGTGCTATAAACTTAGGTTTCTGAAAGTTAAGTGTGGGAATATAGGGTATTTTTATTAATTAATTTATTTGAAAGGCAGAGTTACAGAGAGGCAGAGGCAAAGTGAGAGTGAGAGAGAGTCTTCTATCTGCTAGTTCACTCCCCAAACGGCTCCAATAGCTGGAGCTGGGCTGATTCAATGCCAGAAGCCAGGAGCTTCTTCCCAGTCTCCCATGCGGGTGCAGGGGACAAAGGACTTGGGCCATCTTCTACTGCTTTCCCAGGCCATAGCAGAGAGCTGGATTAGAAAAAGGGCAGCCGGGACTCAAACCGGCGCCCATATGCGATGCTGGTACTGCAGGCGGTGGCTTTACCCACTAAGCCTCAGTGCCGGCCCATAGGGTACTTATTTTTTATCTTGGTCTGGACATGAACTTGGAAATCCATAAACTCTGGAAACTCCCATCTCATTTGGGTACAACTACTATTCTCACTAACCTCTTTATCCACCACACTGCCACCTGCTGGCCCCAGGAAAGACTGCATTAGCAGCACTGGTTTGCTAATCCCCTCTGCACCCTCCACCCCTTCCTGCTACCCAGAAACTGAAGAATAAATGGAGGGCACGTGCTGCCTACCTGCCTTCTTATAAAACATCTCCTGCTTCTGTATTGTGGCTTAAAAATCAGAATCCACAGAGAAAACTAAACAATACTTTGTTCAGGAACACACACACAAAGTATTTTAAGAAACAAATAATGGATATTAAATTATTATATAATTCCACCTTGAGGGAAAAAAGGAGAAACTTTAAGGAGAAAAAGGGAGAAACACAGGGGCATTCTAAGCATGGTGGTGAGTACATACGTGTTCATCTTAAATTCTTGAAGCTCAATGTATGTGTTATATATAATTCCTATGTGTGAGACAGTTTACATGAAAAAGTTTAACCTATTATATCCCACCATCCTATATACAGGACATCTATAAAAACTTAAATTAAACAATAAATATGATAACTGAATTAAATATTATGTTGTTGAAATACTGGGTTAAAGAAAAAGGGCAAAACACTACAGCTTTTGCCACAAGGCCAAAAAATCTAGGAAACCTATTCTTCAAAACACTGTGACATGCTTCAAAGCTGATGGGGTCAAAGTATCACAAACAGTTGATTAAACTGAAATTTGACTTCTAATTCACTGATGATAATCTTTCAACACTGTTTACATCACTGTCTTATAATACAGCCATTTCCGTCTGTATCTTCTGGTTCTTTAGAGTGAAAAGCAAATGGCCTAAAGAAAATGTGTTTCACACACAGGAAGACTTGGATTGTACTGGTTTTTAAAGAGCTGCCACCTGCAATACCAGCATCCCATATCATAGTGCTGTTTGGAGTCCCAACTGCTCCACTTCCGATTCAGCTCCCTGCTAGTGCACCTGGAAAAGCAGTGGAAGATGGTCCCAATGCTTGAGGCCCTGACATCCAAGTGGTAAACCAGGATGAAGTTCCTGGCTCCTGGCTTGGGCCTGGCTGAGGCTGGGCTGCTATGGCCATTAGGGGAGTGAACAAGTGGATAAAAGATCTCTCCCTCTCTCTAACTCTGCCTTTCAAATAAACAAATAAATCTTTAACATATAAAAAAGTAGGGGAGAGGGGGAAATGTACAGCTCCAGAAGGGATAGGAATCACTGAAAATAGCACATGTCAGGACAAAACTGATCGGCAAAGAGCCAGAAATGCGGTCTTTTGTGGTCTGTCACATATTTCTCTTCTGCTTTCCCAAATCTTTAAAAATGTCAAGCAGCTGCCAATGCTGCAGCATTGCGGGTAAAGCTGCTGCCTGCACTGGCATCCCATTTGGGCACAGATTCGAGTCCCGGCTGCTCCACTTCTGATCCAGCTCTCTGCTATAGCCTGGGAAAGCAGAAGATGGCCCAGGTGCTTGGGCCCCTGTACCCGCGTGGGAGACGCGGAAGAAGCTACTGCTCCTGCCTTCGGATTGGCGCAGCTCTGGCTGCTGTGGCCAACTGGGGAGTGAGCCAGCACATGGAAGACCTCTCTCTCTGCCTCAGCCTCTCTGTAACTCTTTCAAATAAATAACTAAATCTTAAAAAAAAAAAAAAAAAAAGTCAAGCTATTCTTGGCTTCCAGGCCCTGAAGCCAACTAGGTTCTACTAGACCCTCAGCTTCTGAGGGTAAGAACGACACAGTTCCTCCTACAGATGCATCCCAAGTGCAGGGTTTGGCATATCCTAGATGTATTATAGATGCTTGTTCAATAAATAAAGGAGTAAATATAGAATTATGGGTAAAAATGTTATAAAAGTTAGATTTATAGTTTTCTCAGATCATTTTAAGAAAAAAGTCCTTATTCAAAAAAAAATATAACTTGCTTTACTATCATTTTTTATCTAAGTTTATTTTTTAATTTTTTTAAAAAATATTTTATTTATTTTTATTTGAGAGTTAGAGTTACAGTGAGAGGGAGAGACAGAGAGAAAGGTCTTCCTTCCATTGGTTCACTCCCCAAACGGCAGCAACGGCCGGAGCTGTGCCAATCAGAAGCCAGAAGCCAGGTGCTTCTTCTGGGTCTCCCATGTGGGTGCAGGGGCCCTAGGGCTTGGGCCATCTTCTACTGCTTTCCCAGGCCATAGCAGAGAGCTGGATTGGAAGTGGAGCAGCCAGGACTAGAACCGGTGCCCATATGGGATGCTGGTGCCACAAGTGGAGGATTAACCCACTGTGCCATGGCGCTGGCCCCTTTTTCTTTCTTTTTAAGATTTATATTTTTATTTAAGAGGTAGAGTTACAGACAGAAAGAGGGAGAGACAGAAAGGTCTTCCATCTGCTGGTTCACTCCCCAAATGGCTGCAATGGCCTGAGCTGGGCCAATCCGAAGCCAGGATCAGGAGCCAGGAGCCTTTTCTGGGTCTCCCACGTGGGTGCAGGGACCCAAGCACCTGGGCCATCTTCTACTGCTTTCTCAGGCCATAAGCAGAGAGCTGGATTGGAAGAGGAGCAGCCAGGACAAGAAGTGGCACCCATATGGGATGCTGGCACTGCAGACAGAGGCTTAGCCCACTATGCCACAGTGCTGATACCAGTCTAAGCAAGTTTTTGGCTAGCTCTTACAAACTAGCACGATACAAAGACTTGATGATTCTTTAAAAGTCAAGTTTGCAGCTCAATTTACAAATTTTTAAACACTTGAAGATAAATAATATTGCCAAGTAGCATAAAAAGCAATATAAGTCGCAGAACAGTATAGATTTCTATATTCTTCCTGAGTGTTCCTTTTTTATTTTTATTTCCAATGGCTTCAAAATGCTTAGCTTTTATTCATTTTCTCTTTCTTACTCTATTGTTTTACACGCATCTTTAAACACTGCTGTGAAGGCATTACTGAGTGCTGAGTGTATGCTTCCATCCACTAAAATAACACTGTCCTCAGTTTGGTTCATAAAATTTTTTAGTTTCTAAAATCTTTCATCATTTCCATTGTGAATCAATGAGAGCGTTAAAATACTCTGCTTATGGTCTCAATAAATCTTCTTAGGGAATTTTAAAAATCTATTAACATCCCATTAATCTTTTTACAATTCCATTAATACTTCGGGCAAACTATTAACAAGTGTATTTCACACTAATCTTCCGTCTGTAATTGTGGTCATCACACAACCCAACAACTAAATCTTAGTACATTGCTTAGTGTAAGCAGTAAGTTACATAATTAACCAACGAGGCTTATTCACACACTTACAGTTCTTTCTCAAGCTGTTGCTGAATTAACTTTGCTGATTTTGCCATTGCAATATCTGTAAAGGAAAAGAAGTATTATTGTAGTTTAAACCAGAACAGTTCATTCCCCAAGACTTCTTACACAGACAGAAAATTCCTATTTAACCCAGTGAATTTGTCCCTCATCCCCTTTTTAAATGAGGTTTTATCACTAGCTCTTCACTATCAAAGCAAGCTTTATAGTTCCAAATGGGTTTTCCCAAAATAACGCTTAGAAACATATTATGCTGATGCTCTTAAAACTGCCTTTGGGCCAGCGCCGCGGCTCACTTGGCTAATCCTCCGCCTGCGGTGCCGGCACCCTGGGTTCTAGTCCTGGTTGGGGCGCCGGATTCTGTCCCGGTTGCTCCTCTTCCAATCCAGCTCTCTGCTATGGCCCAGGAAGTCAGTGGAGGATGGCCCAAGTGCCTGGGCCCTGCACCCGAATGGGAGACCAGGAAGAAGCACCTGGCTCTCCTGGCTTCAGATCGGCATAGCTCCAGCCGTAGCGGCCATTTAGGGGGTGAACCAACGGAAGGAAGATCTTTCTCTCTGTCTCTCTCTCACTGTCTAACTCTGCCTGTAAAAAAACAAAAAACAAACAAAAAAAACCCTGCCTTTTGCTCTCACTAAAGCTTGCCACATTATACAGACCTTTCAATTCACTGTATGAATAAGCCTAGTCAGTTAAGCAAAAACCTAACACTAACAAGGGGCCTTCACTCCGACAGACAGTACCCTGTCATTCAGAAGTAAACCCAGCGGGGCCGGTGCTATGATGTAGTGGGAAAAGGTGCCACCTGCAGTGCTGGCATCCCACATAGGCACCACCCTGAGTCCTGGTTGCTCCACTTCCGATCCAGCTCTCTGCTATGGTCTGGGAAGGCAGTGGAGGATGGACCAAGTCTTGGGCCCCTGCACCCACGTGGGAGACCCAGAGGAGGCTCCTGGCTCTGGACTGGCACAGCTCTGGCTGTTACGGCCATTTGGAGAGTGAACCAGCAGATGGAAGATCTCTCTCTCTGCCTTTCAAATAAATAAATAAATAAATCTTTAAAAAAAAAAAAAAAGGCATAAACCTAGCACATTTGTAGCTGACACTAAGATGGTATGTTAAAGTATACTATGGCTAAGACAAAGCTCTGGTTTGACAAAAAGTCTGGGCTAAATAAACACTAACCGCCTTTCTTATAGTGAATAAGAGAAACTGAGGTCGGATAACAATGCTAGTAACTGCACTGTAAGTCACTACAAGGATTATTATCTATCATCTCTGAGAAATGCACTGGGTCCTTCACAGAACCAGAATTTTAGATCTGAAGAGACCACTGGTCTATGGCGTTTTAGAGGTAACTGACCTGAAGCTCAGTTTTGCTGGGTGTGGCTACAAAGTTTTCAGGTTAAAGGAAAACAACTTCTACAAACTCCCCTGAGAAAACTTGCTGGCACACTTGTTTGGAAGGACATATTTCACTCTACTCACTCCACAACTGTGTGCCTGATATGACACACGCTGTCAATCTAACAAACTGGGTGATGTAAAATAACTTTAAATAATCTTTAAAAATGAAAGCACTATACTAAAGATAAATCACAACAGTCCCTCTGTTGTCATTCTGAGAACAGCCTGGTAAGAAGACTGGTGAAGACAGGAGTAGAAATAGACTTTAATATTTTAAACTGTTCAAGCTGTAGTTTCTTAGCACAACTGTCAGTCATCCTCAATAACAACACTGTAAACAACCAACTATTAGTAGCAGAAAAAGTCGTTGCCAGAAAACATGATGGCAGCGCACCTTGCTTGTTGCAGGCTATTAGGAACGATGGTGTGTTCTTCAGACTCATGCTGTCAATGAGGACTTGATACAGAAACTCAGCCACATCTTTCACCTCTCTCTGGAATGCTGCACTATCCACGACAAACACCACAGCCCTGGAGGGAGGGGAAAAAGAAAAACCAGCCTGTGAACATGCGATTGCGCATTAATATCCTGAAAATGGTATCCTGAATTTCTTCTAATTCAATCTCCCTGAATAAACATGATAGGAACACACGCAGCTCTGTGTATGTGTGATCACACAACATAAGTTCTCACTTAACAAAGAACGGTTGAGTGCTACGATGCATCAGTAACTGAAGCTGAAAAGATAAATAGAAAGGTGTGGGCTGGGGGGCCAAGTCAAAGACTTGGAGGATATAACAGCTGAGCTGAATTTTAGCCAAAAACAAAAACTGGGACACAGACTGGGAACTTGCATGTTCAAGGTCCGAGGAAATCAAACACATACCGAGGGACAAGTCAAGGTAAGCCAGTGCACAAGGAAATGGGGGAGGCCCAAGTCAGCTGCAATGGGGTAAGATACACTGACCTGTGGAGTTTATGCCTTTCTGCCTTACAAAGAATACCGGTGCCTACATGGAAGACACAGCAAGACTGGAGAACAACTGAACAAGAGGCAGTGCGACCAGAGAGGGCCTGACCTAAGGTAGCAACAGTGCATCTGCACATGCCAGGAACAAAGAGGGATCACAGGCAAAAAGCACAGCAGCCCAGGAAAACAGGCAGCAGGCCTTAGGGGCCAGGGCTCAGAGTGCCCATCGGAGACCGGAGACATGCAGCAGCCCACGTGCAGCTAGGGAGCTGAAACAGAGGCCCTGCGGAGCCTAAAACTTCAGAGCATCTAGTGGAGGCCACGGCAGAAAATAACTGCAAAAATTGAAACACCAGGCCTCCAGCGCCTCAGAGGGATGCTCGCCATGGATGTCTACTCTGCAGGTGTCTCCCCAAGCATAGACTGACAGGAAAACGCGCTAGACTCAGGGAAGCCCCACGGCCCCAGCAGAGGGGACTCTGAAGCCCCTCCCACAGCGAGGCTTTCACATCCTAACCACCACGATCAGCACACACACCCTTGCAGAGGGCTTCTGGGTCAGAGTTACAAAGCAAATGAGAAAATAGCAAAGTTATTATTTTTTAAATGTAGTGTAACTAGCACCCCAAAACTTGAGATAATGTAGCAACCTACAAACTTCTAATTATGGAGGAGAATACTAGAAACTGTAATAAAAAAAACAGAACAGAGTGAAAAGAAACATGTTAATTAGAAAAAGGATTATTTTGAAAATAATGAATACAGTGAATAAAATAGCGCAATGGAAAAGCAGCACTTTCAGCCAGGAGGAAGGTAGTGCACTAGAAAACTGATGTGACAGAGGAGACACACAAAGGACGCAAACGGTCAGTTTCAGGTGTTGGTAAGAAGCCCAGGGTGTGAGGACCGAGACTGGGAAGATGGGATAACAGAGAATTCAGGACTGAACAGAGAGGTGTATCTTTGGTCTCCAGAATAGCATAGTCGAATTCCAAGTGACGCTAAGTCCATCCCCGGACAGGGTGGACCCTGACAGCCTTCCTGCAGTGAAACGGCATCTGACGGCGGCACGTTCTCAGCTGTGGCAGCGCTGTCTGCAGTCAGGAGGCACGCCTTCGTGGGACGGCAACAACTGCCACCCAGGGCTGCATATGCAATCAAAACTGCCGCTCAAAATGAGAGTGGGGGCCGGGTGTTTGGTAAAGCAGTTTGCATGCTGCTTGGGACTCTCGCATCCGTAAGAGTGCCTGGGCTCAACTCCTAGCTCTGCTCCCAATTCCTGCTTCCTGCTAATGTCACCCTGTGAGGCAGCAGCTGACCGCTCAGATAGCTGCATTCCTGCCATTCATATGGGAGACCCAGACCGAGTTTCTGCCTCCTGGCTTTTGCAGGCCCAGCTCTGGCTGTGTGGCCATCTGGGAAGTTAACCAATAGATGGGAGCTCTCTATTCCTCCACCTTTCAAGTAAGTAAGATTAATGATATTTTTTAAAATGAAGGTCAAATAAAGATAGTTTCAAATGAACAAGGATGAAAAATGTTCCTACTCATTTGCCCTCTCTAGAAACTTTTTTTTTTTTAAAGATTTATTTATTTACTTGAGACGCAGAGTTATAGACAGAGAGAGGGAGAGACAGAGAGATCTTTCATCTGCTGGTTCATTCACCAATTGGCAGCAACAGCCGGAGCTGAGCCAATCCAAAGCCAGGAGCCAAAAGCTTCTTCTGGGTCTCCCAAGCGATTGCAGGGGCCCAAGCACCTGGGCCATCTTCTACTGCTTTCCTAAGCGATTGGCAGGGAGCTGGATCGGGAGTGGAGCAGCTGGGACTCAAAGCAATGCCCATATGGGATGCTGGTGCCGCATGCAGATGCTTAAGCTACTACACCACAGCGCCAGCCCAAGGAAACACTTCTAAAAGATATATTCAGTGAGAGAAAACAAAACCTAAGAGGAAGAAGCAGAATGTCAAAGGCACTGGGGGGGCTGACACTGTGGCGCAGCAAGTTAACACCCTGTCCTGAAGTGCCGGCATCACATACGGGCACCGGTTCAAGACCCGGCTGCTCCACTTCTGATCCAGCTCTCTGCTGTGGCCTGGGACAGCAGCAGAAGATGGCCCAAGTCCCTGGGCCCCTGCACCCACTTGGGAGACCCAGAAGAAGCTCCTGGCTCCTGGCTTCGGATCAGTGCAACTCCAGCTGTGGTGGCCAACTGGGGAGTGAACCATCGGATGGAAGACCTCTCTCTGTCTCTCCTCTCTCTGTAACTCTGACTTTCAAATAAATAAATAAATATTAAACAAAAAAAGGCAATGGTGAGTAAAGACATCCCAAGCATTCTGACAAGGCTAAGTAAGCACCACATGTAAGAGAGAAAATCAGTAATTAACTAGGGTTAAAAAGGAGCATAAGTAAAACAAAGGGAAGTTGTAATAAAGATTAAAGTGGAAGTGATCTGAAGTTCAGGAAAAGCAAACTGATATTCCTGACTTAAGATGCTAATTAAATGCTTTAAAAGGAGACGAGGGGCACTATGAAAATAATAGTAATGACACACTTTCAAACCAACAGAGGGAGAAAACAGATACTCAGGAAACTTGATTAAGTCAGAAAGTAGGATTAAAGAAATGTACACACCATAGTCAATGTCTTTTCAATTTCATTTGTTTTAGTTATGGACCATTTGAATTCAGTTTAATCTTCATATTTTCAGTATCATATTTATGCAAAATTCTTTATCAGAGTAATTATACTAAAAGTATAAAATATTTGGAATTGGCAACAGAAAAAAACAATTTTTACTAAAAATTCACAATTATAGCAAAATCTACCACTTTTAGATTTGTCTCAAGCACCCAAAGAATAAAAATCACCCGTTCATCTGTGACAAACTGCTCATTACCACCACGTATGGATACGGAAGCAATAACAAAATCTTCAGTCAGAAATGAACCAACTGCCTCGATTCCATCAAATATATGATGCCATCAATTAAAAGGCATTACGATGTCTTGGGTAACCAAGAGAGAGAAAATACTCACACTATCAACTAAACTACAACACCACTGCTGTGAGATGCATTCCAGATTCAGGCATACTAAAATACGTCCTCATCAATTCTCCTTCTTTTGGCTAAGATCAAGTGTAGTATCTGTTCTTTTCAGTTTGAAATGTGTCGTCAAATTACTGATTCCCCTCTTCAGTTCTTACCCATGGTAGACAAAACTTGAAGCTTAAGTGTAAGAACCTTAGGAGCAAACCTGAGAGTCAACAGTTCTGCAGCATATGCTAAGAGAAACATGGAAACACTGTTCTGTATTTCTGGAGGCACCGATTTTAAGCAATAATAGACTTACGTTATGTTAGAGTTCAGTAAATTCTAGGATCCCCCCTAGCTTTAAAATTCTTTTGTTCAGATTTTAATTGTCCTACATATTGTTAAATTAATCAGAGAAAATTCAAAATTTAATAATAGGATATAGGAATTATCACTTCCCTATCATGCTGAGAAACACTCTAAGTATTCCCTCAAATAATTCTCAAAAACCTAGCAAGGGGGGCTTGCCACTCAGAATGGCCTGACCCCAAAGTCCATGCTCTCTCCACCCCAGGACACCAAGCTGTGTCCTGAATCCCATCAGAACAAGTAACATAAGAGGCCTCCACACAGACTTCTGATGGCCTATTTCACTCCCTTCCTACTTACCTGGCTGAAGTCTTAAACCGCTCTAAGAACTGAAGCCGCAAGCTCTCATGGCCAGGGAGGTCGATCAAGGTCAGACTATTGCCCTAAGGACAGTAGCAAGAACACTAAGTTAGTCTTTCAGTCTAGTTCCAGTCTGGCACCTAATTAACGAATGAATCAAACAAAGGTTCACAGAGCATCTTCTACTTATAAAACACCCATCAGAGCCAGGCGATGCAGCAGTGCAGACCTGGTTCCTGATGCAATACGACTTACAATGGGAAAGATGAACACAATGCCGAATTTCAGCAACACTGACAAACCTTCTGAGGGTACATGCGCATGTCACCACTGTCTGGGAGGGGCAGGGCAGTGTGGTCAATCTGAGGTTGGGGAGTGTACCAGTATGAATAAAACCAAAAACATGTGAAAACTACTAACAAATATTCACAACCTAATCATGTAATTAAAGAACCTACAATTCACCACAAAGCATGCTACTAATACTGGGATTCCCAATCTTTATAACAAAGCACTCTTTTATCACTTACCTTCAACTTTTAAATATCTATCTACTGGGCACACCACTTATTTGCTCTCGTTCTGTCGATAGTCTGTCAATTCTGGAGCTCCTAGCGAGCAGCCCCATTATGTACTGTTCAGTCCTATTCATCATTCCAGGTCTATCCTTGGCTTCACATGAACACAGATGTGGCTGTGCTCAATGGAAAGACTCTCAGATGTGGCTCTCGTGCATGTTATCAGACGCCTTTCCTAAGCAACAACCAATTGTCACCATGGTTCAGCAGAAAGAAATCAACACCTGATATGGATCTCACATAATTCCAGCCAGACTAGTATGACATTCCAGATAGTCTATGCGGTTGTTTGTAGACAAACTGAAATATCTATTAGCCTTTTCCTCTTTTTTAAAAATATTTATTTGAAAGGCAGAGCTAGAGAAGGAGAAAGAGACCTTCAGTCCACTAGTTCACTCCCCAAATGGCCACAACGTACAGCACAGGCCAAAGCCAGGAGCCTACAACTCCATTTGAGTCCCCAATATGGGCAGGGGCCATACCGGACCATCCTCCACTGCTTTCCCAGGTTCATTAGCAACATGATGGATTGAAAGTGGAGCAGTGGGGGACTCAAACTGGCACCCATATGGAATGCCAGTGGAGCTGTAGGCAGCAACTTAACCCACTGCACCACAATGCCAGCCTATAGAGTCTAGGAAAAGGTCCTCAAGATTGCAATTCTAATTCATCCGCCCCTCCAACCAGCTACGCAGACCACACGTACCAAAACTTATCCCACATTATAATCAGTGTGGCAGCACTGTCTAGTTTCTGAAGTTACACAGGTAAATAAAAAGTCTTTTCGTTCTTTATGGGTAGTTTTGATACAGACTTAAGTAAGCTATTTAAGATAGATAGCCATTGAAGCACTGTTTAAATAAAAACATAAGACTGAGACAGCACACAAAATGAAGTATCTATTAACAGTTCATAAATCACTCAAGTATTACTCATGTACAGAAACGTGAGGGGGGGGAAAGCCAATCTATATTCATCTTATTAAATGAAAAAACTCTGGCCAGAACAGTTATAAAAGAGAAATAACTAGAAAATATACACAAATATAGAATATACACGCACAGGCCATCTGGAAGGCTGCTCATAAAGTAACAGTTACTGAGTGGGCAGTGGGAATAAGAAAGCACAGATAACTTTCTATCAAATATTCTTTCAACCTTTTGCATTCTTGTTCCATATACATTACTACCTATTCAAAACACAGAAGGGAAAAGGACTTAATGTCCACTCTGAAGAGCTCTTACTAAAGTGGGAAAGACAAAGAAACAAAAAATAGGATGGCATGCAACACTGTTGTACCCAGGCACAGCAAAGCAGGAGTGCATGGTTCAACCTACCACGCCAATCATCCGGAGTAGAACTGTCACCGACAACAGAGTTCCCCACAGAGATCAGCCGCTGCTGCACCTGCATCATCACGCCAGTGAGAGCAGCCCACTCCCACACCCCACCAGCATCTTACCCTATTATTGTTGACTCTGTATGTGGCAGAGCTGTCTGTAATGGACGTCTGGGTGTCTCTGTAGTGGCCTGTTAACAACTGTAAAACACAAGGTGAGAGAGATTGAATTACTAGTGTAATAGCACATCTAATTGCATTCATACCATTCTAACTCTCCCGAGGGTAAATTTAAACAAATGAACACTGCTTGCAATAGCTGAAAACCTCACCTGTTCTCCACAGTAAAACACACTCAAAGATACCAAATATACTGCATCCCCCCAAAAACATTAGTGAAAACTAGCTCAATCTGACAGACTGCCGTTTAAAAATGTCTGGCAAACTCTCAAACAGGTTACTCAAGGAATTATGAACTGTGCGCAGGTCAATGGCCCCCACATCTTAGCCACAGAAAGACACCTGCTATATAAAACCTTGACATGCAATAAGCATCCAGCAAGGCCAAAAGTAAAAGTACTCTCCACGGATTAGTGAACTGCCCAACCCATCCGCTTATCCAACAGACCCGCGCTCGCGGGGGAACCGGGTCGGCACACAGAGACGTAAACCTAAGCGCTCACCCTGACGAACAGCAACGTCTTTCCGGAGTCGCAAAGGCCGAGCAGCAGCACCGCTCTCTGGCTGCTCCTTCTGCTGCGGACGAGCTTCCAGAACACTGTGGAAGGCACGGGGAACGGCCCCCGGAGTCACGCCCGACGACCCGCACACGCGGGGCGGGGGTGGGGACTGAGACCTCTCGGCCAGCTCCGCTTTCCTTCCGGAACTGGACTGCCACCACCATCACAGCCGCTGCTGCGCTCACGGGGGTCCCACCGGGGCCCGCACCCTTCTCCCCGACGGCGGGCACCTCACGGGCGCTCTCGTCGCCCGCGTACCCCTGTGCCCAGCTCGAAGCGCAGGACGCTGCACGTCGGGTCTCGCGCCTTTCGGGCCAGGCTGGCCCCGCCACGGGTCGCCGGGATCCCTTCAGCTTCAAGAGGCGAGCTTTACTCCTCAGACGCCCCCGCCCCATTAAAGTGCCCTCTCGCCCGCTCCGCACCCGCCATAAGCATCAGCCGCCTCTTTACCCAGCGTCAGCAACACGGCGAGAAGCGCCACCACCACTGACAGCACCGTCGGGTCCCTCTGCTGCAGCTCCTGCCGCAAGGAATCTAGGTAGGGCTGGAAAGCGCCCCCGGCACCGTCGCCGTCCCCCAGCCGCCGGGAGTCCGCGGAAGCCATGGATGAAGCGCGTGCTGTCTAGTGCCGCAAAAGCGACGTGGCTCTGGGCTCTGCGCAGGCGCGGAAAACGGAGCATCCTGGGAGTAGTAGTTCCTAGGGGAACCCCAAGTGCATGACGGGAGTTGTGGTTCCCGCCGAACGTTAAAGGCAAAAGTTACGTGAGGAGGGACGCACCGGTCTTTTGAGATATGGGTCAGCCGTCGCGGCTTGCTTTATGGCTACTGAGAAAAATGATGAAATGAGGGAGATGAGTGGCCCCTGGAGGGTCCACCGAGGTTTTCCAGTCGGACGCTGCGGCGAGGTGAGGCTCACTGTCAGGAGCTCAAGCATCCTGCGAGCATTCAGTCTGAATGGGATGTGACAGGGCGGTCTACCGCGCTAAGTGAACGGACGCCGGGTCCATCGAGAGCTTAGCGCAAGGCGGCTGGAACCGCCGCGAGCAGGAGAAAATGAGTTCCACCCGTGGTGGGTGCAGGAAACAATGTAGTTCAGTGTCCCCGCGCGGCCCGTGTTGCAAACCCCATTTCCCCATTGACGAAAGCCATCGCAAAGGTGGACGCTCAGGGGGACTCCGGCGGGCGTGGGCCGGGGGACGCACACCCTTCCCAGCCGGGTAGGTGTCTTGGGACCTGGGCTTCCGGCTCTTCCAGTTTTGTCAAGACAAGTCATAAAGGCAGGTTATTTTATAGGAAAATTTCCACTTTAAAAAATTTGCTAGATAAGTGAAAACCCCAAAATGTGTGGCTCAAGTTAAAACACTTCTGGCAGCCCGAAGCGGCTGGCCGCCCGGAGGCGCCCAGTGTGCAGTCCGTGTCTTGAAGCAGGTGGCGTGGTTTTAAAATGTGCACGTGATTGAATGTAGAGGTGTGACTGAGTAACAACAGGAGCCGTCCACGATCGCACTTCCCTGTAGGGGATGGGGCCGAGGCGCTGTGGCGTAGGGGGTAAAGTGGCTGCTTGCCATGCCTGCAACCATGCCTGCAACCCAAACGGGCAGTCTCTGGTTTGAGTTTTCGCTGCTCCACTTCAGATCCAGCTCCCTGCTAACGTGCCTGGGAGAAACAGCAGAGGGTGGCCCAGGTCCTTGAGCCCCTGCACCCACATGGCAGCCCCAGATGGAGTTCTAGGCTCCTGGTTTCAGGTTGGCCCAACCCCAGCCATTGCAGCTATTTGGGGAGTGAACCAGGGAATGAAAGATCTCACTCACTGTCTCTGTCACTCTTTCAAATAAATAAATCTTTAAAATGCCTGTTGTAATTCCACATTGACATACAGGGCTACGTGCACCCTCAGACACACAGAGGCCAGGGACCAAGTCCTTATTACTAGTGTGGCAGGGAGTACCTGGGTGGAGACATTTTTAGTTGTATGAGGAGTGAAACAGAGGTGTTAGGGTTGCTGCTTGGAAAGTTCAAAACATGATGTAGGTGCAGCTTGAAAGCCGGGAGAAATGTCAACAATTTGGGCTGTTAAGTTTGGCCTTGTGATCCCTGGATGCCGAATCCATCTACTACAAAATCTGTGAGAGCTGGTTAGAATAGTCACTAGGTAGGGGTCACGGGAGATCAAACTGGAAAGGCGGCAGGACTCCAACCCGAAAGGATTCTCTGTGCTTTGCTGAGGAGTGCAAGAAATTTACCCAGAATGCAACAAGACATTCCAGTTGGGGCTGGCGTGGATGATTAATTGGCAGATCTACAGATAACCATGACCTGAGGGGATAAAAGGCTATAGGTGGGTGTCTTGCAGCATTTAGACAAAAAGTGCTCAGGGTCTAATGCAGGGACAGAAGTAGATATGGAAAGGAGGGCATGAAATTGAGAGATATTTAGGAATTAAAATATGTAGGATGTGGTTGTAATCAAGGGCATAGCATTTCGGGCAAGAGAGGGACACGGGGAGAGAATGTGAAATGGCTGCTTCTTGAGTTCAATTCTCAGAGGAATTTCCAGGAAAGCTTATCTTGCAGTGTTGCACCTAGTGTGGGCCAGACCCCCAAACAAGGCAAGCTGCAAACCAGTCTGAGTTAAGAGTTTGTCTCTAAGGATGTTCAAGGAAAGCTTATCATGCAACATGGTATTCAGAAGGGGCCAGACCCCTGCAAATAAGAAAGCTGCAAGAAACCAGTCTGAGTCCTTTCCACACCCTGGGCACTTCCCTAATCCTTGCTGTGAAAGCCCTAGATACCTGCTTCTCAGGGAGGTAGTTTCTTAGGGAGCTAAACCTTCCCACTGTCTCCTTCACAGTCACAAAGCCAGCTCAAGGCTGATGATCTGGCAACACCCCAAGTGGACAGACCCATTGTGTCCACCAGCATGACTGGTTAACTTGACGTGGTAACCAGGAGAGTACCAAGGCTGCACCCCAGGCAGCTGGTATGGGAAACTAGGGATATGAAAGTGCCATTAAGTGGGAGAGGGGTAGGGACTGCAGACCTATTGGGAAAGAGTGGCCAGAATGAAACTGTCTCCCTTTTCTATGTGTTGAAGTTCAGGTGCTTCTGGTTAATCTGAAAGCTTATTGAAGCAGGTCCTAGAGTAAACCAACACATGCTAGGTTTTCATTGGAGAGCCATGTGGAAACAGGAGGTTGTAAGGTAATAGAGCCCATGAAGAGTGAGCAGAGAGCAAGTCATGGAGAAGCTTAAGAAGGAAGAGTCAAACACTGAGTGAGACAGACACGCCCTGGCAGTGATCAGGGACATTCTGTAGCGGAGTGGCTCCTACGACCAGGCTTTGAGTGAGTGAGGGCTGGTGTGTGGTCACGGAAGCAGGAAGGCAGTGATGGTGGGGGGTGAGGGTGATTTTCATTGTCAATGAGCACTTGCAGGTGCAGGCAGCATTCCAAATATATGGACTGTATTTTTTTAAAACCCTCATAATAGCCCATTATTCCAAATTTGTAGAGGGGACACTAAGACGGGTAACTTCCCCAAGGTACATAATAAGGGACAGAGCTGGGATTTGATTGCAGGAGTTGGGCTCAGTACACTTAACTATATGCTTCAACACAATGGGATGCATTGTCCAGGCATTCTGTTGAGAGAGGTGGCAGGAGAGATACTCAGCTCAAGGAAGAATACTTAGGATGTAAGGTTTCAGTAAGCAAACACACTGCTTTCTTTTAAATTGCTATTACCAATAAGCTGGCAATCTTGCTACCTTTTATGGTTTCTTTTTTCTTTCTATTGGCTTTGTCCACCACCCACCACACACACACACACACACACACACCTTGCTCCTTTATAACCATTGAAACACCATTGTTTCTTTAGGAAAACCATTGTTTGCCTTCTGGCATGAGATATCCCTGCTGGGAACTGAGAAGGCACGGAAGGAGGAAGAGACAGACACGGGAAACCCCAGCCACAGATGTCTTCATTCCGTAAGGATACCTAGTCAGAGCTGTGTGGATGAGAGGGCTCCTAAGCCCTAGTGGTGAAGCTTGGGAGGGAAGAGAAAAGGGTTGAAGACACAGACACGCTACTCCCCTCAGGGATTCCTGGGACGGTGCAGGCAGAGAGCTGTATGCAGCTCCCGCACCTGAGGAGAGGGTGACAGCACTTTCCCAGGGATGGAATCAGCAGCTCCCCTTGCTCCTGGATCTCGTGATTCCCGGCGGAGTGCAGAGGCACGGAAGGCAGGTTCTGACAGCTGCTTGCTGAGCGGCCTTCTGCTGTGGACTCCAGCAGCCAACCAAATGGCCGGGTCGCTTGCTGCTACCACTCAGGAGGGTCACACGTGGGTCACTCTGGGCTGTTCTGGGGATGGCTGCAGGTTGGGACGGTCCGTAGAAGGGCAGGAGAGGGTCTTTTGCTGTTTAGGGATGGATGCTCCTAGAGCTGGAGACGCAAACATAGGCCCGGAGGGGATGGATTCAGTGAGTCCTGTCTAGCCTGTCTTCCTATTTCCCTTAAACCTTAAAATGCACAGCTTCGTAATGCCAGAACTGCAACATTCAGATGGCTTTACTCTCAGACATCTCCCTGGGAGTACTTAAGAAAAAACTAATTTAGATAACATTTAAGAAACCAAGTGGAATATAAGGTGCAGATTTAAGAGGAATATTTTTTCCTCAGTCCTTCCCAGGCTTTTGCTCAGATACAGCTGGCCTCTGGAGAGTTATCTGGACACACTTGTGGCCTTCTACACACACAAACAACAATAAAGATCCCAAATGAACAGGAGGTAGGAATCAGCAGAGGTCCAAGAAAAAGGGTGTGGCCTTGGACCAGATGCACAAAGCAGGCCTCAAGAAGGAAAGAACCAATTGTTCTAACAGTTGCCAGGTGAGTGGTACCCTACAGGGACACTTCAAGGAAGGGGTGAACAGAAGACTGACTGCTGTCTGTCCCACTGCTAACAATAAGAGATGAGAGGTGAGCACCTCCTTAGAGGAAGCTGGGTGGGAGGAGGACCCTGGGTGGCCACTACCATGGCAGCAGGCTCGAGGGATGAGTTTTAGCAAAAAGGCGTTCCAGTGTTTTACTTTCTCCAGTGGGTTAGATCCAGGACCTCAGCCAGGCCTTGTAAAAATCATTAAAAACATCAACATCAAGGTACGCTTCTG
The DNA here is from genome assembly GCF_033115175.1 of Lepus europaeus. NCBI lineage: Eukaryota > Metazoa > Chordata > Mammalia > Lagomorpha > Leporidae > Lepus > Lepus europaeus. Next base: position 147,891,575 of record NC_084828.1, read on the forward strand.
TGGTCTGTTTCTGTACTCGCTGAAGGACTTGATCTTTGTAACTCACTGCCCCAGCCTCCTGGCCCCTTGCCCTGCAAGGCAGGCACACGCGACCATGCCCCATGTGAGTCTATCAGAACGACCACGAAGCCCCCAGCAGAGCTTCCCCATGTGCTGTGCCCGGGAGGTGCAGCCGAGCCCTCAGCTCAGAGGGCAGGGCTCAGTTGCACAGGGGTTGAGTCAGGCAGTAGCAGGAAACCCTCCTGATGGGTGGCCGGCACCGTGGCTCACTAGGCTAATCCTCTGCCTGTGGCGCCGGCACTCCAGATTCTAGTCTCGGTTGGGGTGCCAGGTACGGACTAGTTGCTCCTCTTCCAGTCCAGCTCTCTGCTGTGGCCCTGGAAGGCAGTGGAGGATGGCCCAAGTGCTTGGGCCCTGCACCCGCATGGGAGACCAGGAAGAAGCACCTGGCTCCTGGCTTTGGATCGGTGCAGCGCCGGCCGTAGCTGTCATTTGGGGGGCTGAACCAACGGAAGGAAGACCTTTCTTTCTGTCTCTCCCTCTCACTGTCTAACTCTGCATGTCAAAAAAAAAAAAAAAAAAGAAAGAAAGAAAGAAAGAAATCCTTTGATGGAAACATTTAGGAAAGAATGGAAGTTCCGAAATGTAAAATGTGTAATAGTTTTTATTCTGCATTCTACACACTTGGCAACACAGAACTGTAAAGACAGACATGATTGGCACAACACTCTGGAGCCCAGCAGATCCAAAAGAAGCTCCTGGGTCACCCAAGCTCCATCTCCAGCCGTGCGGCAGCTCTCTCGTGGATTTTAATGTTTGTGGAAAGTGCAGGCTTCCAGGAGTCCTGTGAGGGCAGAGCAGAGTTGGGGGGCATTCAGAACCATCCTGTATGTACTCATGAACTGTTGGCTGAATGAACAGTTACAGCACACAGCTCTCAGGCCCTGCCCTGCCCTTCCTCCGATGAGTGTACTGCACCAGTCTCCCAGGGCCCTTTCCCTTTGCTTGAGGAGAGCCCCGTGCCAAGGCTGTTAGGTGGTTTCGTGCCCCGCAGCATCCTCTCACCTTGTTTCTTCTGGGCCAGCTCACACACCTCAATTTGTGTGGCTACAGGAATACCCCTCCTTGACCTCATCAAGCCAAATGAAAACTGACATAGCCCGGAACATGCCAGATTCTATGCAAGGGGCAGGAGGGGAGAGCAGAGAACAGCACAGCCCAGACAGTCTCCCCTTAGAGGGACACAAGGTAGGTAAATATTAACTTTGTGCCCACCACAGTGGGCCTCGACAAGCACACTGCTTACACCGGAATTATGCACAGCCTTGCTCAGTCGGTGTCCCCAGGGCCTGGAAATCTGCATTCTAATAAGGCCAGAGACTCACCCACACCCTGTGGTTGAAGGGCAAGTGCCCTTCGCCTCATGCTGTTCTACATCTTCCAAATGCTCTCCCGGGATTCAGTCATGTCCACGGTCAGTAGGCTGCACAGCTGTTCTATTTCAATTCCGTTTCAATTCTTAGAAAGTGGTGCTGCAGATGAGTAGTACCCATGGCAGCTTGGTAGTAGCTACCAGCACTGAGCATTTCTGAAGCTCTCTAGGGCAGCATGCCCGGAGGCCTTTCTGCAGCCTGGGGAGGTTCCCCGTGCTGACCAGCATGGAGCCACACGTGCTGCTGAACCCTTGACATGTGGCTCAGGGAGCTGGAGGCAGTGGCTCCATCTTCACTTAAATTTAAGTAGCCACATCTTTCTGGTGGCTGATGTACTGTAATGTACTGTAATTTTCATAAGAAGTGCACCAAGAGCACTGAACATGTGGATGTAAGCCTCTTCATTTTCTCAGAAATGCAAGGGTACTTATGAAAGTTCATAGAAAAGTGGAATTAAAAGATAAATGTGTTTTGATGCAAAAATCTGTGAGATCCATGCATGGTTTTTTTCATAATACGATTTTCCATGAATCCTTTGAAGAGCCCTAATATCCAAGAAGCTCACTTCTTTGGTGCCTCAGGGCTGTGTTCCCCTTGGGATTTTCCCACACAGGCAACCTGTCACACCTGCTGGCTTCTCCCTCTTTCGTCTTCTCCATGAGGTCGCACCTGAGGACCACAGTCTGATCTTCTGTACCCACCACTATTTGCCCTACCACTCCCCCATGCTGTTCTTCCTACTCACGTGAGGTTGAGCATTTCCTCAGGTTACTGACAGCCTTAATATAATCTGCTCCCAGGTATTTTTCATATGTGTTTTTGCCCCGAAGGTCAACCAGGCATTTTGTGTCGTCCCTGAACAGAAGGTCCTTGGTTTCAGAATGGAACATGCAAAACTGCCTGGAGCAGTCAGCCACTGTACTTCCATATTCAACCTGTCAAATGGACAAAGTGTGTCAGGACCCATGGCCTTCAACAGCAGGAAACACAAGGATCCAAGGCGGCTGCAATCTCTGAACCAGCCCTGCAGAACAAGGGAGGCTACAGAGTGGGCCTCAGGAACTGTCCATCTCCCTCACTTGCCACTTAGCCCACGGGAGCCCACTCCATGCTTCCACGATGCCCCCACATCCCTCATCCCACCTGCCGAGAAGCCCTTCCTGCCTTCTCTAACCTCTCTTGCCAACATCACTGCCCAGATCCCTTGGAGCTGCTTAAAGGAAATGAGAGGATATTAACATGTCCCTTTAGTTGTTGAAAGTTATGTTTGATTGCATTTTGAGTCCTATCCTGGGCAAGCCACTTCTAAGGTTGTAAGCAAAACGATGACTGTAAAAAGCTTAGCATTCCAGGGTGGGCACAGGGCCCAGCAGTTAGGATGTCAGGGCTCATGTCCCAGCTCCAGTCCTGATTCTGATTCCACCCGCAGTTCCAGCTTCCTGTGAGACAGTTGGTGAAGGCTCAAGTAATGGGTCTCTGGTGCCCCTATGGGAGAACCAAATTGAGTTCCTGGTTCCTGGCGTTGGTCCGGCCCACCCCAGGCATTACAGGCATTTGGAGAGTGAACCAGCCGATGAGAGCTCTAGCTATCTGTCTCTCTCCACCTACCTCTCTGTGTCTCTCTAATAAAAACAAATAATATTTTTAAATAAAGCTTACCATTCCATATAGCACCTAGGAAATGTTCATTAAATGCTCATTATTGTCATTACATACCTGAAAAGGACTTCTAAAGACATGCTATTTTAATAAGAAAAAACAAATGGTGAATCACCAGGCAGGAAGCTATTCCTGAGAAAAAGTTGCTGTTTGTGTAGAGAGGGGCCTCTAACGTGAGGCCATCCTGGCAACCCCTCTCCCCGCAAGGCTGACCCTGAGCACCAGCTGAGGGAAGGAACCCTATGTTTTGCAGATGGCTGAGATGGTGCCCAGTCTTCCTAGGCACAAGAGCCAGAAGCCCGCTGTTCATGAGCTGTATCAAAGAATGCTGGGAGCCAGAATCCATCTTCTTCATTTTCAGTAAAAAGTGGGAGAGATGAGGGCACTCCTGAGCGCGGCAGGGGAGCAAGCAGGCATATTCCTGGTCCTGCGAGTGTGTGGATTAGATAAGAACTTAGCTCCGGTGACCATGGGCTAGAGGCAGAGCCAGGCCTGAGAGCACCACTTGCATGACACAACTAATGAGCACTTCTGTGACCACGGCATTTTCCCAAGTCCTTTGGGTGCCTTAATTTACCCAGTCTGCGTTTTAATTCAGAAGTGGGTAACAATGTTATTAATCTTATTGTATAGATGAAGAAACTGAGGCATAGAGAGGTTAAATCATATACCCTGGATGGCACAGCTAGGAAGCTGCTGAGCTGAGCTTTAAACCCAGATACTGTGATCCACAACCCACGGCTTCTCCATTCTAGTTTCCAGGAGGAGAAGGCAGAGTCAGCATTTGCTGTGAGCTCCCACAAGTCACCTACAGCTCTCTAGAAAGGAAGGGTGGGAGGCCCTGGCAGGCCCATACCTGCAGGTCAAGCAGTTTCTGCTTAACACAAGCTGCCTTGTCTTTCCTCGAGACCACGGCATGATTTGGAGCTTTGGCAAGATGGCAGCTGTGAGCCTCAGAGACAGGCTTCCTGGTACCATCAAGGCACAGCAACTCAAAGTTTTCTGCCTTCAGATCCTTAGCCCACGGTTCAGAGTTCTGTCCTGGGGAGAGAAAGAAGGTGGATCTTTCTTGATGGTCTTGGGCAGCCTGCCCTCACTGGCACTTGTGACTTACCCGCTGGGTTGTAGAGGACCTGAGCCCTCTGACAAGCACAAGTGTTCACACTGTGGATGAAGACACCATGTGTGTCTACACAGCAATTACCAGTCCCCTCCCAACATTCCTGACCCAGCCAGGTGAGAGTGACCAACATCAGTGGAAGTTGTTCAAAAGAATTTTCATTTCAGCTGAAGTCCAAAGCCTTTGGCTCTTCTTGCTCCAGCGTGAGAAGAACACGGCCCGCTAAGCCAGGTTAATGGCTCTGTGTGTAACAAGGCATCTCGAAACCAGAGAGCTTTCTCCCAGAGGGCCCTTCTGCAATCTGCAACAGCGTTTGAGATCTGAGTCCCTTCTACCAGCTCTAAGAGAAAATGTGCACATTTGTGTGGTACAGGTCCAAATCCTATTCAGGCCTCTCGCTTCATCTTTTCTACACTGGTTCCAAAACAACAAAAAAACCTCACCCATTCACAAGGTTTCAGCCCCTTCCTTCTGTGTAATGCCAACTTTTATTTCTCTCCCATAATGCAAGACTGCAAACTTTTTTTAAAAATTCATTAATTTTTCACTCAATTTTCTTAAGTCGAATAAGCAATTTATGAGCTGACGTTCATAAATTTTTGATTATAAAATAAAATGCGCCTTTCCTACACCCCCAGATCCCACTCTGCTCTGTAGCTCTCCCACTCTGCTCTGCACTACTAGTCCTTGCGATCACCATGGCATGTCCCAGCCACGCTTTGTTGTAAGCAGCTACCCAAGATGTGTCTTCATAGATGTTGTGTGTTTGTGATTTTTTTTAAGTGTCTGCAGCTACTTACCCCCTACCATCGTCTTTTATTCTTTGTCAGGACGTGCAAATCAAGTCCATTCTTTTTAATTACTGTACCAATTCAATAGTGTGGCTACATAGAGTATTTTTTAAGCCAGTCCTCCACTAATGGGCATAGAAGGGGTTACAACATTTTTCCAACCCAATAGGATTAAAGTGAGTATTATTGCAAAAGGCCATGTCTAAGCAGAAGCAGAGCAGTTAGTTAAAAGGATGTGTGCATTTTGTCGTGTGAATGCACATAGGAAGCGCCCAACTGCCTGCTCCTCTCTATGCCAAGGACCATGATCGTCAATCATCTTACCATTTCTTCTTCCCTGTGCTGGCTCTCAAGCCTGCACCTTCCAAACACAATCAATTATCTTTCTTTCCTAACCCACTAACTCTTTGGTCATTTCAGCACTTACTGTACAACACACTATTTTTCAGCCCTCTGCAAGGCACAGTCATACTGGAAGGAGAAACAATACAGGAACCAAAAGCAAAAACGCAGGGCAGAGACATTTTGTGTTCTGTGGAACACTCTAAGTGCTGTGCAAGCTCAGAACCAGGGCCCTGAGCACAGGCTGGAGCACAGCCTAGGGCAGAGAGCCTGATGATGACTCACAGCCATTGCGGTAAAGGCCTGGAGTAGGAGCAACGAGTGAGGTGCCCAGGTAGAAGGAAAAGTGGGTCTATGAGGACTCAGGAATGGAAGTCAATATTAATGAAAGAGCTAGAACCTGTGCGTGGAAATGAAGAAAAACTAGATGGCAAGTGTTTCAGTATGGGCTTAGAGGGTAGCAGTACGCATCTATAAGGCACAGCTTTTCCCATGAAGGTAATGCATGTTCACTGATGGGAATTTGTAAAATGCTACAGAGACACTTCAGAAAGTTCATGGAAAATGGAATTAAGAGATAGTTTATTCTGTTGGGAAAAAATTGAAATCCATGCATAGTTTTTTCCTATAAGTATTTTTCATGAGCTTTTTGAAGAATCCTAGTATGCATAAATTTCAAAGTTTTTTGTACCAAAATAAAGTGATCTTTTGAGTCCATTTTCTATGAACTTCTTGAAATACTCTCATGCATATGATCAAGAAAATTTTGAAATGTAATTTCAAAATTTGAAGCCTATAGCTTCAAAGTTGGTAAGTTTCTTCCATCTTTTTACTATACACATATATTACACACATGCACGCACATAATCACATAATCCAGACCAAAGTGTCTGTGCTTCTGCATCTTGCTGTTTCTATACCACAACAAGCCATAAGATAAACTCTGAGCAACTATTATGCTATATACTGGGTGCTGGGACTAGAAGAGGAGGAAAACAGCTCCCAATGTATCTGGATCCTGAGTACATGATAGACTGTGGCGCGTGCAGTAGGCACAGCAGTGTAGGCGGAGGAGTCTTTCTGCAGGATGAGGTGTGCTATCTGAGGAGGCTTCGTACAGGGTTGGTGCTGAGGTGGGTCCTTCTAGCCGAGTTGTCCAGCAGAAAATGGGAGGTTGGGGGGGGAGTGTTGAATGGCCAGGACAGAGAGCAGGCGGGGAAGTAATTCACAGCCTGGACTCGAGTGAGTTCTACTCACACTCGGTGACACTGGAGCAGTCAGATGTGCAGTGCTCATTCTTGCCAAAGTTTGTTTTATTTTGTCGTCATCACTTTTTAATGTCATGGCCATCCAGTTTCTCACCCACAAGTTAACACTCATTGATGAATCTTGCCTGAATGAATCATCAGTATATTGATTGTCAAATGACAGCGTTCTAACTCTGTCACTCCTCTACATTCATTAGTCGGCATTCTATGATAAGAAAGAGCTTTGCCTTCATTTGTCTCATAGTATTGCCTGGGGGATTCTTGTTTTATTCCACGGACTATTGTACATTCCTGCTCTCACTATTTGTGTCAACATCCAGAATCCCCGTAGCTGGCAGTGGGAGGTCCCTCAGATTGGCTCCTGCGTGACCTGACACACGTGGACTCTGGGAGCCCTTTAGTGTGATGCTCTGGGCTCACCATGCAGTTGTCCTGCCCAGCACTGGAGTCACTTATTTATTTATTTATTTATTTATTTTTGAGAGTAGGCAATATGTTGGTGCTCAATCCCATTGGTGTGCCATTGCCTCTTGGCCTTTTCAGTGGGCAGAGCCAGGAAATAGAGGAGGTAGCTACAAAGGACATTACTGGGCTGACTGAGAATGTGGTCCATAGACATGCTGAATGTCACATCCACAGAATGTGAGATTTCCTGGCCTCAGTAATTGTCCCATAGGTATGGAAGAGAATGCCTCGTTCTTGGGAAATGGGCCTTGAGGTATCTGGGGGAAGAAAGGGTAGCAGAGCTGCAGCTGTGAGGGTGTTTGTGGGAGAGGACCCAGAGCCATTGGGAGCCCCATTGGGAGAGGATCCGGAGCCATTGGGAGCACTCTGGCTACTCTTTCCACTGAACAGACAGGTTGGAGGCTGACAGTGTCTGTACCACTCCCACGGAGGCAACCCTGAACGTGAGTGCATCCTCGAGGCCCGCGTGTTATGGGGACAGGGCAGCATGTGTACCTACCACCAGTGTTCTGCAGCACAGTTTGGGACTTCACAAAAGCCACGTCTCCCTTCTCCACCAGACACCTGCAGGCACCCCGTGGGAGAGAGAAGAGAGGAGGTCAGAGTGACACATCTGTCACTGAGGGGCCACCTTACAGACCCAGGCTGGCCCCCTGATGTAAGCATTACAACTTCCATCCTATCCCTAAGCAGAGTGAAGGAGAAAGAGCAAACACGCTCCAAATGGCTACCCAGGTATACGGCCTTGGCTCCAAATAACACATCATCATTCTGACACAGCTTCTGTGATCCTACGGCTTTCCTACTATCAACATGGACACCAGAGGTCAATTTGCCACTGAGGTCATGCCTCCCCTAGCAAAAGAAGTGTGAATGAAAACACTCAATTCCTGCAGGTTCTTTTAAGACACAAATATCTCCACACTTGTGAAAGAGTAAAAAACTCCCTCACAGATTTCAATTTGTGATATACGCAAAAGATTTTAACATTCATAAAGCAATTGTTTTGCTTTGAGACATGCAGAGCATTGGGCAAAACCTGTATACAGGCACTTGGTTCCATGAACTCCCAGTCCACATATCTCTGGGTGTGGTATTGATGATTGTAGACACAGCACTGAGCCATTACAAGTCCCAAGAAAATTTCAGGAGAGAAAGAATGCCACAGTGAACCTTGTTTAGGATGATTCTAATGTTAACTATTACTGAATTCCAGTCCTGTAAAGATGCGTACCACACTAGTATAGGCTTCAGATTCTACACATGGCCCCCCTAACGACTGGGTGAATCAGACTCTATTGCTACAAGCCCAGCTTAACTCACTCATTTCAAGGAAAAGGACTTGGGGCCGGCACTGTGGCATAGTGGGTAAAGCTGCTGCCTGCAGTGCCAGCAGCCCATATAGATCCCAGCTGCTCTACTTCCCATCCAGCTCTCTGCTATGGCCTGGGAAAGCAGAAGATGGCCCAAGTCCTTGGGTCCCTACACCCACATGGGAGACCTGGAAGAAGCTCCTGGCTGCCGGCTTTGGATCGGTGCAGTTCCGGCCATTGCAGCCATCTGAGGAGTGAACAGCAGATGGAAGACCTCTCTCTCTCTGTCTCTCCTTCTCTCTGTGTGTAATTCTGCCTTTCAAATAAATAGATAAATCTCAAAAAAAAAAAAAAAAAAAAGGAAAAAGACTTGCCCCCTCCTGCAGCTTTAATAGTTTCTTTTTTTTTCTTTTAATTTATTTGACAGATACATTTACACAGTGAGATACAGAGACAGAGACAGAGAGAAAGGTCTTCCTTCCATTGGTTCACCCCCTAAATGGCCACTATGGCTGGAGCTACGTCGATCTGAAGCCAGGAGCCAGGTGCTTCCTCCTGGTCACCCATGCGGATGCAAGGGCCCAACAACGACTTGGGCCATTCTCCATTGCCTTCCAGGGCCACAGCAGAGAGCTGAACTGGAAGAGGAGCAACTGGGACTAGAACCCGGCACCCATATGGGATGCTGGCGCTGCAGGTGGAGGATTAACCAAGTGAGCCACAGCGCCGGCCCCAGCTGTAATAGTTTCAACCATAGCTAGCCGAAAAGGCGGGTTCCCTGTTCTGCCCTATATTTTCTTCTAAGCTACAGGTCTAATATGTGACCACCAGATAAAGGTCAAAAAGGAACAGCATTTTAAGTCCTCACTGCCCCCAAACTCTTAAAACAACATGCTGTGATTTGTAAAGCCAGGAACGTGCGGTGTGTGAATCGTAACTACTCTCACACAGCTGTTCTAACTGGAACGTACAGACACATTTGGATTTCCACCACTATCAGAAGTTGGGGCAGTTCAGGGACTTGTGGACTACCAGGTAACAGAAGGTCAGAAGCAGAACGGATAGTTGGTAAGCAGCAAGGCACTAAGGCACACAGGTGCCTGAGAATTAGACACACCATGAGGTTCCATGAGGTTTGGAATTCAGAAATTCTGCACTCCGCTATTCTCTGTTTCCAGATGAGTATGGTTCCCAGTTACCCAGAGGGATCCGGAGGAGGCTGAGCCAAACTCCCGTCTCGGAGTTGATTCAGCTATACTAGCGTTCCATCGCCTCAGCCCTCAGACCTTTGGGGCTGGGTGGTTCTTTGTTGTACAATGCTTTCCTTTGCACTGTAGGATATTTAACTGCTTCTAGCCATCAGATGCTAGTAGCACCTGCCCCTTGCCCCCAACACTGTCTCAGTCAAAAACATCTCTAGACATTGCCAAATGTCCCCAGAGGGCAAGCTGCCCCCACGGGAGAGGTACACAGTGATGAGCCACCCATCAGTCTCTGCGGCCTGTGACAGCCAAATGGGGCAGCCGGTGCCTGAGGGAGCCTGAGGGCCGCTTCACACACAGCTCTGCATTTGACTGCAGAATCTCCCACCTCATAGATACATGCAGCACTAATGGAGTCAGACCATGCAGACCTCCCCTTAGCTCCTGAAAAGAATCAGCCATGGCTGGGATCTTAGGTTATTGTGTCAGGGCCAGAGCACTCACCTGAAAGCCCCCGTGTAGCCATAGTATCCCTCTCTGTTGTTGGGAGCACATACACTTGGGCCGACACACAGCTCACAGAGACTGGAATTCTTCTGAGAGCCAGGTGCACAGCCTTGACGGAAAAACTCATCTGCACAGAAGGACATGAGGGAGTCAGCTCTTCCTGAACCAATTACATGCACACAACGGCTACGAAGCCTGAGCGAGGGAGAGCCCATTCATTCATTCATTTGGTGACCCGCCACTGCCAACTCAGCATCTGCCAGGCTGCAGGCTTTAAAAGGGAAACCCACGGAGGCTGAGAAAAAGAGTTGGTGACCATTGCAACTCAGGGCAGAGGGATTCCTTTGAGCACCATGCGGGTGTCAACACTCACCTAAAGAAAAAATGGAGATGATATGGAAAGAGACACAGGCGGATGGAGAGCAGGCACCTCATTTCTTGAGCTTGTCTCCCCGTTGTCAGATATCCCCTCCCCTGCCTCTATCGTATCTCCAAGCTCAAGAAAGGGAATCCCCAGTGGCTCTCCCAGGGCTGTAAAGGTGCCAGGAGGCTCAGGTGTGCAGAGGTAGGGCCCTCATCAGTGGGCATCTTCAACTTTCTGGAGGCTGCCCCAGCTGCACTGTGCTTCATGTCAGACAGGTGTCACAGAGAGCCCTGGGGTGCTTCCATCCCCATTCACACAGGGTTCACTGGGCTGCAAGCAGATTTAGAAGCCTCTCCTTTTTTTATGGAGTGGCCCAAATTTGGAGGTAGCAGGGAGGAAGCACGCAGGACACTAATGTAAATCAGAACCATGGCAGCCATGGCAGCTGGCGCTGTGGCATAGTGGGCTAAGCCTCCACCTGTGGCGCTGGCATCCCAAATGGCACCTGTTTGTGTCTAGCTGCTCCTCTTCTGATCCAACTCTCTGCTTATGGCCTGGAAAAGCAGTGGGAGATGGCCCAAGTCCTTGGGCCCCTGCACCCGTGTGGGAGACCAGGAGAAAGCTCCTGGCTTCTGGCTTCGGATTGGCCCAGCTCTGGCTTTTGCAGGCATTTGGGGAGTGAGCCAGCAGATGGAAGACCTTTCTCTCTGTATCTCCCCCTCTCTGTCTGTAGCTCTGCCTTTCAAATAACTAAATAAAAATCTTAAAAAAAAAAAATCAGAACCACTGGGAAACATTTGCCTTTGGGGATCTGAAGAAGTGTAAGGGGTAAAAGTAAGCTCTTGACGATATTCGGAGGACACAGGGAATAAACTGACTCCTGCCCTCTTAAAGGATCCTGGGAGCCGGGCAGTGACTGGGTGAGACTCCCACAAGGAAAGATCACCCATGCTTACACAGCTGACAAAAGCCCTGTGGCAGGCATTGCTGGCTGTCTACCCCACATCCATTTCCCTTTGTTCCTTAGTAACAAAGATCTAGTTTTTCTTGGCTGTGAACATGCCCAAATGAACGAGTACACTCTGTTACAGCTAAGTGTGGCGATGGGAGAAGCCAGTGGAAGTCACCGGCCAGACCTCCTTTAATAAGTTGACATTTGCTCCAACCCTTTGGTGCGTGGGGCTTCCTGGATCATGGATGCGAGGGCAGCCATGGGTGTCCTTGAGGCAGCACCCTGCTGAGAATGGTGGAGCAGAAAGGGGGAAGGAGCCTGACTTCTCATGGCCACAGCAGCCTCGGGCTGCTCACCGCCACTCTTTCTCATCAGGGAGAAAAGTAGCTGTAGATTCACTTATACAAACCATCATGTGCAACCACAAAGAACCACCCTGACTGAACAACTTTCTCTGGCCCTCCCAGTCCATTTGGTGTCTCCTTGAGGTTCACTTGAAGCAAGCCTGACTTCCACAGAGCCTCAGCTCACAGCACCCCAGCCCGCTGGCTCCCACGCAGCACTCGGCTCTTGCCATGGCCCACGCCAGCCACGCTGCTTCTTCCCAGGACGCACTCACCAAACCTGCAGTGGTTGATCCTGTTGTACAGGAGGCCCATGGGGATGTTCCAGCCAGCCGTTCTGTCCACCGCCGTGTGGCAGGACTTCTTGCCTTCCAGGTTGTTCCAGTTTATGTCAGGATTTGACTTCTTCACCACTGCCACAGAAAGATACCCTGCAGGAAAGACACCAGCGAAGGAAGCCTCTGAAGTGCATGCCTCCAGGAAAGCCGCGTCTCCCAGGGAAACGGACATCTGGAGTGGCGCACTGTGTCTTGAGCAGATCTCTCCAGTAACAGTCGGAGGTAAAGTACAAGGCAGTCTGACAGGAGGGACGCATTTGAACTTGAAAAACAAAATATTCATAATACGTTATCTTTAGAGTAAGGGCTTGGATATAGGCATCCATGAAGGCTTAAAGTTACTGAAGTTAAGATTCAGCAAATCACCTTGCAGTGCGTTATATGGGAGGAATGGATACTGAGCATCTAATGCAACTGCAGCATTTTATAAATTAATTTGCACTTGGATAAAGTAGTTAAAGGCCAATAAATCATAGGGGATAATCAACAAAGACATTTTCTGATAAGGTTAATATAATTTTATACACACACAAAATGGAAAAATATCAAAATTAAGTCAGCTGTCATTTTTCACAGCAAACACATGCTGGTCCTTAAAACGGGAGCAGAACATCCAACCTATGCTTCCAGTGTTCTAATTTAGTCAACTTAGAACAGTGTTTCCAACAGAAAATAGAATCCTTATTATCCATGGAGTAAGAGTGGTTCTTTATCTGCTGAAGAGCTTTGCTCCTCAGGTGATGTCCCGGGAGAGGCTAGGAGGGTGTACCTGGTAGAAGTGACAAGGACAGACTTGCACACTGCTGGCCATCTGCAGTAGGGGCACAGAGGCCCTGAGACCCAGTGCTCCTTGGTGCAAGACTTCCTAACTTGATCCAACCCCATCTTTCTTTTTTTTTTTTTTTTTGTTTGTTTGTTTTTTTTTTTTTTTTTTTTGACAGGCAGAGTGGACAGTGAGAGAGAGAGACAGAGAGAAAGGTCTTCCTTTTGCCGTTGGTTCACCCTCCAATGGCCGCCGCGGTAGCGTGCTGCGGCCGGCGCACCGCGCTGTTCCGATGGCAGGAGCCAGGTGCTAATCCTGGTCTCCCATGGGGTGCAGGGCCCAAGCACTTGGGCCATCCTCCACTGCACTCCCTAGCCACAGCAGAGAGCTGGCCTGGAAGAGGGGCAACCGGGACAGGATCGGTGCCCCGACCGGGACTAGAACCCGGTGTGCCGGCGCCGCAAGGCGGAGGATTAGCCTAGTGAGCCGCGGCGCCGGCCCCAACCCCATCTTTCTAAAATCCACCCCTAACCAGAGCTCCTGGCGAGAGCAAGGTTGGTTTGAAGACCTAGGACCAGCCCTGTCGGGGTGGTTGGGTGATTCCATGCTCCCAGATACCTGCCTTTGTGAGGCTCACTACTCGGCCCTGCAAGGAACAAGCATGTAGGTTCCCTGGCTGATGCTGACTTATCTAAAAGTGCACAAGCCTAGTAATGCAAGGTGGTAGGGAGCAAAGGGGAGAGCCTGGACAACGCATAAATTCCCTGAGCCCTAGGGTCTTCTTACAGATCCTTAGAGGATGCCAATACCCACTGAACGTGATTTACTGAGAAATCCTGTCTCAGTAAGTACACAGGAAGCCCCACCATCATCATCAGTTACCAGCCTTCCGTGATTCTGTTGCACCCTAAAAACTGGTCTCTGCCAGGGCCTTGTGATTTGAACATTAAACTTAGCAAACCACTTCCCAAAGCAATGGGAATTTACCTTTTAACTCCCGAGGTTACCAATTCCAACTCACCTTCCTCTGGTGGTTTCCTGCAATCAGTGCTTTCTGGAAAAAGAAAATACAGACAGCGTTCAACATTACTTAGAGATTAGAGAGACTAGCCTTTTCATGCTGCAACCAGGAACAAAGAGTCAGGCAAGGCTACACATGTCACTGATTCTCAACAAGCATGCAGGTCCATCTCAGCTCTGGAATGGACCCACAAACTGCCAACAGGTTTCCTGCTCTGTCTGCACTGAGCCCGCAGGGCGGTGGTGGCCAACTATACTGAAACCCCTGTGACAGGGCAGGGGCAAAGCGTGCATCTGGAAACTGCCAGAGAGCCCAGCTGTCCTCTGCAGCAGGGTTACTTTCGCAGGAACTTCACGGCCGAGAGCCCCTTGTTCCCCACTGCTGCAAGGGGGTTAAGTGCCATCCTCTTACGATGACTGTGGGGCTGCTCTGCAAGGGAGCCCAGAGCCTGGGAAGCAGTTGGCGCTCTGCCAGGAGAGCCTTACAGCAGTTATGGCAGGGTCAGGCTGTGATTTCCGGTCTCCTCTCCCCCTGGCTCAGAGGGAAGAAATACAGAGCAGTGCCCTCTCCCCCTCCACCCCATTTACCATAGTTCTCTGCCAGGACAGGCACCAGACCACACTGGCCCGCTATGTAGACATATCCTCCGTCCAAGCTCATGGCGTCAGCTTCTCCATTCTGTAAGCAAAGACACAGTCACTCCCGGCTGATAGAATGAGGCTGTGTCCTGGGCCCTCACAGCCCTTTCCTTGAAGGACCTGCCCATGACCCAGCTCACGACTCCCCAGAGGAGCGGTCAGGCCCACCAAGCATAGAAAATAAAATGCATTCTCCTCTTCATCCGAGCAGCATGATAAATTCCAGGTGCCTTGCTGAGTTGGTAAAAGAGCAAAGCCCCACATTCAGTCCCCCGGGCTTCTCATAGGACACAGTGTCTTGGAGACAGTCCTAGGACACCCCTCTCACACCAGGGATTCTCATTTGTGAGGCCAATGAAGGGAGCCATGGACTTAGTAGCCCAGTCTGTGGGATAGCTCCTCTCCTCAACTCAGCTTTGTTGGCTGGCTGCCTGGTGCAGACAAGGTGTTTAATGAATGAGTCAAGTCTTCTCAGATGACTTAATACAAAGCTAATAAGTATGGAATGTCAGAGATGCTTAGATTCAACAAAAAATGGGAAGACAGCCCTGCAGTCTGGCAATATACTTCCCAAGGATATGCCATAGAGGAATAACGAGATAGGTGGACAAAAAGAATAAATGTGACTTGTAAAAGTGAAAAAGGGGAACCGAAGGAGATTCGAAATATTTCCCTAGTTGACCTGCACACAGGGTAGTAGGCTGATGCTCGACAGGGAGACCCCAGTTCTTTCATACATTTTCAATCAGCGTCAGCCTGGCTATGGGTCCTCAGCTCTTTACATTTCTGGGCCCATGGGTCAGGACTCCAATGAATCTTTAATGGAATTTGAAACTTTTCCAGACTTGATGATATGACAGCACCTAAGTACACCAAGAACCCCGTTTTCTGTTTCATAACTGTTAGCTCCTTGAATTCCTTTCTTCAGAGGTAGTTCTGTTGGTTCTTTTGATCTGGCACAAGAGTTCCAATGGCACAAGACTTATTCCCATTTGCATATGCACAGAAGCCATCCAGGAGTAGGAGCGTCTTCAAAGCTGCTCCCCTTTGCCAAGAGAAACACGCTCTGCCCATGCTTTTATAAGGTCCTTTTTAAGCTCAACTCCATGATTTTTAAGCAATCATCAAACTCTCTGGTGTCTCCAGTACAGAGCCACTTCTGTTAATTTAACTCTTCAAGGAAATCATCTTTGCTTTTTGCTTCATTTTTGTAGTATCTCATTGTCACAGTTTGGTCACCAGTAGGCACTTTGCCTATTAGAGTTTCCAGCTCTTTTCCAGGTCTTTATTTCACAGAGAACTAATGGGGCTCCCACTTCTGCCAGTATTGTGGCTCCAGCAGATTCAGTGAGTCCCTAACCCTGACAAGTGAGTTAGTGAAAACAGGTCTTCATGAGTTGCTGTGCTGTGTGGGTGCAGAAAGTGGAGTATCTCCACAGAATAGAAGCTAGATTGTTCTACCTAGCAAGCGTCGAGATTTCCAGAAAATCAAAGCTGTCACATGGCATGGTAAAGATTTCCAGAAAAGCAAAGCTGATACTATGCCCTTTTGAAATAGTTTCATTTTATAATTATAGTTCAGAAATGCATCTAAAATGACTACTCTCATGTACTTTACTCGGCATTTGTGCAGATCTGGTTCATGATTTCCAGAACACTACCATCAGTGTTGGATGAAACCAGGATGAAGCCTTGACTTCTTCTTTTTTTTTTAAAGACTGATTCATTAAAGTCTGTGGTGAAGAGTTGCCATTGAGGCACCCCTGAGAAAGGTGACATCAGCACTGGATTCCAGAATGTGTACCAAAGGCAAATACCCAGTGTGGTCAGCTTCCTCTTACAGTCCTGGAACCCCTCCACCACCCCAGCTATGCCATAATCATGCTGCCAGGTGAGACCCTGAAGTCCTGGGCATCCACTTGTGCACTTCATCACTGCACCATCTGAGGACACTGGCTCTGAGGTCTGTTTCCCATGTCCACCTGTGCTTTCACGCAGTGGGAGGTGCACCTGTAACACTTGAGGGACCTTGGACAGATCAGTGGCTTCCCATTGCTGGTAATGATGTATCCCAGGGTTGGAACCAAATAAACTAAACCCTCCACCTTTGTTTGCAAGAGTTCTTTACTAACAAAAATGTTGGTCACTCCTACTTCATTTAACCAGTGAACAACTGCTTGGCATCCCAGAGTAGTATAAAAGGTAACACGCTGAATATTATGCATTAAGTCACGACCATGCCTCAACCATCCACTTGGTCCTGATCTCACAGAACATGGGAGTGCTGTTCTTTGGTTTCTGACCCAACATCTGTAAGCCATTTCCAAAATTCAAGGCTTTGAATGACATCTTCATAGAAGAGCAAATTATAGTGTCAACAAATACCTTCAAAAACATGTTTCCACTTGGTTATCCTTTATCTTCCTCATTTAAGGTTCCAGTGCTGGGGCCAGTGTTGTGACACAGCTGGTAGAGCTGCTGCCTGCAGCACCAGCATCCCATATGGGTCCTGAATGGGTCCTGGCTGCTCCACTTCCCACCCAGCTCCCTGCTAATGTACCTAGGAAAGCAGCGGAAGATGGCCCAAGAACTTGGGCTCCTGCACCCAGTTGGGAGACTCAGCAGAAGCTCCTGGCTCCTGGCTTCGGAGAAGCTTAGCTCTGGCTGTTGGAGTCATTTGGAGGATGAACCAGTGGATGGAAGATTCATAATCTCTCTCTCTCTCTCTCTCTCTCTCTCTCTGTAATTTTGCCTTCCAAATAAATAAAAAAACTCTTAAAAAAGAAAAAAAGATTCCTGTGCTCCCAAGAGTCTCTCATCCTTAAATTTGTGAGGGTTTTGTTTGCATACATAAAAGCTTTAATGGGTCACACCCAGCGTATAATGCTGAAGTCAAATCACCCAAACTGTTAACAACTCTGTATATGGACTCAGGTTTTGAATCTGCGGCCTTTGCTTTCATTTTGTATGATTTTTCTCATCTTGGTTCAGACCAAAAAAAAAAAAAGGAATGAGTAATCAAATAGTATAAAGTGATATTAATTATGGAACATACAAAATACAGAAGAATGGGGTTGATGGTCTATTTCACTTCAGGAGATAGCTTTGAAGCTACATGGTTATCTACAAGTGCTCAGAAAGTAGAATGAACAGATTTCAGCAAGAATCAGTTGGTAATGGCAGGAGGTCTGAGTGTCTTTGTTTTAATAATTCACTGGTTTATTCTAAAGGATCCAATAAAGAATAACCAACTGTAGAAAATGCATAGAGCAAGGAATGGGTGCGTCTGGAGGCACGGAGCTTGGAGTTTCATGCCCTGTCCAGGCATGCTGTGTATGTCAGCACAAGAGCTCCGAATCAGGTCCTTAAAGTGTGTTGTGGACATGGTCACAGCTCACTAGAAATCATGAGGTGAGACAATATACCGAGCAACCATATGTGTGACCCCAACCAGAGGATTTTCCCGGTTGCATGATTGTACAGCATTCTTCATATCATTCAGGATTTTCACAACTCTCTTGGAGCAAACGTGGGATACTCTTTTGCCCAGCAAAGCACATTTGTACCTGCTCGCAAACTCAACACAGGATCCCACTCTGACAGAGCACCAGGGCTCAGCCTCGGCTCAGCAGGGCACTGCTCTGCTGGCCTTCCCACCCTGTTCTCATCTGAGGAGGAAGCTGAGCCCAGCCGTCCTTCCCAGCTTTTGTGGGGCTGGTTCCTGGGATCCTCTCAGGACACACACTAGCTCTGCCTCAGCAGTGGGCCAGCAGGCATCGGCGGGGCACCGCCCCGGGGTGGGGGTGGGGCAAGTGACATACCATGATCTTGGCAATGCAGTCTTCCGTGGTCTCTGCCGATTCACACTCTATTTTCCCTCCACTGGTAACGCTCCACTCATCACACTTGAGCCTCTCGTGGTGGCTCAGAGCGCACCACTTCACCGCCTTGCACTCATCCTGCGAGGAGTCTGGGCCTGTGGCATCCGAGAAAGAACCAGAGGTTAGAAGGGAGGCCCCTGGGGCGGCGCCATGGCTCACTTGGTTAATCCTCTGCCTGCGGTGCCGGGTTCTAGTCCCAGTTGCTCCTCTTCCAGTCCAGCTCTCTGCTGTGGCCTGGGAGGGCAGTGGAGGATGGCCCAAGTGATTGGGCCCTTGCACCCACACGGGAGACCAGGACGAAGCTCCTGGCTCCTGGCTTCGGATCGGTGCAGCTCCAGCCATAGCGGCCATTTGGGAGGGTGAACCAATGGAAGGAAGACTTTTCTCTCTCTCTCTCTCTCTCTCTCTCTCTCTCTCTCTCTCTCTCACTGTCTATAACTCTACCTGTCAAATAAATGAATGAATAAATATATTAAAAAAAGAAAGGAGGTCCTGGCTGCTGAGTGGCAGGCATTAATGCTGCTCACTGTCCTAACGTTCTGGAGTTTACCAGGGAAAACCAGAGATCCCATTCAGCGATTTCATCATCAGAAAGCAACGTCACTGCAGAATCTCTTGGTTGCCTTCTTACTCAGATTGGCTTTTCTCTTCTGAGAAGCCAACTCTGCAGCCTTGGAGCGCTCCAGGACTTGTGACTGATTTCCCCTTCTTTTTCAGATGGTGCTTGACCACCTGCTGTGCTCTCATCCTATGTTCAGCGCTTATTCTTGGTTTCCTGGCAGAACATCTGCTCCAACCAGGACAGGGCCTGGGGAGTCTTGCTCACCGGGCTCCCCTTAGCGTTCAGAGCAGGCCCAGCATGTGGTCAGCATGATAAATGCCTGATGAGTGCGTGGGCACCGGCTCGTCTTTCACACTTGGCTCAAGAGTCACTTGCTCGGGAGGCCTGGCCTCAATCCCTAGGCCAGGGTCCATTTTTTTGCAATACGTTCTCAGAGGACCATGGTATTTTGCTGTCATTTTTTTTCCTTCTGAGCAGGTGTTTCATTAGGTAATCGATCATTCAATCGTGTGACTATTCTTTCAACGATGTCTTTTCCCAGATCTGAGAGTTCCAGGACAGAAGAATGGTGCATGTCTAGCACCTAAGAGTTTATGGCTAGATGTTCAACAAATGTTTGTTGAATGAATGAACGATTTAAACAAACCAACCATGATCCAATGAAAGCCAGGACTGGAATTGCCCGGTTCCACCACGGCACAGGCTGGTCCTCATATTGACAGGAGATGTGCAATTTGGAGAAACCTCATTTTGTTTTCCCTACTTTGTGCCAGGCTAATTAGTTCCATCCAGTGGGTTGGATGATCCTGGACTTATGCATGGGTGACACAGTTAGCACCTGGCCCAGGCATTTAAAATGTGAATTTCCTTTAAAGCCCCGGCTGGTGTCCAGGCCACCCCAAGATAACTAATGCCAAGCAGCATCAGTCTAACACTGGGTTCACTGACAGGGCAGACAAAGGAACATCAGGAAAGGCGTTCAGACACCTGGAGAGGCTCCATCGCTGGTCCTTGCCCTCACCCGTCTCCCCAAGCCCTTCTGGTCACCAGGCCCTACCCCAGCACTTACATATGCCTTCCCGTAGGTTACGAACGGCGGTGACATACTCATAACCCAGGTACAGGTTGGCATCCATCCTGGGGGGAACTTTAAAAAACCCATAGGCTGAGTCCTTAAACAGCAGGTTCTTCCCATGAGGAGAGCTGAACAGTTGGAAGTCTCCTGATTTGTCTTTGCCGAAATGTTCCTGTTCGCAGTAGAATGGGAGTGTGAATGGCCAGAGGGAAAAATGAAAAACTTCAACTGGGGTGCTGCACACCCCACACCTTCTCTGCTCCCAGTCCTCTGGGGACCAGGCCGGACCCTATCTTCCTGAGCAGACATCTGGGCCTGTCTGCCAAACTGGGTTGCAAGAACACGGAGGAAAAAAAAAACGTCTAGTTCCGAGGCCAGCGTGCATGGTTGCCACTTAAACTCTGCACAGACAGAGGCAAGGGCTGGGCAAGTGGCTCCCTGTGCAGTCAGGGCGGCAGCCACTGAGGAGAGGTTACGTCCTTTGGAGGGGGAGTCACTGGCCAGGGAGGTTTGCCTGGAACAGAACAATACGGAGCCTCTTGAGCCATCTCTGGCCCAAGGTGGCAGCAGAGATCATGCTTGCTGCTCTGTGCGGAGTCCCCCTGGGGACTTTGAGAGAAGCTGATGGTGTGTGGCACGGTTCCCGCTGTGCCTTGAACACACAGGACGTCTACGGTGGCAAGAAGGCAAGGAGGAGAGCCCCCAGATCCAAGCAGGGAGCAAGTAGCAGGGGAAGACAGCAGCTGGGGCTACCTGGGCCTGGTTCAGAAGCTCCCAGATCAGGTCCTCCTTGCCGTCCACGCTTCGGGCCACGACTGCATGGGAAGGGACCCGAGCCAGGTGGCACTGCTCATACTCGTCCACCGGTTTGCGGGTGTTGTCCAGGCACAGCAGCTCATACTGGTCCCTCTCTTCCTTGCTGGGCAGGTTCTCTGGGGGAGGGAAAGTGTAGATGAGCTGAGGGTGCTGCCTGCCCACCCTTGGAATCCCATGGATTGTGGAAGGTACAAGCCAAGAGCCTTGGCACAATCACTAGGCGCCAGGGAGCATGCAGGAAAATGACTTACTCAAGGCAGGGAGGCCTCTGATACTACCCACACCCTACGAGTCTGATCTCCACAGGCCAAGGCCAGCCAGACCAGCCCCTCATCGTTTGCTATGGCACCACTGCTACGGGACAGAGTCACTGCATGGAGACGCTGGACCATGGGAAGAGGGCCAAGGACCCCCAGGTACCCTCCCTCTGCACGGCTGGAGCCGTGTGCTCACGTCCCACCACTGAGCATGAGAAAGGGGGCAGGAGAGGAGAATGCTCACCACTCGGAGAGTACCTGCTGGCTCTGTCACTTACCAAATATGGTCTCGTGCTTGACAAAGGCCACATCCCCAAGATCATCCTTCAGACACCTGTGCAAAAGGAACATTTTTAGGGCAGCTCCCATGGGACAGGCCCTTCTCCTCACCCTGGAGGCTCTGGCCACGCTGTCACACAAGGGTAGAGTCTGGGGGAGGCCTCTGGGTGGGCCCTACCGCTGAGGCTGACATCAGGAGACCACCAAGATGGGGGAGGCTGCAGTGAACTGACATGAGATAAAGGCCCCACCTTACACCCCAAAGCAGCAGGAAGCAATGGAAGCTATTTCCATGTGGAAAAGCTTTTGTAAGCTCCTGTTATAGAAAATAAGGCAATGGTGCCTGCTAAGGACGGACATGAGCCCTTGCCTGGCTATACAATGCAAGCATTTAATCAAGATAGAAAGAGGCAGCAAGAAACCAAGCATGGGAAACTGGCAGGAGACAGTGGTGGGAGACAGGCCTGTAGGCTGAGCCTCTACCACTGTGAAGAGTGGGCTCAGCCATGCCTGTCCTTTCAGACCTGGCTTGGTCCAGTGAGAGGAGGCACTGGCCAGGCTCAAGGGCTCTGGGGAGAGAGAAAGGCCCCCAAGAGAGGAAGGAGAACGTGGGCTAGCCCGGCTGCAGGCGTCCTAAGCTGAACTATGGTCTACTGGGAGTGATCAGGCTTCCTGGATAGCCTGGTACGGGGCAGGGGACTGCACTGGGCCAGTGCTGAGCGCTCACTCTAAGGACACCAGCACCTTGGCCACTAGGGGGCAGCAGTCTCACTTACTTGAAGGCGCCGGAGTAGCCGAAATACGGCTGAACAGAGGAGCAGCCACACCCTGGGCACAGCTGACACAGCTGGGGGAAGTCCGCACCATCCGCACAGGGGACACAGCTGCCCGAGAAGAAACTGGCCACTGCTGCTCAACACAGAGAGATGGACACAGGGTGTGGGCGAGCCTGGCCGCGGGCAGGGACACCTCCCAGCCTGGGCCCATTAGGGAACAGAAAGGGACTAAGCTCAACACGGCAAGCCCAGTCCCAGCTCACCCTTACCTATGCTGCTGCATCAGAATTGAGGGGCTCCAATCAACAGCGAGGGAACCCCTATGCTGTCAACACCCAACCAAGGAAACAGACCTGGACTTCTCACCAGCTAAGATCTGCCTCCAGGCCTCGTCAGAGGGGCCCTGTGGGACCTGTGCCCCAGAGCTGGGAGAGCTACTCGGAGAGGTGCGGGCCAACCTCACGGCCATTAGACGGCCGTCAGAACAACCTCCGGTGGAACAGCACGCACATCAGCACAGACAGCAAAGAACTCCAGGGAAAACACGTGGGCCTGGCCATTGTGGTGCACCCTGAAATTTTCCACCACGCCCTCTGGCCTTTCCTCCACGCCCCCCAGGACGGCTCTGAGAGCTCAGAGCAAAAAGGGCCCAGCTGCTTCCTCCCGAGGGCACCATGCAGACCTGCCAGCTCCAAGCCGGCTAGCCTCCCTGCCCCACCCTGGAGCTCTTCCCACATGTTCAATGGACGGAGACCATCCATCTGACGAGTCCAGGCTGACCTAGGTGGGCATCTGGAGTAGAGATGCCTGCCTGGGAGCACCCACCCTCTGGCCTGCTTACCTTTCTCCAGAGGCTTGCGTGGCTCCGGTAGGTCACAGTAAAGTAAGCCTATTGGGATGTTCCACCCGGCGGACCTGCCGAGGCCTGTGTGGCAGGACTTCTTGCCTTGGAGCTGGTTCAGCTGGAAGCCACTGTCCTTTTTCACCAGAGCCACAGCATAGTAGAAGGTCTTTGGATCTGCGGAGGGCCAGTATGAATGCAAGGTCCTCAGTCCCGCAGGGGGCAGCCCTGCTCATCACTACATACCCTTGAGGAGTGAAGGGGGACCCAGAGGCCACTTAGGTTGAGTGGTGAGGAAGAGTCAGGGGACGCATCCTGGGTTTGCAGGGAAAAGACAAGCATGGGAGGTGCAGCTCTAATGAGCCCGCAGGCACACACAGTGGCAAAAGGGCTCCAGGCACGTGAGCCCCAGATGGCGTGCCTACCCTGGCCCTGCGCTGCACCAGTCTACACCGACCAACCCAAGTCCACAGGAAACTGATGCTGTGGCAACAAGGCCCACATCCCCTCAAAGTCTTTCCAGGGAAAGACAGGTTATCCCAGAGACGTGCAGGACTGTTGGGGTCTGTGTGTGCTCCACAGGGGTCGCTCCCTGGTGCACGGTGCCTGGACACAGCACTAGACCCCAGCGGCCTTCAGGTCAGAATGCACACAGCACGGCCCTCTGTCTCCTCAGTGAGCATAGTCCTGGCCCAGACAGCCCCCGGCTTCAAGCAGCCCAAAGCCCACAGGGGCCCCTTGTGGTCCCCTCACGCCCCGAAGGGGAATGCGCATTAGTATCTAACACCAGACTCAGTGTCTACCCGGAGAGAACTTACTCTCTTTTGATCCATAGAACTCTGCCACTACGGGCTTCAGGTTGTTGGGAGTCAGGCCGGCCTCATGCACCAGACCCGCGTCCAGCGTCACGGCGTCTGCTTCGTGTGCCTGAAAAACACGAGTCCAGGCCTCAAGGAAGCCCTTGCCTCCAAGGCCAGCTCACCCAAACCTGGACGAGGCCGGCGTGACCAGTAGGGCTCCATGAGTCCAGGGCAGAAGACCCCTCGGTTTGGGCAGACCGCGCCCAGCACGGCCCCAGCACAGAGGAATAAAGTTGTCCCTGCAGAGCTGTCCAGCTCCTGGTCCAAACTCTACACGGATGTGGCCTTGGAGGTTACAAAGGCTCGACCTGGCTGGCGTCCTGGGCGAGGCCGGTGCACAGCCAGGGCACTGCAGTCTCTGAAGAAGACATCTACTGGCATTCCTAGCACGGCCATCATTCACAGATTTCTTTACCCTGACACCTCCTACGAGGCCTTCCTCCGGCGGCTTTCTGGAAACTTCTTTCTGGAGGAGGAAGGAAGCCATGCAACACTTGTCTCCACTCTGACTCAGCACTCAATACTTTCTCTTCCTGTCTGGGTCCTGAAAACTGCTGAAGCCTGTGTTCAGGGATCCAGCACCCTCTCTGGGTTTAACTTCTTGGCTATGCAAGTTGAATATACCTTATCTGAAGTACTGGGGACCAGATGTACGTCAGGATTCGGAATACCTGCACGCACACAATGAGATCTCTGGGGAACAGGACCCAAGTCTAAACAAGAAGCTGGTGTGTTTCCTGTACACCTCATACACATAGCCTGAAGGTAACTTTATACGACATTTTATCAATATTGGTTATGACCGACAGTCTCGTGATGTAGGTGCTCACAAAATTTACAGCATAGCCGGTGAAGAATGTTCCACCTGTTCCACGTGCCGAATGGTAAAACACCTGATTATCACTGCCCCTTCTGACACCTGACAGCTCACCTTCCTGCCATCTC
The DNA here is from genome assembly GCF_033115175.1 of Lepus europaeus. Taxonomy (NCBI): domain Eukaryota; kingdom Metazoa; phylum Chordata; class Mammalia; order Lagomorpha; family Leporidae; genus Lepus; species Lepus europaeus. The sequence continues at coordinate 147,916,387 of NC_084828.1, forward strand.
AGCTCCATTTTACAAGTGGGAAAACAGCGAGGGAAAGGTTAAAGTTGCTTCCCCAGGGCTCGGAGCAAGGAAGTCACGGAGCTGGGATTTGAATCTACTACTACACTGCTACATTGGGTAATTATTATTATTGTTATTATTTTACTTGGTGCTTCTGTGAATCCTCATCTTAAATCAGTGGGACATTTTTAGTATTATCACTACCTTCCCCCTAGGCCTATAATTTATTTTCTCATTATGTGAATTCTAAAGTGAACCAAACTGTCTCTTTTATATAGACACTTAAAAGAAAAGAGTTAGGGTCTGGTGCTATGGTGTAATAGGTTAAGCCTCTGCCTGCAGTGCTGGCATCCCATATGGGCACTGGTGTGAGTCCCAGCTGCTCCATTTAAGATCCAGCTTCCTGCTAGTGGCCTGGGAAAGCAGTAGAAGATGGCCCAAGTGCTTGGGCCCCTGCACCCTTATGGGAGACCCAGAAGAAGCTCCTGGCTCCTGGCTTCGGATCAGCACAGCTCTGGTCATTGCCACTGTTTGGTGAGTGAACCAGCAGATGTCTCTCCCTCTCTCCCTCTCTCTCTGTAACTCTGCCTCTCAAATAATAAATAACACTTTAAAAAAGAAAAAAGTGAACTTTTTCTCCTTGTTTTTGCTTCAGCTACCTTTAAGCAAAATGATTTTCCCAGAAACTCTTGCCAGTTCTCTATGACCTATTCTTACTGATCAATTACAAGGCAAAAACTGTCACGTTACAGGTAGACAACAATACGATACTATTTCTAAATGAAATAAAACACTGATGTAAGCCAAACTATGTCTGTCTGGCTTTAACACTTTTTATAACAAGGTGGTTTTCGTTTTGTTATAACAAAATGCATATGACACATTTTCCATTTTAGCCATTTTTAAGAGGCATTCTGCACAATGACCCTGCTTGTAACCATCACCACTATCCACCTCCAGAACTTGCTCGTTGTTCCAAACAGAAACCCTGTTCTATCAATCAGATACTCGCAGCCCCATCGCTCTACTTCGTGTCTCTAGGAATTTAACGACCTAGGCACCTCGTGGGCGAGGAATCACAGGAACTTGTCCTTTTTGTATCCGGCTCACCTCCCTTAGCTTTCCACCTGCATCCGCACAGCAGCATGCATTACCATTTCATTTATTCTGAAGGCTGAAAAATATTTCATTGTATGTTTCTAACAGATTTTGCCATCCATGCACTCAGCAATGGACATTTTTGCATTATAAAAACATATTTTAGTATGACAAAACAAAACAAAATTTTCATCAAAAAAAAAATTGGTACATCCACTTGCAGTATCATAAAGAGCTAGGAGACATGGCGGACCCTCTTTTCCCAAACAGCTAGATCCAGGATATGAAACGCTCTTTGTGGCTTTGTCCAAACCTGCAGGTACCCCCCCACTACACCTCAAATCACTGAATAAAAATGAATAAGCAAACAAGAGCTTTTCCCCGTGCAGTGGAGTTGGGGAGAGTGGTCAGGAATCTGGGTTTTCTTGGCTGAGACTCCACTGCCTCTGGTGCTCAGGAAGGCAAGGAGCCAGGTTGCAACCGGGGGTGGGGGGTGGGGGGGGTGGGGGGGTGGGGGGGGTGGGGGTGGGGCAGCGCTAGCAGCAGGGATTCCCAGGGGGAACCTGACCCAGGAGGAGGACAGAGATCAACCTGGGCATGACCTCAGGGGGCTGGATGAGCAAGCCCAGCAGGGGAGCGAGCGGCAGTGAGTGGCCCTTGAGGAAGCCATGCAGGAAGGGAGAGGAGGCAGGAGGAGACACTCAGCCAGCCCGCTCTGCACACCCCAGCGCTGACTGCGCCAGGTGAGCCAGGCTCCCAGGGGCTGAGTCTGCCTCTCCGCCCTCCCCACCCCCTCCTGCTTGCTTAGCTCTCAGGATGCAGTCCTTTCTGCACATGACAAATCTGCCCAAACTCCTGCACTAAGAGACTTGACCGTGACTCCAGCAAGGCTTAAGGTCAGGTTCCTAGGCTGGCCCAGCCCTCCTTTGTGGGCCTGCTTGAGAAAACACAATGCTACCAGAAAGCTGGCTGTTTCTTCTAACCTATATGCAACCAGCAACAGCAGGCCCCTGGCCTACTTTCCCAAGAGCATGTTCTTCGAAGGGCTCACAACTGGACTATGTATCTCCTGCATCTCAGCCATTTGGGGAGTGAGCCAGTGGATGGAAGACCTCTCTCTCTGCCTCTATAACTCTGTCTTTCAACTGAATAAATAAATCTTTTTAAAAAAAGTTCCAAACTGGTGGCCAGTGTGTGGATCTTCCACTCTCGTCCGGGTGGCAGCCACTTACCGCGATGGCTTTGATGCAGTCCAGGTAGGAGGCCTTCTTCACACAGACCACCCGGGGGCCGTCTTCTGGAAGGACTTTTTTCACACTGTCCCGGAAGTTGGCGCACTTGCTGGCCTCGTGATCGTTCACGGCGCACCATCGCACGGTCTTCTCCGCGACGGCCAGACACAGCCCTGAGGGAGAGAGCACGGACGTGTGAGGACCCCACCTCTGTTCTGTCTTCTCGGTCACTCGTGGCCTTGGACACTGCAGTGCCTGGCAGCCACTGCCTTTCGAGACTGGCCCAAGAGGAGGGTGCTCTGTTTCCCGCTGACCACGCTGTGCTGGCCGGAGCTCCCCTGGGGGCCGAAAGCACGCTCCCTGCACTCTCCCTGGGCCCTGCCCTCCCTGGCCTGGCCCTGGCTGCATGGGGCCTGAGCCTCAGTGTGCACACAGCCTTGGCAGCCACTGCGCCACACGGACTTGCTAGCACCACCTGGGAAGCGCAGGGATTGCCATCAGAGCAGAGAATGGTGCCCTTGGCCCAAAGTCATCCTGCTTGGCAGTGGCCAGGCCAGGAAGCCAGGTCTTTCCAGGGGTCTGCTGCCCAGGGCACGGGAGAGGAGAATAGTTCCAAGTTACTGCGCCCTCCTCTGCCAGCAGCTGGAGGCAAACAAATGAAGAGATGATGCATTTGCCTGTGACTCTTGTCTGCCACCTGCTGGTCAGAGATTAACAGTAAACTCCAGCCAGCCAGCGCCGTCCCTCTTTTTGCACTGAGCCCTCCTTTGCTTTCCACCATTCCTTTTGGCCAAAGCCAGGTGTGTGGAGAGCTATTCGAATCCATGGGGTGGTATAGGGCTGGTGCTGTGGCGTAGCGGGTAAAGCCCACCGCCTGTGGTGCCGGCATCCCATATGAGCCGGTTCAAGTCCCGGCTGCTCCAGCTCTCTGCTGTGGCCTGGGAAAGCAGTAGAGGATGACCCAAGTCCTTGGGCCCCTGCATCGTGTGGGAGACCCGGAGGAAGCTCCTGGCTCCTGGCCTCAGATCAGCACCGCTCCGGCTGTTGCAGCCATCTGGGGAGTGACCCAGCACATCCATGGGGTGGGGAAGTATTGTTCCTATCAGAGGAGCTTTAGAGCCTCTGTCATCTCAGCGTCCTGCGGGCCAGCACAGCAGGAGCTGGCTCAGACGGGCTCTGATGCTCTGCAAAGCATGAAGGGAAGCGGCCAACTGCTCTCCAGGAGGGACAAGGAGGGACCTTGGGGACTGACTGCCCCTTTGTTCCACCTCAGCCCCTGAGAACTCACGGGATCCGGGCCCATCGGCAGCTTCCCCGGAAGCTCCTCACCCCTCAGGGTTCCCACAGACAAGAATTTGTCCCCAGCCATGCAGCCTCTAGCACTGCCCTTGCCCTGAGGAGGGCAGAGGTGAGGAATGCTGGGCTGTGGCTCCAGGAGCTTGTAGTTTCCAGAGAGAAAACTGCTCAAGGGTCCAGTGGTGTGACAGAGGCCCCACAGGGGGCAGGCAAACAAACAAACAAACGTCAGAGGCAAAGGTCAGGGACCCAACAAACTGGGAGGTGAGGAAGTGGGGGGTGGGGGCGGTCAGCAGCAGGCCTGCCGCGGGGGCGGGGTGGGATGTGTACCCCAGCGGCCTCCACAGGACCTGGCCCTCACCTGAGCCTACCCTGCAGGTGCTGTTACGACCGCGCTCACGTGGGAGAAGCCAGGCAGGGACCCAGACCCAAGCGGTGCGGCCTCACACCCCATGCTCTGACCCTTAGTCGGAGGGACCTCACGTGGTCAAGAGCGCCCGTGGGACGGGACGCCGGACCCTGGAAGGGCACGGGGCAGATCCGGGGCGCCGGGGATGCTGTGATAAGGGGTCTGGATACGCGGTGATGGGAAGCGCTCTAATTTAGCGCTCTCCCGGGCTGCAGGGGTTAGCGCTCCGATAGGAAGCTGCGGCTGGCGCTCAGCTCAGGGCTGCCAGACGGCGAAGCACCTGCAGCCCGAGTGCATCGGGCACTAGGGCGCCCACGGCGCGGCGCTGCCCAGCGGCAGCGCCCGCACTCACTCACCCAGGGCGGCGCAGGCCAGCAGGGCGCCTGCGGCAAGCCTCATCTTGTAGCTCGGGAGTGGTGGCGAGGAGCGGCTAGCGCAGACAGACCCGCTTCTGCGCACCCTGCCCGCGCCCCGCGCCCCTTTATCGCCGTCGGGGCGGGCCGGGCGCGATCTTTGACCTCGCGTGTTTGCGCAGCGCGGTTGCCCAATCGGCCCTCGCCCGTCCCCCTCTTCCTTCCTCGCCCCTCTGTCACATTTCCTGCTGGGCCCGCGTGGGATCCAACACAAAAGTGCTCTGAGGACGGGAACAAAGGAAAATCCACCCCCTGCCGTCGCGGCTCGCTCGGTGCCAGGACGCTGGCTGCCGCGGGCGCGAGGCGGCGGAGGCTCTGCTCCTGGGGCCCGCGCTGCCCCAGCACCCGCTGGACCCACACGTGGAGACCGACTCCGGCCTGCGGGGGCCCCAGACTCGAGCCCTTCCAGGGGAGAGAGAACGAGGAGGGCAGAGTAGGCATCCCGCGTGCTCCCGGGCTCCGCCATGCCCAGCCCTGACAGCCGGGCTCAGGCTGCTGCGCTGGAGGCTCGCGTCCTGCCCTCACGCCTGCCCTGGGGCCCCTCGGCTGGGGACGGAGGCGCAGAGGAAAATGAACTCGCGCAGGAGGGGGCCGGGAATGAGGTTGGGGCAGTGGGAAGCTGGGAACACAGGGCCCTGTTAGTACAGAGAGAGCCGCGCAAGGGCGGATCAGGTCAGTTCCTGAAGTCCTCCGTGTCCCCCTGTCCCTCTCCAGCCCGGGAGTCCCCAAACCATTCTGACTGTGCATCGTTACCACGAGAGAGATTGCGCCTCTGCATTTCAATCACGTGCAAGGAGTAAAGATGTATAAAAGGATGATTATTTATTTATTTATTTATTTGAGAAGCAGCGAGAAAGAGATAGCTCCTGTCCATGCCTCAGCTGTCCCGGAAGGCTGCAGCTGGGAGTTAGGAACGCAATCCACGCCTCTCGCAGGGGTGCAGGAACCCAGCTCCCTGAGCCATCATCGCTGCTCCTGCCCGAATACAGCCCAGGCACTCCAGTGTGAGACGTGGGTGTCCTGACCTGGTTTCTTAACCATGAGACCCAACACCCACCCCTGCGCTTTGAATGTCCTTTTACTTGTACTGCCTTACGTATGATGAACCTCAAGGTACAGTATATACTTGGGGGAAGGTCAAGGTTCCGTAGGCAGAGTGGAAATCTGGATTTCAGGGCATCATTAAGATAGTTACTCCTACCTGGTCTGCCTAGATGGTCCCTGCTTCTGCCTCGTATTTTAACTGACAAAGAGCTTATTCCAGGCCTGGGAGAAGTAACGTAGCTTGTGCTTGTTATCAGAATTTTCTTCTTTATAAAAAGATGTATTTATTTAATTAGTTACTTGAAAGAATGACTGAGGGGGAGAGAGAGAGAGAGAGACAGAGAGAGGGAGAGTGAGAGGTGCATCTTTGTCCCTCACTGGCTGACTCCCCAGATGGTCACAACAGCCAGGGCTGGGCCAGACCAAAGCCAGGGACCTGGAACTCCATTCTGGTCTCCCACGTGGGGAGCAGGGGCCCAAGTGCTTGGACCATCTTGGATTGCTTTCTCAGGCGCATTAGTGGGGAGCTGGATTAGACAGTGGAGCAGTTGATCCTCCAACCGGCATCCTAAGCTAGTGTTTAACCTGCTCTGCCACAATACCAGCTCCAGAATTTTCTTCTACTTCTGGTTTCTTTGCAGGGATTTTTTTTTTTTAAAGTTTTATGTATTTATTGAGAGGCAGAATTACAGAGAGAGACAGGAGAAACAGAAGGGTCTTCCATCTGTTGGTTCATTCCCAATGGCCTCAATCACCAGAGCTGGGCCCATCCGAAGCCAGGAGCCAGGAGCTTCTTTCAGGTTTTTCACATGGGTGCAGGGGCCCAAGCACCTGGGCCATCTTCTACTGCTTTCCCAGGCCATAGCAAGAGAGCTGGATTAGAAGTGGAGCAGCCAGGACTCAAACCGGTGCCCATATGGGATGCCGGTGCCACAGGCGGAGGCTTACTCTACTGTACCACAGCCCTGGCCCCCCAGGGATTTTTTTTTTAACACACCTGTCCATCTTGTGAAAGTTGGAGAGTGAATCCCACATTATGTCATCTGAACACCCGTTACTCAGGCACACACAAACCACAAAACATGGACACGCAGATGCCAGAAATGAACGCCAAGGCCTGGGTACTAGAATCACTCGGTGCCCCTTTGACAGCCCACCCCTCTGTGCAGAGATTCCATTCTTCAGAGGCTTCACCGGACCTGCTCCTGCCCAGTCCTTCCCCCCGGTGGGGAGCTGGGGCCACTCCCCATGGAATGTGAGTGCCTGCTGATTTGTTAACCTTACTGCAGTAACAATCAATATAACTGAAGCTGGGTATGGTCTCTCCAGCCCCAATAGGCTGCGTCATACACAAAGGGGCAACACCATCCCACCTTAGAGGTGCTTGCCTTAGCTGGAGGTTTTTGTGTATAATGTGGACATGAGCCAAGGCTGGTCTTCCAGACACCTGCCTCTCCCATGAGGAAGAGAGGTCGCTGGTGCCTCTCTACCGCCTGTGCTTGAGCCAGGAGAAGATGAGACTTGGCCGGCACCCCTGCAGCAGTCCTTGGGGCGGCTCTGGATTCCTGCAGAGACCTCGAGGCAGGGATGGAGGCGGGGGTGGGGGCTAATTACTGGAACAGGGCTGGCTGGGAGGCACCTCGCAGGGCAGCAGATACACACCTCGCTGCAGGTTTGCCAGGAAGCTGGAAGGGGATTGCCCAGTACTGAGCAAATCTCAGGTAAGAACAGTGCAGGCCATGGCAGGCAGGTGGGCAATGGCGAGGCATTGTGTCCAGCCCCTATTTGTGTTGGTAGGGTGTGTGGAGGGAAGAGGTTCGCATTGCACTGTGTCCTTGGTGGTCCATGACCCTCATGCCCGTGCTCTCAGGTGCGTTGTGCAGTTCCACACCAGGGCCGTCTGGAGTCGGGATCCTCACTGTCCCTCATTCTCGGCTCCGGTGGGATTTACTGTGAGATGCACTGCACACTGCCCTCTGACATCAGTGCTTCAGCATCGCTGTCTTACAGATAAATGCGGTCAGGAAGCCGAACTCCCGGGAGGGCACCGCCTGACATGTCAGCTGGACAGGCCGAATGCAGAGTCAGGCCCTGTGGTCCCAGTGAGTGTCCACCCCCGAGGGACACTACCTCTCCAAGGAAACAAGGATGCAGAGAATCAGAGGGCTTGGCCTTGGGTCCCAGAGACGGGCACAGCGCGCTCCCAGCTCCACCGTCTGCCAACAGACACACCCAGGGAGCGGTTCTGCCCACAGAGACGCTGGCCAGACGGGGAAAGGGCTGAGAACCAGGGCCATGGGCTGACTGCATTCTGCGCTCAGCTCAGGCAGCACCACGTGTTTAGCCCCTTGTGGGTGCTAGGCACTGTTTGGGGTGAGATCCTATGGTTTGGACAAAAAGCCCTCAGGGATAAGATCAGTTTCCCCATTCCTTGTGAGGTAGACCCTGCAATGAAACAACTCCTTGTTTGTGGAGCTCTGAGCCCCAGAACACAGATTTCTCGAATCCCAGCCCCCATTGAGGCCACAGCTGCCTTCTGGCTATTAGTCTTCCTGGTTTATTTTGAGGAAGAGAAGCACAGGGCCAAAGGTGGTGAGAGAGTCACAGAGGAGTTGAGGGGACTTTCAGTTCCAGACCAACACAAGCATGACCCAAAAACCTGCACCAGGAACAGAATAAAGCTCTCCTCTTCCAGCCCCAGGGCTGGCCTCTTAGAGAAGCAGCGGGCATTGTGTGGACGTGCAGGGCAGTTGGGGAAGCTGCCCAGAAGGGGGTGAGCAGGAAGGCACTGGACCTCAGATCCAATATTTGTTGTTTCCAAATGTTGCCCAATTTACACAGAAGCTGAGCAAACAAAGAGCCTGTGTCTGCTGCCGGTGGTGCCTCCCCCACCCCAGTGTCCTCTGCCTGACTCCAGAGCCTGCCTGAAATCCCGAGTCTAGGGCATTGTTCAAAGGCAGAGACCTGAAGCGATGCTCACAAGGCCCTGGGGGCCTGGTGGGCCTGGGGCACGTGGGATGGGTGGGGACCAGGGCAGGGGCGCTTTAGGAAAATGTCAGGCATTTTGCATATGGCCCATGACACCATCCCCACCCTACCACCACTCAGAAGTCCTTAGACAATGGAAGATTCTCAAGGTTTCTTTTAAATAAACATGTATTTATTTATTTGAAAGACACAGTTAGAGAGAGAGAAATAGAGAGAGAGAAGGATTTCCCATCCACTGGTTCACTTCTCCAACAGCTGCAATGACTAGCCTGGGCCAGGCAGAAGCCAGGAGTTTGGAATTTCATCTGAGTTTCCCATGTGGGTGGCAGGGGCCCAAGCATTTGTGCCACCTTCCACTGCTTTCCCAGGTGCCTTAGCAGAGAGCTGGATTGGAAGCAGAGCAGCCAGGACTCAAACCTGTGCTCTGATATGGGATGCTGGCTTTGCAGGAGGCGGCTTAACCCACTGCATGATGCCAGCCCTCGTTTCTGTTCTTTCTGTAGGGGCCTCTATAAAAATACCTTCACAAGAAGAATAGTCCAGGGACAGGAGGAATGAAATATTAAGAATAATGATATCAATCTTACCTATATTCTTCCAGGGAACAGAAAATAGGAGGAACATTCCCTAACTAATGTTTTGAAGACAGCATATATATTTTGAAAGGAAAAAATCAACTAAGATCATGGCAAAGTTAAAAGAAATCCTTTATGAACATAGATGCAAAAATCCTGTGTGAGAGATTAGTGGATAAGGGGAGAGTGTTTGTGCAGGGGTCACTTGGGATGCCTGTGTACTCCATGGGAGTGCCTGGGTTTGACCCCCAGTTCTACTGCCAATTCCAACTTTGTGTTAATGCACACCCCAGAAGGCTGAGTGACAGCTCAAGTATTTGGGTCTCTTCACCACAGGGGAGACTTGGATTGAGTTCCTGCCCTGGGCCTGGCTGAACCCTGGCTGTTATGGGCATTTGGGAAGGAACCAGTGGATAGGATATGTCTGTCTGTCTCTCTCTGCCTTTCAAACAAATAAAACAAACGACTAAAAAAATTTTAAAATGATTAGCAGACAGAAAATAGCAAAATATGAAAACAGTAACAGATAATTACCAAATGGGATTTATTCCAGGAATGCAAGTTATCTTTTGAAATGTTAACCAGTGTCATTGGTCATATTAAGAGTGATGGAGAAAAATTATCTGAGCAGATCAATCAGTGTAGAACACCACTTGATAAAATTGCATATCCATTCATAATAGACCCCTGAGCAAATCTGTCCTCAATCAGAGCAAGTGTTTGCGCATCACGAAAGCTCCGGAAGTCACACTTGGCTGTGCTCTGCTGGTTGCAAGTTTCCCTTTGAGATTAAGAAGACTGGAAGGTCTGCTGTGTCATTTTTTTGTCCACATTTTTACAGAAGATCCTTGTCAGCCCAGTCAGGCAAGGAAAAGAAATAGCAAGTAAAAGGAGTGAAAGGGAAGCAATAAAACTTTCATTTTTGCAGACGATACAATTGTATATATGTAAAATTCTGAAGAAGTTAGATGATATATTAAGATAAATGAGCTAAGAAGTACAGCTGGATGTAACATAGATATGTGTGCATCAATTATATTTCTATATACAAATAGAAAAAAAAACCTGTCTAAAATAGCATAAGGAAAACTAATGCCTATGAACAAATCTATTAAAAGACATCTAAATGGGTGGGCATTATGGCACAGTGGGTTAAGCTGCCACTTGGGATGCATGCATCCCATATTGGAGTAGCACTTCCAATCCCAACTGCTCTGCTCCCAATCCAGCTCACTGCTAATACACCTGGGGAGCAGCAGTTGGTGGCTCAAGTATTTGAGTCCCTGCCACCTTCAGTGGGAAACCCAGATGGAGTTCCTGGCTCCTGGCTTTGACCTGGCTCAGACCTGATTGGTGCAGGCATTTGGGGACTGAATCAATGGAATCTCTTTGTGTCTGTCTGTCTCTCTCTCTTTGCCACTCTGCCTTTCAAACAAACAAATAAATATTTTTAAAAAAAGATATGTAAAGTTTTTGTGTACCAAACCATAAAATACTAAGTAACTGAAAGACTATATCCTGAACATGAAGTGGAAGAGCCCAACTGACTGATATGCTCCCAAATCCCCAAGAACTGTTTTATATTTTTGGGTGTAAATGGACAATATAACTCTAAAAATTTATATAGAATTGCAAAAGATCTAAAATGGACATTTGGTTGGCTGTGTAAGATGAGATATACTAAGATAAGAACAAAATGTACGGGCTGGCATCGTGGAACAGTGGGTTGAGCCTGCAACACCAGCTTCCCATATGGATGTCGGTTCATGTACCAGCTGTTCCACTTCCAATCCAGCTCCCTGCTGATGAGCTTTAGAAAGCAGCAGAACACGATCCAAGTGATGGGATTCCTGCCACACATGTGGGAGACTTGGATGGTGTTCCAGGCTCCTGCTTTCAGCCTGGCCCATACCTGGCTGTTGTGGTCATTTGGGGAGTAGATGCAAGATTCTCTCTCTCTCTCTCTCTCTCTCTCTCTCTCTCTCTCTCTCTCTCTCCCTCCATCTGTCTCTGCAACTTTGCCCAGCATAGAGCAATGAGATCTGCAGTACAATGGTAGGTCTATCAAATTTGTGTGCTGATTATGCATAAAAATTGCCTACACATGTTCTTTAGCATTACAGAATGAAAAGTACATGACAGGTTTTCGAAGAGTTCATGGAAAATGCATATTATGGAAAAAACTATGCATGGATTTCAAAATTGTATTCCATAAAAATATATTTGGCTTTTTATTCTGTTTTCCATAAACTTTTTGAAGTCCTCTTGCTTAGAGCCAACCACATACTTGGGGACATGTGCACACACATCCACAACAATTACTATACACTCTGTTTTCATATTCATTCCAATTCTTCCGTGCTAAGAAGCAAATTAAACTTTTTTTAAAGATTTATTTATTTATTTGAAAGTCAGAGTTACACTGAGGAGAGGCAGAGAGAGAGAGAGAGAGAGAGGAGAGGCAGAGATAGAGATAGAGAGAGAGAGAGAGAGAGAGAGAGAGGTCTTCTATCCGCTGGTTCACTCCCCAATTGGCTGCAATGGCCAGAGCTGTGTCCATCCGAAGCCAGGAGCCAAGAGCTTCTTCCAGGTCTCCCACGTGGGTGCAGGGGCCAAAGGGGTTGGGCCATAATCTACTGCTTTCCCAGGCCATAGCAGAGAGCTGGAATGGAAGTGGAGCAGCTGGGTCTTGAACCGGCACCCATATGGGATGCAGGCACTGCAAGCCAGGGCGTTAACCCACTGTGCCACAGTGCCAGCCCATAAATTAAACTTTTGATTGGTTATGGTTTTAGATTCTGCTCCTCTTCCTCCTCCTTCTTGTTCATATGTATATGAAAAGCTTCAAGCATACACATAAAATAGAGAAACTGATGTAATAATTCCCTTTGTCAATCCTGTTTTACCAATTGTCCTGCCACAATTTTTATTTAGAGTAAAAGTTGTCATATTACTTGTCCCACAAAAGTATGCATCCTTAACATGTTAAAATCTTTTTATGCAACCTTTATAGATTGATTGATTGATTGAAAGACTTTAATATTATAATAAGTATTTAAATATTTATTTGAAAGGCAGAGTTGACAGAGAGAGCGAGAAAGAGAGATATCTTCCATCCACTGATTCACTCCCTAAATGGCCACAATGACCAGGGCTGGGTCAGGACAGAACCAGGAGCCCAGAGCTTCTTCCTGGCCTCCCACATGGATGCAGGGGTCCAACCACTTGGGCCATTCTCTGCTGCTTTCCCAGGCACATTAGCAGGGAGCTGGATTGGAAGTGGAGCACCCAGGACTTGAACTGGTGCCCTTATGGGATGCCAGAGTAGCAGGTGGTGAATTTACCTGCTATGCCAACAGTGCGGGCTCCTAGGTAACCTTAATGCTATTATCACATCTACCAAATTAACAGTTATTCTTTTTTAAAAAATAATTTCTTTAATGATTTATTTGAAAGTCAGAGTTACACACACACACACACACATACACAGAGAGAGAGAGACAGAGAGAGAGGTCTTCCATCTGTTGGTTCACTCCCCAGTTGACTGCAATGGCCAGAGCTGCACCGATCTGAAGCCAGGAGCTTCTTCTGGGTCTCCTATGTGGGTGCAGGGGCCCAAGCACTTGGGCCATCTTTCACTGCTTTCCGGGGCCGCAGCAGAGAGCTGGATCAGACGAGGATCAGCTAGGTCTCGAACCAGCACCCATATGGGATGCTGGCGCTTCAGGCCAGGGTGTTTACCTACTGCGTCATAGCGCCAACCCCAATAGTTATTCCTTATTACCATCTAACAGCCAGTATACTAATTCTCATGATTGTCTTAAAAAAACGAGATTAGATTGTCCAAATTGGATCTCAACAAGCCCCACATGCTGCGTGGGTTACAGCCCTTCCACCTCTTTGACTCTGAGACAAGCCCTGCATTGTACACTGGTGCTTGCTGTTGCCCACTTGTCCTTTGACATTCCCAGGGTTCTGGGTCTGGCTGATCCGTGTCCTGTGGTGTGATGTCACATGGTCTGTCTGATATTTACCGGCTGCTTTTCAGACGGTCCTTCTGGGTGGGTTTTTCTGGTGCTACTTCACAAGTGGGCTCAGGGTGGGCACCCTGGCCAGTGGCAGCATGGGTGTGCCGTGTTCCTCCTGCCTCACTTTACGGGAGGCCTAACGGGGATTGCTCCTACTGCTGCTTCTGCTAGCTTTGGTTGAAGTGCTATCTGACAGGTTTCTTCACTGAAAAATCACACTTTTTCCCTTTTGTAATCAAGGAGTTATTTGTAGAGAGATGCTTGAGACTAATTTCCCCCCCTAAGCCTTTTGCCCACTGTCATTCACTGATGGTTGTTGCCACAATGAATTAGCACCGTATTGGTTGCCAAATGATTTTCTGATCGCATCACTCCTTCTACACTTGTCTATCAATTGGTATTTCAAAGAGGGGCTCTTTTCCTTCCTTTACTTGTTTTGATCTTTTATTTATTTATTTTTTATCAGCATGATCTCATTGATCTCTTTGTTCTGTGGATGATAACCATCATTACCATTTTTTAAAGATTTATTTATTTATTTAAAGGCAGAGTAAAGAGAGTGGAGAGAGAGAGAGAGAGAGAGAGAGAGAGAGAGAGAGAGAGAGAAAGGCCTTTCATCTACTGGTTCACTCCCCTGATGGCTGCATGGCTGGAGCTGTGCCGATCCGAAGTCAGGAGCCAGGAGCCTTTTCCGGGTCTCCCACATGGATGCAGGGGCCCAGGGTCTTGGACCATCTTCTACTGCTTTCCAAGGCCATAGCAGAGTTGGATTGGAAGCGGAGCAGCCAGTGTGTGTGGCTTCGGCCTGGTTTCCTCCACAGCTACTGAACCCTCTAGCAAACTGTTTCTTCCTAGGTGATTTAGGGATTTTTCTTCTCATTGCCACGTCCCGAGATCTTCAGGTCGGCCCATCACAGGTGACTGGTTAAGTTGAGCAGAGTCCAGTGATTTTGGGGCCAAAACAAACAGATTGCTGATCTCTCTACTGCCCACATTGTTTAATGTCCCCACTCTCCAGGGGAAGAGAAGACCAACGTCCACCTGGGTTTTGAGCTGTGCAAAGTAAACCTCTGACCCATGCGGACTGACAAACAAGTGCTGCCAACTGTTGGCTTCTGTAATCGAGCAGCCATAGCCTTTTAGCTCTTCCAGGTGAGCCTTTTGTATACATCTATGCAGCTCATCTACATGTCTACTTTGGGAAGATTCACCAGTCCCACAGGAAAGCGTCTACCTAAAGATGAATGAATAAACCTCTCTCCCTAGCCTTCTACCTCCGACAGGAAGCATTCAGGAGGTAACAGAGCAACCACTGAACTGGAGCTGTGACTGTACCAAAACTGTGTGCAAAAGTGTGTGTGTGTGTGTGTGTGTGAGACTAGGGTAAGCGCCTATGGCTTTTGTTGCTCCTTATAGGGTCCATTGGTACCCTAAATGTGTGAAAAAGTTACACCTTAGTTATCTGCCCTGGCTTTATCTCCAAGTTCTTGCAGTTGGAAGACTGTGGAGATGAGGTACTTGACAATTCCCCCTGCCCCCCAGCATCAGCAAAAGACCCCTGTTGGATCAGGATCCTCAAGCTCTATGTCTGTGTCACATAGGAATGCCAGGTTGGCTCTCTTGGTGAGGAAGATGGGGGCAGAAACTCAAGCCCATCACAGCCAACAGCTTCTACGGTGTTGGGCAGCAGAGCCCGAGGACTTTGTAACAGGTGGAACTCTAATGGGAGGTCTTTCAGGTGTTCCAACATAATGGATAGGTATGCCTATGACTACCTGGGAGCAGGTTTTAGAGAAATGATATAGGACCAGATGTGAAAATGTCATTCTCAGGCTGGCGCCGTGGCTCACTTGGTTAATCCTCCACCTGCAGCGCCAGCATCCCATATGGGTGCCAGGTTCTAGTCCCAGTTGCTCCTCTTCCAGTCCAGCTCTCTGCTGTGCCCTGGGAGGGCAGTGGAGGATGGCCCAAGTGCTTGGGCCCCTGCACCCTCGTGGGAGATCAGGAAGAAACACCTGGTTCCTGGCTTTGGATTGGCACAGCGCCGGCCGTGGAGGCCATTTGGGGAGCGAAACAACAGAAGGAAGACCTTTCTCTCTGTCTCTCTCTCTCACTGTCTATAACTCTACCTGTCAAATAAAAAAAAAAGAAAAAGAAAAAGAAAATGTCATTCCCAGAATGGGAAAGGCCCTAGCCCCCAGAAACTGCTGGTCAGGAAGCTCCAGAGCCATGGCCCTTTCTGCACATCTCTCCTCAATAGATTTACATATGGCTGGAGCAGGGTGCAAGACTGTTGTGAAGAATCTGGGGTGGGGATGAGGGATGAAGAATTTGGGTGTGTGCAAGGAAAGTTTGATTTTAAGATTATGTTAATAGATGTTGTTGAACTGGACTGCAGGCTGGGAGAGGGTTTGCCCCCATAACCTTCTGTTGGGTTCTTCAGCTCTGCTAGCTACATGTGCTGGGAGAGAAAACTTGGTATCTCACTGGAGACGTAGAAGTTAACAATACAAAATAGAGTCACCTATGTCAAAACTCTAACAAAAATGGAGCCATGGAGGGCCATAAAAGGTAAGTAGTTATGCTTACGTTCCTGAACTACCTAACTGTCCATACCTTACAAGCAGAGCTAGCAGAATTCCCCAGGAGAAATTCCCCAGGCATTGCAAGAGTTTAGCTAAAACGGTTGGACCAGGACAGTCACCTAGCAATGGCTGTCTCCGGTGAACAAATGCCGGCTCCTCCAGTGAGTTCCTCTGGTCAGTGAGTTTGTTTAAGAACTTTGCATGGACTCCTTTCTTTATCTTAAAAGTTTCCTTTTGGGGTCAGCACTGGGGCTCAATGGGTTAAGCCATGGCTGCAGTGCTGACACCCACATGGGCATCAGTTCATGTCCTGGCTGCCTGACTTCATGCCCTGTTTCCTGCGTATGCACCTGGGAAAGCCATGGAAGGTGGCCCAAGTCCTTGGGCCCCATCACTCATGTGGGAGACCTGGAAGAAGCTCCTGGCTCCTGGCTCTGGCCTGGCCCAGTCCCGTTTGTTGTGGCCATTTGGGGCATAAACCAGAGGATGGAAGATCTTGCTCTCTGTAATTCTACCTTTCAAATAAATAAATATTTTTTAAAAGATTTTTTTGTGCCATTTTTTTTTTCTGGTGGGCTTATGATTCCCATAACTTGCATATACCATGAATTGCAACTGTTCGCTGTTCCTAACAAGACCTTTTGGTCTAGAAAGCCTGTCTCTGAGGCTGACATGTAGATAAGGAGCTTGAGACTGGAGAGCACAAGGCATTAGGGGCCGTTTGGTGGTGGGGCTTAGTCTGAAGTCATCATTTCCTTCCATTTCCCCGGGCTCCCTCTGCACTGCACCAACTCCAGCTCCTCAAAGCCAAAGGTGCTCAGTTTCTCTGAGTTGTAACCTAGGTTTCTGGCCCTTTCCAGGGCTGTTCACCAACAAGTACAGTACACTGGAGACAATGAGCATATGAAAGCTAACATTGCTGACACTGGAGGGAAGATGCCCAGTTTGAAATCAAGTCCAAAAAAACTGCTAGAAGGACTTCCCCTTCCGTCCCTGATGGAGCAACCAGTCTTAGATGACCCCCCCCCCCATCATAAATGGGTAGAAAATTAGCCAAATGCACTGAGCAACTGTTTTCAGATACTTGCCAGTTACAGGTTGTAATTCTTTTTAAAGATTTTATTTATTTCTTTGAGAGGTAGAGTTATAGACAGAAATAAGGGGAGACAGAGAGAAAGGTGTTCCATCCACTGGTTCACTCCCTAAATGACCACAATCGCCAGAGCTGTGCCAATCTGAAACCAGGAGCCAGGAGCTTCTTCTGGGTCTCCCACGCAGGTGCAGGAGCCCAAGCATTTGTGCCATCCTCCACTGCCCTCCCAGGCAATAAGCAGAGAGCTGGATTGCAAGAGGAACAGCCAGGACACAAACTGGCACCCATATGAGATGTTGGCACCATAGGCAGAGGCCCAGCCCACTACACCACAGCACCAGCCCCCTCCTCCCAGGTTGTAATTCTTGAGAAGAGAGAGAGAGACATGTGAAGTGAGTCCTACAATTTCACTTACTCAACACAAGGATGAGGGGCCACGCGGAGCCGGGCAGTCTCACTGTGTTGAAGGAACAGAGATCAGAGTTAGTGGGTGGTGCGGGAGTTGTGCTGAAGAGGAGAGAGGTAGGCAGAGAAAGATATCCTGAAATCTGCATTGGGCCCCTTAGAATTTTTGGCTACACAGGTATATGAAGAAATTGTTATGAGAAGTGTGACTCCATGAGGCCCAGCAAACAGCAGCTGCTGAGGAAACAATAAATTGAAGAACTCCTGGAGATTTTCTGATTGCACTGGGGTGATCTCATTAAACACACAGAGCATTCGGGAAAGACCCAAGGAAGGCCACGTGTTGGAATGTCTGCACAGTTACTCTTTGTCCAGCTCGTGGATCTCGGGTCTACTCTGCTCACATGCAAATCAGTATTTTGCTCAGGACTCCAGGACACTCCTGTGCAGATCTCTAGAAAGTTTTCTCTGCAAGCCTTTGCCTGTTCTGGTTCTTAACCCCACACATTCTAGCTCCCTTGACCTCCAAAACTTTTAATCTGTTTCCTCAACTCAATGTGTTGGACTCTTGTGGGTTCTCTCTCCCAGTACCATGATTGGAAATTTCCCCCATTCAAAAAAAATTTTAAGATTTATTTGAGGGGCAGGCATTTTGGCACAAGGTTTAAGCTGCTACTTGGAATGCCTACCTGCCATACTGGAGTACTGGTTCAAGTCCTGGCTCTTCTGCTTCCAACACAGCTTCTTGCTTATGCATCTTGGAAGGCACTGGATGATGGCTCAAGTACTTGGGCACCTGCAACCCATACGGGAGACCTACATGTAGTTCTGGGCCCCTGGGTTTGGCCTGGCCCAGTTCTGATTGTTGGGGGCAATTGGGAAGTGAACCAGTAGATGAGATCTCTCTGTCTCTCTCAATCTCTGTCACTCTGCCTTTTAAGTAAGATGGAAATAAATAAATAAACTTTAAAGAAAATTTATTTGAGAGGCAGAAAGAGCTCTCATTTGCTGGTTCCCTCCTTAAGTGTCTGCAACACCCAGGACTGGACTAAGGCCAGAGTCTAAGTCAGGAGCTGGCAGCAGGTCTCCCATGGGTAATAGGCACCCAGTTACTTGAGCCATCCTCACTGTCTCCCAGGGTGGGAAGCTGGAGTCAGGAGCCCGAGCTGGGAATTGAACCCAGGCACTCCAGTGGGAGGTGTGGGCATCTTAACCATTGGGTCAAACACTGGTTCCTGCTCACCTTTTTGGCTTCTAATCTTTCAGAGACTCTGAGAGGCCTGCACTTTTATTGTCCCATGTTTGCGAAGAGTCGTCCTCCATGTTTGGTGCAGTTTTTCCCTGTTATAGAAGGAAGGCGAGTCCTGCACTGATTACTCTCTCCTGGGCAGAAGCACATGCCTTTCGACCATACATGAGACTCAGGTTCCCACTCAACAGCATCCCATATGGGCGCTGGTTCAAGTCCTGGCTGCTCCACTTCCAATCCAGCTCCCTGCTAATGTACCTGGGAACGAAGCAGAGGATGCCTCAAGTGCCTGGGCCCCTGAACCCTTGTGAGAGACCTGGAAGAAGCTCCTGGCTCCTGGCTTCTGATCTGCTCCACTCTAGCCATTGTGGCCATCTGGGGAGTGAACCAGCGGATGGAAGACCTCTCTCTCTCTCTGGCTCTACCTCTCTCTGTAACTCTGTCTCTCAAATAAAAATAAAGTATTTTTTTTAAAAGAACAGAATAGCTTAAGAAATACAAAACACAGAAGCACAGTTCTAGTATAAAGAATAGTCTTTTTCTACACAAAAAAGAAACACGTAGTGAAGTTTCCAGAAAAGACACAATTTTTATTCATTTTAGTTTTTGCATCATTTACAGCACAGAATTACACAGATGATTGCTGTGAATTCAGGAAGACAAGGGCATCTGAGGCCCCGCTGTACTTGAGCTGCCCACTGGGGTCCGTTTCTAATTCCCATGGAGCGTGCAGGCATCCAGAAGTTCTGTGAAGCGGAATAAGAGAAGGAATTCAGCGCCTGCCAGGCTTGCTAAACAGTTTCTAAAAGTAAACGGTCATTCATAAGCACTCTCTTTCCTTAGCACTATAAATGCTATCCTTAAGCACCTGCATTTTATCTTCTTGTTGCTCTCATCATCTCCAACACATATTATAATTCAACAAAAATTCAGGCCTGCTCCCAAGTATGTGTTTATCCCAGCTTCTAACGTGATTCATCCAGTTTATGTCTTTTTGAGGCAGCCTTGCCACCCTAAAATAGGAGCAGCAGCAAGGGCCTGCTATAGTGCCGACTCTGCTTAATTTGCTTGTGTTAATATTATTTCCACACTCGACCTGAAATCACTGAGAACTATGTGTCTTTCCCGAGCCTTCTCCTTACACTCATTTGCATATATTTTCACCCTATCAGCAAAAATGGAAAAACACACAAAAACAAGTTCAATTCCCGAGTGATCTCAGGTTCTACTGTATTCCCTGTGTCCTTCACAGGATGTTACACTGTTGTCTGAGTCACCTTGGTGGGTGTGACTCCTTGCAGGGCAAGGAGCAGATCCCTTACACCTTTGTCTTCCTCTCAGTACCGCCCAAGGCTTGCACAGCACAGCCCTTAGCACACGCGTCTACCTTGATCCCGGTGCTGTGTCTCACCGGCGTTTCATTCCCTACTTACTGGAGGTTAAGCACTGCTTCATGTCGGCAATGGCCGTAAGGTACTCCGGCCCTAGGTGTTTTTCATAGGTGGTTTTGTTCTGAAGGTTAGCCAGGCATTCTGCATCATCACTGAACAGCAGATCCTTGGAGGAGGAGCCAAACAGCTGGAACATCCTGTATTCAAACCCGTCTCTTCCGAAGAGCTCCTGGGGCAGACAGACAAACCATGAGGAAGTGGTGGGGAGTGGGGACGTGGGGGTGGGAGATGGGGGTGGGTTTGCAACTCATGTCTGAGGACCCTAGTCTGCTCAGCTCCGGTGCCTGCGAAATCCTGGACACAGCAAGAGTTTAGGAGGCTCTGTCGTAAAATGACAAAAAGCACAGCCTCTGGGTTCAGCGGTGGGCCCTGTCTTTTCCTTGAGTGACTTCTGGAAGATCCTCTGCAGTTCAGTGAAGCGCAGTCAGCTCATTTGTGAATGGAGAAGATAACATGAAATAGAGGTAGGGGATGCAGGAACTTCAAAGGGTTCCTGGAAAAATGGGATTCAAAGATGTGTACTTCGTTTAAGAAATTTTTAAAATGCATGCCTTCTTTTTTTCAAAATGTGCATTTTTACTGAACTTTTTGAAAGATCACTTACACGGAAAGCAAGGGATAAATAACAAGTGTTTCTAGCTTGCTACTGCATTACTGTTTCACCAGCTGCTGCCAGATGTTCCCAGCATCCTGGATCACACCTGCAGGGCTCCACACCACCAGGAGCCCTGGCCGTCTTGCTGCATCTGTGCTCGGTCTGTCTCAGGAGCCCGGCCATTCCCATCGCTCTTTTCCTGCTCCTCTCTCTTCCTTTATCCAATTTTCTTGTGGCCAAGCTGGCGGCTCACTCTGGGTGGGACTTGCCCCTTCCAAAGGCGTCAGCTGGGCGCCTCTTGCTTTGCCAGCTCTCCCTGGGTTGTCATCCTTCCTCTGGGCTGTGCAGGTGGCAGATGCTAAGACATGGATTTCTAGGTCAGGGAACTTCCAAGGAGGGGTTATGCTAGTGCCAAAGGCGCAGGAAGCTTTGCGTCTTCCGTAAGATTCTTTGATTGCAGCAGCCGGCTACTCTTCTTGGGTCAGGCCTAGACAGCCTCCTGTAAGGGGCACAGGAGTCTCCATAGTGCTGTCTCTTTCCTGAAGCCCAGGACAGTGTCCAGCCTGCCCTTGGGTCGACCATGGATCACGTTGAGTGACCTCCACTCTGTTTTTCTCACCTGCAGCTCAGCCTAGTGTGAAGGGCGCTGAGCCAAATCCCCTACTTCTGTGACAGAGGCGAGAAAGGATCGATGCGCCATGAATCTGCTCAGAGGGTTCAGTGAGCCTTGGGCAGTCGCTCTAGAAGCCCTGGTGTCTCAGGCCTTCCTGGTTCACTCGGAGCAAGAAGCTGCAGGCAGCTGCCAGCTTTCTGCTGGATGAGAGGCAGGGCTGGGAGCACCAGGGCCCACTGAAGGAGTGTGAGGCCGGGTGAGGTCGTGTCTGGGCCCCTCGGTAAGTGAACAGAGCACTCAGCTGGGGGGCCAGGGGGCCCTGGGCGCCTGTACCTGTTGGTTGAAGAGTATTCTGCGGACAAAATCGGCCTTCTCTTTCCTCGAGACCACAGCGTGGTTTGGCACTATGCCCAGGTGGCAGCTGTGAGCCTCCGTCACAGGCTTCCTGGTGCCATTGAGGCACAGCAACTCAAAGTCTTCCAGTTTCAGGTCCTTAGCCCATGCTTCAGGGTTCCTTCCTGGGGCAGAGAAAGAAGGTGGATTGGCCACTGCTGATGGCCTTGGCCGCTGTGGCCTCACAGGGGGCTGAGGACGTGTGGCTGATCCCTAGTGCCTGGGAGAGTCACAGAGACACAAAGGAATAACACCAGCAAGCTTCTAAAATAAAGCAGAAGAGAAACATCCACACGTTCATGAATTCATAATCTTTGTGGTTAGTGCTTTCTCAGTGCTATGAAAGGCAAGATTTCTGTCTGGAAACGCACTGGCCAGGAAGAAAGGGATGCTAAATAGAACTATGTGTGTATAAAATTAAGAGGGCTCATTCATCAAAGGCACCATGAAGGAAGTGAGAAGCAAACCACAGCGAGGGGGAGACGTTTCCAGCATGTGGAGCTGACAAGGACTTGCGTGCAGGTGTACACAGAATGCCCCTACAGAGGGCCAGTTGTGCTCACACCAACACGGCCTCTGCACGCCTGCCAGCTGGGTCCAAGGCCAGTGTGATAAGCTGCCCTGGTCAAGTCCGAGCAGACAGGGAGAATTTCCGGGGGCGGACAGGACCACGCGGGAACCTACCACCGGTGTTGTGCAGGACCACGCTGTGCTTCACGAAGGCCACGTCGCCCTTCTCAACCAGACACCTGCACAGCAAGGCTCAGGTCAGCAAGGGGGATCCAGAGGAGTGGGAGGGAGACCCCAGGAGGCTCACAGCCCTCGCACCCAGGCCCAGCATTTCCACACAAGCAGCTGCCACGCTGGCACCTTCTCAGGGAGGGGGAGATGTGATAGGAGAAAGCCCCCTATTTGGGTTCTGTTATGGCTAGCTGCTGTTTCAGTCCCTGGGCAGGTGTGGGCATTTGGCATGGTGGTTAAGACACTGGTTGGGGGCCCTCATCTCACAGTGTGGTGACTGGGTTCAACTTCTGGCTCTGGTTCCTGACTCCAGCTTCCTGCTAATGCACACCCTGGGAGATAACAGGTGATGGCTCAACTAATTAAGTCCTTGCCACCCACAAGGGAGACCCAGATGAGTTCCCAGCTCCTGGCTTCAGCCCTAGCTTTGTGGGCATTTGTGGAGTGAACCAGCACCTACAAGCTCTACCTTTGTCTTTGTCCATCTCTCTCTCTCTCTCTTTCACTCTGTCTCTCAAATAAATAAACTAAATATAAATAAATAAATGCAGATTAATTTCCCCAGAGGAGGTATTTATGTTCTCCGCTTACCAGGAATATCCAAGGGATGCCCCTCTGGTTAGATCAAACTTCCTATCAGAGATTAAAATCAGCCTGGAAGATGGGATTGTGAGTTTTGTTACCTCTGTCTGCTCAGTAGTAATGAAAGCGAATGTGCATCACCAAAACACTGTTCAGTCTTAACCCCACGAAAAACAGCCTGTTTTGGGTGCACTTTTTAGGAGGGATGCTGAGCGGACTGAAAGTCGGTTCCCCAGCTTTAGGTCAGTTGGAAATGGCGACTGTCAGGAGCACACCTCCGGTTTACTCTCACCTGTCTTCTGGCCTCCATTCCCAGCTAGCATCAGTCACTCCCACTCAGGGTTCCTAAGCTCCCTGGCCCTACCTCCTTCCTGGTGTCCCCCTCATAGAATTCCAGCCCTGAATGAGCTTGGCCATGCCTCCCACATATACCTGCATCTCCTCTCTAGACAGAGACCCCTCGGGTCATTTACTGCACCTGCGTGTTCCTTTCTTCCTTGCTCTACTCTAGACCAACAGGTCTCTAAGTTGTAGGCTGGGGCAGGCAGCATCAGCTTCAGCTGTGAAGTTCTAGAAACACATACTCTTGTCTGATCCCAGATACCTGGCTAAGAATCTCTGGGGGTAGAGCCTGTGCTCGCAAGCCACCTGGGCAGCCACCTGTGCATTCCGTAGTGCACACCGCCTTCCCACTTCCTACAGACTGTGTCCCTCCACGCCCTCCTCCCCAGCCTCACAGACCCTGACATGCGCTCCCCACTTCTCATAGAGAACACAGAAGCCACACACAGGCCTCTCTGCACCCCTCTACCAGATCAGCCAGTCTCTCCCCACCGCGCTGCTCCTGCCATCCAGGTGCAGAGGAGGAGGGAAGGGTCCCTCCCAGCACTGGTGTCCTCACCAGGTCCTCCACATCCTAGTCCTGCCCACAGCCTCAGGAACTTTCACCCATTTCTATGCTCGTTCTCTCACACAGTTGTAACTTTTCCATGTTCACTGGGCTCTTTTCATCAGCACTTACATGTCCTTCTTTAAAACAACAACAACAACAACAACAACAAGCCCTATGTTGATCTCACACTGTGCCCCAGCAATGGGCCTGTCCTCCTCACTCATCTCAGCACCCAAGAAGGGTCACCCTCGTTTCCTCCTGCAGCTGCCACACCACCCTGGCCCCTTGTCAGGACTGTCCCAGGACTCAGGACTAACAGTGCTGCCCACAGGCTCACCAGTCTTAAGACATCACCTTTGATTGGTGATGTCTTAAGTTCACCCTTCCCCTCCGGATTGGAAAGGTCACTTTTGCTGTAGACCAAATTGCAATATGTCCATGAATCTCTCTTGGAACTCTGTTTTCTTCCACTTACTTCTTGCACTTGAACATTCTGTTCATTATTGCCATGGTATTATGATCTGATTTTTATATCTAGGAAAACAAAATTCCCTTTTCATAATTTCACTTTAAAAATTTCTGATCACTGGTGTGGTCCCTTATGTATTGCTACTTTTTTGAGAACTGACTTCTCCCATCCAGCCCACCTCAATCCACTTGGGCCAGGGGAGGCAGCTGTAGTTTTACTGGGTGACTCCTCTGCAGGAGATGTGCAGGCAGGAAACTTGCACCCAGACCGGGCTGCCAGTCCCCTTTCCTGGCAACTGGGACTAACATGTGAGGCTCCTCTCTGACCAAGCAGCCCTAACAACATGGGGCCTGCTGATTGCAAACACACCAAGAAACCACCCTGCAGGGAAAGAGAGAAACGAGGCAGAACGACACAGACAGACAGGAACAAACAGTGTGTGTTCCCTCCTGTGAGGGGACTTCAAACAATTTGTGGAAAATGGAAGGAGGTTTATTTTAGTGGAAAAAATTTTGAAGTTCATGCATAGTTTTTCATAATCATGTGTTCCATAGACTTTTTAAAAAAAGATTTATTTATTTGAAAGGCAAAGTGACAGAGAGAGAGAGAGAGAGAGAGAGAGAGAGAGAGAGAGAGATCTTCCATCCACTGGTTCACTTCCCAAATGGCCACAACAACCAGGTGTGGGCCAGGCTGAAGCTAGGGGCCAGGAACACCATCCAGGTCTCCCGTGCAGGTGGCAGGGACCTAGGTGTGGAGTTTCAGAAGTTCAGTTTTGGATATTTAAATCTGGTGGTGAATAGAAATCCAAGTGGAGACGACTGCTAGGGAGTTGGATACATGAGTCTGGAGTTCTGTCTGGTGCTTCCTTCAGGGAGACATCAGAGTAGAAAGTGGGTATATAAAAGGATCAGAACTGGGTAAAACCGCCCAAAACATGGGCCTGGGGCATGCCAACAAGTGGAGCTGGAGGAAGTGAGGGAGAATCAGAGACTGGGGTGTAGGAGCAGAAGCAGGGGAGGGAACAGAAGAGTGTCACATTCTGGAAGCCAAAGAAGAAAACTGGAGGAGGAGGTGACCGGGGGTGCTGATGTTGCTGCTACCGAAAGGACTAAGAATCAGCCTCGAGGTTTAGCATCAAGGAGGCCATTGGTGACTTAGGGTATATCTTCAGCTGTGTGGTGGACTGAGGTAGGAGGTAGGGCCGAACAGTTTGCCATCAGAAGGAGGTGTGTTTTCTATTGATAATTAAAAAGCAAAAGACTTTCAGCCTTCCTGGCTGGGGTAGAGGAAGTGAGCAGATTCTTAACCTCAGTCCTGGGGCAAAGGAAAAGAGAGAAACTGGAGTGAGCTAGGGTGTTTAACTCCTTCAAGAACATCTTGTTGAAAAGAGAAGGAGGAATGGGCAATTGCTGGAGAGGAAATTGAGACCAAGACCTTGTATTTACTTAGGTTTAAGATAGGAAAAAACAGCGGCATGCTTTCACACTGATAGGAATGACCCAGCAGAGAAGATCTGATAGGCTGTCAATGGGTGCAGACAGCAGCCCTGGGTCAGCAGATGTGTTGGGGGCATTGTGAGAGTTCACCTTTGATTGCTTCAACTGTCTCAAGATAAAGGTCTGACAGATGGGGAAGGAGTGTTGGATGTTTGAGGAGAGGATAAGTACGGAATCAGGGTCTAGGGCAGCGGGGAGTGGGTAGACTGAGACACAGGGGCTCATTTGAGCTGAGTGCTTACCACTTTAAAGGGAAATGCAGGCCTGGAAGTGCAGACAGCAAGTAGTGGGATGGGAGACCAAAGCAATGTCATGGTTTAACTGGGGAAGGTGATGAGACATTTGCCCAGGGGAATAATGATGGCACTTGGCTGTGAAACTTACACTGGGTACAGACAGCAGTGGGGTATGTGTGACAGAGGGTGGGTGTGAGAGCAGCAAAGGGTTTTCAGGGTCAGTGATCCCAGGGAAGCAGGAGTGGCTGCTTCAGGAGACTTGAAGATGTGAAAAAAATAGGCAGCTGTCGTGGGAAGAATTACCTTTTTTTTTTTTTTTAAATTTACTTATTTATTTGAAAGTCAGAGTTACACACAGAGAGGGAGAGAGACAGAGAGAAAGGTCTTCCATCTGCTGGTTCACTCTGCAAATAGCTGCAACAGCTGGAGCTGGGTTGACCTGAAGCCAAGAGCCAGGAGCATCTTTCAGGTCTCCCATGTAGGTGCAGGGAGCACTTGGGCCATCTTTGCTGCTTTCCCAGGTGCTTTAGCAGGGAGCTGGATCAGAAGTGGAGAAGTGGGGACTCAAACCAGCACCCACATGGGATGCTGGCATTGCAGATGGTGGGAAAGCAGTGAAAGATGGCCCAATGCCTTGGGCCTCTGAACCCATGTGGGAGGCCCAGAAGAAACTCTTGGCTTCTGGTCTCAGACCAGCCCAGCTCCAGCGATTGTGGTCATTTGGGGGGTGAACCAGCAGATGGAAGACCTCTCTCTGTCTCTCCCTTACTCTCTAGTAACTCTGCCTTTCAAATAAGTAAACAAAACCTTCAAAAAAGATGATCATATGTGGTTTAAACACACCACTTTCCCCTTTTTCTTCTCTTCCTTCCTCCTTTTGGTTATCTTTGGGGATAAATGAATACTGACATAAAAGTATTGCTTCTATAGCTCTTTAAAAGATTTCACGCCATGCAGATAGCAATTCTAGTTTGGTAATATATTATCTTTGTTTACTGTTTATTTATATAGCTCACATCTTCATTGTATATAATATCTTGTGGTTTTCTTTTTAAAGAAAAAAATATTGATCTGAGGGCTGGTATTGTGATACAACTTGTTGATCTGCCACCAGCAGTGCTGGCATCCCATATGAGCTTTGGCTACTCTGCTTCTGATCCAGCTTCCTGCTAACACACTTGGGAAAGCAGTGGAAGGTGGTCCAAATGCTTGGGTCCCTGCAACCCACGAGGGGGACCTGGATGGAGTTCGGGCTCCTTGCTTTGGCTTGGCTCACCACTGGCCTCTGTGGCCATTTGAGGAATGTACCAGCAGATGGAAGATCTCTCTCTCTCTCTCTCTCTCTCTCTCTGTAACTCTGCTTTACAAATAAATAATTTTTTTTTAAAGGAAACAGAAAAGAAAAAGCTAGAATTTTGGAGAGGGCCAAAGTGATCCAGTAACCTGGTGTCTATGGATAAAAGGGTACTTTCTAGAGCAGGGGTGGGGAACGTCCCTCCCATGGTCCGTATGAGGCCTGCTCCGGCTCTGCCAAGGCAACTGCAGGTGGGACTCTAAAGTTACTAACTCTACAGCAGGCTAATTTTTAAGCTGATAATTTTGTATGGCCCATGAATGTTGTTATAATTGCCTAAAAGGCCCTTGGAAGAAAAAAGATTCCCCACTCCTTTTCTAGAGCCTCGTCCGCTGTCCACACGACAGCAGCATCACTGACCCATGCCACCTGGCCCTCCTGCCTCCAAGCGTCTGGCCCTGCCCGTCATGCTTAGAACTGAGTCTGCCTCCTCTGCCAGGCCAACACCTGAAGCTCCTCGGGATCCCACCTGCACCCTCCGTCTCCAGGCTCAAATCCTCAGGCCTTCTTTTCTGGCCCCAGCACAGAGTGGTTTGTCCCAGCTCCAGGACTTTGTCCTTGCTGTCCCTTCCTCCTGGCTTATTCTTCCTCGTTGTCTAATCCTCAGCTCACTTGGCCACTCTGTTCACTGAAGCCTTCACATTTCCTAACATTGTCCCCCACCCCAGACCCCGCCACCTCCACCCTCTTTATTCCTCTGTAGCACTTACAATGCCAAGTGTCTTGTTCTTTATTTCTGTGTTCATTGTCGTACCCTCCCAATGAGCCTGGGGGCAGGGGCAGGGACCACTATGCATTAAGTTCTCAATTCAAATTTCTTGAATGCATGGAGTAGCTCAGGAATACTGTTTTTTCAAATATACTCAGCTGTCTGATGTCCCTCCTTTGATATTAAATTTTGACCTGTCCACAACCACATGGAAGAAAGTTGCAGAAGTAGTGTGGGTGATCCTATGCTTGGCTGGGAGACTGCCTGCCTAGCCCATGCAAGAGGTTAAGATGGCATGGCATGCCATGGCCCCCAGGAAAACCCTGGTAGAGAGCTCAGCACACTGGGACCCCCACACATGACCTGGCTGCTGGCAGGCAGTAGGGACCTCAGGCATGTTTTCCCCATCCCCACTTCCTGCTGAAGGGCCTTGTAATTGTCAACAAGGTAAACAGCTCCTGGGTGTGGCCCAGATCCATAAAGACCACCTGGGATGCTACATAGGCTATGTGACCTTCAAGCTGATTGGAGAAGCCTAGAGGTGCCAGTATCTGCTTTATCCTATAGAATTAGTGTTGCTACACTGAACTAGCTACTCCTCTTTGCCTGCCCTTTAAAAGCTTGTGCCCCACACTCCCTTGACTTGCATCCTCTGGTCTGCTTTAACACAAACCAGGAGGAAAAGAAAGCTCGGCATCAGAAGCAATGGGTGGCAGGCCTATTAATGGCTGATCTATACAGTGATCTGCCCTCAAGGAGACCCAACAGGCCAGTCCACTGCAGTGGCTTTCAATGTGGTAAGCCTGGGCTTCAGCAGAAGTCAGCTTGTGAAGAGCCCTGGCAGCTCTGCCAAGAGTTGGATCACTGGAAAAGGACCTGCCCTGGAGTCGAAGGATGCCCAGGTCAGAGCCACAGATCTTATTGGCTCTAAGCTGAAAAGCCCTTCACTCAGCCCAACTTCCAAAGTGACCACTGCAGCTGAGGGTGTGGTCAAGTAGGGTCAGCAACATTGCAGGCAGAACTGTAAATTTCTTGTTAGAGTTGCCACCTGCCTTTACCTGGCCAGCTCTCCTCCCAGGCCAGCCAAGTAATGAAAGTCAACAGAGTGCCTTCCCCTAGGAGGTTCACACCTCCCTTAGGATATACCCTATGTGAAGAGATAGATAGGTCTGGGCCTCTGAATTTACAAGGCCTAAAGCCCAACAGATTATTATCAAGCCCCTTCTATCAGATTCTATTTGCCTCTCAATCAGAAAAATTACTTGTAGCTTAGACAGCACCTTTCTTAGCTCCTCTAATAAAGACTCTGTCCTTTGTTCTAGACCCTGTCTAGCGTACTTGGGCCTCATTCCTTTGTAATCATAACCTCTACTCTACCTCCAATGGCTCTACTCCCAACCTGTGTGTACTGATGGTCCTCTT
This sequence comes from Lepus europaeus, assembly GCF_033115175.1. NCBI lineage: Eukaryota > Metazoa > Chordata > Mammalia > Lagomorpha > Leporidae > Lepus > Lepus europaeus. The sequence goes on from NC_084828.1 coordinate 147,945,758, forward strand.
CCCCACTTAATGCTGTATAATTGTTCAAACCTGGTTAATGCCACTCTTAGGATCATTGGTTACTATTCTCACTCTGTCTTTTATGACCTTGTCTAAATATGATCAGAGTCGGCAAACTTGGAAGGCTTCCATAGCCTTGGCAACTCATGACGACAGCCTAGGGTGGTTACTGGTGCCATAAACTAGAGTGTCAATTTGTTGGGTCAACAACAGGAGCCACTGTGCACTTGCTCCTCATGTGGGATCTCTGTCCTTAATGTGCTGTACATTTTGATTTGATGCTATAACTAGTACTCAAACAGTATGTTTCACTTTGTGTGTCTATGTGGGTGCAAACTGTTGAAACCTTTATACTAAATTGATCTTCTGTATATAAAGAGAATTGAAAATGAATCTTGATGCAAATGGAAGGGGAGAGGGAGCGGGAGAGGGGAGGGTTGCGAGTGGGAGGGAAGTTATGGGAGGGGAAAGCCACTGTAATCCATAAGCTGTACACTGGAAATTTATATTCATTAAATAAAAGTTTAAAAAAAAAAAAAAAAAAAAAAAAAAGCTTGTGCCCCATTGTTAACAAACAGACATGTTCACCAAAACTTGTCTCTGGTGCTTCTTGTCAAAGAACGCCATCGCCCCAGCATTCCGACAGTGTGGGCCTCTTAGGACAAGTCCACAGTAGAGGCAGGGTGGTGGCTCTGCCGCCATCACCATTGCCCTGTCCTCAGTCTCCTGTGGTACCCCAAGTCAGCTGAGCCTGCAGAAGAGGGCTCCAGACTGGGTCTAGCCACAAGTTCTTTAGGCCACTTGGAATTTGCAGTAGCTCTGTTTGCTAATTCTAGCTCCTTTTAAATGCAACACCCAGATGCTAGGAGGGTGAAAACAGGGAGGGGACAAGAAGCCTACTAGATTGGCATGATGAAAAACGTGGTGCCCAGACACTACTCGCCTGAGAGCCCCACTGGAGCCGTAATATTTCTCTTGGCTGTTGGGAGCGCACACATGGGCTGAGTCGCTGCTGCCACCACACAGGGCACAGAGGCGGGAATCCGGGGCAGACCCAGGTGCACAGCTGTGGCTGAAGAACTCATCTGTAAGGAAGAACAACTGCTGTCAGCCCTTGCTGCCTGTGTTAGCAAGACCGTCTGGGCTTCTGTCCCTAAAATTCTCTAAGTAACGCAAAGACACTTGCAGGTACTTTGTCCTTGCAAGAACAAGAACCTGGGAAATTAAAAACAGCTGCTGCTGGAGCAAAGACAAGAACTGGCAAGAGGTGGATCAGGGGTCCATGGCTCACAGGAGTCCACCCTGTGTGGAAAGCCGAATGCAGATGTTGACCCTAAGAGTTGACAAAATGAAAGGCCTGGCTGGTTGAATGGGAACCATGTGTTTTCTGAGCTCTGCTGCCCTGGTCCTCCTTTACAAGGTTGCCATTGTGACCCTGGGGCTCTGCTCTCCAGGAACCTGCAGCCCCAGAGGCAACATCCAGAACTCAAGAAAGCACACCAGTGAATTTGTTTCTCCTCTTGCTTAGGAAAAAGAACACAATTCCATGAGTTGCAGCCACAGAGTTGGAGCCAGGGAGAGAGGAAGGGTGAGGAGGAGTTCCCTGAGTGAAGAGAGGTTGAGGTGGCTGGGCTCACCACACAGAGAGGCTGCCAGCGTGAGGCCACTGAGAGAAGGCAGTGAGAGGGGAGTAGACAGGGTCCAGGCCACACGGGAGCTTTGTGCAGCTTTGGGTCTTTATTTTCAGCCTCTGAAGGTTTTAGATGATGCTGGACCAGTGGTGGTGGGCAGGATGCAATCACATCTTTGCACTTTGCACATATCAGCCTGGTAGTGGGTCAGCGGGAATTGGTCTGATACAGAGTTCAGGCGGCAGGTAATTGACCAATCCATGTAGTCAGGAGGAAGGGGGAAATTGACATTGCTGGCTTTGGACAGGTGTATGCAGGGTGATGGCTGGGTGTCCAGCTGGCTCAAGTGGATGGACCAAAGGGCCCTCCACCAAGCTAGAAAATTCTGGCATAGCACCAGCTCAACAGGAGTGATGCCTTCAGCTTTGGACAAGATGAGCTTAACGCGCTTTGGGGACATCTGACCAGACATGTCAGGTACAAAGTGAAGTTATACGCATGTCTGGAGGTCAAAGAGAGGCATGTGCCGGGAATAAGAACTTCACAGTTATCAACATACAGATGTAATAACAGGGCACTTCTAAAGATTTATGGAAAAAATGCAAATATCCATTTGTTGGGGGCTAGTGACTTATATTACTAATAAGGACAGCAGCCGGCATTTATCTAGTGCCAACTATGTGCCTAACTTTGTGCAACGCTTGTTTAGGGAGTAATTGAGGCTGGGCATGGGCATGAGTGCTTAGGGACTGGGTTTAAATTGGGGAAAAGACTTGCTTTAAGCAACTCAATCATTTCTTAACCAGACTCTAAAGGGAATTTTGTAGGGGAGGGGGAGAAAAACCAAGCTAAGGGCCAGGACTTGGTGTTTGAGGAAATGTCATGAGAGGTCACGGGGCATGGACTGGAGCACATCCCAGCTGAGCTACGTGGAGGCAGCTGGCGGTGTTGGCCAAACTCTCTCTGTGCAGGGAGGCAGGAGTGAGCAGGAGGTGAGGGGTTTTAGGCAGGAAGGGGAGGAGAAAGAGAAGAGGAGCTGGAGGAGAACCATGGGAGCAGGGAGATTTTAAAGGGGGCAGGCATTAGGTGTGTCTACAAGCTGAGAGAACTGGTGGGAAGTCCCACGGGGGAAGTCAACACGGAGGATGTGAGCGCTGTGGAGGGGAGCAGCCAGGTGCAGGTGGAGCGCTGTGCAGCTGCAGAAGGATGAGGCCAGGGCCTGGGCAGCGGGACGGTGAGGAGGAGCCTCTCTGAGGGTTTCAATTCTCTCACATAGGTGAGGCAGCATTGGCTGCTGAGAGACACTGAGTGGGAGCTGTAGACATTTGGACGCTGGGATAATCATTGCAGTGATGTGGATGCTCATGAGAGCTGGGGCCCACTGCGGTCAGCAGCTGGCACATCCCCAGTGCAATAAGCAGCTTAGCCATGCTGGGGCAGTCTCCAGTGGCACAGGTGCAGAGGAGAGCAGGTGCTGGGGTTCTTGCTGGGGTGGGATTTGTCAGATGGTCAGGAGCTGGTAAGCGGTAAAGCAGGAGCCTCTTAGGGATTGGCAAGAATGCAGCACAAGTGACTGATGTGGGAGAAATCAAGACAGGCAAAGATGAGCGTGCAACCCTCAACCACTCACCAGAGGGAGGTTTCAACCTATAAAGCAGCCAGTGCCTTTTATAGGCAGGTATCTCAAAGTGGTCATGGAAAACAGAATTAAAAGATGAGTTTATTTGGGAGCAAAAAAATTCTGTGCATAAAACGGTCTTCAAAAAGTTCATGGAAAAGTGTGGATTATGGATTTCAAACATTTTTTACACCAGAATAAGCTTAGATTTTAAATTATTTGTTTCCCACACAGAGAGGGAAAGAGAGAAAGAGAGTTCCCATCTGCTGGTTCACTCTCCAAAAGCCCGCAATGGCTAGAGGTGGGCTAAGCTCAAAGCCAGGAGCTGGGAGTGCAGTCCAGGGCTCCCATTCTGAGGCATCACTGCTGCTTCCCAGAATCTGCATTAGCAGGAAGCTGGTGGAGTCAGGAGCCAGAGCCAGGGTTCGAACCTAGGCACTTCTATGTGGGTCACAGGTGTCTTAATTCTACACTGAATGCTCACCGCTAAAATTTATTTTAATTTCATTTCTCATGAACTTTTTGAAGTCCCCTCCTATGTGACAACCACACACATCCCAGATGCACACATGCTGCACCCTCTCTTGCTCTGCCTGTTCACTGAGCCACCTGTGCTATTCCTGGGGCCGAGGCCTTCCCTTCAGCCGCAAGGGGAGAGGAAAGAGGCAAGGAGCTGCTCACAAGAGAGCTGGGGGTTTTGACCTTGCACCTGGTGATGGCGTTCCTTGCCTTTCATGGAACTGCACTTCTCCCAGGCCCAGGCCAGGGCACTTCCCAGGACACACTCACCGAGTTTGCAGGACCCAGTCTGGTTGTATATTAAACCCATGGGGATGTTCCAGCCTGCGGATGTGCCGACCGCTGGGTGGCAGGACTTCCTTCCCCGCAGAGACATCCAGGTGATATCAGCATCTGATTTCTTAACCACAGCCACGGCATAATAACCTGGCCAGGGGGTGCAGACGTGGGGAGGGGTAGAACAGTGAGATCTGAGCATTTAATGGCATCTCCTGATGGTGGAGAACTCCACCTGGGCCTTCTCCGTCTGCACTCCGTTCCATCCCCGGTCTGGTGGGAGATGAGGAGCTGCACTTGCAGTGTTTCCTGCGGCTGTGTTCTTAGTGTAAATCAGGATGCGTGGGACTGGGAAGGGGCAGGGACCGTGTCTCTCCGCCTTCCCTTTCAGCTCTTTCTGTGAAGAAGCAAAGCCCTGAGAATGCTGGGTTTTCCTGTCCAGCTCTCCAGCGTCTCGTCTCCATCCTGGGGATTAGAGGCCCCTAGAGCAGCTGCAGCAATGACCGTTACTATCAATCCTGGCTTCGTGTGCATGGATGGCCACCGTACTGGTGAAGTAGCTCTCGCTGGGAGGGAGCAGCTGTCTTAGGGAGCTGGTTCTCTTTCACCCTTTTTGTTAACATTTAATTCCCTGTTGTAAATCCCTTCCTGCTTAAGCTAGTGCTTTATTTCGTCACAGATCCCTCACTGGTGCACTCTGCCCTGGGTTTCAAGCAAAGAGCAAGGCCCTCTTGTGAGCACATCTGTGCTTTCAGGAAAAAAAGCACACAAAAATTTTTGTATATTTATCTATGCCATCATATTTACTTAATACACTCACATATGTATCCATCTATCTATCTACATTCATGTTTCTATGTATCTAGGTATGTATCTACCTATCAGCCATCTATCTGTTTACCTGATACAATTTTTACCTGGATGCTATTTGCCAAGATACAATTTCAGCACCTCCAGGGCCCTCTGGAGTAATTGCCTATAGCCCCTGCCTGCCACTCTTCCTGGGGAAGAGGAACAGCTGTGCCCCCCCCCCCCCCCCGCACCTTACTATAGCAAAGGACCCTCCAAATAGCTGTCACTGTCAGGCACTGGGCCAGAGTGTTAGTAAAACGACGCAGTCTTATTTATGGCGTGATCTACATCCTGACACCATCCTAGGCTCTAGCCCTCGCCCCATTGCTGGAAGCCAGGTAGCTACAGGGCCCCACCCCCATCCTAATGAAATTAGCTGCTCCTACTTCCCTGCCCTCCTGCCCCCCACTCTGCCCCTGGTCAAGTTTTAAAAGGACCTGCTCCTGAACTCGACTCTCTCTCTCTCTTTCTCTCTGTTCCTGACCTCTGTCTCTCTCTCACGCTCTCTTTCTCCCTCTTTTTCCTTCTTCACCCCTTCCCTCCAGTCTGTCAGGTTTCCCCCAATAAACTTTCCCTTGCTCCGGTGTTTGGTGTGTTTTGTGGTGGCCTTACACAGAGAGACTTACAGTACTGCTTGCCAGTTACACTACACACAGACACCCGCACATAGCCACTCACACACTGTACTTTTTCAATGCAATTCTACCATGCTTTCTTTTCTGTGAGTTGTTTTGTTCTTCGTAGTTGCATTTTTGGTTCAGTAGAAATAGATACAGCTACCTCGTTGTGCTGTCCATTGATTTTATGTCCCATTGTATGGATGGATCATAGTCTATGATCCCCTTCTGGTGGGCGTTTGTGTTGTGACCCACTTCCCCTGCTATGAACCACTTTCTTATATACAACTTTATGTATATGAACTGGCATTTCACTATTTCTGTTAAATGGAAGTTCAAAACAAGTGCATTAATGATTTCCTTTCTAACATTAAGCCTTTGCTAGTTTAGGCTTACAGCGTAATTTTCCAATAATGAAAATTTAACTTGTTCTCCCTTCTCCAATATTGAAAAACCCTTTTTCTTATCCCACTGCATTTGCTTACAAAATTACACCTACTATCTTTGTTGGGAGTGGGCATTCTTCTCTTGAATCTCCTGATTCTAAAGAGAATACAATTAATGTCTAATTTACTGCTATCCCAACATTGCAGAAATGAATTTTACTGACTGAGTAATGCCCGAGCTGCAGACCGGAATTGATGGTAAGATGAGAATCATACATCTTTAGGATTAGCGGCAACGTGGTAACGTGTCTCGCCACACGCGTGCACATATGCACAGGCACCTCCCTTTCCTGAAGTAGACCAGGTCTCTACATAGTCAAGCTTGGAAAAGCTGGGAGTCATCATGGCAGGTGGAAGACCTGCCTTTCCAGTTACTTCCTACATGACAAGTCACCCCTAAAAGGAGCCCACTTTTCTTCTCTGTAAAACTGACAGTGAAACCCATTGTAGAGGGTGACTGATGGGACCAGGCATGCTACAATTAACCTGCTGTAGGTGAGGGACTGGAGGGGTGGGCTGTATGGGGGCGGGGGTTCCAGCGGAGCTGCTAGAGGCAAGAGCAGTAGCACAGTGCCGCCCTCAGGCAAGCAGATCCTCCAGAGGCCAGAGCCAGCCAGTACCTGCCTACCTGTCTGGACTCTGCCACATCTGTCCAGTAGCCAAGTACTGTTCCAGTGCCTTGCTTCATTAATCATTGTCCTCTACCTTTGTGCATGTGTGTGTGTGTGTGTGTTGTGTGAGTTTCTGGTTAACCCCTCTCCATCTCTACTCAGACTGAACCTTCCGCATTGAAGTCAGTTTCCCATTTGGTGCCTGAACCAGCTCTGAGCATCATTTATGTCAGCTCTCACTAAATTCCTGGAAATTTCAACAACTCTCAGAGCAGTGACAGGTGTTTCTGACCACAAATGCTCAGAATGAGTAAGTGGCTGGCAAAAGATCAGCCTTGATGTTTGGGGATGAAGACACAAGTCAAAGAGGGGGAAGCACAGGGCTTGGGTCCTGTCGCACAGGCAGGACAGCTGCCATAGGCGAGTAGGGAAGTGAAGCCTCCAGCAGTCAACCCAGGGGCTAAGCCCCACAGCAGCACCTGGTCTTCATTTCAGGACCCTCTATCACAGTGGGGTTCAAGCCACAACACACCCCGATGAAGACTGATGGCCCCATCCTTGGAGTTCCTGGCTCCGTATGTCTGAAGCTCAGCCCAAGAATTTTCATCTTCAACAAACAGCCAGGGGATGCACTCCAGAGAACACACCTGTCACTGCTCTGTCTGGTTTCCAAGATTAGGGACTCAAGGACAGATCTGGGCTCTCTCTGCCCATCTGGAGACACAACCTGTCCCTTAGTGGCACCCTCCTACTTAAAGACCAGGTTGGTTCCCCTGCTGTCAGGTCCCAGCTGTCTACCAGTGAAATAGAGGCATGGGAGGTTCCCAATGACTCTCCTCTTCCTGCAAGCCCTCCACTTGGCCCCAGACACAGCAGAAAGGGCTCCTGTCCCATGCCAAGCTTCATGCCAGCCAGTAAGAGGGCGCAGCACGTGGAACCAGGAGGGCTTGGGGGCCCAGTCACCGCATGTCTTCCCAAGCCCACATGCAGCCGCCTCCTAGCTGCAAGGCCCTGAGAAATCCACAAGCCCCACTTTTCCCGTCCACAGAACGCAGGGTGCTGCTGTCCCCGCACTCCCAGGCTACTGAGAAGACTGAGTAGGGATTGTGCAAGAGTAATCCTTTGCCAACTGGGTGCTCTCAAGACGCTTTTCATTGTTATGGCTCTGGGGTAGATTGGTGCCTTAGCAATGAATGGTGACTTCTTATTTTTTTTTTTTTTTGACAATTTTTGCTTATTGTTCAGGCTTTCGATGACTTTTGTCCACCACAAATTTTTACCTGTGAACTGCAGTGTGGCCGATTCTGACTCACCTTCTATGGGTCTGTTCACACACTCAAGCTTCTCGGTGGCATTTGTAGCATCTAAAAATAAGCAGCAGCATAATCAAGGCATCTGGCGTTACACACTCACATTATTGCATCCATAGCAGTCATGGGCTCTCGAGCTCCAGGGCCAAGAATAAAATGACAGGGCTGTGCCGTAGAAGGCTAAGCCTCCACCTGCGGCACCGGCGTCCCATATGGGTGCCAGTTCAGGTCCTGGCTGCTCAACTTCTGATCCAGCTCCCTGCTAATGTGCCTGGGAAAGCAGTGGAGGATGGCCCAAGTCCTTGGGCCCCTGCACCCACATGGGAGACCTGGAAGAAGCTCCAGGCTCCTGGCTTCAGATTGCACAGCTTCGGCTGTTGCAGCCATTTGGGGAGTGAACCAGTGGATGGAAGACCTCTCTCTCTCTCTTTGCCTCTGCCTCTCTGTAACTCTGCCTTTCAAATAAATAAATAAATCTTTTTTTAAAAGGTACTATTTGAATCTCTTTGTGCATAACTCCTGCGTCTGTTATCCGACGTGGTTCTGACTTTGGGGAGAGGGGATTTTATCTACTAGCGTCCCACACTCCCACAGTGGTCATTTTGATCTCAACACCAAGCAACTTTGTTTCCTCATCTTTCTAAGTCCATGGCGGGGGGAAGAAAACACCGAGGAGCTCCTCCTCCACCTACCGTAGCTCTCTGCCAGGACGGGCACCAGACCACACCGGCCTGCTACGTAGATGAATCCTCCATCCAAGCTAACAGCATCAGCTTCTCCTTTCTGAAGTGGAAAAGCAAATCAATAGCACAACAGTGAGGCTGTCTCCCACCCCCCTGACCCTTGCAGGTTCCCATCCCATTGGCTTCATGTCCTTGTAGTTAGCCAAGTTCACTCAGATCTCTGCCATGGAAATGTGGGGTTTAGAACACTGGACATGCCTTTGGCCAGTTGACTCAGGAACAGGTGCCCAGCCAAGGCCACACTCTGGAAAATCACTGTCCTCCCGTGAGACCATGCCCGCACCACTCCTTCCCTGTGGTCACTGTCACTCAACTCAATGATCCACATGGCCAGACTCGGGGGATGCATTTAATCTGTTTCTGTGGAACACGCTTCCTTTCAAAAGATGGAGTTCGAATCTGTTGCCAGAATCTCATTAGCATTGTACTCACAGGCTAGTACAACACACACACACACACACACATTTTCAACACATCACTTCTCTAGTTAATAATTCATTAATAATTAACTTATCTTCATCTATTTTTCAAACCCAGAGCAAAAGATGTATTTACTGTCATAGATAAGGTCATTGAGACAAAAACACACATACCCCTACACATCCTTGGCTTTTGACCTGCTAACTGGCCCCTGGAAATGTAAACAGCAGGTACTACAGCAGCAACAGCTTAACTGCCATTGCTATGCACCAAGCTCTTTCCTAAGCACTCAGCAGTGATTACCTCCTGAATTCCTCACAAACTCCTGCCACAGGCACTGCGATCGCCCCCTTCTATAGATTAGCAAGTGGAAGCAGAGAGAGGTTACACAGTTCATGACCACTAATACTGAGGCAGGTGAATTCCTCAGCTTCGGCTTGCAGCCACTGTGCCACCAGGCGACCCCAAAGCACACATTTGCAAATACCTTACTTGGTGCATTTTTTAATCCATAAAATAGGTGGAAAACATTCTAGATAGTCTTATTGTAAGGATGAAATGAGTCCATGCAAGGTAAGAGCTCATGGGGCCGGCACTGTGGTGCAGTGGCTTAGGATGTGGCAGCAATGCTTGCACCCATGTTGGAGGGCCAGTCTGAGTCTTGGCTCCTGTGCTTCCAGTTCAGCTCCCTGCTGATGCTCCTGGGAAAGCAGCAGAGGACGACCCAAATGCTTGGAGACCAAATTGGAGCTCTGGGCTCCTGGCTTCTGCCTGGACCAGCCCTGGCCACTGCAGTCATTTGGGGAGTGAATCAGTGGATGGAAGATCCTCCCCACCCCCACCCTCTCTCCTCCCACCCTGTAATTCTGCCTTTCAAATAAATAAATAAATCTTTTAAAAAGAGCTCAGAAACTTGTACATAGTAACTCCAGAAATACTTGTATTAGTTTTCATCAATATTAGAAATGATATCAGAGATACACAACACAAAGATTACCCATCCAACATTATCTATATTGGCAAAGAACTTGGAAACACCTCCAATGTAAATGTTGAGAAATTGATTAAATAAGTTGAGGTAGAAATACTTGGTGGAACCTTACACCATCATTAAAAACACATTTAAATGAATATCTCATCCCCCATGAAAGTGAACCAGCTGTGCTAAAGATTGTAAGCAACAGAAACAATGATTGACGTGTGTTGACAACTTACTGTATGACAGGCAGTGTGATGAGTGCTCAAATTGTAACACGATCAATATGTTGAGCATGACTAGCAGCAAATTCATCAATGGCTTGGTGCCAGCAAGTTTACCGAAGTTAGGACCTTCGCAAGTTAAGAAAAGCTGCTGTGCAGCCTTTCTCTTTCTCTCTCTCTCTCTCTCTCTCTCTCTCTCTCTCCCCCCATATAGATAGATAGATAGATAGATAGATAGATAGATATAATTATACATATTTGTTTTACTCATTACAAAAACATTATCTTCTCATTGATACATGAAACGTAAATCACACAACATCATCATTCAGAAATTAGCCAAGCGGTTAGGACGCTGGTTGAGACACCCACCTCCCACAGCCAAGTGCCTAGGTTCAATTCTTAGCTCCAGTTCCTGATTCTAGCTTCCTACTAATGCAGACCCTGGGAGGAAGCAGTGATGGCTTCTGTCATACATGTGGGAGACCTGGATCAGGTTGCCAGCTCTTGGCTTCAGCTCTGACCCAATCCTAGCTGTTGTGGGCATTTGGGGGAGAGAACCCATGGATGGGAAAACTCAAAAATGTATGGGATAGGCTGGCGCCGCGGCTCACTAGGTTAATCCTCCGCCTTGCGGCGCCGGCACACCGGGTTCTAGCCCCGGTTGGGGCGCCGGATTCTGTCCCGGTTGCCCCTCTTCCAGGCCAGCTCTCTGCTGTGGCCAGGGAGTGCAGTGGAGGATGGCCCAAGTGCTTGGGCCCTGCACCCCATGGGAGACCAGAGAAGCGCCTGGCTCCTGCCATCAGATCAGCGCGGTGCGCCGGCCGCAGCGCGCCAGCCGCAGCGGCCATTGGAGGGTGAACCAACGGCAAAAAGGAAGACCTTTCTCTCTGTCTCTCTCACTGTCCACTCTGCCTGTCAAAAAAAAAAAAAAAATGTATGGGATAATGATCTCTGAGTGAAGTTTTGAATGATTTTATTTTTCACTTCTCTTCCAGCATGTAATATCTTTATGAACAGAGAAACAATTAAGCACTGAGAAGTCTGATCTGCATTGGCAGCCACAGTGGGCCCAAGAGGGGCAGAGGAGGATGTCTCCCCGCTTCCTATGGCTCCTGCGAAAGATGCCCCTCTGAGCTCCCTGGACTCCAGAGCTGAGTCTCGAGGAGTCTGGGGCTTGGACTGGCTCTGCATTTCTGCCCATCCCTGAGCTGGCGGGGCCCACGGTGCAGGTGCCTTATATTATGGAGTCTTCAAAGGCAGACTTGGCAGAGGCGCTGTGTGTGTGTGTGTCCACACCCAGCTGTGGAAGGGGCTCTCCTACCATGATGGCAGCGATGCAGTCCTCAGGGCTGTCTTCTGTGGTGCACGCCAAGGCGCCCCCGCTCACCGCACTCCACTGATCACACTTGGCCCTCTCGTGGGGGCCCACTGCACACCACTGCACCCTGTGCGAGTCTCCCACACCTAGGGTGGGTAGAGAAGACCCAGCGATGGAAAGGAAGCCACAGAGGGATCTGGGAGTTTACTGCCCCTGGCTGCAGAGTGGCTCCCACTGCCAACAGCAGAGTGGGTGTGTTTCATCCCTGCGCGCCGCTCCTTCCTGCCTCCTGACCTCAGCTCCTCAGGCGTCACCTCCCCTGGGAGGTCTCTCTGAGCCCCCACCCAGCTCAGACCTGCTGGGGTTTTCTGTTGCAGGACTGGGCTCCTCTTCCAGGGAGCAGGCTCCAGCTGGCAGCCAGGCAGTCCTGCTTACTCTCCCCTCCCCATGCCTCTACCCCCACTGTCTGCCTTGGTTTAATGTGGTGGCTGTGTGGGACACACACTCAGGTGCTTGGGGTACAGGAACTATTGGTTGACTTAGTGCAGGGAAGACAGCAGAAGAAGAAAGAAATGGGCCCACAGGATGCAGTGGGAGGCACGGGCAGCACTGTAAGCCTCTGGTATTCCAGCTCTACCCCTGCTGGCCGCAGTGGCCCTGCTCCCAATACAGTCTAGGAAAAACTCTTTCCTGACACAGGGTCCAGCTGATACAAAGTAACCAGAGACATCATTACTTCAAGTCTATACAATACAAAGGTCTTCAAAGCCCTTTTGCAGGGGCAGGCACTGTGTGAAGCTATTAAGATGCCATTTGGGATGCCCACGTCCCTCATTGGAGTGCCTGGGTTCTAGTTCCTACTCCGCTCTGATTCCTGCTTCTTGCTAATATGCATCATGTGAGGCAAAAGGTGATGGCCTAAGTACTTTGGTCGCTGTCACTCCTCATGGGACATGGGACACCCAGACTGAATTCCAGGCTCCTGGCTTCATCCTAGCTCAGCCCTGCTGCTGAGAACGTTTGGAGAGTGAACCAGTGGACAGAAGAGCACTCCCCTCCCCACCACCCAGCCTATCCGATAAATAAATAAATAACTTTAAATCATAGCTTGCTTTAGGCTTGCATTCGCCAGGAATGCCTCTGCGGTGGCCCCCACCCCACCCTGCTTCCCAAGAACTACGTACCTCTCTTTAGTCTCTGAATAGAAGAAACATGCTTGGTGTTGATCTTAGGTGAGACCCTTATAAATCCCTGGGCAGCGTCTGTGAACAGCAGGTCTCTCCCATAAGGCGAGCGAAAGAGCTGAAAACCTGACGTGCTGTCTTTTCCGAAGTGTGCCTGTCCAAAGGGGGAAAGACGCAGTGTAGCCGGGAGACTGGCATGGGGGAAACCAACCTCAAACCAGACCAGGTGAGCAGAGAGAGGGGACCCTCAGCCATCCTCCCTTCTCCCTGGCCTTGGTCTCCATGCTGTCCACTGCTGCAGTCCAAAATTAGTAAACGGAAAATTCTGGAAGTAAGTCATTTATAAATTGTTACAGTATATTGTTATAAGAGTTCCATTCTATTGTTGTCATTACTCTTTGTTGTGCCCAATTTGTACATAAATCTTTATGATAAATATTACAAATATGAAAAAGCTTAGGCTATGTGAGCTTTGGAAATACTTGTGGTGTCAGGCATGCACTGGGGGTCTCGGGATCTCTCCCTCACAGGTAAGGGAGCAGCGCTATGAGTGCCTCTGAGTGACAGCAGTGGCCAAGCCCCTTCGGGGTCCCTGTGGCCCAGGGTCTTCTCCAGTCTCTCCAAGGGATGCTCTATTCCGATCCTGGCTGTCTACACTATGTAGCCTCGGGGTACCTGCCAGGGGCCGTCCCCCACTTGGAGGGGATGGATCATCACATGGAGAGCTGTCCCTCTCCACTGGCCACTAAACAGGCCAGGGACAGCACGCTGGGCAGGGGACCTGCCATCAGGAAGCCAGGAGGACGGGGTCCAGCAGACAGGGGGCGTCGGTGCTGCATCTGGGGCATCCATCAGGAATGGAAGGGCATGCAGAGGGCAACAGGAAGTAAGTAGCACAGATGAAGGTTTCACAGCCTCTGCTCTGTGTGCTGCGAGCAGAGGCAGCGGCAGCGGCCTGTTGGTGAAGCGGGTCAAGCGTGGCATGGGTCCCTCTCCATCCTGAACGTGTGTGCACTTCCAGAGTGGCAAGAAGACAAGGAGGGAAGCCCCCACTCCCAGCGGGAACCCTAGGCAGAAGAGGGGATGGTGCAGGGGCTACCTGGGCCCGGTCGAGAAGCTCCCAGATCAGGTCCTCCTTGCCGTCCACACTTCGGGCCACGACTGCATGGGAAGGGACCCGAGCCAGGTGGCACTGCTCATACTTGTCCACCGGTTTGCGGGTGTTGTCCGGGCACAGCAGCTCATACTGGTCCCTGTCAGCCTTGTGGGGCAGGTTCTCTGGGGAGGAGAAGCCTAGATGAGCCAAGTGCAGGCAGAGCCAGGAGCCCTGCTCCTCACTGGGCCCCTCTGACCTGCTGGGGCCTGAGAGAGAACCTTCTGTACAGACGAGGGTCCCGGAGGCTTCTGGCGCGGAGTGGCTGGTGCACCACCTTGTCACAGGTAGGCCCAGGGCCCCTTCAAGCCCCCCATGCCTCTGCGGCTCTGTTAACAGCCACGGGACAGCAGCTGTTTCCCGTGCACTCGGGCCCAGCCCAGACTGCAGGAGACTCTGTGCTCCCCTTCATTCCCTCCTCACAGCAGCAGCATGGGGAGGCCGATAACAGCATTAGCCCATTTCAGAGAGGAGCAAACTGAGGCTCTGAGGGTGAAGTCACTTGTCAGACTCAGGGAAGGTGGGGCTGACAACCCAGGCCCCCGACCCGAGCGGCCACATTCCCCTGGGCGTTTGAGCCTGCTGGAGGCAGGGGGAGGGAGCGAGGCCAGAAAGGCTCTCTGAGGAAACCGGCTTGTAGGGTCCCATCGTCTAGGTAGAAGGTGTTGCGGGGCCAACAAATGTGCATGTTGAAGTCCTGACCTCCAGGGCTGCAGAGTGTGACTTATCTGCAAAGAGGGTCCTTGCAGCTGTAATTAGTTGGTTTAGGATGAGGCCATCCTGGAGTTGGTGGGTGGGCGGGGAGTGTACTCTGATGTGACAGCTGTCTGTATTAGAAGGGCACCGTGGACACAGACCAGCATGCACATGGGGACAGTGCCGTGCCCCCACAGAGGTGGAGATGGCGGAGGAGCACCAAAGAGAGCCGCGGACTGCGGGGAGCTGAGTCCCCTCTCAGCCCTCCCCACCCCTGGGTCTTGGAGTTCTGCCTCCAGAGCTGTGAGATGATGCTTGGTGTTGGTACAGCCACACGGTTTGTGGGGTTTGGCTGGGGTGAGCCTGGCCAGAACAAAGAGGCGTTGTCTGGGGCTGACAAACTCTCTTGTGGAGAGAGAAGAATGAGAACAATGAATGTCCATGAGAAAGCGCCCTGTGGCAACTCAGTATGTCGGGGAGAACACTCTGTGAACCTTTATCTCAAAGCCTTTCTCGTGATTTGGTTGTGCTAGATTTAAATGAGAAGAATCCATAGGACCTAAGAATGAAACAACCCCCTACCTTGATCAGTCCAGGGCCCAGAGGTGGAAGCCATGGCCCTTAGCTCACCATCAACACTCAATTCCACCCAAAGGCCCAGTGAACAGTTTCTAATAGGATTCCCCTAAAATGACCATAAAGCATCTTGCACAATAGCCGGGAAGCGACTTCCGGTGCAGGTGAACCAGGATGGTCTGGGCTGGGTCGCTGTGCCCATTAAGGAAGGAAGGTTTCCAATACTTCAGGGCCAGTGCTGGGGGATGCTGCTCATGGTGACGTGAGCATCTGGGGGACATAAGGGCAATGATTTGGGAACAGCTGGTTTTGGGGGTCAAGGCCCATTGGTAACACTGTTGATCATAAGCCCAAATGCTAGCAGACCAGGGCAAGGAGTAATAATGAGATGGGGAATTATGGACGGCTGAGCGGGCCTGAGGGACTGGCATCCCATTGCATGTGAGGGAAAGACACGAGGTCGCAAGGAACGAAAATCTGGGTGAAAAGGAAGAGCTTGAAAATTCTCCCTGAGGGGCCAGCGCTGCAGCGTAGTGGGGTAAGTCTCCACCTCTGGCACCGATTCTCTCTCTGAGAGAACTGAGCTTAGCACAGTGAATATAGGTTTGAGTTTTAAACATCTAGATCAGAACATGATTGTTGTGTCTCAGAGAGTAATTGGCTGCAAAACCCCAAATCTGTTAACATTAACTTAACTGAAGGGCGGTTCTGCGGTGCGGTGAGCAGTCCCTGTTTGAGAAGCAGTTGCTCTGTTTCTGATCCAGCTCCCTGCTAATGTGCCTGCAAAGGGTCAGAAGATGGCCCAAGTATGTGGGTCCCTGCCATTCACATTGGGAGAGCCTGATGGAGTTCCAGGCTCCTGGGTTTGACCTGGCCCAGATGTGGCTGTTGTAGCCATTTGGGGAGTGAACCAGCAGATGGAAGATCTCTCTCTCTCTCTCTCTCTCTCTCTCTGTTTTTCAAATAAAAAATAAATAAATCTTTAAAAAAGAATTGTATAAAATATTATTTTATTTGCTTGTGGTAAGTTGTCCAAAACTATGGAAAGTTTGGGGTGTTTTTTTCATATATTAAAAATAAAGAAGAAACACATTTTTACTCATGGCAATAAAGCATTTGCAACAGATTTAACTGTAGATGGGTTAAGAAGTCCTGAAATATTTCCAATAATGTACATGTTTGAAATACCTAGGGGATATTTATAATGAAATATTCAAGAATGTGATTCAATTTGTAATTAATATTTCAATGATTAAGAGATAATTGATTATTATAACTTGCTTTGTCTTATGAGTTGATACATGCTGTTTAAATGCTCAGATAATCTGGTGGATTTACAGATGTAAAAATTGACTACTGAGCAAAGTACAGACGGCTCAACTTACGGTTTTTGACTTTTAGATGGTACTGAAGGGATATGCATTTGCATTTTGAATTGGGTCTTTTCTCCCAGGCTAGCAGTGTGGGGTCCCATCCCCTCTCCCAGGGCTGGGTGGTGACAGAGAATCCTGCTCCCACCCAGCCCCACGGTCTCAAGGAAACCTTCTTAGACTCTGCTGTGAGCTGTGCGGCTGAGCTGGGAAATTTGGGAGCCAGAGAGGAGCACATGCATTTTTGACTTGTGACATTTTCAATTTATGATGAATTTCTTGAGCTGTAACCCCATCATCAGTCCAGGAGCATGTGCACAAATAGATATATTTATGCAAACACTCTCTTGTAGCACTAAAGGTCTTGACACCACCTGCCCCAAGATGCAAGGGAACTTTGGAGCAAGAACCAGCTTCCGGCTCGGCCGGGGCCCGCGTGGTTCTTCCTCCAGCACTCACCGAACACCGTCATGTGCCTGACGAAGGACACGTCCCCAGCGCCGTCCTCCAGACACCTGGGCGACACAGGAGGGCAGTCAGGTCCCTCACCAGGGGCGTGGGCCTCGCCTCTCTCTCAGGAAGTCCTTCTGAGGGTCTGCCTGGACCGCTGGCTCCCAGGGCTCTGCCCAGGCAGTACTCTGTCCAAGAGCATCTGAGAGTCGTGACCTTGCCTGAGGGGCCTCTAAATGCCACAGCCACACCCAGGCCTGAAGCAGACAGGAGCACTGGGCACTGACATCCTAGGCAACCCGGGGAGGGATGGTGCCCTAGGAAAGCAACCAAGTGTGTTCAATTTCTTTGGTTTTACAAAAAGGCTTAAAGCCTTTGACAGGGAGGACGGAGAGTTTGGAGACACACCAGGTTTACCTGGCTTTGTGCAGCAGCCTTGTCTCCTATAGAGAACATGTAATCACCAGGGTTGAGAGAGAGAGGGGTGGAGAGAGGCAAGAGCAGGTCCCTAGCCTTTGGCCCTGCTGGCTGCCCAGGCCAGTGTCTGTAGATCCTGGAGCCCCAGAGGTGAGTCTGTCCCCTCAGCCCTCCCTGGCCCAAGGAGGGGCTCCACATGGATGAGCGTCCCTTGGGAGGGAGGCACGCAGGCCTTGAACTTCTCACTGGCACTCTGGGGGCCCAGGGGCAGGCCTTGTGTATTCCCTGTGCCTTTGTCTTCAGGTTGAGGGGGACAGAGGGGTCTCACTCACTTGAAAGCGCCCGAATAGCCGAAGTATGGTTCGTGGGAGGAGCATGCGCACTTGTCCTTCCCTCTCCCAGCACACAGCTCACACAGCTGGGGCAGCGTCTTCGCGTCCGCACAGGGAACGCAGCTGCTGGAGAATACCTTGGCTGCTGCTGCTCAACACAAGATGTGGACATGGGCGTGAGTGCTGGGGCCTCCGGCTGCATGTGGAAGAGCAAGGCCCTAGCCCAGGGCCAGAGTCTGCACCCACTTCCCAGGCTGGTCCTGCAGGAAGCCGTGTGCCTGGGCCAGGGGGGTGCAGCACTGCAGGGGTGGCCGACAACATCCATGCTGGGGTGTGTGGATGGCTCCCTGTGCAGTTAGGCCTCACAGTCACCGGAGGGCCCTGAACTCAAGCCCAGGAGAATGCTTCTCCAGCTTGTTGGCCACAGGGCATGAGAACAGCTGCCCTAACCTGAACCCAGACGGCAGCCCAGGCTCTAGGGCCAGGCAGGACTGTTCCTGGCCCCCAACAGCCCTCTCTCATCTCAGGATGTAGGTTCACCCCACCTCCCCTCCAGGAACCAGGGACTGTGGCAGCACTAGGGCTGCCTTCCGAGAGGGTTGGCATAGCTCACAGTGAGGTGGCGGGGCGTGCCAACAGCTGCTGCATGTCTGCCCAGACAGATGTCCCTGAGTATCTGACACTGAGGTAGTGATGGCCCCAAGGAAGGGGCAGGGCATGGCCAGCACTGTGGTCCAGGCTGCAGCATGTCCTCAGATCTCTGCAGCCGCCTGTCCCCGTCACAGCCAAGACAGGAGTTCTGCAGAGGCCAGCAGGGCTCAGGAAGATGCACTTCTGCATGGCAGATTTAGCCATCATCTCAAGGGTTCACCTTGGCTCATCGTAACTGAACAAGAGATCCAGAGTATACCCCAAATCCGAGCATGGGGTCCAGCCATTCCTTCCACGCCTGTGTTGGAAGCCTGGCCTGAGGCACAGGTGCCTGGATGCTGGCAGTGTGGCTGGATCCCTAGGAATGTGGGACTGACAGGAACATAGAGAGACAGATGCATCTTTGCAGAGCCAGCTCCCACAGGCTGCAGGTGCACACACCCTCACTGCATCCTGAAGGCCATGAAACACATCTCCTTGAGAGTGGCGGGGTGGCCCCAGCATAGCACAAGCCCCAGATGGCTTACCTGCTGCAGAGGAGCCATGGGAAGCCAGTGCTTCCACAGGGATGTTCCACAAGCCAGGGTGGCAGGACTTCTTGCCTTGCAGCTGGTTCAGCTGGAAGCTGGTGTCCCTCTTCACCATGGCCACCGCGTAATGGTAGGTTTGTGGTTCTGAGAAGCAACAGAGACAGGAGGGCTAAGGGAAGATGCTGTGTCATCATCAGCTGTCTTCTGGACTGAGTGCAAAGGGAAATGTGGCGGTGGGCAGGAGGGGAGGTGTCCTAGGACCTGTACCATCCCCTGGGAAGCAAGCAGAAGAGGAAATGAATGAAGGTCCCTCACTGACAGGAGAGAGAAGCTGACCCTTCTCGGGGCAGTGAGAGCTAGCTGTTCCTCTGCCAGTCCCCCTAGGCTGGAGGAGATGGGGGCTGCGGAGGCACCAGAGATGACAGCTCCTGGGATGTGCTCCCAGGAGAGCATGGGCTCTCAGCCCCCAGTGCTTCTCTCCCACCTGTCACAAAGGTGAAGGAGTAAGAGGAAGGACACATGGCAGGCCCAGGGATGGCTAGGCATAACCTTGCAAGTTGCAGTTCGATTGAGGCGTGCTGTGCTTACATACACTCAAGGGACTAATGAGCAAACATGGGGAGGGGGTAACGTTGCCTGCTGTGTGAGGGCTTAGACTCCCTGGCAAGCTCTCCTTAAAACAGACACCAGCCCCTGTTGTGTAGCGCGTGCAGGGAAGACGTGGTCAGATCCTTGCATGTCTGCAGAGATGGGCTGCCCACTGGTGCAACCTCAATGAGGGTGGTGGCACTCCTCCCCTTGGGCGGTGGAGACTTCACGGCTGGCAACAGCAACTGCATTCCCACCGGGATGCCCAAAGTGCAGTTGCCTGGCAAGAGCCAATCTCCCAGCATTAGTGACAGCTTCCTTCAATCCAAAGAGCTTAGCAACTTTGCTCCCTGCAGGTGGAACAGTGACAGAGTCCCTGACTCCCCCATGGCTGTAGTGCCGCACCAGAGACCTGGGTCCCCAGGGAGAACTCACTGCCATCTTTTGACATATAGTATTCTATCACAATGGGCCTCAGCAAGTAGGGCTCCTGGCCTGCACCGACTATCGAATCTCCATCAACCGACACTGCATCAGCTTCATTTGCCTGGAAGAGAAGAGACCATGAATGAAGACTTTCCATGCTGAAGATGACCCCCCAGTCCTTCTGTGAGAGGGAGAGAGAGAGAGAGAGAGAGAGAGAGAGAGAGAGAGAGAGGAGAGAGAGACTGCCTGGCTTCTACCTCCTTCACCTCCATTGCCCCTGCACTCAAATGACACCTGCTTAGCGAGCCTCTCCCTGGTCAGCCTCTTAAAATCTCCTGGGTGCTGGTGGTACCTTGTCTTTCTCCTTAGCCCGTATCTTCCATCTGAACATTGTTACTGTTCGCCCTCCTCATGGAATGTAAACTCCAGGAAGGTGAGGACATATTTAGTTTATGTGTTAACTTCCTGCTGAACCACAGCACCCAGGGAAGCACCCAGCCCCGGCAAATGTTGAGCGAGTGAATAAACTGCAGAGTGTTTCCAGCTACAGGAAGCCATGCCTTGTGCTCTCACATCTGAGTCCCTCTTTGGGAAGCTGTCAGTCAAAGGTTCCTTGCCTTCTGCAAGGACTAGGATCTTCACAGCCTCCTCTCAGCACTGAGGGTGGACCGTCTACCCACCCAGAGTGGATATAGTTTCTTTCAATTCATTTCATGACACTTCAAGTATCTTGAGTTTTTCTGAATTTAGTATTGTGTTTCTATATATTGCCTCTCTTTTTCCCATCCACTTTCTAATTTAGGAATTTCATTCATACATATGTATATATGTATATACATGAACATACACACATGTACATATATATGGAGTCTTCAAAAAGTTCACGGCAAATGCATACTATGAAACAACTGTGCATGGATTTCAAAAAGTTTTCTGCCTCAAAATACTTATTTTTTCCATTCAATTTTCCCATGAAATTTTTGCCTTTGCATACATATATTTGTATCTATGTGTGTGTGTGTAGAGTTAGTACTCTATTAGGTGCAGGTCAGAAACCAACTTGAAGTAACTTAAGAAAAGGAGGGCTTTGGTATAAAGATTAAAAAACCAAGAAGGCCACTCACTGGTCCCTGGGAATGCCATCAAGATCAGAAGCAACAACAATTGACACAGAGGCTGGGGTTGTGACATAATGGGTAAGACCACTGCCTGTGATGCTGGCATCCCATAGGGGCTCTGGTTCGAGACCTGGCTGCTCTACTTCTGATCCAGCTCCTTGCTAATTCACTTGGGAAAGCAGCAGAGGATAGCCCAAGTGCTTGAGCCCCTGCACACATGTGGAGACCCAGAAGAAGCTCCTGGCTCCTGGCTTTGGATCAGCCCAGCTCTGGCTGTTGTAGCCACTTGGGAGAGTGAATCAATAGATGGAAGATTTCTCTCTCTCTCTCTCTCTCCCACTGCCTCCCGCCCTGTCTCTCGCCCTGCCCCCCTCCTTCTCTCCCTCCCTCTTTCTCTGTAACTCTGCCAATCAAATAAATAAATAAATAAATAAATGAATCTTAAAAAACAACTGATATAACTCTCAGTTCATCTCTATGGGCTCAGCTTTATGACTGTTGGTCCAAGCTGTTCATGCTTTCGCCCCGGTTTCCATGCATCATCTTTACCCGATGCCTTCTCTTCAAGTCCCATTGTGAGAAAATGCAGGAAAACAGCAACAGAGACTGCTTAGCCAGCATAAGGCGAAATCTCAACAAATCAATGCCTCTCTCTTTGCATATGTAGCCTCATATATATGTATACACACTTTCTATATTTTTAAATATACATACATATATGTAGATTCTAATATATAAATAAAAATTTGAGTGAATCTTTATGCCCATTACTGAATATTTCCAAATTGCTTTCCAGAAATGATATAGAAATTTATGGTATATAATGCCAATAGCAATATATATACACAATTTCACTGCAACCTACCCATAAGAAATGTTTTTATTTAAGAAATGTTATATTACTAGATATAAACTACTACTTTAAGAATAGTTTTATTTGCATTTCTTTGACTATTAAAAAGGATGAATTTTTTTGTTCATTGTTCATTATTAGTTGTGGTTTCTTTTCTGTAATAATTTATTTACAGTTTATTCATTGAAATGACATCATTAAGTGGTTTTTACAATATGTTTTGTTATAATGTTTTTTGTATGGTTAGAACTTTTTAAAAATACTTTTTGTCATGGCTTAGAATCTTTTACATTTCTAAATTTTTGTACTTTTGTGATTTATCTAGTTACATCCTGGAGCCAAGCAGAAAGTTTATAAAAGAATTATCTTGATTTTTTCCCCCTATATGGTTACCAGGTCTCCATCCAAAGAATCTTTCCTTAGCCATTTATTTGGAAAGCTTGCCTTCTTATACATGTATCTCAATCTACATATACCTCACCTAAATTTATTAAGCGTCAGACCCTGAAGCCTGATGTTGAACATTGGTCATAATTTGCACCAGTATCACATCATGTAGATAATTAGACAGACGCGTGAGCGCACAGAAAGCTGAGACTATGTTGGCCATGGTCTCTTCCCCATCTTGTTTGTCTGCCCCAGCAGCCTGTTCTTTGAAACACTGTTATTTGAATACGGCATAGTTTAAGGTGGGATTCATCCACCTCCTGTTACTTTGCTTTTTCTGATTATGCTTTTATGATCTCATAAGTGTGCTTTTCTTAAGGACTTCACTTTATTAATTTCCTTTTAAAGGACTGTATTTTGCCACATATTCTCACTTAGATGTGGAAGGTAAAAGATTGACCTCACAGAGTAGGTCATAGAATAGTGGTTTCCAGAGCCTGGAGGTTGAGGGAGAGAGGTGGACAGTGGATGCTTACAAGTGCAGGGGTGCAGGTGGACAGGCGGATCAACTTCCACAGCAGGATAACTATGGCTGACCACAACTAATGATGCATTTCAAAATAGCTGGTAGAGAGAACTTTGAATGCTCCCAACACAGAAGGATACACGTTTAAGGAGAGGGACATTCCAGTTGCCCTAATCTGATCACTACACACTGTCTACATGCAGACATATAGCAATGTCACACCATATCCCAGAAATGTGAACAATTATTATGTGTCAATTAAAAATAAAAGTGTATTTCACAAAAAGACTACATTTTGATGAAAATTATACTACATGCATTCATTGACCTTGGGAGGCTCTGCAAGTATGTGGTGTGTAGTCTTGCCATGTGGGGACACAGTGTGTGCTTTCATTTATTAAGATTGTTCCCCTGTCACATACTTCACATGTACAGCAGCTTTGTTGGCCCTGCATGTGCTATGTTTTCAGAAATATTTTTCCATCTATTATCTTAAATGTAAATGAAATCACAACTTGGGGCTAATTTCTGCCAATTAATGAGTGTTGGTATATGAAAATAATATTAACTGTGATATGTTTTACCAAACTAATTTATTCATTAATAACTAATGACA
Source organism: Lepus europaeus (assembly GCF_033115175.1). Taxonomy (NCBI): domain Eukaryota; kingdom Metazoa; phylum Chordata; class Mammalia; order Lagomorpha; family Leporidae; genus Lepus; species Lepus europaeus. The sequence continues at coordinate 147,969,195 of NC_084828.1, forward strand.
TTTATAATTCATTAATAACTAGAGACATTTCCCCTGGTTCACAGTACTTCCTAGACATACATTCAGCTGAAAATACAGATGCTTTTGTTGGTTTCTTTCTATTCGGTATGCCTTTTATGTCTTCTTGCATTTCTAGGAAATTCAGTAAACGGTGTTGAGTAATCACAGCAGCAGCAGCAGCAGAGCCTCTTGTGTCTCTCGGAGACTCTAGATGCTTTCCGGCACACTGCTGGCTTCGCTTCATCAGCGAGTGCTTGCTGAGACGGACTCCTGCCGTATCGGCTGCTCAGGAGATTGTGACTTTTCCTGCTAGTGACAGCTGAGCAGCGGCCTTGTTCTCTACACAGCCCCGCATTTTAGATCTCTGACTTCCTTCTTTCTTCTCTAAACCACATGACTTACCCTAATGGCCAGGAAGCACTCCAGGTAAGAGGTTCGTCTCACGCAGCTGACAAAGGGACCATCTGCCGGAGAGACTTTCTGTATATTGTCACGGAAAGCAGAGCACTTGGCGGCCTCATGATCTGACACGGTGCACCATCTCACGGTTCTCTCATTGTCAGCCAGACAGAGCCCTGGGGAGAGAGCCCAGAGCTGTAGGACACCCACAGCACTCACCTTTCTCTGCTGGCAGAGGAGGTCACAGACCTGATCAAGGGTTGGCTGAGGCAGGCACATACCAATGGGCCTGGTTGCCTGGCTTTCGTGAATTCTCAGGGTCCATTTCTCTGATTCTTTCTATCTCCTTGGATAAATACGCCAACATTATTGTCCAAAAAGTCAAACATAGAATTAGCATATAGCACAGCAATTCCACTACTAGGTATATATCCAGAAGAAATGAAAACAAGAATTCTAACAAACATATTACATAGCTGTTCCTAGCAGCACTATTTATAACAGCTAACAGTTGGAAACTCCACCAAAAGTGTGCATCAGTGGATGAATGGGTAAACAAAATGTATTCTACCTGTACAACAGAATGAAGTAGTGCTACCTACTGCAATGTGAATGGGTCTCAAGAATATTATGTTAAGTGAAAGAAACCAGACACAAAAGGTCAAGTATTATAGGATTCCATTTGTACGGACTATTTAGACTAGGTCAACCTATAGCGACAGAAAGTAAATTGGTGGCTGCCATGGGGGTGAGAAGGGAAAGTGGGCTGGCTTCTTAGGGGTGCAGGGCTTTTCTTTGGAATAATGGCCCCTAATTTTTAAAATAAATGTTAGTTTGCTTATTTGAAAGGCAGAGAGAGGGAGTGAGGGAGGGGGGGGGGGGAGAGAGGGAGTTTCCATCTGCTGGTTCACTTTCCAAATAGCCACAATAGCCAGCACTGGGCCAGGCCAAAGTCAGGAGCCTAGAGCCCAGGAGCTCCAGGTCTCCCACATGGTGGCAGGGGCCCCAGGACGTGGGCCATCTTCTGCTGCTTTTCCAGGTGGATTAGCAGGGAGCTGGATTGGAAGTGGAGTCGCTAGGACCCAAATCAGCCCTCTGACACGTGATGCTGGTGTTGCAAGCAGCTGCTTAGCTCATCACTGTGCCACAACACCTGCCTCATCAATTGGATACTTTAAAATGGTTAATGTATGTTACGTGAATGTCACCTCAAAAACACAAAATGAGGTGTGAAATTTGGGGGCTAATGACGTAGTCTTTTCTCTTAACATTGGCTGCTATAACCTTACATGGCACTAATTGCTCGGCCATTCACATTGCTGCCTGCTTATTTCACTGGCATTCCAAGCTGTAGCAATTAGTGTAGATAGCACTACAAATGTTATTTCTAAGTCTTTAGTATTTGGATACAATTTTAAGTGAGATAGAGAAGACAAAATTACAGTAATAACAGCTATCACTTTTAAAGTTACATTTATTTACTTCATTTGAAAAGTAGAGGGGAGAGAGAGGGAGATATAGAGAGAGACAGAAAGAGAATCTTCCATCCCCAAATGACTACAGACCTGGGAATGAATCAGGCTGAAGTCAGGAGCTGAAAACTCCATTCAGATCACGGCGATGGGTGGCTGCGACCCAACTAATTGAGCCATCACTGCTCCTCCCTGGATCTGCATTAGCAGGAAGCAGAAACAGGAGCAGAGCCAAGACTTTGTCGCAGACCCTCTGATATGGGACACAGAGGCCCCAACACTTCCCCCTACCTGGGTTTTGAACAAGCCCCTGTCAGCCAATGTGCCAAGCACTTACTGCCCTGTAATTTTCATAGCTGACCTATTGAAGACTTGTCCCTGTTTTAGAGATGAGACTTTAAAAAACCCATTAGGGACATTAAATAACTTGATATGAAACTAACATTTCAACTACCTGGATCTGTCTGAGTCTAAAACCTGTACTACTTTTTAGTTGTCTGAAACAGAAAATATCAAAAGATGTGGGACAGGAGACACCATGTTGTTTTAGATAGCCACAGGCCAAAGATGGGAAGAGACAAATTGAGCTCCTCATGCCAGTCTGAAAGAGCCCTTAACTTCCTCCACACAGGGAAGGAAGAGCCAGGGGGGACAGAGCTGTGTGGGGTACGCCCTTGCACGGATGCCAAGGCAATGCCCTCTGTGAACATCTGTATCTCCAGTTGCCATCATGCTTACATTTAAAAGATTTGCACATAAGCTTCATAAGGCTGTTCCCATCATTAGCCACCATAGAGATGCAAATGATAGCCTCAGAAAGACTCCATGATGAGCCTGTGGGAGTGGCTGCCAGTGGAAAGACTGGTACCACCTCATGCTGGCGTGATAGGGAGCAGCTGAAGTTCTCGTACATGGTGATAGGGATGGAAAAGGGCACACGTGCTCAAAAATGCTTGGCATTTTCTTTACAAGTTCAACATGCATTTCCCACGGTGACTCAATAATCCTGCACATTTACCCAAATATTCTCTGGGGACAGCAGGTATGCTGAGAAAAAAAAATAGCCAAACAATAAAAATGGAAAACTATGTACTGAATGATTCCATTTAAGAAATCCTAGAAAAGGCAAAATGCATCTTTCTTAGTAGAAAGTGGGAATGACTGGGAAGAGATAGTGGGCAATTTGGAGGTGGCAGAAGTATTCTTTTAAAAGAGTATTTATTTGAAATGCAGAGTTGGGGCCAGGGCTGTGGCGGAGCAGGTAAAGCTGCCACCTGCAGTGCCTGCATCCCATATAGGCATTGGTTCTAGTCCCGGCTGCCCTTCTTCCAATCCAGCTCTCTGCTATGGCCTGGGAAAGTAGTAGAAGATGGTCCAAGTGCTTGGGCCCCTGCACCCATGTGAGAGACTTGGAAGAGGCACCTGGCTCCTGGCTTCAGATCTGTGGAGCTCTGACACTGTGGCCAACTGGGGAGTGAACCAGTGGATGGAAGACCTCTCTCTTTCCCTGCCTCTCCTTTTCTCTCTGTGTAACTCTGAGTTTCAAATAAATAAATAAATCTTTTAAAAAATGAAAGGCAGAGTTACAGAGAGGGAGGGGAAGGGAGAGATCTTCCATCCACTTGTTCACTTCCCAAATGGTGGCAACAGTCGGTGTTGGTCCAGGACAAGGTCAGGAGCTTGGAATTCCATCAAGGTCTCCCATATGGGTAGCAGGTACTTAAGAGTATCAGCTGTTATCCACTATCTTCCCAAACACAACAGCAGGGAGCTGGATCAAAAGAAGAGTAGCTGGAACTCAAACCTGGCACTCTGATATGGGCTGCTGGTGTGGTAAGTGACAGCTTAAGCTGTTGTACCACAATGCCAGCATCAAAAGTGCTCTTTGTTTTGTTGGTGGTAGTTAAGTGGATATGTTTTTGTTATTGTTGTTCTTTATTTTTTTATTTAGAAAACTTTTATTTAATAAGTATAAATTTCGAAAGTACAACTTTTGGATTATAGTGGTTTTTCCCCCATAACCACCCTCCCACCCACAAACAATCCATCTCCCACTCCCTCTCCCATCTCATTCTTCATCAAGATTCATTTTTAATTATTATATATAGAAGATCAACTTAGTATATACTGAGTAAAGGTTTCAACAGATTGCACCCACACAGACACACAAAGTATAAAGTACTGTTTGAAGACTGGTTTTACCATTAATTCACATAGTACAACACATTAAGGACAGAGATTCTACATGGGGAGTAAGTGCACAGTGACTCCTGTTGTTGATTTAACAATTAACACTCTTGTTTATGGCGTCAGTAATCACCTGAGGCTCTTGTTATGAGCTACCAAGGCTATGGAAGACTCTTGAGTTCACAAACTCCGACCTTATTTAACAAGGCCATAATCAAAGTAGAAGTTCTCTTCTCCCTTCAGTGAAAGGTACTTCCTTGTTTTATGGCCCATTCTTTCCACTGGGATCTCACTCACAGAGATCTTTCATTTAGGTCATTTTTTGCCTCAGTGTCTTGGCTTTCCATGCCTGAGAAACTCTAACGGGCTTTACAGCCAGATCTGAATGCCTTAAGGGCTGATTCTGAGGCCAGAGTGCTGTTTAGGGCATTTGTCATTCTATGAGTCTGCTGTGTATCAAGTGGATAGTTTTATTTGCAGAAATCCATTGAACTGTATTCCAGCAGACTTAAAATGGGTGCATTTTATTTGAGGGTAACTCAAAACATTCATGGAAAGTGAAATTAAAATGTAAGTTTATTTTGGTGCAATAAAAGTGTACAAACTTGGTGGAATGTGCTGCCTTAAGAAGCAATGAGCACCTATTGCCAGGATGGTATAGGCAGAGACACACCCCTCCCCAAGAGTATCAGCCAAAGAATAATGTATATTTTTCATGAACTTTTTGAAGTCCCTCTGTATATAAATTATACTTCAATAGAAATGATTTTAAAATGAAAGAGTATGTGTCAGCAAACTCAGAGAAGATGGAGCCAAGTGGCCTGGACCAATCATGAATAACCTTGTACCCTGGCCACGTGACAGGTTCACGAGGGGGCAAAGGGAACCCATTGACCCCGGAGGGAGAAAGCTGCCAGTGGCAACATGCATAGCAAGCAGAGAAAGTTCTAAGGCCCAGGGGAGTAAGAGGCTTCAGATGTAGACCAAGGTGGAGGACAGGTTGTCTGCGCCCTTGGTTCCTGGCTCTTGCAGGGCCTACCTACCCATCACTGGAATCTCCTCTTGGCCTTTTCATCTGGAGTTACTATCTTTGGTTGTGATTCCATCATTTGCCACCAGGAGAGTTCTGGCTGGAATGGAACATCAAGTCCAGGGCCATGAAGCAGGCAATGTGGGAGAATGGTGGCCAACAAGGGCAGCTCTGGTCTCTGGTTTGTTAATATCTAGCCAATTGGGCAAATGAACTTTTGCTCAGCCCCTGACATGGCTAGGAGAGGAGACAGAGGAAGAGCAAACAACACAAGCCCCATTCAGCAAGAATCTGGGGCAGAGACCACAGGGCTGCACTTGGGGTTTCCTTGGGACTGTGGCTGGACCAAGACAGTGCTCTTCCTTCCCAGACTTCCCCAGGCCCAGGAGAGCCCTGCATGGCCCCATGTGGCAGTGCTGGGTCAGGGAGGAGCAGCCACAGCAGTCTCTGCCCTCCCTGCCCTCCCTTGGAGCTGCCCTTCCATGGTTATCTCCTGTCCCCATGGAGGACAGCCTGTCCCAGACACCATGAACCCCAGTGAGACCTGACAGCCTGGGGAGTGTCAACAGCTGTTGGGTCAGGGAGGGCTTTTCACACGCAGGAGTTGGTTGACTGCACACACACACACACACACACCAAACCAAGAGCCCTGGAAAGCCCACCTTCTCAGCACTGGAGGGGCCCCGAGGACTTACTGCAAGATCTTAGCAGGGTCAGCTCTGTGCCCAGAGCTCTGTCTGCCACTAGGCACATTGGCTCATTTGCACAACAGCTGCGTATTTGCTGTGACAAGGCGATTCCTAATGAAGGAATCCAGCTCAAGGAGCTCAAGGGAGAGCACGGAGGCTATGGGAGGCAGGTGGAACCTATTCCGGGGTGACTGTGCCCCTGCATCCCTGGGCTCCCCTGTTGCATGGTTGAAGTGGGAGGTGCCTGTCCAGTTCAGGGCTAGAAAAACACATCTGGTTAGAAGTCAGGCATGTCTGTTGCTCCCCTCTTCCCCCCTCTCCCCCACCTCAGCTCATTAGTGACCCTGAGGTCCTGTAGGGGAGACCCTTCTCTGCTCTGACCCTGCAAACAAGACCCTCAGGCTCTGGGCAGGGGGCATAGCCTTTGGCGAGTGCACAGTGCAGCTTCGCGGGCCATACCGGCGGCTGCAACTCCTCAGCTCTGTTCCTGAGGCCTCAGAGCAGCCAGCACAGACAATCCCGAGCCCAACGAGCAGACCCTGTTCCAATAAAATGTTACCCACGGGCGCTGAAAATTGCCTTTCCTATCATTTTCTCTCACAAAATACTGTCCCCTCGATTTTCTCACCAGCCATTTAAAGAAAGATGGCCCAGCCCGGGGCATCAGGCCCCGATGGATGGTTGGTTTGTGAAACCCTGTCCTGGCCCAAATGTCAGGTGTCCCCGCGGTACCCTTGGCTCAGCCAGACGCCAGGCTGCCCCGCCTGGACCCTGTGGGCCCACAGGAGGAGCTGCCTGGCCGGCCGCAGGACCCCATCCCTTTGCCGAGGCACCTCAGAAGCCTGACGCGCCTGGCCGCCAGAGTGCACTCACCCAAGGCCCCCGCGCACAGTAGGGCGCAGGCTGAGAGCCTCATCTCCGCTGCGGGCGCGCGTCACCCACGCGGCTTCCGCGGCTGAGCGCGCCGCTTTACCCCGGGATGGCCTGGGTCCGCCTCCTCGTGGCGATCGCCACGCCCCCACCTTCCCCAGGCTGCAGGTGACCTCAGCGGGATGGACCTCTGCTGCAGGGCGAGCCCTGCTCCCGGGGCCCAGGCTTGCAACCTCCGGGCCTTTCTCTAGCCAGTCTCACTCTGGATCAATGGGGGGGGGGGGGGGGGTTGTCCATAGTGCGAAACCCGCGCGCCCAGACTACGCTCAAACCCCAGTTACCGGTTCTCAACTCCTCCTCCCCAAAGCTCCTCGCTAGCGACCTGCACCGCCCCCCCACCTCGCCCCGCCCCCTCCCCGCCCCCACAGCTGGGAGAGGTTTGGGTCTGCCAGGGACAATGCTCAGAAAGGTATGGTTCTCATTCTCTCTCTTTTTTAAACTTTTATTTAATGAATATAAATTTCCAAAGTATAGCTTTTTTTTTAATCATTTATTATCTTCCTAAGGATTACAGGTGTGAAGTTTGTCATCAGTAAATGAACACATCTTTGGTTTTTTTTTATTTTTATTTATTTATTTATTTAGTTTTTTGACAGACAGAGTGGATAGAGAGAGAGACAGAGAGAAAGGTCTTCCTTTTTGCTATTGGTTCACCCTCCAATGGCCGCTGCGGCCGGCGCATCTCGCTGATCCAAAGCCAGGAGCCAGGTGCTTCTCCTGGTCTCCAATGCGGGTACAGGGCCCAAGCACTTGGGCCATCCTCCACTGCCTTCCCGGGCCATAGCAGAGAGCTGGCCTGGAAGAGGGGCAACCGGGATAGAATCCTGCGTCCCGACCGGGACTAGAACCCGGTGTGCCGGCGCCGCAAGGCGGAGGATTAGCCTGTTGAGCCATGGCGCCCGCCCCCAAAGTACAGCTTATGGATTACAATGGCTTCCCTCCCCCATAACTTCCCTCCCACCCGCAACCCTCCCCTTTCCCTCTCCCTCTCCCCTTCCATTCACATCAAGATTCATTTTCAATTCTCTTTATATACAGAAGATCAGTTTAGTATATATTAAGTAAAGATTTCAACAGTTTGCCCCCACATAGCAACACAAAGTGAAAAAATACTGTGGAAGACTTAGACCCCAATACAATAGTACTGGGGGACTTCAGTACTCCACTCTCAGAGATAGACAGATCAACAGGACAGAAGATCAACAAGGAGACAGTAGATTTAAACGACACTATAGCCCAAATGGATCTAACAGATATCTACAGAACATTTCATCCTACATCTAAGGACTTTACATTCTTCTCAGCAGTACATGGAACCTTCTCTAGGATTGACCACATACTAGGCCATAAAGCAAGTCTCAGCAAATTCAAAAGAATTAGAATCATACCATGCAGCTTCTCAGACCATAAAGGAATGAAGTTGGAAATTAGCAACTCGGGAATCCCTAGAGCATATGCAAACACATGGGGATTGAACAACATGATCCTGGTTCTCATTCTCTTTTACAGCAAACCTCTGGCCGGCTCATGATGGGTGTGGGAGGCCCACATTGGCGTGTGAGTGACCGTGTGTTTATTCCAACTGTTAAATAAATCCTGTTCCTATTTGCCCATCTTACTAGTCTGCTGAGGCAAGAACCTGGATTGAACGTTCATATGCTCCTGCCCTCCTCAGTGGGATTCAGTGTGTAGTTTCATGCCGTGGCTTCTTTCGCATGAAATTCGCATGCATTGCCGTGTGCCCACCCTTCCGTCCTTCTTGGTGTCACACAGTCCATGTGGTGTATGCCGCACACCAGTCTTCTTTCCTCCCGATGGGTAGAGCTGCTCGTGTTACTGGTCAAAATGATCAGGCCCTTGCTGCCTGCTGCTAGACACAGAACAGAGCTGTGTCAGAGGGAAGAGCTGATTTCAAGAAGCAGCAGTCTTGGCTGGTGCCATGGCTTAACAGGCTAATCCTCCGCCTTGCGGCGCCGGCACACCGGGTTCTAGTCCCAGTTGGGGCGCCGGATTCTATCCCGGTTGCCCCTCTTCCAGGCCAGCTCTCTGCTATGGCCCGGGAAGGCAATGGAGGATGGCCCAAATGCTTGGGCCCTGTACCCGCATTGGAGATCAGGAGAAGCACCTGGCTCCTGGCTTTGGATCAGTGAGATGCGCCGGCCGCAGCGGCCATTGGAGGGTGAACCAATGGCAAAAAGGAAGACCTGTCTCTCTGTCTCTCTCTCTCACTATCCACTCTGCCTGTCAAAAGAAAAACAAAACAAAACAAAAAAAGCGGCAGCAGTCTTGGGGAAAGCGTGATCTCTGGATCCAAAATGTGCTCTTTCTGCCCAGTGAGTCAGCAAAAAGGGTTTCAAAGGGAAAGGGTGGCTGCAGGTGGAGGCAGCAGAAACAATGGGCGCGTCCATTGACAACCAAGCAGATTTTCAGGTCTGTTATGAGGATGGTCCTGGTGGAAGCATCTTGATAGTGGCGCTTAGCAGTCTGCAGGTGGAGGCCGCGCGCACTCTCCGCAGCTGGGTGTGAGGTCTGCCTTTCCAAGTCATCTTTCAGTAGGCTCTGAGATCCCCATGCACTACTCACAGGCCGTCTACACCACCAGCAGTCGGTCCTTGTCAGCCAAAACACGGAAAGGGAGGAGAATGCGTTCATCAGTTACAAATTCCCAACTATAAGTTTTCCATGCCATAGCTACGGAATAGGCACATCCACTTCCTTCTACTACCTGCGGATGATTGGGAGTGGAGTGGGGATTTTTGGAATGGAAAACTTTGACATGGTGAAGGACATCTTTCTGGCTCTCCTTCTTGAAGGGAGAGCAAGTCAAAGTCACTTGTTGAGGCGCTAACTTAATGTTTGCAAAGTTTCAGTCTGCATAACCCAATAGGCATATAGAGAAGGGGACATCAATTGGGTACAGTCTGCTGGAAAAAATTGTTTGAAGCACTCATGCATAGGTTCCTCAGAAGGGTCTGAAAGCAAAGTGGATGCATTTTAAAAGCAATGTAACCTTTAGAGTGACGTTTGGATGATCAGATAACAGGGTTAAGGGTCTCCTAAACAGTCCCAAGTGAGCTGGTAATCCCTCTGTTGTTCCTGAAGTGGCAGCACCGTGAGATAGGCTGCCGGAACAGAAAGTTCTCAGCTTCTTGCAGTACATTGTGTATGGCTGGTACCCTCAGAGACAGCCGGCCTTGGTGACAATGTCCAGCTTTTTGAAATGTAAGCCTTTGGGCACTCATTTCTTTAGATTTTGAGTCAATACTCAGTCCTAATCCTTGCTTCCTGATTACCAAGCCGTCAAAGAACTATCTCAAGTTTGACAACTCCATCAAGTGCGCGCATTCCAAGCGTACCTAGTGAGTGTGTCTTTGAAATGGTGGCCCTCGGGGGAGGGTGCAGCTCTCTGTTGTGACAGTTACCATGTGGTGATCACGTGTCAGGACCCCCTCAACCTTATGTTTTAGCTGAGGGCTGACAACAGGGACTCCATCTTACTCCCATAGTTCCCCTTTGTCGTCTTTTTCTTGAAAGCTCCGTTGGCCATTCATTTTGTGACTAGGCTCTATTTGTTCCATGTTGCCAGAGTGAACTTTGAGCCTGGTCCTGGCTGTTGGTTTTATCTGGCCCCACACTGGGAGGAGGGTAAGATTCACACCCAAGGAGTCAGTGTCAGAAACCCTTTCAGCCACATTTAAGCAACAAAGCAGAAGGAAGAGGGGTCCTCAGGCTGCGTTCTCGAGCACAGTGATGTCTGTTTCTGCAGACTATTTCCCCAGGAGAATAATTGCTGGGTCATAAAGTAGCCGTTGTTCAGCTTTGTTGGAGAGGGCCAATTAGTACAGTACTGGGTATAAATGGTACAGAAAGGGAAGTTTTCTGTAAGTTATTGCCCAAAATATTTGCTGGCCTTTTGTTTTTAGATACAACTAATCATATTAAGGAAGTTCTTCCCTTGGTTGCCTATACTTTTTTTTTTTTTTTGATAGGCAGAGTTAGACAGTGAGAGAGAGAGAGACAGAGAGAAAGGTCTTCCTTCCGTTGGTTTATTCCCCAAATGGCCGCTATGGCTGGTGCTGCGCCGATCCGAAGCCAGGAGCCAGGTGCTTCCTCCTGGTCTCCCATGCGGGTGCAGGGCCCAAGCACTTGGACCATCCTCCACTGTCCTCCTGGGCCATAGCAGAGAGCTGGACTGGAAGAGGAGCAACCCGGACTAGAACCCGGCACCCATATGGATGCAGGCACTGCAGGCAGAAGATTAACCAAGTGAGCCATGGTGCTGGCCCTCTAATTGATTTTTTAAATGTTAAGCTACTATTACATTTCTGACATAAATCCTTAGATATAATGCTTTTTATATATCGCTGAACTTCAATTGATAATATTTTGTTTGGGACTTTATTTTGCATCTACTTGCATGCATTTTTTTACATCAAAGTAAATGTAACTGTTAATTTGTTAATTATCTTTTTCATGAACCTTTTGAAATATGCTTGTATTTTCATGAGAGAAATAATTTAGCAATTTTTCTTCATTTGAATTTCTCTGTAAGTTTGGGTTCAAGGTTATGCCAGCTCGTAAAATGAATTGAGAAATGCTGCCTCATACCTTATTCCCTGGGAGACACCGCAGGTATCTAGAATTTTATATGTGGAAAGGTTTTCAATAACAGATTGTTTCTTTTAATAGCTAGAGAAAATTCAGATTTTGTGATTCTTTAAGTTTCAGTACTAATAGCTCTTGATTTTTAAGGAATATGTCCATTGCATCTAAATTTCAAATTTGTTGATGTAACATCATTCATGATATTACATTCTGACATTTTTAATGTGTGAATGATTCTTTTTTAAATTAAAGATTTATTTGTTTATTTGAGAGGCAGAATTACAAACAGAGAGAGAGAGAGAGAGAGGTCTTCCATCCATTTGTTCACTCCCCAGATGGCTGCAATGGCTGGAGCTGGGCTGATCTGAAGCCAGAAGCCAGGAATTTCTTCCAGGTCTCCCATGTGAGTGCAGGGACTTAAGCACTTGGGCCATCCTCCACTGCTATTCCAGGGCACCAGCAAGGAGATGGATCAGAAGTGGAGCAGCCAGGATGCCAACTGGTGCCTACATGGGACACTGGTGCCACAGGTGGAGGCCGAACCTACTACACTAAAGTGCCAGCCCCATGTGAATGATTCTTACTGTAATCTTATAATATTGGTAATTTTAAAGGATTTCTTTCTTTATCCATTTCTTTTTTCATTTATTTGAAAGGCAGAGTGACAGAGAAAGAGAGCTTTCATTTGTTGGTTCACCCCCCAAATGGCACGACAGCCAGGGCTGGGCCAGGCCAAAGCCGGGAGCACAACGCTCCATCGCAGCCCCTCACCTGGGTGGCTGGGACCCAGGTACTTGAGCCATCATCGCCTGCCTCCCAGGGTACACAGTAGTAGGAATGCTGGGCTCAGAAGCGGAGGAACCAGGGCACTTAGATATGGGGGGGCGGGCATCCCAAGCAGCGTCTTAATTGCTGCCCACCACACCTGCCCAGCAATTTTTTTTTCTGATGTGTTGTATAACCTCTTGGTTATTCAGTTCAAAATATATTCCAATTTTCCTTGTGATTTCTTATTCAACTCATGGTTTGTTTAGAAATGCATTGCTTAATTAGCCTGTGGGCCAACAGAATCACAAGGAGCTTTCAAATGAGGAGGAGGGCTGCAGGCCCGTTAGTGTCTCAGTGATGCGGTGTGGGAAAGACACTGCAGTTGCTGGCTTCTCCGTAGAAGGCACAGCCATGCCAAGAGCTGTGGGCCACTCTAAAGCCGGAAAAGCTTCTTCCAAAAGGCTTCTGGAAAGCAACACAGCCATGCTGTCGTATTTCTTTCTTTCTTAAGATTTATTTTACTTATTTGAATGGCAAGGTGATGGGGGAGGGGAGAGACACAGAGAAAGAGATCTTCCAGCTGCTGGCTGGGGCTGCGCCAGGCCAAAGCCAGGAACTAGGAACTCCATCTGGGTCTTCCATATTGGGTGTCAGAGGCGCATCTTGGACCATCTTCTGGGGCCTTTCTAGGTGCATTACCAGGGACCTGGATTGGAAACAGAACAGCTGGACCTGAACTGATGCCCTACGTGGCATGCTGGCATTGCAGGCAGCTGCTTAACCTGCTGCTAAGCCATGATGCTGCTGTCTTGACTTTAGCCCTCTAAGACCCATTACCGACCTTCAACAGTAGCTTGTGGTAATGTGTTACAGCGAAACCAGGAAGCTGATGCACCTGGAGCTTCTACCAATGTGCAAGGTCCGGCATTATTTTTCCTAGCTGCTCCTCCATGGAACGTCAACTTGTGCCAAGGATCTGAAGAACACTGGCCCTTTGTCATCCTGCCTTCTCATTGTGATCTTTCCAGCCTGACATGCCCATGAACTCTGCTGGTTTCTCTGTAATCCAGACAGCCCCCTGCCTCTGTCCTGGCTCTTCCTCCTCTTATTGATGTCTGAATGACAATAGAATCTAACAGGGCAGATATGATGTTTTTCTTTTTTCTTTCTTTTTTTTTAACTTTTATTTAATGAATATAAATTTCCAAAGTACAGCTTATGGGTTACAATGGCTACCCCCCCCATAACTTCCCTCCCACCCGCAACCCTCCCCTCTCCTGCTCCCTCTCCCATTCCATTCACATCAAGATTCATTTTCAATTATCTTTATATACAGAAGACCTATTTAGTACATATTAAGTAAAGATTTCAACAGTTTGCACCCACACAGAAACACAAAGTGTAAAATACTGTTTGAGTACTAGTTATAGCATTAAATCACAATGTACAGCACATTTATGACAGAGATCCTACATGAGGAGTAAGTGCACAGTGACTCCTATTGTTGACTTAACAATTTGACACTCTTGTTTATGGCATCAGTAACCACCCTAGGCTCTTGTCATGAGTTGCCAAGGCTATGGAGGCCTTTTGAGTTCACTGACTCTGATCTTATTTAGACAAGGTCATAGTCAAAGTGGAAGTTCTCTCCTCCATTCAGAGAAAGGTACCACTCAACATTCTACTCTTAGGTTGAAATTAGTGCTTGATACATCTAAGGCTCAAAAACTTACCAAATAGGTGGATATATGCCCATAAATGTCTTAAAAGTGGATTGAGTTATCTGTAGCCCCAAGTTCTTAGCAGCTAAGATCAAAATAGCCTAAGATATGGAATTAACCCAAATAGCCATCAACTGATGACTGGATAAAGAAAATGTGGTACATGCACACGATGGAATACTACTCAGCCATAAAAAAGAATGAAATCCCACCTTTTGCAACAAAAATGGATGCAATTGGAGATAATTATGCATAGTGAAATAAGCCAGTCCCCAAAAGGCAAATGTGTTTTCCCTGATTTGTGGTAATTAATATGCAGAGCACAAAAAAGTAATGTATATGAGCAAAGTTGACATTTTGAGATTCTATTATTGTTTATAGCTCTGTACCCTTGAGGAGTGATTTTTCTATTACTACATGTTGAATTCTTTATTAGTGAAGGGTTAAGCTTCTGATTATAAAGTAAATTGAAAGCATGTCATTGTAAAAATTAAAAGAAAAATAAGAAAGGAAGGAGGGGTAGGGAGGGTAGGAAGTACAGTTATGTTTTTAAAACTGCATATATGAAATACATGAAATTGCTCCTTTCTAGAAATACAAAATTTTAAAAATTAAAAAGTGAAAAAAATAGGTTGAGTAATAGTTGCAGGTTGGTGGACAAAAACAAAATAGGGCCAGAAGTGACCCTTCCTCCCCAGATTAATGATCCACCTAAAGCTAACACAGCCCAAATCCAGTAGGGTCAAGGTACCCTCTGAACCCAGAGTAGAGCAAATGGCAGGCTTTCTAAGTGCAAGGACAAAGTCATATTGCAAGGTAAGGACTTCCAAAGTGCTAGAGCCATCTCTTTGCTTTGGCCTAGGCTGTCACAGATAGGGCAGAAGACTATATTTGCGGCAAGGATGGTGTTTGGAAACCAAGCAGTTTGTAAATTTATCACTAACTGTTATCAAGTGCCATGCTAAGGGCTTTCCAAATATTGCTTTATAGTAATCCCATAGGTAGGTGTTATTGTCACTTCCTTTTCATACACGAAAATAATGAAGCAGAGAAAATTAACAACTCGCCAAGGTCAGATAGCGAGTACACATTAGGCTGGCATTCAGACTAGGCATCTCGATTCCACAGTCTCTGTTCCTCCCCGCATGACATTTGTCTCTGGAGTAAAATCCACACTTTCCCCTTTCCATGGGCTTTTGTAGGAAGATAACATTTGCTCAGGCAACACACTTCTTTAAAATGTTACCAAGTGGAGTGAGCACTTGGCCTAGTGGGTAAGACACTGGGCGGAATGCCCATGTCCCATATCAGAGTGCCTGGATTCAAGTGCCAGCTCCTGTCTTGACTCCAGCTTCCTGCTAATGTAGACCTTAGCAGGCAGGTGATGGCTCAGACAGCTGGGTCTCTAACATCCATGTTGGGGACATGTTATTTTAATCAGTTCTGAAAAAGATAGCTTAATTTACAGGGAAGGAAGTTGGTTTAAAGAGCTTAAGGAACTTGCCTGTGATCATGTGGCTAATTGTTAGTAACTGAAAAAAAAAAAAAAACACAAAACAAAACAGAATTTAAGCAAAGGTTTCCTGAGTTCAGACATTTAACTACAGTTTATTTCTAGCATTAAGATTTACAAGTGATAAAACATTCACAGTTTAAATAGCTACCTACATTTTAGAAACTGCTATACACAAACATTCAGAGGATATCAGATTCTTGCTTTTGTTTTATTTAAGTCCTCAAATGTTTATAAAAAAATGAATAATGCTATTGGATTGCTAAGAGAAAAGTCAAAGTTTTAGAATACACTTCACTTTTTAAAATGTCCACAGTTGTCTTCTTTATGAAGATATAAATAAGATGCACATTTAGAAATAGATTTTGTAATCAATTTCCTTCTATGGAAAAAGTTAAGAATTTTCAATACACCAACAGAAATATTTGTTTTCTGCTCAGATACATGTGATTCTAGCAGCAGAAAGCTAGATAAACTGAGAAGGCTTGTTCACAGTGGGGGCCGTTTTAACCAGCTTAGCAAAATGCAACTCATGCTTGTGGGAGACTATGGTGATGCATGGAAGCACTTTTGGAATCAATCAGTCCTCGAGTTTTGTCAGTTTTTAATTCAAAATAATTTCTATGTGACGATTTTTCCTAAAACTGCAGGTCCACCTGCTGGGCAAGCAGGATGTGGTCTTCTTCTGTAATAGGTAAGTATGTGCTGTTTTGCTGGGTCCCTGTAATGGGGCAATGGTTACAAGAGAGTTTAGTTATGTGCTTTCTGGAGAACCACACACTCATGCTAACTACCAGGCGGTGGATGTCCTAAGATCAACTTGAAACTAAAATATCTCTTCCAAAAGAGAGTAACAGCTTTTCTAAGACAGACGTGGCCCTAATGTAAAGCGTGGGCAAGCTGACGACAATGTGCTCTTTTTTAAAAATTAATTAATTAATTAATTTTTATTTATTTATTTATTTATTTTTGACAGGCAGATTAGTGAGAGAGAGAGAGACAGAGAGAAAGGTCTTTCTTTTTCTGTTGGTTCACCCCCCAAGTGTGTCAATCCGAAGTCAGGAGCCAGGTGCTTCCTCCTGGTCTCCTATGTGGGTGCAGGGCCCAAGGACTTGGGCCATCCTCCACTGCCTTCCCGGGCCACAGCAGAGAGCTGGACTGGAAGAGGAGCAACCGGGACAGAATCTGGCGCCCCGACCGGGACTAGAACCCCGGGGTGCCGGAGCCACAGGCGGAGGATTAGCCGGCCAACAATGTGCTCTTTCAATATGTAATAACCACGCAGTAGGTACTCGTCAAGTAGTATCACGTAGGCAGGGAGGTAGCTGAGATCCACTTCTCCCTGCTAGCCCCTCCCCTCAGTCCTGCCTGCACCACCCAAATCCCGACCTTCTGTGCAGCAGAAAACCACAGCTTCTGTGGTTTTTTCACTTAAAACTGGCACCAGCCAAACATATCTAATACGGCTGTCACCTATGTCCCAGATGATGGCCTTTATCTCATTACAATGCCATTTATCATAAAACTACCATGGCCTACACTCCTACTATCTGTCACACACACTTCCCCTCTTTTCCAAGAGAAGGCAAAGAAGTGGGTGGTCCTCAAGCCCTGCCCCAAACTCTACCCTCCTTGCATATGTAATTAAGCCTAGCTGCAGACAGCACCCCGTGCTCCTCCAAATCTGGTAAAGGGACAGCCCAAACCTGTGGGGTGCAGCTCTCTCCTGAGCATGCCCGCACTGCTTCTTCAGTGTGTGCGTTCGCTTTGTACATTAATGCATCTTTCCTCTCTGCCATGAATCCCTTCTTGTGTCAGAGACAAGCACCCACACCCAGCCATCCCATGGCACTATTGGCAGTCAGCAAGACATTTTAGTAAGTAAATATGTACACATATTGTTTCTGCTAAGTTTCCTGAGTTTTAAGTTAAACTCACCCCTTTCTTAAAGTTTTATATTTGCAGCTATTTTGCTGAGCAGGCACAGCCATTGGGTTCTGAACACTTTAACCCTCTCTCTTCTCTTCAGTCAGCTGGCTCCATTTTGATCCATTCAACATGCAGGCATTGGCTGGTTTGTAATAGCAGGACATTTTTATTGAAAGCTTGTAACAGATGCCTCTCTGCAGAATTACTGTGGTTTTTAATGCAAATAGTGCTGTACTGTGGGCCTTATCAAAGTGGTATGGTACATTGCCAGTCAAGAGTCATGGTTCAGAGCTCCAGTTCCAGTTCCAGTTTCCTGCTCATGTACACACTGAGAGGCAGTAGGTGATGGTCAAGTCCCTGAGTTTCTGCTGCCCATGTGGGAGACCTGGGCTGAGTTCCAAGTTCTGCCTTTGGCTTGGCCCAGCCCTGGCTGTTAAGAGCATTTGGGGAGTGAAACAGTTGGTGGAAGATGTCTGTCTTTTAAATTAAAAAAAATGTTTTATGAAATATTTACATTAACCAAGAAGATATAAAGAGTAATGTGAGGAGTAAATGAATAGTACTCTCTAGTTATAAAAAAACACCAGGACATTACTGCTATGCCAAAAGTCTCCTCCCTGTTCCCATCACATGTACACATATCTGTAAACAGTATATATATTATTTCATTTTGTATGATTTTAGCTTACAGAACTAATAGATGGCATTTTCTTCTACTACTCTTTGCACCCAGCTTGAAAGATACTCCTCTAACTCAAGTAACAGGTTAAGAACATACCCTACTGCCACGACAGTGTAGCACACTTTTATCCTTTCCCCATCATTGGACACTTTGTCACGGCCCTTTCTTTGCCAGTTGTTACAGTATTGCTGCCTGTCCTTGTGCACATGAGCAGGAATTGTTCTAGTGTATGGACTCAAGAATGTCATGTCTGAGTCCTGGGATCAACGATGCTCAGCTTTCTTACCTCATGCAAATTACTTTCTGAGATGTTTGCACTTGAACAATAGTGACTAAGGCTTCCACATCCTTCCAACATGTCACATTGAAGCTGTGAGATTTCTGTCTCTCTGATGGGTGTTAAGTAGGTTCTCACTGGGGTTTTCATTTTGTACCGTAATTATTGAGAAGGAGGAGCATCTTTTGAGTGTGATTTGGCCATAGGATTTTAAAGTAGTTGACTTTTTCAATCTATTTATTTGTAGCTTGATACTTTCTATTTTATATAAGAAATTTTCATACCCTAAGTTTGAAAAATTACTCTAAATATATTTTTAAAATCTTAAACTTTTGCTTCTTTACGTTTGTGGCTTCAGTACTCATCCCCTGGAGTTGAGTTTTGCATTTTAATAAAGTGTTCTGACTTTATTTTTATCCATGTGGATAACTAACACTGTTTTCAGTACTATTTATTGAATAATTCATCCTTTCCTTATTAACTTGCACAGTTGTTTCTGACATATAGAAAGGGACTGGTTTGTGTGGACTTTTTATTCTTTCCCATTGAGATGCTTCACTGATAACTGTCATGCAATAGTAGCCTTGTAATAAGTTTTGATATCTGAGAGGAAAGGATTCTGCAGCTTTCTTTACTAAAGCATCTTGGCTATTCTTGGTTCAGTGCTTCCATACAGCTTTTCTTTTTTTTCTTTTTTTTTTTTTTTTTTTTTTTGACAGGCAGAGTGGACAGTGAGAGAGAGAGACAGAGAGAAAGGGCTTCCTTTGCCGTTGGTTCACCCTCCAATGGCCGCCGCGGTAGCGCGCTGCGGCCGGCGCACCGCGCTGATCCGATGGCAGGAGCCAGGTGCTTCTCCTGGTCTCCCATGGGGTGCAGGGCCCAAGCACTTGGGCCATCCTCCACTGCACTCCCTGGCCACAGCAGAGAGCTGGCCTGGAAGAGGGGCAACCGGGACAGAATCCGGTGCCCCGACCGGGACTAGAACCCGGTGTGCCGGCGTCACAAGGCGGAGGATTAGCCTATTGAGCCGCCGTGCCGGCCCATACAGCTTTTCTTAATTAGCCTGTCAGTTTCCACAAAAACAAAAATCTGGGAATTTGGTTGGAAATTTACTGAATTGATAATTTGGAGGAGAATTGACATCTTTCTAATTAAAAACTTTATATCCATGAATATAGAATAACACTACATGGTTTTATTTTTTAAAATATCTTTACTATTTGATTCTGATCATATTTAACTCATTTTAAACTTTTTGTAGATTACTTTGGGTATTGAATTTTTTTTAAAATAGTGATTCATTGTGAGAGTTTTATAGTTTTAGCTCTTACCTCTAGGTTTTGGATCAGGGTGTTGATCAAAAATGTACTAAATACATTTCTTGCATTTGGAAGTAAATTATATTAGTAGATTTTATATGAAATCAACTTTAAATTCTTTTGGATTTGATAGGTTAATCTTCTATAGATTAGTATATTTAATTTACTAATACTTAAAATTGTAGTCAGTGTGAGATTGGCCTATAGTTTCCCTTCAGAAGTTGTCTTTACTGGATTTTGTGATTCATAGAAGAGCATTATCCCCTCTTTTTAATCTCAGGAAGAGTTTGTGAAGCTCTTGTGAGGGGAAGCTCATCTGCCAATTGACTGATCTGTTCTTTGTGAGATGTTATGATCCTAATGCTTCTGATGAATGTGTTACTACTGGGTTTCTGTTTCTTCCCAAATCAACTTTGGCTAGCTATGTTTTCTAGAAATTCAAAGGCCAACTTTATTAGTCTTTTAAACAAACTAATTAACTAATTTTGAGCATGATCTATTTATTGTTTTGTGGTATATTTTATTTTATTTTTAATAGCTTTATTTATTTACTTTTTAAAAAAAGATTTATTTATTTATTTGAAAGTCAGAGTGTTACACAGAGAGTTAGAGAGAGGAGAGGCGGAGAGAGAGAGGGCTTCCATCTGATGGTTCACTCCCCAGTTGGCCACAACGGCCCAAAGCCAGGAGCCAGGAGCTTCTTCTAGGTCTCCCACATGGGTGCAGAGGCCCAAGCACTTGGACCATCTTCTACTGCTTTCCCAGGCCATAGCAGAGAGCTGGATTGGAAGAAGAGCAGCCGGGACTCGAACCATCGCCCATATGAGATCCCAGCGCTTCAGGCCAGGGCTTTAACCCACTGCGCCACAGTGCCAGCCCCAGATTTTATTTTTTTTAAATGCAGAGTGTCAGAGGGAGAGGGAAAGATAGAAACAGGTCTTCCTGGGGCTGATGCTGTGGTATGCTGGGTAAAGCCATAGCCTGTGACACAAGCATCCTATATGGATGCTGATTTGAGTCATGGATGCTACACTTCTGATCCAGCTCCTGCTAATGTGCCTAGAAAGGCACTGGGGGATGGCCCAAGGACTTGGATCCTTGCACCCACTTTGGGGATCTCGTTGAAACTCCTGTCTCCTGGCGTTGGCCTGACCCAGCCCTGGCCATTGCAGCCACTGGGGAGTGAACCAGCAGATGGAAGATATTCTCTGTCTCTCCCTCTTTCTGTGTAATACTGCCTTTCAAATAAATAAAAGAAATCTTAATGAAAGAAAGAGAGGGAAAAATAGAGATTGTCCATCTTCTGGTTTTTCCCTAAATGGCTACAACACCCAGGCCTGGGCCAGGTTGAGCCAGGAGCCAGGAACTCCATGCGGGTCTCCCACATGGGTGACAGGGCCCAAGCACTTGGTTCATCTTGCACTGCCTTCCCAGGTGCATTACCAGAAAGCTGGATCAGAAGTGAAGTAGCTAAGACTCAAACCAGTGCTCTGAGAGGAGATGCTGTTTGAAGCATTTAGGTTATTTTCTACCATCTCATTTTGTGCTTTGTATTTGCCCCGTTTTTCTATGCTTCCTTGTTTTTGACATTTTTGGGACTTAGTTTGGCATGGATTGAGTCTACCCCCTCCCATCTCAAATACTTCTCCCAACTCCTTGTCTTTCGTTCTGTTGGTTTAGAAGCTGGTTTTGCAACTTCAATGTTCATGATCACTTAAAATATAAACTTTTTGAATAACACAGTAACTTTAGAACTTTCCTAAAGAAAAGAGACAGAGCAAGACAAGGAGAGAGGGAAAAAAGAGACAGCACTTCCATCCATTGGTTCACTCCCCAAATACCTGCAACGGTCATGACGGCCAGGGCCAAGGCTGAGACCAGAGGCAGAGAATTCAGTCCAAGTCTCTCATGTGGGTGACAGGGACCCAATTACTTGAGCCATTAGCATTGCCTCCTAGAGCCTGC
Source organism: Lepus europaeus (assembly GCF_033115175.1). Classification (NCBI taxonomy): domain Eukaryota; kingdom Metazoa; phylum Chordata; class Mammalia; order Lagomorpha; family Leporidae; genus Lepus; species Lepus europaeus. The sequence goes on from NC_084828.1 coordinate 147,990,681, forward strand.
ATGAGCTGGAAGCTGGCATCAGGAGCCAGAATTGGGAACTGAACCAAGATGCTTTGATACAGGATATGGTACTGATGCTTCAACCTCTAGGCCAAATGCCTGCCCCAGAGTACTTTATCTTTAATGATCAAACTAACCTCCCCTCCCCCCCCCCCCCACATGCTCATGTATCCTTTGTGGTTTTTTGTCTAATATCTTTCTTTCTTTCTTTCTTTCTTTCTTTCTTTCTTTCTTTCTTTCTTTCCTTCTTTCTTTCTCTCTTCCTTCCTTCCTTCCTTCCTTCCTTTCTTTCTTTCTTTCTTTCTTTCTTTCTTTCTTTCTTTGGCAGGCAGAGTGAACAGTGAGAGAGAGAGACAGAGAGAAAGGTCTTCCTTTTTCCTTTGGTTCACCCCACAATGGCCGCTGTGGCTGGCACGCTGTGGCCGGCACGCTGCGGCCGGCACACCACGCTGATCCGAAGCCAGGAGCCAGGTGCTTCTCCTGGTCTCTCACACGGGTGCAGGGCCCAAGGACCTGGGCCATCCTCCACTGCCCTCCCAGGCCACAGCAGAGAGCTGGCCTGGAAGAGGGGCAACTGGGACAGAATCCGGCACCCCGACCAGGACTAGAACCTGGTGTGTCGGTGCCGCAGGTGGAGGATTAGCCTATTGAGCTGCGGCGCTGGCCATATTTTCTTTTTCAATCTCACAATTAGGCATTATTGTTTTACGTGGTCAGTATTTTTTTAAGATTTTATTTATTTGAGAGGCAAAGCTACAGACAGAGCAAGAGAAAGAGAGAAAAGTCTTCCATCTGCTGGTTCACTCCCCAGAAGGCTGCAATGGCCAGAGCTGGGTAGATCTGAAGCCAGGAGCCAGGAGCTTCTTCTGGGTCTCCCTTGTGGGTGCAGGGCCCAAGCACTTGGGCCATCCTCCACTGCCCTCCCAGGCCATAGAAGAGAGCTGGATAGGAAGAGGAGCATCTGGAACTCGAACCAGTGCTGCATGCAGTATTTGTATTGAGTTACCAACAAGTTTATTTCTTTGTTCCCCATTTATTTTTGTATCTGAGACCTCTTTTCTGGAATCACTTTCTTTCTTCCGAAACATATCCTTTACCAATTCCTTCAGTTTTCGTTTACCTGAGGACGTCTTTACTTTTCTCCTTGAAAGAAATTCTGCTGGGCATCCAGTTCTAGGCAAGTGCCGTAAGTGCTTTGGAGGTATCGCTGTCATCTGTTTCCTTGGCTTCTGCATACGAAGTCAAATGTCACTTCCTTCATGGGTCATCTTTTTCTTACGTTTCATTTTTTGTGTTCTAGTTTTACCATTTATGTTTCTGCTTAGGATTCATTATGCTTTCTGAATATGAGAATTAATAGGTTTTTGTTTAATTCTTTGTTCTAAAAATGTTCCATCTGTTATCTTTCATTATTGCTTCTCTCCCATCCTCTGTATTCTCTATCTCCATTTTCTCCGTGTGTGGGTCACTTAACCTGTCCTTATTTGCCATATTTTTGTCTTTCTGCAATTTATTATGTGTAGTTCCTTTAGGGTTTTTCTTCTGCATCACTAATTCTCTCTAAATCTATTATAATCTGCTTAACTCATTAAATTATTAAATTTTCAATGTTAATAATTAATTTTTAAGTTTCTGGAATTTCATTTAATAGTCTTATTTAAACTTACGCTTTTTGCTCTTTTTTTCTTTAAACACATTAAGTCTATTGTAGCATCTGAATTGTTGAGAGGGTTGTTCTGCTGACTTATTGTTTGTGCTGCCAGGTTGTCTCATGTGTTTTGTGATTTTTATTGTAAATTCTCAGTCATTAGAATTCTAGGGTTTCTAAGAAACCAGTGATGAACGTTTGTTCCTCCCAAAGAGGTTTGTGTTTACGTTTGACATTTGCCTAGGAGTTGAACAGCTCAGGAATTGGATAGAGCTTCTTGGATCATTGGCTAAGATCAATTTTTACCCCACCTACTTTGAGGACCACTTCATGATGTTAAGTTCTCAGAAGAGCAGTTTTTTCCTCCTTGACCCAAAGTCACGGAAGTATACTTTGCATCTTTGCAGGGTGCTTTTGTTAGCGGGGGATGGTTGGTTGGTCAGTTTTTGTCTGTTTACTTAAAGACATTTCCCTTACAGGCTCTGATTTTGTTTCTTCAGGGTATACCCTGTTCAATGTCTAAAGGGGTTAAAAAAAATACTTGGCTCCTTGAACTTCAAGCATTCCGGTTTCTGCAGAAATAGACTCAGGGTGATCATTAGCTTTAGCAACTGTCTGAATTCATGCTACTGCTTCATTTTTTTAAAAAGATTTATTTATTTATTTATTTATTTGAAAGTCAGAGTTACACAGAGAGAGGAGAGGCAGAGAGGTCTTCCATCCAATGGTTCACTCCCTAATTTGCCACAGTGGCCAGAGCTGCGCTGGTCTGAAGCCAGGAGCCAGGAGCGTCTTCCAGGTCTCTCACATGGGTGCAGGGGCCCAAGGACTTGGGCCATCTTCTACTGCTATCCCAGGCTATAGCAGAGAGCTGGATAGGAAGAAGAGCAGCCGAGACTAGAACCAGCGCCCATATGGGATGCCGGCACTTCAGGCCATGGCGTTAACCTGCCTCGCCACAGCGCTGGCCAAATCTACTGCTTCATTTTGGTCTGTGAGAATTTCCTTTGCTTTCTTTCAAGTTTGGCTGTGCATTTAGGATGGCTTTATTTTATTTTTTAAATTTATTTGACAGGTAGAGTTATAGATAGTGAGAAAGAGAGAGACAGAGAGAAAGGTCTTCCTTCCATTGGTTCACTCCCCAAATGGCTGCTATGGCTGGTGCTGTGCCGTAGGAGCCAGGTTCTTCTTCCTGGTCTCCCATGTGAGTGCAGGCCACAGCAGAGAACTGGACTGGAAGAGGAGCAACCGGGACTAGAACCCAGTGCCCATTTGGGATGCCAGTGCCGGCCCCATGGCTTTATTGTTTGATTCTATATTTTGAAGTATTTTTACAGGGAGAGGGTTTCAGATATCTAGCCTATTGTATTTCTAGGAAGAGAATTTCCACGTACCCTTTCACCCATACTTTGTACCCATGCTGTACTGCAAAAGGCTTTGTCAGACCATTTTCTTGGTTTTAGTACCATGTTACACCAGGTCACCCTGATTTTCCAGGACGCTCTGGTGGAAAGAAGCCATGCACGATCTGGAAGGAATTTCATGCAGCACCCTTAGGAGTACTTGGAGTACTTGGAGTACTTAGGGTACTTGGAGGACCCGTGGTTTAAGGAGGCTGGAGGTTTACTAGTGATTAAGTAACAGCAAATCTCAGTGAATCCCTAAGTACTTTAGAAAAGACATATAAGATGGTTTACCACTAGTTCCTTTTAAAAGTTACTTATTTGACAGGGAAAGGAGGAGGGGAGAGGGAGAGAGGAAAAGGGAGGAGGGAGAGAGAGAGAGAGAGAGAGAGAGAGAGAGAGAGAGAGAGAGAGAAAGTGAGTGAACTCCAACGCTCTGGTTTACTCCCGATGTCAGGAGCTGGGAACTCAATCCAGTTCTTCCATGTGGGTAGCAGGAATCCAAGTACTTGCGCCATCACTGCTGTCTCCCAGAGCCTGCTTGGGCAGGAAGTTAAGAGTCAGGAGCCAGACCCAGGAATCAGCTGCGCATCCGCAGAGATGGGATGGGGGCTTCCTCATGGCTTGTGTAAATGCCCAACCCCAGTTAATTCTTAAAGCAAAATGGCTTTTGATTTAAGAGACCTTTATAAGTTGATCATAGTACCTTTTGGCCTTCTGGGTGAGATCTGTCTGAAATGGAGTCTACATGCTAAGTAAAATGAAAAGATCTCCTCCAGAACATATCAAATTTTTCTGAGTCTTAACAATTTAGAGCTTCACTTATTGTTTATAAGAGCTTATTATTTCCAGCCAGTTGTAATAGTGGTAGTGCAAAAGTCCACTGGGTTTGTTCTTTCTTTCCATCTCACCAGTAACATATAGACTTTGAAGAAAATTATCTCTCCCAATGTGATGACAAAATAACTGTAAATGCAGTAATCTATTTTCATTTCAAAATCTATATTTTGACAAATTTAAAAAGCTCCAGAATATTTTTCAGCATTTTATCTCTTTTATTTCTGTCTAAGCTTACTCATTCTCCAGACTAGGTCAATAAACTATAAATATACTATTGTCCCCTTTCCTTTCATAAAAAACTGAGGATCAAAAACATTACAAAACCAGACCCAACTCTTCTGGCTTGCTAGTCAAAACTGTTCTTGTTCAGAGGGTCAGTAAGAACAATTTAATTTAAATACTTGAATTGGGTAGGGCTCATAAAATTCCTAAAATGTTTATTGGAGATTAGGACAGAAGTAAGAGCACTGTGAACTCGAGTCAGACTTGGATTCACGTCTCATTTCTGCCACTTAATAACTACGTGAGGCTTTTTCTGCATTTCATATACAATGAGAAGAGGTAAATAGATAAACATGGGCAAATAATTTTCTTTAAGATTTTATTTATTTATTTGAAAGGCAGAGTTACAGAGAGAGAGAGAGAGAGAGAGAGAGAGAGAGAGAGCGAGAGAGAGGTTTCCCATCTGCATCACTCCCCAAATGGCTGCAATGGCCAGAGCTGGCTCTACCTGAAGCCAGGAGCCAGAAGCTTTTTCTGAGTCTCCCATTCAGGTGCAGGGGCCTAAGCACTTGGGCCATCTTCCACTGCTTTCCCAGGCCATTAGCAGAGAGCTGGATGGGAAGTGCAGCAGCCAGGACACGAACCGGCACCTATATGGGATGCCAGTGCTGCAGGTGGAGGCTTAGCCCACTATGCCACAGCACTGGCCCATGGGCAAATCATTTTTAACAAACGTAAATATTTTAGGATTTGCTGTCCATGTCCTATCCTTGTCACATATGGCAGTTCCCCTTCTCCAGGGGAGGTGAATTCCAAAACCCCAGTGGTGTGCCAAAACTGTGGGTCATATCAGACTCTATATATGCTGTGTTTTTTCTCTCATACAGATGTACCTGTAATAAAGTTCAATTCATAGATCAGGCCTATTCAGATGTTAACAATAATTAAAATGGAATAATTAAACAATGCCCTCTAACAAGCATTTTGGGAAAATAGTTTCTCCTCCTCTCTCAAAGTATCTTCCTGTGCTGTGCTCCTCTTCTTCCTCCTGTGAGTATATGAGATGACCCATGCCTGTCCAGAGAGAGGCAGTGAGGTGAATGGCTGAGAACACATCACACACTGCGGCCATGACTTTTCAGTTTGAAGGGCAAGAGCAAAAGCAGCAGGAATTTCTTTTTTTCCCTTTTTTCCATTTTCATGGATAGAGGAGTCATCTTAATCTTAGAACCTCACCTTATGATTACTTTTGTTTTCCTATTAAATTTCCACTTTTTCTCTTAAAAACATTTTACATTTCTTTTTGCCATATCCAAATCACCAGTACCCCCCTCCCGAGCTTTGGGGCCATTATTCAGAAAGACACAGGTTACTTGAACACAAGCACTGTGCTACTGAAATAGTCAATCTACCAACCTCTGCTGCTATGTGACTACTGGGTAGTATATGCTAGGCCAAGGCATGATGATGTCTTGGGCATCACAGAGCAATGGCACCAGTTTTCATCACCCTATGCAGAACAGTGTGTATTTACAATGTCAGACTTATTTCTGGAAGGTTCTCATTAACATTTTCAATCTGCATTTCACTGTAGGTGAATATAACTCTTTAGAACTCTTCAGGGTAAAACTGAGGCTAAGAGGGACTACTATCCTGTGTTTTTTTTTTTTTTTTTTAAGGACTTATTTATTTACTTGAAAGACAGCATTACAGGGAGAGAAGGAGAGACCGAGAAATCTTCCACCTACTGGTTTACTCCGCAGATGGCCACAGTGGCCAGGACTGAGCCAGGCAAAGCCAGGAGCCAGGAGCTTCATCCAGATCTTCCACGTGGGTAGCAGGGGTCCAAGCACTTGAGTCACCTTCTGCTGCTTTCCCAGGAACATTAGCTGGGAGCTGGGTCAGAAGTGGAGCTGGGTCAGAACTTGAACCAGCACTCGTATGGGAGGCCAGCATTACAGGCAGTGTCTTAATTGACTATGCCACAATGCTGGCCCCTTTTGTTTTGGTCTGATATGATTTAAAAATGTAAAAACCGTTATCAATTCCCAGACCACACAGAATAAGATTGGGAACCAATTTAGTCCTTAGGGAGTCATTTTCCCATCCCAACCACAAAGCATTACCTTCTATACAGAATGAGTTTTCAAAGACATCCTACGTTTTTGCTGGTCCTACCTTTAGCCTTAATTTGACAATATCTACTGTGTATTAGGGATTGCATATTTTAGTTAATGCCATTTATCCTTTTATATAGCTATTTTTTTTTGTTTCATTCCCCATCTATTAGCTAACTTTATCCTAAAATGAAATAGTTGAGACATTTTTGCCTGACCTTAATCAATTTATACTTTAAGGAATCTATAAAGAAACTAAGTAACTCTGATTTCAATATGAAATGTATTAGAAATTTTTGAAATGGGAGTAACTATAATTCTCATATTATTGCATTTTACACAGTTATTTCCTTGTTAAGACCTTGATAGTTGCAACACATAGGCCTATTAACTTTGCTTTTCCCTTAATATTTTCTCAGTTCTATTCACCAGCTTGGAACTGGTTTATATAATCTTGGACAGGCCTATTGGAGCATCATGATTTTAAACTAGTTCAGATCATTAGGAATCTTCAGAACTAATGTGATTGCAGTTGCCCTTTCTAATGGAAGATGGCCGTGTAGACAGAATGTTATCATGGTTTGACTTTACAATGATGTGAAAGCAGCGTGCATTCAACAGAAGACGTATTTTGAATTTTGAATTTTGGTCTTGTCCTGGGCTAGTGATATGCAGTGCAATCCTCTCTCCCCATGCTAGACAGCAGTAGCGAGCCCCAGCCCTCAGTTAGCTACGCAAGAACAAAGGCAAACAACTCATACTCTATGGTGTATGGTGTGGCTAAGTTAGGGTATTCAGTAGATCTGGCATATTCCATGCTATTTTTGAGATATCATGTTTTCAACCTAGGATGGTGTCAACTCTTAATAAACACTGAGGCACAAGTCATTTAAGAAACGAAAATGTTTATCTGGGCTTGTTTAGTCCAGGAAAACACAAAACATGGCAGTCTTGAATTTGTGTTCCAAGGGCTTACAGAGAGGCAAGAGCTAAGTAGTTGCCAGATTGTTTGGCTTGCCAATCTGAAAATATTCACCCTCTGGCCTTTCAAGAAAAAAATTGCCAATAGGTGATGTGTACCATCTCCACGCACTGACAGTCAGTTCTGGAAGGACTCCGAGGATAGCTGATTGTGAGTGTGCAATCACCTTGGAGTTGAATGATAAACCAAATCAAGTCAGGTGAAAACACTTCTCTATCTTTCTGAATAATCTTGATAAATTATTTGCATGCATTTAAATAAATATAATGTGTTTACCCTGACAGCAGAAATAGAATCAGTTGTGGTGAGGACTAACAACTAAATTAAGCAAGATGTACACACACACACACACGTATATATTCTTTTAAAGATTTATTTATTTCAAAGACAGAATGATAGAGAGATCTTCCATCTACTGGTTCACTCTCAAGTGGTCATAACAGCAAGGTCTGGGCCAGGTCAAATCCAGGAGCCAGGAACTCCATCTGGGTCTCCCATGTGGTTGGCAGTGACCCAAGTACTTGATCCATCTTGCTCTGTCTTCCCAGGCACAGTAGCAGGGAGCAAGATCAGAAACAGAGTATCCAGGGCTCCAACTGACACTCTGATAAAGGATGCCAGTGTTGCAAAATGTGACTGCACCTGCTGAGCCAGCAACAATGCTAGCTATATTTTTAATATTATATTTAAGGATACATGGGTAGCAATAAATATTTATAGATCTTTTTTGACAGGCAGAGTTAGTGAGAGAGAGAGACAGAGAGAGTAATAGGCAGTGAGAGAGAGAGACAGAGAGAAAGGTCTTCCTTCCGTTGGTTCACTCCCCTAATGGCTGCCACGGCTGGCGCTGTGCCGATCTGAAGCCAGGAGCCAGGTGCTTCCTCCCGGTTTCCCATGAGGGTGCAGGGACCCAAGCACTTGGGCCATCCTCCACTGCCTTCCTGGGCCACAGCAGAGAGCTGGACTGGAAGAGGAGCAACTGGGACTAGCATCCGGGCCCCAACCAGGACTAGAACCCAGGGTGCCAGCGCCGCAGGCAGAGGATTAGCCTAGTGAGCCATGGCACCGGCCTATAGAGATGTTTTAATATAGATTATTTGGAACTATTGTTTGCTAATTGGCTTAACTTGACTATTTCAGTGATTCAGAGATAGTTCTTTTCTTTTTTTTTTTTTTTTTTTTTTTTACAGGCAGAGTGGACAGCTTTGTCAGATACATTTTCCCATTCTGTTGGATGTCTCTTCTCTGTATTAATTAGTTCCTTTGCTATGCAGAAGCTGCTAAGTTTGACAGAATCCCATTTGTTTGGTTTCGCTTTTGCTTGTGTTTTGGTGTCTTATCTAAGAAGTTGTTACCCACATCAATGTCTCGGAGTGTATCTCTTAGATTTTCTTACAGGAACTTCATAGTCTCAGCTCATAAATTTAGGTGTCTGTTCCTGTTGGAGTTAATTTTGGTATATGGTGAAAGGTATAGTTCTAATTTAATTCTTCTACAGGTATACATCCAGGTTTACCAGCACCTTTTGTTGAAGAGATTATCCTTAATTCACTGTAGGTTCTAGGCACATTTGTCAAGGATCAGCTGGCTATATGTATATAGATTAATTTCTGGGCTCTCTATTCTGTTCCATCGATCTATGTGTTAGTTTTTATGCTGGTATCATGCTGTTTTATGTCAGTAGCATGCTTGGTAGTATGCTTTGAAATCAGGTATTGAGATGCCTCCAACTTGAATTATTATTATTATTTTTTGCTCAGGATCACTTTGGGTATCTGTGTGTTTTGTGAGTCCATATGAATTTTAGGATTCCTTTTTCTAATTCTGTAAGGAATGTCATATTTATTTATTTATTTATTTATTTATTTATTTATCTTGACAGGCAGAGTGGACAGTGAGAGAGAGAGACAGAGAGAAAGGTCTTCCTTTTCCATTGGTTCACCCCCCAATGGCCGCCATGGCCGGTGCACCAGGCTGATCCGATGGCAGGAGCCAGGTGCTTCTCCTGGTCTCCCATGGGGTGCAGGGCCCAAGCACTTGGGCCATCCTCCACTGCACTCCCTGGCCACAGCAGAGAGCTGGCCTGGAAGAGGGGCAACCGGGACAGAATCCGGCGCCCAGACCGGGACTAGAACCCAGTGTGCCGGTGCCGCAGGCAGAGGATTAGGCTATTGAGCCATGGTGCTGGCCAGGAATGTCACTTTTATTTAGATAACGGTTACATTGAATTGTAGATGTTTAGGTAGTATAGACATTTTCATGGTATTGATTCTTCCAATGCATAAACAAGGGATAACTTTCCATTTTTTTGTGTGTCTTGCTAATTTCTTTCATCAACATTTTGTAATTTTTGTTGTAGACTTCTTTCACTTTTTTGGTTAAATTTATTTATAAATATTTTATTAGTTTGGTGGCTAATGTGAATGGGATTTCTTTCTTGATTTTTCTTTCAGTGAGTTTATCATTAGTGTATAAAACAGTACTTTTTTTGTTTGTTTATTTTGTAACTTGCAAACTCACTGCATTGGTTGATTAATTCTAGCAGCTTTTTGGTGGTGTGTTTAGGTTTTTCTATGTATAACATCACGTCATTGGCAAATATGGATATTTTGACATTTTCTTTTCAAATTTTGATGCCCTTTCTTTCTCCTCCCTAATTACTTTTGCCAATATTTCTAGTTCTAAATTGAATGAGTGGTAAAAGTGTACATCCTTGTCTTGTTCCAAATCTGAGGGGAAATGTTTTCAACTTTTCCCTATTCTGTATATTGACTGTTAGTTTGTCATATATAGCCTTTATAATTCTGAGGTATGTTTCTTCTGTACCTAATTTGTGGAGGGTTTTTATCATGAAGGGGTGTTGGATCTTATCAAACGCTTTCTCTGCATCTACTGAGATAACCACATGGTTTTTGTTCTTCATTTCAGTTGATGTGATTTAGGATGTTTATTGATTAGTGAATGTTGAACCACCCTTGCAATTCTGGGATAAGTCCTACTTGATTGTGATTTACAGTCTTTCAATGTGGTTTTAGATTAAGTTTGCTAGTATTTTTTGAGAATCTTTATATCTATGTTCATCAAGGATGTAGGTCTATAGTTTTCTTTTCATGTGTGTCTTAGTTCAGTTTTGGCTTCATGAAAAGAGTTTGAAGAGTTTCATCCTGTTCAATATTTCAGAATAGTTTGAAAAATATTGAAGTTAGTTTCTCTTTAAATGTTCTTGTAGAATTCAGTAGTAAAGGCTTCATGTCCTAGACTTTTCCTTGATGGAAGATTTCTGATTACTGCTTCAACAGGTTTTGATGTGTTGTGTTTTCACTTCACTTATTTTGAGGAAGTTTTTTATTTCCTTTTAATTTTTTTAATGACTCATTGATCATTCAGTAGCATGTTTTTTAATTTCCATGAATTTATGAGTGTTCCATTGTTCTTTCTGTTGATTTCTAGTCTTATTTCTTTGTGGTCTGAGGAGACACATGATATAATTTCAGTCTTTTAAATTTACTGAGACTTTATTTGTGGCCTATTATGTGGTCTATCCTAAAAAATGTTCCATGTGTATTCTGTAACTAGTGGATGAAATGTTCTGTAAATGCCTGTTAGGTCCATTTGCTCACTCCAATCTGGATGGCCTGCCGTTGATGACAGTGGGGTGTTAACATCACCCTCTATTATCGTACTGCAGTCTGCCTCTCCCTTTAGGTCTAATAGTATTTGCTGTAACTATCTGGGTGGTGTTGTGTTGGCTGCATTTTATTTGTGGTTGCTGTAACTTCTTGCTGAAATGCACATGTTATCAAAATGCCATTCTTCGTCTCTTTTATTGTTTTTTTATTTTAAAGTCTTTTACCTGCTGTGAGGCTAGCTATTCCTGTTTGAGTTTGGTTTCTTCTTACCTGGTATATATTTTTCCAGCCCTTCACATTCAGTCTGTGAGAAGCATATGATGGGGCTTTTTTTAAAAAAAAGATTTATTTTATTTGTTTGAAAGGCAGAGTTACAGTGAGAGGTAGAGACAGAGAGAGAGGTCTTTCATCCGCTGGTTCACTCCCCAGAGGGGCGCAACGGCTGGAGCTGTGCGGATCCAAAGCCAGGAGCCAGGAGCCAGGAGCCAGGAGCTTCTTCTGGGTCGCCCATGTGGGTTCAGGGGCCCAAGGACTTGGGCCATCCTCTACTGCTTTCGCAGGCCACAGCAGAAAGCTGGATCGGAAGAGGAGCAGCCAGGACTGGAACCGGCGCTTCAGGCCAGGGTGTTAACCTGCTGCGCCACAGCGCCTACGATGGTTTTTTTTTTGTTTTGTTTTGTTTTTTTTGACAGGCAGAGTGGACAGTGAGAGAGAGACAGAGACAGAGAGAAAGGTCTTCCTTTTCCATTGGTTCACCCTCCAATGGCCGCCCGGCTGCGCCTGCCGGCGCACTGCGCTGATCCGATGGCAGGAGCCAGGTGCTTCTCCTGGTCTCCCATGGGGTGCAGGGCCCAAGCACTTGGGCCATCCTCCACTGCACTCCTGGGCCACAGCAGAGAGCTGGACTGGAAGAGGGGCAACCGGGACAGGATCGGTGCCCTGACCGGGACTAGAACCCACTGTGCCGGTGCCGCAGGCAGAGGATTAGCCTATTGAGCTGCGGCGCTGGCCGATGGGGCTTTTATTCTCTTTTATTTCATTGTTTGACGACTTCATCTCCATCATTTCTATTTGGTTCTTCCTAATGATTTATATCTCCTGAGCAATATTTTCAATCATGTCACACATTGATTTCCTCATTTCTTAAAGATGTCTATCTGTACTCTCTTGCATCACATTGAATTTCCTTATAATCATTATTTTTAATTTTATTTCAGGAATTTCATAGATTATCTTCCGTTCGGAGAACTCCTGTGTTCTTTTGGAGGTGCCATGCGACTTTGCATCTTCATGTCTCCTGTGCCCCTATATTGATGTCTGCACATCTGGTATAACAGTCATTTCTTCTTTATGGAGTTGGTTTTATTGGAAAAGAACTTATGCTTTAGAGAGAACGCAGGGTATCGCTTGGCCTGTTACGTTGGGTTTGGTTCTAGGTGAGCCCAGAAATGTAGTCTCTGAATGATTTCTTTTGCTTTAATCAATGGCAGCTATGTCTGTAAGTGACACAGTGGTATAGTCTGCTGAAGTTTTTGGGACAGAGGTGTGGCTTTGCAATGAATGGAGGTTTCCTAGGGTGTGTGTCTTCAGTCCACAGAGTTCCGTGTCAGCCATAACCAGGACCTCCTTCTTGGTGATGAGGGAGACAGCAGTGACTGTCTCCTTGTCCCACTGGGAAGCCCGAGGGAGGCTGGGGCTTGTGTCACAAATCACTGCGGCTTTAGGTCTGAGTGATGTAGATGAGCCCTTTCTCAGATCCTGCCGGGACAATACAACTGATCACGTGGCTTATAACACCAGCAGCCCTAGTTCTGGGACTGGGGGACATGAACTGAAGCCTTCTCTAGAGCTACCCGGTGACTGTAAAGTACAAAGATTTTGCTCTGGTGGATCTGTGTCCAGAGAGGTAGAATGCAAGCAGGTTCTTCCCTTGGTCCGCTGGTAGATTCCACTGGGTTTGAGGAAATTAGAACTGACTGTTACAGTCTTGGTGGCATAGGGTACAGTGGGGTCATTACCCAGATCTCCCAGCATGGGAGATTTTTTAATGGGCTGCTGCTGGTCCTAGCCCCAGAAGCTAAGGGGGAACTGCTTTGGATCGCACAGAGTAAGTGAGCACAATCTAGGGCTAATGTGCCCAGCTCCCACAGTTTCATCTGACCCCTGCCCTGAACGTTGCCCTAATTCTGGCTCTGATCGCTTCTGTAGCAGCAGGAGAGATCTAACTGCACGATATTCACAGCCGAGTCTGGTGTTCTGCAGGGGTTGGGGAGGGAGGGAGGTAATGTGCCTTCCCTTCTCATAGACCAGCAGTTGCTCAGACCCCAGTCAGCTCCCCAGGCTGGAGTAAAAGTCTATGGGTGACTGACTACAGAATTCTCTCTTGGCTAAAGCTGCCAGTGACAGGCATGTGGAAATTTCTTCCTACCTGGACTTGAGAAGATGGCAACTCCCAGTGAGGCAGATGGCTGGGGTTCAAGGCCAGTCACGGCACTGTCTCTGTCCTCTTACTTCATTGCTCTACTGAGTCTTCTTGTTTTGTTACTTCTCCACCGATAATTTCTTTTTTTTTATTTGACAGAGTTAGACAGTGAGAGAGAGAGATAGAGAGAAAGGTCTTCCTTCCATTGGTTCACGCCCCCAAATGGCCACTACAGCCTGCGTTGTGCCGATCCGAAGCCAGGAGCCAGATGCTTCTGCCTGGTCTCCCACACAGGTGCAGGGCCCAAGCACCTGGGCCATCCTCCACTGCCTTCCCGGGCCACAGCAGAGAGCTGGACTGGAAGAGGAGCAACCGGGACTAGAACCCAGGGTGCCGGCGCTGCAGGCAGAGGATTAGCCTAGTGAGCCAAGGTGCCGGACCCTCCACTGATAATTTCTATCTCATCCTTGAAAACATGGCCCGTCCTCCCCTCCCTCCCTCCCTTCCTTCCTTCCTTCCCGTGTGTGTGTGTGTGTGTGTGTCTCCTAGGGCAGCTGAAGTCAGTGCAGCCATCCCCTATTCAGCCATCTTGCATCCTTCCCCTCAGATCTTGAACAAAACAAGGATGTCCACGTCTACCACACTTAAGCAATATAGTATTGGAAGTATTAAGCAAGAGCAACTAGGGAGGAGAAAGGGCTCCAAAATTGGAAAAGAGGAAGGCAAAATATCCAAGTTTGAAAAGGACATGATGTTGTACATGAGAAAACTGTTAGAACTGATAAACCAATTCAGTAAAGTTGCAAGTTACAAAAGCAACATATAAAAAGTAGTTTCTTATATGCTAATAATTAATTCAACAAAAATAAATCAAGAAAGAAATCTTTCATGATAGCCACCACAAAAAATTAAGTATTTAGTGATAAATTAACCAAAGGAGTGAAAGATCTCTGCAATGAACATGATAAAGCATTGATGAAAGAATTCATATGGGATCACAAAAGACCCAGAATAGCCAAAGTGATCCTGAGCAAAAAATAAAAATCAAGATGGAGACATCAGAATACCTGACTTCAAATATACTATAAAGCTATAGTAATTAAATCAGTTGGAAATTGCATAAAAACTGATACATAGATAAATGAAGCAGAATAGAGAATTCAGAAACTAATCTATGAACATATAGCCAACTGATTTTTGACAAAAGTACCCAGACTATACACTGGAGAAAGGATAGTGCTGGTAAAACTGGGTATATATATATATATATATATATATATATATATATATAAGATTGAAATTCTTTTTTTAAATTTTTTTATTTATTAAACTTTTATTTAATGAATATAAATTTCCAAAGTACAGCTTATGGGTTACAATGGCTTCCCCCCTCCCATAACTTCCCTCCCGCCCGCAACCCTCCCCTTTCCCGCTCCCTCTCCCCTTCCAATCACATCAAGATTCATTTTCAGTTCTCTTTATATACAAAAGATCAGTTTAGTATATATTAGGTAAAGATTTCAACAGTTTGCCCCATATAGCAACACAAAGTGAAAAAACTACCGTTGGAGTACTAGTTATAGCATTAAATAACAGTGTACCGCACATTAAAGACAGAGATCCTACATAATATTTTTTTTAAATTAATTAATTTTCTATGCCATTTCCAATTTAACACCAGGTTGTTTTTTTTCATTTCCAATTATCTTTATATACAGAAGATCAATTCAGTATATAATTAGTAAAGACCTCATCAGTTTGTACCCACACAGAAACACAAAGTATAAAAATACTGTTTCAGTACTAGTTATAGCATCACTTCACATTAGACAACCCATTAAGGACAGATCCCACATGGGGTGTAAGTACACAGTGACTCCTGTTGCTGACTTAACAATTTGACACTCCTGTTCATAGTGTCAATAATCTCCCTAGGCTCTAGTCATGAGTTGCCAGGGCTATGGAAGCCTTTAGGGTTCACTGACTTTGATCTTATTCCGATAGGGTCATAGTCAAAGTGGAAGTTCTCTCCTCCCTTCAGAGAAAGGTACCTCCTTCTTTGATGGCCCATTCTTTCCACTGGGATCTCACTCACAAAGATCTTTCATTTAGGTCTTTTTTTTTTTTTTCCATGATATCTTGGCTTTCCATGCCTACAATACTCTCATGGGCTCTTCAGCCAGATCCGAATGCCTTAAGGGCTGATTCTGAGGCCAGAGTGTTGTTTAGGACATCTGCCATTCTATGAGTCTGCTGTGTATCCCGCTTCCCATGTTGGATCCTTCTCTCCCTTTTTGATTCTATCAGTTAGTATTAGCAGACACTTGTCTTGTTTGTGTGATCCCTTTGACTCTTAGACCTATCAGAGCCATCAATTGTGAGCTGAAATTGATTACTTGGACTAGTGAGATGGCATTGGTACATGCCACCTTGATGGGATTGTGTTGGAATCCCCTGGCACATTTCTAACTCCACCATTTGCAGCAAGTCCGATTGAGCATGTCCCAAATTGTACATCTCCTCCCTCTCTTTTTCCACTCTGAAATTTAACAGGGATCACTTTTCAGTTAAAATTTAAACACCTAAGAATAATTGTGTGTTAATTACAGAGTTCAACCACTAGTACTAGAACAACAACAACAACAACAAATACTAAAAAGGATAAAGTATTACATTGTACGTCTAGAGTCAGGACAAGAGCTGATCAGGTCATTGTTTCTTATAGTGTCCATTTCACTTAACAGGTTTCCCCTTTGGTGCTCAGTTGTCACCGATCAGGGAAAACAAATGATATTTGTCTCTTTGTGACTGGCTTAATTCACTCAGCATGATGTTTTCCAGATTGCTCCATCTTGTTGCAAATGACCGGGTTTCGTTGTTTCTTACTGCTGTATAGTATTCTATGGAGTACATGTCCCATAATTTCTTTATCCAGTCTACTGTTGATGGGCATTTGGGTTGGTTCCAGGTCTTAGCTATTGTGAATTGAGCTGCAATAAACATTAATGTGCAGATGGCTTTTTTATTAGCCAAATCAATTTCCTTTGGGTAAATTCCAAGGAGTGGGATGGCTGGGTTGTATGGTAGGGTTATGTTCAGGTTTCTGAGGGAAGAATGAAATTCTATTTCCACCTCTCACCATGTACAAAAACCAACTCAAGATGGATGAAAGCCTTAAATTTTTTAAAATTTTATTTATTTATTTTTTTGGACAGGCTGAGTGGACAGTGAGAGAGAGAGACAGAGAGAAAGGTCTTCCTTTTCTGTTGGTTCACCCCCCAATGGCCGCTGCGGCCAGCACACTGTGGCCGGCGCACCATGCTGATCCGAAGTCAGAAGCCAAGTGCTTCTCCCGGTCTCCCGTGGGGTGCAGGGCCCAAGCACTTGGGCCATCCTCCACTGCACTCCCGGGCCATAGCAGAGAGCTGGACTGGAAGAGGAGCAACCAGGACAGAATCCGGCACCCCAACCAGGACTAGAACCTGGTGTGCCGGCGCCGCAGGCAGAGGATAACCTAGTGAGCCATGGCGCTGGCCAGAAAGCCTTAAATTTAATACCTGAGACTATGAAACTTTAGAAGAAAACAAAGGAGAAACACTTCAAGACGTTGGTATAGGGGATGACTTCTTGGATAAGACCCCCAAAGTCCAGGAAACAAAAACAAAATTACATAAATGGGATTATATCAAACTCAGAAACTACTATACATCAAAAGAAACAATCAAGTGAAGAGACACCAACAGCATGTGAAAAAATATTTGCAAGCCACTTATGTAACAAAGGATTAATATCCAGAATATATCAGCAACTCAAACAACTCAAAAACAAGAACAGAAATAATCCAGTTAAGAAACTGGCAAAGCACCTGAAGAGACAGTTCTCAAAAGAAGAAATGCAAATGGTCAACCAACATATGAAAAAATGCTCAACATCACTAGCCAACCGGAAATGCAAACAAAACCACCTCGCCCCTGTTAGAATGGTCAAAATTCAAAACAGAGAAAGTAACGAATGCCGGCGAAGATGTGGAGAAAGGGGAATTCTTATACAATGTTGGTGTAAATTAGCTAATGTAAATTAGTTCTACCACTGTGGAAAATAGTGTGGAGACTTCTCTAAAAACTGGAAATAGACTTGCCTTATGATCCAACAATCCCACTACTGGTCAAATGCCCAAAAGACATGAAAACATTATATCAAAGGGATAGCTGTTGGGGGCTGGAGCTGTGGTATAGTAGGTTAAGCTGCCGCCTGCATATGAGCACCAGTTCAAGTCCCGGCTGCACCACTTCCTGTCCAGCTCCCTGCTAATGACCTGGGAAAGCAGTGGAAGATGGCCCAAGTGCTTGGGCCCATGTACCCACATGGGAGACCTAGAAGCAGCTCCTGGTGCCTGGCTTCAGATTGGCTCAGCTCTGGCTGTTGCAGTCATCTGGGAAGTAAACCAGTGGATGGAATACCTCTCTCTTTGTGTCTCCCTCTTTCTGCCTGTAACTCTGCCTCTCAAATAAATAAATCTTTATATATAAAAATAGAGATTCCTACACGTTTATAGTAGCACTGTTAATAATAACCAAAATACAGACTCAAACAAGATGTCCATCATTGGATAATGGATTTTAAAAACAAGGTATACACACATAACAAAATATTATTCAGTTATAAAAAGAGTGAAAATCATGGGGCCACTTCTGTGGCATAGCAGGTAAAGCCTCCGCCTGCAGTTCTGGCATCCCATATAGGCATCAGTTTGAATCCCGGCTGTTCCACTTCTGATCCAGCACTCTGCTGTGGCCTGGGAAAGCAGTAGAAGACAGCCCAAGTGCTTGGGCCCCTGCACCCACATGGGAGACCTGGAAGAAGCTCCTGACTCCTGGCTTCAGATTGGCGTAGCTCCGACTATTGTGGCCAACTTGGGAGTGAGCAAGGGGATGAAAGACCTTTCTCTCTTTCTGCCTCTCCTTTCTCTTTGTGCAACTCTGACTTTCAAATAAAATAAATAAATCTTTAAAAAAGAAAAAAAAAGAGTGAAATTCTATCATTTACAACAAAATGGTTGGAACTGGAGAACATCATATTGAGTGAAATAAGCCTGGTACAGAAAGACAAATACTGCGTGTTTTTCCTTAGATGTGGGAGCTAAAAAAGGTGATACATATACATAATGGAATACTACTCAGCCATAAAAAATAACAGAATAGATGCAACTGGAGACCATTATTCTTAGTGACATAAGTCAGATCCCCCAAAAAATATGTTTTCTCTGATTAGTTGTAGCTAACATAGAGAGTACAAAAAAAAAAAAAAAACCCAAAAACCCTGAATGTATATCAAGCCAAACTGCACTCTGTGATTAGCCAGTGTCTATCCCCTGTGGAGCAGTGGCCCACCTGCAGCTCTTTGTTTAGAGAAGCACTGAGCCTGTGATTGCAAAGGAAATTCAAAGTATGTTATCACAAACAGTTGATAGATAGGAAAGGAAGGAGGAAGGTGGGAGGGAGGAAAGTACCATTGTATTCTTGGAACTGTATCTATGACCTCTATATAACAAAAAAAGTAATAATAAAAAGCAAAATTAAAAAAATAAATGCCTGTGTGTATCAGTCTTGCTGCAAATAACAGTATTTTGTCAAACTTTGCTTTCAACCCTTTTCAAATAAATTTTGAAGAATTATTAATGATTTTGTGACTATTTACAAATTTCCTTTATATGAATGAAGTTGAACGTCTTTTCATTTGACTGTTGTTTAAAGCCCTTGCCTATATTCCTGCTGAACAATGGTCTTTTTACTTTTTAACTACTGAACTCTTTAAATATGTCATTTCAGTAAATAATACATAAAGTTTAAAAAAAGGAAAGTTTAGGGAGTTCAACTTAATTTATGACTTTCAATTCAAAATAAACCTGTCTTACACATAAAACAAAAAGTAAATAATCAAGAAATTAAAACATGTGTGAGAGGTGCAGAAGATACCAAGTACTCAGATGGTTCCTGTCAGGAATTATGGTTTTCTTTCAGTCTGATTAATTATTTACTCAATTAAACAAAAGTAACTTGGCCAGTTATTTTTTTTTCTAAGAGCAAATGATCAGTAAGAAAAGCATTGCATGTGATCAATGGAATCAGTTGACACCTGGGTATCCAAGTAAATAATCTATCTATCCTTGTGGCAGAGTCCTTGGCAGAATCCTTGTCATATAATGATCTCAGCTGAAGATAGCAGATTTAAGACAGCTTACATAATCACACGTTCAATAGACTTATGATCATGGATTCCTGGAAATAACTAGGTTATCTATATACATATCTGGTCTAAAATGCAAAAATTTCATCATCTCAACACTTAATTGTAAGGGGAGACAGCTAAGCACTATTCAAGAACTCGCCTGTGTGAAGACCCTTGCTGGCTTTGGGGATATCCAAGACATTTTTCTCTTTGTGTGGGCGTCTTGATTGATTGTTTCTATTACAATATCAGTAAAACATAGTAACAAGTTAGACCTCTAAATTAGGAAAATCATGTGGACTATTTGGAAACACCCAAGTTCAGGATGGAACTTGGGGAGATTGAGTTGAGGCCAGGAAACAGAATACTGTTCCTTAAAAAAAGATATAAAATCACATCATCTCTGGGAATCCAGTGGTAAGGGACGGAAGCCAGCACGGTTGTTCAGAGTTTCCACGAGAAAAGAACATTTTAAACTGGCAGCATGATTTTCTCCTCACCCCGCTGGGCAATGTGATTATTCTTCTTACATAATCTGCTCTTCTTTTGGCTTCCAACTTCCTTGTCTGCTGGAGAGATCTTCCACAGAGAGGTTGCCAGCCACCAGAAGACAATGTGCTTGCTCTTCCAGGCATAGTGAAAAGAAAACAGAGTGGGCTGTGCACAGTTCACTGGAATTGTTACCGGAGAAGCAAGCGTTCTTGTTTTCCACACAAGAAAGAATTCAGGCGTGAGACAGAGAGCAGTGGAAAGCAACATAGCAAGGTTTACTAGGGTGGGGACATCCGTAAGGACGGGTGGGCACCTCTCCAGACAGGCCCTGAGAGAGAGTGCGTAGTTCACATTTAGGCTGGGGTTTTTAAGGCAATGGGTCTTGCCTTCCCGCCTTTTCTCTCCCCCTCTCCTTCTTCTCCTGGGTGTAAATAAGAAAAATTCCTTTCTGAGTTTTCCCATTGAAGTTATCAGACAGGGGAAGCCTGGCTGGCTTTGCCTGCCTTAGAGGAAGGATGTTTATCAGGCCAGGTAGAAGGGGCAGGACTCCCTGGAAGGTCATCAGGATCCGGGCAGGACTTTGAAGTGCAGATATTAGACTGCACCTGGAAGGTTATTGGGATGACTTTGAGATGCTGCTGTCAATTCCTTAGGCCCTTGTCACACACACATAAGCTCATTTCTGACTTCCTACCTAACAGAATTACTGTCCAAGAGTTCAGATCTCAGGGACACTGTCTAGGGTTATGGACAACTCTGCATCTTAAAGGGGGTTTGTACAATACTTTTTAAAAATCTTTAAAAAAAGAGTAGAGAGGAACTTAACATCATGGACACTATTTTGTGTCTGACATTGTGCTGGGGCCATTCAAATACATAACTGAATTTGGTTCTGATGACATCCTTACATGAGATAGACACAGTCATAGGAAACTTTTTTTTAGGATCAAAGAAGTTAAATAATATATAAAAGATCACTGTCACACACTGAGTTTCTTGGAAGCAAATTCCGAGCTGGAGTTTGTGTTCAGGAAGTTTATTAGGGAATATTTTCAGGGTCAAAATCTGGAGGGATGGGCTAGCATTGTGGTGTACCTAGTTAATCCTCTGCCTGTGATCTTGGCTGCCCATATGAGTGTCAGTTTGAGCCCACCTGCTCTGCTTATAATCCAGATCCCTGCTAATGTCTCTGGGAAGGCAGCAGAAGATGTCCCTAAAATTTGAGCCCCTGCAACCCATGTGGGAGACCTACATGGTGTTCCTGGCTCCTGGTTCTGGCCTGGCAAGTTCTGACCACTGAGGCCATTTGGGGAGTAAACCAGAGGCTAGAAGATCTCTTTCTCTTTGTCTCTCTATCTCTGTCTCTATCTGTCTGTCTCTGTCTCTTTCAAATAAATAGTTTTTTAAAAAGAAAGTTCTATCTATGCTGATTCATTGGGTAGCTTCCAAATGCTTAGTCTTGAAATTCAGGAATAATCGAGTAGCAGTATAACTTGTATTAGATGTGTGGCTCTCATTTATATATCTGATCACCTAAGGCCTTATGGCTAAGGACAGCTATTGGTTCAGAACTCCCAGGAGAGAAAGATGAGCAGGAATTCAGAAGCCTCACTGAAATGAATATGCCTCTCAGCTGGATAATGGGGTCTGACAAGCACAGTTAAAATCCATGAGCCATTTCATGCAACTTGAAAGTTGTCATGACTGAGCCAAAGTAATGCTCATGGAAGATAAAGCAGTCATCCACTGAGCAAATGTTTACAGAACACTCACACTTCGCCTGGATTCTGAGCAGCCCAGTCATGGCTCACCTCTTCCAGAAAATTTGGTTGGCTTTCCAGCTGCTGCAGAACTGTATCTTCTTGCTACCTTGTTCTAGAGCAAGCACTCATTGCATGTCACTAGAGAAGACAAACAGCCATGCCAAATATTATATTTTAAAGTCACATCCTTGTCAAGTGCTCTCTATGGAAAATTATGGTCTCAGATTTGGATCGCATAAAATTCTGCTGTTTATGCTTAGGGAAGTAAAAAGTACTGGCATTTTGTTATTTTCTCCCTTTCAAGCTAGCATAAAAAAATAAGTCATGTATCCAAAATATACACTGAATTAGACTGAAATGATTTAAGGACATCCAGAAAGACTATGTATGGTAAATGACATTATCTTATCTTTTAGGCTGCCCTCTGCCACAATATTCCTGCCCCTAGGCACTGAAATGTCTTCTTTCCTCTAGTGCAGTTGTTAGGTAGGAAGTCAGATTTAGCCTATGTGTGTGTGAGAAGGGCCTGAAGACCAGTTCCTACTGTGGAAGCTCCAGAAGCCCAGCATCTTGCACTTCAAATCCTGCTAAGACCCTGATAACCTTCCAGGTGGTCCAGCCCTTCCACCAGGGAAAGCTCCCAGGAGAATTCTCTCTCCTCAGGACCAAATGGGTTACCTGATTACACAGGGCAATAAAACCTTCTCAGATGACCTAAGGGAAGCCCTCCTACTCTGCCTAGTCACCAGCAAATCTGGGGAGGAATTTGCTAATTTTCACCCAACAAACCCTTCCTCCAGGACTCTCCATCCTTTGTCCTGGAGGAGAGGGGAAGGAGGGTAAACAGACTCCCTTAAAAACCTAGGGAGTCCAAACGGATTGCCTACTGAGCCCTCTGCCTCTCTGCTGAACCGCCCACCTGGCCTGCCCAGGTGTATTCTCTCCACTCAACCATGTAACCTTATTCTTCCCCAGTCCTAGTGACTGTCCCTTCCATTCTGACATTCTGACAAATGCCCTATCCCCAGTAAAGCCTTATCACTCTGCTCTCTGTCTCACTCCTGAATTCTTTCTTGCATACTCCACGGCTTCCATGGCCTTCCCTCCATTGACACAGTGATTCTTGTAGTGTGGGAGCTACCTGTTAGAAATACAAACTAATGGGTCTCTCCCTAAATGTACTGAATCAGAACTCCTAGGGAGGGAACCGAACATATATTGTTAACTCTTCTGAGTGATTTTGACACATACTCAGTTTCAGAACTATGATTGCGTATGGTTTCTCGAACTGCACTCAGTATTAATTTGGAGTCAAGTGCATAACATTCAACCTTTGTCAAGGCAATTGTTATCATATATAGTCATTTTTTTTTTTGACAGGCAGAGTGGACAGTGAGAGAGAGAGACAGAGAGAAAGGTCTTCCTTTGCCGTTGGTTCACCCTCCAATGGCCGCCGCGGTAGCGCGCTGCGGCTGGCGCACGGCGCTGATCCGAAGGCAGGAGCCAGGTGCTTCTCCTGGTCTCCCATGGGGTGCAGGGCCCAAGCACTTGGGCCATCCTCCACTGCACTCCCTGGCCACAGCAGAGAGCTGGCCTGGAAGAGGGGCAACCGGGACAGGATCTGCGCCCTGACCGGGACTAGAACCTGGTGTGCCGGCGCCGCAAGGCGGAGGATTAGCCTATTGAGCTGCGGCACCAGCCTATAGTCATTTTTTTAAAAAGCATATTAGCATGACATTACATAGTATATGTATTGCCCATGATGTGCTTTCACAAGTTCACTAGATAATTCTGATATATTCCCAAGTTTGAGAAGCACTGCTGTTCTAACTCACTATCTGTTAGTCCTGCCTGAAGCCGAAACCCAACGTAATCCAAAGGAATACATATAAATCTGTACTCAGTTTTAAAGAACAAGAGTCAAACAAAGATTGAAGAATGCTTGGCAGAACAGCCTCCCGCTCCATCTCCAGGCACATCAACAGAGTGCAAAGTCTGCACAAGAACACGTGGGCTTGAGTCTCAGTTGTGTGACTTCCTGAATATAACTTAAGGAGTCCTTTAAACTTCATGGTAATTTGTTTCTTCATCTTAAAAAGATTTTTAAGTTCTGTGATCCATGTATCTCAATGCATTTATGTTACTACCATTTTGGAGATGCTCATATTACATTTTTTAAAAATTTATTTTATGGTATTACTCAAAAGCATATCAAGAATTTCTTACAATTCAATGATAAGACAACCCAATTAAAAAGTTAGCAAAGGATCTGAAAAGACATTTATTCAAAAAATATATACATATGATCAAAAAGTACATGAAAAGATGCCTAAGACCATAACCAGAAAGGAAACACAAATCAAAGCCACAATTAGGTATCACCTTCCACCCATTACAATGACTAAGATAAAAGAAACAGATGATAAAAAGTGTTATTGAGAATGTGGAGAAATTAGAACCCTGATATATGCTACCAGGAGTGTGGAGCTGCTTGGAAAACAAGCATAGTTTGACAGTTCCTTAAATAGCTAAACATAGACTTTCCATTGGATCCAACAATTCTACTCCTATGCACATATTCAAGAAGACTGCAAACATAGATTACAAAAAGTTCTACACAAGGCCGGCGCCGCGGCTCACTAGGCTAATCCTCCGCCTTGCGGCGCCGGCACACGGGGTTCTAGTCCCGGTCGGGGCACCGATCCTGTCCCGGTTGCCGCTCTTCCAGGCCAGCTCTCTGCTGTGGCCAGGGAGTGCAGTGGAGGATGGCCCAAGTCCTTGGGCCCTGCACCCCATGCGAGACCAGGATAAGCACCTGGCTCCTGCCTTCGGATCAGCGCCGTGCGCCGGCCGCAGCGCGCTACCGCGGCGGCCATTGGAGGGTGAACCAACGGCAAAAGGAAGACCTTTCTCTCTGTCTCTCTCTCACTGTCCACTCTGCCTGTCAAAAATAAAAAAAAAAAAAAGAAAAAGTTCTACACAAATGTTCAGAGCAGTATTATTCACAGTAGCTCAAAAGTGGAAAAAATATAAACAACAATCAGTGATGAGTGGATAAACAAAATGTGGTGTAATATCCCACGGGATGGATTATTCTTCAACAATGAAAAGGAAAGAACAACAGGTACTCCCTGTAACATGGATGAGCCTCTAAAATATTATATTAATTGAAAGAAGGCAGTCATAAAACACCACATTTTGTATGATCTCATGTATATGAGATGTCCAGAATAGGAAAATCTATAAAAATCCAAAGACAGCAGGTAGATCCACAGTTACACAGTTCTGGGAAGGGTCAAGAGAAGTGGTGGAGGGTGTGACTGCTAACAGCTATGAGATTTCTTCGGAATGATAAAAATGTTCTGATCATGATGATTATTGCACAGTTCTGCAAGTGTACTGAAATCCCTTGAATTATCCACTTTAAGAGGATGAGCTGCATAGTTTGAGAATTACATCTCAATGAAACTGTTACTACCTTGCTCCACTTTCCCTATTCGTATCTAGCAGCCATCACCAAGATACAAATGGATGCCTTTATGACTGTGGTCATTTGGAATGACAGCACCATCCATCCTATTGTGTCTCCATTATTTTAATATTCAGTCAATTTGGGTTGGCCAGCACAAAATTCTATGTTACTTTTATTCTAACTCAAACTCCTGACATTTACTATAGTGAAAGCAGGAAGTGGCTCTTTTTTCTTGACTATACTGGAAATGACTATTACTAGTTAATTGCACACTATGAATGAAGCATAAATAAGACATCCACAGAATGAACAAGCATTTCTCAATTTCTTCTTTAATCCTTGAATCCATTCAGTGTGAATCATAAAAGAGAACATGAGGATTTGCAAAAAGGAAACTCTGTCCCTTTTGAATATCCCTGGCTTATGAAGTTATGGTAATAACTTATGGTAAGTTATAATGATGCCTGGAAAATCTTTGCTTGGTTATGCATGTGAAAATAATCAACAATCTAGGAAGTGAATTTCTAGAAGACTGCAATGATGAAGTTAATGACAGTCATAATTTGGGACTTTCAGAGATGTAGAATGTCTCAGTAATGATCCTCTCTGTTTCCTTTGCTCAAGCTGCAGGGAGACCAGAGACATCCACTGTGGAAGGATCCAAGAATGATTTTTCTTTAATCAAATAAAGAATACAAATTTCCTTTCAATAGCACAGGGCCCAGAGAACATGATTTTCTTTATAGAAAGGACTGTGGATACATGAGGACCATCTGGGCCAAGAAGTATTTTTTTTTTGACAGGCAGAGTGGATAGTGAGAGAGAGAGAGACAGAGAGAAAGGTCTTCCTTTTTGCCACTGGTTCACCCTCCAATGGCCACTGCGGCTGGTGCATCTTGCTGATCCGAAGGCAGGAGCCAGGTGCTTCTCCTGGTCTCCCATGCGGGTGCAGGGCCCAAGGACTTGGGCCATCCTCCACTGCCTTCCCGGGCCATAGCAGAGAGCTGGCCTGGAAGAGGGGCAACCGGGATAGAATCCGGCGCCCCAACAGGGACTAGAACCCTGTGTGCCAGCACCACAAGGCGGAGGATTAGCCTGTTAAGCCACGGCGCCAGCCACAAGAAGTATTTTTTTTAAAGATGTATTTATTTATTTGAAAGTCAGAGTTACACACATACACACACACACACAGAGAGAGAGAGAGAGAGAGACAGACAGACAGAGAGACAGAGAGACATAGACAGAGAGAGGTTTTCTATTCATGGTTCACTCCCCAATTGGCTGCAATGGCCAGAGCTGAGCTGATCAGAAGCCAGGAGCTTCTTCCAGGTCTCCCATGTGGTTGCAAGTTTCCAAGGACTTGGGCCATCTTCCACCACCTTCTCAGGCCATAGCAGAGACCTGGATTGGAAGTGGAGCAGCTGGGTCTCGAACTATGCCCATATGGGATGCTAGCGCTTCAGGCCAGGGCGTAACCCCACTGCACCACAGCGCCAGCCCCTGGGCCAAGCGGTATTTTAAGACATAAAAACCTAGTAAGACTTTGTGTTACATTTAACTGCATGTTACAATAAAATAAAAATTTGAGAAAGTGAGAGCATAGTTTATTCTTGCTGGTTACCTACCATATCAGAATGACCAGAAATCACATCTTTGGAGACTGTTATTTGCATAATTTTAACATTTGGGAAGCTGAGGGACTGCCTTAAGTGAAATTAACAGACTGTTTTTGCAAAAAGGTAAGAAGGCATACAGTTGTGCATATAACTTCATGAATATACCTAAAGGGATTAGATAGATACCTGATTAAGAATCCAACAAAACTTTAAAAGAGAGGAATCAGAGACACCATAACTATAATGAGAAAACTCTGACAAAGTCAAACAGAACTCTCAAACACTTTAGAAAACTGTTTGGCAGTTTCTTAAAAAGCTAAACATATAGGGCCGGCGCCGTGGCTCACTTGGTTAACCCCTCTGCCTGCAGCACCAGCATCCCATATGGGCGCTGGGTTCTAGTCCTGGCTGCTCTTCTTCCAGGCCAGCTCTCTGCTGTGGCCCAGGAGGGCAGTGGAGGATGGCCCAAGTGCTTGGGCCCTGCACCCCATGGGAGACCAGGAGGAAGCTCCCACGTGTTTGTTCAAAAGAGAGGAAAAGGTTGTTTATATAAAGGCTTATGTGAGGTCTTCAAAAATTTCATAGAAAATGAGATTTATGAAAAAACTATTTATGAATTTCAAAACTTTTTGCACAAAAATAAACTCAACATTTCTGAATTGGATCTAGTCTGAGGTTAAGGCATCAGTTTGAAAAGGCCCCTATCAGAGCGACAGGAATTCTGCAGCAACTGAAGCAGCAGCAAACATCAAAGCTTGGGTGGAAGAGTGGTGAAATCACTGATGCTTTAGGAAGTTTATGGGTGCCATGCCTCTAAAGAAATCAGCAGTTTTCCCAAGGATGACTCATTGTATAAAAAAAAAAAAAGGATGAGATGAGATTATGTTGAAGATGAAGTCCACAGCAGCAGAGCATCCACATCAACTCATGGGAAAAAAAAGTTCATCTTGCTGGTGCCCTCATTGAGGAGGACTGGTGCGTTACAGCAGAAACAATAGACAAGATGACAGGACCTCTCAGTTGGCTCAGATTACACAATTCTGAATGAAAAATTATAGTGAGGCAGACTTTGCTCAGTGGATGCCAAAACTATCACGCCCAGACCAGCTGCAGACAAGGGCAGAACATTCTAGAGGAATTTTAAACAAGTGGCATCGAGATCCTAAGATATTTACTTCTTTTTTTAAAAAAATTAATTATTTGAAAGAATGAGATAGAGATATATATAGAGAGATAGAGAGATAAATAGAGATCTTCTATCTGCTGGTTCACTCCCCAAATGGCCACAACAGGCAGGACTGGTCCAGGTGGAAGTCAGCTTCATCTGGGTCTCCCACATGGGTGCAGGTTCCAAGTACTTGTAGCAATGGCTACAAGAAGTGGAAGTGGTCCAGGTCTCAAGTGCTGCAGTGCTGGTTTTCCTGAGTCTCCAGCTTGCTGACTGTAGGTCTCGGGACTCATCAGTGTCAGCCTCCGTAATCACGTGAGTCAATTCCTTTCACAACCTCTGTGTAGGTCCTATTTCTAAAGGCAACCTTGACTAATGTGGGAGTCCTGATGAAACAAAAGGAGACCTCCTGGGGTCATCCTGCCTAGGGGGCATGGATTCTCTGGCCCTAAGAATTAAGAGAGCCTCCAGGGGTGGGTGCTGTGGCCTAATGGGTAAAGCCACCACCTGTAGTGTCAGCATCCCATATGGGTGCCATTTGAGTGCCGGCTGCTCTACTTGCCATCCAGCTCTCTGCTATGGCCTGGGGAAGCAGAAGATGGCCCAAGTCCTTGGGCCCCTGCACTCGCTTGGGAGACATGGAAGAAGCTCCTGGCTTTGGATCGGAACAGCTCCAGCCGTTGTGGTCATTTGGGGCGTGAACCAGGGATGGAAGACCTCTCTCTTTCTCTCTCCCTCTCTGCCTCTCTATAACTCTGCCTTTCAAATGAAATAAATGAATCTTTAAAAAAGGAGAGAGAGAGAGCCTTCAGTGAGATGTGTTGGTTGTCTCATATGGCAGGGAGAGTTTAGGTTATGAATCTTCTGCATTTTATACAGATCATTATATGATGTGAAATTCTGCAGGAGAAATGCCTCCTAGAGCCATAGATTCTAGGTTAGTGTCACACAAGCGATGCAATCCGTGGTGTTTCTTGCTAGAAATTCTCCATGGGAGGGGATTCTCCTCATATCCATCTCATTAGTTTATTTGCCAGGAGGTCAATTGTGAGTGTGTTTATCAGGAGATCACTCTGAGCCATTTTCTTTCCTTCTTTCCCAGAATGCCCTTCTCTAGCATTTTTTTTTTTTTGACAGGCAGAGTGGACAGTGAGAGAGAGAGAGAAACAGAGAGAAAGGTCTTCCTTTGCCGTTGGTTCACCCTCCAATGGCCGCCGCGGTAGCGCGCTGCGGCCGGCGCACCGCGCTGTTCCGATGGCAGGAGCCAGGTGCTTATCCTGGTCTCCCATGGGGTGCAGAGCCCAAACACTTGGGCCATCCTCCACTGCACTCCCTGGCCACAGCAGAGAGCTGGCCTGGAAGAGGGCAGAATGCCCTTCTGTAACAGGAGGGAAATCTCACTGGCCAGCTGCTTGACCCAAACACTGCACTGGGGACTGTAACCCAACCCCATCACATGTCAGTGCTTCAAATCTTGAGTCCTAAGGGCTTCCCAGGAGAAGACTGGAAGGTGCCTCCAAGCAAAGTCATTCCAAGGATCAGGTTGTTTGGTCCACGGTATGGGGGCAATTTAAGAGGAGGTGAGGAGAGGCACTGGTGCTACATAAACAAAGAGTTGAAGTTTGAGAGTCTTCTTGTTGAAGGCTCACTAACACAACCTAGCATGGAATATTACCTTCATTTTATTGTTGTGGGTTTGAGGCTTAAAGCAGGTAAGAAAGCTGACCAAAATCACACAACAAGTAATAGGCCAAGCCAAGATTTAAACACAAAGCTGTCTGAGGCCCGATTTCAACTTCAAACCGCTGTTCCCCCCTTTCTGTGCTATGTATGTTCCATGAGGCTGGAGCTAGGACTCTACCCACCACAGTTGGGGTTTTCCCAGCCATCGTGTTGTACAGGCTGTAGGCAGACAGGGGGCAGAAGGAGGGGTGCTTTCCTGTTTGCTTCCCCAACCCTAAGTGTTACCCCAGCACCAGCAGGTAATTCAGCTTTCCTTTCCTTCAACACTTGTGAAACTGGCCTGATTGCACCCCAGGTTCCTCCTCAGAGGTCAGATTCTTGGCCCTCAAGATGAGACTTTTCGTTTCTAATTTTGATCATTCTAAACTCTCCCATCTTTTCCTGCAGCTCCAAGGACTGTGGCCACATTCTGCAAGTGTTACCTCCCTCATACCTCAGGATTCTCTTTTCGCCTTTCAACCATGTAGTCAATAATTCTTTAAATTCCTTCTGTCCGATAACTGGTGTGCTGTCTGTCCTCTGCACCTGCTTGACAAGCCCCTTCCTCTATCGTGCACAGGGCTCTCCCCACCCTAACCCTCCAATACCAAGGCTGTGGGGGTGGGGCCATCCTGCCCCTTGCACACATGCTGCTCAAGTTAGCTTGGATTCTCTTTGGGGTGTGGAATCGTAGGAGGGCGACTGGTTTATTTCAGTTCCCTCCAGGATGCTTTGATCAAGTCTAGGACATGGATTAGTCATCATTTGATGTATGCTATTTTTCACCAGTTTTATTGAGGTATGATTTATGAAAAAAATAGATTGCATCTCTTTAAGGAGTGCAGTTTGATGAGTTTTTAAAAAATTTATTTTATTCATTTGGAAGACAGCATCACAGAGAGAGGTAGAAACAGAGAGGTCTTCCAATGCTGGTTCACTCCCCAGATGGCCTCAATGGCCTGAGCTACACCGATCTGAAGCCAGGAGCCAGGAGCTTCCTCTGGGTCTCCCACATTGGTGCAGGGGCCTAAGGACTTGGGCCATCTTCTACTGCTTTCCCAGGCCATAGCAGAGAGCTGGATGGGAAGAGCCGCAGCTGGGACTGGAACCGGTGCCCACATGGGATGCTGCACTTCAGGTCAGTGCGTTAACCTGCTGAGTTAATCCCCAGATGAGTTTTGACATATTCATGCGTACACCTGGGAAACCAGGGCCACAGTCAGAACATTTCCATGCTGCCTCCAGGGTTTTCTCATCCCTCATTCAGCTGACCCCTCCCCTCACCACGGACCCTTGGCAGCCTATCAGCTTCAGTTCAAATTTTCCAGCATTTTATATAAATGGACTCATACAGTGTGTCCTCTTTTGTGTCTGCTGCTTTCACTCGGCATGATGACTTAGAGGCTTATGCATGTTGTTGCTTTTATCACTAGTTCAGCTATTTTTCTGGCTAAGTACTAGTCTGTTGTATAGACATAGCAGAGTTTATTGACCCATTCATTTGCCAGTTTGCTCTGGGTTCATTTGCCAGTTGGGGTTATGATGACTAAAACCACTGTGAGTAGTTACATACAAAGCTTTGGGTGGTAGATACCCAGGGGAAAAGATCTCAATAACCGGATTTTGTCAGCAGCCAGTCACTCAAAACACTACAAGATGGGAAACACAGATCCAGAATCAGCTAAACCTCTGTCCACTAATTCTATGTTTATCACTGCAGCCTACCCACTAAGGAAACAGAAGAAACCTCTCCTGCCCATAATTGTATGTTTATCTCAGAGAGAGAAAATAAATTGTAGCCCTTGCTCTCCAGCAGCCACAGTCTATATTCAAAACCACTTACAATAATAAACAGAATTTGAACAAAAAATAAACAGGATGAGACTGGCCATGCTTGAGTGTGTAACAGAGACTCTAAAGGAAGAGAAACAGTACAGACTCACCAGGGAGTGGGCATAGTGGTCGAGGGGACGTAGCAGCACCCATTTGAACCACGTGACTGGCTCCCAGAGAATGGATTTGTCTCCCCAAGCTGCACGTTGATTGAATGATCTTTACTGGATATTTCACTGCTCTGCGACTCAATTTCTTCATATATCCAACATAAAATTATATTCCTTGTTTCTTATATGACTCAAATATCTTATTTTACTTTTGTGAATATTTGCAAGGTTTTAAAAATTATCTAACATAACACTTTTATCTATGATTCTTAAAAGATGGTATAGAAAACTGACTTATCTCTGTAACCTGCACTCCACATAGACAAAAATAACAATCTCTCTCTTTTTCATTTTAAAGATTTATTTATTTACTAGAGAGGCAGAATTACAGACAGAGAGAGGGAGAGACAGAGAAAGAGGTTCACTCTCAAATTGCCACGACTGCTGGAACTGGGCTGATCTGAGCTTCGTCCAGGTCTCCCACATGGGTACAGGAGCCCAAGCACTTGGGCCATCTTCTATTGCTTTCCCAGGCCATCAGCAGGAAGCTGGGTGGGAAGTGGAATAGTCAGGACTCGAACTGGTGGCCATATGGGATGCCAACCCCTCAGGTATACCACAGTGCTACCTCCCAAAATAAAAATCTTCTGACTAGGTAGATTCGACAGAATTGTGAGTGACGTTTATGAGTTTTAAACATTCCAGTCAGCATCTTGAATGTAATAAGAATGAGATATTGAGAAATAAATCAGTAAAGTGCTTCTAGCAAACAACTGAGGGATTTTCTGCATTTTTTTTTTTTTTTGAGAATTAAGTTTTCAAACCGTTGGGTCAGATTTAATTAACCCTGCAGACAACAACTGAATGGGAAAAGGTGTCCATAGTGTTCACCTCCTTGGAAGAGAAGACATCTATATAATCAGATGGGAGCTTCTTAATATTTACAGCCATAAAATCCTTTGTTTCAGGAGGAGATGTGTGAAGACAAAGACCCATCTCTTCAAATATCCCCAGCCTCAACCGGTCTGCACGCTCAGCCCTCTGCCTCTATGCTGAGTCACCCACCTGCCTGCCCAGGTGTAATCTCTCCACTCAACCATGTAACCCTGCTCGACTGCAGCTTGGCTGCACAGAGAATGGCGGCAGGATCCACCTGGCAAAGGAGTCTGCTTAGCAACAGGCAGTGATTGGTTACGGCATGGCCCTCCCTCTGACCGAATTGGTTGCCTTGGTTATCTAAGCACATGTACTTCCTGAATTAAACAAGTCTGCAAGCTGCTGGCTTCTAGCTCACTTCCACCCAGCTCCCCAAGTCTGTGTCGAGACTCTGCCCTGCCTTACCCCCAACCGCCACAGGAAAACCCAAACGAGACAACGGGGCACAACAGAATGGATCTTGCTCCCTGGACCTTGGAAGTCAGGTGCTCATCTCTGTGGACTTGGAGCCACCCCCCTACATTCCTTCTCTCCCCACCAGGAAAGCACATACCAGCCCTGCACTGGAGCCACCCCTTCCGTGGCTCCCTTCCAAGCCTGCCCCAACTTTGGTAGTCATGATTGGTTGCTCACACTCACCTGGACTCTGTGGCTCCCTTTCCCAACCCACCCCAACTTTGGTGAGTACCCCCAAAGCAGCCCAAGGGTACACCAGTATTGGTGGGCGTGGTTGGTAGCACACACATGCACCTGGACCCCTGCAGCTCCCTTTTTGAGCCTTCCTTGGCTTTAGTGAGTGCCTGGACTCTGACCCCATGGATGTACAAATGCATTCTGGCTTGGTGGTGCAGGTGGCCAAGCACACATGCCTTGGATTTCGGCCTGGGACTGCCCTGACTCCGGCCACTACTAGTTAGACCACACCCTCTGCTGGGATTGAGATGATATCCCGGCTGCCGCTGTCATCAATTACAGTACAAGAAGATGTAGGAAGACTACACTTTAGCACCCAACTGGAGCTTAAGCCAAAGCAGCATACCAAACTGATACCAAAGACACATCATCAGGAAAAAGCCTTCAGCCCATAAAAGTTACCCTCTGAAAGTAGTAGAGACAACAGATCTGCCAAAGATGCAAGTATGAATGTAGGGACACAAGAAATATGAAAAAGAAAAGCAATATCATGCCCCAAAAGGAGCCCAATAAACTTCAGTATCAGACTCCACAGAGAGACTGATGATTT
This sequence comes from Lepus europaeus, assembly GCF_033115175.1. Taxonomy (NCBI): domain Eukaryota; kingdom Metazoa; phylum Chordata; class Mammalia; order Lagomorpha; family Leporidae; genus Lepus; species Lepus europaeus. Next base: position 148,024,527 of record NC_084828.1, read on the forward strand.
AAATGCCCAATAAAGAATTTGAAAGAAAGATAATAAGGACACTCAAAGAGTTACCAAGGAATAAAGATAGGCAGTTAAATGAAATGAGAATGTTAATATGAGATATAAATGAAAAATTCTGTAAAGAGAGGTCTTGAAAAGAATCTAGAGGGATCTGGCACTGCATGTATGGTTTAAGCCACCACCTCATAATGCTGCCATCACATATTTGAGTTTGAGTTTGAGTTCAGATACGCTGCTTGTAATCCAGCTCCCTGCTAATGCCCCATAGAAGGCAGCAGAAGATGACCCAAGTGCTTGGGCCCCTGCACCCACATGGGAGACCCGGATGGAGTTCCTCGATCCTGGCTTTGGCATGGTCCAGATATTGCCGTTGAAGCCTTCTGGGGAATGAATCAGAAGATGGAAAATTTGTATCTGTATCTGTATCTCTTTCTCTTTCTCTATATCTCTCTTCCTTTCAAATCAATAAATTCATTTTTTTAAAAAAACTAATCAGAAAGCTTAGAAATGAAGACCTCAGTAATTCAAGTCAAAAAATACAGTTGAAAGTATTAAGCACAGACCAGACCAAGCAGAATAAAGAATACCTAAAGTTGAATATAGGTCTTTTGAAATATCAGACAGAAAGAGAGAGGGAGATAGAAAGAGATAGAGTGAAGAAAGCTTCTGAGACTTTTGGGACACCATTGAAGGAACTAGGATTCAAATTATGGGAATTCCTGAGGGAGAAGAGAAGAATAACGTTGCCCAAAACTCATTCAATGACAGAGTAGCTACAAACTTCCCCAAACTAGAGAAAGATATGAACCTTGGAATACAGGAGGTCCAGGGGACTCCAAATAGAAAGATCGTCTCCATAATATGTTGTAGTCAAATAAACCCTGTTAGAAAAATCAAAAGAAAGATGTCCAAAATAAACATAAGGATTTTTTAATGAAAGGACTGTTATTATCTATCAAGAATAACTTTGAATGTAAATAGTCAAACACCCCAGTTAAAAGACACTGATTGGTTAAGTTGATTTTGAAAAACATTCAGAGAACATATCTTCCTATAAGAAATTCACTTCACCAGCAAAGGCACGTACAGATTGTAAGTGAAAGAATGGAAAAAGAGATTTCATGCAAATGGGAAGCCAATGTGAGCAATAGTAGCTATATTTGTATCAGAAAAAAAGGATTTTTAGACAAAAACTGTAAAAAGAATGCCACTATATCATGATAAATGGACCAATTCAATCAGAATATGTGATTTTAAGTGTAAATGCATCCAATACCAGAGCACCTAATTTTATAAAACAAATAATATTAGATCCAAAGGGAGAGATAAATTACAATGCAATAACAGTGAGGGTCTTCACTGCCCCACTTTTGTTGAGGCATAGATCATCCAGACAGAATAATCAACCAAGAAACATCAGAGTTAAACTATATATAAACCAACTGGATCTAACAAATATTTAGAGAATATTTCATCCAACAGTTATGGAATACACGCTCCTTTCATGAACACATGGAATATTTTGTAGGATAGACTACATATTAGGTCACAAAATAAGTCTCAACAAATTCAAAAAAATTGAGATCAGGTGCATCTTTTTTTGATCACAGTGGAATAAAACTAGAAATCAACAATAAAAAAATCTGCAGAAATTATACAAATATATAGGAGTCAAACAATATACTTCTGAATAAACAATGGGTCATGGAAAAACTCAAAATTAAGCAATTAACTTAAGTTTTTAAATTCCTTGAAATGAAAAAACAATAGAAACACAACATACCCAAACTTATAGGATGCAGCAAAATCAAACTAAGAGGAAATTTTATAGCAATAAGCCACTAAATAAAGAAAAATAGAAAGATATCAAACAAACAATCTAATTATGTAGTTCAAGGACCTCAAAAACAAATAGAAAGCAAACTCAAAGTCAATAGAGGAAAAAAAAATAATTACTATCAGAGCAGACATAAATGAATAGAAAATACAAAAATATAAAAATATCAATGAACTCAATTGTTGGTTCTTTGAAAAGAAAAACCTGATAAACTCTTAGCTAGATTAAGGAGGAAGGAAGACTCAGATAAATAAAATAAGTGATGAAAAAGAAAATCATAGTTGCTACCACAAAATATAAAGGACCATTCGGTGTGAATGGGGGTGGGAGGAGCACGGGGCTGAGTTATGGTGGCACAGATTAAGCTTGTGACACCTGCAGCACATATTACAGCACCAGTTTGAGTTCAGGCCCCTCCACTTCTAATCTAGCTTCCTGCTAATGTTCCTGGGAAGGCAATAGAAGATGGCTTAAGTGCTTAGACCCCTACCAAACCTATAAGAATCTCCTGGCTCCTGGTTTTGCCTGGACCAGCCCTGGGTGTTGCAGCCGTTTGAGGAGTGAGCTAGCAGATGGAAGATAGATCTCTCTTTCTCTCATCTCTCATTCCCTCCCTCCTTTCCTTTATCTCCCTCTCTTTTTCTCTCTCTGTAACTCTGACTTTCAATAAATAAATAAATCTTTAAAAAAGAAAGCAATACCAGAACTCCTATGTTTATTGAAGCACTATTCACAGTAGCCACCGTATTAAATCAACCAAGGATGAATTGTGTGTACACGATGGAATGTTCCTGAGCCCTAAAATGGGAATGAAATTCTGTCAATTGCAACAAAATGAATTGAACCAGGGATCATTAAGTAAAATAAAGCCAGACACAGAAAGACATCACCACATATTCTTTCTCATATGCAGAAGTTAAAAAAAACTGTTGATCTGAATTTAGAATAGCAATTACTAGAGGCTGGCAAGTACTGAGGAGGAGGGTAAATGTGGTACCAAGTCACAGCCAGATGGAGGTGTTCCACAGAACAGTGGAGTGACTATAGTTCACAATGATGTATTTATTTATTGTCTAAAGAACTTAAAAAATGTTCTGTATCCCATAAAATGTACTGTTGGTATACTTTAGTCACAATTAAAAATGATAGGGGTGAGTGTTTGGCCTAGTGATTGACACCAGTAGGATGCCCATATCTCATATCAGAGTGCCTGGCTTTGAGTCCCAGCTCTGCTCCCAATTCTAGCTTCATGCTAATGTGGCCCCTGGGAGGCAACAGGAGATGCTCAAGCAGTTGGGCTCCTTTCATTCATGTGGCAGACCTGGATTGGATTCTTGGCTCTCATTGCAGACATTTGGGGAGAGAACGAGCAGTTGGGAGCCCTGTTTCTCTGTTTGTCTCTCTGTCCCTGTCTCTCTGTCTCTCAAATAAAAATAAATTTTAAAAAATTGAAGTAATGAAATATATTAAAAATCGTTTGCTGCTCCAGGGGTACGGGAATGATTTCTTTTTTCCTGTATTAATTAAATAGCAGACATTTCCTTTGCCAATTACTAAGTGAAATACATGGAAGTAATTCTTCCTTCTTCCATCTAAATCAACCTAGGAAAAGGGGCCTAGGAAAAGTTTGTGAAATAAATAAAAAAAAGTGAAAGAATCAATCAACAGTTAAAAATAGACAACTATATGCTGAAAATTATCCAGCTCTTTTGGAAAGAAATGAATTATAATTCTTCCTGTGTTTTCCAAGTGAGATTCAAAAAATTCCCTTTGAGGTAGCTAGCTGGGGAACAAGCTGTCAAACCAGCCTGGAGTTTGTGATTGAGTTGAGCTAAGTTGAATTCACTCAACTCAAGATCTGTCAGTATTCTAAGTGCTAGCCAGAAGCTGAGAACTATAGACATTTCCAGCAAAACATAGAAATTTGCTGTGAGGTTTAATAAGTAGCTTTAGCTGAAATGAAAGAACTCTGAGCTAGAGGCAGCTGAGTGGGAGCAGGAAACACAAAGGGCCCTTGGAAGATGGGGTCTCCACTATGGGCCCTGGTATGGTTTGAATAGGATACAGCTTCCAAATGTATGCATTGATTAAGGCCCAAAGTCATAGAGAGGATGGAGACCTGACTCAAATAGGCTATTTAGGAGGTAGGTTTAGTAGAAGGTCTTTAGGTCATTGGTAATGTGCTCTTGGAAGACACTTCTTGCGAGAGAGCTAGTTATAAAAGCCTGAGTTGGGCTCAGTTGCATGTGCGCTCTCTCTCTCCCTCTCTGCTTCCTGGCTTGCCTTGTGATGCTTCCTACATATTCCCACGTTCTACTCCTGTCATCCTAACACTTCATGAGACAGCTTAACCAGTGGGACCTATTTGATCTTGGGATGTGAACTCCAACACCATGAGCCAAAATAAATTTTCTTTTTGCTTTGGAGATACAAAGGGAACTCCTAAAGATACCTTACCCAGTCCAGAATTCTCCAGTTCCTGCCCACTTCTTCACCCTCCTCTACTTTCTTCTTTATTTTTTAAAAGATCTTATTTATTTATTTGATAGGTAGAGTTATAGACAGAGAGAGGGAGAGACAGAGAGAAAAGGTTTTCGATCTGCTGATTCACTGCCCTAAATAGCCACAATGGCCAGCGCTGGGCCAATCTAAAGCCAGGAGTTAGGAGCTTCCTCCAGTTCTCTTAGTTGGGGGATATCTTCTACTGCTTTCCCAGGACATAGCAGAGAGCTAGATCAGAAGAGAAGCAGCCAGGACTCAAACTGGCACCTATATGGAATGCTGGTGCCACAGGCGAAGGCTTAGCCCACTACGCCACAGCGCCAGCCCCCACCCTTTTCTACTTTCCCACAGCGCCCAGCGTCTATCCCAGCTATGATGTCCTTCCTGCAAATTCTTTGCGCTCGCTAAATTCCATATTGCCAAAATGTCTCTGTATGTCGGAATTCTCATCATTTCCAATTTTAACTCAGCTTCTCTGCACAGAGCCTTTCCTGACATTTCTGCCTAGGAACTGTGAATCTCTCCAGTGCAGCTCTTCCCCCTGATGCAACTTTGTTTGACCCTCATAATTTGCTTTTTCTTATGCTTACTGTCCCTCTTAGACTCTCTGAATGCCACGAGTACAATGTGAGAGTTTGTCTTTGCTCTGCTTTGCACCTTCTGCTCTCAGGAGACAGTGCTTGTTGGAAACTAGATGAATGAGAGGCTCAGAGAAGGGAGACAGAAAAGAACCAAGGAACCAACTCCTGCTTCTTATGTGAGGCCAGCATATAACGTGGCTTTTTTGTCATGGATTGAATGTGCACACACACACCCCTACCTCCCTTCCCAGCCAAGAGTAACTGGCACAGGGTGAAGACTCTCATTATAACTCAGTCAAGCACAGGTATTGGATACTCTCTGGCTTCTCAAGTCTTGCTGATGAAATGAGGATCATGTTTTCCTTGAAGTATAATTGTAATCACAGGTCATTTTTGAGATGTGTATACTATAAAGATCTTGAAACTTATGATAATAGAGAAAATTTCTCATCATATTTTTATCATTTTTGACTAGAAATGAAAGATGAAAGAGTTTAAAGACTTTATTAATGAGATCATCTAGAAGAACCATTGTTAGAAGTAGTACTTTTTTTAAAAAATCAAATGTTCTATGTACATATGTTTGTTGCTAGAGAAGAATCTCTCTTTTAAAGATTTCTATGTTAACAACTCCTCAGGGTAGCGTATGTGAGGAACTGTGTGTTCTGGTTGCTTTAATTCATCTATGCATTGCTTCTCGGCTTTTTGGCTAAGATCAGGAGTAGTATTTGTCTGTGGTCTTATGCTACTAGCAAAAATTCTGCTTTGCCAGCTTTCTCAGATTTAACATATAACCTTCAAAGAATACACAATAGATGCAATGGGTCTTCAGAGAGTTTGCAGAAATGTGTATTATGGAAAAATTATGCATGCACTTAAAAAAATTTTGCACCAAAATACATTTGTTTCTTAATTCCGTTTCCATGGACTTTTTGAAGTACACTGGGTATTTATAATATGCACTCATATTACTTCAGTTGTATAGCCAATGTTTGTTACAGTAAGTCTGCTCTCGTTAGATGTTTTTGGAAATTCCAAAAGGTTTTGCTTTAAAGCACCAAAACTATAGAAAAATACACACATTTTTATACACAGATACACACACACACGTGCACACACACACTCCGAGCTTTACTCAATCACTAGTACTACGATCTGAGCTTGTATACTAAGCACTGCCTATGTGCTGCTCACTGTGCTGGGCGCTTACTTTGTGGACGTCACCTCCCACCCTCCACTCCAACTCTGCGGAGCAGATTCTGCCTCTGTCCCATTTTATCATCCTTTTATTAATGCTGATAAAATACTAAGGCTTAAAAAGGCTAAACAAAATACTTAAGGGTATATCCATTCAAAGCACTAAGCTTGGTTAGATAAAACCTCAGTCTGAAGTTTAGCAATTAATATATGAACAAGCCAGACTGTTAGTTGCTGAGTGGTTTTAGCACAGAGCTGTGGTGTCCACATGTATGCACAGTGACCTAAAATGTCAAGGTTGGAAGGAGGAAGTAACTGCAGAACAGACATGCTGATGAGCACATCACCCTATCCATCCCAAGTAAGGATTTCCAGGTCTCTCAGGCATATAATTCCAAAGCTCAAAAAATAACTTCTGGAAAATATCAGTTAATAGTTCGCTGTGAATCAGTGTTGGCTTTGTAATTTCTGATTACTATTTTGGAAATGAGTAGAGCTGATCCCAGCACAGTGGTCTTTCTTTGGTTGCTGGATTTTGAGGAGTTAAAATCTGAAGTTCAACAGGAGGTGGACACAATCATTAGAACGCTGGGTAGTACCATCACCCTGGACACTCAGAGTCCTTAATGTGTTTCCATTTCCCACTGAGGCTTTGGTTAAATTTCTAGTCTCATGTTAGGAAATGTTGTCTGTCCTAATTTAACAAAACTCTCCATCGGGGAACAGAATTCACAAGGTAATTACTATGGAGTGGTTGTGTTAGTTCAGTGTTTGTCAGGGACCATCATTATCTCTGGAGAAATTTTTTGTCCTTACGCCGCTCTCCTGCTCCATGCCAGAGAGACCCTTAACACTGTCCACTCTCCAGATGGCCACAACAGCCAGGACTGAATCAGGCTGAAGCCAGGAGCCTGGAGCTCCATCCAGGGCTTCCACATTCGGCTTTTCCACAGCACTTGGACTGTCATCCACTGCTTTCCTAGGCGCATTAGTAGGGAGCCAGATGGGAAGTAGGGTAGCTGGGCTTTGAACCGACACTCCAGTGCGGGATCACATCATCACAGTGCTGCCCCACAGTACAGTCTGAAACTACTTGCTTTATTGACACATAATAACTATACAAAGTATGGGGTACAATTTGATGTTTCAGTAAGCATACACAGCATGTAATGTCAAGTCAAGGTAATTAGCATTTCCACCACCCTAAACATTTGTCATTTACACATGCTCAGGTTTGAGGGCATCTTTCCTGTTCTATGGAAACACAATTAGATCATTGTTTTAGAACTCGGCTAATGAATTTTGTGCTAAAAAGTACACATTTTTAAGTAATCTGCTTTTCATTTTGAGGTAGCTGTGTTGTCAGTCTGAAGCTATGGAAAACTCCAGAATAGAAAGACCCCAGGTTCTGGTATAGGTCCTAGCATTAGTTTCTAGGCTTGAACTAGTTTTTGAGAAAAAAACGGAAACTTTTCTGCCTCCGTTCTCACGACAGTTGATCTTCCAGGTCAGTATCAGGCATTTGGCAGAGCAGTTAATATGCTGCTTGGGACACTTGCATCCCATGTCTGGACACCTAACTTTAAGTTCCAGCTTTCTGCTAATGCACACCCTGGGAGGCAGCAAGTGATGGCTCAGATGCTTGGGTCTCTGCCACCCACGTGGGAGACTTGGATTGAGTTCCAGCTCCTGGCTTCAGCCTGGCCCAACCTTGGGCATGGGAGCATTTGGGGAGTGAACCAGCAGATTCTCTCTCTCTCTCTCTCTCTCTCTCTCTCTCCTTACAAATAAATAAAATAAAAATCTTCCAAGTCTACAATGAGACTATGGTTTCATAATCCAAAGGAAGCCACTTGATATAGGTAAGACAGTTTAAACTCATAAGGAATACTTGTGTCTGGTATTAACCCAAGAGGAGTAGCTGCCCTTGGTGACCTTTCAGACGGCCTCGCTGGGTCTGACAGTAAAGGATGTCTTTAAAACGCACCTTCTTCGTTAAGATGTGTCATTTTTCCTCACTCTTCCTAGGGTGTTGCATACACTGGCCATTACATCTGTTCTCAATGACATGTCTTTTGTTCTAGGAAATTGTTTTTCTTAAATATAATAAATTTATTTCTTCCTTAAAAATAAGATACATGCATTTTTATTACATTTTTATGTCATGCAAATATAAAAAGTCTCTACATATCATACAATACATTCACTAAACTTTGTATTTAATTAAACTGTCACCCAGGAGCCTCATACATTTTCAAAGTGTATCTGTATTTTATACATGAGGGAACTAGCTGAGGATACGCATAGGATCTACTCATGGATACATAGTCATTGCTGAGCAGGTCGAAGTTGAAAATCCGTACTCTAACATCCCAGTGAAATACATTAGAATTAGCTCATCATTGTCACCTGCCCTCTGCTCTGAAATTTTACTTTTGGTTCATTTCTTGATGTCTTTATAGCACAATTTTTGGGGGGCTAGAACCATTAACATCATCAAGATTTGTGACCCAGGAGATTATGTAGCCACTACAACATTGGAAGCCCGTATTTGTTCAAGTACTCACTGCACAACTTCTGATTCAGCTTCCTATCATGAGCCTGGAAAGGCAGCAGAGGATGACCCAAGTGCTAGGGCCCCTGCCACTCATGTGGGAGATCCAGATGAAGCTCCTGGCTTCTGGCTTTACCCTGGAGCTGCCCTGGTTGTTGCGGTCATTTGAGGAGTGAACCAACAGATGGGAGATGTCTCTCTCCTCTGCTGCTCTGACTTTCAAGTGAATAAATAAATCTTTTTAAAAAATCTGAATTGAAACAGAATAATGTGAATATAAAATAAAACAAAAGTGGTCAATATCCTTAATATATAAATTTCTGGAACAAACTCATAGCAAATTAAAGTAGGATCCCTATAGATAATTAACCAACAAATGAGCATAGAATATAAAACAGCTATTCAAGAATAAAGAAAAGAAGTCTAGTAAATCCATTTTAAAAACTCAAAGTCTTGGCCGGCGCCGTGGCTCAACAGGCTAATCCTCCGCCTTGCGGCGCCGGCACACCGGGTTCTAGTCCCAGTCGGGGCACCGATCCTGTCCCGGTTGCCCCTCTTCCAGGCCAGCTCTCTGCTGTGGCCAGGGAGTGCAGTGGAGGATGGCCCAAGTCCTTGGGCCCTGCACCCCATGGGAGACCAAGATAAGCACCTGGCTCCTGCCATCGGAACAGCGCGGTGCACCGGCCGCAGCGCGCTACCGCGGCGGCCATTGGAGGGTGAACCAACGGCAAAAGGAAGACCTTTCTCTCTGTCTCTCTCTCTCACTGTCCACTCTGCCTGTCAAAAAAAAAAAAAAAAAAAAAAAAAAACTCAAAGTCTTTATTAATAAAAGAAACACAAAATGACACTGCAAGAAAAACCTTCTTTAACATATCAAAGGCTGAAAGATTTTAAAGGACAATACTCAATGAGAGAATGAGATGGGACAGCCAGTCTCCTACTGTAGGAGAGAATCCAAATGGTCACATTATTTTTTGCAAAGCATTTGGGGATATCATGTATTAAGAGCCTTAAAATATTTAATACTGTTTGGTTCAGTAATTCTGTCTCTAGAAATACACCCAAAAGAAATAATCTAAAGTGTACATGTATATATGAAAAAGATTTTCATTGCAAATATTATTTATAACAACCAGGAAGAGAGAAAAAGAGAGAATAACATCAATGTCCAAAAATAAAGGGATAATTCAATAAATTATAGCATATTCATAGCATGGCATGTTATCCAGTCCCTAGTGTCATTTATAGAGTGTTTTCAACATCATGTGAAAAGACTGATGAACAATGTTAGAGGTGGGAACAAGTTAGAGATCTATATGCACAGTAAGACTTCAAGTATGTGATATTAAAATAGATTATAGACCTAAACATAAACCGAAAACCATAAAGATTTTGAAGAAAATATAAAAACATGTTTTCATAACGTTAAGTGGGCAAAAATTTCTTAGACAGAGTGTAGATAGTGCTAACCATAGAAGGATAAATTAGACTTCATCAGAGTTTAAAATTTGTACTCAACAAAAGGAAGAATTCAAGAAAAGAAAATCCATGGACATACACAAAATGCCACAAATCCTATGCCTGATAAAGAATTTTATACAGAATATATACTAAATTACTATAACTTAATAGTAATGAGACATTTATCCAAGAGAAAAGAAAACTTATGTCTACATAAAGGCTTACACAAGACTGTCCATAGCAGTTCTAGTCACAATAGCCAAAAACTGGATTCAGCATCAGCATGAGAATAAACAAAGCACAGTATATTCATAGCATGGATACCACTTGACCTTGAGAAGGCATGACTGCTGACCCACATAACAACATGACAAAGTCTTCGACATAATATTAAGTGAACAAACAACAGATTGACTTATTATGATTATTAGTTCATTTATATAAACGTATAAAACAAAACTCCTGCTAATGTGCACCCTGGGAGGCAGCAGTGAGGCCTCACGTGGTTGGGTTCCCACCATCGATGCGGAGCCCTAGACTGAGTTCCAGGCTCCTGACTTTGGCCTGGCCTGGCCAGGGCATTTGAGGGCATTTGTGGGCATTTGAGGAGTGAACCAGTGAATGGGAGCTTTCTCTCTCTCTCTCTCTCTCTCTCTTCATCTCTTTCAAAGAAATTAAACTTTGACAAATTAAATTGAAAAGACTTGTATACTTCTCAATATATTTAAACCAACTACAAATAACATAATACATAGTTTGACAATTAAGGAGTCATTGGTTACCATGCTATCCCATAATGCTCTCAGGGACTATGGGAAGGTGCTATTTCAGTCATTTTAAAAATTATCTCCTGAGACTGGTGCTGTGGCATAGTGGGTAAAGCCACCACCTGCAGTACCGGCATCCCATGTAGGCACACGTTCGAGTCCTGGCTGCTGATCCACTTCCCATCCAGCTCTCTGCTGATGGCCTACAGAAACAGTGGAAGATAACGCAAACTCTTGGGCTATTACACCAATGTGGGAGACCCAGAAAAAGCTCCTGGTTCCTGACTTTGACCTGGCCCAACCCTGGCCGTTGCGGCCATTTGGGGAGTGAACCAGTGGATGGAAGGTCTCTCTCTGTCTGTCTCTGTCTCCCTCTTTCTCTGCCTCTGCCTCTCCTTTGTAGCTCTTTCAAATAAAATTAAGTAAACCTTTTTAAAAAGTCACATTTCTGAATTTTGTGCTTTTCCTACTTCTGTTATTTTGGGCCCCAGCAGTTGCTTTCTCTGCTGTTAGTGTTCCAGCCTGATCCAGTCTTTCCCAATCTGCCATCACTTTGGAAGCCCATATCAGCACAGTAGGGCTGGGTCCTCGCTGAGGCTTCCACCCTCTGCTGTGAGTAAGGGGATTGCTGGACACAGAAAATACATGGCATTTTCCCAGCATCGCTTTTGCCCACTCCCACTGTGGGTTTCAGGTAGTATTTTGCACAGCTGTGGTCTCCCTGTTAAGTCAGCTACATGGAAGTGACAGCCATGTATTTGTTGATTTCTATTAGTGATGCATGTATGTCAGAACCTGCTTCTGTCTGAACTCTAACCCAACTCTCTCAGGAAGTTGGTTCTGTGAAGTTCCCAGACACAAGGGCATGGGATGGAGTGGGAGGTAAGGGAGAAAGGGTTGTACTTAATTCTCACAGCCTGTCTATGAGGCACATGTTGCCAACTCCATTTTACAGCTAAGAGAGAAAACAAACAAACAAAAAAAAAACTAACAGAAAAAAGCAAGGCATGGAGAGATCAAGGAACTTCCCCAAAGTCACCTTGCTAGAAAATAACAGAACTGGAATTCAAACCCTGGAATGTCTCACTGCCTCTGTACCTCCTGTTATGTCAAAGTCTTAGGAATTAGCTAGAAAAGACCAGTGCTGGGGAAAGCACTGTGATGAAAGTATGGCTCCAGCATTCTGAGCATCATTGCTGTGGCTCTAAAACTCCACAGAGGGAAAGCTAAATGAAAGGTGAGCAATCCTACAGAAGAGAGGCACAAAGAGGAGATTTTAGATGAATCTGAAGTTTCTTAGTTGGCATCTTTAAGCTGCCCTAAAGAGAAATAGGATCAAAGCACTAAGGATCAAAATTAATCTGAGTAAGGTGTAGGGGGAGGCAGGGCAGTGGGCTTGAATCTCTGGAAACTGTTTCTAGTGACTGGGGTTACACTGGCTTGGGGGAAGTGGTGAGATCCTATTGTTAAGACACAGCTGTGACTTAGGTACCTGATTTGAAAACAGGCAGTGGCTACCCCTTCTCTGGGAAAGATTAGAAGATGGACTTCCATATGGCGGTGTCATTTGAGCTGTACATGAGTGTCCAGTGGTGGAAGTGTGTTTGACAAAGGGCAATGTAAAAAATGGATGGAGGGGAGAAGTTTAAGAGTAAGAGGCTGTGTTCTGATATTAACTTGTGTGCAGATGGCAACTGAGCTCTTGGCTGAGGACAGAATCATTCAAAACCAAGACACACTGGAGAAAAAAGTAAGGGACACAGTTTTGTGGAGATTCCTTGGGTCCAACAGGAGTGGAGAAAACATTAATTACAGATAACAAAAAGTGGTTAAGCTACCTCCTGTAATTTTGTGGTATCAATTAAGGTTTCCTCCACCATGAAAAACAAATTTTCTTTCCATTTTCTGCATGGCCTTTTTTTGACTTGAGCTTTATTTTGGTTTGGTTTGGTTTGGTTCAATTCCATTTGTGAGTCTATTATCATTGAATAAGCTGATGTGTGAGACAATTCAGATGCTGCTGAAGGAAATTGATTAAGGGGCCAGCACTGTGACAGAACAGGTAAAGCAGCTGCCTGTGGTACCGGCATCCCATACTGGCACTGTTTCGAGTCCCAGCTGCTCCAGTTCTGATCCAGCTCCCTGTTGGTGTTCCTGGGAAAGCAGCAGGCTCAAGTGCTTGGACCCCTACATCCATATGAGAGACCTGGAAGAAGTTTCTGGCTCCTGATTTTGGACTGGCCGAGCTCTGGTCATCACAGCCATTTGGGGAATGAACCAGTGGATGGAAGATCTCCCCCCCCAACCCCCGTGTGTGTGTATGTCTGTCTGTCTCTCCTTCTCTGTCTGTGATTCTGTCTTCCAAATAAATAAATACATTTTAAAAATGAAATTGAGGAAACAAAAATGGAAAAATATCCCATGTTCATGGACTGTGAGAATTAATGTTGCTAAAATGTCCTACCCAAAGTAATATATAGATACAGTGTAATCACCTATCAAAATTCCTACGCAATTTCTCAAGAAATAGGAAAAACAACCCTAAGATTCAAAAAAGACCTATAATTGCCAATGTAATCTTTAAAAAAAGTACAAACTCTGGCCTCAGAATCAGCCCTTAAGGCATTCGGATCTGGCGGAAGAGCCCATGAGAGTATTGTAGGCATGGAAAGCCAAGATACCATGGAAAAGAAAAAAAAGAAGACCTAAATGAAAGACCTCTGTGAGTGAGATCCCAGTGGAAAGAACGGGGCCATCAAAGAAGGAGGTACCTTTCTCCAAAGGGAGGAGAGAACTTCCACTTTGACTATGACCCTATCGGAATAAGATCAAAGGCAGCGAACTCTAAAGGCTTCCATAGCCATGGCAACTCATGACTAGAGCCTAGGGAGATTACTGACGCCATGAACAGGAGTGTCAAATTGTTAAGTCAGCAACAGGAGTCACTGTGTACTTACATCCCATGTGGGATCTGTCCTTAATGTGTTGTCTAATGTGAAGTGATGCTATAACTAGTACTGAAACAGTATTTTTACACTTTGTGTTTCTGTGTGGGTACAAACTGATGTGATCTTTACTAATTATATACTGAATCGATCTTCTGTATATAAAGATAATTGGAAATGAAAAAAAAAACCCTGGTGTTAAATTGGAAATGGCATAGAAAATTAATTAATTTTTTAAAAAAATATTATGTAGGATCTCTGTCTTTAATGTGCGGTACACTGTTATTTAATGCTATAACTAGTACTCCAACAGTGTTTTTTTCACTTTGTGTTGTTATATAGGGGCAAACTGTTGAAATCTTTACCTAATATATACTAAACTGATCTTCTGTATATAAAGAGAACTGAGCACAATCTGACTTGCCGCAAATGATGGAATTAGAAATGTACCAGGGGATTCCAATACAATCCCATCAAGGTGGCATATACCAAGGCCATCTCACTAGTCCAAGTGATCAATTTCAGTTCACAACAGATGGCTCTGATAGGTCTAAGAATCAAAGGGATCACACAAACAAGACAAGTGTCTGCTAATACTAACTGATAGAATCAAAAAGAGAGAGAAAGATCCAACATGGGAAATGGGATACACAGCAGACTCATAGAATGGCAGGCGTCCTAAACAACACTCCGGCCTCAGAATCAGCCCTTAAGGCATTCGGATCTGGCTGAAGAGCCCATGAGAGTATTGTAGGCATGGAAAGCCAAGATACCATGGAAAAGAAAAAAAAAGAAGACCTAAATGAAAGATCTCTGTGAGTGAGATCCCAGTGGAAAGAATGGGGCCATCAAAGAAGGAAGTACCTTTCTCTGAAGGGAGGAGAGAACTTCCACTTTGACTATGACCCTATCGGAATAAGATCAAAGTCAGCGAACTCTAAAGGCTTCCATAGCCATGGCAACTCATGACTAGAGCCTAGGGAGATTACTGACGCCATGAACAGGAGTGTCAAATTGTTAAGTCAGCAACAGGAGTCACTGTGTACTTACATCCCATGTTGCATCTGTCCTTAATGTGTTATCTAATGTGCAGTGATTCTATAACTAGTACTGAAACAGTATTTTTACACTTTGTGTCTCTGCGTGGGTACAAACTGATGTGATCTTTACTAATTATATACTGAATCGATCTTCTGTATATAAAGATAATTGGAAATGAAAAAAAAAAAACCCTGGTGTTAAATTGGAAATGGCATAGAAAATTAATTAATTTTAAAAAAAATATATTATGGAGGATCTCTGTCTTTAATGTGCTGTACACTGTTATTTAATGCTATAACTAGTACTCCAACAGTATTTTTTTTTCCACTATGTGTTGCTATATGGCGGCAAACTGTTGAAATCGTTACCTAATATATACTAAACTGATCTTCTGTATATAAAGAGAATTGAAAATGAATCATGATGTGATTGGAAGGGGAGAGGGAGCGGGAAAGGGGAGGGTTGCGGGTGGGAGGGAAGTTTTGGGAGGGGGAAGCCATTGTAACCCATAAGCTGTACTTTGGAAATTTATATTCATTAAATAAAAGTTTAATTAAAAAAAGAGAGAGAACTGAAAATGAATCTTGATGTGATTGGAAGGGGAGAGGGAGCGGGAAAGGGGAGGGTTGCGGGTGGGAGGGAAGTTATGGGAGGGGGGAAGCCATTGTAACCCATAAGCCGTACTTTGGAAATTCATATTCATTAAATAAAAGTTTAATAAAAAAAAAAGCACAAACCCGG
This sequence comes from Lepus europaeus, assembly GCF_033115175.1. Classification (NCBI taxonomy): domain Eukaryota; kingdom Metazoa; phylum Chordata; class Mammalia; order Lagomorpha; family Leporidae; genus Lepus; species Lepus europaeus. The sequence goes on from NC_084828.1 coordinate 148,040,156, forward strand.
ACACATCACACCAAATGATATCAATGATGTTTAAGATTGTTTTAGCTATTCAGGATCTCTAGTGTTTCTATATGAATTTTAGCATTGTTTTTTCCAGATCTGTGAAAAATGTCCCTGGTATTTTGACTAGGATCACATTGAATCTGTAAATAGCTTTGGGTAGTATACACATTTTGATTATATTTATTCTTCCAATCCATGAACATGGAAGATTCTTCTATTTTTGTGTGTCTTCTATTTCTTTCTTTAATGTTTCATAGTTTTCATTGTAGAGATCTTTCACCTCCTTGGTTAAATTTACTCCAAGGTATTTAAATTTTTTGTAGCTATTGGAATGATACTGTTCATTCTCAGCCATGGCATTTTTTGTGTATACAAAAATTTTATATCATGCAAATTTACCAAATTATTTTATGAGCTCCAATTATCCCTTTGTGGAGTCTTTTGGTTCCCCTATATACAGGATCATGACATCTGCAAACAGAGGTGGTTTGACTTTCTCCTTTTCAATTTGTATCCCTTTGATTTCTTTTTCTTGCCTAATGGTTCTGCTTGAAATTTCCAGAACTATATTGAATAGCAGTGGTGAGAGTGGGCATCCTTGCCTCTTCCAGATCTTAGTGGAAATGCTTCCACTTTCCCCCATTCAATATGATGCTGACTGTGTGGGTTTGTCATATATTGCCTTGATAATGTTGAGGAATGTTCCTTCTATACCCAATTTGCTTAAGATTTTTTTTATCATGAAATCATGTTGTATTTTATCAAATGCTTTCTCTGCATGTTTTTATGTATTGAGATAATCATATGGTTTTTATTCAATTTGTTAATGTGATGTATCACATTTATTGATTTGCTTATGTTGAACCATCCCTGCACAGCAGGGATGATTCCCACTTGATCCAGGTGAATGATCTTTATTTAAAAAAATATGTATTTATTTATTTGAAAGGTAGAATTACGGGGAGGGAGGGAGGGAGAAAGGGAGGGAGAAAGGGAGGAAGGGAGGAAGGGAGGAAGGGAGGGAGAGAGAGTGAGAGAGAGAGAATCTTCATCTGCTGATTCATTCTCCAAATGGCTACAATGGTTGGAACTTGGCTGATCTGAAGCCAGGAGCCAGGGGCTTCTTCCTGGTCTCCCATGTCGGTGCAAGTGTCCAAGTACCCAGGCCATCTTCTGCTGATTTCCCAGGTGCATTAGCAGGGAGCTGGATGGGAACTAGAGCAGCCAGGACATGAACTGGTACCCATTTTCCATGCTGGCATTGCAGGCAGTGGCTTTAACCTGTGATGCCACAGCACCAGTCCAAGTGAATGATATTTCTAATGTATTTTTTGCATTCTATTAGCTAGTATTTTGTTGAGGATTTTTGCATCATGTTCATCAGGGATATTAGTCTATAATTGTCCTTCTCTGCCGTATCTTTTTCTGATTTTGGAATTAAAGTGATGCTGGCTTCATAGAAGGAGTTTGGGAGGACTCCCTTACTTTCAATTGTTTTGAATAGTTTGAGAAGAATTGGAATTAGTTCTTCTTTAAAGTTTGTTAGGGACTGGTGCTGTGGCCCAGCATATTAAGCCACCATCTGCAGTGCTGGCATTCCACATGGGCACCAGTTCAAGTCCTGGCAGCTCTACTTCTGATCCACCTCCCTGCTAATGCGCCTGGGAAAGCAGTGAAGTATAGCCCAAGGGCTTGGGTCTCTGCACCTAAGTGGAAGACCTGGAAGAAGCTTTGGCTCTGCCCAGTGCTGGTCATTGCAGCCATTTAGGGAGTGAACCCGTGGATGAAAGATCTCTCTCTCCCTCTCTTTCTCAGTAACTCTGCCTTTCAAATAAACAAATTACTAATACAAGCTCCTGTTAGTGTTAAAAATTGAAGAAATTTGTAAACATGATAAATCCTATCTAAAAGATAAATTCCCCTATGTCATAAGCTCTTTAAATTAAAACTGGCCATTTTTGTCCATGTAATGCTGGTGAGGAGAGACATGAGCTGACTCTGTTCTCTAAGTCAGAAAAAGGCACATCCTTTCTTTGAGGTGAGGAGGAGTGCGAAGGGCTTGGTTTCCTCTGTAGGAGCTACCTAAAGCTGGCTCCTTGCCTGCTTCCTGGCATGTGGGCCTGGGGGTGGGGAAGAGGAGGTGATGGGCAATGAAGTGGGTGCTGCTTACCAGATTTGGGATGTGGTTCCCCCAAAGACATTAAGGGTACATGTGACTTCACAGCTGAACGTGATATGGAGGTGGAAGGAAACTGGGCAGTTGTGCATCTGAGGAGTAAAAGGACCTCCTTCAGGGAGTAAGAAATAAGCAGGTCCTGCCTCCTATGGCTGCTTCTGCTCTAGGAAGTAGAACTTTTGCCTGGCTCAGCCCTGGCTGTTGTGGCTATTTGGGGAGTTAACCAGCAGATGGAAGAGCTTTCTTTCTGTCTCTCTGAACTCTGCCTTTCAAATAATTTTTTTAGAAAAATCACTGCAGCTCTCTCTGCAGCACGGACTTCTGTCTGTTCTCATACAGATATTTATTTAGCCCAGGGTGACCTGACCTAGGCAGTCCTGCCTTTAGAGAAAAGGCCCCCCATGTCTGTATTGCCTTTATTTGCTTCACCCTTGTGCCCACCCAGGCACTCCATCCCTCCTAAGCACTAAATTCCTTCGCCAATGTGTAGCCCCAAAATAAACGCAACTACAGGAAATTTTTTGTGAATTTACTGAAGGCTCTACAGACTTTTTGACATTTCCCCTCTCTGCTTTCTGTTCTTCTCCCTCTACCATTTGCTTCAGTCTCCTGTCCCTCCCAGTTCAAAGTAATTCTTGATGCGCCTCCATCAGTCAGGGCAGGTTAAGCTGTGCTGTTGTAGAGAACAACCCCATGACACCTGGGTTAAACGCTTTCCAGTCAGCTTCAGGTGAAAAAGATGATTTTTTTCAAATGTGCAAATTACCAAATTAAGTTTTCCTGCCTTATACTGACACCTAGTGATAGAAATGTCAGTTATACTGACACCTAGCAATAGAAATGTTAAATTACAGTTGCTTAATTAGACAAGTGTTTCTCCTAGTAAATTATTAACTCCTGAAATTAATAAGTCATACTTAATAGATTTTATAGTAAAAAGCTTTAGAAATTAAAGTTAATTTGACAGAATTGAGCCAGACTAAATAGTCTGAAAGCAGTCTAGCAATGTTAATGGGAACTAGAATCCCTTCCTTCTCTGGAGTTCCTCTCTTCAAATACTGTTACTCAATGCAGTATTTCCAATTAGACAGGTCATTTATTCCAAGGTGACAAACTTTCTCAGATACACTATGACAATTTGTGATGTCATGTTTATCTCTAAACACGCTACTACTGATATGGCCAAAATCACATGAGCATCCACTATGATGAAGCGTGATGGAACCGAGGCTCAAAGAAGAATCTCCATGTATGCAAACACGTGCCAAGATGGTCGCCAAAGGGCATTGCACACCATGTTGTCAGTAATGAGACAGATAGGAGCTGGTGTGGTGGCACAGACGGTTAAGCCACCACCTGTGATGGTGGCTTCCCATATCAGAGCATCGATTCAAGTCCTGGCTGCTTTACTTCCCATCCAGTTCTCTGCAAATGTGCCCAAGAAAGTAAAGGAAGATAGCCCAAGTACTTGGGTTCCTGCCACCCACATGGGAGTCCTGATTGGAATTCCTGGACCCTGGCTTCAGCCTGGCCCAGCCTTGACTGTTTCAGCCATTTTAGCAGATAAATCTGTGTGTGTGTGTGTGTTGCTCTGCCTTTCAAATAAATGTTTAAAAAATAATGAGACAGGTGGCAAAAATGAAACCCTGACAACTGATTAGAAGTCAAAAGATTCTGGAAATTCTGATCTCATTGGTCTAGGATGGAGCCCAAGCACCAGCCTTCATTTTTTTTTTTTTTTTTTTTTTTTTTTTTTTTTAGTTCTCCAGGTGATTGTAACGTGTAGCCAAGGTTAAGAATGATTATTCTACCACAATGTTTCTTAAATTTTAGTGTACATTCAAATCACCTGGAATCTTTTTAATATGCAAATTGCAACTCAGAAGTTCTGTGATGGCATCTGAGAATCTGCCTCCTAACAAGTGTAAAGGTGAAGTCGATGGTGCTATCTGTGCACCACACTTTGAGTAGCAAGGAATGAAATAATTCCTAGCCACAATTTTTTGAATATTTGTTTATTTATTTAGAAAACTTTTATGAAATAAATATAAATTTTGAATGTACAACTTTTGAATTATGGCAGTTTTTTCCACCACCCTTCCACCCACAAACCATCCCATCTCTTACTCCCTCTCCCATTCCATTCTTCATTAAAATTCATTTTTAACTATCTTTATAAAACAGAAATATTAACTTAGTATATACTAAGTAAAGATTTCAACAGATTGCACCCACACAGACACACAAAGTATAAAGTACTGTTTGAAGACTAGTCTTACCGTTAATTCTCATAGTACAACACATTAAGGGCAGAGATCCTTCATGGGGAGTAAGTGTCCGGTGACACCTGTGGTTGATTTAACAATTGACACTCTTGTTTATGGCATCAGTAATCACCCAAGAAAGGCTCTTGTCCTGGGCTGCCAAGGCTATGGAAGCCTCTTGAGTTCGCAAACTCCGGCTTTATTTAGACAAGGTCATAGTCAAAGTGGAAGTTCTCTCCTCCCTTCAGAGAAAGGTATCTCCTTCTTTGATTAGCCGCAATTTTTATGCGATCTCAATGGGTCTAGGGTCTTAAAAGTTATCACCTGGGTGCTAAGCACACAAATTCACAAGTTCCAGTCTCAGAAATTAAAACCCAGGATATCTTATTTTTAAGCAACTATCCAAAGTAAATCTGAGATTCACAGCCTGAGGACCAAACACACACAGATTATATAATTCACATTTTGAAAACAGCAGCAACACTGATCATTAATTTTATAAGCTTCGCAGATAAAATACATGGACTTTTTTTTTCTGACTCCAAGTATGAGAAAAAATTTCCCCTGAAACTTAGTGGCTTAAGCCAGCAATTTTATTATATCTCATGATTTTTGTGAGCCAAGAATTTATGCAGAGTCAGCTGGCTGATTCGCCCCTGTGGTATAGACTGAAGTCACTTAGTGTCCAGCTGGTGAGTGGGATAGGCTGAGGAGTCCATGATAGCTTCACTTCAAATGCCTTGGTTAATGTGGCCAGAAGACTGGGCTGAGCTGAGATTCTCAACTGGAAGGCCTGCGCCTGCCTTCTGCAGTCTGGCAGTAAATCTCTTTATGTGGAGGCTGAAGGCTCCCAGAGTTTCCAAGTCACAGGAAGTGGAAGCTGCCAATGCTCTCCAGGATTAGGCTCAGAATCCTGCATGGCATCACTGCTGCCTTAGTTTATTGGGCAGGGCAGTCTCAGAGCTCAGAGATTCAAGACAAGGAGTCAGAAGCAGGTTGGCGGCCTTGGACACACAACCCCACGAACAGCCCCACAAACAACTGCTCAGCCCTCACCCCCATTCAAAAGAGCCCCATGCTTGGTTTGATGTTTTCCGCTGCCATCTTGAAATTCTAAGTTTTAAACAAGGGAACACTACTTTTTCACTTTAAACTAGGTCCTAAAAATTACATAGCCTTTGCTAGTCATGTACTTCACTTTCTAGTAAGAGAAGTGTTTTAAAAAATTGGTGGTCAATTCCTGGAGCAGACAATCTCTTCAACAAATGGTGCTGGGAAAACTGTTTTTCCACATGCAGAAAGTATGAAGCACAACTCCTACCTTAAGCCTACACAAAAATCCATTCAAAATGGGTTAGACCTAAATCTATGACCTGATACCATCAAATTAGTAGAGAACACTGGGGAAATCCTGCAAGACATTGGCACAGGCAAATAGTTCTTGGAAAAGACCCCAGAGGCACAGGCAATCAAAACCAAAATTAACAAATGGGATTACATCAAATCGAGAAGCTTCTGTACAGTAAAAGAAACAGGAAAGTGAAGAGGTAACTGAGAGAATGGGAGAAACTATTTGCAAACTACACAACTGATAAAGGATTAATAACCAGAATCTACAAAGAGATCAAGAAACTCCACAACAAAACAAACAACCCAGTTAAGAAATGGGCAAAGGACTTAAACAGGCATTTTTCAAAAGATGAAATCCAAATGGCCAGCAGATACATGAAAAAATGCTCAAGGTCACTACCCTCAGTAAACCACAATGAGGTTTCACCTCACCCTTGTTAGAACGGCTTTCATACAGAAATCAACAAACAACAAATGCTGGTGAGAATATGGAGAAAAAGGCACCCTAATCCATTGTTGGTGGGAATGAAAACTGGTAAAGCCACTATGGAAAACAGTCTAGAGAGACCTCAGAAATCTGAATACAGACCTGCCATATGACCCAGCCATCCCACTCCCGGGAATTTACCCAAAGGAAATTAAATAAGCAAATAAAAGAGTTATCGTACCTCCATGTTTATTGCAGTTCAATTCACAATAGTTAAGACATGGACTCAACCTAAATGCCTGACAACTGAAGACTGGATAAAGAAACTATGGGAAACTATGGAATACTAAACAGCAGTAAAAAAAATGAAATCCAGTCATTTGCAAAATAGGGATGAATCTGGAAAACATCATACTTAGTGAAATAAGCCAGTCTCAAAGGGACAAATATGATATGTTCTCCTTGATCTGTGATAACTAATAGACACCTAAAAGAAAATATGTAGAAATGAAATTGACACTTTGAGAAGCATTGACTTGAACAGCCCTTGTCTTGACTGTCGAGGGAGAGTGTTTTTTTCTTTCTCTTCATACTATTTGTTGAACTCTTAACATAGAGTTAATCAGATGTGTATAAAGTTAATTGAGTAGATCTTGGTAAAAAATAAGAGTGGGAATAAGAGAGGGAGGAGGAAGCTTGTAACTGTAAAGCTGTATAGTTCTGCATACATTCCTACGGACTTCTAAGTGTAAGGTTTAAAGCCTTGCCATGGGACCCCCAAATCCCATTAAACTGGGTGCTAAAAATAACATCTTAAGAGTTAAAGTGATCATATTAAGTGTTAAAGTGATCATGCAGATAGGATTAAGTGTTAAAGGTGTTAGGTAGGAAGTTAGATATGAGCTTATGTGTGTGTGACATAAAGGCCTAAAGAGAAGACATCTATATCCAGCATATGCATCTACATCTCAAAGTCATCCCGATAATGTTTCAGGGGCAGCCCGGCCTGGCCTTTGCATCCTGCCCTGCCCCCTTCTACCTGATAACCTGCCAGGTGGGGTCCCCGCCCCTTCTGCCTGACAAATCTTCCACAATCTCCCAGATGCAGCCCAGGATCTGCATTTCAAACACCCTGCTCAGGATCCCCATTCTCTAGGGGGTCCTGCCCACCCTCCCTCTGAACCCAGGATGGTGCCAGCTAGCCTTCCTCCTGTCTGACACCTTCAAGGAAAAACTCAGATAGGAGCTTCTTAATATTTACAGCCATAAAATCCTTTGTTTCAGGAGGAGATGTGTGAAGACAAAGACCCATCTCCTTAAACCACCTCCCACCCCCCACCCCCTGCCTCAACCGGACTGCACACTCAGCCCTCTGCCTGTATGCTGAGTCGCCTGCCTGCCTGGCCAGGTATTAATCTCTCCACTCAACCATGTAACCTTGCTCCTTCCCCTGTCCGAGTTACGGCACTCTCTGTCAGGTCCTGTTCTTGCGGATGTCCCTACCCTAATAAACTTTGCTACTTTTTACTTTCCACTACTCTGTCTCACGCCTGAATTCTTTCTTGTGAAAAGACAAGAACCCTGCATTTCTCTGGTATCAAAGGGATCACATAAATAAGATCAATTTGTAATAATAGAATTACAAAAGAGAGAATGTTCCAACACAGAAAGCAGTCTACACAGCAGACTCATGTAATGACAACCACTTTAAATTGCACTCTGACCTCACAATCAGCCATTAAGGCATTCTTATCTGGTTGAAAAGCCCATGAGAGCATTTCAGGCATAGAAAGCTAAGACTCTGTGGCAAAAAAATGTCCTACATGAAGGATCTCTGTGAGTGAGACTCCAGGGGAAAGAAGGGCCCATCAAAGAAGGAAGCATTTTTCTCTGAAGGGAGGAGAGAACTTCCACTTTGTTTATGGCCTTGTCTAAATACTGACAGATTGTGGATTCAAAGGGCTTCCATAGCCTAGGCAGCACATGTCAAGAGCTTCAGGTGATCCCTGACATGAGTAAGAGTGTTAATTGTTAAATCAACAACAAAAGTCAATGTGCACTAACTTCCCATGCAGGACTTCTATTCTTAGTGAGTTTTATTAAGAGAATTAACTAAGACTTGTTCTCAGTTTTTTTTTTTGTGTGTGTGTGTGTGCAAATTGTTGAAATCTTTACTTAGAGTTGGTCTTCTGTGTATAAAGTTAATTGAAAATGAATCTTAATGGAGAATGGGACAGGGAATGACAGAGGGAGGAGGTGGGGTGGGAGGGCAGATATGGTGGGAAGAATCACTATATTCATAAAGTTGTACTTATGAAATTTGTACTCATTAAATGTTTCTTTGGGAAAAACAATAAATAAATTAAAATAACACACACACACACAGAAAATTGGTGGCTATCTTTAATCAACCACTAGCCTCCTGCAAGTGATTTTATTCCTCACTCTGTGTTCAGGGTTATCTTTTCAAAATGCAGAATGAGCTCTGTGTGCTAAACTCAGCATAAAGGAAAACAGATTATGAAGTTGAAAATTAGACAAACTCGTGTAATGTTTCAGCATTAAGAAATATGTTGGAAAACAACCACATTATCATATTGAGTATCCAATAGCATCCTATTTGCTCACTGCTGGACTCACTTTAGCATTGACCAACAGTGATCCAAGGCCAGTATGCATGCTCTGTGTATACCTAGGGCCTATGATGAGAAATAGCCGAGATCACTTCACAGAGGGCTGTCTCCAGGATTTCAGCCAACCAGATTGTTTTGGAACACCTGCACATGTCTATGTAAATCAGATCACTGAGGAAGGCAGTGACAATTAGTCCTTGGGCTTTTGGGGAGCTGAGGCCATATTTGACAGCTCTTTGGACCACCAGCCGTTTTCAGCAGATGCTAAATAAGGTTTGCTGGTGATAAATCTAGGAAAAAAATGGCCCAACAGCCATAACGAGAGCTACTGCTATAACCTTAGATTGACAGAATGCGGACCCAAGCAGGGGAGGAGAGGTCAGGAAAACACAGAACACAGGGCTTTGTGCCCGTGGGCAGTGGCTGATGAGCCGGAACTGTTGCTGTGAGGTCATCCAGAGTTGGCTTCTTAGACATCGCAGCAAGCCTTTGAGAGAAGTGAGGTTCAAAATTTGAGCTTTGGGGCTGGCGCCGTGGCTCACTTGGTTAATCCTCCACCTGCAGCTTCGGCATCCCATATGGGCGCTGGGTTCTAGTCCCGGTTGCCCCTCTTCCAGTCCAGCTCTCTGCTGTGGCCCGGGAGGGCAGTGGAGGATGGCCCAAGTGCTTGGGCCCTGCACCCGCGTGGGAGACCAGGAAGAAGCACCTGGCTCCTGGCTTCGGATCGGCGCAGTGCCTGCTGTTGTGGCCATTTGGGGGGTGAACCAACAGAAGGAAGACCTTTATCTCTCTCTCTCTCTCTCTCTCTCTCTCTCACTGTCTATAACTCTACTTGTCAAAAACAAAAACAAAAACAAAAACAAAAACAAAAACTTTGAGCTTTGACGGTTGCTGGACAGCGCTAGAGGAAGGAGAAGCCCTTCTGGTGTGAGCAGAAAACCAGTCTGCCAGGGGCGGAGGAAGGTGGGCTGGCGGGTGTTCCGGGACGGGGAAGATACCGCGTCGGGGCACTTCTCCCCCCTAGACCGTGGGACCCGGGAGGCCTTAGTGCCAGAGGCCCTCAGGGTGTCTGCTGGAGGACTCAGGCGCTTGCTAAGCTGAAGGACACTGCGAAGGAGGCACCGCGACGCAGTTTTCCAAGGGATCTGGTTGGAAGCCGATGGCTGACCCTCAAACCCCCGATCCCATCGAGGGTACAATGAGAAGTTAGCAGAAAGGATTTGACAGGCGGGATGTCCTTCAGGGGCTCTGACGGGACAAACGCTTCCCTCTCCACAGGCGCCGGCGGAGGAACTTCCCCCCCTCGCTGTCCCGCCCCCTGACCCGCCCGCGGGCTCGCCCCGCCCCTCTGGCCCCGCCTTCTTTCCCTCGCTCCAGTGGCCACCCCGCTCAGCTCCACTAGTCCCGCCCCTTCGCCTCGCCCTCCACTTCGGCCCGCCCCACCTGTCCCCGGCGCGCGTCGCGGCGGCGGCGGCATGCCATGGGCACCGCGTCGTCTCTCGTGCGGCCCGCGGGCGGGGAGGTGATTGAGGACACGTACGGCGCGGGCGGCGGTGAGGCTTGCGAGATCCCGGTGGAGGTGAAGCCCAAGGCCCGCCTGCTGCGCGGCTCGCTCCGCCGGGGCGCTGGGGCCGGGCCCGGGGCGCAGGCGCGCGGCGCGGGCGGCGGCGGGCTGCTGGGGGCCAGCTTCAGGTCCACCGGCTCGTCGCTGCCCGAGCTGGAGTACGCGGCGGCCGAGTGCGAGCGCCTCAGGAAGGAGTACGAGATCTTCCGGGTCAGCAAGACCCAGGAGCTGCTGTCCATGGGCCGCCGCGAGGCCAAGCTGGACACGGAGAACAAGCGGCTGCGGGCCGAGCTGCAGGTAACGCCCCGGGCGGCGGCGGGCTCGGGGCTGCCGGCTGTCCGCAGACGGGGCGGTGGGGCGCCCGGGGACGGAACTGCCCCCCTGGCTGGCTGTGGGGCTGCTGTCTCCCGTCTGCACGGGCTCCTCGCCCGCCCTTCCTGCCGTTTGTTTCTGGTTGCTTCTTACGCTGCAGACGCGGCCTGGGTGGACTCAGCCGCGGTCCCCCACCCCAAGACAGGTGACACGTCTTCAGGCAGCTCCGCGACCTCGCCCTCGCCCCATTCCACCTGGGGGCGCCTCCCTGTGGGGCTCAGGGCCCCGCGTCCCTGTGAAAAGCTCCTGGGATGTTAACAATGTTGGCGTGAGTTTTTCTGGAAGCCTCCTGCTTTTCACCCTCTGAGGTGCTGCAGTGGGAAACCTTCGTAGTCAGATTCCTTAGTTCCCTAATTTACTCTAAACCCCAATGCGGGTCCATTTGTAATTCCTTAAGATAGTAAGTAAAGCCGAGGTTGCTTTTGCGTAAGCCGGATTCTCAGACTTGGAGCCGTCGGTTGTGCCATTTATTCTTTTTCTGTCAATGGAAGAGGCTTCTAGGCAGCCCAGGCCCCTGAGATCATCACGGTAGGATCTGAGTAAATTCCCCCGACCGGTTTTTTAAAAGAAAGAAATCTGCCTCCTAGTTTAGGTGTTCCTGTGGTCAGGTTCATTTAACTCCCTCATCAGCGGATACCTAACGGGTGCTGGTTGGTCTTGGTGTCTTAGCGTTTTCCTGCTGGGCAGTGTTAATGTATTTGCCTGTAGAAAATGGACTTGCGCATTTCGTGTATCCACACTGCGGACCGTGTGCAGGGCACACGGGAAACAACTGAGATGGCAGGTAGGAAAGAAGGCGGAGGTCAGTGGGCAGAGTGTGGCGTTCCCGGGGTACTCCTGTCGCCACGCCTGATTCCTTGGGAAGCCTACTTGCTTCCTTTCTCACATTTCTATGCATGGAGAAACTCTCCCGCCAGACTTTTCTGGGCGGCCTGCAGTGTGTCAGACACTGCATGGGACTTGGGATGCAACACAAGTAAGATGTGGTGCCAAGGAGTGCAGGATCTCCCGGAATTAAGCATCCTTCAAGTGAAGCCTTTCAAGTTGTGCTTTTAAAAGAGTCTCCTAAAGATGGGACAATGGGAGTAGAGCTGATGGAGATGATGCAGAATTTCAATGAAAAATTGATTTCCATTGAAGGCTCAAAATTGAAGTGACCTCATTTGCTATAGTTCAAGTGTGTTTGCATTTTCCCATCATGTGTTTGAATGAAATGGCAACATATAATTCTTGAAAACTGGTACAATAATAGGTTGTTAAAATTTCAAGATAAGTAGCATGTCAGAATGTAGAATTTGGGAGAAAGGCTATTTTTGGAAATTATTCCAGGCACTTCAGAAAACTTACCAGAAGATACTTCGAGAAAAAGAAAGTGCTTTGGAAGCAAAATACCAAGCAATGGAGAGAGCAGCTACATTTGAACATGACAGAGATAAAGTTAAAAGGCAATTCAAGGTACGCTCCTACATCTTTACCCCCAAAGTGACATGGAATAAAAAATAGTATATTATAAAAACTTCTGTAACGTTGTGGGGAACAATTAGAAATAAGTCATGTATGGCTTATGAAAGTGATACGAACCAGAATAAGTGCTTTTTTTTGAGTTGGATGTGGTACCCTCGAGATAGTTCAGATGAAAAATATAAGGTGAACATATGAGGGGGGCCTTTGGAAAGAGTGTGGAAACATTTGGGGAGGACGTCAGGTATTTAGGGGAGACTGAACGTCACTGTGCTCACCAGCCCCGCACTGCATACGTGCACCTTGCTGGCATTTATTTCAGTGGGTTCCAGCTACAAGGCAGTATGATAAAGGCATTGGGATCCTCCCTCCTAAGAAAGAGTGTATTGAGGAACAAATGCACATTGGTTTTATGAATGATAGTTCCTTTAGAAGTAATGGCATGACTTCTTTTCATCATGAAAATGTTTTCAAAATGTAAAATCTTCTTTTTAAAGATTTTTAGGGAAACCAAAGAAAACGAAATTCAAGACTTACTAAGAGCCAAGCGAGAGCTGGAGAGCAAACTTCAGAGGTTGCAGGCTCAGGGGATCCAGGTGTTTGATCCTGGGGAGTCTGATTCGGATGACAACTGTACAGATGTTACTGGTAAACCTATTTACTGTTAACGGTTTTGTGCGATTTCAGCATAACTGGAGTAAAATTGTAAAGCCAGCTTAGAATCCTGCCATATCCGTGTTGGCTGGGCTATTGCTTTGCATATTGATACAGATAGAATTGTGCTCTCTTTCAGTCAGCTGTTGGGGCACCTCTTCTCCAGGAAGTTAGGGGCTGGGGCTTATTCTGTCTTGTTGCCCTGCCATGTCTACTCCACAGCTCTTCCCTGGTCTCACATAGCTAAGGAGAAGAAGAGATGGGGGAAACAAATTCCTTTCTTTGAAGGCACATCCTGAAAGTATATAGATCACTTCTGCTCAAATCTTGTTGGTCAGAACTATACCTAGGAAGACTAGAAAATGGAATCAATTACTGGGCAGATATGTGTCTGGCTAAAATGGGGAGTTCTGGTACCAAGGGAAGAATGGATATTACAGGTAGTAGTCTCTGCAGCATTATTTTTCCACTCAATGATATGTTCTTTGCCATTATTGTTTAACTTTTTATTTATTTTTATATATTTGAAAGGCAGACAGACAGAGGGAAATTTCCCATCTACTACTGGTTCACTATTGAAATACCCACAACATCCAGGGCCAGGTCAGGCCATAGCCTGGACCTGGGAACTCAGTCTGGGTCTTCCATGTGGGTGGCAGGAACATAACTACTGAGCTGTCACCTTCTGCCTCCCAGGCTGTGCATCAGCAGGAAGCTGGGAGCAGAGCTGGACCTCAAACCCAAGCAGTCTGTTAGGGAACGTGCACATCCTACGCAGTGTCTTGACCACTGCCCCAGACACCTGCCCTACAGCTGCATGGAGTTGTTTCCAATGAAGTTTGGTGAAATATTCAAGGAATTTTTTGTTTGGGGGCAGGTGTCTGGCCTAGCAGTTAAGATAGGATGCTCATGTCCCATGTTGGAGTACGTAGGTTCCACACCTGGCTCCACTCCTGATTTTAACTCTTTCTATTGTAGACCCTGGGAGACAGCAGTGGTGACTCAAGTGACTAGGGTCCTTCTACCCATGTGAGAAGCCTGGGTTAAGCTCTGGGCTCCTGGCTTGTTCCTCCCCAGCAAGGGGCACTTGCTAGCATCTGAGGAGTGAACCAGTGGATGGCCGTGTTCTTAGGCCCTCTCCTTCCCCAACACCAGGTGTCTGCCTTGCAAATAAATAAATTCTTGATAATTTATAATGAAACATATATAAGGTGTCTTTCCAGAAATAAAAGTCTGAGGTCAGAATGAAAGGGTTCATCATGTTCCAAGAAAATACTAGCAAAATATGACTAATTCTGGGAAAAGATAAAGATTTTGTTTTAAAAGTAGAAAAATATAGTTACTTTCCCACTTACAAGGGACTGTAATTCTTACAGACTGAAGCATTGTGGAATAAAATTATTTTAATTTCATTTTTAATTCATTAGAATCTGACCAGCAACTTGGCTTTTAATCATAACTTCTGAGGAAGAAATGAAGTAGTTTTTACTGGCCAAGAGTGACTGAGAAAATGTGCCTTTATGCCCCTGTATTGTTAGTCTTGGTGATCATTTCAGTATTGACATTTCCAAATATGCAGTGTTTTGAAACTATCGTACTTGTCGAGGTAGCAGAAACTGTTCCGTATTCTTTTCTGCATCTTTTTTATTATTTGTTTCAAACATGAAGGAGGAATGCTTGAGGGTAGGCTGCCCATTTCAGATTTAAACAGTAAGCTCAAGTTTGCCAGAGATTTAGCCTGCATAGCAGTGTATGATCAGGAGGCCTTATAGACACCTGGCAAATATGATTTCTTATAGAACCATCCACATGTCATCTGTAGCTGTTGATTTAGATGTTAATTTTCCTGCCTTGGGAGCCTTAGAACCATGTACTCTCTGCTCAGAGAGCTTGCATCCTAACAAGTCACAAATATTAATGGTTAGTGTGCTAGTAGAATGTATCTCTGAAGTTCTTTCCTTTAGATTTTAATTGATAACTAAGCTGTATAGTTAGAAGTGGCTTTTAGAATTTCTTCTGGGGATGTTTTTAACTGCTGTGATTATAATTCCTTTATTCTTATTTCTTTTCATCTTTCTCTATTGAGTTCCCTTTTTGAACTTGGGATGATAATCAGAATTATGCTAAATGGTGCCTTAGAACTTTGCCAAAAGTCAGTGGCAAAGTGCTTTCAAAATCATTTGAGTCTTTACTGTCTTTGTAACGTTGTAGTATTTTTAAAATTAGAAATCCTGTTCAGTATGTGTGATGAGTTTTTGAACATTCAATAATTCAGTTTTCACAAGGTAAAAACATCTTGTTTTAATAGCTGCTGGGACCCAGTGTGAGTACTGGACTGGCGGAGCCTTGGGGAGTGAGCCCTCCCTAGGAAGTATGATCCAGCTTCAGCAGTCTTTCCGAGGCCCTGAGTTTGCCCATAGTTCTATAGATGTGGAAGGACCCTTTGCAAATGTCAACAGAGGTAAGGCACACTGTTTACCAGTTACGCACCAGCAGGAGTGACTGTTGTGTTATCTTGGGCTAGGAGAGCCACCATCAGAGAGAACGGTATTTGTGTTCTGGGCATCTTTCATTGACAAACCATCATGCACTGATGCTATGGTGAAATTATATAATTCAAGCCATCCAGGTGCTAGCTACTGCTTCTGGTCTGAATCCTCAGGTGTTTTAGTTGAACAGGAAGAATCTTAAATAGATTAACTGAGAAACTGGGTTTTAGTTTTTCCCTCTGCTTGTTTCCTAGTATTGAAGGTTAGAGTAGGTCATGGAGCAAAATACACAAATACTTCCAAAAGTTCCTGGGAAACTGGCCAGTGTTGTGTCGCAGTGGGGTAAGGCACCACTTGTGATGCCAGCATCCCATATTTGGAGTCTCCAATGCAGCTCCCTGTCAGTGCACCTGAAAGGATGATCCAAGTACTTGGGTCCTTGCGACCCACGTGGGAGACCTGGATAGAGGTCTTGGCCCCTAGGTTCAGCATGGCCTACTGGCTATTGCAGCCATTTGGGAATAAATAAATGGATGGAAGAGCTCGCTTGCTCGCTCTCTCTCTCTCCCCCTCCCTCCCTCCTTCCCTTCCTCCCTCCTTCGTCCTCCCTCTCCCTCCTTTCCTCTCTGTCATTCTGCGTTTCTAATAAATAAATAAATCTTTTTAAAAACTTCATGGAAAATGGAATTAAAAGATAAGATTATATTGGTGCAAAGAATCTGAAATACATGCATACAAAGGGTCTTCAAAAAGTTCATGGAAAATACATATTATGAAAAATTCTGCATAGATTTCAAAATATTTTTGCACCAAAATAAACTTTTTAAAAAAATATTTATTTATTTGAAAAGCAGAGTTATAGAGAGGTAGATAGAGAGAAAGAGAGGTCTTCTATCCTCTGGCTCACTCCCCAGATGGCTGCAATGGCCGGAGCTGTGCCGATCTGAAGCCAGGAGCTTCTTCCGGGTTTCCCACAAGAGTACAGGGGCCCAAGGACTTGAGCCATCTTCCACTGCTTTCCCAGGCCATAGCAGAGAGCTGGATTGGAAGTGGAGCAGCTGGGACTCAAACCAGCGCCCAGTGCCGGCTTCACCTGCTACACTACTCTGCCAGCCCCAAATAATAAATAAACTTTTTAAAATTATGTTTTTTCCATGATTTTTTGAAGTGCCCTCATATAGAAAGCCTAGTTAGGTAATGTATCTTTTTTTTTTTTTTTAATTTATCTTATTTATTTGAAAGGCAAAGTTATTGAGAGAGTGGGAGAGAGAGATCTTCCATGCACTGGTTCACTCTCCAAATGACTGCAATGGCCAGGGCTGAGCCAGGCCAAAGCCAAGAGACCAGCTCAGCTTCTGGGTCTCCCATGTGGGTTCAGGGATCTAAGCACTTGGACCATCTTCTGCTGCTTTCCTAGGCCCATTAGCAGGGACCTAGGGAGCTAGATCAGAATTAGAGCTGCTGGAGCTCGAATATGGACTGCCAGCCTCACAGGTGGTGGCTTAACCTGTTATACCACAGTGCCAGCCCCAGGTAATAGAATATTTTGATTATATTTATATAACCTGGTGTCTAAAATAACCCTAAGATCTCAGAATTTCAGTATTACTATAGACATAAGAAGTTGTAAGTAGCTTTATTCCTTTTCCTTCAAACTATAAAATTATTTCCTTACTAACAAAATGAAAATAATTTTTAAAATTTGCTTTTTGATTGAGGCAAAAATTTCTTAGAATTTTCATTCTTGGGGCTAGTGTCATGGTGCTGTTGCCACCTATGACTCTGGCACCGCACATTGGAGTGCTGGTTCAAGTCCTGGCTGCTCTGCTTCCGATCCAGCTTCCTGCTGATGTGCCTGGGAAAGTAGTGGAAGATGGCCCATGTACTTGGGCCCCTTGCCACCCATGTGAAAGACCCAGATGGAGCTCCTGGAGTTGGGCTGGCCTAGTCCCAGCCGTTGCAGCCATTAGGGGAGTGACCTGCAGATATATCTCTGTCTCTCCTCCTCTCTCTCCCTTTCACTCTGCCTTTTGGATTAATTTTTAAAAAATTTATTCTCACTAAATAACAAAGTTATTTTTCATTTTATGCTGCTGTTGAGGTTTCTTTTTGACTCAGTGTATTTCAAGAATATTAAGAAGGTGACACCATAGGTCAGCTTGGTTGTGTAGGCGCCCCTCAAGTAGCAGACTGAATGGTTCATATGCAGTAGTTGACAGGAGCCACTGGTACCCAGAGAGGATTACTAGTGACTGTCGTCGTTTCCTGGGTAGAATTTGGGGAACTGGGGCGGTGCTGTGGTGTAGCCGGTAAAGCCGCCGCCTGCAGTGCTGGCATCCCATATGAGCGCTGGTTTTAGTCCTGGCTGCTCCACTTCCAATCCAACTCTCTGTTATGGCCTGGGAAAGCAGTAGAAGATGGCCCAAGTCTTTAGGCCCCTGTACCCATATGGGAGACCTGGAAGAAGCTCTTGGCTCCTGGCTTCAGGTTGACTCAGCTCCAGCCGTTGTGGCCACTGGGGGAGTGAACCAGCAGATGGAAGACCTCTCCCTCTCTCTCTCTCTGCATCTATTTCTCTCTCTCTCTAACTGTGACTTTCAAGTAAAATAAATCTTAAAAAAAAAAAAAAGAGAATTTGGGGAACTGGTTGCCTTCTAATGTTATTCTAGAAACTAAGTTGGTATCGACATGTGAGATCGAGTTTATCCTATAAACCTGTTGTGTTTTTTCAGACTTTTGGAGTCATCAAGTGTGCTTCTAACAGCTTTTTCCTGAACTTAAATTTTATTTCAGATGACTGGGATATGGCTGTAGCTAGTTTGTTGCAGGTTACTCCCTTGTTTTCACACTCTCTATGGAGTAACACTGTCAGATGTTACCTCATTTATACAGAGGAGACCCAAGCGGAGATGGATCTTTTCCTTAAGGTGAGGATATTTAGAAATTTTGTACTTACCAGTGTAAAACAGAAGTCAATGTGTTCTATTTATGATACTGTGATATCTACATAAATAATTTATTTCCTATTTGACCATACATATTAAAGAGCAAGAAGCATCTTAGGCTTTTCTTAAGAGAAAATCTGTTCAGTGTTTTCATTTTTATTTATTTATTTATTTTTTTTTAACTTTCTGGGATTAACTTTTAGGATAGGAGCTAACAGAAAAAGAAGTTTCTGGGGCTGGTTTTGTGGCATAGCAGGTAAAGCCACTACCTGCAACACTGGCATTTATGGACGTTGGTTTGATTCCCAGCTGCTCTACTTCTAATCCAGCTCCCTGCTAATATGCCTGGAAAAGCAGCAGAAGATGGCCCAAATGCTGGGGCCCCTACCACCCACGTGGGAGACTCAAATGAAGCTTCAAGTTGCTGGCTTTGGCCTGGCACAGCCTGGCCATTGCAGCCATTTGAGGCGTGAACCAGCAGATGAAAGATATATCTATTTCTCTCTCTGTTTCTCTCTGTAATTCTGACTTTCAAAATAAGTAAAATAGCCGGCGCCGTGGCTCAACAGGCTAATCCTCCACCTAGTGGCGCCGGCACACTGGGTTCTAGTCCCGGTCGGGGCTCCGGATTCTGTCCCGGTTTCCCCTCTTCCAGGCCAGCTCTCTGCTATGGCCCGGGAGTGCAGTAGAGGATGACCCAAGTGCTTGGGCCCTGCACCCGCATGGGAGACCAGGAGAAGCACCTGGCTCCTGCCTTTGGATCAGCACGGTGCGCTGGCCACAGTGCACCAGCTGCGGTGGCCATTGGAGAGTGAACCAACGGCAAAGGCAGACCTTTCTCTCTGTCTCTCTCACTGTCCGCTCTGCCTGTCAAAAAAATAAATAAATAAATAAAATAAAAATAAAAAAAAATATGGGATGTGAGTAGCCCAAACAAAATAAGTAAAATAAATCTTAAAAGTTTCTAACTCATTGTAGTTTTGATCATCAAATTAATGTGTTAGAGGTTTTTTTTTTAGTATTTTTTTGAATACTCTTCACAATGTTTAAAACCCTCATTGGTCATACTTTAGATAATATTGTTACTACCTTCCAGTACTGTTGCAGGTAAAATCAAAATCTTTGTCATGGGCTTTGATTTTTGGTGGTCGCTGGAGTTGTAGTAAGGCAGGGAAGTGAATTCTAGCCTGCTGGCCAACTCTGGTGTGCTGTCTTTGTATGGTTCAGAGCTAAGATTAATTTTCACATTTTAAATGGCTGGGGAAAAATGTCAAGAATACTACTTTGTGACATGTGAAAGTTACATGAAATCCAGATTTTAATGTGTTGGTAAGGTTGTATTAGGACACTGTCAGGGTATTCACTTACATATTATCTATAGCTGCACTGCTTTGACACTTTAAGGGCAGATCAAATTGTTGCAGGAACCATCAGACTACAAAGACCCTTGCTAAGGGGGCCAAGTGGTTAAGCATTGTTATTTTTGTAAACTTTCTTGCCATGTGACCCTTTAAAGAAAAAGTTGGCCTGTTTTCCCAGTGAATTTTAAATAAATCTACATGTGACGTGCAATATCTGCTATATTAATATTCTCCAGACTGCTGATTTGTAATACATTCATTTAGCAATCCTTTGTGATATTACTTAGTTTGGTAAAAAAGATTTTGAATCTTTAAATCTAAGATTTTAAATCCCAAAGCTTCCAATTCAGTTCAGTAATTGAATGTAAGTTATTTCTGAGATGAGATCATTTTGAGAACATCACCGATTTCTTGCCTAAGTGTAGAAATCACTACTTAGTATTATTATAAACCAACATGATTGTCCCTTGCATTTGCTTCAGTGTTCTAATATGTCATGATGCTTTTTATATGCAGATCTACAGGATATCCTATTTTAGGTTTACTATGAAGTAAATAATTTTCTGGGCTAGAAAATAGCCAAAGTTTAGCTATTATTTTTGCTTTGGAGAGGAATTTGTCTTTTTTAAGATGTTCATTAAAAAGTGATTGCATCATTATCTTTTAATTTTTATTGGAAAGTATCCAGCATAACCTGTTCTGAGCATGCTTTGTTCTTAGCTCATGAGATCTTTACTTAAATATGTTATGCTTTTATATATTTTAATTTGCTTTTAGGTCTATTCACCTAAACTTAAAAGAATGTGTGAGACAATGGGATATTTTTTCCATGCTGTTTATTTCCCAGTAGATGTTGAAAATCAATTCCTCACTGTAAGAAAATGGGAAATTGAGAAGAGTTCATTAGTTATTTTATTCATTCACTTAACGTTACCAAGGTAAGCTGAAAAAAATCTATAGCTTGTTAAAGGCATTAGGCTTTAAATAAAATAGATTGCAAAGTGAACTGCAAAGATGTTTTAATTGTAATATAACCAAAAACAATCTGAATTCTGTTTTTTGCTGTAAGATTTGTTTCATAGGTCATACAATTAACATTATCAGTGTAAAGACTATTTTAAACATGGATTGGCAAACTGTAGCCCAAGGGCAAAATCTAGCCAAGTGTCTGTTGGAATATAGACACATGCATTCATTCATGTGTTTTCTATGGCTGCCTTCCTTCTATAATAGCCAAGTGGAATAGTTATAACAGACCCCGTATGTCCAGCAAAGCCTGAAATACTTACTACATGGCCTTTTATAGAAAAAGTTGCTGATCTGTGGTTTTAATAATGAACATTAACCTTCACTGTTTTCTTTCTTTGGACACAAATTAAGAGAAGTGAACATTAAATGGTACATGCATTCTTGAATACTTCTATAGTTGTTGAATCATAATTTAAATGCTCTGAGTAGCTTACTAGTTCAAAAAGCCCAGTAAAGTGAACTGTTTTCATATAATGTGAATACATTTGTGCTAATGAATTTTGTCTACAAATATTTTTTAACCAGTTAGATATCTAGATAAAAGACAAAATAGTTTCTATCAGAGGTTAGTTTTCCTCTTAGATTTGTCATCTGATTGAAATTAATCTTTCAAAGCATTTTTTTAAATTGTGGATCAGCTGACATTAATTTATACAGAAGTGTGTTGGGGCTCAAATTTGACCAGAGTTTTCCTGCAGTGTAGCCTATCATTGATCCTTGAGACTGTGCCCCAGTGGCCTGGAGGGCAGGGAACTTCCTGGTCAATGGGCCTCATCCAGAATGCTGAAGGAGTCCTTCAGCTGGATTGCTGGGTTTCATTATTATCCACCCTCTTCTCCTTTCTCACCCTGTTTCTATGTTTATTAGGTTATATCTTGTTTTATTCCTGAACATTTGGATAGTATTTGATGTTACCTTATAATATGTCATTTGTTTTTACATTATTTTTCTTTAATTTATAGCTTTAATTCTTAAAGCCATATTTTTTCACTTCCTTAAATTTGTTTAAATACTGTCCAGATGTTTTCTCACTCTTAACATCTGTTTCTAAATTTAAACTCTTAATGTTTTCTCTCCCTTCATGTCCCTTTCATATTTTATTACTTTTGCTTAACTGATTTCAGTATATCTCCTTTAACAGAACTTTCATATTTTAAAAAATTGTAACTATTTTAAAATAAAAATTTTAATGTCTTAAATTTAACCTTAGCTTTTGCCTTGCCTTTATTTTGCCTTGTTTTTTCTCTTACTCCATTTGCTTATTTTATTTCATTATTTGTTCCTTTCATGGTTGTCAAGCATGGCTCTGGGAATGGACTTCACACCACAAAAAGGGAACCTTTGTCTATCTCAGGTTTCTCCTCTCTTGGATTACACCCTGCTGGTTTCCCATCCTTCTAAATGATCCCCAGATCTCCCTGGGACAATGTGGGGGTTCCATCTGGAAATACTTTTTAAAAAAGATTTATTTATTTTATTTGAAAGGCAGAGTTACAGTGAGAAGGAGAGACAGAGAACTTCTATTCACTGGATCATTCCCCAAGGTGGCCACAGCAACCAGGCTGAGCCAGGTTGAAGCTAGGAGCTTCATCAGGGTCTCCGGTAGGTGACAGGCCCAAGCACTTGGGCCATCTTCTGCTGCTTTCCCAGGCACATTAGCAGAGAGCTGGATTGGAAGTGGAGTAGCCGGGACACAAACTGGCACCCATATGGGATGTTGGCATCACAGGCAGCAGCTTTACCCACTGTGCTACAATGCCGGCCCTAGAAAATACTTTTCTGATCAGTAATCAATCCTTGTGTGCAGATTGTACTATTCACAGGTTTCTCATACCATGCAGTCATCCCAGAAGAAATTCTGTAGTTAAAAATTCATGGTCTTGGTCTGGCTGTTTGATGTAACCATTAAGACACAGCTTGTGGTGTCTGCACCCCATATCGAAGTGTCTGGGTTTGAGACATGGCTCTGCTTCTGATTTGACTTCCTGCTAATGTGCACCCTGGGAGGCAGCAGGTGATGATTCAAGTGCTTGAGTCTCCACCACCCATCTGGAAGACCCAAACTCAGTTCTGGGCGCCTGGTTTCTGCCCGGCCCAGCCCTGACTGTTGTAGGCATTTGGGGACTGAACCAATGGATGGATGGAGCATCCCTCTATCTCTCTGCCTGTCAAATAAAAAAAAATAATAATAAGGATTCCACTAAATCTAAGTCTATAGCTACTATCTATGTACTTGAGGCTTCTCCTGCCAAGTAGACCAACATACAAAAAAAAAAAAATAAATAAATAAATAAAACAAACAAAAGCCAAAATTCCCCACTGTCTTTAGAATGTGAAATGACTTAGCTGCAGGAGGGGAGAGTAGGCAGGAAGAGGTGGTGCTTAGTGAGGAACATGGGCACTGTGCTTCTCAGTTGTCATTCACTGCGCAGGGAAGGCCCTCAGGCCTCTGACACTGCTTATCCAAGTAGTTGTCTTCAGTGGATTTAATTTAGCCCGTTTCCCCTCACGGCAGAGTCGTAGGAGAAACCTCTTACAATAAAGGATGAGGGCTGAAATACAGAGTCCAGCAGAGGTTGTCCAAGTAAAGGTTTCAAAATGGGTGTTCTTTGCTCATGACTGGGCCTCCTTCATTGTCAGTGCCCTTGTTGGGCAAGGCAGGCTCACTGAGCATGCTTGTCCCTGAGTACAAGGAAGGCTGCCCTGCCTTTGGAGAGCAGGTGCAGGTCCTGGTTGCACAGAGGGCTGATGGATGCTTTTCTTCAGGGTGACACCAGTCTTTCTCAAGGGAAAGGAGTTCAGTGCCCAAAGGGTAATTGTCTCTTTTAGGATATCGTAGGACCTTTTCCTGGCTTCCTTCAGTTCTTTTTAACTAACTCTCTTACAGAATTCCTTAAAGAATTTGCTTACGCGGAAGCTCTTGCTTGTTCTGAGTGAACGTTCTTCATTGCTCATCAGCCTCCGGGTGTAGTGGCCGCTCCGCCCCTGTGCTCTGTCTCCTCTGGTCACAGCTGACTGCATCCTGGAGTGCAGATTAGCAAGTGAGCTGGCTCTCCTTACTAGTGACTTAAGCAGTTTGTTTCATCTCTCCTGTCTACTTCTCTTCCACAACATTATTTGAATCAAGTCCTAGAGAGCATATTTCATTTGAGTCCTGGGAGTCAGTTTTGTTAGGAATAATTCTGAAATCTGAGCATGTGGCTGGACAGAAGGCCCACTCTTTGTGTTCAGGTAGGCCACATACTTCTCCCCAAGCAATAACAAATGAACCATTGGAATTCTAAAAGTCTGTACAACATGCTCAGAATAATTTAAAAATGGAAAACTGGGGTTTGGAGAGATTGAATTAGTGCAGATGAATTAGTGCAGAAATATGTAAAAAATTAAAAACATTACTTCTTCTGATTTTTATTTGGAGCTAGTACTTTGATTTGTGAATTCTGTATCCTATAAACTCCCCACTATACCCAGCACATACACAATCATTCCCCAATTTGCCTCTCTGACAATTTTCATTTAATACTTCCTAGAAAAGGATTGGTTGCAATGTTCTTTGTGATGTAGAAAACCCCAGTGGATTAGTCTAAAATTGTTCTAGAACTTTTGTAAAGAGATAATGATTTCCTGTAGTAAATTTAATTTTTTTTTAACCTTTAGCCTCAGTCAAGGTTTTTGCTTGCCATCTAACACCCAGATACTTCTTAAAAGAAGTATTGGGTATAAGGCTTTGGGTCATTGATTAGATGAGAAAAAGCTGAAAGATGGGAGACAAAATAAACCTTGAAACCTTGGGACTGATAATACCTGTGTTTGAATTTTAGATCTGTAAATAAAATTTTGTTTTTTATTTATGTGCAGTCTCGTGAGTCTGATCCGTTATTTTGAGCTATGTTTATAAGGTACATGCGCTTTACAGTGTAATGCATAATTTCATATACTGACTCTGTCAGCTGATGAACACTCTGTACTTTAAGATCAAGCTAAAACAGGTATAAGAATACCAAGTTTTGGAAAGTTTCACTAGTTCTGCGCGGGAGCCTTTTCTGACCACTTGTCACACTGTAATGAGACCCATCGTTGGCGCTTGGGTTGGTTGGTTGCTGCAGAGTAACACAAGAAGTGCCGATTTCCAATCTAGCCTTTTATTGGAAGACTGTGAAGAAGCTTTTCTGAAAAACCCTGAAGGAAAACCACGATTAATTTATCATCATTTGGAAGAGGGGGAAGTCAGTTCTGACTCTGTGCAACAATTGCTTGATCAAGTTTCCAACCTAAAGACCAGCAAAGCCAAGGTAAAGCTCATAGGATGTTTTTTAGAGCATGCCTGGCAGAGGGAAGAGCTAGAACAAAGGCCGTGAGGAGTGGGCTGGAGCCTGTGTGTTTGGGAGGGGAGGGAAGCCAGCACAGCTGCAGCAGAGGGAGTGGGGTATAGGAGAGGCACCCCAGGTCCATCCTGAGATGGGGAGGCACTGGAGGTCTTGAAGCAGAGGAGTGATAGGACCTGATGTGATCCCCCAGTAGAAAGGTTCTCGGGCCACTGTGTGAGAATGGGCAATAGCTTGGAAGGTACTATGCAGAGTCTGAGAACTGCTGCCAGAGATGATGGTGACTTGGGTGAGGCTGGTGCTAGGGGAGGTGTCAGGAAATGATGGAGTCCAGGATAAATTGAAATAGAGCCACCAGGATTTCCTAACAGGTTGGTTATGGACTGTGAGACAGCAATATGTGGCCAGAAGGAATGTGATCTGTGAATGAACAAATTAGATTCTTAGGGCTTTTCTTCTAAGCCTTTATCACCTGACCAAGAGCTAGTGTAAGATTTTCTTATAGTGACTTTCCTAAGAGAATTGGAAAAAGCCAAAAGCTGATGATGGTATGAGAGAAATTTGGTCATCCCTAGATGCAAATAGAGATCACACACTTTCTGTTACTATATACTCAAATAACTTGGAAAACTTTTGTAGTTAATATTAAGGACACAGTTGAAAACAGGCCTTTGTCTAGGGTGTTTTTTTTTTTTTTAAGTTTTATTTATTTGAAAGAATTACAGAGAAAGAGAGATAGGAGAGATCTTCTATCTGCTGGTTTCACTCCCTGAAAAGCCACTGCTGCTAGGCCTGGACCAGGACGAAGTCAGGAGCTTCATTTGCCTCTCCCATGTGGGATGCCAACATCACAGGCAGCAGCTTAACCCACTATGCCACAATGCCTGCCCCTGTCTAGGGTCTTTTTTTTTTTTTTTAAGATTTATTTATTTAATTGAAAGACAGATGGGGCCAGCGCTGTGGCGCAGAGGGTTGATGCCCTGGCCTGAAACGCTGGCATCCCATATGGAAACCGGTTCAAGACCTGGCTGCTCCACTTCCAATCCAGCTCTCTGTTATGGCCTGGGAAAGCAGTAGAAAATGGCCCAAGTCCTTGGGCCCCTGCACCCATGTGGGAGACCCAGAAGAAGCTCCTGGCTTCTGGCTTCAGATCGGCACAGCTCCAGCCGTTGTGGCCAATTGGAAAGTGAACCATTGGATGGAGGACCTCTCTCTTGCGCTCTCTGCTGCTCCTCTCTATGTAACTCTGACTTTCAAGGAAATAAATAAATCTTAAAAAAAAATAATAATAATAAAGAAAGACAGAGTTAGAGAGAGAGAGAGACAGAGAGGTCTTTGATCTATGGTTCATTTCCCAAATGGCTACAATAGCCAGAACTGGGCCAGGCTGAAGGCAGGAGTTTTTTCCAGGTCTTCAATATGGTGCAGAGGCCCAAATGCTTGGGCCACCTTTCACTGCTTATACCAGGCACATTAGGAGGGAGCTAGATCAGAAGTGAAACCCCCACAACTTGAACTGGTACTCATATGGGATGCTAGCATTGTAGGCTGTGGCATAATCTGCTATACCACAGTGCCGTCCCCTTTCTAGATTCTTTTTTTTTTTTTTTTAAGATTTATTTTATTTATTTGAAAGAGTTACAGAGAGAGGTAGAGAGGTAGAGACAGAGAGAGAAGTCTTCCATCCGCTGGTTTACTCCCCAGATGGCCTCAGCAGCCGGAGCTGCACCATTCCGAAGCCAGGAGCAAGGAGCTTCTTCCATGTCTCCCACGCAGGTACAGGGGCCGAAGGACTTGGGCCATCTTCTACTGCTTCCCAGGCCATAGCAGAGAGCTGGATCAGAAGTGGAGCAGCCGGGATTAGAACTGGCACCCATATAGGATGCTGACACTTCAGGCCAGGGCTTTAACCCTCTGTGCCACAGTGCCGGCCCCAACCCTGTCTAGATTCTTGACAAAGTTATTTCTCTGTGCCTAACCAGGAACAAAAATCAAATATATGAATACAAACATTTTCCTTTATATCTTTTAGTATTGAAAAGGTAGGTTGAAATCAGCATGACGTATTAAAGAGTATGAAATAAAATTCATTTTTATGATTTTCAATGCCATTTCTTTTTTTTTTTATTAATATCATCCTGGTACACTAGATTCCACAAGAGAAGATAAATTCATCTTTGTTTTCTTTATTCTATAAATAGTACTTTAAAAAATTATCACTCTAGGGGCCAGCATTGTGGCATAGCAAGTTAAGCTTCCACCTGCTACACTGGCATCCCTTATGGGCACCGATTCAAGAGCTACTCTGCTTCTTATCTAGCTCCCTTTTAATGTGCCTGGAAAAGTATCTGAGGATGGCCCAAGTGCTTGGGCCCCTGCTGCCAGTGTGGGAGACCCAGAAGAAGCCCCAGGCTCCTAGCTTTGGCCTGGCCCAGCCCCAGCCATTGAAGCTATTTGGGGAGTAACCTGAAGGAGGAAGACTTTCTCTCTTCCTCTCTAACTCTGCCTTTCAAATAAATAAGTGAATCTTTTAAAAAAATAATGTACCAGAAAAATGAATTTATTTTATAAAAATAGGAGTAAAGTAAGCTGCCTACTATGATTTTAAGTATGAGATAAATTTTCATTCTGGTTATTTGACATGCTTTTTGAAATCATTTGCTTTTTCTAATTTTATCAAATATCAACTACTTAATAGTACACATATTCTTTACAGATAGATGATTCTTAAGTTTTTTATTTGAAAGGCAGAGTGCTAAAAGAGAGAGAGAGAGAGTTCTCTTCATCTGCTGGTGTGCTTCCCAAGTGCCAGCAACACCTAGGGCTAGACCAGGCTGAACTCCATTCAGGTCTCCCACATGGGTGGCAGGGACCCAACTACGTGGACCATCGTCTGCTGCCTCCCAGGTGCATTAGCGGGAAGCTGAATTGGAAGCAGGGGCAGGACTCAGTTCCAGGCACTCTGATGTACAACATGGGCGTCCCAAGCGGTGGCGTACTTTGCTGCACCACAATGCATGCCTCAAGGGCGTTCTTTTAGCAAACTCAGGACTATTGTTTTATATAGACAAATGACATTTTGCTTTCTTTGTTTTGTAGAATTATGGTTTACTAACGTAAGAATTATTTTGGGAAATGGGAGCAGGCCTTTGGCTTAGCAGGTAAGATGCCACTTAGGATGCCTCCATATTGGAGTGCCTAGGTTTGAGTCCTGGCTCTGCTCCCAATTCTAGCTTTGTTCTAAAGTGCACCCTAGGAGGCAGCAGGTGATGGCTCAAATAGTGAGGTTCCTGCCACTCACTTGGGAGACCTGGATTGGGTTCCTGATTCCCAAGTTTGACCTGGCCCAGCCCCAACTGTTGCAGGCATTTGGGAATTAACCAGCAGATGAAGTTCTGTTTCTATCTACCTCTCAAATAAATACATAAATTAATTTTAAAAATCGATTTCCATCCTTTTTAAGGTATGTCTGTTGAGTGGTATGGAAATATATGAAACAAAATTTGGATACAAACAGTAAAAACCATAAACTTTTGGTTTTGTTGCATCTAAATCTTCATGTGACCTTGGACAGATTATGTGTCTTGCTTTCTTCTGTGAAATGGGGGTGATAACAGTTTGTCCCTCGTGAGGTGGTTGTGTGGATCTATGAACTAATTAAAGCACTTAGACCAGTAAGTCCTAACACATACTCTAAGTGTTCACTAGTATCTCCTCCCTCTGCTGCTGTTCTTGTCATTGCTAAACTTCTTTTTTGTTAACTCCTAGATAATTGATCACGTGGGGGATCCTGCAGATGGAGTATATAAAACTTACATTTGTGTGGAAAAGATTATTAAACAGGTACATGTGAATTCCTGGTTAAGATCTCATTTAAAGTATTTTTAAGATTGTTTCTTTTCTTTTTTTTTTAACTTTTATTTAATAAATATAAATTTCCAAAGTATAGCTTTTGGATTACAGTGGCTCCCCCACCCCCATAACTTCCCTCCCACCTGCAACCCTCCCATCTCCTGCTCCCTCTCCCCTTCCATTCACATCAAGATTCATTTTCAATTATCTTTATATACAGAAGATCAATTTAGTATACATTAAGTAAAGATTTCAACAGTTTGCACCCACACAGAAACACAAAGTGTAAAGTGCTCTTTGATTATTAGTTATACCATTGATTCACATAGTACAACACATTAAGGACAGAGATCCTACATGGGGAGTAAGTGCACAGTGACTCCTGTTGTTGACTTAACAATTTGACACTCTTGTTTATGGCACCAGTAATCACCCTAGGCTCTAGTCATGAGATGCCAAGACTATGGAGGCCTTTTGAGTTCGCCAACTCCGATCTTATTCAGGCAAGGTCATCGTCAAAGTGGAAGTTCTCTCCTCCCTTCAGAGAAAGGTACCTCCTTCTTTGATGGCCCATTCTTTCCGCTGGGATGTCACTCACAGAGATCTTTCATTTAGGGTTTTTTTTTTTTTTCTTCTTTTTTTTGCCACAGTGTCTTGGCTTTCCATGCCTGAAATACTCTCATGGGCTTTTTAGCCGGATCCGAATGCCTTAAGGGCTGATTCTGAGGCCAGAGTGCTGTTTAGGATGTCTGCCATTCTATGAGTCTGTTGTGTATCGCGCTTCCCATGTTGGATTGTTCTCTCCTTTTTAATTCTATCAGATAGTATTAGCAGACACTAGTCTTGTTTATGTGATCCCTTTGACTCTTAAATCCTATCATTATGATCAATTACGAACTGAAACTGATCACTTTGCCTAGTGAGATTGCATTGGTACATGCCACCTTGATGGGATTGAATTGGAATCCCCTGGCACATTTCTAACTCTGCTGTTCAGGGCAAGTCTGATTGAGCATGTGCCAAACTGTACATCTCCGCCCTCTCTTATTCCCACTCTTATATTTAACAGGGAACACTTTTCAGTTAAATTTAAACACCTAAGAATAATTGTGTGTTAATTTCAGAGTTCAACCAATAGTATTAAGTAGAACAACAACCAAAAAAAACTACTAAAAGGGATAAAGTATTAAGTTGTTCCTCGACAATCAGGACAAGGGCTGATCCAGTCATTGTTTCTCATAGTGTCCATTTCACTTTAACAGGTTTCCTTTTTGGTGCTTGGTTAGTTGTCACCGATCAGGGAGAACATATGCTATTTGTCCCTCTGGGACTGGCTTATTTCACTCAGCCCGATGTGCTCCAGATTCCTCCATTTTGTTGCAGATGACCAGATTTCATTGTTTTTTACTGCTGCATAGTATTCTATAGAGTACATATCCCATAATTTCTTTATCCAGTCTACTGTTGATGGGCATTTAGGTTGATTCCAGGTCTTAGCTATTGTGAATTGAGCTGCAGTAAACATTAAGGTGCAGACAGCTTTTGTGTTTGCCAATTTAATTTCCTTTGGGTAAATTCCAAGGAGTGGGATGGCTGGGTTGTATGGTAGGGTTATATTCAGGTTTCTGAGGAATCTCTGCAGATGATATGATTCTTTACTTAGGGGATCCAAAGAACTCTATTGCCCTGTAGTATGTCCTGAAGTCTGGTCTTGTGATGCCTCCAGCTTTGTTTTGTTGTACAAGATTGCTTTAGCTATTCGAGGTCTCCTGTGCCTCCAAAGTAGCAGGATATAAAATCAGTGCACAAAAATCAACAGTCTTTGTATACGCAGGCAATGCCATGGCTGAGAAAGAACTGCTAAGATCAATCCCATTCACAATAGCCACAAAATCGATCAAAAACCTTGGAATAAACTTAACCAAGCACATCAAAAATCTCTATGATGAGAATTACAAGATCTTAAAGAAAGAAATAGAGAGGATACAAAAAAATGGAAAAATCTTCCAAACTCATGGATTGGAAGAATCAATATCATCAAAATGTCCATTCTCCCAAAAGCAATTTAAGATTGTTTTCTATAAAGTTGAGGGTTTTCTGGAGAAAATCTCTGGCTTGTTTCTTGGAAAGCCGGGCTGTTGTGGTGGGAGCCCGTCCTGTGCCACAGCGTGTCTTTCTCGCCTATCTGTCTCAAGGACACTGTGGTGCTTCAGTGTCTTCCAGGTGTAAGATGTGTTACACAGCTGCTCATTAAAAAGTAAGCGTTTGGGGAGAATGTTTACTTTCCTCGATCGAAAGGCTCCTCAAATTCTGTGTGTGCTTTGGATTCTCAGATGTTAGAAAAGTGCTTCCATTTTCCACCCACGTCATTCCTAATAGCACAGAGGGTGAAACGCATCCAGCAGGATGAAGACATGGGCCGGGAAGGGTGTAGAGCTGGAAGTCTCTCTGAGGCCTCATGTATTATCTTTAGAATGTATGTGGGGTATATATTCTGCTTGGGAGTATGATATATTTGGTCTTAATATAAAAACTCATTGAAAAGTATGTATCAGCAAAAATATGATAATGATAAAAAGAAAAATGGCGCCTCCACCTTTAAGTAACATGAGCACAGTAGGAAGATGTATTGGGGTTGGCCTATGTTGCCTATACCACCTGACATTTCCCCCCAGGAACCGGAGACCCTCTGTGGATGAGGAGTGAAGGAGGTGATTACTTTTCCTGATGAAAAACATAACATACATGGAGGCTTATTCTTGGAGAAAAAAAGTGAGCCCAAAATATAGTGCTACGAGTTCTGTCTAGTATAGAGATGGTTGTTATCAATTTTTATCTTAACAATCTTGTGAATTTTAAGACTAAGATAAATAATTTAGTAGAAAGAAAGGCAGCAAGTGAAAGTGGACATATGAACCATCATTGACGCTTGAAGAACAACATATTTTCAGTGATCAAATGTGAAGCCTAGATGTGAATGCAAAGATGCTTGATATTAAGAATCCCCATTTTAGTAAATTCCTACACTGTAGTGTGTTTCTAAGGCCTTAACAAACCTTTAAAACTATTGTCAGCCAGATTTAACGAAAGATACTGTGTAACATTTCTCAGGGAACAAATCCTGTGGGAGTCAAATACCCCTCTAACTATTTTTAATAAACAGATATCTTTGTTTTCATTAATATTTTCCATGTAAATTAGTGTTTGTTTTTGTGCTTATTGACTCATTCTTGTAGATGTAATAGTAGGCGCACACAGAGCCTATGTGCTAAGCCCAGCTACAAGGTCTTTCTGCTCATTCACGTGTTTGCTCTTGCATTCAGGACATCTTAGGCCTTGAGAACACAGACCTGGAGTGTAAGGATTTGGGCAATGAAGAGTCCGTTCCAGAAAAAGACGACTTTGGGGATGTTCTGTGGGACATACATGAT
Organism: Lepus europaeus; assembly: GCF_033115175.1. NCBI lineage: Eukaryota > Metazoa > Chordata > Mammalia > Lagomorpha > Leporidae > Lepus > Lepus europaeus. The sequence continues at coordinate 148,072,492 of NC_084828.1, forward strand.
GAGCAAGAACAAATGGAAGCGTTCCAGCAAGCTTCTAATTCTGCCCACGAGTTGGGATTTGAGAAAGTAAGTGTTTGGAGCATTGCTGCAGTAAAGATGAGTCACTACCCAAAGACTGTGTCCTGATTCTATCTTCACCAGGTCTATAATTGTGTTACTGTCTGCTCTCGTGGCTTGGTGATCCATGTTGACATGTGCTTAGGTTTGTATCGTATGAAACACGTGAGATTCAAATGTTCTTCTGACATTTTTAGTGCCATTTTGAGATTTTTAGTTACAATTTGGGATTTTTCAACTATATGTTTATTTTGCCATCATCTGTGGCTTGCTCTGAAGGATTGGGATAGCTTGGTGACTTGCTAAGGATGGTAAGGCTTTCTGTTCTTCCAATTCTTTTTTTTTTTTTTTTAAGATTTATTTATTTATTTGAAAGTCATTGTTACACAGAGAGAGAATGAGAGGCAGAGAGAGAGAGGTCCTCCATCTGCTGGCTCACTCCCCTATTGGCCGCAATGGCCAGAGTTGCGCTGATCTGAAGCTAGGAGCCAGGAGCTTCTAACGGATCTCCCATGCGAGTGCAGGGGCTCAAAGACTTGGGCCATCTTCTACTGCTTTCCCAGGCCACAGCAGAGAGCTGGATTGGAAGTGGAACAGCTGGGACTCGAACTGGTGCCCACAGGGGATGCTGGCACAGCAAGTGGTGGCTTTACCTGCTATGCCACAGCGTTGGCCCCTGTTTTTCCAGTTCTTAACAGTAAAAATATCAAACATGAAGAAAACAAAGCACAGTTTGTACAATAGCTGGATCAGTTCTTTATTGATCCCATCAGCATTTTAAATATCTAGACAAATTAGCAGAACTTGAAGTATAGAAAGAAATTTAAATCTAAGTTTAAAAAAAAACTTGATATTATTTAAAAATTAATGTAAGAACCGGTATTTTAAAGAATAGTACTGTGGGGGCCAGCGCTGTGGTGTAGCGGGTAAAGCCGCTACCTGCAGTGCCAGCATCCCATATGTGCATGGGTTTGAGTCCTGGCTGCTCAACTTCCAATTCAGCTCTCTGCTTTGGCCTGGGAAAGCAGTGGAAGATGGCCCAAGTCTGAGCCCCTGCATCTACATGGGAGACTGGGAAGAAGCTCCTGGCTCCTGGCTTTGGATTGGTGCAGCTCTGGCCATTGTGACCATTTGGGGAGTGAACCAGCAGATGGAAGACCTCTCTCTTTCTCTCTCTCTCTTTCTATCTATCTCTCTCTTTCCCTCTGCCTCTCTGTGTAACTCTGACTTTCAAATAAATAAATAAATCTTAAAAAATCAATTAAAAAATAGTACTGGGGCTAACAGTAGTATTTTAATAGAACATTTATGATTTAGACCGTGTGTACTGATTCTGTCATTTTCTAATTGGACTTTGATGAAGTTACTTGACCACTGTAAACTTTGATTTCCTTGTCTATAAAATGAGAATATTAATATCTACCTCATAAAGTTGTTAGAAGAACTAAACCAGATAATGATTTAATACAGTACCTGGTATATGGTAAATTAGTCATTATTTCAAGAGAGATGTTGTTATTTTATAAAAGAAGAAGATGTGTTTCAGGTTATGGTTTACTTGTGCCCAAGCAGTAGGTTGCAAATCTGAGACTTGAACTTTGTCCTCTGGCTCCAAATCCTGTGCTTTGTCTTCTGAGCAAGGGGTCTTGGAAGCCATGGTTCTGTAAGTGGGCTTTGTGTGGGGCCATGATTAGTTGTGGGAAAATATTCTATGTTCAGATATAAGAAGAAAACAGATTGAAAACCTATTCCAAGCAATCATTTATTGTAGTTGCTGGAGAATTTTACCACCTTAAAGCTCTCTACAAACTGCCTGTTATGCGTTTCGTTTTACTGCCTCACTAGCTGTTGTTTAGACCGCTGGCGCACTTGATAAACATCCCAGCTGTCAAGATTCCTTGGGAAACTCTTCAATAAGTGCGATGATACTTTGATTTTCTGAGTATATTTTCATATCTCAACCAGTGTTGAGTGTCTGGAGAAAGCCCGGGAGATATGGGTTCTTGGACTTCGCAAAGAACTTAACTTGATTTCAGAAAGACCTCAGGCAGCCTGTCCTAAGCTGATCCTATGGGGCAGGTTGGAAGAGCCACAGCCCCAGTGGCAACCTGTTCTTGTTGGGAACTGTTCTCAGCAATCCCTGGAAACTGAGGTGGTCTCTAAGGCCGAAGACCCTTCTGCTGGCAGGATTTTGAGGCTGCCTGCCGGGACCTTGAGGCCTTCTGTGGAGTCGGAGCGCTCCCTGCAGCATCCTGCTGAACGTCTGAATGTTCAGACCCACGGGCATCAGTTGGAGCGGCTGTCCAGGACCATCCATTTCCAGCGGTACAGGGTGTAGAAGAAATGGGGGCCCATTCTTAGCCTACTGCTTCAGGCCTATGTCACCAACCATAGAAGTAAGCAATCATGAAGCTGCCATTGACTGAAAGTGGGTTCGTTTTTCTCATGCAGCTTTTCTCTAGTGTTTTTAGAGTTTAAGTGGAAGTTGATTCTCTTTAGTAGTATTCTTAGAGGCATGTGTTTCCTCACAATTCAAATTCATTTTTATTTTTAGTATTACCAACGCCTTAATGATTTAGTGGCAGCAGCAGCCCCGATCCCACCCCTTCTGGTGTCCGGAGGCCCCGGTTCTGGAAAGTCCCTTCTTTTATCAAAGTGGTATGTATGATGCGGTGCAGTTGTCACTCTTGTCATATTTGTTGAATTCCTAAAGTCACTCAGCAAAATGTATTGGTTGTCCACCTTCCTGCATGGCCTGTACTAGACATTAAAAAAAGTATGGAGAAATAAAATGATAGGCTCATGCCCTGAAGTGTGTAGAATTTTAGAGTATTACAAGATGCAGAGGGAGAAAGGATCAGGTAGTATGAGCATTCACGATTATATACACACATCCCATAGGGCTCTTGGAGGGCTAAGTAAGGGGGTGGCTAGTGTGGAAATGCATTAGATGGAATTTAGAGGGATGTGCCTTTATTTCATTATTTGGCTTCATCTTAAAATTATATTTGGATTTTAAATTTTTGGAACAAAACAAAAACACATCAAAATTAAGGATTGCATTCACTGTGAATGTAATCTAGTCTTTAAATAATGGACTAAGGTTCATATAAGCTAGTACACTTTTTTGTTGTATTATTTATAAACAAGACAAGAATATTTTCATAATTATTTACATTGAGGAGTTAGCATAGATAGCTTCCTTTTTATTGCCCTTTTATTTACAATTATGTGTAGAAATTTTTTGTAAGATTTATTTTATTTGAAAAGCAGAGTTAGGGAGAGTCAGAGAGAGAAAGAGAGATCTTTCATGTGCTGGTTCACTGTTTACTCCCCAAATGGCCACATGGCCAGGGCTGGTCCAGGTCTCCCACTTGGATGCAGGGGCCCAAGCACTGGAGCCATCTTCTGCTGCTTTCCCAGAAACATTAGCAGAAAGCTGGATTGGAAGTGGAGCAGCTGGAACGTGAACTGTTGCACATATGGGATGCCAGCCCAACAGGTGGTGGCTTCACTCCCAATGCTACACTAGCGGGCCCCGAAAATAATGTCCCTCACATTTTCCTTTGGGTAACATATTTGTAGTTAAAAATGCTTGTTTTACTAATAACTTTATCTTCATTGTACAACTATTTTGTTTTGCATTAATTAGCATGAATTTATAATTTTTTAAAGTTTGAGATTAAAATGGAAATTCCCATATTTATTCAAAAGTGACTATGCATGTGATTGTGGAGACTGAATTTTTTTGCTGTTGACAGAAAGGCGTTTCCTCGGCTTTGTAAGAGTCCTGCCCTTCTCTTTCAGGATTCAGTTACAACAGAAGAATTCCCCTAACACACTGATCCTGTCTCATTTTGTGGGGAGGCCCATGTCCACCAGCGCAGAATCTTCCTTGATTATTAAACGACTCACTCTGAAGGTGTAGTACACCATCTTTTGGGATTCTCTGATTATGTAGATTCAGAAATTGTTGGGATAAACCAGTTGTCAGTATTACCCACTTGTTTGGGTTTTCCAGAAGACGGAAATTAGTACCTGGTACACTCAGTCTTCTTGGTGACTCAGTTTTAGAGTGGGAAGTAGGGATGGAAGCACTTCCCACGAGCTGTGATGACATGTGACGACTTCAGTTACACATTCACATCTTGTAGCTGATGCAGCACTCTTGGTCAGTATCTGCGATTACGCTGGATCCTGCTAAGCTTCTGGAAGAATTCCCACGTTGGTTAGAAAAACTCTCTGCTCGTCATCAAGGCAGCATCATCATCATCATTGATTCTATAGATCAAGTGCAGGTATTGACTTTCAACCTATTGACACCTGACAGAGACAGCATTATCAGTAGTGGCTCTGGCAAGCGGTTAAATGACATGTATACGAGAGGAAATTGGTGGTGTTTCTTTTGTTTCCACTTAATTTTCAGGGAAGACACAAGCAGATTTTAAAGAATGTACCTTATGCCAGCAGACACATATACTTTATGGGGAAGGACTAACTGAATTTACACAATTAGCAAACACTTTGTTTTGACGTATTTTTAGGGCCTTTAAATTGCTGTAACTGTCAAGAATTCAAATCTGATAATAATGTCTTACCACTTGTTCTTAAAATTATAAGTCATCCAAAAATGAGATGTTAGCCCTTAATAAAAGATACATCATGAGAATTTCATTTTATTTGGGGAGCTATTCTTGGGTCATTTTGAAATACTTTGATTAATAGATTGAATTTTGTTTTTATATTTTTAAGCAAGTTGAAAAACACATGAAATGGCTGATAGATCCTCTGCCAGTGAATGTGAGAGTAATTGTTTCTGTGAATGTAGAAACATGCCCTCCAGCATGGAGGTACGACACCAGCTTTAGTTCTTTCAGATTTCATGAAATGATTCAAGTGCAGATGAGGAAAGGCTTTTGATATGTTGCTATGTTTTTTAAGGAAGTGGCAGGAGGGTTGGGAGATGGGGACCAACTCAAGAACGAGATACAAGCCTGTAGGATTTGGTACGAGGTAGCTCTGGGATATGCAGGAAAAGGAGAAAGCTGGAAGGTTGCCTGAGTTTCCAGCTTGAAGAAATTAAGGAAATTATGGTTTCTTGAACTGAAGTAAGAAACACAAAGGCAGGCATGGTGGGTTGGGGGAAGGGAAGTGAGTTTTGGGGCGTCATTAATCTGAGGTGGCTGCAAGTAACGCAGTCTAGTGGGCAGTCAGATTGGAGTGAGCGAAGTGGGGAGCTGGCTGTGCTGAGAAGAAATAGACTAGACACAGGTTATCTTGGGATGCACGGTCCTTTTACCAGTCCCCACAAAAGCAGGGTGGTGGTTCCACCCGGAGGGTAGTGTCTCTCAACTGGTTTTGCCCCTGGAAGGAGGCTTTTTATACATTTTCTTCTAATCCTTCCTCCTGAGGAATTTTACTGTGCATATAAACAGATATGTGTATGTGTGCTTTATGTATTTAAAAAGTAAGGGGTTTTTCTCACTCTCCTGAGAAACCATTGTCAGTCTTTTGTGAAGAAAGCATTGTAGTAATCACTGGGGGCCAAGCCTGTGTCTTGTACCACGCTTCACAGGCACTACACCTGCGTGCAGTTTTACTAATAGTGTAGAACACAAAGCAACTGTGTAATGCATATGCTGTTCACACTTTGTTGTGAATTGATTTCTGAAAGTAATTTTCATTAGATTGAATGAAATAAATGATTAGTATAATTAACACATTACTTTTTACTTATTTTATAAAGGCAGTTATTAAAAGATGTTCAGTCCTGTGATGGGTTTTAACTTGTGGGTAGATTATGATTTTTAATATATTGTTAGAACTTCATTTTTCTTTTCTTTCCATGAAAGGTTGTGGCCAACACTTCATCTTGATCCTTTAAATCCAAAAGATGCAAAATCTATTATAATTGCAGAATGCCACTCTGCAGACATTAAATTGAATAAAGAGCAGGTAAGGTGGTTTTAACTCTTTCACTCTGTAACTTCCTATAAAACACCTTGTGAGGTTTACAATTCAACACTGGAGTTCTGTTATTTGATAAATGCATTCCCTTGTAATCTGACGCCACATAAAGAAGCAGTAACAGACTGGGGGTCTCAGTTTATGGTGTAGCATCAGGCAGGACATTTGGAGCGGGACTGTGTATGTCTGCAGCAGGAAGGCTGTGGTAGCCGCAGAGCCGCGGCTGCCTTGTGTGGTGGCGCTGGTAAGATGGGGGGGGGGGGCAGTGTTGCTTCTGCTGGAATGTTCATGGCTGACTTGGTAGTCACGCCATAGTGGCTTTTGCATTTTTGTGCAGGAGAAGCAGCTGGAACGACACTGTCGTTCGGCTACAACCTGCAATGCCCTTTATGTCACGCTCTTCGGCAAAATGGTTGCACGGTAAGTACCGCATGTTTTGTTTGCTGCCGATCGATCACATCCTCACCCTGCGACACTGAGAACTGATCATTACAACCGCCTCCTGGGCCTCTCTGATTCTGTTCTAATAGTGATACTAGCATTCTGTGACAATGTGATTGACAGCTGAAGGTGGAGTAGGCTGTGGATTACCAGAACCTGTGGATAGATTTGTCCAACTTTCATCACAAGTTTTTCCTGTGGGGGTTGCAAGAGGACATCTCCATCCTCACACGGGGCCCACCTGTGAGCCCTCTTTATCACCTGCAGGGTCCCCTAGTGCAAGGGAAGTGAAGCAGACCCCGAGGCCTGAGAGTATTGGTAGGTAGGTATGTAGGTGGGGCTATTTTTTTTTTTTTGGTTTCTGTCCTCAAGTCCTAGTAAACTTTGTATCATATCTTGTGTTTAAGCTGTCCTTTAGAAATCTGTATTAGAATATCCATTAGAAATAAGCACTTTAGAGAGTGTCACACCTTTTATATCTTCATTTTCTTTTTGGTATTCATCACAATAAATGATTGTCGTAGCACAACTCTTTTATTTCCAGACACTGAATCTAATACCCTTGTCTTGTAATTGCATGTTCTCCTCTGGAGCACCAAATTTGAAATTAAAAAAAAAAAACAACTTTTAGAACTTTGAACTGCCCCTGGTATTGCCACTGTGAGAACTGGCAGTGTGTCTGGCCTTGGGATTAGTTGTAGATTGAGTGCAGTTAAGGAGTGCGTCATTCCCCATGCATTTCATAGTATTTATTGAAAGTATTTTAAGGGGCACCACAGACCCTTTTTTATTTGTTTCTCTTTGTAGTTAAAAAAAAAGAAACTGCTGGTAAATACTTTGTGATGTTTAAAAACAATCCTGTTCGGTGTTTTCTGAGTTCTGACCCTACACAAATTTGATTTGCATGGCTAACTAACAGTGCTGCTTACTCCCCTGCTTCTGGGATGTCCAGGGTTTGCCTCTGGATGATGAGAGCCAGGTCTTCATCATTTTTATGTTCCATAGTGCAAAATACTTGCCTGACAGTCTTGATGTGCATTTATTGAATTGAATTAAATTGTATACTAAAACCAATGCAGTGACTCCAGCAGCTACCATTTTCCTGTATCGTGTTTTCTTGAATTCCTGTCGTCAATTGCAGTACTTAGGTAGAGATGACATTGTTTGTATCCACCCACAATTTTTCACAGATGTTGGCAGTTTATAAGAAATTAAATCTATTCTTAATTCCAACAGTGCTGGGAAGGCAGGGAATTTAGATAAAACCCTTCACCAGTGTTTCCAGTGTCAAGATACTGCTTCGTTGTACCGGCTTGTTCTGCACTCCGTCTGGGAGTCCATGGCAAATGATGGGGATAGGGAACTAATGAAACAGGTAATGTGTAATCGATTTATGAAAGGAAGATTAGTTTGTCTTGTTTGTCCTTATGAGTAAATTGAAGGAAATAAAAATTCTTTAAATCTTTGTTTAAGAATGTTCAGTAATGCTAGCAACCATGTGTTCTTGTGGAAGATTGTGTTTTCATGATTATGGATGTGCTTTATCAGCTTTTCATACATATTGGCTATCCTAGTTTGCTCCTGTATGAATTGTAGGTTCTTGTTCTTCACCCCTTAAAAAAATTTATTTTTTCATTTTTTTGAAAGGCGGAAACAGAGACAAAAGAGAGGTCTTCCATCTGCTGGTTTACTCAGCTCAGGCTGGGCCAAGCCAAAGCCAGGAGCGCAGAACTCAGTCAAGGTCTCCCATGTAGGTGGCAGAGACCCACATACTTCCCATCACCTGCTGCCTGCCAGGATGGGCGTTAGGGAAAGCTGGATGGGAAGCAGAGCAGCCAGGACTTGAAATAGGTACTGCTATACAGGATGCAGGTGTCCCAACTGGGGACTTAACCATTGTACTGAACACTTGCCCTCCCCCTTCTCAACCTATTTTTAAGAAAGGTTGTCCTTTCTTACTGATCTATAATTATTAAATATTCTGCATACTGAACACAGATGCCTTGTTAGAGAGTTTGCAAATAAATATCTTTGTCCTGTTTCTTTTGACTGTATGATGTCATTCAAAGTTTTATTTTGATAAAATTCTACTTATCACCAATTTTTTCATGGTTTACACCTGTTGTATCTTAAAAAAAAAAAATCTCTTGCTCTCATATAAGTGTTCCTGTGTGATTATGTGCAAGTTCCCTCAAAAAATTTATAGTCTTATTCTTGGTGTCTTAAGTCCCTAACTCAGGTTGATTGACTTTTATTATGTAAGGATGGAATCTGCTATATTTAATCTTTTGTCATGTGGCTAGCTGTTCTTGTCTGTGTGGTACAGCTTTGCTGCTGCCTTGCAGTGCTGCCTGACAAATACCAAGCTCACGTATAAATGTGCGTCTGCTGCCTGTTCTTTGCCTATACTACACTGTCTTAGCCACTAGAGCTTAAAAGTAAGTTTTGACATCTGGCTGGGAAAGTCTCCTTTAATCTTCACAGTTGTTTTGGTTCATTCTCCATATTTTTAGAATGGACTCCACATGTGTCCTGGTAACCCACTTTGGAATGTTAATTGGAATTATGTTGAATTTAGAGATTAAAGTGGGGAGATTTATTGTGTGTCTTCCCCTTCGAGGAAAGCTAAATGATTGTCCATCTTCCTTAATATCCTTCAATAGTGCTTTATCTTTTTATCCATACATTTCATGCATGTGTTATTAATATTAGTTTCTAAATACTTTATAATTAAAATACCACTTTAATTATTAATGTAGTCAACTTTGATATTGAAACTTTATTTTATGCCCAGCTTCTTTGTTGAACTCCTAGTTACAACCAGATCCAATTTTATATTGATTTCTCAGCTTGGTGGTTCCTGGCGTCCTGACTCCTTATTTCACCCCCAGGCCACAGCCTGCTCCTATCCTTTCCATGTCTGTCTGTGGGTCACATTTGCCTCAGGGGTCCTGGTGTTGGCCAGTGTTGTTCCTTCCCCTCTCCTCTGGGGGCTGCGGGCTCACCTACCATCCAACTGTGGGTGTGAATGCCTAAGCCCATATGTTCCTGGAAATGCTGCCTGTCCCCTCTCTCCAAGGCACAGCAAGCAGCTCCAGCTGGTGGCTCTGTTTCCTGTTTGTGTTGGGCACCTCAAGGACTTCATTTTCTTTGTTTTGTGGGCTCACTATTTTTAGACTTGTTCTTTTCTGTTTTATATGACAGTAGGATGAGTGTTTTCTTCCACATTCCCAGAATTAGGATTCTGTCATTAAAACTGCATAAACAATACATTTAATGGAGTTTAATTTTTACTGAGCTCTATACAAATATTGTTTGGTGTACTAGATTTTATATACACATTATCCTATTCTTGATTAATGCCTTTTTTGGTAGTGTGTTTTATTGTAAGAAATTTGTTTCTTGATTTATTAAATTGAATTATAAATAAATTTAGGTAAAATGTTAATAGGCTTATGGAAGATTAAAAATTATGGAAATTTCAGTTAGTTATGGAGGTGTTTGTATGGTGACTATTATTTTGCCTCTCTGAATTTCAGTTAGTTACGAGGAGTTTTTACGGTGACTGTTACTTTGCTTCTCTGCTTAGATTCTCTGCCTCGTCAATGTTAGTCACAATGGTGTGAGTGAATCAGAGCTGATGGAACTCTACCCTGAATTATCCTGGGCTGTCTTGACCTCTCTTATTCACAGTTTATACAAAATGTGTTTGATAACTTATGGTTGTGGCTTGCTCAGGTTTCAGAATCTACAGGTAAGTGTTATTTTAAACATCTTCTAGTAATATTTTGTGCTTAATGAATATCAGCATATCACTATGTTATCCTGTACTATTGCAGGTTAAATGTTTCAGTTATAAGCCAGCACAGTTTTTTGGGGGTGTTTTTATTTAGGTTAGGTGTAACTTGTGGCTACTGTTATGCTGATTCCTGTGAGAGGTGGTTTCCACCAAGTGAATAAGATCTCAGAGGAGCTGTACAACATCATCCCCATGGTTACCAGGGCTTAGACATTCCCTAACAGGGCGGGGCTCCCATTTAGTGGTTTTATTGTAATACGACAGTTTTAAATCGGAAATGAGAAAGGGTTGTTTCCTTCGGTTCTTTCTGGAAGAGAATGTTCTTTTTGGTTCATGTTTCCGTGACGTGCTGATGTCACACATGTGTTGAGAGCGTGGACTCTAGAAGTGCGGCCTCCTCCTCTCAATCCCTGGCTCTTCAGAGCTTGACAGCTCTCTCACCGTGCACGGGTCCTGCTGTCCTCCTCCCGGGCAGACTGGCCCGCCTCACTCAGACCCTGAGAGCAGCCAGGGAGCTGGTGCTGGGTCTGGGTGAGGGCCCGAGAGCACCCAGGGAGCTGGTGCTGGGTCCGGGTGAGGGCCCGAGAGCACCCAGGGAGATGGTGCTGGGCCCCGGTGAGGGCCCGAGAGCACCCAGGGAGGTGGTGCTGGGCCCCGGTGAGGCCCGAGAGCACCCAGGGAGATGGTGCTGGGCCCGGGTGAGGGCCTGAGAGCACCCAGGGAGGTGGTGCTGGGCCCGGGTGAGGGCCGGAGAGCACCCAGGGAGGTGGTGCTGGGCCCGGGTGAGGGCCCGAGAGCACCCAGGGAGCTGGTGCTGGGTCTGGGTGAGGGCCCGAGAGCACCCAGGCAGCTGGTGCTGGGCCCCCGTGAGGGCCCGAGAGCACCCAGGCAGCTGGTGCTGGGCCCCGGTGAGGGCCCGAGAGCACCCAGGCAGCTGGTGCTGGGCCCCGGTGAGGGCCCGAGAGCACCCAGGCAGCTGGTGCTGGGCCCCGGTGAGGGCCCGAGAGCACCCAGGCAGCTGGTGCTGGGTCTGGGTGAGGCGCTCAGCATCCGCGTGCTGTGCTGTGTCCGTAAGAAAGACGTGTTTGTTGGCCGGCGCCGTGGCTCAACAGGCTAATCCTCCGCCTTGCGGCGCCGGCACACCGGGTTCTAGTCCCGGTCGGGGCACCGATCCTGTCCCGGTTGCCCCTCTTCCAGGCCAGCTCTCTGCTGTGGCCAGGGAGTGCAGTGGAGGATGGCCCAAGTGCTTGGGCCCTGCACCCCATGGGAGACCAGGAGAAGCACCTGGCTCCTGCCATCGGAACAGCGCGGTGCGCCGGCCGCAGCGCGCTACCGCGGCGGCCATTGGAGGGTGAACCAACGGCAAAAGGAAGACCTTTCTCTCTGTCTCTCTCTCTCTCACTGTCCACTCTGCCTGTCAAAAATTAAAAAAAAAAAAAATAAAATAAAATAAAAAAAAAGAAAAAAAAAAAAGAAAGACGTGTTTGTGATTTCACAGGCTCATCTTTCTCTGTTGTGCATTGCTTTGACTTGGTAACTTTTCACCTTACGTTTCTGAGATCTTAAATGTAGTAATGAAAACTTTGAATTAAAATGTGTTTTGAGTTATTAAATAATAGTAGGGAAATTTTATTTTAAATCACATAAAGATATCTTGAATTTAAAAATATCCTGTCATGTCTATTCTGCAACTGTAAAATTGAAGTAATGATGCATCCTTTTCACACTCAGCGTGAGGTGCAAGGTGACGTGCATAAAGCAGAACGCATGTCTTTCTCCCTAGGCCTGGGAAGCGGTGAGGCTGGAGTACCTGGCAGGGCCCACGCTTACTTCTTCATATAGGCAGAAGCTGATCAACTACTTCACCTTGCAGCTCAGGTAATGTAAATGTCCCCATGTGACTTCTGTGCTCCCCACACTTTTGTGTCTTTGTCTCTCTTTCTTAAACCTTAAGGTATAAAACTTCATTACTATAAATAGCTCTGCTAATTCTGTTAACATCAGAAGAAGACAAGATGATCTTATAAGTCTTTTAATACACTTCAGTGACATCAATGCCGGATCATTTTATTTTATTCTAACTAAACAGTTTAAAATACGTGTGCATGGATTTGGGTCCATTGTGGGGTTTCTTAGTTTTTAGGGCAATACCTTTGGAGTTTATTTAGTTAATGGTCCTGAATGCTGTGGAATTTCTTTTCACGGTTAGATTGGTAGTTTGGGGTGGTGTCCTGCAGAGGCGTGCCTGGTGTGTTCCCTCCTTGAGCCGCCCTCTCCCCCGCAGTCAGGACAGGGTCACCTGGAGAAGCGCAGACGAGCTCCTGTGGCTTCTTCAGCAGCAGGGGAATAAGCAGCAGTTACACGATGGCCTGCTCAACCTCCTCGTGTCTCAGAATCTTTATAAGAGGTAAGAAACTTCTCCCAGGACGTCTTCCCGGGGGAGTCCATCCGCTCTCAGTGGGCGTGAACTACACACAGCGTGGGGGAGATGTGCTGGCTGCGGTGAGAGCTGCTGCTTCCAGAGGGAAGCGTGCGCTGCTTCCCGGAGTCAGAGCCGCAGGGAGTGGAGACCAGTTGATGACTTCTTGCATTAAGTAGGTGGAGCGTGAGCCTCTTGCATTTAAGCGGCAGAGGCGGTTGATGTCTGCCTCCTGGGGCTGTCAGTGTCTTGGGTGTAGCTGTCAGATCTCACTCTTGCTCCGCATAGAATCTGACTGGAGATGAACTTCATCACCCTGATGCGTGGGGGGTGTAATTCTTCCTGTTTCTTGTGGTTGGTTCAGGTTTGTCAGTGACAGAAACTTCTTTTTGTGAGCCAAGCTTGTGACCTACTAAGCATCACGAAGATGTGATCTGCCTCGCTTAGAGATTTCTCAGGAAATGGCTATATAATTTTATTTTCCTGAGTGAGCTCTCTCAGGGCCTGCTGCACCTCTTAAATTATTTCTGATGTCCACTCCAGTTTTTTGTGATGCCTTTGAAACCAGATTCATTCTTTACCAGCTCGCCCATCCACCCACAGATGAAGAAGCTTCTTGCCATTTAGTTCCTTGATGAAAATAGAGTAGACACTCCAGTAGTTTCTGATTTCCATCATTTAAGATAATTCTGGCGGTGGGATTGTCACTGCCGGAGGCCAGCTTGCCTCAATGCCATCTCCACGACAGAGTAAGGAATTACAGATCCAAGAGATGAAAGGAGGGACAGTAGAGCAAATGTTTATTAAAGGGTGTTCCAAGGGAGGAGTGGGCCACTGCGGAGAGCCCAGGGCCACCCTTTCTGATTTGGGGTTTTTCTCCCTAAAGCGTGAAGGGCATTGCCTGACGCTGTGGCCTTGGTGCTCATGATGGACATTTGTGATGGACATCTGGGAGAGGCGTATACTTTTGGATTCCCTGTGTGTGTGGCACAGAGCTCCCATGTTGTCAGAATACTTGAACCACAAGTTGAAACTCAAAGCGTGTGGTGTTGGGGGGGGGGGGGTCTCGAGGGCCCTCCCCAGTCACTCAGTTGTCAGTATATTGTGAAATACCTAGAAAGGAATCAGATGCCTTTCCTTTGGTCAGTAACCATGATGACAGCAGCGACAGCAGCCAACACCATGGTGCCATCGTCTGCTGTAGTAACAGCCGTGGCGTGTAGCGCTGCTGTCACCGCTCTGTGGCCGAGTGTGGTGCGGTGTAAGACGTCAGATCCCTGCTGGAGAGTGTGCAGCTAGGAAGTGCTGGAGCTCAGATACCTGGCAGTCTCAGTCTCCTCTCACCATACTGTAGTCCCCTCCTGATAAATTGTCAGTAACTTGCTATGAATTCTGCCGTTTTCATTCTACAGAGGACGTTTAAGTTAGTTTTTCATTAAATTGCTGTCATGTCTGGAAACAGAGGACACTTTGCTGAGTTGCTGAGTTATTGGCAGTTTGTTGGCAAAGACAAAAGCGCGATGGCAGCAGAATACTTTGAGTCATTGAAGCGGTATGAGAAAAACTGTGATGGCGAGGAGAACATGATTTGCTTAGCTGATCTTTATGAAACCCTGGGGCGGTTTCTCAAGGACCTAGGCCTCCTCAGCCAGGTAAGTGGAAGTCAGGAGACAGGGTGGGCTTTTACTGGCTGCTCATCCCCCTTCCCAGGAGGTAATGCTGCTTGCCTGTGTCGTGCTAAGAGCTGTACAGCACTTCCCTCACTTTCATTGGCCTTTCACCTGTCTCCCCAGGCTGTAGTACCTCTGCAGAGGTCTCTAGAAATTCGCGAAACAGCTTTAGATCCAGATCACCCGAGAGTAGCTCAGTCCCTCCACCAACTAGCAAGTGTGTATGTGCAGTGGAAGAAGTTTGGCAATGCAGAGCAGCTGTACAAACAGGCCCTGGAAATCTCGGAAAACGCCTATGGTGCAGACCATCCACGCACTGCCCGGGAACTGGAGGCACTTGCGACTTTGTACCAGAAACAGAATAAGTAAGATGTAGATGAGTAGTCCTCTGGCTTTCTGTGGCGGGGTTATAGGTTGTTAATGTACAGGTGTGGGAAGCTTTGCTTTGTGGCTGTGTACTTTTCCTTATCCTGTGCATCAGGTTCAAATAGTATTTCTTGGTCAGAATCTTGGTGAGATTGAGAAAATTGTGACTGTGAGATTCATATCTAAAGATGCACGAAGGGTAGAGCGTGGACTTTGGAGTCTGTGGTCTTGGGTTGAGTTCTAGCTCACTCACCAGCATGGAGAATTGCACGCGTCTCCAACGTGGGGTCAACACTGCTGAAGCCACGTCCATTTCATGGACAAGGTTTCATGGGAACACAGCCACATATGTTTGTTTCTATTAGCTGCGGTTGCCTCTGTGCTCTGGGGATGGGGTTCCTGAGGTGCAGCACAAAGCCCGGGATGCTGACCCTTTGTGTCGGAGCCTCTGGGACTGACAGGCACTGGGTGGCACCTGGTTCCTCACAGAGGCTGTGTTGACCCTTCATGTCCAAGCTTCTCGGGGTGACAGGTGCTGAGTGGCACGTCTTCCCCCATGAGAAATTGTTTCCTTGGTGCCATGATTGATCCTAATGCATGTTATAATTTTTTAATTTCTTGTTTCATTCAAGTTTTCTGCAAATTTCACCTTTGTATTTAGCTAAAAGTTAGCCTATACAGAAAGAGGTGCTATATACTAAACTAAAATTGTGGATTTTCATCGTTAGGTTGGCCTGTAGAGATTCAAAATGGGCTGGCGCCGTGGCTCAACAGGCTAATCCTCCGCCTTGTGGCGCCGGCACACCGGGTTCTAGTCCCGGTCGGGGCACCGATCCTGTCCCGGTTGCCCCTCTTCCAGGCCAGCTCTCTGCTGTGGCCAAGTGCTTGGGCTCTGCACCCCATGGGAGACCAGGATAAGCACCTGGCTCCTGCCATCGGAACAGCGCGGTGCGCCGGCCGCAGCGCACTACCGCGGCGGCCATTGGAGGGTGAACCAACGGCAAAAGGAAGACCTTTCTCTCTGTCTCTCTCTCACTGTCCACTCTGCCTGTCAAAAAAAAAAAAAAAAAAAAAAGATTCAAAATGAATTAAATCAGTTAAATTATTCAGCTACTCCGAGAACTAGATTTATTTATTGTTTGTCAAATTTTGTTTTATGAAGGTTTTCATTAAATTTTTAATTACATATGACTGCCACTTGTAGAATAATGCTATAAGTAATAATCAAAAGAGGTTTTATTCTATGTAAGCACCATTTTCATTTCAATGAGGTATGCTTATGTTATGATTATTTACATATTGTTTGACTTAATATACTTTTTTCTTTTTAAGATATGAACAAGCTGAACATTTTAGGAAAAAATCCTTTAAAATTCGTCAGAAAGCTACAAGGAGAAAAGGCAACCTGGTAATGAGAGATTGCTATTTTTTGTTTATTTTTTGTAAGATTTATTTAATTACTTGAAAGGCAGAGTGACAGAGTAAAAGAGACAGACATATCTTCTACCCACTGGTTCACCCCACATATGGCTGCAACAGCCAGGACTGGGCCAGGCTGAAGCCAGGAACTTGGACCTCCATCCGGGTCTCCTAGATGGGTGGCAGGGGTGCAAGTGTGATCCTTCAAAGCTAGGATCAGAGGCAGCATCCAGTGTGGGATACCAGCATCACAGGTGGTGGCTTCACCCGCTGCACCTCGATTCTGGCCCCTGTGTTACATTTGAACCAAGGAGAAAAAGAGCATCTCTGAATATCCTAAGTGTATAAACCTTGTATGGTTAGGAGCTTTAAATTCTGAAGCGACCTCTAGGAAAATACTAATTAACAGTTTTTATTTATAATACATCTCTAAATAAAATTATAAGAAGTTTAACTTGGACTTTTAAAATGTGGAACTATAAAGTTCGTTTGAAGGTTAGCCTGTGGATGATAGAATTTAAAGCTATTTCAGTCTTATGTAAAGGGTTAGAAAAGGGAATAAAAGGGATGGACGTGCTGAATTCCTATGAAGAAATTCTCCTTGAGCATAAAAAATTATTTTCATGTTTCTAAATTACTGATAAAATCTAAATGTAGCATACTTGTGTATTTTAACTTAGAATGCTGCTTGCATTTCTAAGACCCTAATGTGTGCTTAGCAGTGGGGTTGGTAATTATCTGCAAGTGACTTGTTTCCTAATTGTTTTGAAGCACTTTGAGATATACTGTGCTGAAATATCTCAGTCATTTTCATGAAATAGTGTTAAGAGTTACTGATACACATTGGTTCAGTGTGATTCTTAAAAGAATTGTCATCTAGAATTAGAGGGAGTGAAAGGAGGATGCTTCGAGGCCCCAAGACGCTGTTTCGGGACTGAGGCGGCACCCGCTCAGGTGGTGTCCATCTTTGTGTTTGCTGCAGTACGGATTCGCCCTTGTGCGTCGGCGGGCCCTGCAACTGGAAGAGTTGACTCTGGGTAAGGACACGCCCGATAACGCGCGGACCCTCAATGAACTGGGTGTGCTGTACTATCTGCAGAACAACCTGGAGTGAGTACCATGGTGTTAACAATGAAAATGAGTACCTAATGATGCCATGCTGCCTTATGTTTCCATCAAGTCTGAAAGCCAAGAAAAAAGTTGGCTAAAAAAAAAAAAAGCTACATTTCATGTATGAGGGATCATAGCATTTTTCCTGCCATTTCCTATTATTTTTTAAGGTTTTATTTGTTTATTTGAGAGGCAGAGTTACAGACACGGAGAGGGAGACAGAAAGGTCTTCCATCCACTGGTTCACTCCCCAAATGGCTGCAACAGCTAGAGATGAGCCAATTCAAAGCCAGGAGCCATGAGCTTCTTCCGGGTCTCCCGGGTGGGTACAGGGGCCCAAGCACTTGGGCCATCGTCCACTGCTTTCCCAGGCCACAGCAGAGAGATGGATCAGAAGAGGAGCAGCAGGCACACGAGCCGGCATGCCTGTATGGGATGCCGGCACTGGTGCCGCAGGTGGAGGCTTAGACCACTAAGCCACAGTGTTGGCCCATCCTGCTATTTCCTTTAACATTATTTCTGAACTAGGAAGTTACTCTGTAGCCTCCCTACCATGGCGTATGTATTTGTAAAGGATGAACCTATGCTTATTGCACATGAGACCCTGGAGAAGAAACCTGGGATTAATGGAGAATGAAGAAAAATGTAGATGGTTGCCAGTTTTACTCATCATTTTACTTGGTTATATACAATTCAAATAGCATTCATACTTCCATTTTATAAAAATATTTTTGGATTTTAGGTGTCAGAAAAATACAACATTTGAAACTTTGGATGTCAGTAAAAAGTAATTGATATTTGGTTTACAGAGGGCAGGTTTATTAAAAATTATTATGAACTCTCAAGGGCGGAAGAGTGAAGAGCAAGTCCTTTTATTTGACTTAGGTTTAAGAACGGTAAAGGTATAAACAGTTTGTTTTGGAAAACAAATTTGTCTTTTAGGAGGAGAGAATCAAAGCAGTCATGCTGATATTTTGTCCCTCTAAGCCTCAGGAACACAAAGGCGGGGCGTGGTGCAGGGGATGCAGAGATGAGTTTGAGCTGAATTCATTTTAACAGGGGTCTAAGAACAAAAGAGATTCAATTTTGTACTTAACTAGAGCTTCGGATTGTAGCATGCAGAAAGAACGCTTTAACCTGCCGCGGGGTTCCATCCCTAGGACAGCTGAGCAGTTTCTGAAGCGGTCCTTGGAAATGCGGGAGCGCGTTCTAGGGCCGGATCACCCCGACTGCGCCCAGTCCCTCAATAACTTGGCGGCTCTGTGCAATGAAAAGAAACAGTATGAGAAGGCGGAGGAGCTTTACGAGAGGGCGCTGGACATCCGGAGGCGAGCGCTGGCTCCTGACCACCCTTCTCTGGCCTACACCGTGAAGCATCTTGCAATCTTGTATAAAAAAATGGTAAGTGAGCCTTGCATGCTCATGTGTTTCGTTTTTTTTTTTTTAATCTTTTATTTAATGAATATAAATTTCCAAAGTACAGCTTATGGATTACAATGGCTTCCCCCCCATAACTTCCCTCCCACCCGCAACCCTCCCCCCTCCCACTTGCTCTCCCCTTCCATTCACATCAAGATTCATTTTCAATTCTCTTTATATACAGAAAATCAGTTTAGTATATATAAAGATTTCAAAAGTTTGCCCTCACATAGCAACACAAAGTGAAAAAAATACTGTTGGAATACCAGTTATAGCATTAAATCACAGTGTACAGCACATTAAGGACAGAGATCCTGCATGATATTTAAAAAAAAAATTGATTAATTTTCTATGTAATTTCCAATTTAACACCAAGGGTTTTTTTTTTTTCATTTTCAATTATCTTTATATACAGAAGATCAATTCAGTATATAATTAGTAAAGATTTCATCAGTTTGCACCCACACAGAAACACAAAGTGTAAAAATACTGTTTCAGTACTAGCTATATCATTATTTCACATTGGACAACCCATTAAGGACAGATCCCACATGGGACGTAAGTACACAGTGACTCTTGATGTTGATTTAACAATTTAACACTCTTGTTTATGGCGTCAGTAATCTCCCTAGGCTCTAGTCATGAGTTGCCGAAGCTATGGAAGCCTTTAGGGTTTGCTGACTTCGATCCTATTCCGACAGGGTCATAGTCAAAGTGGAAGTTCTCTCCTCCCTTCAGAGAAAGGTACCTCCTACCTTGATGGCCCCGTTCTTTCCACTGGGATCACACTCGCAGAGATCCTTCATTTAGGTCTTTTTTTTTTTTCCAGAGTGTCTTGGCTTTCCATGCCTACAATACTCTCCTAGGCTCTTCAGCCAGATCCAAATGCCTTAAGGGTTGATTCTGAAGCCAGAGTGCTATTTAGGACATCTGCCATTCTATGAGTCTGCTGAGTCTCCCCCTTCCCATGTTGGATCCTTCTCTCCCTTTTTGGTTTTATCAGTTAGTATTAGCAGACATTAGTCTTGTTTGTGTGATCCCTTTGACTCTTAGACCTATCAGTGTGATCAATTGTGAACTGAAATTGATCACCTGGACTAGTGAGATGGCGAGATGGCATTGGTACATGCCACCTTGTTGGGATTGTATTGGGATCCCCTGGCATCACTTTCATTCATTTATTTATTTATTTATTTATTTATTTATTTATTTTAAAGAGTTACACAGGAGAAGGAGAGACAGAGAGGTACAGACATAGAGGTCTTCTATCCTGTGGTTCACCCCCCAGCTGGCCACAACGGCCGGAGCTGTGCTGATCCAGAGCCAGGAGCCAAGAGCCAGGAGCTTCTTCCAGGTCTCCCACATGGGTGCAGGGGCCCAAGGACTTGGGCCATCTTCTACTGCTTTCCCAGGCCATAGCAGAGAGCTGGATGTGAAGTGGAGCAGCCGGGACTCAAACCGGCACCCATATGGTATGCCGGCACTGCAGGCAGTAGCTTTACCTACTAGGCCACAGCACCGGCTCTGCTCACATGTGTTTTATAATAAGCCAGCAAGTTCGGTGTCTTCTGAAGGATAGATGTCTTTTATATGAACTTTCAAATTGTAAGGATTTATTTTTTAACATATAATTGAGTAGAACATTTCAAGAAACTATTTGAGGCTTAATGAAGACATTGGTTGAGTTTTGTTAAAATACATTCCAAATACAAGTGTGTTCATCAGCATCCTAGTTTAATCTTCCTGCATTTCAGTTCTGCAGTCCCACTGCTATTATGTTTGTTGTGAAAGCAACCACAGATGTAACAAGTCACACAGTGCCAGTGCTCTGGGAGGTGTTTTAGTTGATTAAATGAGCATTTTTATTCGTGTCTTGACTTTGCCTACAATTAAATGCAACCATTCTTTGCCATGAGAGTGAAGTATGGAAATTTTTTATCTGCTCTGCAAAACAATGCCTGAGAAGTCTGCTGTCACTTGGTGCAGCTTCAGAGCTGCATGGAGTCTGCTGTGTGTGGGGGACCCTTGCTGGCTGTCCCTCACTGAAGCTGTTATAGTAAGGATACATTGTTGCTATTTCTCCCCAACTTTCAAATAAAGGGAAATAATTTGGAAAATCTGGAAGGAACTTGGTTGGAAATCAGTTTGTAGTTTCATGCCATCTTTTATATATGTATATATAATATGTATATATATATGTATGTGTGTGTATATATATATATATATATATATATATATATATATGGATTTTATTTATTTGAGAGGTAGAGTTACAGAGAGAGAGGGAGAACCATCCCTTGGTTCACTTCACAAATGGCTGCAATGTCCAAAGCTGGGCAATCCGAAGCTAGGAGCCAGGAGCTTCTTCTGGGTCTCCCAGGCAGGTGCAAGGGCCCAAGCACTTGGGCCATCCTCCACTGCTTTCCCAGGCCATTAAGTAGTGAGCTGGAACAGAAGAGGAGCAGCCAGGACTGGTGCCTGTATGGGATGCCAGTGCTACAGGTGGAGGATTAGTTTACTGCGCTACAGCACCTGCCCCTTTGATGCCATCTTGCAGTAGCAAAGTTACTCTAATTGGTATATACTAGAAACAGTGGGTACTAATAGGTGATCCTAAAGGACTTTCCACATTATCAAAGAATGTGTTTCTATAATCAATGTCACCTTACCTACATACTGTACTAGATTGTCACTTATCTATAAACTTTTTTCCACAAAATTATTTTGAATGTAAAATTCTATTTATTAGAAAAGCTCTGATCACTAGTATTGATTATACTTTTGTTTTTATAGGGAAAACTGGACAAAGCTGTACCTTTGTATGAATTGGCTGTTGAAATTCGACAGAAATCTTTTGGTCCTAAGCACCCTAGTGTAGCCACTGCCTTGGTGAACTTAGCAGTTCTTTACAGCCAAATGGTAAGTCCCCACGTTGTAACTCTTTATAAAAGAATGACTTTAAGGCATAAAATATAGGTGTGAGGTAGGTGCAGCACAGTACAAACTGATTACAGATGACTACTAATGCCTCCTTTTTAATACTTGAATAAATTCTCAAAGTTAGAGTAGTAAGGTGGTCAGTCCCTCTGGGTGTAAAACACCAACTGGTTGGTTCAGAACATAGGCTTAATTTTTTTTTAAGTTCCAGAGATTCCCTCTTCTGTCTTTAAGCCTGTAGCATTTGCCTGTTACCGAATGAGACTGTAGTACCCACTGGGCAAGGATTAGGTTTGTGCTTATTTTATTGGGTTAAACACTTACCAAGCCAGACTTAAAACAGGCTTCTGATTTTATGTTGCTTCTCTCATTTTTATTATTCATAACTTAATGTTTACTTGTATCCTTTAGGAGACTTAACATTTTAAATGTGCTTGCCAACGTAGGTTGGCCAGCTAAGTGTAGGATATGCTAATACTAACCTTAGAAACTCAGTGTGTTAAATGAGTATTACTTTTTCTTAATAAGAAAAGACACAAGGAAGCCTTGCCATTATACGAAAGAGCGTTAAAGATCTATGAAGATAGCTTGGGTCGGATGCATCCTCGAGTTGGAGAAACATTAAAAAATTTAGCTGTGCTTAGGTAAGAATTTCTTCATGTTCTTCCTGCAGCCTGATGCATTAAAAAGAGTCTTGACTCATCAGCAGAAATATTTATTGCTGGGCCTGTTTTTTTCCTGGAGGGAGGAAGGCATTTTTTGCTGATCTCCTCTGATTCTAAAGCAGTCTATGGGAGGGAAACGAGGGCTGCATGACGTAGGTTTGCAGCGGCACCTGTCACAGCAGACAGCAAAGGATGAGATTTGTAGCTAACTGGCTCTGGGGTGATCTGAGCAATTTGCTGTCCTCAGGGCAGATTTACCATTATTTGTAGAGTTTTGTGTTTGCTTTTGTCTTGGGATCCACTCCCACTTCATCCATTACAACATGGTCATCTTCCTGGCGTGCGTGAGACACTGGGGTGTCACACTGTGCAGAGGGAAGTTTTTGAGAATTCCATTTTATTGGTCTGCCCCAGTGAACACACTGGGAAAAGGGGACATGGAGCCGTTACCCACAGCTTTATCTCATAAGGGCATTTAAAATTGTTAAAGAGGTCACAGTTTCATTTTAAATTGTTTCCTTCTCGAAGCTATGAAGAAGGGGATTTCGAAAAAGCTGCTGAGCTCTACAAACGGGCTATGGAAATAAAAGAAGCAGAAACATCACTCTTGGGTGGAAAAGCTCCTTCGCGACATTCGTCGAGTGGAGACACCCTCAGCTTAAAAACAGCTCACTCGCCTCACGTTTTCATCCATCAAGGCCAGAAGTAACGGCAGAAATCACAGCCCTTTGCAAATGTAACTTAGGATGAAAAAAACATTTGGCACATTGTAAAACAAAAATGTCAACAGTATTTATTTGTGCTAGTGACTTTGTGTGAAATTGCACGGGACTCTGTGTTAAGCGTGAGTTGGGTTTGTGTCTGACTTCCCTACTGTGTGAGATCCAAGGACGCAGACGCTAGCCCCGCATGCTGACCAGCAGTGAGGCGTGAGGCCTGAGGCCTGCATCTCTCGCTGCGCAGTTTCACACGGAGTCAGAATCCATGCACGGCTCCTCAAGCTCCTTTAGCCACGTCTTTGTTTCTCAGCAGTAGTCTGACACAATTCTCTACCTCAAAGAGTTTCAAGGATTTAAAGAGAGAATGTTTAGGAAGGTGTGAATTGTTTTCAGTGAAATAAATTGCTCATGGCATTCGGGATTGCTTTTTTTTTTTATTCTGTCAACAGATGAAGATCAACTCTGCTTTCTGTGCTCACTGTGCATGCACTGGCCCAGCCCCACAGACAACAGCCACACCAGGGCAGGCTCTATAGATTTGACCTGTCCCAAAATATGGACCTAACATTCTCCTCCACTCTCTTAAGTGGCCTAAATCTGTCTCCTTTACCTCAAACTCAAATTAGTCTGGTACTTTTATATTGAAAGCTAAATATTTTTTACAGTTGTATAAGTATTGCCACAGTTTGGATACTGTTTTATACCTTTTATATTATTTATACATAAAATCAATGTTAATATGTGTAAGATTTCAACATGTATTATAAAGATGAAAGATGTAATAACTATACTTTGCTATTTAAAATAAAGTGCAATTCCAAGTTCTCTGTTCCCCACTCTGATTTATAAAAGGTTATATTTTGCATAATTATTTCAGAAATACTCTGAACAAAATAAGAGGTGAATGGTTTTAATATCCCCTGAATAGTTTGTCCCACTTGAAGAACTCTGTAGGGTTTTGGTTAATATTCACAGGGTGCTGCCCAAACCATATCACCACCACCTGGGGTTTATGAAAAATCCAGACTCTCAGGGTTGTCTCCAGCCCTGCTAATCAGCATGTGCATCTTAGCCAGGCTCTCAGGGGATTCATATGCTTGTGAAGCAATGGCCTAATTCTGAGCATGTCAGTGGTAAGTTAGGCAGGATCTTGAAAAAAATGAGCATCCTGCTTATCCTTTTTGAGAGAAGTTCAAGAGGAAAAAAACCCTAAAAAGATAAAATAGGAACATATTTTCTTTACTACTTAAAAACATTGAGTAGGACTGTAAGTCGATTACCAAAGTTGAATGACTTGTCATCTATAACTCGTCTCTGTGCTAAGGCAATTTGGAGGCTGCTTTTCCATTTTTCGCATTAGAATCACCAGTATTTACAAGCCTAGTCAAACATGAGGGCTTTATTCTAGAAGTAGCTGCCTACTTAGAAAGGTTTCCATGGCATGCAGACTGTCAAGCGGGCACTTCAGGTAGCAACAAATGCCTGTTAATAGATTTTTCTTCCCTGGTAAAATAACCCAGTCATCTTTAATGAAAAATATTGCACAAAAAAACTGAGTAATGATCTGGGTGCAGTGTAAGATACCAGCAGTGCTGCAGTACCAAGTTAAAACAGAACACAGAATTTTGTATGTAAAACCTTACCAGATTTGTGTGTCGGAGATTTCATTATTCAGAAAGACTGCATTTCGTTTTGGAAATTCAAAGCATCTCTAAGCAACTAGAAAAGTTATATTTCAACACACCATTTTAAAATGGTAGAAGACTTAACCAGGAAATATAAGTTTCAAGGCTAGAAAAACTACCCCCCTCTTTACTGAATTCACTTGAAACGTAAGAATTAACAGTACAGTCCTAGAATCTCAAAACTAATACACTGAACATATTTGAGACTTTCTGAAACTAATTTTCAGATCTTAAAATGGGAAATGTACTTTTAGTTTTTCACTAACATTTTCCCCCTAGAGATCAGCATGGATATTAATATCTTCAAAGTAAGAATCATCAGAATAAGAGATTAGCATAAGGGCCGGTGCTGTGGCGCAGTGGGTTAAAGCCCTGGGCGCCGGTTCTAGTCCCGGCTGCTCATCTTCCAATCCAGCTCTCTGCTTGTGGCCTGGGAAAACAGTAGAAGATGGCCCAAGTCCTTGGGCCCCTGCACCCATGTGGGAAACCTGGAAGAAGCTCCTGGCTCCTAGCTTCGGATGGGTGCAGCTCCAGCCGTTGCGGCCATCTGGGGACTGAACCAGTGGATGGAAGACCTCTCTACCTCTCTCTGTAAATCTTTCAAATAAATAAAAATAATTAAAAAAAAAAAGATTAGCATAGAAAAAGCCGACTGGTAATGGATACACCTGCATGTCATTTATTGGACTCCAAATCACTAGGATGCCTTATTCATATGCAATACTTCAAAGAAAAAGTTTGTCAGTTTACAGATTGTGGTCACAATCATGGATAATGATACTCTTCTAGTGAACAAATAAATATACTTCAGTCACTGAAGAAGCAATTTAGAGTTCTTCTTTTATGCCCACTGTGAAGACCCAACCTTGCCACTGAATTTAAGTGAAGTCTCGGGGGACCCTGTCTGACAGGTGCGATTTCTGCAGTCTCAGCCTACACTTAGGCCTCATCCTTCAGGAGTGCACAGGGATCGGGTCTGCACAATGAAATACAATCTGAATATCTGTGAAGACAGCTGCTTTTTATCTGCCTTTGTCTTATATGAAATAAATAATGGACGGATTTATAGGCTTGTCTCCCTTCAGGAAACCTTTGAGAGGATGTTTTTATAGGTTAACTTTTAAATTCATTGTTGGTCAAGTTAGGGGTAGCAATTCCAAGCAGCGCCAGTCAGGGGAGTGCACCTCTGTCCTCCCTGTGCTTGCCCTACCTTACTGTTCTGTCCTCAGGCAAAAGGCCGCAGGGGATCAATGGGTCACACTGGTCTTTTCCCCTCCCAAAGGCTAAAACATTTCAACAGCTGTTTTCAATTTATAATTGCCCACAGTAGACTCTTGGCGTTTTCTTACTGGAATGAAACATTATGGAAGTGTTACTTAGTTGGAAAGGGGGGGCTTGATAATAGTATTTTCAGTTGAGTATAACAATTCAGTGAAGATTATATACATCAGTTAATGTTGCCCTAATTTTTATTAGTTTAAGGGAAAATATTTTTAATTTCAAGGGAATAGGCTTAAATACCAGAAATAGAATACAAGCCAGTCCATTATTTACATATTCTTCATTTTGGCCATGAGTTCCTCCAAGCTTTCACCAGAATCTTCCACTGTTACTGCAGGTTCAGCATCTTCTTGCTAATAACAAATGAGGGAAATACAGGGAAAAAATAACCATATGAAATTCTTAGTGCTTAGGAATATATAAACAGTAAGCTTTAGTCACACTAATTTATGAGATAAATGTTCTGTAATAAATGCCCCTTCTGAGTTTTAGGAGAAAGTTCTTTCCTTACTAGTTTTTTAATTTGTAAGCAATAATTTTAACATTGGCACCTGTGCTTAAGTGTTTTTAAATGGAATTGTGGCTAAAGCCACAACATAAATCAATATAAAAAATGCCTTCATTTAATTAAAATCTGTTCTATTTGGGTGGGCATTTGGCCTTGTGTTTAAGATGCCTGTTCTGGAGTACCTGGGTTCAGTTCTGGCCTCCATCCACCCCGTCTCACCCAGTAAAACTACTTCTGCATCACCACAGGCTGGCTCAACTATCCCCTGGAGAAGCTGGGCTTCTGGCGATGCCTGCAGGACCTCATCCAGGCCCTGGCCGGCAAGAGCCACAGGCAGATGACATGAAGTGGGGCCAAAGATCAAGTGACTTCTAGCCACCATCGGACTGACCTCCCCCAGTCCGAACTGAAGCCATCTGTCAAACTCCAGCCTTCCCCCCTGGCTCCCCAGGTGCAGAGGTGTCTCCTGGACTGGGGCTGTGCACTCCCAGCCCATCTCTTGTGACACTGAATACTTGAGCCACTTTCTCCTTTCCTTTCCTCGGCCCCTGCCCAGCCACCTGAGCTGCACTGCCTGCCAAGCCTGGCTGCAACAGAGGGAACCCCGCCCACTCCCGCCCTGCAGGGCAGCCTGCAGTGTGGCTGGCGCTAGGGGCACCGAGCCACCTCTGTCCTCCTGTCTGCTTCCAGCGGTGTAGGGAGCCCCCAGACACACCCAGTGTCCCTGGAAACTGACTTGCTGCACACTGACCCTGGAGGCCAGGGGTGGGGTTGGGGGAGCGGATAGCCACCACCTTGAGCCCAGCCTTATCTACACAAGGATAGCCAAGCTCAACAAGGACCCCTGGGGCAGTCTGGGGAGAGGACCCTGTGGGGAGAGGCTACAGTCTCCTGTCTGGGACCCTCTGCCCCTCTCCCGTTTGCCCTCCAGCACCCAGCCCCTGTGACTCCAGCCAGACCCAAGGTTTCCGGTGTGAGGCTGTTTGCACATTCCTGCAAAAGTTCTTAGTCATGTGGATGGGGATACGGCGTTCCCCGTGGCCAGGCTGTGTCAGGAAAAGTGTGGCTTTTTTTTTATTTGCTTGCTTGTTTAATGTAAATAATAGAAAGCCTTAATATCTTTTCTGTAACACGGAGGAATATTTTACTGTCAAGTTTTGGATGTATATAATATAACAAAGCAATAAGACTGTACTTAACCTTGGCTGCCTCATGGTGTTTTCTGGTTGGCTGGGGTAAGGGATGGGGTGTTATGGAGCCTGGAGGGTGAGGCCGCGCCCCCTTCCCAGTTTCTCCAATCCAGACCGGAGCCAGCGAATTAGTGATGCCATCTGCTCACAGACAGCTGGGATGAGGACCTCGATTGGTGGAGTGGTCTCTCCACTGACTCGTGAGGGTGGTGTCATGGAGGCTGATCCCTGTTCTTGAATTCCTTTAGCAAATGTTCAGTGGCACCCAGTGTGCTAATGCATATCCCAAGGGAGGCCAGCAGTGATGGCTCAAGAGATTGGGTTCCTCCCCTATGTAGGAGACCTGGATAGAGTTCTTGGCTTGAAGCTTCAGCCCCAGCTAGGGGCTGCTGCAGGCATTTAGGAGTAAAACCTCAAGATGGGAGCTCCCTTGTTCTGTGTGCATCTCAAATTTAAAAATCTATTATACTTGATCCATTAAT
Organism: Lepus europaeus; assembly: GCF_033115175.1. Classification (NCBI taxonomy): domain Eukaryota; kingdom Metazoa; phylum Chordata; class Mammalia; order Lagomorpha; family Leporidae; genus Lepus; species Lepus europaeus. The sequence goes on from NC_084828.1 coordinate 148,100,626, forward strand.
GAGTACACAAAACCATTTTATAACTACATTTTATAACTATAACTGCGTATCTCCATGTGAACACTGAATACCCTTCTCTTTTCTCACATCTTAATGCCTATTGTGTAAAAATATCTAAAACAAGAAACAGTACATTACAAAATAGGATGGAGGTGAAACACGTTTTCTCTTCCACGGTATTCACTTACAAGTAAATCAGCTATTAGAAGTACCTGTTTTGGAACTGTATACGCCACTGTAATTCCTTCAGGTAGGTCAGGAACTGGACCTGAAGAATTTTTCAGTTCCTCTTCTGAAACCTCCGATACCAGCTCAATACCTATAAAGTTAAAGTTTATCCTATTATAACCCTTAATGAATTTATTACCAAGCAGTCATTATTCAAAATCTGTACAATAGTCCCTGCCATAACATGTTTTCTGCTGCCACTTCAGTGTACAGAAGAATTCCTACCCCATTCATTATCCTCATGTATTATTTCCTCCTCTTCTTGAACGACATCCTGCTTGGGCAGTGCTGCTTCCTTTCTCTGTAGAAACCAAACAGCGTCACAGCGTTTTACTCATTCTTGGTTACTTAAAAATCCAGACATACTTTTTATCTCACCAAAAACAAGAAAAGACTTCCATTTTTAAGTGTGGTGAATAAATTAAAAATATAAAAATCTAGAATCCATTCATCTTGTATTCCAAACCCGTTTGGATCTATTCCCCAAATCACTGATCTATGCAATGGGATCCCTCATCCATTATGACAGATTGACACACACCTTATATTCTTCCTGCTGCTTCCTGCAATTTCTGTCATCACACTGGGGATTTGGCTTCATGGACATCGTAGGGAAAAAGTCCTGCATTGCATTGTATCCAAGGTAAAAACTAACTGTACCAAACTTTAACAGAAACCTAGAAAAAAAATCAAAATAGAATTAAATAAAACCATGAAAGTACTGGAAATAATGAAATTTTTAAAAAACGAGATGGACTAGGTCATGATTTTAGTAATATGCATGCTCCCTGTAACTAGGAAAGATAAAGATTACTAGCAGATTATCTGCTGAAAAATACAAGTGCTCAACCCTTTTTACAAATGTTAAATTAAGAGGAAACTTCCATTTTTTAAATTTTTTTGCTTATCAGACTGACAGGTTGAAGAATTAGAGGACAGCCAATGTTATCAAAGGAATGGGTGAACAGGTACTCCTACACTATCATGCAAATGCACAATACTTTTAGAAGAGAAATGCAGTAATATCTGTCAAAATAAATACTGCATAAACTCAATCCCACTTAAAAAATTCATTCTATAACAGAAATCCAGTACTCAAAGAAACATGTGGGGCTGGCACCGTGGCTCACTTGGCTCTGCCTGCGGTGCCGGCAACCCATATGGGCACTGGGTTCTAGTCCCAGTAGCTCCTCTTCCAGTCTAGCTCTCTGCTGTGGCCCGGGAGGGCAGTGGAGGATGGCCCAAGTGCTTGGGCCCTGCACCCACATGGGAGACCAGGAGGAAGCACCTGGCTCCTGGCTTCAGATCGGCGCAGCGCTGGCCGTGGTGGCCATTTTGGGGAGTGAACCAACGGAAGGAAGACCTTTCTCTCTCTCTCTCTGTCTATAACTCTGTCAAAAAAAAAAAAAAAAAAAAAAAAAAAAAAAAAGAAACATGTGAGCTGTTTTCTGCAGCCCTGTTAATAAACTTGTAAGCAGCCTAAATGTCCAGCAATAGAGGGCTGGATAAATATGACAGCCCTAAGAGAAGGCTTTTTCCTTTTTGGTACTGCCCTGCAAAGTGTTCCATTTAGGCAGGGCCTACTGGAGTCTGCATAGGCTATTTGCTCTTTAGGTTTAGACTGTATGTTATGTATGCTTTTTACAATGGCTTTGCCATCACTCACTGTATCAGGGGGCCCGCTTACATTCTGCAGTTCTTATAATAAATTGGAAGCTTAGGAAATACAACTAAGCTTACTAAAGTTGTAAAGAGAGAGAAAAAATGGCCTGAGTAAGGAAACACCTAAAGCAGCTCTACTTTAATAAAATGAGCTCTTTTACATAATTTTTACCTGCAGGGGCTAGCATTGTAGCATAGTGGGTAAAGCAGCCACCTGCCACGCTGGCATCCTATATGGGCACTGGTTTGTGGCCTGGTTGCTCCACTTCCAATCTAGCTCCCTGCTGAATGTCTGGAAAAAGCAGTGGAAGATGGTTCAAGTATGTGGGCCCCTGCCATCCACATAGAGACCTGGAAGAATCTCCTGGCTCCTGGCTTCGACCTGGCTCAGCTGTGGCCATTGTGGCCATCTGGGGAGAGAACCAGCAGATGGAAGCTCTCTCTCTCTCTCTTTTTCAAATAAATAAATAAAACCTTAAAATTTTTTTTTTACCTGCAAAGAAACCTTTTTCCTTGTTTTAGCTATGGTTAAAAAGTGAAATTGCTAGATACCTGTTTTTGGATAGCAGAGGTATTAACCCTAATTAATGTTTAATCACAAGATATGTTAGATAAGGAAACAAATGTCTACGCCTCAGTCTCCATCCACTAGTCAAACCTGCAGAGATCTGCATCATTTGATGAATGCTTCATAAAATACTTGTAAACATACAAGTATCACTGTGCCATTTAGCAAGATTCTAAATGCAGGGGATAACTGACATTCATATATAAATATACATGTGTGTTATGAAAAATTAACATTTACCTATATATGTAAATTAAAAGTACACATATGCAAAGATATTCAAAAGTTCATGACAGTGGAATGAAAACATGCACTTAGGGGTAGGCATTTGTAGCTGTTACAATGCTGCCTGGGAAACCCCCAACCCATATCAGAGTGCCTGGCTTCCAGTCCCAGCTCTGCTCTCAATTCCAGTTTCCTGCAAGTACACACGCTAGTAGGCAGCTGGTCATGGCTCAGATAATTGGGTTCTTCCCACACACATGGGAGACTACTGAGTTCCCAGTTCCTGGCTTTGGCTTGGCCCAGCTCTGGCCATTCTAGGCATTTGGAAATTAACCATAAGATTTGAACTCTTTATCTATATCTTTCTGTCTGCCTCTCAAATTTTTAACCTTATAAAAAATTTTAAAGTTAACTTTTGATGCAAAAATATTTTGAAATCTACTTTTTTCATAATATACATCTACCATGAACTTACTAAAGTACCCTTGTACATAAAAGCACACATATGAAAATATACACATATGTAACTTACATCTATAAAACATTTATTATATAAATATATAAAATGTTTAAAACAGTGTACATTCTAAAACACTAATTATTGGTAATGTCAATTTTTAAAATGTTTCATGAAATATTTATATCAAAAGCATATAGGACTATTCAGAAAAATTAGCCCTCACTCACTTTAACACGTTTTGTACCAGGATCCCAGCCACTACTCCCATAGTGGTAGGAAGACTAGCTGCACAGACACCTTCTCGTTTCAGAGTTTTTTCATCGATATTTGCAGCAACTACAAGAGGTGGTGCACACTATATAAGACAAAAATAAAGAAAACACATTTCAAAATACATAGCCAAAAAGCATGAGATGTTCCAAATAGTATTCAATCTCACTGAAGTTTGCTTTTCCTTTGAATTGTAATATATTTTCAATGTCCCTGGAACTCAACTACCTAACAGTAAAACAATCCCAAATAATGCATACCGCAAAGCAAGCTGATTCTCCAGGAATGATGAGCTGTATGTGCCCGGAAACTGCATTTTCACTGACCCCAGATTCCATCCATGTTTGTCCAAGTTCATTACAAGCCTTACAAATAAAAAGGACAGAAATTAATTTACTATAAAAACTGAGGGCTTTAGCTGACCAGAATAAAAGAGGAAAGCTGTAAATACGGCATTCCTTGGCATTCACCACATTCTACTTAGGGAGTAAAATGGGAGCTGGTGTTGTCGTGCAGTGGCGAGGCTGCCACCTGCAGTTCTGGTACCACATGAGCTCCAATTCCAATCCAGCTCCCAGCTGTTGTGCCTGGGAGAGCAGCGGAAGATGGCACAAGTCCCTAGGTCCCTGAAACCCACATGGGAGACCCAGTGGAAACTCCTGGCTTTGGCCTGGGCCAGGCCGAAGCAGCCATTTGGGAAATGAACTAGCAGATAGAGGATCTCTCTCTCTCTTTCACCTTCTTTCTCTGTATCTGCATTTCTAATAAATGAGTCTTTAAAAAACAGAAGAAAAAAATAAACTGACAGTATTCAAGACTTAGTATTTATTAAACTAAATCATAGCTTATTGGACTTCTTGTCAGACGAATTTAAAAATCCACTTCAAAAAAAATCTGAGACAACAATATGCCAAGAAAGTTTAAAACAAATATTCAAAAGAAAACATTTATTTTTGAGAAACCATCTTTAAGCAATTTACATACATTTAGACATTTAGAAGATAAAGCAACAAAAGTTAAAAGCAACGCTGACCAAGAATAAATGTTATAAAATATTTACTTTAAAAACAATACATTACAAGGATTTGCTGGCTTATGGTTTTCTATACCGGTAAAAAGAGAGTAGGATACTGTAATGTATGTAATGTCTAGCAAGGCTAGACAGTCCACAATTATTAGAATAAATTTTATTTTATTTTATTTAAAGATTTATTTATTTATTTTGAAAGAGTTACACAGAGAGAGGGAGAGACAGATCTTCTATATACTGGTTCACTCCCTAGACAGCCACAACGCCCAGGGCTGAACCCTTGCCAAAGCCAAGAGCCAGGAGCTCCTTCTGGGTCTCCCACATGGGCAGCAGGGGCCCAAGCACTTGGGCCATGTTCTGCTGCTTTTCCTGGGCCATTAGTAGGGAGCTGGATCAGAGGTGGAGCAGCCGGGACTTGAACCAGCAACCTTAAGTGATGCCGGCATCACAGGCAGTGGCTTTACTTGCTACAGCATAACACCAACCCCATAGACTAAATTTTAAATGTGGGCTAAGAGAACATGAAAGAGTTTAAATTCAGAAGTTTTTTTTAGAATGGGGCTTTTAGAATATCATATTGATAGCAATATAATAGATAAATCCATGAGTATAATGCCTTACACAACAGGAATACTCACTGTATTTATTGTCATTCGAGCTTCAAAATTGTCCACACAGCTAAGAACTAGATCAACAGGTTTTCCTTCTTCTAATCCGCCATTACTGGTCAAAGAAAGGAAATATGTTTTTAAAAAAAGACAGAAAATACATTGTAATTAGGCTTTATTTCTTTCCTCATTAAATGTCAGAATGTAATTATAACAGCACTTAACAGTAAAGACCTTGCAGACACTGTATATGAGTGACTATCAGCGGTCCTGGGGCAGCACTTGTCCAGGCAGTGCAAGGGGGAAGGAGTACAGTCTGTTCACAACAGTGACCTTTCCCTCATCAGCTTTCACAGACTTAAGTCATGCTTTCCAACAAACAGAAATGTAATAAAAGCTAACTGAATGCAATTCATTATTTCAGTAGTGTTCTGACAGTCTGAAGAATACCGTTTTCACATAGAAATATAGTCTAGAACATGGAATTCCTCATACATTACTGAATTTTCGAGGATTTTCCCCTCATTTTTAACTTTTTTGGGTTGTCTGTCTTGGACAATATATACTTCTGTTGTTGTTGTAGAGTGGCAGAGAGGGGTAGACAGAGCTCCCACCCACTGGTTCACTCCCCAGCTGTCCACAATGGTCAGAGGGCCAAAGCCAGGAGCAGGAAGGGAACTCAACTATTTGAGTCATCACCACTGCCTTCCAGGGTTTGCACAGGCAGAAAGCTAGAATCAGAGTAGAGGCAGGAATTGAACCCAAGCACTCTGATGTGAAATGATCTAGAACAGCATCTTAACTGCTATGTCAACTGTTCACCTTTTACTCAGCTCCTAATACATAAAAATTATACAAAGAATACTATTTTTAAAAACAGGAAGGTAGGGGCTGGTGCTGTGGCACAGTAGGTTAATCCTCTGCCAATGCCAGCAACCCATATAGGCGCTGGTTCTAGTCCTGGCTGCTTCTGTTCTGATCCAGTTCTCTGCTGATGGCCTGGGAAAGCAGAAGATGGCCCAGGTGCTTGGGCCCCTGCACAGTGTGGGAGACCCAGAAGAAGCTCTTGGATCCTGGCTTCAGATTGGCGCAGCTCAGGCCATTGCAGCCATTTGGGGAGTAAACCAGTGGATGGAAGACATTTCTCTCTCCCTCTCTGTTTGTAACTCTACCTTTCAAATAAATAAATAAAATCTTTGAAAACAAAATAAAACAAAACTGGAAGGTATATATCAATCTGGCAATTCACTGAATTAAGTTTTCTAATAATAGATTTTCTAGTAATGCTTGCTTAGCTGACCTGGATACTGTGCAAAATACCTATAAATAAAAATTTTACCTTATTCTATCCATGAAATGTTGAAAGTTTTCCACTGTGGTTATATTGTAGTTGTGTACTTCAAAAAGAACATCAGGATTAATGTTCCTAAGTGGGAAAAAGGGAATGATTACAGACTATCAGCAGAAATAATAAGAAAAAAAAGGAAAAAAGGGTTGAAAGAATTAAAGAACAATGAACACACATTAAAGAAGTGGAATTCAAGTGATTCAAAGAAATTTTAAAGTCCTCTTTCTGCCTCTTTGCCTGTCCTTAAGGACCAGGTTCAAAAATGAATAGATTGTTGTAAGAATTTTATAAAAACTTCCCACCCCTGCAATGCCAGCATCCTATATGGGCACCAGTTCAAGTCCTGGATGCTCCACTTCTGATCCAGCTCCCTGCTAATGCACCTGGGAAGGCAGAAGAAGACAGCTAAGTCTTTGGGTTTCTGCACCCATATCGGAGATGAAAATGAGGCTTTTGGCTCTGGTCTGACCCAGCCCTGGGCTGTTGCGGCCATTTGGGGAATGAACCAGTAGATGGAAGATCTTTATCTGTCTCTCTCTCTCTCTCTCTCTCTGTAACTCTTTCAAATAAATAAATAAAATCTTTAAAAAAAAAAAAAAAAGGTAAGGGGCCAGTGCTGTGGTGCAGCAGCTTAAGCTGCCATCTGCAGTGCCAGCATCCCACATGGACACTGGTTTGAGTCCTGGCTGCTCTGCTTATGATCCAGCTCCCTGCTAATATGCTAGGGAAAGCAGAAGCTGACCCAAGTGCTTGGGACTCTGCAGCCATGTGGGAGACCTGGAAAAAGCTCCAGGATCCTGGCTGCAGCCTGGCCCAGCCCTGGCCATTGCGGCTGTGTCAGGAGTAAAACAGCAGATGGAAGATGTGTCTATCTCTTCCTCTCTCTCTCTCTCTGTACCTCTGACTTCCAAATAAATAAATCTTAAAAAAAAAAAAAAAGTCTCCCATGCTAACTCAGGTCAATCAATTTACATGCAGGGAATTAAACCTGCACCACTTCAGGTAGCTCTGACTCTTTCTGGCAGAAGAACTTCTTTGTTCCTTATTCAATTCAGCAGAAATGTGTTTGGGCCACAGAGAAAGTTCCTAGAGTAGGGATTGACAAGCTTGCCTGTGGGCCAAATTTGGCCTAGTGCCTGTTTTTGTGCAACTTTCATGCTAAGAATGGCTTTTACATTTTTAAAAGGTTGAGAGAAAAATCAAAAGAGAAACTATTTCATCATATATGAAAATTAGATGAAATTTAAATTTTGGAATCTAAAAATAAAGTTCTATTGGAGCAGACATGCTCATTCATTTTTGTGTTATCTATGGCTACAATCACATTACAGCTCCATGCTGAACACTTGCAACAGAAACCCTTTGGCCCTCAAAGATTAAAGCATCTACCATCTAGCTTCATAAGGAGAACTTTTGTCAGAGGCTGGCAATGTGGTGTAGTGAATAAAGTGTTGCCTGTAACGCCAGCATCCCATACGGGTGCTGGTTTGAGTCCTGGGTGTTCCACTTCCATTCCAGCTTCCCGCTAACATGCCTGGAAAAGCAGTGGAAGATGGCCCACGTGCTTGGGCACCTGTACCCATGTTGGAGACCCAGATGGAGAGCTCCTGGCTTCAGCCTGGCTCAGCCTGGGCCGTTGCAGCCATTTAGGGATTGAACCAGCAGATGGAAGATCTGCCTCTCCTCCTCTCGAACTCTTTCGAAAAAATTAATAAATCTTAAAAAAAAAGAGCTTGTCAACCAATGTGCAAATAGTAAGGGAATTCTCTATATAAATGGTATCTCCATTTTTATATAAAAAAATTCAGGCCCATTGTATATTAGGTTAATTCATACCAAGTACACAAAATAAGAATCCACTGAATATGATCTTTGTTATTCCATTTACCTCAAAGTATGTTCTGCTGCTTGAACTTTACTTAATCCTGCTTGATGAGGCTGGAAGAAAAGTCTATTCATATTGGCCAGTTCCACCTTGTCATAGTCAAAGAGTAGCAACTAAAATGAAAATAGTGGTATTTCAATGAAAACCATATCATAAAACCAAAAATATCAAAGACTAACCCAGTGGACTTTATACATCTGCTGGAACAGCTGGGTTCACGTAATGCACACATGAGGTAAATACGCAGTATTATTATTTATTATCCTCATTTTGAAGATGAGGCAATTAGGGCATGTGCCTGATGGCCACTCGGCTACTATCAAGTAAGAACAGCACCACATTCAGGCATTCTCAGTCCAGCATCTGCACTCTAAATAATGCTGTGATGCCTCTAACGTGACTCACTGAGAACTTAATGTTCTGTTCCATCAGTTTCTAGAATTTGTGCCCAAATCCTACCCATACCAATCTGTTGTTAAAAGCTAAGAATTTGTTGGATGAATGGAATATTTATATAAGATACAGACAAATGCTGTAAACTTAAAATTGTAGTATAACCTGACTCCTGTGAGTATGGCACTATATGACACAATGCCCTGGCTAAAACATTATTCCAAATAAAATTACCAAACAATTTTAAACAGTGAGATCACATTTCTTATCAGGAAGATCTCGTTAAAACTAGGGATTTCCAAGGTTCCTTCCTGATTTAAAATTCAGTGAACTTGTAATACAATTCTCAGCACGCTAATTTTAAAAATAAAAACAAAAATTGGATTTTCTTCTCAATCTAGAAACTAAAAAACAAAAAACTTAAGCCAGACCATAACATCAGATAACCCTTAACACTTAGGTTAATAAAGACCTCACTTATACCATCTATGATCATTTTCTAACTCTACTCCAAAACATGGTTTAAGTTTATTCAACGAATATTTAATTAGGTCAGGCCAAGCAAAATTTGAGTTTCATAGCTTGTTCACAAATAAGATGCAAGAAATACTGAACTTGAGAATGAGCGGTGTTAGATCATGGGTGAATCTCTTCCACTTCTGGCTCACTCCCCAAAAGTCCACAACAACTGGGGAGTTCAGACAACAGTGTGAGGCCAGAGACCTGGAACTCAATCCACATCTCTTCTTTGGACTATCACCTGCTGACTTGTAGGATACACATTAGCAGCCCCCTAAAATCTGAAGTGGAGCTGGGAATTGAATCCAGGCACTCTGATACAGGCAGGCATCCCAAGTGGAGACTTAACTGCGGCACCAATGACCGCACCCCAGATACTTTCAAAGGGTTCCAGATACCTTCAGGGTTAAGATAAGAGCTCTGGACCCCTATCCACCCCATGATTTAGCTTCAGATTTATCTGTTTTAAAAATTGAATAAAGAGTGCCTGAAACTCACCTGCGTGGCTCTTAGTTTACAAACTTGACTACACATTGAGATCACTTGGAGAGTTTTAAAAAATACAGATGGCTGAGTCCCATCCTCAGAGATTCTGATTTATGCATTATGTGGAGCCTTCTGGACATCAGAATTTGCTAAGACTCCCCAGGTGATTCTAGTGCTAGCAACATTTGATAACTACTGTTATCAGTAGGGGCCTGGTCTAGCAGCATCACTGGGAGCTCGTTAGAGGTACAGGAGTACTTGCCTACCTGGGGATCTTGTTAAAACACAGGACTGGATTCTGTAATGTCTAGGGTGCAGCCTGAGAGCCTTCTTTTCTCACAGGCTCCCAGATGCTGCTGATGCTACTACTTCAGGCACCAGACTTGGAGGGGCAAGGTTCTAGAGGTTCTCAAAGTGTAGAGCCTAACATCACACAGAATCACCTGGGAACTTGTAGAAATGAAAATAAGATGCATCTGACACTGTAGTGTCAAACCACCAGGGCAGGTTCTGGCAATGCCTACTAGCCCTCCACAAGCGAGGCTGAAAGCAAACTTGTGAACCACTAGTCCCCGTGATCTCTAATATCCCGTGTCAGGCAGCCCAGGCATGCGAGTCACCGTGAACCACTAGTCCCCGTGGTCTCTAATATCCCGTGTCAGGCAGCCCAGGCATGCGAGTCACCTATACACAATTCTGGCCTATTTTTTTTAAAACCTGTTGAAAGATACTAAAATTTTCATAAACATTTGTTTTCTTTTTTATATTGATAAATGACTGCCAATTTTGAAACCACTTTAAGAATTTGGAGTGGAACAACGTACTGAAACTTTGTGGAGAATGCTTGCTCTATCAAAACGCCAAAGGGCACATAGTTGTAGAAAGCTTCAACCACTGTATATCTATCATATGGGTCTAACATCATAGACCCTGACTTCATAAATCTCAGATTACTAGATTATATTCTGTTTAAGAAAGCTACTTTTCCTATCTACAAACCAAATCAACTCTAGAAAAAAGTTTAAAAAAGTCTGAGCTTCAAAAGAAGTCCAGAGCATTGTCTAGTTCAAATTTCAGAGTAAGAAAGATATGCTTGCTTTCTAGTCTGTCTGGTGTAAGCACATTTTCAACAAAATGTTAGTTTCAGTCTTTCACACACTTCATCAGTCGACCAGTCTGCTACTGTAAGGCCAAGTTTCTAAATCTAAAACACTTAGGCCCAGATTGCTCATATTACTCCAAACAAAAAAGTTCCTGAACACAATTAGATAGTCGTTATATAATTAACACTAATATTGGCATTTGTTTGGGTAGGGATATGGTAGAAAAAACAATATGAATACATACTGCACAAATTAACAGACCAGTAGCAACGAGGAATAAAAGGTCCTAATCTGTACCTGATTTACTCCAGGGGTGACGTGTTCCTTGTGTGATAGGCAAAGAGAAATGTTTTACCTTACCAATGCCACATCTTGTCAGCATCTCCGCAGTCACACTCCCGACTCCACCAACACCTACTATCGCTACAGCAAAGGTCCGGATTTTCTGTGAAGGAACAGAATTTCATATGTGTTTGTTAATAACATCAAACAGGTCACCAGAAATTATTCTCATTTACTGAAATCATCTTTAAAAACTTGAAAAGGTTTATCATACCTCATAGTCACTCACAATTCCCATTCGTTTCAATGCCATCAGGCGGCTTAAAACAAAGAAAACAATGTGTTAAAGCTTACAGTCTTTTAGTGAACAGTAATGATCAGAGAAACACTGAAACTTAACCAGGACAGGAATCCTTAACAGGACAGGAATCCTTCAGCAGGCCTTCATTAGAAAGAAATTACCTGGGTAGCTTTGAAAACACTGATGTTCAAGCACACTCCTAGGGGGAGCCTGGGAAAAATGACTTCCTTTTTGTTGAAGCCCCTTGTACGTTCTAATGTGCAGCCAAGATCGAGACTTAATGAGCCGGTGCTGTGGAGAAGGCTAACCCTAACCCTGCAGAGCCAGGATCCCAGATGGATCTCCCAAATTAAAAGGTTTTTGAAGTTCAGAGGCTCTAGATGAGGGCATTTCAATAAGTTCATGGAAAAATGGAATTTGAATTTATTATGTTCAAATTTGTTTGAAATCCATGCATAGTTTCTTCATAATACACACTTTCCAGGAACTTTTTCAACACCCCTTGTATGTATGACTTACAATTTCTTTTTGCACCAAAGGAAACATCTTTTAATTCTTTTCCACAAATCTTTTGAAGTCCCCTTGTATTGCTTTTTTCTATCACTTGATGCAATTAAGATGGTGTTGCAGGGCTGGTATTGTGGTGCAGCAGGTTAAAGCCCTGGCCTGAAACACCAGCAGCCCATATGGGTGCCGGTTCTAGTCCCGGCTGCTCCTCTTCCGATCCAGCTCTCTGCTGTGGCCTGGGAAAGCAGCAGAAGGTGACCCAAGTCCTTGGGCCCCTGCACCCACATGGGAGACCAGGAAGAAGCTCCTGGCTCTTGGCTTCAGATAGGTGGCAGCTCCGGCCATTATGGTCATCTAGGGAGTGAACCAGAGGATGGAAGATCTCTCTCGCTGTCTCTACCTCTCTCTGTAACTCTTTCAAATAAATAAAATAAATTAAAAAAAAAAAAAAAGATGGTGTTGAACACACATGAACTCACTTCCTATATTTTTTGATTACCCTGTACCTTCCTTTCATTCTTAATACCTGTACTTGCAACCACATGTTTACCTATCTCATTCACTTATTAAGCTCCGGAGGGAAAAAGACCAGCCTGGGGTGTCAACTGACATCTCCTAGACAGGAATTTTAGTAAAGGCAAATAGTGCAAATTAGTTAGAAAATATTAAGTGTTTACACTGAGTTCTGAAAAGTTTTGTGATTATATACTGTCAAATTAAAATAATATCTGATATATGACTTTAAATATATAACCCACATTCCTTTGGTCTTCATTCTTGGAAGGAAAACTTCAGTCCTCATTTGTAAAACAGAAATGTTTAAAGATGACGGATGGAACAGTTTCCACCACTTCTGATTACAGTTATCAGTTCACGCTTATTCAACCTTTAAAAATTTTCATTTTATTTGCAAATTGGCTTTGCAGTTAAAAGAGTGAATTCCTCACTTCCACTGAGGCTTTGTATGTCATCACTAAAAGCTTTTTCTTTTCTTTTCTTTTTTTTTTTTAAATTTATTTGCCAGGCAGAGTTAGACAGTGAGAGAGAGAGAGAGAGAAAGGTCTTCCTTCCGTTGGTTCACCCCCCAAATGGCCGCTATTGCTGGAGCTACGCCGATAGGAAGCCAGGAGCCGGGTGCTTCCTCCTGGTCTCCCATGTGGGTGCAGGGGCCCAAGCACTGGGGCCATCCTCCACTGCCCTCCTGGGCCACAGGAAAGAGCTGGACTGGAAGAGGAGCAACCAGGACTAGAACCTGGTGCCCATATGGGATGCCAGCGCCGCAGGGGGAGGATTAACCAAGTAAGCCACGTGCCAGCCCCTAAAACCTTTTTACTTTTTTTTTTTTTTTTTTGACAGGTAGAGTGGACAGTGAGAGAGAGAGACAGAGAGAAATGTCTTCCTTTTCCGTTGGTTCACCCCCTCAATGGCCGCCATAGCCGGCGCACCGCGCTGATCCGAAGCCAGGAGCCAGGAGCTTCTCCTGGTCTCCCACGCGGGTGCAGGGCCCAAGCACTTGGGCCATCCACCAGAGCACTTCTGGGCCACAGCAGAGAGCTGGACTGGAAGAGGAGCAACCGGGACAGGATTGGTGCCCCGACCGGGACTAGAACCCGGTGTGCCAGCGCTGCAGGCGGAGGATTAGCCTATTGAGCCGCGGAACCGGCCAAAACCTTTTTCTAAAATCAAAATTCTCATGCTCTCTAAAAGAACGAACAATGGCATCTTCCGTATTTCACCTACGTTAAGATAATCCAGTTTTTTAGCCATACTACTTAGTGGCTCACTCATTTTCCTGGGAAAACAGTTCTCTGTGAATTTTGGAACTAAGACAACCCTACTGCCAGCCCAGGCCCTATTACTTACTTATATATCTCTGATCTGACACAGCACCCACCTATGTAATGGGGCAGTTAAGACGAGGCTTGGGAGGCCTGCATCCCACATAAGTATGCCTGGGTTCCAGTCCCAGCTCTGCTTCCAGTTTCAGCTTACTGCTAATGTGCACCCTGGGAGGCAGCAGGTGAAGGTTCAAATACTTGGGTCCCTGTCACCCACGCGGGACACTGAGTTCTGGGCTCCAGACTTTGGCCTGGTCCAGCCCTGGCTATCGCAGCTGGGGAATAAACTAGCAGATGGGAAGATCGCTCCTTCTTTCTGTCCCAGTGTCTCTGCCTTTCAAATAAATAAAATTTTAATGAGGGTACAATAGTAGCAGTCTCAGAGTTGTGAGTAGACCTGCCTGTAACGTGCTTAGCACACAGTGAGAGCTCAACTAGCTGCTTGCTGCCAGGTGTACGAGCGATGGTCTAACAAGGCTCACCATGTACATAGCATTCCATATGTACTGCCTTTTCGACCCCCACAGCTCTAACAGGTGCTATTACTGTGACCCCCATTTTGCAGGTACGAAATACTTGGAGAGGTTCAGAACTGCTTAAACGTACTCAGGATCTGAGTCGGAGCAGTCGGTCCGCAGAGTCCTTCCCTCACCACTGCACTGTATCCCACCTGCTGAATCGAGAAGACTTTCAGGAAAGCAGCAAGGAGAGGGGCCGGCGGGCCCGGTGAAGTCGCATGGTCTGGGCCCTTAAGGAGCACCCTAACATCTGGGATTAGGGCTAACCGCGCCCCGTTTAACATGCGTTGATAAAGCTTTAGGAAACTCGAGGTTGACACGTAGCAGGTGTTGCAGTTCATGTCTCCCGCGGAAGCAGGCGGACTAACAGGCCAGAGGGCCATAAGGAACTGGACAACAGCCCTCAGAGGCCCCGGGACGGCATACGGCTGAGTCACTCGGGCTTTTCGGAGAGGACAGACGGCATCTTCTGACCAGTCTGTCCCGTCTGCGACGGGGACTCCGGACCAGGAGAAGAGCGGCGGGAGCCCCAAAGGGCGGGAGCCCTCCGGACCACAGCGGGTCTGGGCCGCTCTCCCGGCGCAGCTCACCTGTAGGGATTGGAATCCACCACTTCGGGACTCATCTTCTCGATCCGGGCCCGCCCGCCCGCCCCGTCGCCGCCCCCAAGGACGCGCCGGCTTCTCTCCTGGGCCAGTTCGCGCTCCAGCTCCTGCACCCGCTGCTGCAGCCGCTCCACAGACTCGGCCATGGTGGAGCCGCACGCGACCCCGCAGCCGGCCGCCGCCCAGCTCGCGCAGGCCCGCGGAAGCGCCCGGCGCCTCACAGCCCGCCACGTCGTCCAGCCGCCACCGCACGCTTCCGGGGCGTCGCGGCCCTCACTCGCCTCGGCGGGAGCCGGCCTCCGTCGGCCTCCGTCCTCGCTGGCTGTGCCCAGCCAGGCCGCAGCAGGCCCCGGTTATCCGTGCCCTGGGCCAGCAGTCCGCGACTGGGCGCTGAGCTGGAGGCCGCGAAAACGCCAGGATCTGTTATTCCTGGGCTCGAGGCCCTGCCGGGCCCTTTTCTGGGACGGACCCCGTGGGTCTTCCGCCTGCCGGTGCGAGTGGGAGACGCCTCTGCAGTGTTGCCCGTAGCGACTACAGGAGCTCTGGTTTTTTTTTAAAACAGAGATTGCTAACTCGTCTGGAAAATTTTAATTCGAATATACACGGGGCGCTTTCCGCACTCCAGACCTGAGCCCAAGCTCGCTGGACCCGGCGGGCCTGCGTTGCCTGGCAACGGGGCCGTGGGTGCGTGTGATAGGCTGAGCCAGGCCCCGCCTCCGATCGCGGCTGAAGCTCCGCCCACGGGGACGGCCGCTCTCTCCAGACCCAGGGTTCCGAGTCCCTCAGAGTACACTGCGCTGGCGACCGGCAGTCATGGAGGCTGGAGCCGCCCATGAGCCCGATACGGTCGAGGTGCTGCCTCAGCACCGGTTCGACCGTCAGTCCCTGGAGACCTACCTTAACCGGCACCTGCCTGGCTTCGGGGCCGAGCCCGCGGCCCCGCTGACCGTCTCGCAGTACAGGTATCCGCCGGCCGTCGGCTCCAGCGGAAAGGAATCGGTGCTCCGTGCTCTCTCCTCGGGTCCTGGGTGGGCTCCTGGTTCCCCGCTCAGGACCTTGCCTTTCGCGCTGCGTGGCGGGGACAGCCGGCGTCCCAGTGTGCGAAGGGAGCCTGTTGAAGGCCGGGACGCCGAGCGTGGAGGGCTCGGTGAGCGGCGGAGGCTGGCAGCTTTGGGCTGTGGATGCCTGCTCTGACCCTGCGTGCTGCTCTGATTCCCGGGTCCTGAAGCTATGGGTTCCAGCTGTCCCGCTTGCTAGTTGAGCTGGATGAGGTGGTCCTGGGACTGCTGTGCCCCACTTGGAGTCTGGCTTCAGTCTGACCTTTTGGACTGAATAATGACATTTTAAAACTTAAATCTAAAAGCAGTATTTTTTTAAACCTAGGGCTTTAGAGTCCTGACTTGCAGGAAACTGGAACTGAAGCTTACGATCTGGGAGTGTGAATATATTATATAAATTCTAAGAACAAATTTGCCAATTTGTAAGATCTGTCTTTGTTTAGGCAGGAAGTGAAGTCCTATGGGTGAAAGGTTATGCACACTGCGATAACACTGTATACTAGTGGCATTTTTATCACTGACGTTTATGTTTTTTGCTGGTTTCAGTGAAGCTCGTAGTTAAAGGAAATGGCTAATAGAATGTTTTGGGGTGTCAAATTCAAAACAATCAGTATCCCGGTAGACATGAGAAAAAAGGTGGAATAAAGGAAAGCTGAGCTTTCTGTGATAGAAGACCTGAATTGTAAACACTGCAGATCAAAGTTCAAATTCCAACTGTTCACCTGCTGTGGAATTTGAACAAGCTGTCTTTTGAGCATGAAGTTCTGCTTTGACAAAAAGGGGATAATAATGTCTTCTAGGATTATTGGAGATTTATCCAACTGAAAGATTCTCAGTTCTGTACTAAGTCAAATGTTAAATAAACCATAATCATGCTCAATAAATGAAATTAGTCATGACTTCTTTTGGAAATGTTAATGTAAGCTTGATTGAATATATATGTGTGTAACTGTGGGTCCCACAGAGAATACACCTTTATTTCTAGGATGCATGCAGAAGTTCTAAAAATTGACAACACATTAGGTCACAGGAGAAGTCTCAGAAATTCTAACGTCAATCATTGCAAAAGCAACATTTTTGGAACATAAATTCCAAAGGCTTAACAGAGTAACAGCTAACAAATACATGTTTAGAAATTAATTGATTCATGGATTAAGGAGCTGGTAAAATGCGCAACAATAACAGAATTTAGGGGACTTTGCAACCCTGGCATCCCATATCAGAGCTCTGGTTTAAGTCCTGGCTGCTCTGCTACTGTTCCAGCTTCCTGCTAATGTGCCTGGGAAGGCAGCAGAAAATGGCCCAAGTACTTGGGCCCCTGTGACCCATGTGGGAGACCAGGATGAAATTCCTCACTCCTGCCTGCAGCCTGGCCCAGACCTAGCTGTAACGGCCATTCGGGGAGTGAACCAGCAGATGGAAGATCTCTCTTGTTCCCTCTCTGTTGCTCTGCCCTTCAAATGAATAAATATATAAATCTTAAAGTTTATCAAAGTTCAGCATACAAATCAACTGCATTTCCATACTTTAGCACCAAACAGTTAAAATGTAATTTTCAAAAAGCTTCTATCAGAGACAGACCTTGTTGCACAGTGGATGGAGCTGCTACTTGGATCATACCAAACCCATATCTGAGTACCTGGGATCTAGTACCACCTATTCTGATTCGGCTTCTACTAATGCTTCTGGGAAGCGGTGGATGATGGCCCAAAGTACTTGGGTCCTGCCACCCATAGGGAAGACCCAGATGGAGTTCCCTGTTCCTGCCTTTGGCCTGGCCCAGCCCTGGCCATTGCAAACATTTTGGGGTTAAACCAGCAAATAAAAGATCTCTCTGTCTCTCCCCTTCTCTCTCTCACTCTGCCTTCCAAATAAGTAACTGAGTAGATTTTTTTTTTAAAAAAACCTACAATCAATAAGAACATCAAAAATAGAAATTATCTAAATATTAATAAAGGGTATACAAACCCTTTGTAATATAAAAAAATGAAACTTTATGGGGACCTTAAAAGGAAGTTTTAAAATTGACAGATGTCATGTTTGTGACTAGGAAAACTCAATATTATACATTTTTCTTTTTCCTCCAGCTGATCTATATATTCAGGGCAATGGTCATTAAAAGTCCAAGTTTTTATCTAATTTGAAACGTTGCTTCCAAATTTTATGTACAAGAACAAAGGGCTAAGAAGAGCAGAAACACTTCTAACCAACAGCAAAGAGGGAACTTGCCATTAGGATGGCATGATTTTAGCACAAAGATAGGCAAACAGACCAGTGAAACAAAGAGCTCACAAGAAGACCCACGTGCTTGTCGAACTTTGATAGAATGCAGTGCTGGTGTTTAGAGTGAGGAACAGAAGGCCTTCCCAATAAATATGGGCATGCTCGTTGTTCATATGAAAATAAGGAATTACTCTCTTCCTCACATAGTTCCCTGGGGATAATAGACTTGAATGTTAAAGGCAAAACTGGAAGTGTTGGGAAGATAGGTAAGGTATTTTCTTTATGACTTGGAAATCGCAGAGGAAATGATTGATTTCATTAAAACAATCCTTAAGGAAAGTGAAGAGACAATAGAAAAGTATTTTCAGTATATATCATGGATAAAATATTAACATCCAGACTATAAAGAGTTATGATAGCCCAACCAAAAAATAATAAAAGAAATAATAATAAAAGAAATAAGGGAAATCTGATAGAATTTCACGCTACCATATATATTTTTTTTAAATCAGAGAATATAAGGATGCACAAATAATAAACTCATATGGAGGTGTGACTTGGTATAGCCAGGATTGGAAAGTAACTTGGCACACTCTTGTAAAGATCAAGTTGGGAAGATATGTGTGCCCTGTGACTCAGCAGTTCTATTCCAACATTTGTATTCTTCAGAAATTGTCATACTAGTGTATCAGAAGATAATCCGCAAAAACTTTCATTATACTGTTTGTAATAGCAAAAGCACAGGACACAACACAATGTTTGTCAACAGTAGAATGAATTAATGCATTATAGTAAAGTCATTTAGTGGAATACCATACAGCAGTTAAAATTATTCAGTTGCAGTATTGTACAACATGGAATCAAAACCAAGCACAAATGAGCATGTTTATGGAGAAAAAATTCAAGGGAATGATAAATACAAAAATTAGGACAGTAAGTTATTCTGAAGGACAGTACTCATAAGGGCTTCAGAGATGTAATTTTCTCAGGGTAGTCAGAATACTGGTATCTGTGATATTATTCCTGAGGCCTTACAAGTTTTTTAAATATTCTTTTTTATTTATGCAAACTTTTTTTAAAATTTGCAAAAATCAAATCATTGGAAGAATAAGGTGTTTAGAATGATACAATGAAAGCATTATAGAACAAAACTTGTGATGTGCAGTTGAGATCCTAATATGTACTTGCACTGTCCCAACCACTGAGGGTATAACCAGTAAGTCTTGCCTCTGGAACCTCTATTCTATTTAAAGAAGAGATAATAAAAACAATTTCTAAATGTTTACAGTGCAGTAGAAATTGATATATACTGAGGGGAAAAGAATTGGAAATGGGTACGGACAAGGTGGGGGCTTCACTGAGGTGTCACTCAGCAAAGACTCAGGAGATGAGCATGTGAGAAGAGTGTTTCAGATGCATGACTGCCAAGGCCAAGGCCAAGGCCCTGAGGGTGAGAACCTAACATGTTGAGGAAACAGGCCAAAGTGTCTGAAATGGTATAAGCAAAGACAGCAGGAGCACTGAGTTGAGATGGGGAGAAATTAGAGGTTTGTGAACAGGGGAAGGAAGTGATTTGCCTTTTTAAAAAAACGCAGTCTCTGCCAGTGGTGTTGAGAGCTGATGGAAGACAGTAAAGACAGAAGCAAGACAGTGTTCAAGGAGAGAGGTCAGTGGCATGGGGCAGCGTGGTAGAGGCCATAATACTGGGTTGTAGTAAAGGATTTACTAGTATGGAGTAGAAAAGGAAAGGAGACAAAGAATATTCCCTTTTTGCCATGGTAACTGGAAATATGGGGTTATCATGAATGGAAAGAGTTGACTGGAAAAGAAAATTTAGAGTGTTAAGTTTCTTGAGATGTGTTTCAGGCATCCAGGTGCTCATGAACCATAAGCAGTGGGATCTAAGAGTCTGGAGGTCAGACCAAAGATGTGGAGCAAACATAGAAGCTTAGGAATCATCAACACAGAGAAAATAGTTAAAGCCAGGGATCAAAGCACTTACCTGTGCAGAGGAGGTTTAGAGACTGTCAAGGGCACCCCAATATTAAGAAGTTGGAAAATTAAGAGGAATCTACTGAGAAGTCCGAGAAGGAGTATCCAGAGTGGTAATGGAAAATCGCGGTTTGTGTGAATGAACTTGAAAGAGCAATTTTAGTTGGAAGATTGGAATGAAAGCTTGATTGAGATGGATTTCAGAGGGAAAGGGAAAAAAATTGGAGCAGGGAGCATAAACAACTCGTGAGTTTTTCTACAGAGGGGAGTAGGAAGGCTTTAAGTGGAGAGGGGAGTGGGGTCAAGAGAAGGCTTTACCAAAATAACAGCCTGCTTGTGTACAGGTGTGTCAGTAATTAGAAGAGAGACTTTGTACAAGAGGGAGGGGGCAATGAAGTCGTGGAGAAGGCAAGAATAGGCTGGAGTCTAATTCACAGAGAAGGGGGTGTCCTCAGAAAGCAATGTGAACCTTGTTTTGTAGACTGGCCGGAGGGCAGAATGTGGGGTATGAGTGGCTACAGCAGATGTTGTGTAACTTTGTGGAGGTTCTCATCTGATCCTGTCTGTTTCCTTGATGTAATAGGAAGCAGGTGATTAGCTGAGAGTTAAGTGGAAAAGGCATTAGAGTTTGAGAAGAGAGGAGAAGTTATGAAATTGTCATCCAAGGGCATATGAGAATGAATGCCCTAAGCAAATATGATTGCCAAATGTGGTTCATGTTGAAGTTCGAGGTCATGGGTTTGAAGCAGAAAGTTATTTCAGTAGATCCCAGACCCTCTTGGATCATTTTCTGTTGTTTCTGTCCATACTCTGGTTGGTTGGCTTTTGCTTCCAAGAGCCAGTGCGTGTGGCTCTTGTTTGGAGAAGTGCCCTTGGGCTGCCGGAGCTTCCTCTGCCCTGACCTGTGTGGAGCCCGAGATGATTCGGGAGCAGGGACTCTCCACCGTCCTCGCTTCTGGAGTTGTGTGCCTCTCAGGTGTGACTGACACTGCAGAGTTATCCCCATGCCATCCACCGGTTAGGTCAGACAGAAGGTACCCTCCAGGAATTCGTCTTATGACTCTCTTCCCTGACCTGCTTCCCTCAATTCCTCACTAGTTTTCCGAGCAATTCTTTGCTAAGCCACTTTTTTTTTTGTTTTGTTTTTTATTTTTTTGACAGGCAGAGCTAGACAGAGAGAGAAAGAGAGAGAGAGAAAGGTCTTCCTTCCGTTGGTTCACCCCCCAAGTGGCCAATACGGCCAGCACGTTGCGCTGATCCAAAGCCAGGAGCCAGGTGCCTCCTCCTGGTCTCCCAAGCAGATGCAGGGCCCAAGCACCTGGGCCATCCTTCACTTCCCTCCTGGGCCACAGCAGAGAGCTGGACTGGAAGAGGGGCAACGGGGACAGAATCCAACGCCCCAACCAGGACTAGAACCCGGGGTGCCGGTGCCGCAGGCGGAGGATTAGGCTATTGAGCCACGGCGCCTTATGCTTATTTTCTCCCTCAGAATCTGCTTCTTGGCAGCCTAACTTAAAATGATCATGACTATTTCTCTTTCTCACTACATTCAGTTATATGAGTACAAGCTAAGATTTGGATTTAACCAGGATGGGGGTTTTGCCATGCAAATACCATGAAGTGAGAGAAGGGCCAGGGTGTTGAAAGTGTATTCAAGTTAGTGGTTATGTAATTACCATCAAATTCAAGATGGTTGACAAAGGACGTGGTGGCGAGAAGTGAGGTGAAGGGCTGCATGGTCAATGGATGTAGGGGCTAGGATGGAAGGATTATGGGAACTGAGGTTCCAGCAGGAGTGAGTAGAAAGGACATTGGAGATAGAAAGGCTTACAACCTAGGATCGTGCAGTGCATGACTTGTTGACATTGATAAAGTGTACAGGATCATTCTCTGGATGAGTGACAGAGATAGTGTCAAGGACTATACAACTGGAGGAGAAAAAGCCAAGATACTGACAGACCTGAATGTTAGAATGGAAATCTGTATGGATTTTGACATTATTAATAATTAAGATAGGAGTCATGTTAATGAGAATAATAATCCATCAAGCTAAAATCCTCAGGACATGAGAGGAATGATCTGGAAGATAGTAAGTGACTACAGTAAAAAAGGGTAGAGGGTAGCAGTCTCATGTCTGGAGATTCAAAGCTGGGGAAAGGGTTAAGACATAGGGAGAACAGAGTCTGGAAGAAACAGTGAGTAT
Source organism: Lepus europaeus (assembly GCF_033115175.1). Taxonomy (NCBI): domain Eukaryota; kingdom Metazoa; phylum Chordata; class Mammalia; order Lagomorpha; family Leporidae; genus Lepus; species Lepus europaeus. Next base: position 148,122,938 of record NC_084828.1, read on the forward strand.
CGTATTAGTGTATTTTCTATGGCTGTAACACAATGCCCGACTGAGTAATGTATGAAGGGAAGCTTTTTTAGTTACTCAGTTTATTTAGTTTATTGGAGGGGCTGGTGCTGTAATGGGTTAAGCTGTCACCTCTAGCACTGGCATCCCATATCAGCTCCAGTTCAAGATTTCTCCACTTCTGGTCCAGCTCCCTGCTGATGTGTCTGGGAAAGCAGCAGAAGATGGCCCAAGTGCTCGGGCCCCTGCCACCCATGTGGGAGACCTGGATAAAACTCCTGGATCCTGGCTTTGGCCTGGCTCAGCTCCGGTCATTGCTGCCATTTGGGAAGTGAACCAGCAGATGAAAGATCTCTCTCAGTCTTTCTCTCTCTCCCTCTGCCTCTCCTCCCCCCCCCCCCCATCTCTCTCTATCTCCATCTCTCTCTGTAACTCTGCCTTTCAAATAAATAAATCTTAAAAAAAAGAAGTTTATTGGTGGTCTAAGAGTATGTGACCCTATGGTATATGGCATCACTGTGGTGGAAGAACTTGAACGAGCAATCACACAGCAAGATGTTAAGTCAGGGAGGGATTCAAGGTCCAGGTTTGCTCTTTTATAACAACTTGCTGGGGCAGGTGCTGAGCAGTGGGTTCAGCTGCTGCTTGGCCACTGCTAGGGATGCCAGCATCCCATATTGGAGTGCTGATTGGAGTCCCAATTACTCTGCTTCTGATCCAGCTACCTGCTAATGCATCTGGGAAAACAGTGAATGATGATCCAACTTGGGTCCCTGCCGCTGAATTGGGAGACCCAGAATGGAGCTCCTGGCTCCTGGTTTCAGCCTGGCCTAGCCATGGTTGGTTGTGGGAATTTGGGAAATAAACCAGTGGATGTAAGATCTTTCTCCCTCTGTCTTTCCCTCTTTCTCTGTCTCTCTGCCTTTTAAACAAATAAATAAATCTTAAAAAATAAAAACTTGCTCTTGTAAGAACTAATTGACTCCTTAAGACATCAATAATCCCTTTCGAGAGTGGTGCCCCAATGACCTAACCAACTTCCCCTGGGCCCCACCTCTTAATACTGCCACATAGGGGACCAATCTTCCAGAACATGAAACTTTGGGCGACAGACCACCTCCAAGCCTTAGCAAGTACCAAGAAGGACATGGTTTCCATCTCCAGACCCACTGGATGACTGATGTGTAGAAAGTATCTACTATTTAGGAGGCCTACAAGGGAACCAGGGTCCTCCAATATTGGTCCTCCAATTTCAGTTTATAATCTGGGATATTTAGGTCCTAGTTTGAGCAAGAAGGTGAGAGTCTGTTCGGAGAAGATGTTGAAGGTATATGGGATTATGAAAGACCGTGAGTTCCAGGGGCACAGTGGAAGGGTGGCAGGACTTGGTGAAGGGGTGGGAGAACAAGAAAAAATAGGGAATAGGCCAAGCCTTGTGGGACTTAGAATGTAGTAGACAAATTGCAATGGGAATCTGGAACTTCTTTATTTTTTAAAAGATTTTACTTATTTATTTGAGAGTAGAGTTACAGACAGTGAGAGGGAGAGACAGAGAGAAAGGGCTTCCATCCACTGGATCACTCCCCAAATGGCCGCAATGGCCAGAACTGAGTTGATCCAAAGCCAGAAGATAGGAGCTTCTTTTGGGTCTCCCATGTGGGTGCAGGGTTCCAAGGACTTGTGTTAATTTTTACTGCTTTTCCAGGCCATTGCAGAGAGCTGGATCAGAAGAGGAGCAGCCAGGACTCGAACCGGCACCCATATGGGATGCTGGCACCACAGGCAGAGGCTTAACCTACTGTGCCATGGTGCTGGCCCCTGGAACTTTTTGTGTTGATGATACACATGGGGATAAAGAGCAAGTGAGACCAATTCTGGTGGTCTCAGGGCAGCAGGGCTGTGAGTGACAGGAAATGGGAAGGTATTCGTGTCTGGGGAAGGGCAGGCTTAACACTAAGTGCCCTGGACTTTTTTTTAAGTGATGCTAATTTTAGAAAGTGCTTTGTTTTCTGACTTGAATCGCAGTTATCACTTATTTACCATATGGATAAAGGGCATGCTATTTTTACTATAAGTAGTGTTGCCTGGAAATACAACTGGTGTGCCATGTTCACTAAGTTTCCAGAGTGACAAGGCTAGCAAGTTAGTTCTCCTTGTCCACAGAAAAGGATTATTACCCTTTATTCACATCATGGTGGATAAGTCTCAGACTCATGGCATCATCTGAATGACTGGCTCCACCTGCATTTCCAAGCCTCAGAAACAAATTCCTGTAGGACCTTTTTCAGCAAAAGGAAATTGAAAAAAATATCATACATCCTGATAACAACGACAGTTATGTTTACACCTGTCTTGGCAGCCATCTTGTCTTCTGTCTGTAGATAAATCTGGACTCTGTTCAGGGTCTACTGCCCTCCACTATCACCCCTTTCCTTTGGTGGTGAAGCCACTTGGGGAGCCATGACTATTCCAATCCCATAAAATAAAGCTGTTCACACCAGGCAGCCCCTGGCCCTCATCATCTACTCTGACAACCAGCTTGGTTTGTTCACTCAAGTCTATGGAATTGAGTGACCAATGATGAAGAGCAGCAACCAGCTTGGCAAACTTGAACTCATGGATATCTGCGCCCTTCAGATTTCCACAGATTGAAATAAATTTTGACATCAATGCTAATAGCATCTCAAATGTGTTTGCTGTAGATAGACATCAGGAAAAGAGAAGCTTCAAAGATCAATGACATTATTAGAATCATGCCAGATAATTTTTTTTGGAAGAGAAGTTAAAACTTTAGTTTTTCAATGTTTGAGGTAAAATTCACATAGCACAAAATTCACAATTTTAGCAATTTTAAAGTGTACAACTCCGTTGTTTCCCATATATTCATTGTGTTGTGCAAACATCACCACTATCTAATTTCCAGCGACCCAAAAAGAAACCCTGTGCCATCCAATTCCATCTTCCTGCTGTCCTTTGGCAGCCATGTTCTGTCACTAGACATTTCATAGAAGTGAGGTCACCAGCTATACCTTTTGTGTCTTCCTTCACTTAGTGTGTTTTCAAGTTTCATCCTTGCTGTAGCATATATCAGCATTTCATTCCTTTTATGGCTGAATAATATTCCATCATATGGGTATACCACGTTTTCACCTGCTGATGATCTTTTGGAGTTTTCTTAAAGTATTGGTCATTTTTTTAAAAAAAAGATTTATTTATTTGAAAGGCAGAGTGAGTGAGAGAGAGAGAAGAGAGGAGAGAGAGAGAGAGAGAGAGAGAGAGGTCTTCCATCCACTGGTTCATTCCTAAGATGGCCACAACAGGAGGAGCTATGCCGATCTGAAGCCAGGAGCCAGGAGCTTCTTCCAGGTCTTCCACACAGAGGCAGGGGCTCAAGGACTTGGGCCATATTCTACTGCTTTCCCAGGCTGTAGCAGGGAGCTGGATCAGAAGATCAGAAGAGGAGCAACTGGGACTTGAACCGGTGCCCATACGGGATGCCAGCTCTGCAGGCGACAGCTTTATCCGCTAAGCCATGGTGCTGATCCCCCGAGTATTGCTATTTTGTACTGCTGTGATACAAGTATTTATTTTGTGTAAACTTTATGTTTTCAGTATTCTTGGATATATACATACATATATAGGAGTGGACTTGCTGGGTCATTTGGTAACTCTATTTTTAACAAGAAGCTTTTTTTTTTTTCTGTTTCATCTGAGTCATTTACATCATGAAAGATCAGTGATTCCCGTAAGACGTGAAATGCATCCAATCTTGGGAATGGGCAGCATTATAGTAAGTGAAATAAGCCAGGCATAGCAAGGTACACACTACATGTTCTCACTCATTTGTGGAGGCTAAAGGATTGGTTCCATGCAAGTGGGGAGTAGAACAGTGGTTACTGGAGGCTGGGAAGAGTTGGCAGGGATGGGAGAGGTCAGTTCCCAGGCAGCATAACAGAGGAATGAGTTCTAGTGTTCTACAGCACAGCAGGGGGACTGTGGTTCACAACAGCTCTACATTTTATAAAGAACTAGAAGAGAAGAATTTGAAGGTTCCCAACACAAAGAAATGATCATGTTTAAGGGCATGGAAATGCTAATGACTCTGATTTCATGATTACCCATTGTGAATATGTATGGAATAATCACACTATACTCAACAGATATTTTCAATTAAAATTGTTCTTGAATGCAGTCAATCAGACATTTGGCATTTAACAAATGTGCTCATCAGGTTCATTGCTACTGGACCTTTTGCAGCATCATGTACAAAATGTCTCATCTCAATGAAGATAGCGTAGCTCAAAGTGGTTCCATTCCTTGACTATTGGCCATTATCTCCACTGTGCTATGCTAAAAGATGGCCACATAAGAATAGATGCTGTCAGGATCACTGCTCTTTTTTTTTTTTTTCTAAAGAAAAGAAGAGATTTGTTTTATTTCTTAGAAAGGCAAAGTGACAGGAAGAGAGAGTGAGAAATCTATCCGCTGGTTCATTCCTCAAATGGTCTCAACATTTGGGCTGGGCCAGGCTGAAACTGGGAGCCCAGAACTCTGTCCTAGCTTCCTGCAGGGGACAGTGGCCAGCTTCTACTGCCCTCTGGCACCATAGCAGGGAACTGAGGGTCTGTGTTTTTTGATGTGATTGCTGGGGAGGGTCTGGCTTCTTGGATGAGGATGTAGAATGTGGATGCTGGGGCTGGGGCTGCATGCACTCTGTACTTACTCCTCTTTCCTGGTGGAGGTGCAGTCCTGAGAGAAACTTCACAGATCACCCCCACCTCTTCCCATCACCTGTTACCTCAGGAATTGATCCTTCCATGTGTCTAACCTAGGATCTTTTATACTGTTGAGTTGTTGAAAAGTTAAGTAGTTCTTAAGTGCCCATATTGTAAATGAAGGAATAGTTTGAGGGTTTTGGTAGCTGGAGATGATATGCTTCATCCACGTGAGGGTTTCTGCTCGCCTGGTGGGGAAAACCCATGCCCCTGGATTTGATGCCACCTGGACCTCACGTTTCAGAACTGCTGCTGTAGAGAACTGCACTTAGCTGCTGGCCTTGGTGATATGTATGGGGGGAGAGGTTCCTTTTTCTTAAATATTTATTTCATGTATTTGAAAGGCAGAGTCACATGGAGAGAAAGAGAGAGAGAGGGAGAAAGACACACACATACACACACACAGAGAGAGAGAGAGAGAGAGAGAGAGAGAGAGAGAATCTTCCACCAGCTGGTTCAAGTGGCTACAACAGCCAGGGCTGAGCCAGGCAGAAACCAGGAGCCAGGAGCTGGGAGCTTCATCCATGTGGGTGCAGGGACCCAAGCACTTGCAAGGGCCATCCTCTGCTACTTTCCTAGGTGCGTTAACAGGGAGCTGGATCGTAAGTTGAGCAGTGGGTCTCAAGTCAGCACCCATATGGGATGCTGGCACTGCAGGCAGTGGCTTAACTGTTATAACACAACATTGGCTCCATATGGGAGTTTCTCTGTGAGGGCAAATGAAGGAGCAGAGCCCAGCTGTCCAGCAGCCACTAATTCATTTTCTGACTGATCACCCATAATTGCTTCTCCCAGACTTTATTTACCCAGGTCTAGGCATTGTTCCATGGAGAGTTCGGGTCAAACTTGGATTTGCAGCCAGTGGGTGAGGCCCTCTCTCCTCCCTTTGAGCTAGAGATTTTTCAGCTTCCATATGCTGCTCTTTGTCTAATACTACCCAAAAACCTTTGAATGGCTCAGAGCAGCTCCCTTGGCTTCCAGCGTTGTGAGGGATTCATTTTCCTTTCCTGTTTATTCTAAAATTTCAGTAGGATTTTGAGAGAGAGAGAGAGAGAGAGAGAGAGAGAGAGAGAGAGAGAGTGAGCAAAGGAGGGAAGGAGAAAGGGAGGCAAGGAGAAAGAGAGATCTTTCATCTACTGCTTCACTCCCCAAATGCAGGCAACAGCTGGGACTTGGCCAGGCCAAAACCAGGGGCCTGAAATTCAATCCACATCTTGCACTTGGATGGTAGGGGCCTAACTACTTGAGCCATCACTGCTGCCTCCCACTGTGCATGTTGGCAGGAGGCTGCAGTCAGGAGTGGAGCTGGGACTCCAATGCAGGCATTCTGATACAAGATACAGGTGTCCCAAGCAGTGGCTTGCCAGCTGCGCCAAATGTCAACACTCCCTAGGGCACCCCCCCCAAAAAAAAAACCCACATCTTTAAAATTGACTTTTTCTTTTCTTTCATCTAGATCAGGACAATCCAATCCAACCTTTTATCTCCAGAAGGGCTTCCGGGCATATGTACTCAGGAAGAAGCCACCTGGCTCCCTTCTCCCCAAGGCGCATAAGGTTTGGTATCGAAATGCACTGGTGAATTCTCTGCTGGGAACAAAATGTTTTCTCTACACACAAACACTTTCGATTGCTCTAGAAGCTATTATATGATTACTAACTAATAGAAAACACATTTTATTTCTAACTGAAATTTCACTTGAATTGTATCTTTTTTTGTCTTTGAAAAGGCTTTGGGTCGAAATCTAATTATCTTTAGGCTCTTAATCTTGAGCAGTCTCCAGCCCTCTTGTGGATTTTCTTTCTCCATGAATGATTGACAGCCAATGAATACTTCCTGGGACACTCAGTTCGCTTTCTTCTTGTCATGTTTTTGTTACACATTTTAACTATACACCTAATAATAATAGTACTCATATCTACTCACTGCATTGTTTTATTGTATTTGCTGTGACAATCCTCTAATCTTTTGGTGATAAACAGAAAGATTGGAATAAACATTTATAGTATCGTCTAAATATTAGACTTTGTGAGAACTGTAAAAGACTTACCAAAACTGAGTTTTGTCTGTTTTCAGAAGACAGATATTTTCCATAGATTTTTAGAGAATAGGAGAACAGAAGTCAAAGTATTGGTTAATGCTGGAAACGCTGTGTCTGCCGGATTACTGTTATCTTCTGAGTTATTTGTCAACATTGTTTTTATAACTGATTTCTCACCTTCAGATTGGCCCATGAGTAGTTACTAACTTTGTGTTTCTGATTTTTGGTTATCCATCATCCTATTTAGATTGATAGAGAATTTAAAGTCCAGGAGGCTTTATTTGCCATTGGATTCCCTGTTCCCAAGCCCTTATTGTACTGCAGTGATGCTTCTGTCATTGGGACAGAATTTTATGTGATGGAACATGTGCGGGTAAGCTAATGATCTTGTTTAGTTATCGCTTGTATTTTAATTATGCAATTAGTTATGATATTTAATTAGATGAAGCTTTTTATAACATTAATAAGTGTTTTATTCAATTATTTATTAATTTATAAATAATAAATATATACACTTGTAACTATATGAATTTATAAACAATAAATTATTACATAATTTATAACAATATATTATACAATTTATTATTATTTTATACAATCTGTTTTGCGAGGGCTTAAAATATTGTTTTAATTGGAGCACACATATAGAGAAGGCTGGAATAGACTAGGAACAAATTTAGTAACTAGGGTGTATTGACATACTCAGATTTTCCACTAGGTGCCAGTGAAGAGCCACATGAAATGGCAATAACCAAATTGTCCAGAAGGCGGGAGAAATGCAACTGACTACATAGAACCACTAAGAGCAGTCATTTCAACAACGTTTTAGTTGTGTGTGTGTGTGTTTGTAAAGTGCAAGTCGAGAGCAGTTTTAGCCTTTTAGTTCATATTGGTGTCTTCCCTTTGACATGCTTCACAAATGAATGATTTTCTAACATATTCCACAAAGCATTTGTTTGGGGAGAAAACATTGAAATTCTCTGATGTAATCACTCTCCTAGGGCCGGATCTTTCGTGATCTGACAATTCCTGGAGTTAGCCCAGCGGAACGCTCGGCCTTGTACGTGGCCATGATAGAAACTTTGGCTCGGTTACATTGCTTGAACGCACAGTCCTTGCAGCTGGAAGGATATGGAACAGGTGCTGGGTACTGCAAGAGGCAGGTAATACACCCCACAGAGGCTGCTTTTTCATGTTCTTGGAGACAACATAACTAAACATTATTAGTCAAAATAACTACCTGTTATTGTATTGCTTTCTAAAAGTTGGCTGTGACTTTTAACATTATCTTTCAGACTGCCTTGTTTTCAGCATAAAATAATTTCATATAGTTTTTAAAGATTTATTTATTTATAAGTCTGAATTATACAGAGAATAAGAGAGAGAGAGAGAGAGAGAGAGAGAGAGAGAGAGAGAGAGAACATTTTCCATCTACTTCCTAAATGGCCACAAAGGTCAGGGCTGGGCCAGGCTGAAGCCAGGAGTCAGGAGCTTCATCCAGGTCTCTCACATGGATGTAGGGGCCCAAGGACTTGGGCCATCCTCTGCTGCTTTCCCAGTTGTATCAACAGGGAGCAAGATTGGAAATAGAGTAGCCAGGACTATAATCAACACCCAAATGGGATGTGGTGCTGCAGGCGGCAGCTTAACCCACTACACCACAGCACTGGCCTCAATTTTATATTCTTGGATCACATTTTTTTTCAGATAAAGCTTCTGTTTAAACTCTTCACTTAGCTGTCCAATATGATTTTTATGAAGTTTCCCTTGCTCAGTTGGGCTTATAAAACTTGACCAGTATTTAATATTTGCTGAGTACTATGCTGAATGTCAAGAAAATAGAAATAGATTCTTCCCTTAAAGAAACTGGTGGTCACTTTTGAGAGATTGTACATAAATCTGATAAATAGAAAATAGAACGAAGACTACATAAAGTAGTGGTAAATTGGTGCTTATCATGAGAGATGTGCCATCCACAGGTACAAATTAGTATGCCCCTGCTTAGGCAGGAAAGCTTTCTGGGAGAGATAAGTCTTGCAGTGAATATTTAAGGACAGATAAAATTTAGAGTGATGGGAAACAGAGTGAGCATTTAATTTTTATTTATTTATTTATTTATTTATTTTTAAGACTTATTTTATTTGAAAGACAGAGTTAGAGAGAGAGAGAGAGGAGAGGCGGAGAGAGAGGTCTTCCATCTGCTGGTTCACTCAGATGGCCACAGCAGCCAGGGCTAGCCAGGCCGAAGCCAGGAGCAGGAGCTTTATCTGGGTCACATGGGTACAGGGGTCCAAGCACTTCAGCCATCCTCTGCTGCTCTCCAGGCACATTAGCAGGGAGCTGGATTGGAAGTGAAGCAGCTGAGACTTGAGCAGGTGCTCATATGGGATGCTGGTGCTGCAGGTGCCGGCTTAACCCACTGAGCCATAGCACCAGCCCCAAGGCTAGTTCAGGTATGTATGAGGCTGTTTCCCTTTGTAGATTGATGAGGGGAGAGAGAAGGCAGCTAAAGCTAAGGTTTGGGGAGTACTCACTGTATGCCAGGTCCCCTGCTGAGTTATGGACTTTATTAATCTTTGCAACACCTGTGAGACATAGGTATTATTACTCCCATTTTGCAAATATGAAAACTGAGGCTTAGATCAAGTAACATACAAGTACATGGCTGAGATGTAATTTAAACCCAGGTCAGTAAGACGCCAAAGATAAAGATGTTTTCTCTATTGCACTAAAGTTACAGATGGAGAGTGGTATAAGCAGATAAATAAAAGAGTCCCACTTGTTGGAGGATTTTGTGAATAGGATGGTTTGTTTGCATTCAGTTCTAAGAATAATGGAAAGTATTTGTACTACCCATACCCATAATGTATTTAGAAGAGTTGGGGGCTGACATTGTGCCTCAGCGGGTTAAGCTGCTGCCTGCAATGCCGGGATCCCATATGAATGCTGGATCAAGTCCCAGCTGTTCTGCTTGGATCCAGCTCACTGTATGTGACTGGGAAAGCAACAGAAGATGGCCCAAGTGCTTGGGTACTTGTCACCCACAATGGAGTTCTAGGTTCTTGGCTTTGGCCTGGCCCAGGCTAGCTCTTGTGGCCATTTGGGGAGTGAACCATCAGATGAAAGGTCTCTCTCTCTCTGCCCCCACCCTCCCCACCACCCTCTCCCCCCACCCTCTCTGTCCCTCCCTCTCTATAACTCTGCCTGTCAAATAAATAAATAATAAAAAAGATTCTGTGATTAGTAAGAAAGGGTATTAAAGTGAAAAGAAAAAGGAACCCTTCTTTTAGTTTTCATATTCCCTGTTATCAGTGACCTTTTCTAGAAATTCTTTGTGCCTGTGTGTGTGTGTGTGCGTGTGTGTGGTGGGGGTGGGCATGCACATGGGGGTGTGTGCATTCCCTTTTTTCTTTGGAAAAATAGTTTGTAAATGCAAATTGCCACTTACATCTCTTGTTCCTACACCAGTATTTTTTCTTGATAAAAAACAGTAAATAAAACAGAACTGATAGAAACAAGACTTAACTATTGATGCTTTTAGGGTGATAGGACACAGGTGTCACATGATATTTGGAGCAATTAGGAATAAAATGACATTTGACCTAACTGGATTTTGTTTTCTTGCATTTCTTACATTTCACTTTCAGCTCTGTCCTTTTCCTTCCTTATGCATCTGCAGGTGTCAACCTGGACAAGGCAGTATGAAGCTGCAGCTCATCAAGACATCCCTGCCATGAAACAGCTGTCTGAGTGGCTGATGAGAAACCTGCCAGATGATGACAATGAACAGAGTTTGATTCATGGAGATTTCAGACTGGACAACCTCATTTTCCACCCTAAAGAGGTACCAGAAGCCATCTTTGCAGTAAATTGAGTGGGTCTGATTGAGGTACAAGCAGTAGGTGGGTGTCCTGGAGCCCTGAAGGGGTCCAGCCATCCCCATTCTCCCTGCAGCCCAGCACTGACTGCACCACTCAGAATGTGGGTTTTCTGGCACAGCTCTCTGCCTGACTGGTGTCTGATTGCTGCTTGAAAAGTACCTGGGGTTTTCCTGTGCTTGCCCCAGTTTTCTTCAAGGAAGTTTTCCATCTACTGCTTACCCATGTTCTTTGCTCTTTACTTCTCATTCATTCAGCTTTCCTGGCTTCTTTTATTCTATTTCCTGGAGAATTTTCAGTTTCTTTATTACCAGATCAGAGAAGACAGAAAAGCCTCTTTTGAGACTTCAGAAGGACTGCATGAGACTGATGTGGCCTTGTTGTGTGTTACTGTGCACAGTGACTGCTGGTGAAGCGCGCAGGCAAGGCGAAGCTGTCCTCCTGCAGGGAGCAGGGAGCGTAGGCAGTGGCCCGGGAACCAGAGGGGTGGACCAGGTGTGAGATGGATCATGCCTGTGTGCCAGCCCCGGACACTTGCATTCCTACATTAATGAGAAGGATTTGTAGTTCCTGGAATCCTGCTTCAGAAAGGAGAATTTTGAGGGCTCATTAGATTTCTCAGAAGGCTGAGATATTTTAGGGCAGGAAGAGCTGCTCTACGTTCACATGCTAGCTTTTGGGATTCATGTTCTTTCCCTATAGGAAGAGGGGGGAAATACCAATATAAATCTCATTGTTGTCATAATTCAAAATAGCACAATATCAACTGAAAGCCCAAGAATAATATAAAAGCAGAAGAGTATATTTAACTAGCAGGAGAGAAAAAATGTTTATAGAAAAGTCATTTTGGATATTAAGATTGAGTGTCTCTAAATATATAAAGATGCTCCTTGACTTCCAACGGGGTTACATCTATCAACCCATTGTAGGTGGGGAAATGCATTCATTGCAGCTGAACTGCCACATCATAGAGTGAAGAACATTGGTTGGAGCTGCAGCTTGTTGCCTGGTGCCCAGAGAGAGTGGCAGGTGAGGGAGAGGGGAAGAGAGAATCTAGTGAGTGTTGCTTAGCCCAGAAGATGAGAAGGGCCCGTGCCACGGCTCACTAGGGTAATCCTCCGCCTGTGGCACTGGCACCCCGGGTTCTAGTCCCGGTTGGGGCGCCGGATTCTGTCCCGGTTGCCCCTCTTCCAGTCCAGCTCTCTGCTGTGGCCCGGGAGTGTGGTGGAGGATGGCCCAAGTGCTTGGGCCCTGCACCCGCATGGGAGACCAGGAGGAAGCACCTGGCTCCTGGCTTCGGATTGGCGCAGCTCGCCAGCCGCAATGTGCAGGCTGCAGCAGCCATTTGAGGGGTGAACCAATGGAAAAAGGAAGACCTTTCTTTCTGTCTCTTTATCTCTCACTGTCTAACTCTGCCTGTCAAAAAAAAAAAAAAAAAAAAAAAAAAAAAGATGAGAAACCAGGAAAGGATCAAAACTGGAAGTATGGTTCCTGCTGAATGTGTAGTGCTTTTACATCATTGTAAAGTTGAAAAATCTGAAGTTGTGCCATTGTAAGCTTAGGACTGTGTGTGTGTGTGTGTGTGTACTATATAACTTGTGTTAACAGCACAAAGGAATTCTGAATTCGGACTTTCTTAGCTATCTATCTTTAGATTAGGAAATTTAAATTATTTTGATTTGTAACCCAGAGGAATTATAAAATTTATGCATCAAAACATAGCAGGTTCTGGTGTATAATTTGATCTGTAAATATTTTAGGAGCCTATCTTTGGTGTGTCAGAATCCTCTGCATGTCCTATAGCTATAGAGCCTGTGTATTCTTAAGCAATTAAGGAACGATCCATTTCTAGATCTCCTAGTGGATTATATTTTGTTTACTAAGTTGTTTAAGTTTTAGGATTAGTCACAATATTATGAAAGCAATAACAAGCCACGGTAAGCACCATATTGGTTTTCCTTTTATATTTAATTATATTCAATATCATACTTTAAAACCATTTTTTATAGGGTTAAAGTTGTCAACGAGGTTTCATTTTCCTTTGGACAGGAAGGGTATTTATTAGTTTGGGTGACTTTTTTTTTTTTAGAAGCAACTTAATAAAGGCATGACTTAGTTATTTAGCTGTAATGGTAATTTGGTAACATATTTTTATCTTTTAATAATTTAGGGTTATGTAGTAGTTGGTAAAGTATCATCTGCCTTATACCCAATAATCTCATAATTATTAGTTATATCACATTTTTTTTTTTTTGACAGGCAGAGTGGATAGTGAGAGAGAGAGAGACAGAGAGAAAGGTCTTCACCCTCCAATGGCCGCTGCTTCTCCTGGTCTCCCATGCGGGTGCAGGGCCCAAGCACTTGGGCCATCCTCCACTGCCTTCCCGGGCCACAGCAGAGAGCTGGTCTGGAAGAGGGGGGCAACCGGGACAGAATCCGGCGCCCCAACCGGGACTAGAACCCGGTGTGCCGGCGCCGCAAGGCGGAGGATTAGCCTGTTAAGCCACGGCGCTGGCCAGTTATATCACATTTAATCATCTTATTCCTCCTGTAAATATTGTAGCAAAGTTTTCATGGAAGTAACGTATGATTGATAGAATTCAGGTCAAGCCATGTTTATTCATTGCCAGCTGTGTGTTCTGAAACGTGCGGTTAGAAAGGAAGGAGAATCTCAGAATGCAAATGGGGAGCCAAGATCCCGGGTACCTGTGAGAGAGCAGCACCCACCCTGCTGCTGCAGTGAGCCAGCCTGGAGAGCTGCCAGTGCAGACTGGGAAGGAAGGCACTCTGTGGCCCAGCATTGAGAGCTAGGAACTTTACTGTATAATTTCAGTCAACAGTTGACCATTTCTCTTTATTAAAAAAAGTCACTAGAGAATGGGAAATTCGACTGTGTTTCTCTTAAAACATTTATTTATTCATTTTTATTTATTTGAGAGGCAGAGGGACAAAAAGAGACAGAGAGACAGAGTGAGAAATCTTCCATCTGCTGGTTCACTGCCTAAAATGCCTGCAGTACATAAGGCGAGGCAGGCTGAAGCCAGGAATCCAGAACTCCGTGTGGGTCTCCCATGTGGGACTCAAGTACTTGGGCCATTATCTGCTGCCTTCCCAGCCATATTAGCAGGAAGCTGGATCCACAAGCAGAGGCAGGTCTTAATCTCAGGCACCCTGATGTGGGATGCAGGCATCCCAAGTGGCCTGTTTACCCAGTGAGCCACGTTTGCCCCTAGACTTTGTTTCTCTCCCCTGGAGTCAATTGCACAAAAATTAGGCAGTCTGCCCTGGGTTATAATGAGTTTGATGTGTGCCTGTGTGCATTCCCCTGTACATGTGACAGGACTTCAGAAAGTTTGGGGGAAAATAGAATTAACAGACAAGTTTATTGGAGTCCAAAAAATTTTGAAATCTGTGCATAATTTTTTACAAGATGCATTTTTCATGGACCTTTTGAGGACCCCTCGTATTTGTAGGATTTTGGGTGAAAGCGGTTTTTTTCTCTTTGAGGTTAAGATATCTTTAAGGTTAGAAGGTGTCTATCTTTTCTTGTCTTTGTCTCTAGAGTCTATATGATGGATGCCCAGTAAATAGGAATCTATTGGGTTAGGTTCACTGGATTAGAGCAGTGACTGTATCTTACTCATCTTTAGACAGCAGATGCTTACATGATTATTATGAATCTGTGTTGAAGGAATTGATTTAATTTTTTTTGTTTTTTTGTTTTTTTGTTTTTGTTTTTGACAGGCAGAGTGGATAGTGAGAGAGAGAGACAGAGAGAAATGTCTTCCTTTTTGCTGTTGGTTCACCCTCCAATGGCCGCTGCAGGCGGTGCACCGGACTGATCCAAAGCCAGGAGCCAGGTGCTTCTTCCTGGTCTCCCATGGGGTGCAGGGCCCAAGCACTTGGGCCATCCTCCACTGCCTTCCTGGGCCACAGCAGAGAGCCGACCTGGAAGAGGAGCAACCGGGACAGACCGGGACTAGAACCCGGTGTGCCGGCGCCGCAAGGCGGAGGATTAGCCTGTTAAGCCACGGCGCCGGCCCGATTTAATTTATTTATTTTAAAACAGAGTTAGAGAGAGAGAGGTTCATTCCCCAAATGGCCACTAACTGCTGGAGCTGGGCCAATATGAAGCCAGGAGCCTGGGGCTTCTTTCCAAGTCTCGCACATGCTTGCAGGGGCCCAAGTACTTGGGCCATCTTCTGCTAATTTCCCCAGGCCACTAGCAGGGAACTAGACTGGAAATGAAGCAGCCTGGACTTGAGCCAGAGCCCATATGGGGTACTGGTATCACAAGTGGCAGCTTAACCCTAGCAATTGATTTTAGCTAAATAATTGTGAATTAATTAATTATGTAAGCATTTATTTATGCTTAATTTTCATTCCCTAGCAGTATGATCTCAAAGTAAATTACTCAATTTCTTACTCTGCCTTAGTTTTTACTTTAACTTTGTGTTTTGAAATAAGAATTGGCTCTCAAGAAGTTGTAACAATAGTGCCCTGAGCTCCCGTGTCCATCATGCAGATTTCCTGAAATGGTGGGTTACCTAGGGCAGGAAACCGACGTTGTGTGCCTCTCGTAAACTGCAAGAAAAGCACCACAGTATCAGGGTTGCGAGGCAGCCACAAGGAGGTGACTTGGATGGAGCAAGTGGCTGGTACCTGGCAGGTGGCTGGTGCTCAACCTACTTCAGTTATCTTCTCTTTTCCGTTCTTTACCCCTTGTTTTTTCTATTCTATTTTTCTTTCTTTCTTTCTTTCTTTTTTTTTTTTTTTTGACAGGCAGAGTGGACAGTGAGAGAGAGACAGAGAGAAAGGTCTTCCTTTTGCCGTTGGTTCACCCTCCAATGGCTGCCGCGGTAGCGCGCTGCGGCCAGCGCACCGCGCTGATCCGATGGCAGGAGCCAGGTGTTTCTCCTGGTCTCCCATGGGGTGCAGGGCCCAAGGACTTGGGCCATCCTCCACTGCACTCCCTGGCCACAGCAGAGAGCTGGCCTGGAAGAGGGGCAACCGGGACAGGATCGGTGCCCCGACTGGGACTAGAATCTGGTGTGCTGGCGCCGCAAGGCAGAGGATTAGCCTAGTGAGCCGCGGCGCCGGCCTCTATTCTATTTTTCTAAGCCTGTTTGTCAAGCTCTACTCTTCAGAGAAATATTACGATATAAGCAAATTTTTATATTATACACTAAATCCTAAACATTCCCACAATGTTTAAATTTTGAGGGTTTTTTTTAAAAACACCAACGTTTTTATTTGTATCATTAAAAAAATACAACAATTAAGAAAGGAAAAAAAACAAAACAATTTCAAATGACAAACCTTCCAGGAATGTGTAAAATAAACCGGTAGATGTTTTCTAAAGGGGATGGCAAAACAAAAGCATGTTGCCCCGTTTCATAATCCCGAGTTATTTGCAGTTACTTGTTTGTAAAGCATCTGAAGCATGTCTGAGCGAGTGTTTCAGTAGCACATCCGGTTTTCCTGGAACACGTTGTTGACTTTCCAAATATAAATCTTATGGTAGAGAAATGCTTAAGGTTTTGGAGTTTGATGTAAACTTTGCATAGTGACATTTCAATTTGAAAAACAAACGTATTTGAAAAGAAACAAATATCCAAAGGTTTTCCATCTGCTCATTAGTTAGGACTCAAATTAACTTAAAATACACATGTACGAATGTGCACCCTGGTTCTTCTAAAGTCCTCTGCCCTTAAGACTTGTATATATATTAACTTCTGGAGTAAGAAATGGTTGAATAGGCAAAACTAAACTTGTACTTCAAAGGATATTTCTTTTGAATTTCCCATTGCCTCTACAATGTCAGTGTAGTTGAGAAACACATTGTTATGGAATTTAATTTTATAATTAGGAAAGCCAGAGGAATTATTTTTTCCCCAACTGTTTCATTTTACGAATAGTTTTTCAGTGCCCTTCAATAGCTGTCCTTTGGTAGTTGTCTTAGTCAGTGTGAGTGCTGTAACAGAGTGCCATAAACACAGTGCTTAACAGACATTTATTCCTCCCAGTTCTGGAGGCTGTGAAGTCCAACATCAAGATGGCGACAGACCGTTGTTTGGAGAGGGCTTGCTTACTGGTTTGCAGATGAATGTCTTTTAAAAATTAACCAATACATTTCATTTGAAATGCAGAGACAGAGAGAGCTCTCATCCAATAGTTCATTCTCCAAATTCCCAAAACAGCCATGGCTGGGCCAGACTAAAGGCAGGAGACCAGAATTCAATCTGGGTCTCCCCAGTGGGTGCTAAGGAGCCATCTGCTTGAGCCGTTACCCACAATGCACATTAGCAAACAGGTAGATTCAGGAGTAGAGCCAAGACGTGAACCCAGGTATTTTGGTTTGGGATGCTACCCCACCTCCCCCTCAGCGATGTCTTAACCACTGAGCCAAGGACCCACCCCAGGTGGCCATGTCTTGCTCTGTTCCCTGCAGTAGAGGCGGTGTTTGGGGGCAGTGGGAGCACACTCTTCTCTCAACTCACAGGGGACTAATCCCATTGTGAGGACTCCATGATCTAATCACTGTTGTGGCTTCACCCACTAGTATCATCATTGGGGTTAGGATTTTAATATCCACAATTTCAGGGACACAACCATGTGGTCCCTAACAAAGGTAAAGCATTTCACTGTGCTGAGGTCTCAGAAAAGCTGTCAGAGGGGCCGGATCTGTGGCACAGCAGGTTAGGCTGCTGCTTGCAACTGTGGCATCCCACATCCGAGTGCTGCCTTGAGTCCTGGCTGTTCTGCTTTCCATCCAGCTCCTTACTAATGCACCTGGGAAGGCAGCAGAGGATGGCCCAAGTGCTATGGCCCTGGTTGCCCATGTAGAAGACCAGGATAGAGTTCCTGGCTCCTGGCTTTAGCCTGGCCTAACCCTGGCTGTTGTGACCATTTGGGGAGTGATCCAGTGGATGGGAGATCTCTCTCTCTCTTTCTCTCTCTCTCTCTTTCTCTCTCCCTCTCTCTTTCTCTCTCTCTGTCACTCCCTGTCTCTCCCTGACACTCTGCTTTTAAAGGGAGAAGAAGAAAGGTAGGGAGGGAAGAAAGGAAATGATCCAGATAATTAATGTGTTCCTTGGCAAGTAATGAACTAGCAAGTGTCATCTCAACTACTGGGAATTATGCCAAGTTTTTTTTTTTTTTTTTTTTTTTTTTTTTTTTTTTTTTTTTTTTTTTAGTCTTGAATACAAACAGGCACAGGCAGGATTCTAGTAAAATATAGTCAGCTAATTTATATTAATTGATATAATTTGATGAGCCATCAACTTTTCTCACTGACTGTTTTGTAGTTAGTTATGTGTAATTGCCTGAAAAATGTGTCAGATGTCTTGAAACTTAACTCCAGGGAAATTTCTCAATTTGTGTGTGTGTGTAAAATTTTTAAATAAACATTTTTAGGGCAAGGAAATATCTCTTCTGTTTGTGTGTTCAGAGCATAGATAGCAAATAGAGTGATTTAAGAGAAATTTGCATCTTTTAAAAAATATAGTTTAACAAGCTGACCTGATAAAGTAACTACTGATACAATATAATCACAATAATCAAAGGTCTTACAAAGTCAAGTTATGGAAGAGGTTGCAATCTCTTTTTCCCATAGTAACGCTAACAAATTTTTGATCAAATTTTTGATCCATCTCTGTACTTAATCCTTTGAAAAACACGTTTTGGCCACCTACTATGTGCCAGATAGTTTGCTAGGAAGTGGAAAGTGAAACAGACGTGCTGCCTGCCCTCATTGAGTGCCTCTTCACATGAACCATGTATGAGCAGTGTTATTTTATGGCTGAGAAAAGTGAAGATCAGGGAAGTTAACTAACCTGTCCAGTAGAAGGTGGAGCTAGGATTGGAATATAGATCTGTCTGGTTTCGAAGCCCACATTGTTCCACAAAGCTGCAGGGATCCCTATAGGTGTTCCAGAGGAGCCAGGCAGGACGAGTCCTAGGGAAGCATGACACCCAGGGATCTGCATTGCCAGAGGGCTCTGCTGACCTGTGTGGCCTAAGCCAGGGGATTTGCTTCCTAAACGCCTCCCTTCCAGCTTATCCAGAGCATAGCAGCCAGAGTGACCCCATTGAAATAGAGGTCTTACCATGTCACTCCTCTGTAGAGAACCCTCCAGGGGAGGCTCCCTGCTGTGTTCCTGGTCCTTCCTGTCCCAGTCCCTGAGGTAGCCACAGACATTGCAATTGGGTACATAGGGAGTATTCATGTATAACCCTTTTAAAAAATAAAACAAAGATAGGATCATATCCTGCATTTTGTTCTGCAGCTTGCCTTTTCCTGTTACTTACAGTTAATGTTTATGTGTTCTCAGTCTAAAGATATATATTCACTTGGTACATGTTATTACAGAGTAGAATAAAGAAAGCTTTCTGTTTTATTGGTTCCAAATTACATAATAATGCTTTGTTTTATTTGTGTGGATTTTGCACTTGTTTACAAAAAGGTGCCTTTTTTTTTTTAAGCAATTATGTTTATCTACAGCATGAAATAACTTACTTTTAAAAGTGTTATTGTGGGGCCGGCACCATGGCTCACTTGGTTAATCCTCTGCCTGTGGCACCGGCAACACATATGGGCACTGGTTCTAGTCCCGGTTGCTCCTCTTCCAGCCCAGCTCTCTGCTATGGCCTGGGAAAGCAGTAGAAGATGGTCCGAGTGCTTGGACTCCTATGCCCGCGTGGGAGACCAGGGAGAGGCACCTGGCTCCTGGCTTCAGATTGGTGCAGCGCCAGCTGTAGTGGCCATTTGGGGAGTGAATCAATGGAAGGAAAACCTTTCTCTCTGTCTCTCTCTCTCACTGTCTATAACTCTACCTGGGAAATGTTATTGCCGTAATAGTGTAATACTTGCTATATAGTTAAGTTCATCGCCAGAGCAAATGCTTAGCATGGAGTCTTGAAATACAGTAAGTGACTGTGGTCATTTTTTCTTTCTGCATTTACTCTGAGAAGTTTCAATTGCCTTTGGCCCTGCTGATCAGTAGGGGTGTTGAGGCAGTGTGAGGTCAACTGCAGAAGGGCTGATGGTAGTACCTAGCACCGCAGGACCTGGGCCAACTGGTCATCTTGCAGATGAGCTGTGTCCCTCTGGGTAAAGACTGCCAACGATGGCCTCAGGTTGTCTTTCGAAGGGAAGCGTGGTTTTGTGTGTCTTCTGTTTCACCCATTGCATTTGTTTCAAATTTTAAAACGTTAACGACTTTGTTATTTTGAATTCCAGTCTCGAGTTATCGCAGTGCTGGATTGGGAGCTTTCCACCGTTGGTCATCCTTTGTCAGACTTAGCTCATCTTTCCCTGTTCTACTTCTGGCCAAGGAGTGTTCCGCGGATAAATCAATCCTCTCATATTCAAGAAGGCATAGGTACGAAAGCATAACATTGTTTAAATTGCTATTAATATAAAATTGTCTTTATTATCTTCATAACTAAAAATAATTTTCTTGCAATATTAGATAGTTTTTGTTTCTTAAAAATGTTTATGGGTGAGAGTTTTGGTGTAGCTGGACAAGCTGCAGCTTTGGACACCTACATCCTGTATCAGAGTGCCTGGTTCATGTCCTGCCTACTCCACTTCCAATCCAGCTTCCTGCTTATGCATCTCAGGAGGCGGAAGTGATGGGAGACCCAGATAGAGTTCCTGGCTTCTGGCTTCAGCCTATCCCAGCTCTGGCTATTTGTGGGCATTTGGGAGTGAGCCAGCAGGTAGACAATCTTGCTCTCACTCTGTCTTTCTCTGTTGCTCTGCCTTTCAAATAAATAAGATAAATCAAAATTTTAAAGTTTCTGTTTTATTCTTATTATTTTAAAGCCCTGGCTTTTAAAATTTATTTATTTGAAAGGATGAGAGGCACCCAGCGCAAGAAAGACAGACATCTTCCATCCACCCATTCACTTCCCAAATACTCTCGAGAGCCCTTGGCCTGCAAGCTGAAACCTGGAGCCCAGATCTCCCATATGGGTGACAGGGCTCCAACCACATGAGCCATCACTTGCTGCCTTCCGGAGTACACATCAGCAGGAAGCTAGAGTCGGGTATCAAACTCCAGCACTCTGATGTGTGATACAGGCATCTTAACTGCCTCATTTTGTTCTCTTTTTTTTTAGTATTTATTGATTTATTTGAAAGCAGAGTTAGAGAAGGAAACATATGCACACACACACACACACACAGAGAGAGAGAGAGAGAGAGAGAGAGATATCTTCCATCTGCTGGTTCACTCCCCAAATGGCCACAAAGGTCAGGGCTGGGCCAGGAGCAAGGAACTCATCTGGGTCTCCCATGTGGGTATGGGGGCCCAAGCACTTGGGCCATCCTCCTCTACTTTTATGGGCACATTAGCATAGAGCTGGATGGGAAATGGAGCAGCTGGGACTCAAACTGGCGCTCATATGGGATGCTAGCACTGCAGGCTCTGACTTTACCCACTGTGCTGCAGTCCTGGCCCCATTTATTCTTATTCTTTATTAATTTGTTGAACTTATCCTCCCACTTCTAGCAATTCACAGCAAAACATAATCCTTTGTATACAATGATCTTTTTGGAAGCAGCATTTAGGACACATTTTATTGTGTGGATTAATGGTTATTATATTTGGCTATACATATATATGGCTTATTAGGTACATTTTGAAACTTCACTGTGACATTTTTATTGTTTATTTTATGCACTCTTTTTTATAGGAATACCATCATTGGATGAACTGATTTCAATATATTGCCATTACAGGGGAATTAGTACTGCTCTTCCTAACTGGAATTTCTTTCTCGCTCTTTCATATTTTAAGATGGCTGGAATAGCACAGGTAATTGTTTTTAGCTTATGTTTCACTGTTATTTACTAATATACTAATGACAGTGTTTTATGGCCTTCAGTGTGTTTGTATTCTTTATCCTTTGATCATTTTGCTTTTCATAGTAACAAGTATCAAACGAGTGAAATATAAGTTCAGAATTTACAGAATAGGAATTTAGCAGGAAAAAATTTGATTAGTAAGATTTGCTATTTTGATACTTGTATAATAAATTGAGAAGATGGAGGGTGAGAAAAAGACATAATGACAAAAAGAGAAAAACATATGAGAGTTAGCCATTTCTTAAATATCCAGTGTAAGAAAAAGCTAAAATCTTCTGATGATCTGTGCCTCAGGCTGTCAAACCACTTAGTAAGCAAGGCTGAGGATGAGGAAGGATTCTCTCTGGATTTCCCAGAAGCAGCCCAGGACCTAGGATGTGGTATTCCCTCAATGTGTTTTTGAGTGAATAGAGGTGTAAAACTTTCCTTTCTGTAACAGTCATATTCATGTGATGGCTTTTGAGGGGAAATTGAGCATAAATTCAGTTTTTTTCCCTAATTACATATTAATCAACAAATGCCTCCTTAATACAAATCCAGTTTCCAATTTTGGAGGTTTAAGAATTGAGGTACTGGGGCCAGCGCTGTGGGGTAGTGGGTAAAGCCTGTGGTGCCAATATCCCATATGGGCGCTGGTTTGAGCCCTGGCTGCTCCACTTCCAATCTATCTCCCTGCCAAGGCACCTGGGAAAGCAACAGAAGATGGCCCAAGTACTTGAGGCTCCCTGCATCCATGTGGGAGACTTAGAAGAAACTTTGGGCTCCTGGCTTCAGATTGGCCCAGCTATGGCCATTGCAGCCATTTGGGGAGTGAACCAGCAGATGGAAGACCTCTCTCTCTGTCTCTCTCTGTCTCTCCCTCTCTCCTTCTCTGCCTTTCAAATAAATCAGTTAGTAAATCTTTAAAAAAAAAAAAGTAAAAGAATTGAGGTAATTCATCACTGGCCAGGGACTACGATTTAGAGGAAGATTGGGAAGAGGAGGCTGAAGGGAGCATTATGAATGTTCTTTCTGTGCCAGAGTTCATGTCCTTATGAGCAGCTGTGATGTCTCTTCCTGTGGGCTGAGAGTTGTCCATATTGGATAAATGAGTGTCTCAGAATAAGAATGTTTCATTATCTGTCAATTTCCACAGATCAGATACCAAATAGGCTTTAAATTTAAAATGGCTTTTCAGGGGCAGGTGTTTGGCCTAGGGGTTAAGATGCCCATGTCTCATTTTGGGCAGCCAGCTCATTTTGAGTTCCAGCCCCAGCTCCTGGTTTTAGCCTCCTGCTGGTGCACGCCCCAGGGGGCAGCAGTGATGGCTCAAGTAATTGGGTTTATTTTTGTGCAAAGATTTTTGGAATGCACTTTGAAGACTCCTCATAATGTATATATTTCAAAATTTTTTTGCACCAAAATAAAATTATCTATTTTTAACTTCTATTTATTTGAAAGGTAGAGAGACGGATGGAGGGAGAGACAGAGACTAATAGATAGAGAGATCTTCCATCTATTGGTTTACTACCTGAATGTCTGCAACAGCAGAGATTGGGCCAGGCTGAAGCCAACAGCATGAAACTCAATCTGGGTTTCCCACGTGGGTGGCAGGGAAATCAGTTGATTCCCGGGGTCTAAAGTAGCAGGAACCTGAAGTCAGAAGTGAAGCTGGAACTTGAACCTAGGCACTCTGATGTGGGATGTAGAGGTTCAAGTAGCATCTTAATTGGTGTACCAAATGGCCAAACAGATTTATTTATTTGAAAGAGAGAGAGAGAGAGAGAGAGAGAGAGAGAGAGAGAGAGAGAGAGAGATGGAGACAGAGAAATTTTCCATCTGCTGGTTCACTCCCCAGATGGCTGCAATGGCCAGGGCTGGGCCACCCAAAGCCAGGAGCTAGGAACTTCTTCCACATCCCCCAAGTGGGTACAGGGATCTAAACACTTGAGTCACCTTCTGCTGCTTTTCCAGGCACATTTGCAGGGAGCTGGGTTGGAAGTGGAGCAGCCAGGATACAAACTGGTGCACCTAATGGGATGCTGGCATTGTAGGAGGCAGCTTTACTGGCTATGCCACACCACCTGCCCCTATATTCATCTTTTAGTTCCATTTTCTGTGAACTTTTTGATGTACCGTCATAAAAGAAGCTAATGGACTATAGCTGTTTGTATTTAGAGATGGGGATTTGGTATGCTGAGAGTGCAGAAATGAAAAATAGCAAGGGGAGACTGAGAAGCATTTGACCATCTCTGTTCTAAGGGGCAGTTTCACCTGAATTGGAGGCCCAAAAAGGAGGTTGAGAATCCTTAGAGATCATCTCATGGCCTGCTCTTTGGCTTGGCAGTTTTTAATCTTTCTTTGTTGTTTTTAGATCTACCCCCACTTTGCAGGGAGACAGAGGTCTTTAGTTCATTTTCAGGTTTGCTCTGACTATTCGTTACAGTTCTGATAGGGTAAAAGGGCGTTCACTGGATGCTGTGAGTATGGCTCTTTAATGTGGAGGGGCGTAGTTACCTCTGCAATAAGATCACTGTGTTGGCAGGCTGATCCACATCTTTTATTTTTTAACTTTTATTTAGCAAATATAAATTTCCAAAGTACAGCTTATGGATTACAATGGCTTCCCCGCCCCCATTACTTCCCTCCTGGCCGCAACCCTCCCAACTCCTGCTCCTTCTCCCATTCCATTCACATCAAGATTCATTTTCATTTATCTTTATATAGAGAAGATCAATTTAGTATATATTAGGTAAAGATTTCAACAGTTTGCACCCACACAGAACATAAAGTGTAAAATACTGTTTGAGTACTAGTTATAGCATTAATTCACATTGAACAACACATTAAGGACAGATATCCTACATGAGGAGTAAGTGCACAGTGACTCCTGTTGTTGACTTAACAAATTGACACTCCTGTTTATGGCGTCAGTAAACTCCCTAGGCTCTAGTGATGAGTTGCCAAGGCTATGGAAGCCTTTTGAGTTTGCCTACTTCGATCTTATTTAGACAAGGTCATAGTCAAAGTGAAGGTTCATGCCTCCCTTCAGAGAAAGGTACCTCCTTCTTTGATGGCCAATTCTTTCTACTGGGATCTCACTCGCAGAGATCTTTCATTTAGGTGTGGTTTTTTTTTGTTTGTTTGTTTTTTTCCAGAGTGTCTTGGCTTTCCATGCCTAAAATACTCTCATGGGCTCTTCAGCCAGATCCGAATGCCTTAAGGGCTGATTCTGAAGCCAGATTGCTGTTTAGGACATCTGCCATTCTATGAGTCTGCTGTGTATCCTGCTTCCCATGTTGGATCGTTCTTTCCCTTTTTGATTCTATCAGTTAGTGTTAGCAGACACTAGTCTTGCTTATGTGATCCCTTTGACTCTTAGACCTATCAGTATGATCAATTGTGAACTGAAACTGATCACTTGGACGAGTGAGATGGCATTGGTATATGCCACCTTGATGGGATTGAATTGGAATCCCCTGGCACATTTCTAACACCACCATTTGGGGCAAGTCAGCTTGAGCATGTCCCAAATTGTACATCTCTTCCCTCTCTTATTCCCACTCTTATATTTAACAGGGATCACTTTTCAGTTAAATTTTAACACCTAAGAATAATTGTGTGTTAATTACAGAGTTCAACCAATAGTATTAACTAGAACAAAAAAATACTAAAAGGGATAAAGTATTAAGTTGTACATCAACAGTCAGGACAAGGGCCGATCAAGTCACTCTTTCTCATAGTGTCCATTTCACTTTAACAGGTTTCTTTTTGGTGCTCAGTTAGTTGTCACCGATCAGGGAGAACATATGATATTTGTCCCTCTGGGACTGGCCTATTTCACTCAGCATGATGTGTTCCAGATTCCTCCATTTTGTTGCAAATGACCAGATTTCTTTTTTTTTTACTGCTGTATAGTATTCTATAGAGTACATATCCCATAAATAATGCTGAAATTCATATGGAGACAAAGGAGACCTCGAATAGCTAAAGCAATCTTGTACAACAGAAACAAAGCTGGAGGCATCACAATACCAAATTTCAGGATATACTATAGGGAAGTTGTAATCAAAACAGCATGGTACTGGTACAGAAACAGATGGATAGACAAAGGGAACAGAATAGAAACACCAGAAATCCAAACATCTACAGCCAACTTATATTTGATCGAGGATCCAAAACCAATCCCTGGAGTAAGGACAGTCTATTCAGTAAATGGTGCTGGGAAAACTGGATTTCCACATGCAGAAGCATGAAGCAAGACCCCTACCTTTCACCTTACACAAAAATCCACTCAACGTGGATTAAAGACCTAAATCTACGACCGACACCATCAAATTATTAGAGAACATTAGAGAAACCCTGCAAGATATCAGCACTGGCAAAGACTTCTTGGAAAAGACCCCGGAAGCACAGGCAGTCAAAGCCAAAATTAACATTTGGGATTGCATCACATTGAGAAGTTTCTGTACTGCAAAAGAAACACTCAGGAAAGTGAAGAGGCAACCGACAGAATGGGAAAAAAAATATTTGCAAACTATGCTACAGATAAAGGGTTAATATCCAGAATCTACAAAGAGATCAAGAAACTCCAAAACAACAAAACAACAACCCACTCAAGAGATGGGCCAAGGACCTCAATAGACATTTTTCAAAAGAGGAAATCCAAATGGACAACAGACACATGAAAAAATGTTCAGAATAACTAGCAATCAGGGAAATGCAAATCAAACTACAATGAGGTTTCACCTCACCCCTGTTAGAATGGCTCACATTCATAAATCTACCAACAACAGATGCTGGCGAGGATGTGGGGAAAAAAGGACATCAACCCATGTTGGTGGGAATGCAAACTGCTAAAGCCACTATGGAAGTCAGTCTGCAGATTCCTCAGAAACCTGAATATAACCCTACCATACAACCCAGCCATCCCACTCCTTGGAATTTACCCAAAGGAAATTAAATTGGCAAACAAAAAAGCTGTCTGCACCTTATGTTTATTGCAGCTCAATTCACAATAGCTAAGACCTGGAATCAACCTAAATGCCCATGAACAGTAGACTGGATAAAGAAATTATGGGACATGTACTCTGTAGAATACTATACAGCAGTAAGAAACAATGATCCACATCTTTCTACCCTGTGAGCTTAATGGCTCACGTGGCAGAGAAACTGCGGAAGAGTGATTGGATCACTGATGGCGGTTTTCCATGAATTGTAAATTGCTCGCTGCTCATTTGCTCCTAGGGAGTATATAACAGGTATCTTCTGGGCAATAACTCCGCTGCTGACAGCTTTATGTTTGCCAATATCGTGGGACCTCTGGCAGAAACTGGATTGCAACTCTCAAAAAGGTAAGGGAGCACCCCTTGGCTAAACCAGATGGAGCCTTTGATAGGTACTTGATGGTTATCACTGTTAGGGGGCTAGGACTCTTTTTTATTGCTTATATTGCTGCTGTCAATCACAGTAGTTCTTCAGTAAATCTCTTAGATGCCTAAAAACAGACTGACCTAAAATATAGAGAAAATCTTTATCTTTAGGATTAGAAGTATCTTTTTTTTTTGCCCATTTGAATATCTAACTGTTTAATGATATAGACAAAAGTCTTATCTTAAATATTTCCCTCTTATTTAAGTTATTTACATCTGTTTGGAATCGTGTATTGTTAACATGATGTATTAGCCCACTGTCATATTCTGGGAAATTTAATTCAGGCATTTCCCAAGTGTCTTTTGAAGCTGTGATCTCCATCAGTGGAGTACTTTTTGAGACACATAACACATGTTGCCAGTGTGAACCAAAAGTCAGAAATGTGAAAAAAGTAAAAGCCAAGGCAGTTTTCTTCAGCTGCACAATAGATGTGTAGATCAGGAGGGGGAGGTTCGGCCTAGAGGGCAAAAGCAGGTCCATGGAGGGTGGGCGAGGCCGGGCAAGTCTGGGGCAGGGGACGGGGGTGCACAGTTTGGTGTTCTTTGTGGGGAGGAGATGCGCTGGGCCAGCTCAGTGGGTGGAACTCAACACAAACCAGTGTGGTTCTGAATTTTGCAGGTCCACTGAAATAGCCAGGCCATGGCTCAAAGTAGCCACGATGGGATCTCAAGGTCTGTGGGCTGTTGAGAGTCTGGACAGCTGTTTAATTTCCAATCCCCAGTGTCGTGTCCTGTGGCAGCTTGTCCCTGCTGGGAGGTCCCTATGGCTCACAGAGGGACACTTGCTTTCTCTGACCACACTGTGGCCACTGTGACTTTGGGTGACCATCGGTCATGTCCCTGTTACCGACTGCATGCATGTCCCATGTGGTCCCCAGAAATGCTGAGCAAGCCATGGCAACCCTGGATGGGTGTTTTTCATACACGATCTTATGGACGGATGTTGGAGATTCCTAGTGACTCTCACTGGTCTTCACAACGACACCTAGCAACTCGTTTGTGAGACACGCACACAGGATAATGATTAGTTTGTGTTGTTTCTTTGCTTCCCTTCAGTAAAGATTCAAAATGAACACTGGTGGAGGCCACGTCCATCTTACGGTCTCCCCAAATCACGCTTTAAGCAAAAGAAAGTGATTCTGCATTTACCCCATAATATGAGAGATAAAAAATCCAAAATACAGCAGCTCCTTTGAGAAATATTTTTGGGGAGCTGTGAGAGACTTTGCATTTTATTCAGAAATATATAATAATGAGTTTGGACATCTTTGTAACTTTTTAAAGAAGATTTGTTTATTTGAAAGGCTGAGAGAGAGAGAAAAGAAAAGAAAGAGAGAGAGAGAGAGAGAGTTATCTTCTGTCCATTGGTTCACTCCCCAAATGGCCAGGACAGGGGGCCCGGCTGAAGCCGCAGCCTGGAGCTTCATCTGGTTCTCCCATAAGGGTACAGGAGCCCAAGCACTGGGGCCATCTTTTGCCCCTTTCCCAGGGGCATTAGTAGGGAACTAGATTGGAAGTGGAGTGGCCAGGATGTGAACCTCCACCCACATACGATGCCAGCCTCGCAGGTGGAGGCTCAACGTACTATGACACAATGCCAGCCACATCTTCCTAATTATTTATTTATTTGAGAGATAGAGACAGATAGATAAGAGACACACTGAGAGCTCCTATTCCCTGATTCACTCTCTAAGTTCCTACAACATCTGGGAATCAGCCAAGCCACAGCTGGGAGCTGGGAGCTAGGAACTCAAATCAAGTCATCTACATGGGTGGCAGAGACTACATTACTTGAGCTATAACTGCTGCTTCCCAAAGTGTCCATTAGCAAGAAGCTAGAGTCAGGAGCCACAGCCAGGTATCAAACCAGGGCACTTTGATATGAAACGATGGAATGCAGGCATCTTTTTTTTTTTTTTTTTTTTTTGTCAGGCAGAGTGGACAGTGAGAGAGAGACAGACAGAGAGAAAGGTCTTCCTTTTTCCGTTGGTTCACCCCACCATGGCCTCTCCGGTGGCATGCTACGGCCGGCGCAAAGCCAGGAGCCAGGTGCTTCTCCTGGTCTCCCATGGGGTGCAGGGCCCAAGGACCTGGGCCATCCTCCACTGCCCTCCCGGGCCACAGCAGAGAACTGGACTGGAAGAGGAGCAACTGGGACAGAATCCGGCGCCCCGACCGGAACTAGAACCTGGGGTGCCGGCGCCACAGGTGGAGGATTAGCCTAGTGAGTCCCGGTGCCGGAATGCAGGCATCTTGACCAATAGGCTAAATGTCTGCCCTCTTTGTAACTTTCTTTTCCTCTCTTTTTACAGAACTTTCAGTACCACACCACCACAGATTGACACCACTGGGCAGTTGTTTGCACAAACTAGGAAAGGCCAGGAGGTTCTTGGTAGGGTGAAGCAGTTCATGAAGGAGCACGTCTTTCCAGCTGAAAAGGTGGGTCGTGATGCTGCATTTGCACTGGGGGGCTGTTGATGGACACTTCTGTTACCTCTGCTTGTGGGACAAATACAGTCATTTTCTCTGCAGTCAATCCTGACCCAGATCCCCCCTCTCCCCCTAAGCATAGAGCTGCAACAGAATCTGAGACAGCAGAATTTCAAGCTTCTAAAATATGCCAAAAGAATGCACAGATAAGTCTGTGGAATTTAAATAAAACCCAAAGGAATTAATGGCTTGTGGTGTTGGGAACTTGAATATCTGGAGTAAAATACTATTTTGGGCACATTTTCTAAAGCATTGAATTTCAGGTTTTTTTTTTTTTTAAATAATAATGACCCCTTAGAGAATTTAATGAGAACTAAACCCAATACAAGATGGACATATCCCAAATTTTACATATCATTTCAAGCTCTTCACAAATAACATAACTCCTCTTCCTCCATAAGCTACTATTTCAAGCTGCTAAGTTTCAGTAAGTTGCCTGAGCATGGAGAGGCAATGTGCCACATTCTTCCATTCAGTTAACAAATAATTCCTGGGTAGCTAATGATGGATTAGGCACGTGGTGAACCATTGGATGTAGAAGAAAGAACAAGGGAGACAGGGCTTAGTCCATCTGCCGTGACTATTCCCGAGTCTGGATAGTTGAAAGAAGAGGTTTATTTAGCTTACAGTTTAGGAGACTGGAAGTCCCAGCGTGGGGGCTCCACCTTCAGTTTGGCCTCTGGTGAAGAGCCTCTTGGCTGTTACAATGTGGAAGATGACACCAGGGTATGAGTAAATGCAAGAGGGAACGATTGCATGGTGAGACAGGAAGCCAGGGAGCAGGGAAGGGCCAGCCTTGCTGTTGTATAACAACCTGCTCCTGAGAATTAACCATGGTTCCATGAGAACTACACTAGTTCCTTCAGAAGGCAGCGCCCCAATAACCCAATCACCTCACTAGGCTCTGCTTCTGAAAAGTACACCTCGTCAGTACCCCCACATCAAGGGCTAAGGCTCCAACACACAAACCTATGGGGGATAAACTCAAACCATGGCATGCTCCATAGAGCTTGCATTTTAGCAGGGAAGAGAGACATTAAATAAGAGAGACTAGATCTGTGAAGAAAAGATACAAGCACTCATGCAATATGTAAGGGAGTTGGATCAAGGCATGTGTGTGGGTCGAACACTGGTTTAGAACTCATAGGGGCTTGCTTCTAAGAAATCCCTGCCACAAATTAGGTGGTTCTGTGGTGGGTGGTCTTGTGTGGCCCCTGCCTCCATCTGCCAGGTGAGTGGGTAAGGCTGGATGGACAGATTCCCATTCTGAGAGGCCTAGAGCTGGATTGGCAAAATCAAATAGGGAGGCCGGCGCCACGGCTCACTTGGCTAGTCCTCTGCTTGCGGTATCGGCACACCGGATTCTAGACCCGGTTGGGGCGCTGGATTTTGTCCCGGTTGCTCCTCTTCCAGTCCAGCTCTCTGCTGTGGCCCGGGAAGGCAGTGGAGGATGGCCCAAGTGCTTGGGTCCTGCACCCGCATGGGAGACCCAGGGTCGGGGGGAAGGCACCTGGCTCCTGGCTTCAGATCGGTGCAGCATGCTGGCCATGGCAGCCATTTGGGAGGTGAACCAACGGAAAAAGGAAGACCTTTCTCTCTCTCTCTCTCTTGCTCACTGTCTAACTCTGCCTGACAAAAAAAAAAAAAAAAAAAAAAATCAAAAAATCAAATAGGGAACTAGAAAAGGCCAAATCCTTTCAGGAAAAATGTTCCAAGGCCAGAGGTGTTTGTAGGGCAGTCAGTGTTGTTGCTTGAGTGATATCAATCTTTTTAGTAAGTATCTGACTTGAGATGAACTTTGCTCACAGAGTAGAGTAAGTTTCTTTTTAGAATTGAACTGAAAGATTAAATTCATTTTTGAGTATGTGTTTATGAGTTACAACATGATACTTCAATATATCTATACAGTATACCCATCAAATTAGGTAGAGTATTTCCATTGCCTTGTGTATTCTTTCTGTTCCTCCTTTCTTCTTTTACTTCATCAAATACACAATAGGCTGCTGTGAACTAGAGTCACCTCACTGGACTGTGCAACGGGAACTTGCTCCTCCTGTCTGTGTTTTGGTGCCTGTTATCCAGCCTCCCAGTCAGTCAATCACGGCTCTAATCCCAGGCAAACTTTTGAGTCTTGTGTGCATGAGAGAGAACCTACAGTATTTGTCTTGCTGTGTCTGGCTTATTTTACTTAACACAGTGAACTCCAGATCCATCCATTTTGTCTACAACTGACGGGATTTTGAAACTCTTTCGAAATAGGCAAACTTCTATGTGCTCAAAGATGAATATATCAGTGAATAATTTCTGCTCTGGTTAATGTATTCAATTTTGACTCTGAACTTTGGATGTGAAAAAGGTAATGCAATACTTTTAGTTTAAGGTGGTGGCATGAATTCAACATTTCCCTCTCCTTCTCAAATAAAATCCCATTGAATTAACAAAAAATTGTTAAGAAATAGAATACATTAGTTAAAGCAGGAAAACAGGAGGGGACACACAGGGGACAAAAGGCTTTGAGAACAGCTTGGAAATTAGATTTGGAAAGAAGAACAGAATAAACCATGACAAAGGAAGCCATAGCACAAAAGAATTTTGATACAGAAGGCTGTAGCCTGGATGGTAACCGTTTACACAGTGCAGTCCCTGTGACTGGCTGGTGTGGACAGCAAGAATGAGAGGAAGGGAAATCAGGACACTGGGCTGAAGAATTGGCGGGTGGGTTGTGGGTTGTGGGTTGGTCTCTGCCACCCTAAAACGAAGCCTAGCTGTTTAGGTGCTAGGCTTGCAACCCCCACACAGAGCACAGGCCAGCATTGGCACAGGAAACCAAGCAGGTTTGCTCTTTCACTCTTAAGTGCATATGGCATTTCAGGGAAAACTGCAAGATTTTATTTGAAAGAGAGAGAGAGATCTTTCATTCACTATTCATTCCCTGAATGCCTGCAATAGCTGGATCTGAGCCAGACTGAAGCCAGGAGCCTGGAACTCAATCCTGGTCTCCTACATGGGTGGCAGGGACAACTATTTGGGCAATCACCTGCTACCTTCCATGGTCCATATTAGCAGAAAGCTAGAATCAGAAGTGGAACTGGAACTCCATGGGGTATGGGGATCCTAAGCAGTGTCTTAACCACTATGCCAAGCACCCCCCCAACTTACTCTTTTTTTTTAAAAAATATTTATTAATTTATCTGAAAGGCAGAATTATGGGGGAGTGGAGGAGGAGAGAGAGAAAGAGTAGATGAAAGGGGAGTGAGGAAAGGGAAGAGGGGAGCGAGAATCTTCCACCCAATGGTTCACTCCCTAAATGCTCACAACAGTCAGGGCTGAGCCAGGCCTAAGTCAGGAGCCAGGAACTCATCCAGATCTCCTATGTGGATGGCAGGAACCCAAGTGCTTGAGCCTTCATCTACTGCCTCCCAGGCTCATTAGCCAGAAGCTGGATCAGAAGTGCAGAGTAGCCAGGACTCGAACCAGGCAATCCAACATGGGATGAGGCTTAACCTGCTGTGCCAAATCGCCTGCCTCTTACCCTAATTCTTGCAAGATAGTTTTATTGGATATAGAATTATAGGTTAACAGTTATTTTAGCAATTAAAGATTTTATTCCACTGATTTTCTTTGTTTGCTTGTTTCATTTGTTGCTGTGGGAAGTCAGCGTTTGATCTTAGTTGATTATCAAAAATCTTTCTTTTTCCCTCCTCTCTGTTCTCCTGGTAAGAATTGTTCTTTCTCTTTGATGTTCTGCACTTTTACTGTGCTCTGGCTTTGTTGGACGTTCTGGATTTACAGCTGGGTGCCTTTTATCAGTTCTGAAAACTTCTTAGAGTAGTGTTCCCCAATATTGCCTCTCTCCTGCTTCTGGTCGTCTGGGGCTCCACCTGGACTCGCAGAGGAACTTCTCTCTAAATCCCTCATGCCGGGACCACTCCTACTTCCCTTCTTTTGAATGTCTGTACTTTATCCCAGCGAATTTCTTCAGATCATTCTTCAGTTGATTGTTATTGTTTCCAGCTGTAGCTAATCTACCTTTTAAACCATCCCCAAAACAGCGGTTCTCAAATCTCAGAGTGTGTCCCAGTTGCCTAGGCACAGAAGACGGGCTCATTGGAGGGGGGCAGATCCTGTGCCACTGTGTCTTCACCAAGTGGTACTGCTGCCTCACCAAAGCGTGATAACCACTGCTATGGAGGCTTTTTGAGTTTAATTATGATGGTTTTCTTGTCTACAAGTTGCATTCAGTTGCTTTTCAAATTTGCATCATTTTTCATCATACTTTTCATACTCATCATTCTTCTTTGTACTTCAGTTTAAAGCTCTCTGCCAGGTACTTGTAGGCCCTGCCAGGAACATTGTGAACCGAATTTTGGACTGACATTTTAGGGCCCCACAGCTCTGCAAATTCAGATCCCAGACATGGGTGAAAGCATGCTTTAGGTTTAAAAAGTCTCATTCTTCTGTTTCACCCTGAATGAAGACCTGGCTATGTGCCTGTATCCTCCTGGTCTGTATCCTCCTGGTCTGTATCCTCTGTGGGTGGGCGCCTTCGTTTTGTTTTCTATGTAGGTTTTACCCATCTTGGCTTTTGTGGAGGAAGGAGGTGATCTCTGACCCCTCTCTTGCCATGTTTGGGCGCTTGGCTCTGTCTCTCCTGATGTCTGCCAATGTGGCCCCTTAAACCTTGGGGCCAATGCTCACCTAGATCAGCTCACATCCCCCAGGCACACTTGGCTCCAATGCTCACTCATACCTGACGAGTTGGAATTTTTTTCCCTTGGCCTTTGAGAAATTTCCTTATTTTTAATTTAAGGTGTGCATTATTAAATATATTTTATATATTAAATATATTTTTAAATTAGTTGTAAATTTTACCTAGCTTTTTTTTTTAAAAAAAAAGATTTATTTATTTGAAAAGTAAAGTGGTAGAGAGAGAGGGAGGGAGGGAGATGGAGAGAGAGAAAGAAAGAGAGTGAGAAAGAATCTTGCATCCACTGATTCACTCCCCAAATGGCTGAAACAAGCTGGACTGGGCCAGGTGGGAGCCAGGAGCCTAGATCTCTATCCAGGTCTCCCAGGTGGCTGGCAAGACCCCAAGCACATGGGCCGTCTTCTGCTGATTTCTGAGGTTTATTGTCAGGAAGCTGAATCAGAAGCAGAGCAGCCAGGACTCAAATGAGGGTTCAAGTATGGGATGCCCGTGTTACAAGTGGCAGCTTTAACCTACTGCACCACGATGCCAGCCCCCAACCTAGCATTTCTGAGGTGTTTGAGACATGTCTAATACCATCTAGCGTGCCCTATTGCTGGAAATGGAACACTCAACTCTTGGTATAGGGTTTGGAAGCCTACCATCTAATGTTGAGGCAATATAATTTTGTAACCAGCAAGCCCTTAGAATGTATGAATCTGTGACTGACTTGAAAAATACATATTACTGACTTTATAGCAGCTGAAAACATTTATGTTGAATATTAGCAATTTGACTTTTTTAAATTTTGAATTAAGCTTAACTAATATTTCTTTTTCTCTTATTACTTTAAGGAGGTGATTGAGTACTATGCTAACAATGAAAATGTGATAGATAAGTGGAGACAGCCTTCAGTGATTGAAAAACTCAAGGTAAGGAAAAAAATTAATATGAAAAAAAATCCTATGCAAGTGTTTTTTGAGACCTTAGTTTGTTGTGATGGTTATATTAGTAGAGCTTCAATATATCAGTAGAAATTTTATTAAAGGACGGTTAAAAATAGAGTTGATAATACACAAATTAGGATACATAGTGTTCTGTAAATGGTGTGTGATGAAGACAGCCCCTTACAGCTGTTCAAAGAAAAACCCAAGATCAGAACCACTCATTATCACCTGTCACTAAATTGAAACTGAAGTCAAGGCAGGGCATTTGTCCCACAAGGGCTTCATTCAAATTCCATGCTTTCAAATCTTCACAGAAACACATGTAAGAAATTGAAATGTCTGACACAGTATTTATACTTGGCAAAAATCTGCTCAAATGTGGGAGATTTTTAACTCTTGTGATTTAATAAGTTTTCAAGTAACCAAATTCAGTTTTTTCAGCCAAATCTAAGGAACCTTAGAGGAAAAGGCACTCAACAGTGAAGAAATTGTTGATCCATGAGTTAGTAACCATTTGGCTGGAACACTGCAGGCCACAATGAAATGTGTAACTCCATAAGTGGTTTTAAAGTTCAAAAGACATCAATGCCAATATCTTTTCAAAATGAGCTACTTTGGCTCGTGGTTAACTGATCACTCTGGCATGTTGGTCACCCTGACAGGAAATGGCCAAAGCAGAGGGCCTCTGGAACTTGTTTTTGCCAGCCGTCAGCGGTCTCAGCCAGGTGGACTATGCCTTGATTGCTGAAGAAACAGGAAAATGCTTTTTTGCTCCAGATGTCTTCAACTGCCAAGCACCAGGTAACTACATCAACTCCAAACAGAAGCTGCTCTGATAGTTTAAGCAGTTTTAAAATTTCTCTGTTTTATTACCAGGAAGTTTTTCTACACAAAGTAGATTGATAAATTTGGCTATTCTTTTCAGTTGCTGTTTTTTTTTTTAATTTGACAGATAGAGTTAGACAATGAGAGAGAGAGAGAGAGAGAGAGAGAGAGACAGAAAGGTCTTCCTTCTGTTGGTTCACCCCCCAAAATGGTCGCAACGGCCGGAGCTATGCCGATCCAAAGCCAGGAGCCAGGTGCTTCTTCCTGGTCTCCCATGGGGTGCAGGCGCCCAAGCACTTGGGCCATCCTCCACTGCCCTCCCAGGCCACAGCAGAGAGCTGGACTGGAAAAGCAGCAACCAGGACTAGAACCCGGTGCCCATACGGGATGCCGGCACCACAGGCAGAGGATTAAACAAGTGAGCCATGGTGCTGGCCCCTTCAGTTACTGTTGATACATAGATAGTACTTATTTTGTGGGAAGGAAACTGAACTGGTGGTGTTTTAGGTTAGAAGCTTTTTGATTTGGGAAGATATTTTCTACTATGACCGAATATGCGGTATGTATGTGTGTTCATAGAGGGATGGACAAGTATACTGGTAGACCCATATATGACTAGGACAAAGTTTCAAGAAATTTTCCTTGCCTACCTGCTGTGCATTCAGATATTTTCCAGAGTCTGAGCTATCACATTCTATTTATTCTGTTTTAGGGAATGCTATCTATATTCAATTGATGGATTTCGTGATAACTAGTGGCTCATACTACGAAAAGCAATTCCACTGAATGCTATCCTTGCAGGTGCAGCTTTGCTACTGTTTTCCCTTTGACCTGTGAACTCAACATTTTATTGAATGATCAGGGATGTTTTTTCCAGCATTAAAATTTCAGCTGTCTGTAGCTGTACTGCCTCAATGATATCACAATATTATTGACATTTAAAATTTGGAAACAGAATGTGTTTTTCTTGACTAAGGCGGTGATTAGCAACTCTCCCAAGCAAGTGACCCGTGTGGGAAGGAAGTTGAAAGCTGGGTGTTTTCTCTTCGTGGTGGAGATATCTTCATGATGGCCTTGGGCGTAGTGTTTCCCAGAACTTCCAAAGCAGATAAAATGGAATGTCAGTGATGCGGAATAAACACTTTGGGAGGATTCTAAGTATAAAGATGAATTTCCACTTTCTCTATCCAAATCACCTCCCAAATACTGTAGTTACAAAAGCTAATGGGAAACATATGTAGTCTTCCAATGTATGAGGTTTTTTCCATGTGCTCTTCGATAAGTCATACAGTATTGTATGTTAGAATGTTGAAAATAGCAGCTTTAATCCAAAAACTATTACTGGAAAATGTGGGGGCTTTGGGGGTGATTTTTTAAATGGGAAAAACTTTTTTGCAGAAATAATTTATCTGAGCATGTTTTCCCATAAATGCACAAATGATAACTTTACTGAATTCTCAGAACAAATGAATAACTTTTGGAATTTTTTTACTCAATATTTATCTTAACTATAACAACTGAATTGAAGACAACTGAAGAAAACAAACAAAAAGCTTTACAAGTTATAAATTAGGGCTTCTTTTCTCCCTCAAACTGAATGTTAAGCTTGTGTTAATCTACTAGGAATTTTGTGCATTTCAAGTGTCTGAACAGAGTACAAACATATCCTGAAAGACCCAACTTAGACTTAGCTTAAATTTCATAGGCATTTCACTACCTATCCTTGAAGTCATTGTTTAGAAGCAATATTGAAAAATTCTGGGGGTGGGCATTAGACATAGCCACTTAGGATGCCAGCATCCGGTATTGGAGTTCCTAGGTCTGAGTCCCAACTGTGCTCCTGGTTTCAGGTTCCTGCTAATGCACAGCCTGGGAGGCAGCAGATGATGGCTCAAGTAATTGGGTCCCTGCCACCCATGTGGGAGGAGTTCCAGGTTCCTAGTTTCAGCCTGGCCCAGTCCTGGCTGTTGTAGGCATTTGAGGAGTGAACCAGTGAATGGAAGATTCTCTCTCTCTCTCTCTCTCTCTTTCTCTGTCTCTCTCTGTCCCTTTCTATCTTTCAAGTAAAATATAGAAATAAATCTTTTTTGTAAGAAGGGGAGCATATTTCAGAGAAAGACATTTGGAGCATTTTGCTCCATAGCAGGCACAATACATTCTTTCTAGCTGAGGTTAGACACCACAATGTATCCAATACTAATCCACACCTTCCCAGGTTTGGAAAGGGGCTGGATATTCTGTCCAGGGCAGGAATTGTATCTTTAGGTTCCTGAGAGAGGATCTACTACTTTTTCAGGTACTATGGGGTACACAAAAGTACAGCCCGATGCTAGGGTCAGAAGACTGTAACTGACATGAGAACAGAGGAGGGGTTGTTTCTGTGGTGGTAATGGGAGATTCTACACAGAGGAGCTTGCTCATAGCAGGAACTGTGAGTGACAGGATTGCACTGGAGAGAAGGCCTGTTCCAAACAAAGCTGTAGAAGTAAGGAAGCAGAGCAGCAGAAAGACCAGAGGGCTGGGGCCCCTGGGGGACATGTGATGTCTGTTCTTCAAGAGCATTGTGGCCACTCTAAGCAGGACACCCGGTATTTGTGGTATGGCAGGCAAGTTTAGGTGAGTGAATTCAGCCCCCTGTGAGCCAGGCTTCGTCGGGATGAACAGGCTGGAGTCTGTGATTCAGGACAAGTTGAATGGACATGCACTGGATGCCGTATCGTCATCATAAAGTATGTTCTGTATTTCTCAGAATATGTCAGCAAACACTTGCTTTACGAAGATGCAGCCCATGTTGTGTGCATAAATGTGTGGGTTCCTTGCTGGTAAATATTTATGTGCACACCATGCTTCTTCTGTGTAGATACGGGGAACATGGAGGTGCTGCACCTCTATGGGAGTGAGGAGCAGAAGCGGCAGTGGCTGGAACCTCTCCTTCAAGGGACCATCGTCTCTGCCTTCTGCATGACAGGTAAAGGCCCACCACCCTCTGCTCCTGGCATCGGCAACCATCTGGGGGTACTGTAGATAAGCTGCAGAAATGTGGTATGCGGCTCTGAGTGCCCTTCAGGCTTGCCCGTGGCTGGATATGGAAACATGTTTGTTTTGAGCCTGGTTTTAAAGTTTGGGATTTGAAAATTTGCAGAATGGTCATCCCCTTTGAGAGGACACCAGATGCTGTTCTGGTGTTTTGCTTTAGCTTCAGGGGCTGAGTAAGCCTGGTTTCTTAGTCTTTTTATTTGCATTTTTAAAATTCCCATCTATGAATAGTTAAGATCATCTTTGCCCTTATGTATCAAATATTCATCTTTGTGGTAATTTTGTATCAGTATTTACCAAATATTCAACTTTTCCATAAACCCAGGAAAAACAGAGCTTTCAGCAGTGCTAGACATATGGCTCAAATTATAATCCTGTGGGAAAACAGAACTAGGGACGTGCTAATAAAGATGGGTTTGGTACCTCTTGAGCACAGGAAACACTGAAGTAAGAGCTCTTCGGAAGCCAATGTTACTCCTTCATGACTGAGCTTAGAATTAAACTGGATTTCCTTTGGCCATAATTTTAAAGGGTTTTTCAATAATGCCCTGTTTTGTTGTTTTCTATTATATGTGTACATTTATAATAACAAAGCTAATCTTCATTTAAATCAGCAAGAGGCATTTATTGAATACCAACAGGATGATGTGTTACAGAGCACGCATTGTGGGTTACAAAATAAGTAGAGTACAGAACCCTCCTTTGTCAAGAAAACCATCTCACGTTTTAGGAACAGAATCCTTGGCTTCCCTGCAGGGCTCCTTTAAAAGAGTGGCATGTTAACCAGTGCAGGTTCCTGTGATGGAGCGAGCGGGTTCTGAAATTCCACACAAGAAACAGTTTCTTTAAAGGGGTCCCAGAGAAAACTTTCTGGAGACCTTAAATTTGAGCAGACTTCAAGGAAGGCAATGCATATAAATTGGTCAAAGTTTTCTTGATGGGATTTGTAAGATAGATATTGCTTAAGATAGTAAGTAAATTATGAGGTGAGGAAATAGGGTGTGCCAAGACTTAGTACAGATTTTCCTTGTGGGAAGTAGAAACAGTATTTTAATCTACCTCTGGTGACTGGAGAAAGGACTGAGGTAGATGTATCCCAAGCCATACATCAATGAGAAGCCAAGAAAACAGTTCAGAAGACTGAGCACGGTGTCTCATCTACTTCATTCATTCATTCATTCATTCTCCCAATGTGTATTTACTGAATACTTGCCATGTATAGGTTATGGGAGGACCAGGGCAGAATGGGGGAAGGATAGGAAAATGTAAAAGCCAAGGAGGATTCAGTCCTCAAGAGTTTACATTCACTTTGCTAATTCTCTTTTGCTAACTGATGCTATTGGCCAGCCTGTAAATTCAGCCTTTGTTTATTTATAGAGCCGGATGTAGCCTCCAGTGATGCCACGAATATTGAATGCAGCATTGAACCAGATGGTGATAGCTATATAATTAACGGCAAGAAATGGTGGAGTAGTGGTGAGTTTTCCAAAACAATTTTTTCGCTCAACAGATAGATCTTGTTGCTAGATACTATGCAAGAATAATGTTATGATACGTAGTTGTTAATTTTATGATCATAATTCTTTAAATTCTGCCCTTGAGATCATCTTCAAAATTTAGAAAGAGTAGATCAAAGGAAAAGTAATTTTAACATTACCTGATTTGGTGATGTCTTAATTAGGTGATGTTGATTTTTAAAAGCAGAAAATATGTCTTTTTCTTTTTCATGTTTGGAGAGGTGAAATGCTTAGCATGTGCTACTTTTGACTTATATAATTTCAAAGTTTAGTTTTAATGAGGCATCTTACATGTTTAACATGTGTTATTAAAAATAACTGATTGTGGCTTCTGTTTTCACTGCTTACAAATACAGTGTTTCAGGGTGAGCATTTGGCACAGTGGTTAAGACACGGTATGAGACATCCAGACCCCATGGAAGGGTGGCTGGTTTGAGTCCCAGCCCTTCTGCTTCTGATCCAGTTTCCTGTTGATGCTCACCCTGAGGGTCAGCAAGGGAAAGCTCAAGTAGTTTGTTCCCTGCCTCCCACATGGAAGACCTGGATTGAGTTCTGTGTTCCTGGCTTTGACCTGGACCAAGCTGTGGCTGTTCATAGGCATTTGGAGAGTGAACCAGTGGCTGGAAGATTGCTCTCTGTGTGTATGTGTGTGTGTGTCTCTGTCTTTTTTGCCTTTCAAATAAAATAAAATAAGAATTTCTAAAAATGCAGTGTTTGAAAAATAGGAAACTTTATATATAGGATAATACATTTTTAGTTAACTCTCAGTGATGTAGTAACAAATAGATGAGTTCTTTAAGGAGTTACAAAAATTGTACCATAGATTAATATGGTCCTCTGAGGGCTGCTTCTAAGTCATACAGGAGAAATCTAACATTTACCAGCATAACCCCTTATTCTAAAAATAAATTGACATCATGGAAGCAAATTATATGTCTTGAAACTTACCAGGGATGAAACAAAAGGGCCAGAAAATCTTATGAACTTTTTTGTTGTCATTAATTGCTATTCTTTCTGGGATTTTATAAAAATTACTTGCAAATTAAGAAATACAAATTATGCAGTAGTTTTACTGCATAATTATTCAAGAATTAAAATTATGCAGGGAGATCATTCTCACATTAAAACTAAAAATAGTTACAGATACCTCTTAACATAAGCATCTTCATTAATCCATTTTAGATGATCTAACTTATAGCAGAGAGGGCTTTTTTTATTTTGAAAAACTCCCTTTATTTTGGAATTATTATAAATTTATAGCAACCTCTAAAGAAAGTATAGCGTGGTCCCAGGTAACCTCCACCCAGTTTCTCCCTATAGTTCTCATCTTACGTGATTATAGGTTAATTACCAAAACCAGGAAGTTGAACTTGCTACAACGTCTGTGTCTGTGTGTAGTTCTGTCATGTTATCACATGTGTAGATTTGTGTAAGCACTACTGCCATCAGACACGGAACTATGCGTCACCACGGGATCTTCCTCTTTATGGCAGGCGTTTTTATTTATTGCTGTCCCTTACTGCTGTTTGCCTGTGTCGCTAGTGTTGATTTTCACGCCCCTTTCCTCTTCTTGGCTCGCGCCCGGCCCCTCCCCCAGCCCCTTTCTGGTTATAAGTAGCAACCACGGAGTCTGATTCTCAGAACAGCGCAGATGTGTGAGCATCACTCGTGCGTGTCCAGGCAGAGGCAGGGCCGCTGAATATTCAAATGCTGAAGGTACTGGTCGGCTCTGTAGGGCCCTCGGAGTCGAAAGGAATCTCCTCTGCGTTTTGTCGCTGTCTTCTCCAGGACCCGTATTTCTTGGCCACTTTCATGATGTAGTTTTTAAAAGAGGCGCCCATGAAGACGTAGAGGATGGGGTTGAGGCAGCTGTGGAAGAGCGCGATGCTCTCGGTGACCTGGATGGCGACGTCCAGGCGCTTGCTGGCGTCGCAGTCGGTGATCAGGGAGTAGATGATGTCCACGGCTTGGCAGAACTTGACGACGTTGTAAGGCAGCTGCGTAACGATGAAAACTAGAACCACCGCGAGCACAACTTTGAGGGGTCGGGATTTCTTAATGTTTGGCGTCTTGATGAGCGTTCTTGCCGTAATGAAGTAACACACCCCCATGATGAGAAAGGGTATCACGAACCCGATGCAGATCTCCAGCATCTGGATGGATGCTTTCACCGAGGTTCCCAGCTGGT
Organism: Lepus europaeus; assembly: GCF_033115175.1. Classification (NCBI taxonomy): domain Eukaryota; kingdom Metazoa; phylum Chordata; class Mammalia; order Lagomorpha; family Leporidae; genus Lepus; species Lepus europaeus. Next base: position 148,165,603 of record NC_084828.1, read on the forward strand.
GGGGAAAGATGGGGATGCAGCGGGCATTGTCATTGACCGTGTAAAACACCAGCTGGGGGGCGCTCAGCAAGGTGGCGGCCAGCCAGACGCAGAGACAGATGAGCCAGCACGGCCTTCCCGCCCCAACCGGGCCGGGGGCTTTGGTTACTGCCCAATATCTGTCGATGCTGATACAAGCCAGGAACTGCATTCCAGAGACAAAGTTGACTGTGTACAAGGCTGACGTCACCTTGCACATCACTTTCCCTAGAACCCACCCGTGAACTGCATTGACTGCCCAGAAAGGCAGGGTGAACAGCAGGAGTAAATCAGCCACGGCCAAGTTCAAGATGTACACATCGGTTTTGGTGCGCTGTTTCTTGTAATAGGCGTAGATGGCCACTACGGTGGAGTTGCCGGCAAGTCCAGTGATGAAAGTGATGGTGAAGAAGACAGGGAGGAAAACTTTTGCAAACTGTCTCACCTCTTCCTTTATGCAGATGGCTTCGTACAGGCTATAGTCGTGCGTGCCATTCAGCTCATTCTCCTCGTAGTAGTAATCTGTTGACTGGTTCTGCTCCAGCGCCATGGCTCCCACCTAAGTAGCAAAGAGAAGTGAAACACTCGCCTGAATGTTGCTTTATAAAAAGCAGGCTTTGAAACTGTTGAAATCTTTATTTAATATATGCTAAACTGATCTTCTTTATATAAAGAGAATTGAAAATGAATCTTGATGTGAACAGAAGGGGAGAGGGAGTGGGAAAGGGGAGGGTTGCGGGTGGGAGGGAAATTATGGGGGGGGAAGCCATTGTAATCCATAAGCTGTACTTTGAAAATTTATATTCATTAAATAAAAGTTAAAAAAAAAAAAGCAGGCTTTGGCGGCGCCGGGGCTCACTAGGCTAATCCTCCACCTGTGGCGCCGGCACCCCGGGTTCTAGTCCCGGTCGGGGCGCCAGATTCTGTCCCAGTTGCTCCTCTTTCAGTCCAGCTCTCTGCTGTGGCCCGGGAGTGCAGTGGAGGATGGCCCAAGTGTTTGGGCCCTGCACTCCATGGGAGACCAGGAGAAGCACCTGGCTCCTGGCTTCGGATAGGCACAGCGCGCCAGCCGTAGCGACTACTTGGGGGGGTGAACCAACAGAAGGAAGTCCTTTCTCTCTGTTTCTCTCTCTCTCTCTCTCTCTCTCTCTCTCTCTCTCTCTCTCTCTCTCTCACTCTGCCTGTCAAGAAAAAGAAAAAGCAGGCTTTGTCTTTTCCCCAGGGAACAGGTTTGCTGCAGCCTGAGTGAGCCTGACCCCACCGTCCTGAAATGCTCGAATGAGACCCTCGCCTTTTGCTCTTGTAACAATAGCATTTCAAATGTGAAAATTTAGTCAGATTTCAACTAAAGGGAATAAAAGTTATAACTTTTACATAAGTATTAGTGATTCTGATAGGGACATATTTATAAAAACTTAAAAACAAAAATGACTTCAAATACATTTACTTTGGTTTTATATTACTTATTTATAAATTTAGTTAAGTGCCTTATCTCAGCATCTACACTGAATGTCCCTGGTTGACTTTTTTTTTTAAGATTTATTTATTAATTATTTGAAAGGCAGAGTTACAGAGAGGCAGAGGCAGAGAGAGAGAGAGAGAGAGAGAGTGGTTTTCCATCTGCTGGTTCACACCCCAGATGGCCACAATGGCTGGAGCAGCACTGATCCGAAGCTTCTTCTGGGGCTCCCCTGTGGGTGCAGGGTCCTAAGCACTTGGGCCATCTTCCACTGCTTTCCCAGGCCATAGCAGAGAGCTCGATCGGAAGTGGAGCAGCCAGGACTTCAACTGGTGCTCATATGGGTTGCTGGCATTGCAGGCGATGGCTCTACCAGCTGCGCCACAGCGCCAGCCCCTGGTTGGCTTTTATAACACAAGGTCTCCTTAGCCGACTTCCCTCCCAAGCCTGCACTACTTGCTTATCATGTGCTAACTATTATTTGATAGCACTTTCATCCCTGTAGTGCTACGCTGTAAGCCAGCACTGCTCTTGACTTCTCTCTTATCTTCATCTCTATTTCCAGTCAGTCCCTAAGTTCTGATTCCACCTTCCCAGTAGGTCCTGTTTCTGTCTCCTTGTCATCTGCACACACTGCACACCTGCACACACTGACCCTCCCATTTCTCACCTGGCTGCTGCCGTGCCTTCCTAGCTGGCATCCTCCCCTTGTTGCACCTCCTTACCACCTCTTGCCAGACACCACAAAGACCAGGATGTTCTGTCTCTGGCCATCTGTCACTCACCTGCTTAGCTCCTCAGCTGGAAGGCCCACTGCTTGGCCTGAAACACGCAATCCCAGCTCCTTAGCATGGTGCCACCCAAAGCTCCTCCACTCTGCCTCCCCTGTGCCCTACTGCACAGCCAGCAGTTGGTTAGCCAACGGCGGCTGGCAGGCACCATACTATAACATCCTCTTGTGTTCCTTTCTCTGCCATAGTGTTTCCTGCCCTTCCCTTGAAGGGCTGGTTGTTACTCAGTTAGCTTGCATATTGCCTCCCCAAAAGACCTTCCTGATCCTATAGCAGTCTCTGCCTGTGGCTTACAGAATTGACCCCGTCCCATGGGAAAGATGTTTCTCAGACGGCCTTGTCCCTCTGAGCTCTATCAGCCTGCCTGGCACACACTAGCTGCTCAGGAAATACCGGTTAAGCTCAAAGTTTTGCCAGAAGGTATGAGCTGTTACTCCAGAACATAGACGTGCATGCCAGAAATCTCCTGTCTCAACATCAGTAACTGGATTGTGTTGGCTTGTAGCACCCCGTAGTTCTCAGAAACACTTGCTCAGAATTCACAAGCTATGTAATAATTCACAAGTATGTAATAATGACTTTCAATGTTTTCATTATAGTGCTGAGTTTGGTTTTGCTTTTCTTTAGCCTTTTAATCTCTTGTTGAGTATTTTTGTCCTTTGGGGGAAAAATAATAAACTATTTTTGTCTTTCAAAGAATCTCAAACATCCTTATAGAATAGGTAATACAAATATTATTGTCAAAAACGTGTGCCAATGTATGGTTCATTCTCAAAATCCCATTCTTAGACTTGCTAAGCAGTCCCGCTTGGGGAAGTGCAGCAGAATGAAGAGGGCCTGTAGGGGAAAAGGCACAGAGAAGAGCTGCTTTCTCTTGGCAAAGACCAAGAGCCCACAACTTAACAGGGCTGTATTTATCATGAAGGTTATCTGGAATGGTGCAATCTGGTCTTCATTTTCTTATGTGTTAATTATTAACACAACATGGACTTTGTTCTTCCTCTTTCTTTCAGAAATCTTGAATCTGATAAACAAGAATATGGCCAATAATATATTAAGGAAGAGTATTTTTTTAAGTAGGAATTAATCTGACTAAAAATGTGAGTAAATAAGATCAGGAATGGAAATGGTTTGCAATAATAATATTTCTGGCAGACACACAGAAACACATTTTTTTAAAAGAACAAAAAAAATCAGCATTTTCAGAAAAAAGTAGTATAGCAAAATATATTTTCTCCTTACAAAGTTGTATAGCCATGTAATGGAATTTAAAATAATACTTCTTACTGTTTTCAGATTTTCATTTTAAGGTGAAAGTGTAGAGCAGTTTTCAAATAGCTCATTTTTTTGGACATGCACATATTTAAATTTTATAGTCGAAAGCTCCCTCTCTATAAGTAAACATACAGTCTATGGTCCTTAAAATACCATCATATTCAAGTGAGATAAAAGAAAGAACTGACCTGTTTCAGTGGACAAGGAGCAGTGGTCCAGTGCTGCGTGAAATCCAGTGACTGCCCCAGCTCTGGTTACTTTTGTTCTGGTGTCACAGCCGCCTTTATCTTGCCTCCAAGAGGGCTTTCCTGCAATTTAACATTGTGATAACTTGATCCTTTTTTAAAGTGAAATCATCCTGTGAAAGCAAATCCAAGTTCTTCATTAGGCTAGGACATGAATTTGGAAGCATCCCATCTTGTTTCCAAAACTAAAGACTCTTCAAAGTTTCCACTTGGCGGAGGGAACAGGAAAGTGCCTGCATCCGAGCAGCTGACCAGGACCTGCAGGGAGTGCCCCGAATGTCGCCAAGGAGATCCTCGTTGAAGCTATTCTGCCCCCACCCCCACAGGAAACAAAGATTGTGTTAACCCAGAAGATGAAGCTATCGAAGACTACATTCTGAGAAAGCATGAGTAGGGATTAATATTTTTATGCTACAAGATTTAAAGTTCACTTCAACTAGGAGACTCCTGCTTCACTGTCCCCTCTGTCCCTGACTTGGCGTGTGCCTTTCCCCAGGCTTGAAACTCTCTTGCCTTCTTGTAAACAAATGCAGTGTAGCAAAAGGAGAGAAAGGCATGCAGACTTGGCTCTCAGGTCTGTTTGGACTAGACTCTCCCCCTCCTTTGCATGGCAGTTGCCTTATTTATTTTCTCATGCAAAACCAGTCTCTCCACCTGCACGTTATTTCAGACCCAGATTGGTTTGATTTCCTCCAAGCCATTAGTCTCCCTCCATGTTGATTGGCAGGAAGACCACTCAGTAGCGTTTCCTTACTGACCCCAGTGCATCTGGGACACCCAGCTGCTCTCCATTATCTACCACTTTTTTTTTTTTTAAGTTTTAATTATTTGAAAAGCTGAGTGAGACAGAAGAGAGAGAGGTGTCTGCCATCTGCTAGTTTACTCCCCAGAGGCCTGCAACAATTGGAACTGGGCCAGGCTGAAGTTGGGAGCCAGGAACTCCATCCAGGTCTCCCACATGGGTGGCAGGGACTCAGGCACCTGGGCCATCATCTGTTGCTTCTCAAGCATGTCAGCAGGGAGCTGGATTGGAAGTGGAGCAGCTGAGACTTGAGCTCGCATTCTGAAATGGGATGTGGGTGTCACAAGTGATGGCTTAAGCTGCTGCACCACCATGCCCACCAGCCTGCCACTCTGCCACGTAGCTGTGTGTGGTTATGCTAGTTTACCGAGAGAAAAAGTGCTTAGATTTGCACCGTTTGCATTTTCTGTAGTGTGAACACCCCCATCGTGGCCAACTTCAGGCTATGGAAACACAGTTGTGCAAGTGCTCAGTGAGCAGCATCATTGGCATCCTGAGCAGACCCCAGCACAGCTCTTCCCCAGGAGGCATCTCTCTGACCACTGCTCTGAATGCTATGTCAGCCCTGGCTGGACTCTTTGATCTGCCCCTTCCCTTCTTTTCAGTTGTCTGGGAATCCCAGCCAAAGGGCGTGATCGAAGGTCCTCCACTAAATGGTTGCCTCCGGGCCTTATCTCTCACCCCTTCTCCACTGCATCTGCCTCCTTGCTTCACGCCTTTTGTGCCAGCTCTCCTGTGTGCCTGGGATGTGCTTTCCATACTTGCAAGGCTTACTCTCTTATCTTTTCAAGACTTTGCTCAATTTCCACTTGCTCCCGAGGCAATCCCTAACTGCTCAAAATACTCCTCACCCAGCTGTACACCCAATCCACCTCCTCCATAGCATTTGTTTTGTCCTAATGTAGCTTATCACTTTTATGTCACTCTATTATCCTCAACCCCATATTAGAATAGAAACATCATCATTTGTTTGCTGTGCTCACTGATGTCTCCCAAGGGCTTAGGATAGTGCCTGGCTTATCAGAGGTGCTCAAGAATTATTTTGAATTATTAAAAAAGATCCTACTATCCTTCTATGACTATTCCATTTGGCTTACCTTTAATGCTCTGCATGATTGGTCTATGCAGCCTCCATGATGGCCAATCACATCTTCTCTTTGATCTGCCTGTAGAACACACAGTACTGGCTTGTGAGTCTTTGCATGTTCTGTTATTCCTGTCTGGAATATTCCCCCACTCCACATTAGAGCCCCAGCTCCTCTTTAGGATTCAGATTCAGGCCTGACTTTAACATTAATCAATCCAGGAAGCCTTCTATAACCATTCTAGATTAGATCAGACTTGCCTATTCTTAGCTTCTAGAGAACACCTCACTCCATTGTTAGTGCTTCCTAAAATTTTCTCTCTGTTGGAGCTGGCATTGTGGTGCAGTGAATTAAACCACCACTTGTGATGCCAGCATCTTATATCAGAGTGCTGGTTTGAGTCCTGGCTGCTCCACTTCCAATCCGGTTCTCTGCTAATGCACGTGGAAAAGTAGCAGAAGATGGCCCAAATATTTGGGCCCCTGTGACCCATGTGGACAACCTGAATGGAGTTCCAGACTCCTGGCTTCAGCTTAGGCTGTTCTGACCATTTGGGGAATGAACCAGCATATGGAAGATCTCTTTCTCTCTTTGTTTCTCCCTTGCTCTGTTGCTTTGCCTTTCAACATCTTAAAAAATTTTTTTTTCTATTTTTCATTGCTATTATGTACCCCATTGTATTCTCAACATACAGCTTGGTGCCTTATTCATGGGTCCAGCTTAGCGGATAGTCATTAAATACATGAGTCAATCACTTGGTGCTTAAGTAACTTATCCTCCACAGATGCATAAGTGTAGCAGTAGAGCCAGAACTTGAATTGAGATCTCCATTCTTCAGCTATTCCCATTTTGTTAAGCTGTCTCTTGAACATCTGTATTACCCCATGCTGCCATCTCTTCTGGAATCTGGTTACTGCCATGTGAATATTTGAGAGTATCCCTTTGCTTTGTTGACCAACCACATCCTTTCTTGTACATAGGATTTCCTTCTTCTAAATTGGCTCTAATTTCCATCTTTTGGATTTGTATTATCATTTTTGCTTACTCAAATGCATTCCCAGCCCTTGGGGCAAAAAGGATCTGGGGATTGAGCTGCTGTGTCTGGTATCATATGAGTCCCACCTGTGTGGAATCATGGCCAAACCAGCGCACCAGCTGGCCTTCTCCTGGATTTTCTTCTTCTCCAGGTGGAAGTAGGAGATTTGGTGTATTGGGAGAGATTTGAGAACATATGAAAGGCAGTCCTGTAGCTTGCAAGAGACAAGCTTCATTCACTGTAGGCAGCTTTTCAGAGCACTAACTTGCTATTTCTTGAATGCCTGATTTTCTCTAACTCTCTTCTACTTCTCATATCTCTAAGAACTCAGTCCTTGTGCTTCTATTCTGCCCACCATCAGTGGTCTCCTGCCTCATTAATAGAGCAATGCCTCTTATTCCCAAGGAATCTCTCTCCCCACACCCATTCCTCATCCTTCCTGTTCAGGAAGCAGTCTGACTCTAAACTCTCAACTACATGTGATCACTGAAAATACCATTGATATTGAGATATGCTTGGGCATTATTTGGATAACCTTATGATTTCTTTTGAATGTCCATATCATATACTGAACTCTTACTATACATGACTTTGTTAACTTCACGTCTTTGCATAAGAAAAATGTTTGAGTTATTACAAATTCACTATAAATGGCATTTTCAGTAGGTAAATAATATTTTGTCATGGGTTATGAATTATTATAATTTGGTTTGTTTTCCTATTATAGGATTTTTAGATCATTTCCAGTGTTTTGCTATTTCAAATAATATTACAAAGAGCATCTTTGTGTGTGGGCATATATATTATATGTGTATGTGTGTGTATGTGTATGTGTGTGTATGTGTGTGTTTGTGTATACAGTTTTTCTTTAGATGTTGTGGGAACCCAAACTTAATCTAATCTCACTGAGGTGTGTTCAAGAATATCCTTTTTGTTCTTACACAAAAGACAGTGTTCTTACTACTCACACTGAATAATAATCCTAGAGATTTGCTTTTTCATTTTGGTGCAAAGTTTCCTTACTCTTTTTATTTATTTACTTTAAACTTTATTTGAAAGGCAGAGAAAACTGGTTCATTTCCCAAATGTCCTCAATGCCTGGCACCAGCGTGGGGCAGAGCTAGGAGCCAGGAACTTAATCCAGGCCTCCCACATGAGTGCCAGGAACCCGACTACTTGGACCATAACTACTGCCTCCCAGCTGGAGTTAGGAGCCAGAACCAGGTACTGAACCCAGGTACTCCCATATGGGACGCAGATATCTTTTTTATATATTTCATCTTTTATTACCAATCAAAAATAAATTCCATATATTATTTAGCAAATATTATCATTGTTTTGTGACAAAAGACACAAGAGTCATAACAACAAAACTCCCTGAGAGTCAAACTCATAACAATGCCAAAATAAATAACAAAAATATACAAATTAAAATCTTATGCAAAATAAATAGGAGTTACTTGCTACAGTGGCTGTGACTTGCCTACCCATTTGGATGCCAGTTGCAAAGGTCTCCCTAACAAGGAAGACAAGCAGGGTGGGCCAGGTCCAGGGTATGGCTCAGCCCAAGAACCAGAGGTTGGAATAGGAGATGAAAAATTGCACTGGGAGGAGGAAGTCATCGGACCAGTAATATTTGGAAATAATTATGACCCTCAGATGCAGATATCTTAAACAGCGTCTTAACAGATGATCAGACACTCAGCCTCCTTATTCTTTGTAGAAGAGTTCCATTATGTGGACATACATGGTATATTTCAACAGTCTTCTCTTGGTGGACATGGGTGTGCATTCACATCTTTGCAAATACAAACAATACTTCTGTGAAGGATAATCTGAGCACTGTCGTTTCATTCAGAAACATCCACATCTGTAGGATAAGTTTAGAAGCCAGATTGATACGTCAAAGACTAAAGGCATCTGTAATAGAGAAGGTTGTTGCCAGCCCATGCTCCGTTGGGAGGCTGTCACTCTGTTCTCCCACAAATCGTAGATGGAAGTACCTATGTCTCTAAAACCCTGGCAATAGAACATGTTGTTTTACTACCATTTCGCTTTCTAAATGACTTGTAACAGATGTAGTACCCCTAACTCTGCCCTTGCACACCAAATGCAAAATACTGGGCTGCTGTTGAATATTATCTTGGTCAGCTAATACGTGAAATGGCACTCCATTGTAGCCTTATTTTGCATTTATTTGGTTTGTGGTAAAGTTAAACACTTTATAAATCTCTTGATTCTTATCTCCTCTTTTTGCAATTGTGTTCTTTGCCTGTCTTTACTCTGGATTTTCAGATGTTCTTTATATTCTCAGGATGTAAGTATTATATGCATTTTTCATAAATGTTGAACTATTTTCCAGCAATTTTCCCTTATTTTTCAATGTGTGAGTTTTCTAATGACAACCCAGTTATAAACCACCATGTGGGTAGATTCAGTGACTTTCAGAGCGTATTTCCCTTACCAAAGGTAACACATGCTCTAAGAGAACACATGAGTTGTTTTTCCTGGGGCAGAGCTGGGAGCCAGGAACTCAATTCAGGCCTCCCACATGGGTGCCAGGAACCCAACTGGGATCAACATTTTTTTACACGTAAGAATTTTATTGTAAAATGGTGCTTAACTCAGAATGTTATTTTCCACTTTGAATTGGTAATATTTTCCAGATTTATTTATTTATTTGAAAAGCAGACTGACAGAGGGAGAGACAGACAGACACACACAAAGAGAAGAGAAGGGAAGGGGTGGGGAGGGAAGGGGGAGGAAGGGGAGGGGAGGAGAGGGGAGGGGAAATGAATGGAAGGGAAGAGGAGGAAATGGAAGGGAAGGGAGGTATCTTCTACTTGCTGGTTCACTTTCCAGATGCCCACAACAGCCACGGCTGGGCCAAGCCAGATCCAGGAAACCTAGACTCCATTCAGGCCTCCTACATGAGAGTATCAGGAGTCCAAGTACTTTGGCCATCTTCCGCTACCTTCCCAAGCACGTTGGCAAGAAGCTGCATTGGAAGTAGAGTAGCTACAACTTGAACTGGCACACTGATATGGGATATGGGCATCCCAAGCAGGGTTTTTTTTTTTTAAGATTTATTTATTTATTTATTTGAGAGGTAGAATTACAGGCAGAGAGAAGGAGAGACATAAAGAGAGGTCTTCCATCCTCTGGTTCACTCCCCAAATGGCTGCAATGGCCAGAGCTGGGCTGATCCAAAGCCAGGAGCCAGGAGCTACCTCTTGGTCTCCCATTCAGGTCCAGGGACCCAAGCACTTGGACCATCTTCTACTGCTTTCCCAGGCCATAGCATAGAGCTGGATTAGAAGAGGAGCATCTGGGACTTGAACTGGCACCCATATGAGATGGGCAGCTGCTTTACTTGTGACACTACAGTGTAGCCCCACAAGCAGTGGTTTTACAATTGCCCCACAGTGCCTGGCCCAGGATTGTTGATATTAAAGCTAAAGCCAAATGAAGTTTAAATATTTCACCTCAGAAATCCAGCATTGATAGAAGCACAAAACTGCCTCCTATTATATAATCATTTATGTCACTTTCTTAGTTGTTGCCTAATACATCCATACCCACCCATATTTTTGTTTTTCTAATTGACATCTTGCCTTTTGCCAGAAATGATCTTGCTTGATAACCATGTGGTTGTAGGAGCCTGGAATTAAGTCATCAGCATATATCAGAGAGATAAGATTTTTAGCTTGACTTAATCCTGGCACTTGAATAGTCTTGAAATACTGCAAAATGTGGATGAAAAAAAAAAGTTATTTCTCTCTCCATTAAAAAAACAACTAGAAGATGGGATTTTGGATATTTTCTCTATAAAGAAATGTTAAGTGCTTAAGAGGGTAAGTATATTTACCCCAGTTTTGGGTAATCACATAGTAATCCATAAAACACACCCAGTGATTGATGTGTGCCATCTGTTTTCCTTCATGAAGGCCTCAGGCCCAGCGATCAGGTAGGAACATTCTCTGCGTATTCATGTTTCCTCTGATAGATTGCATCTGTGACATTTGATATCTTGTTAACCAGATGCTCTAACAGAGCAAAATCATTGAAAAGAAGGATGTTTGCTGCTGCTGCTGCACCTGCCAAATTCTGCTTGTAGCTAAGGGATGATGTATTTGTGAGGGGTTTTTCCTCATTTTTCTGAATCATCAAGTTAGAGCTATAGTATTTCAATTTTTGTGAATTGAAAGAGAGCCAAGTTGGACATTTCATTCTTCAGAATCTGAATTGTTCTTCACAAAGTTATTTTCCTTGTTTCTTCAGTTTTTTCAAACTTAACCTGATATCTAAAATTGAGCATTTATATAAGAGTGTCATAAGAAAATTTTATTATAGAAAGAACGATGAAGGAAATAATATTGGGTAATATTAGAGGAAAAATGATATAATCTACAATTAGAAAAATCAAGCTTTGGACCCATGTTCAAAAGAATTATAGAAAATCCTCTGTTTTTGAAGGATTCTGGTTATCTAGGATCAAGGAGATCTTGGAAGATTTACCCCAAGTAATCTTTTTTTTTTTTTTTTTTTTTTTTTTTATTCAAGGGAGAGAGGAGAAGGAGAAAGAAACAGATACAGATAGATCTGTTGCCTGCTAGTTCACTTTCCAAATGGCCACAATGGCCAGAGCTGGTCTAAAACTGAGAACTCAATCCAAGTATCCCCATCTCCAGTGTGGGTGGCAGGGACCCAAGTATTTGGGCCACCACTAGGATCTCCATTACCAGGAAGATGGGATCAAGAGCTGGAGCTAGTACTCAAATACAGGCATTCTGATGTGGGAAGTGGCATCTTAGTGTCTCAACTGTTAGGCCAAACACCCATCTCCCCAAGAAGTTCTTGATTGCCAGGATGAAAAATATGGAAAGAAAATATCTCTAATGAAAATGAACCACAAGTCATGTCATTATGTCCTAATCTGATTTCTGAAGTATGCCCACTTAAGGAGACAAGGCATTGTATAGGGCAAGTAGCTTCTTCCCTTTAGTCCATAGGCCCCTGGGCACTGCATGAGACTTCCTGTAACTACAACCTCAAAGCCAGCCCTGAGCAGAAAGATATACAATTAGAAAATTAAAAGTGAGCCACTCTGTAACTTCCTCTGTAATTTCTAACTAAGAATCACAACATGAGTGCATATTATTGTACAGTCAGGGCCAATCAAGGTTAAAAAATTATTACCCCAGCTGAATATGTTCAGGTAAGTAATCCTAGCTAAGACTCACAATGAAATTATCCAAAGTGCTTGAGAGAGAAAGTGTTTCAGATTTCAGAATTTGAGATATTTGAATAGTCATTATTGGTCCACACATCTGAAATCTGAAATACCGACATGATGCACAAACACTTTGAACTTTGGAGCATGCTGGATTTTGGGTTTTGGGATTAGAGACGCCCAACTTGTATTATCATCTGTCATTGAATCATCCTACTATTCTACGTGTTGTTCCTCAGATAAGTAGAATTGATTTTTGTTTTAATTTATTTGGATTGCTATAACTCAATACCATAAAAGGATGGCTGATTGGAGCAGACAACAGAAATTTATTTCCCACAGTTTGGAGGCTGGCAAGTTAAAGATTAAGAGTCCAACAGATTCGGAGTCTCATGAGGGCTCACTTGCTCATTCACGAAGGTTGTGTCCTGTGTGGTAGAAAGGGCAACTGAGTTCCATCATTCTCTACCCCCATTCTATTTACCTAATGACCTCTTTTGGGACAGAATTATCTGCCAAAGGCTCCACCTCCAAATAGCATCACCTTAGGAGTTAGGATTTCAGTATATGAATTCCAGCAGGACACAGACATTATCTGTTAACTCCCATAAAAATTGGAAAAAGGGCTAAAGTGTTGTGGCACAGTGGGTTAAGCTGCTGCCTGGGATGCCTGCATCCTGTATCTCCCAGTGTGCACCCTGGGATACAGCAGGTGATACTGCCCATGTGGGAGACCCAGTACAGTTCTGGGCCCCTGGCTTTGGCCTGGTGCAGCCGCAGCTATAGCTGGTGTCTGAGGAGTAAGTTGACACATGGAAAACTTTCTCTTTCTCTTTCTGTCTCTCTGCCTTTCAAATAAATAAAAGTAAAAAGATTTTATTTATTTGAGAGCCAGAATTACAGAGAGAGAGAGAGAGAGAGAAAGTGTGTGTGTGTGTGTGTGTGTGTGTGTGTGTGAGAGAGAGAGAGAGAGAGAGAGAGAGAGAGAGAGAGAGAGAGAGAGAATCTTCCATTTACTGGTTCACTCCCCAAATTGTAGCATTGTAGCAATGGCCAATGTAGCAGGATTCAAGTACCCAGACAAGACATCAAGGCCTCTTAACAGGAAGTAGTCTTTTATTAGGCTGGCATAAGGCCCAGGTGAAATTTCTGATCCAAAATCCTGAGACCATAATGAAGAAAGGTTTTCCCTTATATATGGCTTTATCCCCTTTGTCTCCCTTATATGGTTACCTGCATACATTTGATTGGATATTCTAATGTTATATGGTGGCCACAGGATTGATACAATACTGTGCATGTGGATATAGTTACTAAAGGTTTTTTTTTTTTTTTTTTTTTTTTTTTTTTTTTTTTTTTTGGTAAGCTGCCTGGCAAGGGTTAACATCATTGCTCTGTACTAACAAGCAGATCCTGCAATGGTTACATATAAGCAGATAGGGACTACAGTTGATTCATTCATAGGCAAGCAGATAACAACCACATTTCATTCCCAGGACAGATGCCTCCATTTTTCTTCTAGCCTTGGGAAGTCCTCTACAACTTTAATCTTCTCAGTTAGAAACGAGTTTAATTAAAAGACAGAGGCTTCTGCCACAGCAGAGTTGGGCTGATCTAAAGCCAGGAGCCAGGAGCTTCATCCAGATCTCCCATATGGGTGCAGGGGCCCAAGGACTTGGACCATCCTCTGCTGCTTTCCCAGGCCACAGCAGAGAGCTGGATCAGAAGAGGAGAAGCCAGGACATGAACCGGCACCTGTATGAATGCTGGCACTGCAGGTGGAGGCTTAGCCTACTATGCCACAGTGTCGGTCCCAGAAGTAAACATTTTTAAAAATCAGAAGAACACAATCTAGTAAATACAAACCATTAGGAAATTTTTTCAATAAATAGTAAAGTGGATGCATCATGAGGAGTATGCTAGCTGAGATTTTACAACTTTGAAATATGTGAATGGGGAAACTTTTCTCATTAGTGCAAATGAGAATGGTCCTTTTAGAATTGATTAAAAATAGACTCCATTAAACTTGGAAGAAATCAAATTACAAACAATGGTTCTAAGGCTATTGATTTTAACAGTTTTATTTTACATATGTAACAGTACAAAACAACTGGTGATTGGAATTTCAAGCTTGTATAGGTTTTTTTTAAATTTTAGAACACCTACAATTTCTAATTCTGCTTCTATGATCATATTTTGAGATGAGCATTGCATTTATCAAATTTCAACTGACACATATTTTAAATCTATTTTTCAAGAATACAAATATACACATGTATTCCAATATATGAAACTGGGTGAGAGAAGACCCAGTTTTGGCAAAGTTTAAAAGAGAAAACCCATACCTTCAGTATGGTGGAGTTAGCACATAAGATCAACTTTCCCACAGATCACAACTAAAAATAGCTACCTGAATTCTCTGGGGGGTGAAAAAAGGCAAAGTGATTTTGCAGGGCTGTCAAAATGTAGAAGAAGATCTAGGCACCAGGTGAGTTTTCCACCTGTGTGCTTTAGCGTCAGCGCATTGTGTGGGCGGGGGAAGCAGAGCTTCTCTGGAAAACTCCTGTCCCAGCTCTGAGGAGCCAGAGCACAGAGCCTGCTGGAAGGTGGTGGCGCTGGGGTGGCAGCAGGGGGGAGGCGGGGGCATGGTTGTTATTCCTAGAAAGAACAAAGCTGGAAAGGGCAGCTCCAGCTGACTCCTGAACCCCAGCCATGCAGAGGGCAGATCCAAAGCAGCTTGCAACTAACCAGCGAGCCCCAAGTTGAAATTTAATCTCCCATCCACCTAACTTGAGGCAGACTGTGCCTAAGTTAAACAAGACATTAACATTCTTTGGAGGAACTTGACAGAATCCAGAGATTCTAAAAGAATCACAGTGTCCAGAATATGGACAGAACCTGGAATTACCCAACAAATAAAGAATGAAGAAAACATGGCCCTTTTTCAAAGGGAAAGGCCAACCCCAAATCACTCAGCTGTTGGAATGTATCAGGCGAGGACTTACGACAGCAATTATAAATTTGCTCAGTGAGATTAAGAAAAATAAAAAGATAGGAAATAGCAAAAGAGAAAATATTAAACATAGGACCGCACAGAAAATACTATAACTTAAATCTAAAATATCTGAAAAATGAACATAATGAAAATGACAGGAAAACGTCCAACTTGAAGATAGACCAATAGAAAGAATCCACTTTGAAGCAGAGGTGGAAGGAAACGAATGGACAGAGTGTTAAGAACCCATCAATCAAAAGGTATACAATATGTGTGATTGGAATTCTAGAAGAAAAGGAGAGGAAGACATTGACATTGAAATGAACAACAATTTCTAGAAATTCAAAAGCTACCATTTATTATTGGTTGAAATAAAATGAATGTGTTCCCACTGAATTAAGGGCCTGTGTTTTCTAATGGTAGCACAGACTTTTTGAGGCATGGGAAATGTTCTACTGGAACAAAATCACATTTTTCCTTCTTGTATTTATGAAATTTCTTGCATTTATCTTCTAATAAAAAGGATTCTGAGGCTGGCATTGTGGTGCAGTGTGATGAGCCGCTGCTTAGTATGCTGGCATCCCCTATCGGAGTGCCTGTTCAAGTCCCTGCCACTCTGCTTCTGATCTGGCTCCCAGGGAGGCAGCAGAGGATGCCTCAAGTTCTGAGGCCCCTGCCATCCCTGTAGGAGACCTGGGTGGAGTTCTGGCTACTGTGGGTATTTGGGGAGTGACTCAGCTAATGGTTCAGCTGTATATGTATGTCGCTCTGCTTTTCAAATATACAAATTTGCTCCTTTTCAATGTAATCATTTCCTATTTTAATGTTTGAGGCAGTTAGATTAGGTAAAGAGGTTATGTTGCAAATGCCCAGCAAGCTAGAGAAATTGTTTCTCTCTGTCTCATAGATAATAAAGACAGTAAGTCATGCATTAAGGAAAAAAGTGGGAGAGACCATTTTGTTCTCTGATTAGTGTGACATCTGTTGGCAAATTTAAGGTTTTGCTGCTTTTTAAAATTTCTTGGTTAAGTTAGTTAAATCCTCTCTTTTTGTCTCTAGTCATATGTAAAATCATAAGTTTGTATGCATGATTGCATGTTCTCACAATGCTGGTGGCTATGACTATGGGGAAAGCAGTCTTGTGATCTCAGACCAATGCAGTGTGAGGTGCCTCATTTCTACACCCGCCTGGGGCTGAACAGAGCTGCGCATCCTTCACGCAATGCCTTCCTCCCTTTCCTGGACAAAATCTGATTTAATTTTTTCTAATTAATTTCCATGTTTTATCAGCAGTTTTATCAGCAGTGTTTCTGGAGTTAGGTGTTAGCACATCGAGGTGGGGAAATGCCCAGGATACGCAGGAGATGACTCCTCCACTGCAGGTTGATTGTTCAGATTGAAAAGTGCTTACAAAGGAAAGTTAATCACACTGTAGCTCCCTCAAATCTGCAGATTTGTTTACACAGTGGTAAGCTAGATTTTTCTTTAATAGTTTTTAAAGTTACTTTCCAATTAGAAATAACAAATGAGAAGATAACTAGGACATACTGTTTCTCCCTCCATACCCCAGATAATACTTTTTTTTTTTAAGTTTCTGTTTTTCGTCTTCTGGTTTCTATTACAATTTTAGATAACATTATTTCTCCATTTATTCATTTTTATTTTTTTATTTCTTTTTTTTTATATTTTTTGACAGGCAGAGTGGACAGTGAGAGAGAGAGACAGAGAGAAAGGTCTTCCTTTTGCCGTTGGTTCACCCTCCAATGGCTGCCGCGGTTGGCGCGCTGCGGCCGGCGCACTGCGCTGATCCGATGGCAGGAGCCAGGTGCTTATCCTGGTCTCCCATGGTGTGCAGGGCCCAAGCACTTGGGCCATCCTCCACTGCACTCCCTGGCCACAAAGAGAGCTGGCCTGGAAGAGGGGCAACCGGGACAGGATCGGTGCCCCGACTGGGACTAGAACCCGGTGTTCCGGCACCGCAAAGCGGAAGATTAGCCTAGTGAGCCGCGGTGCCGGCCCAATTTATTCATTTTTGACACTGTCACTGACTCTCTGATTTGAATACTGACAGTCTAGTTCATTTGTAATATAACTTTATGCCCTTTCCCAATGTTTAGGCAGTTTCACATTGTTGGAATTTTTAAACTTTAAATTATCTTTACATTTCTCTTTCTGTATCCTCATTTAACAGAATCTCTTCAAGTTTCACTTAATTTTTTAAAGAGTTTATTTATTTATTTGAGAGGCAGAGCTACAGACAGAGAGAGGGAGAGACAGAAAGGTCTTCCATTCACTGGTTCACTCCCCAAATGGCTTCAATGGCCAGAGCTGGGCTGATCCGAAGCCAGGAGCCAGGAGCTTCTTCCAGGTCTCCCACTTGGATGCAGGGGCCCGAGCACCATCTTCTACTACTTTCCCAGGCCACAGCAGAGAGCTGAATCAGAAGAGGAACAGCTGGGACACGAACTGGAGCCCATATGGGATGCTGGCACTGCAGGCAGAGGCTCAACCCACTACGCTATAGCACAGCCCCCAAGTTTCGCCTATAAAGGACATGAGTTCTCTTATCTCTTTCCCTACCTCTCATTTCTTCTGTCCTCATTATGGCTTGTCCTGCAAGGCTTCACTGTTGAGGAGAGCAGGGGGACAGTGTCCTTCTCACAAGAAGCACCGGAGACAAGTTTCCAAGGATGTGTCTGTCTTTATTCACAGCCACCTATACTTTTAAAGGGCAGGTAGAAGGGGCATAACTAATTGAAGGCAACACCAATACTATAGGACAGGACCGACACTGGTGCCAATATGCCTCTCCAATTAGCTTGAAGATCGCATAGCTGGGGTAGTTTCCAGGTGGTCCTAATGGGCCTGGGTCACATCTGGGAGCCATTTACCTGATTGGCAATTACAGGGACCTTTAACAGGGAGTGGGGGTGGGGAAAAGTGCCTGCCAGCAGTCAGGTTGTGGGGTCCTACCTGGGACACATGGTGTGCCATGTCCTCTCAACCTCCCACTAGGTACAGTATCACCCATACCTCGTATCAAGGACAACCTTAACTTTACACCATCAAGATGACTAATATTTATATTTTCTCTTGCAACCATGAATTGCTGACGACAGGATGCCTAAATGTTGATAACCAACACATAAAACTGATGTTACAAGAGTATGTACATGCTGTTCAGTACTGGCATGAGTAATGTGTTAGATTTTGTGTCCTAGAACTGTTATACATATATAAAATGTATATATACATTTATATATACATATTTATATATTCATATATGTATATTTGTATTATACATATATGTATATTTATATCATATATGTATACATATATTTATATGTGCATGTGTATATATGTATATTTATATATACATACATTTATATATATATAAAATTTTGTGTATATATATATATATATATATAATTTCCTGAGCCATTCTAAGGCGTATTCCTAGTATCAAGGTCAATTGGAATAGTTTTTCTGATGCTCTGTGTATTACTTAAATTCATATTACATTATAGTTTGTTTTTCATTTGGTCACAGTTCACTTGTACATTTAACAACTTTCCCGCTGGAGTTTTGATGGTGTTGTGTGTTGATTTTATAAGATCTTCTTCCCCTCCACACCTGTGCCTATGCTTTGCACTTTTAATTCCAGTGGCTTTCCCCTTGTCTGGAAACCCCTCTCTTGGAGTCTTTAGTCTTTCTTTTTCAGTCTGGACTGGTTACCTTGTAGGCATGGTTTGTGCAATTATCCATGCATTTCCATAAATTTCCCTCCTGGGCTTCCTTTCTCTTCAGTTACTTCCTTATTTTGCTTGTCTACATTCTTGGGGAGAAAGTACAGAACAGGTAAATTTTATAGGATCTGTGATGTTTCAATTTGAATTTATGTTGCTTTCAAAAAAGTGCTAGTTTGAATGAGTCTAGAAGTCTAGTTAGAGCTCTTCATTTTCAGCTAGCATCCCCATGGCTGAGAAGAGTCTGAGCCACTCTGACCCTCATTCCTTTCAGGTGGCTTGTTTTATTATCTCTGAAACCTTTTAGGATTTTCTGTTCATCAATGACGTCTTGAAATGTCACAGAATGGACACTTCTTGGCATCAGTGACTCAATCTGATTTTGTTTTGTTTTAGAAAACTTTCTTCTACATGTTTATTTGATAAATTCTTTTATGTTTATGTTTGCTCTTTTTCTGTCTCCCTTTGCTTTGATGTTGGACTTCATGTTTTGTCTCCAAGTGTCTCTTACTTTTGCTTTCCTATTTTCAGTCTCTGGCTGTCTCTTCTAGCCAGAAGCTCATATGCTTGTCAGTTTTAGTGCTTCAGAAATTGTGTGTTCATCTCTGAAAGTTGTGATGTTCTTGTCTGGATTGTTTCTGTTTCAGAGATCCCTCTTCTACTTTGATGCAATACATTAGGACCTCTCATATTACATTTTTTATTTTTGTTTTGTTATTTGGTTTAGCTCAGTTTCTTGTTAGTTGCTTGCTTTTAGGTTCTGTATCTTATTTTTGTTATAATTTTATTTTCATTTTATTTGAAAGGCAGAGGGACACATAGAGAGATCTTCCATTCACTGGCCTACTCCTCATATGCCTGCAATAGCCAAGGGTGGGCCACGCTGAAGCCAGGAGCCCAGAACTCAATCCGGATCTTCCACATGGGTGGCAGGAACCCAGGTATTTGAGTCATTACCTGCTGCTTCCCAGAAGTGGAGCCCAGACTTGAACCCAGGCACTTTGATAAGGAATGCAGGAATCCCAAACAGCATCTCAACCACTGTGCCAAATGACCCCTTATCTCTAGCTTTATTTTATTCCATAGTGATTAGTTTTCCAGCTTATTTTGGCCAGTCTCTTTGGCTTTCCATTCAATTTAAGAGAAAAGGAAAAGTGGGTGCAGGTTTTCTGTTATTGACATAGAACAGTTTCCAGCTATGTTTCTTTGCTGAGTAGGAATTCTGTAGGAAAACTCCTGGTGGAGCAGGATTCACTTTAGGGTCAGCTTTCAGACTGCTCCCCCGAGGATCCCCTTATAACACACTCTGTACTTTTTCCCTTCTAAATGTCCAACACTTGCCTCTGAGTGCCATCTGTTAGAGTTATGCCTTCATTGCCATTTCGTATTTTTACTTCAGCACGATCTCAGGAGCAAGGGAGATAAACATGTATTTCTGCCATTCTGATTCTCTCCAAGTTGGTTTTAGAAAAGTTACCAGCTCAGATTCCATTCTGAACTGTAGGAAATTCTAGATTATTTCTGTTGTAAGGTTTTCTCTGTTTACTTGGTATCTCATGAGATAGACTGAAGTCTTGTTCTGCATTGTATTTCATTTATTTATTTGTCTCTGCCTTTCAAGTAAATGGAGAAAAAAAATTAAAAGGTAAAGCACACTACTTCTCCCCAACTTTTGCCTCTTTGATGTTGTACTTTCTCCTCTCTCCCTTTCCATCTGCTAGCCTTGTCTCTGGGTCTTGCCTGGCCATCTTTCTCTTGGTACTTTTTTCACTGTGTCATCTTTCCAACCCCTTCTCCAACCATGGAGGCCCAGTGGCACTTCCCACCAGGCTCTGCCATCATGGGAGCTATTCCCAGGCATTTCTATAGGGCATCCACATTTCTCCTTCATATCCCGGCTGCTCATTGAGGTCTCCCAGGAATTCTCTCTGAATACTTTTGAGACTCCACAGTTTGGAGTTCATGGCCAGTCTTGCATCATGCTTACTCCCATTTCCTCTTCTCCCTGTATTGTTTTGAAATAAATCCCAGACATCTATGAAGATATTTTAGTATGTATCTTGGTAAAAATACTGGACTATTTTCATACTATTATGAAATATCCAGTAAGCATTCACATTTCTAGTGGTTTCATTTATATTTTGTTTGACTGAAGTAGGATCCAATAAGATCTAATAATTGCTTTTTAAGTCTCTTTTAACATGTAAGCTCCCCCTCCATCTCCTTTTTTTTATTTTATTGTAACTTAATTGAAGAAGTTGGATTAGTTGTCCTGTACATTTTCCACTGTCTGGATTTTATTGACCATATCCATGTAGCTTCCCTTGTTATGTTCCATGGGGTTTATTCTTTTCACCCGTGAGATTTTATGACATTATTCAACTGTTTGACATAAACCCTAACACTTTTCATTGAACGTTGGTGTTATTTCAATCTCTCTCTACATGATTTCAAATCACTTGAAACCTTTTTTTTTTTCTAGAAGAAGTTAAAAAAAAAAAAAGAATGTGAAGGGCAGGTATTGTGGTGCAGCAGATTAAGCCCCTGTGTGGGGCACCCACATTCTTTATTGGAGGGCCTGGCTACTCTGCTTCCAATCCAGCTTCCTGCTAATGCACGTAGGAAGTCAGCAGATAATGGCCCAAGTGCTTGGGCCCCTGCACCCATGTGGGAGACCAGGATGGGGTTCCTGGCTCCTGACTTCAGCCTAGCTCAGCCCTGACTTTGATTGGCATTTGGGGGAGTGAACCAGTGGATGAATGATCTCTTTTACTCTGCCTTTCAAATAAATAAATCATATACATACACACACACACACACACACATATATATACACATATATACTTGAGACTTTGTATGGATGTGTCTAACTTAGGGTGATCCAGTTATCTGTGCCCTTACAATTGGCAAGCAAGGTATTATATATTATTTTAATTTGGCAAGCAAGGTATTACATATTATTTTAATACATTTTAAAATGGCAGCTTTCCTGAGTGACCAGCTACTTCAGATCCCTGGCCAACATGATATGTACTGTTTTGCAAAAAGGCCTCAGGAAGAATTCCCATAGACTCCTGAAATGTGAACACATTTTACATTAAAATGAGAAAAACTTTATATTTTAAAATGCTGATCATTTTTCACTCCCTGAAGGAGAACTTTGGCTTACTAAACGTGGGATCAGAGCCTCATACTTGTGGCCAAATAAAATCTTACATCCGGCCGGCGCCGCGGCTCACTAGGCTAATCCTCTGCCTTGTGGTGCCGGCACACCAGGTTCTAGTCCCGGTCGGGGCGCCGGATTCTGTCCCGGTTGCCCCTCTTCCAGGCCAGCTCTCTGCTGTGGCCAGGGAGTGCAGTGGACGATGGCCCAAGTGCTTGGGTGCTGCATCCCATGGGAGACCAGGAGAAGCACCTGGCTCCTGCCATCAGATCAGCGCAGTGCGCCGGCCGCAGCGTGCTACCGCGGTGGCCATTGGAGGGTGAACCAACGGCAAAAAGGAAGACCTTTCTCTCTGTCTCTCTCTCACTGTCCACTCTGCCTGTCAAAAAAAAAAAAAAATCTTACCTCCGACATGTAAAACTCCTGTTGGATTCTCCCATGAGAAAGGCAGTTCTGTCAACTCTCTTACATCATCCCAGAGCCTTCTGAACGAGCTGCTGTCTGCAGTGGGCAGTGGGAGGGCTGTCATTTCCCAGTAAGGACTGCGACCTTTTCATGCTGCTTGACTTCTGGGGAAGGTCACTGAGGGAGTCCCTTCTTGGCTTCTTGCTGAGCACTTTTCTTGGGTGACATGTAGGGATACACATAAACATATTATGTATATTACATATTATTTTAATACATTTTAATTTAGAGTTTTCCATCCTGTTTTTTTTTTTTTTGGTTGCTTTTGCTAGCATGAAATTTGAAAGGATTGAAAGCTTCAGGGTGAAATGTCAAACTAGAAATTTCCTTTTTTAATGTATTCTGCTCATTTCCCCTCTTGTTTTAGGAGCTGGGAACCCCAAGTGCAAAATTGCAATTGTTCTGGGAAGAACTAAATCTGCTTCTGTATCCAGGTGATAAAATGATTCTGACTGAGAAAGCTATGTAGGAATTAAAGTCAATCTTTATCCACTTAATTTACTTGATATCCACTGTTTGGCGTCATTAATCACAAAAATATAAAAAATAGCACGAGATTAAATGTCCCATGTTGTGTTTCATGAGTATTTTGCCAAAAGATACATTTGGAAAACATTATGGGGCATGTGTGCTTCTGTTTGCTCTCCACTGTGGTGTTGTCATCATTAGCAAGTGTTGCTGAGTCATCAGGTAGCTTTGGGTCTGATCATGAAATGTAAGATTTTTCAGCACTCTGCAATGCCCAAGGGAACAGGTGGTTAGCTTATAGGCAATGGTCTTGGAACATTTCACCCTGCTTATCAGGTCCCATTTACCATTGTGGAGCAATGAGAGCAGCATTAACCTCTTTCCAAATCATTGATCACAGATCACAGCCCACCGCAGACTATGCCAGGTACATGTCTGTTATGCGTTCCCATGGCAGTCACCTTTGCTAACGTGATTGTGTAACAAGAACAACAACAAAAAGACAATTTTGAGTCTTCTTAACGTGTGTATTTTTGGTCCTAGCAAACCTTTCCTAATGCTGCTTTTTTTTGACTAGGCACAGACAACACAGCATGATTCTCGTTCCTATGGACACACCCGGCGTACAAATCATAAGGCCTTTGACAATTTTTGGCTACATGGGTAAGACTCAATAAACAAGTTTTGCATTAGCAAGCAGGCAGACTGTTGGAGGGACTAGATGGCATTTGAGTGCATGAAATGTATTTGTAGAAATTCCTGTGGCCCTGACAACTGTCTTGATATGCTTCATATGGGATTCAGCCTTCTGCCCTGTGCTGTCACTTTGGGAAAGGGCAGATTGTATTCAAGGAACAGCAATGCGAACTGTCCACCTCCTCTCCTCTCCATGGGAATGGATTAATGAAAAGGTCCAGATAAATGTAGTAATCCTCAACAAAATTCATTTTTGTCTCTAATTTTAGTGTTCTTTTTTTCTTTTTTAAAGATTTTGTTTAAGATATACAAATTTCGAGTATTTCATGTACACAGATTCGGGAACATAGTGATCCTGCCCAGCCTACCCTCCCTCCTGCCCATGCTTCCATCCTTCCTCCCCCTCCTTCTCCTATTCCCTCCATTAATTTTTACAGTGATCTACTTTCAGTCTACTTTATACTCATAAGATTAACTTGACTCTAAGGAAAGTTCAACAAATACTTCAACAAATAGTATGAAGAAGAAAAAAAAATGTTTCTCAACAGTAGAGACAAGAGCTATAAACAATCACCAAAGCTCAACTTCCTAACTCAAGCTATAAGAGCTGTTAATAAACAGTACACTTTTTAACCTATTTGAGTGCAAAACCTGTTTTCTCTGCTGCCCTTGGCTGGAGTTTCTAAGAAGCAAGGAGACTTTTGTCCTTTGTGTCCATGCTACTGAGTTCAGCACTCAGCAAATATCTGTTGAGCACTGAGTACTGTGCCAGGGCTGGGACACGTGGACACAGTGGACTGAGATCCTTGTCCTCACAACACTTTCACATTGGTGGGAGGAGGCAAGCAGTGACTACAGGCATGCAGCTAAGTGAACTGCATGTGTGCTATGAACAAAGGCTGACGGAACTTCAGGTTCTGTGGAGACTCTGGCTTTCTCTCTGTTAATGAGTATGACTAATGGATATGTATTCCAGTAGCAGCAATAAGACTCATAGCTTTCTAGAAAGAAGGCTTTACATCAACACCTTCAGTGGGATGCAGCTGTAGGACATACCCATAGGTTAAGCATGGTGCACATGGGACAAACAAGCCCACTGGAGCACACTGCACATGGGGGCTGTTGGGTTGCAGAGCTATAGCCTGAACGACAGGGGTTAATAATACAGGTTGGGTGTACACCCTCCACTAAAGAGCCTCCATTTGAATTTTCAGTAAGCAAAATTCACCAGCACCTTTCCTACTCCCTGTGTACCAGGCTGAAAGAAACAGTTCTGAGAAGTTGGTTAGTAATGTCTGCTCTGACAGGAAAGAGCTGCAGTTAGCGTGAGGTCATCTCTGGAATTTGTGAGGGGAGGGTGAGGCAAAGACAAAAACATGCCTGTGTTCCCGGTCCCAGGGACAGAAATGCCAGCGTTTTTGGGAGGCAGAGGCACAGTGAGACAAGTGTGGATTGGGAGTAATCACACTTGAAGGTCCAGTCCCTGCGCCAACTCCCAGGAAGAGCCTGCACCATCCGCTAGAGCAGGCCCTGGCATCTTCAGACATTGCTTTCCACAGACATAAAAAAGGAAGCTTGAATTATGTTGCTCACCATTAATTTTTGAAGCATTGATTCTTTTTTTCCTCCCCAAGCAAGATTCTTTGGGATTCTTTTATTTTTCTAAGCAAACTCTTCTTTTTCCAAGAAAAACTTTCTCTGGAACTCCATATACAAAAATGTAAAGAAGAGGCAATTATAAAACAATAGTAAAATAGTCTTGTTGGAGCAGTGGAGGCTAGTCTTCCTTTTTCATAGCTGTATGATTTCAGGGAATGAATTGGAAGCCTCTGGATCAAATGGCTTCTAAAATCTAATGTTATCAGTAGCTCTCTCGTTGGGGCTGACTTCTCTCTGGGAATGCCCATGACAATTGGGTCTTTGAAATCCTACCTTCTTTGAGTAATTATACTTCAGCAGGTTGATTATGTGTGATGCTGTTTTTGGTCAATTCATTTTGTTCTTCAAAATTTTCTTGTCTACTTTATAGATAACTTACATGGAGGACATTTTGAGATCCATTTCAATCAAGTGCGAGTTCCAGCTTCCAACTTAATCCTAGGTGAGATAAATTTGGTAAAGTTCTTCTACAGTGTTGTATATTAACATTTTCATGTTAAAATCTGGAAAATTTATGAGTCTACTTTGAGCTATTTTCTCCTTTATTTTCTCTATTATCAAGGAAAACTTTTGCATACTGTAGAATTTTCTTCCACGGAATAATTATTTAACTGATAGATGTGTTCTTATATATCACAGTGACTGAAAACGTGGCTAAGCAGAGCATGCAACTCAAAGCAAGACACTTTTTCTAAAACATGATATGTATTCCTCTACTTGTTTTAAGACAATCTCAGTACTTCATGAAGTCAAGTCTTGTCCTCATATACAAGTTAGAAGCATAAATAACTGAATATCATGTACTTGGAATGTCTCCATCCTTTTGCTTGTTGAAATCCAACCCAACCTTCAAAGAACATCTCTGCCCCCTTTCAGGGATGTTTCTTGCTGCACTCACTCAATGGGCCCCTGACTTTACAGCTTGGGACAGAGAGCCCCTCCCCTCTGCCTTTCTTTGTCCCTCTTCATAGCCCTAATCCTGTCCCCCTCTCTGGATACTAAACTCATGCAGGGACCGTGTTGTAGCCACCTCTGTAACTGCTGCAGCTCCAATAAAGTAGCTGCTGCATAGTAAGTACTCCAGAGCCAGTTCTACAATCTGAATGAAATTTTTCTTGATGATGGTTTTAAAAAAATACGTATCAGAAGTCCCGTCAATGCATAGTGAGCCTTATAGTAGCACTGACTTTCCCCTTAGCAGGATGTCGTTCTTATTGAAGGCAGTGCATCATTTCCCCCAGGATTTCTGAAAATAGAGAATACCCTGGGCCATGTTCACGTTCCCCTTTCTCCCAGGTGAAGGCAGGGGATTTGAGATTTCCCAAGGCCGGCTGGGACCTGGCAGAATCCACCACTGTATGAGAACAGTGGGTGTGGCGGAGCGCGCTCTGCAGATCATGTGTGAACGGGCAGCACAAAGGGTAGCCTTTAAGAAGAAACTCTACGAACACGTAAGAGTGGTTGCTTCTTTGTATCTATCACAGCTCAGTACACCATACTACCCTTGAACAAAAGCATTACTGGGGTGGGCACTAGGCACAGCAGGTAAGTTGCCATTTGCTTGGGGCACTCTTATCCCCCATGGGAGGACCTGGTTTGAGTCCTGGCTAGCCACTCCACTTCTGGTCCAGCTTCCTGTTAATATAAGCAACAGGGGCTGGCTCCAGTTGTCACCCAAGTGGGAGACCCAGATTGAGCTCCAGACTCCTGTGCCTTCTACCTGGCCCAGGCCTGGCTGTTGCAGACATTTGGAGAGTTTGCAAACAATGTAAGATCTGTCTGTCTTGGTGCTTTTCAAATAAAA
This sequence comes from Lepus europaeus, assembly GCF_033115175.1. NCBI lineage: Eukaryota > Metazoa > Chordata > Mammalia > Lagomorpha > Leporidae > Lepus > Lepus europaeus. The sequence continues at coordinate 148,192,543 of NC_084828.1, forward strand.
TGAAGATTAATTAATTAACAAACCCACCAACATTATTTTGGGAGAGTGATTTCCTTTACGTGAATAAGGTGAATCTTTTCCATAAAGCACACTTATACCTGTGTTTAAATATGGTCTGAGGGGAGGTCTTATCTTTGGGGAAGATTAAATAGCTCCTGAAGTGCTCAGCACACAGAGCACACACACAGTTCCATCAACTTCTAGACTCTGTTCTGTACAGCTGGCCACATTAGAGTTCCCCAGGGCATGAAGAGGCTGCCACAGGAAGAGGGATTTACCTTATCCTTTGGTTTTCTGGAAGGAGTTGGGACAGATCCATGTAAAGATGCAGGAAAAGAGCTCAAAACTCAGAGAAAGGAGGAACGTTCTGACAGATTTTTTAAAAAAGATTTATTTATTTATTTATTTATTTATTTATTTATTTATTTAGAGAGGTAGAACTACAGAGAAAGGGAGAGACAGAGAGAAAGGTCTTTCATCTGCTGGTTCATTCCCCAAATGGCCACAGTGGCCAGAGATGGGCTGATCCATAGCCAGGAGACAGAAACTTCTTCTGGGTCTCCTACATGGGTGCAGGGGCCCGTGCACTAGGACCATCTTCCACAGCTTTCCCAGGCACATTAACAGGGAGCTGGATTGGAAGTGGAGCAACCAGGACTCAAACCAGTGCCCATAGTAGATGCTGGCACTGCAGATAGAGGCTTAATCCACTATGCCACAGTGCTGGTCCCAATAAATACATTTTTTTTAAAAAAAGGAAATATGTACTAAGAAGAAAAAGAAGGGGCTGGCATTGTAGTGCAGCTGGTTTGAAGCCCTGGCCCGAAGCACTGGCATCCCATATGGGCGCCGGTTCTAGTCCCGGTTGCTCCTCTTCTGATCCAGCTCTCTGCTGTGGCCTGGGAAAGCAGTAGAAGATGGCCCAAGTCCTTGGACCCCTGCACCCACGTCTTGGGAGACCCAGAAGAAGCTCCTGGATCCTGGCTTCGAAATGACACAGCTCTGGCCATTGCAGCCATCTGGGGAGTGATCCAGTTGATGGAAGACCTCTCTCTGTCTCTACCTCTCTCTGTAACTCTGTCTTTCAAATAAATAAAATAAATCTTAAAAAAAAAAGAAGAAAAAGAAGCTATCAGTTTAGATTTCTTTGGAAAACTCTTTATAGAGATACAGAATTGCCAAATTATTCCCCCAAAATGCATTCTAATATTTAAGAAAACAAGAAAAATAATTATTATTATTTAGCATTCACTGTTGCAAACTTGTTAGTGTAGGTCAAATCTGTGGTGACAGAATTGTGTTTTTGTTGAAACCGCTGTGAGGTGTATCTATGACCATCGATAAAATTTTGCAGTATCTTTTTACTTTTTTTTTTAAAGATTTATTTATATATTTGAAAGTCAGAGTTACACAAGAGAGAAGGAGAGGCAGAGAGAGAGAGAGAGAGAGAGAGAGAGAGAGAGAAGTCTTCCATCTGCTGGTTTGCTCCCCAGTTGGCTGCAACAGCCGGAGCTATGCCGATCTGAAGCCAGGAACCAAGAGCTTCCTCCGGATCTCCCAAGAGGGTGCAGGGGCCCAGGGACTTGGGCCATCTTCTACTGCTTTCTCAGGCCATAGCAGAGAGCTGGATCCGAAGTGGAGCAGCTGGGACTCGAACTGGTACCCATATGGGATGCAGGCACTGCAGGTGGCAGCTTTACCCACTATGCCACAGCCACAGCGCTGGCCCCAAGTACCTTTTTACTTTGTTACATGCTGTGTTTGCTTCCTTGTGAATTATTCTGGACTCAATGTTAGGAATAGTTGCAATAGTTAGTACTATTATTTTATGAAGTATCATATGTTCAATCAGCATATATGTTTTTGTATATGATTGATTTGCAACAGTATTAAGAAAAGATACATCCTGCTTTATGACACCACACCTGGGGCTACTTTGTGGGCACTCCTTTGGTCTATGGCCAGGACAGGGGTTCATCTGTTGATAGGCACTGAAGGAGGAGGTAAGAAAAGTGACTGGAGAGACTATGGGTACAGCCCCCATAGGGGAACAGGGATGAACCCATTACTCATGGTCCCAATCAGTACTCCTTGCCCTTTATTTCTTTTTAAAACGTTTATTTATTTTCATTTTATTTGGAAGGGGTGGAGGGAGTAGAGAGAGATCTTCCATCTGTAGGTTCACTCCCCAAATATCTGCCATAGCTAAAGTTGGACCAGGCTGGAGCCAGGAGCCAGGGAATCCATTCTGGTCTCCCAAGTAGTTGAGCCATCATCTACTACTTCCTCACCGGATGCCAATAAGCAGGAAGCTGTATTGGAATATGGGATGGAATTGGATTCCAGGCATTGCAATATGGGATGTGGGTGCTCCAAGTAGCAGCTTAACCCGCTGTACCACAAGCCTTTTAAAAGTGTATTTTTATAATATATGTTTATTTAAAGTGTGTAGAGGGTAGACAGTTCGAGAGACCTACCCACTTTTTTTCAAGCTTCAGCAAAACCTTGACAAGCGGCCACAATGGACATGGAGGTGCACTGCGCAGGTGTTGCTTTCATGGGTGATGTTTTATGCCACACTAACATTTCCCTCCTGCCTTCTAAAGTTAATGGATTATGCAGGGCAAGCCTGGGCTTTTAAAAAATGTGCCTCTCTTCACTGGAAACATTTTGCATCTGGCATAGATAAAATGATATGGCAGGAGCAAAAAGAGATGTGCGAGCTAGTCATCAAGAATGTCTGGGCCAGCGTTGCCTTTTTCCGGTTCGTGAAATTAACGTTGCATTTCCCTGAATTTGGAGGCTCCTTCCAGCTGCCTCCTAAATTATTCCAGGCTCTACAGCAAAATGTTCTCAATCCTAGTTCTGTTTTAGGAAATAAACTTGGTAGTTCTCTGGGCCACTAAGCTTCTACCTACTTAATGATTTTCAGCGAGTCTTGGGTGTGTACAGACACCTGAAAACAGTTTCCTTGAGACATGAAGGCCTTCTGAGTCTTTATAAAGCCATGATTCCCCACCCTGACCGCCATCAGAAAATGTTCACTGACTGCTGCCTCTTCTACTTGCCACCAATGTAATTTATTTGTTTTTAATTGCAAGGCAGAGAGAGACAAAGTCAGAGATGGGGAAATGACAGAGAGAGACTTTCCATCTACTGGCTCAGTCCTCAAGGGCCTGCAACAGCCAGGGTTGGGCCAGACTGAAACCAGGACCACAGAACTTAATCTGGATCTCCTCTGTGGGTGACAGGGACCCAAGCACTTGAGCCATCACCTGCCACCTCCCAGGTGCACATTCATAGGAAGATGGGATCAGAAGCAGAGCTGGGACTTGAAGCAGACACTCTTATGTGGGACATGGGCCAGGTGGCATCCTAACCCCAAGCCAATGCCTGCTGTACGAATGTAATTTAACATTTTCTACTACTATAGCAATGTTTTTAAAAAGCTAAATTAAGAGGGGGTCGGTGCTGTGGCGTAGTGGGTAAAGCTGCTGACTGCAATGCTGGCATCCTATATGGGTACTGGTTCGAGTCCTGGTTGCTCCACTTCTGATCCAGCTCTCTGCTATGGCCTTGGAAAGCAGTAGAAAATGGCCCAAGTCCTTGGGCCCAGCACCCGTGTGAGAGACCCAGAAGAAGCTCCTGGCTCCTTGTTTCGGATTGGCTCAGCTCTGGCCACTGTGGCCAACTGGGGAGGGAACCAGTGGATGGAAGACCTCTCTCTCTCTCTGCCTCTTTTTCTCTGCCTTTCAAATAAATAAATAAATCTTAAAAAAAAATTAAAGAAATAGGTGTGCGGTGACTGTTCCTTGCCACCGCCGGAGAATTAGGCAGGCTGCCCGCAGCTTGCCTTGACCTAGGAGGGGAAAGTGCGCCACCCACCACTCAGCCTTTCCCAAACCCGGGGGATAATCAAGCGCGGTGTGGAGCCCAGTCGAAGCAGGGTCTCACTTTATTGTAAAAGAGAGGTGTATATATAGCTGAGGTACAGGTTGGATGGTACAGAGTGGATGAGCGGATGTGGGCAAGGGATGGGGTGCTGTGATGCAAAAGGGTCTTAGCAACTCCTATTGTACCACCTTAATGATCCTTAGGCAGAAGCGCCCTGGGGCTGGGGTGTTTGTTACCAGGGAATTGAAACTTAAAGACAGGTTTTCAAATTTGAGGCAGGCTCAGGAAGTTCCTCTAGGCCTCTCCGGATTCAGTGTCCCCCACATAGGTGAATTTAATTTCAGTAATATATTTTATTTAGCCCAATGCAGCTGTCATCTCAACATGAAATCATATAAATGTTAGTAAATGAAGTCTTTTATATTATTTTAAAAAGAGTGATTCTTTAAAATTGGGTGAGTGGGGCTGGCACTGTGGTACAGCCGGTTAAGCTGCTGCCTGCAATGCCAGCATCTCATATGTGTACTGGTTCAAGTCCTGGCTGCTCCACTTCTAATCCAGCTCCTTGCTAATGCACCTAGGAAAGCACTGGAAGATGGCCCAAGTTCTTGGGCCCCTGCACTCATGTGGGAGACCCTGATGGAGTTCCAGGCTCCTGGGTTCAGCCTGGCTCAGTTGCTGCAGTTGCTGCCATTTGAGGAGTGGACCAGTGGATCAAAGATCTCTTTCTCTGTCTCTCTGGTTTTTTTTCCCTCTGTATCTCTGTAACTCTGCCTTTCAAAATAAATATTTTAAAAATTGGGTGTACATTTTATATCTATAATGTATCAGTTCTGATGAGGCATATTGCCTTTTGTTTAATTTTACTTTTTTTCATTTATTTGAAAGGCAAAAAGACAGAGACAGAGAGAGGTCTTCCATTTGATGGTTTACTCCAAGTACACCAGCCTCAGCTGGGGCTGGGATGGCTGTATCCAGGAGCCTAGAACTCCAGGTGTCCCACATTGGTGACAGAGACCCAAGTACATTACCTGCTGCCTGCCAGGGTATACAACAGCAGGAAGTTGGAATCAGGAGTGGAGCCAGGACTGAAATTCAGGCACTCTGATTATGGGGTGTAGGCGTTCCAGGTAGCACCTTAACCGCTGTGCCAACGCCCACCCCAGATGAGGCGTATTTCCAATGCTCAGTAGCCACACATTTAGAGGCTTCTCCTCCAACATCTGCTATTGAAGAATCATGCTGAAGAAGGCTACTGTAGCCTAATGGAAGCACCACCATGGTCTGCTGGCCTAACTTACCCTAACAAACCGTATTCTCCACTGTGAATACCAAGTCTACTTTTAGGACTGGGGCCCCAACAGCCTCTTACAAACAATTGGAACTATGTAGTAGGTCCCAGCTATCAACATGAAATTCTCAGTGTTGCTTGTGGGATTTATGGTGATCCCTCGTACTCGTCATCATTTCTCCCTGCTGACCTCTCACGAAACTGTAGTACGGTGTCAGAGCCGAGATGTTGTCACTGATGATGTGGTCGGGATACTGAACCCACCCATCCTGATGTGAGTCCTTCATGCTGCCCTTTATAACCTCTCATTATCTCCTGGCAACCACTGCCTGTTCTTCATTTTTACAATTTTGTTGTTCCAAGAATGGACTCATTCAGCATGTAAAATTTGGGGACTGGCTTGTTTACCCCACATAGTTCTTTGGAGATTCATCCAGGCTGTGTGTATCAATACTTGGTTCCTCTTCATTGTTTTGTTGTGTTCCTGGGTGTGAATGTACTACAGATTGTCCAGGGGTTTCCCTGTGGAGACGTCTGGGTTGTTTCCAGTCCGGGACTGTTAGAAATGAAGCTGCTGTGTAGGTTTTGCATGACCTTCAGTCTTCATTTCTTTGAGATGAATACCCCAGAGTGCAACTGCTGAGTCAGACGCTAGTTGCCTGTGTAAACAAACCACCAAGCTCTCTTCTGTTTACCAGTCAGCAGCTGTGTGTGAGTGCTCCAATTTGTCTACATCTCCGCCAACTTATAAAGTTGTTGCCTTTTTAAAATTCTAGCTATTCTGATGAGTTTGCAGGCTTTCTAATTGTGGCTTCTATTTTATCCTAAGAGCTAGTCATGAAGGTCTTTTTATCTGCTTATTTGCCATCTCATCTCCTTTTCAGTTCATGCCTTAACTCGTGTTTTAGATGAATTGTTTTCTCATGTTGTCAGAGTTCTTTATATATTATAGATACTATCATTTGTCACATCTATGATTTATAAATGTTTTTAAGGTTCTATTTATTTGAAAGGCAGGGTTTGGGAGAGGAAGCAGGAGAGGGAGAGGGGGAGGCAGAGAGAGAGAGAGAGAGAGTGAGTGAGCGAGCTTCCATCCACTGGTTCATTCCCCAAATGGCTGCAATGGCCAGGGGTGGACCGGGCCAAGCCAGAAGCCTGGAACTCCATTTAGGTCTCCCACAGGGCTTGTAGGGCACCAAGCACTCGAACCATCTTCTACTGCATCAGGTGCATTAGCAGAGAGCTACCTTAGAAGTGGAGCAGCTAGGGCTTGAATCCTCAAGTCAGGCGCTCACATGGGATGCTGGTGTTTCAGGCGGCAGCTTAATATGCGCACCACATGCTGGCCATAACAAATATTTTCTCCAATTCTGTAGCTCAGCTTTGCATTCTCTTAACAGGGTCTTTCACAGAGCGAAAGTGTTTACTTTTTGATTTTACGGATCATGCTTTTGGGTCAAGTCAAAGTAAATCCTTGCCTTGTCCTATATCCTGAAGATTTCCTGCTATAATTTTTTTTTCCCATAGGTTTTACATTTTAAGTTTGATTCTGTAATATATATATATACTACATATATATGTATATATATATTAATATTTATTTACCTTTATTTGAAAATCAGAGTTACAGAAAGATGGGAAGAGAGAAAGAGAAAGAGAAAGAGAGAGAGAGAGCGAGAACCATTTGCTGGTATACTCCTGAAATGACTGCAATGACTGGGGTTGGGCCAGGCCAAAGCCAGGAGCTTCCTCCAGATCTCCCATGTGAGTGCAGGGGTCCAAGCGCTTGGACCATATTCCACTGCTTTCCTAGGCTCATTAACATGGAGCTGGATTGGAAGCAGAGCAGCTGGGACTCTAACCGGCACCAATATGGGATGCCTGTACTGCAAGCTAAGGCTTTACCTGCTACGTCACAATGCCAGCCCTCATTCTGTAATTTGTTTTGAATTAATTCCTGAATAAGGTATGAGAATTAGGTCCTGGCTCTTGGCTTCAGATTGGCATAGCTCCGGCTGTCGTGGCCATTTGAGGAATGAACCATCAGATAGAAGACCTCTGCTTCTCTGTAACTCTGCCTTTCAAATAAATAAATAAATAAATAAATATTTTTAAAAAACTTTTATTTAGTAAATATAAATTTCCAAAGTACAGTTTATGGATTACAATGGCTCCCCCCCCAATAACTTCCCTCCCACCCGCAACCCTCCCAACTCCTGCTCCCTCTCCCATTCCATTCACATAAAGATTCATTTTCACTTATCTTTATATACAAAAGATCAATTTAATATATATTAAGTAAAGATTTCACCAGTTTGCACCCACACAGAAGCACAAAGTGTAAAATACTGTTTCAGTGCTAGTTATAGCATTACTTCACATTGGACAACACATTAAGGACAGAGATCCCACATGAGGAGTAAGTGCACAGTGACTCCTGTTGTTGACTTAACAATTTGACACTCTTGTTTATGTCGTCAGTAATCTCCCTAGGCTCTAGTCATGAATTGCCAAGGCTATGGAAGCCTTTTGAGTTTGCCTACTTTGATCTTATTTAGACAAGGTCATAGTCAAAGTGGAAGTTCTCTCCTCCCTTCAGAGAAAGGTACCTCCTTCTTTGATGGCCCATTCTTTCCGCTGGGATGTCAGTCCCAGAGATCTTTCATTTAGGTGTGTGTTTTTTTTTTTCCAGAGTATCTTGGCTTTCCATGCCTAAAATACTCTCATGGGCTCTTAGCCAGATCCAAATGCCTTGAGGGCTGATTCTGAGGCCAGAGTGCTGTTTAGGACATCTGCCGTTTTATGAGTCTGCTGTGTATCCCGCTTCCCATGTTGGATCATCCTCTCCCATTTTTATTCTATCAGTTAGTATTAGCAGACACTAGTCTTGTTTGTGTGATCCTTTTAACTCTTAGACCTATCATGTGATCAGTTGTGTACTGAAACTGATCACTTTGACTAGTGAGATTACATTGGTACATGCCACCTTGATGGGATTGAATTGGAATCCCCTGGCACATTTCTAACGCCACCATTTGGGGCAAGTCTGATTGAGCATGTCCCAAATTGTACATCACCTCCCTCTCTTATTCCTACTCTTATATTTAACAGGGATCACTTTTCAGCTAAAATTTAAACACCTAAGAATAATTGTGTGTTAATTACAGAGTTCAACCAATAGTATTAACTAGAACAAAAAAAATACTAAAAGGGATAAAGTATTAAATTGTACATCAACAGTCAGGACAAGGGCCGATCAAGTCACTCTTTCTCATAGTGTCCCTTTCATTTCAACAAGTTTCCTTTTTTTGCTCAGTTAGTTGTCACCGATCAGGGGGAACATATGATATTTGTCCCTCTGGGACTGGCTAATTTCACTCAGCATGATGTGCTCCAGATTCCTCCATTTTGTTGCAAATGACCAGATTTCATTGTTTTTGACTGCTGTATAGTATTCTATAGAGTACATATCCCATAATTTCTTTATCCAGTCTACTGTTGATGGGCATTTGGGTTGATTCCAGGTCTTAGCTATTGTGAATTGAGCTACAATAAACATAAGAGGCAGACAGCTTTTTTGTTTGCAAATTTAATTTCCTTTGGGTAAATTCCAAGGAGTGGGATGGCTGGGTTGAATGGTAGGGTTATGTTCAGGTTTCTGAGGAATCTCCAGACTGACTTCCATAATGGCTTAACCAGTTTGCATTTCCACCAACAGTGGGTTAGTGTCCCTTTTTCCCCACATCCTCTCCAGCATCTATTGTTGGTAGATTTCTGAATGTGAGCCATTCTAACAGGGGTGAGGTGAAACCTCATTGTGGTTTTGATTTGCATTTCCCTGATTGCTAGTGATCCTGAACATTTTTCCATTTGGATTTCCTCTTTTGAAAAATGTCTATTGAGGTACTTGGCCCTTGTTTTGATGTTGTGGAGTTTCTTGATCTCTTTGTAGATTCTGGTTATTAACCCTTTATCTGTTGCATAGTTTGCAAATATTTTTTCCCATTCTGTTGGTTGCCCCTTCATTTTCCTGAGTGTTTCTTTTGCAGTACTGAAACTTCTCAATGTGATGCAATCCCAAATGTTAATTTTGGCTTTGACTGCCTGTGCTTCCGGGGTCTTTTCCAAGAAGTCTTTGCCAGTGCCGATATCTTGCAGGGTTTCTCCAATGTTCTCTAATAATTTGATGGTGTTGGTCGTAGATTTAAGTCTTTAATCCATGTTGAGTGGATTTTTATGTACGGTGAAAGGTAGGGGTCTTGCTTCATGCTTCTGCATGTGGAAATCCAGTTTTCCCAGCACCATTTACTGAATAGACTGTCCTTACTCCAGGGATTGGTTTTGGATCCTTGATCAAATATAATATATAATATACTTTTTAAAACAAGCTGAGTTCCCTCTCTATGACTAGTTTCTGAGGCTTTTTTTTTATTATGAAAGAGTATTTAATTTTGACAAATGTTTTTCTGCATTGATTTGTATGACCATGTGTTTTTTCTTCTTTAGCTTATTAATATGGTAGAATACATTAATTGGTTTTCAAAGACTGAACTAGTTCTGCATCATTGGAATAACTCCACTTTGTCTCTTTATATATTGCTAAATCCTATCTGCTAGTATTTTGTTAAGGATTTTTGCATCTGTATTTTGTGTCTGAAGGATACTGCTCTGATTGTTTTTCCTTGTCTGTACTCTGTCTGGTTTCATAGCAGAATAATACTAGGTTTACAGAAAGATTGGGGAAGTGTTCCATGGCTTTGCTTTCTGACAGAGATTGTCTAGAATTTGTATTGATTCTTCTTTAAACATCTGATAGAGTTATCTGGTGATATTGTGTGCTTGGAGATTTGGAGAGAGAGTACTAAATTTTAAATTTTCTTATTTATTGGGTTCTTCTATTGGAAGATTCTTCTATTGTGTTTTTGAGGAAGTGGTCCATTTTGTCTGGACTGTCAATTCTGTGTGTTCAGAGCAGTTAATAGTAGTTTTCTATTATCCTTTTGACGTCTGAAGGGAAGGCATTTTCCGGCTTCTTCCTCATGTCAGTGATTTCTTCCTGCTTTTTCCTTTGTTAGTCATGCTAGAGGTTTGTCAATTTTGTCGATCTTTTCAGAGAATGTGATAGATTCATTATTATTGTGAGTGTATATGTCACTATACAATATAATTGACATGTTAATGCTTAGCATTAACCAGATCTTTGTTTCATTGATTTTCTCCATTTTTTTGTTTTCATTTTTATTTATGCTTTTTATTATTTCCTTTTGCTTTCTTTTGATTTTCTTTATTCTTCTTTTTCTAGGTTTTTTTTTTTTTTTTTGACAGGCAGAGTGGACAGTAGAGAGAGAGACAGAGAGAAAGGTCTTCTTTTTTGCCATTGGTTCACCCTCCAATGGCCGCTGCGGTAGGCGCGCTGCGGCCAGCACACCACGCTGTTCCGATGGCAGGAGCCAGGTGCTTCTCCTGGTCTCCCATGGGGTGCAGGGCCCAAGCACTTGGGCCATCGTCCACTGCACTCCCTGGCCACAGCAGAGAGCTGGCCTGGAAGAGGGGCAACCGGGACAGGATCGGTGCCCCAACCGGGACTAGAACCCGGTGTGCCGGCGCCGCAAGGTGGAAGATTAGCCCATTGAGCCGCGGCGCCGGCAAGTTCTTGACCAGGTGGCATAAATTACTGAGTTGAAACTTCTCTTGTCCAATGTATGTGTTTGACACTCTAAATATCCCTCTCAGCACTGCTTCCTATGTACCCCATAGATCTTGTATTTTTACATTCATTCAGCTCCTTGTTTGTTTTGTTTGTTTGTTTGTTTGTTTGTTTGAAAGGCAGAGTTGCACAGAGAGAAGGAGAGACAGAGATCTTCTACATGCTGGTTCATTCCCCAAACGCCCTGGGCTGGGCCAGGCTGAACCCAGGAGCTACATCTGGGTGTTTCAAATGGATGCAGGGGCCCAAACACTTGGGACATCCTCCACTGCATTCCCCGGTTATTAGCAGGGAGCTGGATCAGAAGAGCAGCATTCGGAACACAAACCAGTAGTCACATGGGATGCCAGTGTTACAGGCAGTGGCTTCACCTACTATGCCACCATGCTGGCCCCACAGTTCTATGTATTTTAAAATTTCTCTTCAGATTCCTCTTTGATCTGTGAATTATTTAGAAGTGTGAGATACTTTATTTTCAAGCAGGTCAGAGATTTTCCTATTTTCTTTGTTACTGATTTCCAGTTTGATAATACTGTAGCCACTAAACAAACTCTGTTATTTTTTTAAAGATTTATTTTATATATTTGAAAGAGTTACAGAGAGAGGGAAAGACAGAGACAGGTCTTCCATCTACTCACCAAATGGCTGCAATGGCCAAAGTTGAGCCAATCCAAAGCCAAGAGCCAGGAGCTTCTTCCGGGTCTCCCATGTGGGTGCAGGGGCCCAAAGTATTGGGCCGTCCTCCACTGCTTTCCTGGGTGCATTAGCAGGGAGCTGGGTAGGGAGTAGAGCAGCTGGGACTTGAACTGGCGCCCATAAGGGATGCTGGCACCGCAGGCTGGGGCTTTAAGCTGGTGTTGCCACAGCACTTGCCCCAAACTTTGTTATTATTTCTGTCTTTAAAATTTGTTGATATGGGGCCAGCAATGTGGCATAGCAGGTTACACTGCTACCTGTGGTGCTGCCTGTGGTGCTGGATCAGTTTGAGTCCAAAGTGCTCTATTTCCAATCCAGCTCCCTGTTAATGGGCCTGGGGAAGCAGCAGAGGTTGGCCTGGGTCCCTGGACCCCTGCATCTATGTGGAGGATACAGATGAAGCTCCTGGCTTTGGCCTGGCCCAGCCTGGACCATCGTGGCCATTTGAGTGAACCATCAAATGAAATATCTCTCTGTCTCTCACTCTCTGTAACTCTGCCTTTCAAATAAAAATGAATATATAAAAAATTTGTTGAGGTTTGTCTTATGGCCCAGGATTTAGTTTTGCTGACTGTATGTTTTATGAGCGCATGAAAAGAACGTGCATCCTGCTGCTGGGTGGAGTGTTCTCACTAGAGCCTACTGATTAGTGGGGCTGTTGAGTTCCTCTGTGTCCTTGCTGTTCTGTGTCTGGTGGCCATGTCAGCTGTTGAGAGGGTGTTGAGGTCCCTGACTCAACTGTGCAGTTGTCCACTGTGCTCTCAGTGTTGACAGTTTTTATGGGCATTTCCAGCATGTCTGTTTAGGATTGCTATGTCTTCTGGAAGGATGCATGTTTTTTATCACAAATATAATGACCCTTTCTGTATCTATAATTTTATCTGATGTTTGATTAATGTTTGTATCCCTTTTCTTTTCTTTTTTGCTTTCAACCAATTCGTACCATTATATTTCAAGTGAATTTCTTCTTGAGAGTGGAGTTGGATCATATGTTTAAATCCTGTCTGTCTTTATTATAATCGATACTTTAGGGCTTAAGTCTGCCATTTGTTTTTTGCTTGTTCTGCTTATTTTTCTGTTTTCATTTTTCCTGAATTCCTGTTCTAGAATTTCTAGAACTCTATTTGTTGTTTCTCGAGCAAATCATTGTGTAGCTTATTTAGTAACTGATCTGAGAAATATATATCTGATCAGAATCTACTGGTATAATTTTACCAGCTTGAGTATAAAAATTTTACCTCATTTAAGTCCTTTTAACTTTCCCAATTTATAATTTTCTTGACTCGTCTATATACATTTTTAAGATATTTAAGAGAGACAGAGGCTGGCGCCGTGGCTCAACAGGCTAATCCTCCGCCTGCGGCGCTGGCACACCGGGTTCTAGTCCCGGTCAAGGTGCCAGATTCTGTCCCGGTTGCCCCTCTTCTAGGCCAGCTCTCTGCTCTGGCCCAGGAGTGCAGTGGACGATGGCCCAAGTGCTTGGGCCCTGCACCCCATGGGAGACCAGGAAAAGCACCTGGCTCCTGCCTTCGGATCAGCGTGATGCGCCGGCCGCAGCGTGCCAGCTGCTGCGGCCATTGGAGGGTGACCAACGGCAAAAGGAAGACCTTTCTCTGTGTGTCTCTCTCTCTCACTGTCCACTCTGCCTGTCAAAAATTAAAAAATAAAAAATAAAAAAAAGAGAGACAGAGAGATGGAGAAATCTTCCATCCATGGGTTCACTCCCCAAAAGGCTACAACAGCCAAGGCTGGGCCCGACCTAAGCCATCTGGAACTCCATCTGGGCTTCCCATGTGGGTGACTGAAGCCCAAGTACTTAGGCCATCATCTACTGCTTTCCCGAGTGCTTTAGCAAAAAGCTGGATCAGAAGCTGAACAGCAAGGATTGTAACTGGCACTCCAGATGGGATGCTGACATTGCAAGCTGTGGCTTAGCCTGCTGTTAAAAGATCAGCAGCCAGGACCAGGCCAGGCTGAAGCCAGGAGCCAGGAACTGCAGCAGAATCTCCTGCATAGGTGGCACAGGCTCAGGTACTTGAGCATCATCATCTGCTGCTCCCCCAGGGTGTGCATTAACAGGAAGCTGGGTCAGAAGTAGAGCAGCTGGGACTGGAACTGGCACCCTGATTCGGGATGCATGCCAAGCATCAGCTTAGCTGGCTGCACCACAGCATGTGCCCTGCATACACTTCAAGTAGACCCTACACAGTGGTACAATCATCAGGCATAACTTAGAAGCAAACGACTTCCATTTTGCCATAGTTTTTGCTCACTGCGCTCTTAGTGTTTGCTCACAATGTTCCTGGTGTTCTGAAGTTCTTCGATCCTTTCTCTCTTTGGAGAACCCCCTGTAGCCATTCTTTTAGTCTACAGGTGATGAATTCTGTTTTCCTTTAGCTAAGAATGCCTTGACTTCTCCTTTATTCTTATAGGATGTGCTCCCCAGGTATAGGGTTATACAATGGCAGTCTTGTCTTCCCTCCTGGCCACCATATCTGTCATATATTTCCATACACATATATCCCCATCAGTACGGTGCTGCTTAGCTCTGGCTTTCCGTATTATTTTTGCACATTCAGAAGTCTAATCATGGTGTGCGTGTGTTTCTTGAATGTGTCCTGCTTGGGTTTGCCCAGCTTCATGAATTAGTAAATTAAAGTCTCTTGCTAAATTTGGGAAGTCTTCAGCCATTCCTTCTTCCAGTACTGTTTCTCTTCTTCCTGGTCTCTTGGGGCATGAATATTGATCTTTTATTATAGTTCCCAAGTTTCTGAGCTGCTGTGTATGTGTTGTTTTGCCCCAGTCTGGTTTCTCAGAGTGAGTTCAGATTGGATGCTTTCTGATATCTAGTCAGCCACTTGATTAATTCTTTCCTCTGTCCCCTCTATTCTGTGATTGAACCCATTTATTCAGCTTTTATAATTACTGTATTTTTCCGTTTGTAACATCAGCGTGGTTCTTTACTTCCCGTATCTCTTTCCTGAGACTGCGATTTCTCGGGTGAGGCTTTGAGTTCTTTGTTGGTCAGTCATATTTGCAGTTGCTCACTGAAGCATGTTCATCGTGGTTTCCAACTCCTGTTAGCTCAGTGTTGGCATCTTCAATCTGTTTTCATTCACTTTTGGATCATCCTGTATTTTGGTGTGATGAATGATTTTTGACCAGAATATGAACATTTCCTATCTGTTGTGAAGCTCTGGGCGTTATTTAAATCTTCTGTTGTAGCTGATGTATCTGGTTTCCTTTGATACCACTCTGTCAGAGGAAGGGTGGCACCTACTTGTAGAGAGTGTGATTGTGTAAAAAATCCTAATGAATCTACCAAACCAAACAAAGCCCTCCTGAAACTAATAATGCATTTAGCAAAGTCACAAGATTAAATGTCAATGCATAAAACTTAATTTTATTTGTGTATACCAGCAACGAACACATGAAACTGGATTTTTAAAATTGTTTATTTTTACCTACTTGAAAGACCAAGCAATAAAGAGTGAGAGAAAAAAGAAAAAACAAACCAAGAGACTTCTTGCATTCATCAGCTCTCTCCTCCAATGCCTGCAACAACCAGAGTTGGTCCAGGCTGAAGCCAGGAACCCAAGCACTTGAGCTGCCTGAGCCATCATCTGATGTCTCGAAGGATGTGCTAGTGAGGAACTGGAACAGGAAGTGGAACAGCACTCTGATTTGGGCTGTGGGCCTCCTCATGTGCCTCAGCTCTCACCTGGTAGCTGAAATTTTGCAAATATCATTTACAATAGATTTTTTTTTTTGACAGGCAGAGTGGACAGTGAGAGAGAGAGAGACACAGAGAAAGGTCTTCCTTTTGCTGTTGGTTCACCCTCCAATGGCCGCCACGGCCAGTGCGCTGCGGCCGGCACATCGCACTGATCCGAAGCCAGGAGCCAGGTGCTTCTCCTGGTCTCCCATGCGGGTGCAGGGCCCAAGCACTTGGGCCATCCTCCACTGCAGAGGGCTGGCCTGGAAGAGGGGCAACCGGGACAGAATCCGGTGCCCCAACTGGGACTAGAACCCGGTGTGCCGGCACCGCAGGCGGAGGATTAGCCTATTGAGCCACGGCGCTGGCCCATTTACAATAGATTTTTAAAAAGATAGGAATAAATATAATATAACATGAACAGTCTCCACATGCTAAAAAGTATAAAACAATGATAAATGAAGTCAAAGACCTAAGAAAATACATAGATTAGAAAACTAACAGAGTAACAGTGTCAGTCAGTTTTAAGTTAGTCTGTATATCCTAAAGGAATTACAATCAGAATCCCAGCAGGATACTTTTTTTAATAAAGGAAAGTTGATCCTAAAATTTATATGGAAATAAGGGAACTAAAGTTACCAAAACAATTTGAAAAAGAAGAAGGAAGTTGGAGGAATAATAACACTCAAACTTTTTTATTTAAAAATTATCTATTTATTTATTTATTTGAAAGGCAGAGTTACAGAGAAAGGGTGAGAGAGATCTTCCATCTGCTGGTTCATTTCCCAAATGGCCACAACAGCTAGGGCTGGGCCATGCTGAAACTAGGAGCACTCCTTTCAGGTCTCCCTGAGTGCATGGACCCAAGGACTTGCAATGTCTCCTGCTGCCTTCCTAGGTGTGTTAACAGAGAGCTGTACTGGAAGTGGAGTAGTCGGGACTCAGAGCAGGTGCCCATCAGGGATACCGATGTTGTAGCAGGCAGCGGTTTAACCCACTATACCACAATGCCGATCACACCACTGTTCAATCTTAAGATTTACTCTAAGCTATGGTGATCAGTGAGTTATTAGCAAACAGAAAGATGACACAGAGACCTCTGGAATAGAATAGAATCCAGAAATGGACTCAGAAATATAGACTGGGTTTTATTTTTTGTAAGTGCAAAGCAATGGACAAAGATTATTCTTTACAAATGATGTTGGGATAATTGGACATGCACAGTCAAAAACAATGGCTCTGATGTAAACCTCCACAAAATTTAACCCCAAATACATCATAGATCTAAATGTATAAGGTAAAACTATAAAATTTTTAGAAGAAATTGTGCTGGCACTTTGTTTCCTGGGACTAAGGAAAATGTTCTTAGGTGTACATGAAAAGCATGACCTATAAAAGAAAAAAAAATGGGCAAATTGCTCATATACCAAATAATTAGTATCCTGAATATATAAAGGACTTTCTAAACTCAATGGTAAGAAAAAGAAAATCACCCAGTTGAAAATGAGCAAAAAGCTTGAACAGACACAGCACCAAAATTGATAATCAGATGGTAAATCGGTAGGTAAAGAGGGATCAATATAATTAGCCATTAGGGAAATATAAATTAAAACCACAATGAGATGTTTCTGCACCAGGTTAAAATGATGACAACTGTTTAAAAATGCCAGTGCCAAGTGTGGATGGTTTGAGGAGCAAAAGGAACCCGTATACATTGCTAGTAGAAATGTAAGATGATGCAGCCACTTGGGAAAACTGGTTGACAGCTGCTTAGCTGGTACATCCTTACAATGGAATACAGTCAGCAGTACAAAGGAATCTGCAGTTGATTCCCAGAAAAATTGGGATGAGACTCAAAGGCCCTGTGCTGGGTGAAAGAAGCCAGTTTGAAAAGAATAGATGCTCTGGGATTCCATTTATATGACATTCCAGAGAAAAATCAGAACTATTGTGATGGACAACCTATCAGTGGTTGACAAAGGTAGGGGTTGGAGGAGGCTGTGACTACAGGAGGGCAGTACTGGTAAGTTTTGTGTGGAGATGGACTGCTGTCCTGAGTGTGCTTAAACCAATTTGTATGTCTATTAAAATCCAAAGAAGATGTTCATTTAAAGTAAAGAACAGTAACAGCACAACCGAGGGCAGCTGGGCAGCCCAACCTGGAACTTCTGGGAATGACCTGGGTTGTCTACATGCAGTTCCACTCCACACCTTTCACCATGCTGCCATGAGAGCTTGCAGTCAGTGTTCAGGAGGGCTGAAGAAAGGTACTTTGGCCATAAGAAAGTGGCTCGTCACACCATTTTGACCATACACATTAAAATATCCAAAATAAAGGATATTTCAAAACAAAATGTCTTTCTGAAATCTCCCAGCTCTGTGGCATTACACAGGTATGTGGCTGGGCTGGTGCATATCTCTTTAAAAACACATAGAGGAAGGCTTGGCCTGGACAGTGTTTCTACCTGACCCGAGGACCTCTGACACCAGCTCATCTCCTCCCTCCTTGTGCCGCCTTCTGCTCCCTGACAGGAGGTGGTAGCTCACTGGATTGCTGAAAGCCGCATTGCCATTGAGGAGATCCGCCTGCTGACCCTGAAAGCCGCCCACTGTGTGGACACCATAGGCAGCGCTGGAGCTAGGAAGGAGGTGAGGTCCCTCCGACCACCAGTGGTGGAGCTTTCTCTGGCTTCTACCACCAGCTGGGCATTTCAGGTCACATGACACCTTGCTGGCACTCAAGACTGGGAGACCCCATGGCATCTGGTTGAAAGAGCATACATGGTGGTCACCGGCCAGGTTTTTTTTCACTGAGCTGCTTTTAGGAATCATTTTCAGTCCATCTCCAGCTTTCTGGAGATGCAGCAAGAAGGAATGGGGGAATCCTAGGCTTTGAGAGACCTGGGATGAATTGTACCTACTCTGCCACTTTTTGCCAGCCTCATGGCCAGAGGCAAAGTGTCTCACCCCTCTGCCTTTGGCCTAGGTTTCTTGTGGAGAGTCACAGGGATGACATGCACAGAATGCATCATGCAGCCACACAATAAATGTGTCATGCAAGGCATCTCTCACCCCCAGCTTATCGTGTTCCTGGCTTACATGGAATAGGGGTAAAATCACTTAAACTGCTAAGAGAAAACTGATCAGTGAGCAACAAAGACCCTTTAAGTCTTTGTGATTTCTAAAGTGGTGAGCATGATTTATCAGCTGCTTGAAATCTTTCTGGCAACAAGGCAAGTTATAAATAAATGAATATAATCTGATTTGGATGATGTATCTCCTTCCAGAAGGCCTGTATTGAGTGAAATACGGCCATTCACTGCACAACAGCAAATCCCTTTGTTAGCTTTCACGTAAGATCCTGTTTTGGCGGTGACTTGGGTGTGGGAAAGGTTGTTTGTGTCACTTCACAAGAACTTGACCATACAGAGCATGCCCAATCCCAGCACATCACGTGCCGCCTAAGAAAGGAGCATCCTTTGTGCACCTTGCAGATTGCAATGATCAAAGTGGCCGCTCCACGGACCGTCTGCAAAATCATTGACCAGGCCATCCAGGTGTGTGGGGCAGCAGGTGTTTCCCAGGACTACTCTCTGGCTAACTGGTGAGTAGGCTTCATGTAACAACAGCTGCATTTGATAGGCTTCGAGACAACACTTTCCAGCACTCTAATTGTTGAAGAAAAAATAAAGATACCAACTTACTTCAAAGTGTAAGTGAAGTGATAGTTTCTTTAATATGCAGCTCAGCACCCAGAAATAGCCTCTCTTGTGACTACAATCAGCATCTGGCTCCACTGTGTTAACTTTTTTTTTTTTTTTTTTAAGATTTTACGTATTCACTTGAGTTACAGAAAGTTAGGGGCAGAGAAAGAGAGAAGTCTTCCATTCGCTAGTTCACTCCCAGATGGCTGCAATGGCTGGAGCTGAGCCGATCCAAAGCCAGGAGCCAGGAGCTTCTTCCAGATCTCCCATATGATTGCAGGGGCCCAAGGACTTGGGTCACCTTTCACTGCTTTTTCCAGGCTATAGTAGAGAGCTGGATTGGAAGTACAGCAGCCAGGACTTGAACTGGCACCCATATGGGATGCCAGCTCTGCAGGCGGTGGCTTTACCCACTACATCACAGTGCTGTCCCCCACTGTGTTAACTTTAAAGACAAAATTATTTAAAAGACAAGAGAGGGAGGTTTAGGGCTTGAGAGGGGAGAGAGAGAGAGAGAGAGGCAGAGGGAGAGAAACAGAGAATCTTTGATCTGTTGGCTGGAAGCAGCCAGGGTTGGGACAGGTTGAAGCCAGGAGCTAGGAACTTGATCTAGGTCTCCCATGTGGGTGGCAGAGACTCTTCCTTGAGCTATCACCTACTACCTAGCAGGGTGCTAGCATCAGCAGCAGAGCCAGGACTTGAACCCAGGCATTCTGATATGGGATATAAGTGTCCCAAGCAGTGGCTTAACAGCTGTGCCAAATGCCCACCCTAACTGTGTTAAGACTAAGGGTTACCCACCAAGTGTTTGCCAGCTGCACAGGGAGGCAGCAGCTGAATCTGCTGCAGCAGTACAAGCCCGTGTGCATCTACTGTACAGATTCTGATTTCCAGGAGATGTGAAAGAACATCCTCCACTCCCCATATGTCCATCTCTGTATGTTCTCACAGTGCTACCTTCTCTGTCACACTAGAGAGAATTTCTTGCTCATCAGTTTTTAACCTTAAAAACTAAAGATGCAGTTTCACACCATCACTGCCTGTGGCTTGCCTCAGGTCTCTCTTAATCCTAGCAACTTCTAGGAACCTGGAGCAAACCAAGCATGAGATTAATCCCACTGCACTTTGCTTAATATTCTATTCTCCCAAGCTGGGAACTTTACTTTTTAAAAAGTATTTATTTATTTAGTTGAAAGGCAGAGTTACAGAGAGGGAGGGAGGGAAGGAGGGAAAGACATAGAGAGAGAGAAATCTTCCATCTGCTGATTCACTCCCCCAAATGGCTGCAATGACCACGGCTGGGCATATCCAAAGCCAGGAGCCTGGAGCTTCTTTTGGGTCTCCCACACGAGTGCAGGGCCCAAGCACTTGGACCATCTTTTACTGCTTTTCCCAGACTATAGCAGAGAGCTGGATTGGAAGTGGAGCAGCCAGGACTCGAACCAGCACCCATAAGGGATGCTGGCACTACAGGTGGTGGCTTTAACCACTACGCCCCAGTGCTGGTGCTTATCTGGTAACTTTAGCATGGTGTTTCGGAAGCCCTTTGGCTTACTCTCTGTGATTTCCCTGTATTCTTTTTCTTATCCCTGCCCTGGCAGGATGAATGTGTTCTTGGTCTAGAGTTAGAGCCATGCTGAGGTATCACGTTCCTCTTTGCTAACTGCCACCATCCCTGCTCTGGCTGTTTTCAGGTATGCCCTGATGCGAACGTTGCGCTTGGCAGATGGACCTGACGAAGTTCACCTCTCCACTGTCGCAAAATTGGAGCTGCGTGACCAAGCCAAACGGCTGGCAGCCAGGATGTAGGGAGCGCACAAAGTCTGCTTTCCACACACCCGATCAGCTCTGCATCCATGCCTCGTATTTCTGCAGCAGGCTGGCCACAGGGTCAGTCAGGCATTAGTCATGATGTTAGCAGCAGGGATTTTATGAATTTCAGCAATGACAAAGGCGTGTAAGTAATCCGGTAGCCGTTACAAAGGTACCTTGTGAAGAGATCAGAGCACACTGCAGAGCTAGAGCTTGGTCGTAGCAGCACTGTCACATTTTGGTTTTCAGGAATTGTTCCATGTGAGTAACTCCAGGAATAGTTCTTCACTGCTCTGAAAAAATAGTGGGGACCCCGCTTTTTTTCTTTTACACTTTAAGGGGTTGAACACTTTGTAATAACGTCCGCCCTGAGAAAAAGCCATGCCTGACTGTTTTCTACTTCGTGTAATTACAAACCTCTTCCTAACTCAGCAGGAATCACTTATGCATAAAGTCTGACTACAGATTAATGTTTACTAGGCAGCATGAGGAAAGGTGACCCACTTTAATTATTTATAAGGTGGTGATGAGGACAGTGGACAGTCTGAGCGACAAGAAAGTTCTTGAGTTTTGAGGAAAGAAAAAGTCTGCTCTGAATGCCATCGTGTCCCTGAGAACACCCGGAGCGCGTCCCTCTGGCTGTGGTGTAGCCCTGGCCCACGGAGTGTGACTTTTGAACGCTTGAAATGTGGCTAGTGAAACTGGGGAACAGATTTTACATCTTTAAACATTTAAATATTGTTTCTCAATATCTTACTCTAAGAATGCTTAGAGTGACTTGGGTACATGAATCTACTTCTTCAACTATAAATTTTATGAAATCTAAACACACAACAAGTATTTTGAATGAAAATTTAACCACTAAGAGCAAGACTTAGTATTAAAAAATGAAAAATATCTCATTAATACTTTTTAGTATCATCAAAATAGTTATCTTCAATATTCAAAATATTGAATAATAAAATATATGATTAAAATTTATTTCATTTATTACCTGAGTCTTGGCTCTTCCTTTTTTTTTCCTGTCTGAAAGGATCTATCTACTCAGAGTTTCCAGTTGCCAGTTCCAAAGTCACCTTATCCAAGTGTCCTGCTTGAACATTATTCTAAACTAGCACCACTGCTGTGCCATTTCTACCTCCTCCTCTGCCTGCCTTTTCACAGCACTTATCATCTGATGTATTTCATGTCTGTTCATTATGGCCTGTCTTTTCATTGAAGTCTAAGCCCACTCTTGCCCTGCTATGTTCACTTATCTCTCTTTTTGTGGGAACTTCTATCTCCTGGGTCCCTAGAACTGTACCTGACATCCTGTAGGCACTCAAAGGTTATCAATGAATGAATGAGCATGGATGGGCATCCAGCATCCATGAGGAAGCAAAGTATTCATTTACAGATCTAAAGCAGAACAGAGTCAAAGCCTGAGCCTGCCCTACGAACACAGGAACTGGACAGCAGACCCGGGTGAGTTAAGGGTGGCTGCAGAGATACTAGGCCTGAGAAGGGATGTGGGTATGCCAGCAGTGGAGTGCAGATGAAATAGGTGTGTATCGAATACTTAACAATCCAGGGAGGGAATGCATTTTTCTCTCCTGGTGTCTAATCCAGTGGAATCAGCCAGAAGAGTGTGAGCAGCTCCGGTACAGACGGAAGTTGGGATAAGAAGAGCAACAAACCCATTTCTGGTGATGGCTAGAATTTTCCAAGTAAGCAGGATTCTGGGAATGTCCTCCCGGAATTCAGGGCAGATAGAGGTCATTTAGGCTTTGGGATTCTGCTACCGTGTTTGTCTTCTCTTTCCCAGCACCTCTTTCTCATTGTGGCTCTGTGCGCACCGCACTGTGATGTGCAAATTTCCCCTGAGCTGTGTGAGACAAAGCTTTTCCCTGCCAATCTTCATGCAGAACATGAGAACCTGTAGGGGAGATGATGGCTCCTGGAGCAATGCCTCACCCTCAGCACCCCATCAAGTGCTGAAGGCCTTTTATGCAGCTCTGCTCCCCCTGCTGCTGGTGGCTGCCTCCACCAGGTCAAGGGGATGTACTACTTTTGAGTGAGTGACAATGAAGGTTGAGACACCTCCCACCCCCACGGCCCCCACCTCTCTGACTCCAGTTTCTATTGCTCCATTTCTCCCCAGCAGCCGCCTATGTGCCTACCTCAGGGTCTTTGTCCTGCATTTCTGTTTGCCCAGAAAGCTCTTCCCGCCACATCTTATCTTTGAGGCTAGTCCATTCCTGCCAGTGCAACCTTCCAGGGATTCCTTCTGACAGCTCCACCCAGATTCCTTTCCCCTCCCAACACACGCACATGCACACGCACACGCACACACACACAAACATGTGCATGCGCCCCTCGCCCTCTTTTCTCAGAACTTTTCATCATGCAGCACACTTCCTTATTATCCTGGCCTCTCCTCCTGCTAGCAAGGATGCTTTAGCAGAGTGGGTCTTGGTCTGTGCTCGCTGCCACCTCCCTAGCAGCAGAGCAGTGCCTGGCAGGCAAGCACGAGTGGGCACATGTTGGACACATGCTGGCTGCAGGAGGGGCCCCAGAACTGATTCCCGTCAGAGTGTGCAGCTCAGGCCCACGGTTGCTCACTGGATGCCACGCACGCTCTCAAGACCGAGCTGCTATCCCCCTGCTGGCTGAGCATCAGAAATGCCCAGGAACCCCAGCTCCCGCAGCTGTGATTTCAGGGATTTTGAATGAATCAAAGGTCAAGAGTGGTGCTGTCCTTCCCGACAAACCTCTGCGAATCTGCTGGAGTGTGTGGCTGCAAACCTCAGCGGGAGACAGACTTGTGCGGGAAGGAAGCTGTCGGACGGGCAGAGGAGAGAAGGCTAAGAAGAAGCATTACAGAGACACAGGCGTGACTGAGGCCTTGGAAGCTGAGCAGACCGCCAGAAGGGCTGCCCTGTCTTTGGGCCCCCAGCTGGCCTGGTCCTCCAGTTCTCTTTGCCCTGGCCTAGCTTGCTCAGGCTCTGAAGATTCTGTGGTTGGCCAAGCACAGGTTACAGGGCTGCCCGAGCTGTCCAGGAGGAGGGAAGGTCTTCAGTGCTGCTCAGGGAAATAGAACACAAGGCTCATTAAAAAAGGAAAATGAAATGTGAAATTTGTTTTATTTTACCTAACACAAGCATACCTTGTAAAATTTACAGTTAAACTAGGCTCACATACTAAGTTGTCCTTAACATATTTAAATGTTTTCAGAAAACTAATGATCAGTGTTTAAATGTTCATTAAGGGGCTGGTGTTGTGGCACAGCCAGCACATAAAGCCACCAGCATCTGATATAGGCAACGGTTCATGTCCTGACTGTTCCACTTCCTGTCCCATTCTCTGCTAATGGCCTGGGAAAGCAGAAGATGGTCCAAGCGCTTGGGGCCCTGCCACCCATGTGGGAGACCCGAATGAAGCTCCTGGTTTCTGCCTGCCACAGTTCTGGCTATTGTGGCAATCTGGGGAGTGAACCAGTAGACGGACAATCTCTCTGTCTCTCTCTCCCTCTCTCTAACTCTGACTTTCAAAATAAATAAATCTTTAAAAAATTAACTACAAAATTCACTTTATTGTACACGTATATATATATTTTTCATCAACTGAAGATTTGTGTCACTCCTGTGTCAAGGAAATAATTTTTTAAAAATTTAATTTATTTTTAATTTATTTGAGAGATAAGAGTTACAGAGGGAGAGAGAGAGAGTGAGAAAAATGCCTTCCATCTGCTGGTTTACTCCCCAAATGGCCACAATGGCTTGAGCTGGGCCAATCCGAAGTCAGGAGCCAGCAGCTTCTTCCAGGTCTCCCACATGGGTTCAGAGTCCCAAGTTCCTGGGCTATCTTCTACTGCCTTCCCAGGCTATAGCAAAGAGTTGGATCAGAAGAGAAGCAGCCAGGACTAGAACCTGTGCCCATATAGGATGCCAGCATCACAGGTGGAGGCTTAGCCCACTATACCTTAGCGCTGGTCCCAAGCAACTATTACTGGTGCCACTTTTCCAACAGTTCATATGATCATTAGCATTTTTTAGCAATAAAATATTTTAAATAAGTAATGTGTATTTCCATAATGCTATTGCACACTTAATACCGACCACAAGTACAGTGTAAACATAACTTTTATATACACTAGGAAACCAACAATGTCCTGTGACTCACTTTCTTGAATGTTAAACTTACTGCAGTGGTCTGGAACCAAACCCCCAGCTCGTCTGGGGCATGCCTATATGCCTATATGCCTAAATGACATATTGTCATTTCGACATATAACCTATATAAACAATTATCAGTAAGGTATTTTACACTTTCCCTCTAAAACCCAGTGTATTTTACAGTTTATCTCAATTTGGGAGCTGCATTTTCAGTGAAAGTACTTAATTTGTAAAAAGCTAACTATATACATACTTAATATAATTTACAGTTTAAAAAGTAGGCTCATATGCCTAAGTTATGCTAAACACTTAAGTTTGCACAAAATGAAACTATCAGTTTTTAAATGAGTTAATTAAAATTAGACATTCAGTTCCACAATCACCTTAGCCATAGCTCAAGTGTTCTACAAACACATGGAGGCAGTGGTTGTGTACTGGATACTCAGCTCCAGCCCCCTGGCTTCCTCAGTTACCAAAGTCATACTTAGTAAGTGAAAAAGACTTGGGGCATTGTTAGAAGTGGAGAATGAGGGTCTGACATTGTGGTGTGGCAGGTAAAGCCACTGCCTGCAATACCAGCATCCCATATGGGTGCCAGTTCATGTCCTGGCTGCTCCACTTCTTCTTCTTCTTTTTTTTAAAAAAGATTTATTTATTTTGTTTGAAAGGCAGAGTTACAGAGAGACATAGGCAGAGAGAGAGAGAGAGGTCTCCCATCCTCTGGCTAACTCCCCGGATGGCCAGAGCTGCACCGATTTGAAGCTAGGAACCAGGAATGTCTTCCTGGTCTCCCACGTGGGCACAGGGGCCCAAGGATTTGAGCTGTCTTCTACTGCTTTCCTAGGCCACAGCAGAGAGCTGGATCAGAAAAGGAGCACTCAAACCAGTGCCCATATAGGATGCTGGCACTGCGGGCGGCAGCTTTACCTGCTATGCCACAGCACCAGCCCTGCTGCTCCACTTCTGATCAAGCTCCTTGCCAATGGCCTGGGAATGCAGAGAAAGATGGCTCAAGTACTTAGGCCCCTGCCAACAGCGTGGGAGACCCGGAAGAAGCTCCTAACTTTTGTGTGCCCCAGCCCCTATGGTTGTGGCCATCTGGGGGAGTGAACCAATGGATAGAAGATATGTCTCTTTCTAATAAAAATAAATCAATATTTTTAAAAAATGGAAAATGAGAATATATTTGCAAGTTACCTCAATAACAAAAAAACCACAAATAATACAATTTAAAAATGGGCAAAAGATCTGAACAGGTTATCTCTCAAAAGATATACCAAAGACTAACAGGTATATGGACAGGTGCTTAACATCACTGATCATCATGGAAATGCAAACATAAACCTGAGTAGGGTATCATCTCACCTCAGAATGGCAGTTACCAAAAAGAAAAATACCAATGCTGGCAAGGCAGGAAGGAAAAAGGAACTCTTATAAGTTAGTACAGCCATTATAGAAAACAGTACAGAGGCCGGGGCCGTGGCTCACTTGGCTAATCCTCTGTCTGCAGCGTGGGCACCCCAGGTTCTAGTCCCAGTTGGGGTGCCGGGTACTAGTCCAGGTTGCTCCTCTTACAGTCCAGCTCTCTGCTATGGCCCGGGAGGGCAGAGGAGGATGGCCCAAGTGCTTGAGTCCCTGCACCCGCATGGGAGACCGGGAGGAAGTACCCGGCTCCTGGCTTTGGATCAGCACAGCGCTGTCCGTAGCGGCCGTTAGGGGAGTGAACCAGTGGAAGGAAGACCTTTCTCTCTGTCTCTCTCGCACTGTCTATAACTCTCTCTGTCTCTCTCTCACTGTCTAAATTTGCCTGGCAAAAAAAAAAAAAAAAGAAAGAAAGAAAGAAAGAAAAGAAAACAGTATAGAGCTTATCCAAAAAAACTAAAATAGGTCTACCGATGATCCAGCTATCCCACTACTGGGCATATATCCAAAGGAAATTAATCAATACAACAAAGATATATCTGTGTATCATGTTTACTGCAGCACTACCCACAACACTCAAGATCTGAACTCGACCTAAATGTCCATCAGTTGATGAACTTACTAAAGAATGTCACACACACACACACACACAGAGAGAGAGAGAGAGAGAGAGAGAGAGAGAGAGAGAGAAAGAGAGAGAGAGAGGGAGGGAGGGAGAGGGAGAAGGAGAGGAAGAGGGAGCCATTAAAAGGATTAACTTTGGTCACTGTGACAACATGGATGAACCCGGAAGGCATCACACTCAATGAAATAAGCCAGACAGAAAAGACAAATGCTGCATGATCGCGAAGGGAAGCTTAAAAAGGTGACTGCGTAGAAGTTGAGAGTCCAGCAGTGTTATGAGAGACTGGAGAGGAGAGGGGAAGGGAGGGGAGGGATGGCTTGTCAAGGAGTACCAAGTTATAAGCTGGGAGAGTCAGTGCTAGTATTCTGCTGCCCAGTAGAGTGATGAAGTAAACAATAGTGTATTTTTCAAATAGCTAGAAAAGAAGTTTTTGAATGCTGTCACCACAGAGAAATGGCAACGTATGAGGTTATGGATTTGCTACTTACCCTGACTTGATCATTTATGAACAGGGAGCATGTGGGCACTACAAAGAACAACATAACTGAAGGATAGCAAAAAACTGAAATCTAAGTATGATTTTATTTTTTTTCATTGAACACTGAATTTATTAACTCATTTATACATTCATTCATTCAAAACTATGAGTGTCATCTAAGGGACAGATACTGTCCTTAGTACTGGGAATATAGCACTAAGCAACTTTTCTTTCTTTTTTTATTTAATAAATGTGAATTTACAAAGTGCAACTTTTGTATTAGTGTGGCTTTCCCCCGCCCCAACCTCCCTCCCTCCTGCGGCCCTCCCCTCTCCCACTCCCTCTCCCATCCCACCCTTCATCGAGTTTCATTTTCAATTACCTTCATATACAGAAGATCAACTTAGTATATACTAAGCAAGGATTTCAACAGGCTGCACTCACACAACCGCACAAGGTGTTGTTCGACTAGTAGTGTTGTCTTTAAGTTTCAGAGTAAAACACATTAAGGACAGAGATCCTACGTGGGGAGCATGTACCCAGTGACTCCTGTGGTTGATTTAACAATTGGCACTCTTTATTTATGATGTCAGCAATCACCTCTTGCCATGAGCTGTCTAGGCTATGGAAGCCCCTTGAGTTCACCAACTCTGAACTTGTTTAGTGAAGGCTGTATCACAGTGGAGGTTCCTTCCTCCCTTCAGAGAAAGGCGCCTCCCTCCTTGATGGCCCGTTCCTTCCGCTGGGGTCTTGTTCACCAGGATCTTTCATTTAGATTGTTTTTGCCACCGTGTTGTGGCTTTCCATGCCTGTGAGACTCTCATGGGCCTTTTAGCCAGATCCGAATGTCCCAAGGGTTGATTCTGAGGCCAGAGTGCTGTTTTGGGCGTTTGACATTCTATGAGTCTGCTGTTTGTCCTGCTTCCCCCGCAGGATCATTCTCTCCCTTTTAATTCTGTCCTTCATTATTTGCATACACTGGTCTTATTTGTGAAACCTCTTGACACTTACCCTATCTTTTTGTTCGGTTATGTACTTATACTTACCACTTTACCAAGTGCGCTGGCATTGGTACCTGCCTCCTTGATAAGATTGAGTTGAAATCCCCTGGCACATTTCCATGCACTTTCTGAAGTACGTGTAGGGAAGTATCAGATTATACTCCATAAATATGTACAGCAGCTGGGATGGGTATTTGGCTCAGGAGTTATGACTCAGGTTAGGATGCCACACACCCAGATCACATGGATTCCGTACTCAGCTTCTGCCCCGACTACGCTTCCTGCTAATACAGATCCTGGGAGGCAGAAGCCATAGTTCAAGAAATCCAGTTCCTGCCTCTCATAGGAGAGACCTGAGCTGAGTCTTGGCTGCCAACCCCTGCCAACCCCCCCTGTTGTTGTAGGAGTTTAAGGAGTGAGCAGCCGATGGGCGCTCTCTCTCCCTGATAAACTAAAAATATATACATTTATTATGGTTCAACTATGAAGACATGGAGAATGGATGCTTGTGCACTGCAATTAACTAGGGAGGACAGTGGTTTTATATTTATTGTGCTTTTGTCTGCAAAGGAAGAAAAGAAAACTGCAGTCCATCTACTGTGCTTAAGAGGAAAAAACAGGCCGGCTTTGTGGTACATTAGGTTGGGGCGCTGCTTGCAGCACCAGCATCCCATTTAGGCGCTGGTTCATGTCCCAGCTGTTACACTTTCTATCCAGATCCCTGCTAATGGCCTGGGAAAAGCAGCAAAGATGGCCCAAGTGCTTGGGTCCCTGCCACCCACGTGGGAGAACTAGAAGAAGCTCCTGGCTGGCCCAAAACTGGCTGCTGCATCCACCTGGGGAGTGAACCAGCAGGTGGATGATCTTTCTTTCTCTGCCCATCCCTCTCTCTAACTCTTTCAAATAAATAAGTAAATCCTTTAAAAAGAGAGAAAGCAAAACATCTGCATGACCAGGAATTGCTAAGTATTTCTAGTTTAACAGAGATCCTGTGGTATAGAAATTCTGAAAGAGCCGGTGAGAGAAAACTGGTATTTGTTAAGGGTGTTAGGGTTTCCAGCTGGAGAAAGAGGTTGGCTCCAACACAAAGAAGCTGAAGTTTGTGAATGTAATCTCTTAAAATTGCAAGGCTGATTCGGGAGCCTGCTCAGTGGATATTACTAATGATCTTGTCACAGAAAATGTGGAAACCATTTTTCATAAAATTCAAAACCATAATCATTCTTTCTCCTTTTTGCTCATGATGAGATATCTGGCTTTAGGACAAACTGTCCCCAGATGCCTTACTTGCTGCCTTTCATTTACTTTGGACCACAGTAATGGCCACTCTGCCCCAGAGGTGCTGAGTGAACCTCCACGATCAGAAATGAAGCCATGATGTCGGGCTGGAGGGGTGGCCTGCTCAAGTTCCCGGTGCAGGAGCGAGGCCTCTGCTAAGCATTGTGGAGTAGGTGAGCTTACTTTCATGGCCTCCCCTCGCTATGTCCAGGACTGGAGCTCTCCAACTGATCAAACACATCGACCTCCTCTGAGCTCCTCCTCTGGTTGAGGTTCGAGTACAGACACTAAATCCAGCTGAAATATTTCTGCAAGAGGTCTTTCTCCAGCGAGACAGCTGGACTAGTTTAATCCTAAAGCAGTGAGTAATTTGGCAGGCAAACCTATAATACATTGTGAGCTTCACATGCTATGATAATTATGTTCCTTGTCTACTTTTAACCTTTCTTTTGCCTTGCAAAGTTTGAGAAAACAAAACAACAGCAAACAACCTGGAAGAAAAGAAGCTGCAACCATGGCTGCCAGATGTGGAGCACAGATTCTAAGGGACTTAAGGTGTTTCTTTTGCATCCTGTTCAGTGGTATCTTTTCTGGCTCATAAGTTTTCAAACTGATTTCTTGAATGGAGTTGAAGGAACACTGCGTTAGAACAATTGGGAGTGAAAGAACACATGCCTGTGATCCTGGGCTACTCAAGGAGTGCTTAGTGATGTGGGGGAGGTGGGGAGATGCACCTGTGCCCAGGTCCTTGTCCTCAGGAGCTGAGTCATCCAGTTGACTTATAACACAAACTTTGAGTTAGTATCTGCAATAGGACAAAGTTTTCATTTAAATTGCTCTTACATATCAACTGTGGAATAAATTTGGTGCTTGCTTTGACAGGCAACTGGGAGGTCTGGGTATTTCCCCATTCTTTAAGGAGTTTTTGTATGTCTTTCCCACATTTATATATTTTGGTTAGATTAGATCTATGTGCTGAGATTGGAAATTTGAAATAGCGTGTGTGCTTTAATTCAAAAATATTAGAACTAATGTCACATATATGAAGTACTTATTAAAAGCCTGACACAGTCTCACTGTATGGGAAATCAATGAGGTGCTATTTCTGGGAACTTAGATGTGCCTGAAATTTTTTAAAACTTTTATTTAATAAATGTAAATTTCCAGGCAGGTGCTGTGGCTCACTTGGCTAATCCTCTGCCTACGGTGCTGGCACCCCAGGTTTTAGTCCTGGTTGGGGCGGTTTGCTCCTCTTCCAGTCGGGCTCTCTGCTGTGGCCCGGGAAGGCAGCAGAGGATGGCCAAAATGCTTGGGACCTGCACCTGCATAGGAGAACAGGAGGAAGCACCTGGCTCCTGGCTTTGGATTGGCGCAGCACGCTGGCTGTAGCGGCCAATTTGGGGGTGAACCAAATGGAAAAGGAAGACCTTTCTTTCTGTCTCTCTCTCTCTCACTGTCTAACTCTACCTGTCAATAAATAAATAAATAAATATAAATTTCCAAAGTACAGCTTTTGGATTACAGTGGCTTTTTACCCCCTATAAATTCCCTCCCACACACAACCCTCCCATCTCCTGCTCCCTCTCCCATTCTATTCACATCAAGATTCATTTTCAATTATCTTTATATACAGATCAGTTTAGTATATATTAAGTAAAGATTTCAACAGTTTGCACGCACACAGAAACACAAAGTGTAAAGTACTCTTTGATTACTAGTTATACCATTGATTCACATTGTACAACACATTAAGGACAGAGATCCCACATGGGGAGTAAGTGCACAGTGACTCCTGTTGTTGACTTAACAAATTGGCACTCTTGTTTATGGCATCAGTAATCACCCTAGGCTCTTGTCATGAGTTGCCAAGGCAATGGAATTCTTTTGAGTTCGCCAACTCCGATCTTATTCAGACAAGGTCATAGTCAAAGTGGAAGTTCTCTCCTCCCTTCAGAGAAAGGTACCTCCTTCTTTGATGGCCTGTTTTTTTTCCATTGGGATCTCACACGCAGAGATCTTTCATTTAGGTGTTTTTTTTTTCTTCTTCTTTTTTTTTTTTTTTGCCAGAGTGTCTTGGCTTTCCATGCCTAAAATACTCTCACGGGCTCTTCAGCCAGATCCGAATGCCTTAAGGGCTGATTCTGAGGCCAGAGTGCTGTTTAGGACATGTGCCATTCTATGAGTCTGCTGTGTATCCCACTTCCCATGTTGGATCATTCTCTCCTTTTTAATTCTCTCAGTTAGTATTAGCAGACACTAGTCTTGTTTATGTGATCCCTTTGATTCTTAATCCTATCATTATGATCAATTGTGAACTGAAACTGATGACTTTGACTAGTGAGATTGCATTGGTACATGCCACCTTGATGGGATTGAATTGGAATCCCCAGGCACATTTCTAACTCTACCGTGTGGGGCAAGTCAGCTTGAGCATGTCCCAAATTGTACATCTCTTCCCTCTCTTATTCCCACTCTTATATTTAACAGGGATCACTTTTCAGTTAAATTTTTAACACATAAGAATAATTTTGTGTTAATTACAGAGTTCAACCAATAGTGTTAAGTAGATCAAAAACAGTCAGTTCATCAACAGTTCATCAAGTTACTCTTTCTCATAGTGTCCATTTCACTTCAACAGGTTTCCTTTTTGATGCTTGGTTAGTTGTCACTGATCAGGGAGAACATATGATATTTGTCCCTTTGGGACTGGCTCATTTCACTCAGCATGATGTTTTCCAGAATTCTCCATTTTGTTGCAAATGACCAGATTTCATTGTTGTTGACTGCTGTATAGTATTCTATAGAGTACATGTCTCATAATTTCTTTATTCAGTCTACTGGTGCAATTTCACAAGGAGCACTGCTGTCATTTTAAATTTGAAATATGGCAACATGTATTGACTACCACACAGATCAGTAATTTCCAGCTGAATGGATATAAATACTCTGTAAGCGTGATTATTAGATATTTCTTTTTGCCTGGAGAATGGATGAAAAATATACCTAGACACTAAGGGCATTGTGAATTGAGAAAATTTGGGAATCCCTGGGTGATTCAAATTGTGAGATTATGGACTTAGAAGGAAGAAATCTATCAGCCAAAGTGAATGCCTTCTTGGAAAAGGGAAATCAACTCCAGGATATTCTGAAAATGAAATGAGATGCTCGCTCCTTTCAGGTCCTGGCCTCTTTGAGGATGTGTTTGGTTCCTGGGACTGAAGGTTCTGTCATCAATAGGGTGGGACAGAGTAGCTGTGTCCCTTAGAGAAAGGTGGGAGACAGCAAGGGCTGTCAGAGTGTATGGCAAAAGTGCACATGGCCACCAGGTGTAGAGGAAGGAGAAAAGGTGAAACTCATACAGAGAAGCCCACGTAACACCATTGGCTACCATGATAGAGTCTAAGTACAAAGAAAATATCTTCCTCTACAAGTCCCAGTTCCTAAAATCATATTCACCTTGGCTTCTCCTCTTTTCCTGTTGTTCTTCCTTTTTCTACTGATTTTTTGTGTGAGGTAATTTGCAGATTTTTACCCCCGTAGTTATTTTATAGGCCTTGAGCTCATTGGCACCAAGCTGTTTTGAAATGTAATAAATGGCTAAGTAATTGAAGACATTCAAATTTTTACCCCAGGTTTTGAGCATGTGACTGAATGACATTGGCTCAGTGGTCAGGGAGAAGAAAAACATAAATATATTTTTGTTCACTCTCATCTTACTTTGAATTAGTAACTGACTTTATTTTATCTTATTTCTTACAAAAAACCACTTAACTTGCCACATTCACCCAAAGGTATCAGAGCATCATATTTCATTTGAAAATTGAGTGCAGGGGCTGGATACAATCTGTATCTTCTGAGGAGTGAGGGTAGTGTGGGGAACATTTTAATTAAATCAAATTTCAATTCAATACAACATTGAGTATATCCCATGGAGTTCCACCTAATAAGATTTTATCATAAATAGAAGTATTTGCCACTTTTATTAAACTCATGACATACACATTAATGAAAAAGCTGAAAATTTTTGGCAATGAGGACACATCAATTTAACTGGCAATAAGTACAAAAGCTTTAACTCCTGAAACAGGAGTTACAGGACAAACTGACAGAAAAAATCTTCTCAACCAACTAACAGCTGAACAAAACATGTCAGATTGAAGATATGCCAAGAATGGACACTTCTAGGGTAAACTCAGCTTACAGCCAATCCAGACTGTCTTGTGTGGACATGCCCACTGGCTTCAGAAGGACATGCAACACCAGATTTTTACCATCTCCTTCTTGGCTGGGTTTTTGTACAGAACTTGCCTGCCATGTGAGTAGTCTCAAACTAGTGAAGAAATCTGTAAATATCAGTCTTTCTTTTCTCTCTTTTCCAACCACAGCTACTACTTATCATACTTTACACAGAAATAACACCCCCTCTCAAGTAATAGAAAAGGCACATATAACAAGTTTTATGTCTCCTGTACTTTTTGTTTTCTATAGTTATTACGGAATTTGGATGGGAGTGAAAACCAAATGAAGTCCAGGTCTCTGAGGATAAATCCCTATCTCTTCTCTATTCTGAGCACAGCACACACCTTTTGGTCCACAGCTTGTCAGTAATTCAAGGAGACCTGTAGTTATTTCATCAAGTCAAGTCAATGGAAGCTAAGTATCATGGAAAACAAAAAGAATTAGAGGGAGCCTTCCTGTAGCTAAGCTTACAATCTATATTCTACTATTCTTTAAGGCCAACTTTTAGATAAATTTTACTCTTAACTAAGAAAAATAAGGCAGTTTTCCTAATCATATCTTCTCATATAAAAATAAATGATTGTAACAATATGAAAATATTGCTTATGAACTTTTACAAACAGTCTAAAGAAGTTTTAATGTGCCTATATGTGCAGGCTCCAATTTAGAAGTTATAGTTTCATTCCAATTTTGTTTTTTAAGCATTTTAAAGCCTTGAGAGGCAAAGAAAGGAAAGAGATATGGGGAGGGGGGGAGCAAGAGCAAGCGCTCCCATCACTCTCTATATTCCCACAGTGGACAGATTGGGGTTGGCCAGCCAGGCCAAGCTGAGACTTTAATCCAATTGGGTGAGGGAGACCCAGAGAGATTTTCCATCCGCTGGTTCACTCTCCAAATGCCAACAACAGCCAGTGCTGGTACATGCTGAAGCCAGAAGTCAGGAACTCCATCTGGAGCTCCCTTTTGGGTGGCAGGAACCCAACTACTTGAGCCACCATCACACCTTCCTAGGGGCTCCATTAGCAGGAAGCTGGAGTCAGGAGCCAGAGCGGGGAATCAAATCTTCCCATATCTCTGATATGGGAATCAAATCAGAACTCTGATATGGAATGTGGGCATCTTAAAGCCAAGAACTAAATGCCTGCCCCTTTATTCCAAATCTGAAACAGAGATGGGTATAGAGTAACAACATATTCTAGGTATTTCTCTCCACACAGCATGGAAAAACTACAAGGAAACCTAGGACTCTCTGCTCTTCACATATATCAATGCTCACAAATTTAGGGCTTTGCTCCAAATAATACTAGGTGGATTAACATGAAAATGGTCACAGTGAAGGATAAGACAGTAGTGTCACAGTAACGCTGAAAATTAAAAGAAGGGGAAGGCATTGTGGCACCATGGTTAAGTCACTGCTTGGGATATCTGCATCCCATACTGGGATACCTGAGATTGAGTCTTGCCTTTACTGCTGATCCAGCTTTCTGCTAATTTTCACCCTGGGAGGCAGCAGACAATGGCTCAAGCACTTGGGCCCCTATGACCTACATGAGAGACCTGGATAGATTTCCTGGCCTCTGGTTTCAACATGGCCAGCCCTGGCTGTTTTGAGCATTTGGAGAGTTAAGCAATGGATAGACAATCTTTCTCTATACCCTTCTCTCTTTGCTCTACCATTCAAATAAATAAATAAACAAATAAGTTTAAAATTAAAAATTTCAAAGTCCCTGGAAAACCGAACAAGAGAACATCTGACTTCCAGAACAATAAGAAAGAAAGGCCAATTAGGAAAGACCCAAAGATGGAGCAAGAATGAGCATCATCAAATACTATATTCCAGGCACTATGCCAGGAGCATCTCATTGAAACAGATGTAATGAAATCCTAAGTTAATCATCCCTGTAAAGCTGAACTCTATCTTTAATTATAAAATTATTGATCTGTGGTCGCCAATATGAAAGAAGGTAAAGGAAGGAAACCTCACGGCAAAAGATCACAAGAATCTCAAACCATATATTAGAAAATATCTTTGGCAAATGACAGGGCAAAGTTACTCCTTCTCAATAGTCACATTGAATGTTAATGGCTTGAACTGTCCAGTTAAAAGACACCGATTGGCTGATTGGATTAAGGAACAAAACCCATCTTTTTGCTGCTTACAAGAAACTCATCTTTCCAACAATGATCCATACAGGCTGAAAGTGAAAGGCTGGAAAAAGATATACCATGCCAACAGAAATGAAAAAAGAGCGGGCATAGCCATCTTAATATCAGACAACATAAACTTTACCACAAAAACTGTTAGGAGACACAAAGAGGGGCACTATTTAATGATTAAGGGATCCATTCAACAGGAAGATATAACGATTATCAATGTATATGCACCTAATTACAGGGCACCAGCTTATTTAAAAGACTTGTTAAGGGACTTAAAGGGAGACTTAGACCCCAATACAATAGTACTAGGGGACTTCAATACTCCGCTCTCAGAGATAGACAGATCAACAGGACAGAAGATCAACAAGGAGACAGTAGATTTAAATGACACTATAGCCCAAATGTATCTAAAAGATATCTACAGAACTTTTCATCCTACATCTAAGGACTTTACATTCTTCTCAGCAGTACATGGAACCTTCTCTAGGATTGACCACATACTAGGCCATAAAGCAAGTATCAGCAAATTCAAAAGAATTAGAATCATACCATGCAGCTTCTCAGACCACAAAGGAATGAAATTGGAAATTAGCAACTTGGGAATCCCTAGAGCACGTGCAAACACATGGAGATTGAACAACATGCTCCTGAATGAACAATGGGTCATAGAAGAAATTAAAAGAGAAATCAAAAATTTTCTGGAAGTAAATGAGGATAACAGCACAACATACCAAAACCTATGGGATACAACAAAAGCAGTGTTAAGAGGAAAGTTTATATCAATAGGTGCCTACATCAAGAAATTGGAAAGGCACCAAATAGATGAGCTTTCAGTCATCTCAAGGATCTAGAAAATCTGCAGCAAACCAAACCCAAACCCAGTAGGAGAAGAGAAATAATTAAAATCAAAGAAGAAATCAACAGGATTGAATCCAAAAAAAATTACAAAAAATCAGCCAAACAAGGAGCTGTTTTTTTGAAAAAATAAACAAAATTGACACCCCATTGGCCCAACTAACTAAAAAAAAAGAAGAGAAAAGACCCAAATCAATAGGATCAGAGATGAAAAGGGAAACGTAACAACAGACACCACAGAAATAAAAAGAATCATCAGAAATTACTACAAGGACTTGTATGCCAGCAAACAGTGAAATCTATCAGAAATGGACAGATTCTTGGACACATACAACCTCCCTAAATTGAGCCAGGAAGACATAGAAAACCTAAACAGACCCATAACTGAGACAGAAATTGAAACAGTAATAAAGGCCCTCCCAACAAAGAAAAGCCCAGGGCCAGATGGATTCACTGCTGAGTTCTACCAGACATTTAGAGAAGAACTAACTCCAATTCTTCTCAAACTATTCAGAGCAATCGAAAAAGAGGGAATCCTCCCAAATTCTTTCTATGAAGCCACCATCACCTTAATTCCTAAGCCGGAAAAAGATGCAGCATTGAAAGAGAATTACAGACCAATATCCCTGATGAACATAAATGCAAAAATACTCAATAAAATCCTGGCCAATAGAATGCAACAACACATCAGAAAGATCATCCACCCAGACCAAGTGGGATTTATCCCTGGTATGCAGGGATGGTTCAACATTCGCAAAACAATCAACGTAATACACTACACTAACAGACTGCAGAAGAAAAACCATATGATTCTCTCAATATACACAGAGAAAGCATTTGATAAAATACAACACGCTTTCATGATGAAAACTCTAAGCAAACTGGGTATGGAAGGAACATTCCTCAATACAATCAAAGCAATATATGAAAAACCCACGGCAAGCATCCTATTGAATGGGGAAAAGTTGGAAGCATTTCCACTGAGATCTGGTACCAGACAGGGATGCCCACTCTCACCACTGCTATTCAATATAGTTCTGGAAGTTTTAGCCAGAGCTATTAGGCAAGAAAAAGAAATTAAAGGGATACAAATTGGGAAGGAGGAACTCAAATTATCCCTCTTCGCAGATGATATGATTCTTTATTTAGGGGACCCAAAGAACTCTACTAAGAGATACTGGAACTCATCGAAGAGTATGGCAAAGTAGCAGGATATAAAATCAATGCACAAAAATCAACAGCCTTTGTATACACAGGCAATGCCATGGCTGAGAAAGAACTTCTAAAATCAATCCCATTCACAATAGCTACAAAAACAATCAAATACCTTGGAATAAACTTAACCAAGAACGTTAAAGATCTCTACGATGAAAACTACAAAACCTTACAGAAAGAAATAGAAGAGGATACCAAAAAATGGAGAAATCTTCCATGCTCATGGATTGGAAGAATCAATATCATCAAAATGTCTATTCTCCCAAAAGCAATTTATACATTCAATGCAATACCAATCAAGATACCAAAGACATTCTTCTCAGATCTGGAAAAAATGATGCTGAAATTCATATGGAGACACAGAAGACCTCGATTAGCCAAAGCAATCCTGTACAACAAAAACAAAGCCGGAGGCATCACAATACCAGATTTCAGGACATACTACAGGGCAGTTGTTATCAAAACAGCATGGTACTGGTACAGAAACAGAAGGATAGACCAATGGAACAGAATAGAAACACCAGAAATCAATCCAAACATCTACAGCCAACTTATATTTGATCAAAGATCCAAATCTAATCCCTGGAATAAGGACAGTCTATTCAATAAATGTTGCTGGGAAAATTGTATTTCCACGTGCAGAAGCTTGAAACAAGACCCATACCTATCACCTTACACAAAAATTCACTCAACATGGATTAAAGACTTAAATCTATGAACCGAAACCATCAAATTATTAGAGAGCATTGGAGAAACCCTGCAAGATATAGGTACAGGCAAAGACTTCTTGGAAAATACTCCAGCAGCACAGGCAGTCAAAACCAAAATTAACATTTGGGATTGCATCAAATTAAGAAGTTTCTGTACTTCAAAAGAAACAGTCAGGAAAGTGAAGAGGCAACCGACAGAATGGGAAAAAATATTTGCAAACTATACTACAGATAAAGAATTAATAACCAGAATCTACAAAGAAATCAAGAAAATCCACAACAACAGAACAAATAACCCACTGAAGAGATGGGCCAAGGACCTCAATAGACATTTTTCGAAAGAGGAAATCCAAATGGCCAATAGACACATGAAAAAATGTTCAAGATCACTAGCAATCAGAGAAATGCAAATCAAAACCACAACGAGGTTCCATTTCACCCCGGTGAGAATGGCTCACATTCAGAAATCTACCAACAATAGAAGCTGGAGAGGATGTGGGGAAAAAGGGACACTAACCCACTGTTGGTGGGAATGCAAACTGGTTAAGCCACTATGGAAGTCAGTCTGGAGATTCCTCAGAAACCTGAACATAACCCTACCATACAACGCAGCCATCCCACTCCTTGGAATTTACCCAAAGGAAATTAAATTTGCAAACAAAAAAGCCATCTGCACATTAATGTTTATTGCAGCTCAATTCACAATAGCTAAGACCTGGAACCAACCCAAATGCCCATCAACAGTAGACTGGATAAAGAAATTATGGGACATGTACTCCATAGAATACTATACAGCAGTAAGAAACAATGAAACCCAGTCATTTCCAACAAAATGGAGCAATCTGGAAAACATCATGCTGAGTGAATTAAGCCAGTCCCAAAGAGACAAATATCATTTGTTTTCCCTGATCGGTCTCAACTGAGCACCAAAGGGGAAACCTGTTAAGTGAAATGGACACTATAAGAAACAATGAACTGATCAGCTCTTGTCCTGTCTTTAGATGTACAATGTAATACTTTATCCTTTTTAGTATTTGTTGTTGTTGTTGTTGTTCTAGTACTAGTGGTTGAACTCTGTAATTAACACACAATTATTCTTAGGTGTTTAAATTTTAACTGAAAAGTGATCCCTGTTAAATTTCAGAGTGGAAAAAGAGAGGGAGGAGATGTACAATTTTGGGACATGCTCTATCGGACTTGCCGCAAATGGTGGAGTTAGAAATGTGCCAGGGGATTCCAACACAATCCCATCAAGGTGGCATGTACCAATGCCATCTCACTAGTCCAAGTGATCAATTTCAGCTCACAATTGATCACACTGATAGGTCTAAGAGTCAAAGGGATCACACAAACAAGACTAGTGTCTGCTAATACTAACTGATAGAATCAAAAAGGGAGAGAAAGATCCAACATGGGAAGCGGGATACACAGCAGACTCATAGAATGACAGATGTCCTAAACAACACTCTGGCCTCAGAATCAGCCCTCAAGGCATTCAGATCTGGCTGAAGAGCCCATGAGAGTATAATAGCATGGAAAGCCAAGATATCATGGAAAAGAAAAAAAAGAAGAAGACCTAAATGAAAGATCTCTGTGAGTGAGATCCCAGTGGAAAGAACGGGGCCATCAAAGAAGGAGGTACCTTTCTCTGAAGGGAGGAGAGAACTTCCACTTTGACTATGACCCTATCGGAATAAGATCAAAGGCAGCGAACTCTAAAGGCTTCCATAGCCCTGGCAACTCATGACTAGAGCCTAGGGAGATTACTGACGCCATGAACAGGAGTGTCAAATTGTTAAGTCAGCAACAGGAGTCACTGTGTACTTACACCCCATGTGGGATCTGTCCCTAATGTGTCGTCTAACGCCAAGTGATGCTATAACTAGTACTGAAACAGTATTTTTATACTTTGTGTTTCTGTGTGGGTACAAACTGATGAGGTCTTTACTAATTATATACTGAATTGATCTTCTGTATATAAAGATAATTGGAAATGAAAAAAAAAACCTGGTGTTAAATTGGAAATGGCATAGAAAATTAATTAATTTTTTAAAAAAAATATTATGTAGGATCTCTGTCTTTAATGTGCTGTACACTCTTATTTAATGCTAGTTAATGATAGTTTTTTCACTTTGTGTTGCTATATGGGGCAAAATGTTGAAATCTTTACCTAATATAAACTAAACTGATCTTTTGTATATAAAGAGAATTGAAAATGAATCTTTATGTGAATGGAAGGGGAGATGGAGCGGGAAAGGGGAGGGTTGTGGGCGGGAGGGAAGTTTTGGGAGGGGGAAGCCATTGTAACCCATAAGCTATACTTTGGAAATTTATATTCATTAAATAAAAGTTTAATTAAAAAAAAGAAAATGAAATTTTAAGGAGGAATCAAAATGAAATGAAAGAACTAGTAGAACATGAATGTGGGATAGTGAAGAGAAATCAAAATGAAATGAAGAATTCAATAGATCAAATGACAAACACATTAGAGAGCCTTAAAAACAGAATCCGTGAGATAGAAGAGAGAATATCAGACTTAGAATACAGAGAACAGGAAAGTATACAATCAAACCAAAGAAAAGAAGAGGAAATTAGAAATCTAAAAAATATTGTTTGGAATCTACAGGATACTGTTAAAAAACCCATCATTCGAGTTCTAGGAGTTTCTGAAGGCATGGAGAGGGAGAAAGGATTAGAAGGCCTTTTTAGTGAGATACTAGCAGAAAATTTCCCAGGTTTGGAGAAGGACAGAGACATCCTAGTACAGGAAGCTCATAGAACCTCTAGTAAACATGACCTAAAGAGATCCTCACCACGACACATTGTAATCAAACTCACCACAGAGCGACATAAAGAAAAGATTCTGAAAGGTGCAAGAGAGAAACGTCAGATTACTCTCAGAGGATCTCCAATTAAACTCACAGCAGACTTCTCATCAGAAACCCTACAGGCTAGGAGGGGATGGCGAGACATAGCCAAGGTACTAAGAGAAAAAAACCACTATGCCAGAATATTATATCCTGCAAAGCTCTCATTTGTGAATGAAGGTGAAATAAAGACTTTTCATAGCAAACAGAAATTAAAAGAATTTGTCGCCACTCATCCTGCCCTGCAAAAGATGCTTAAGATGTGTAACACACAGAAACACAGAAACAAGGAAGAAAACCTCACAGTAAATTTCACACAAAGTTCAAGGCATATATTAGAAAATATCTTGGGAGCGGGAGAGCGGCAAGATGGCGGAATAGGAAGGAAGCACACTGATAGTCCGGGAAGAGACAGTTTAATAAAAGTGGAGATACTGTAGGTTCAAGGAAGAGTAGGGGAAGAAACAGCAGAGGAAACTCTTCTGGAACTAGTGATTCACAGTGGACCTGCGTGGAGAGCGTGGGAGCCCAAGTTTGGGACACCAGCGGCAGAATCAACACATCAGCACTGGAACGCGAGGTGAGCCGAATCTCAATAGCCCAAGACACCAGCGGGCAAGCAGAAAGAGGACACTAGAGGGAATGAGGCTTGAAACTCAGTGGGGAAAAGTTCACCAGGCTAACTAGAAGAGAGAGAGGAAATAAAAAAGTGACCAATATGGACACGAGTTTCTCTCTCTCCAACCACCTCTCAAAGGCAAGCAAGACAAAGAGCAGATGCCGTTGTGGACATACGTCATAAGCAGGGCAACCTCAGGTCTGCACTGGCACTGAGCCTAGCAGAAAAATCTGACTCTGGGGCGGGGGGAGGGTGAAATAACAGGAGATTAGGATCTAACTTGGCAACCCAGTGGGAGACTGCAGAATTGGAGCCCACACTGAGGGCAGCACAGATTCCCTGTGTGGTCCTTGGGAAAGAGCTTCCGATCTCTGGCTCCTGTGGGTATATAATTTGCCTGCTAACCACCTCCAATTATGTTCAGCTGTGTGGAATTACTTCCCTTTTGAATCAAAAAAAAAGAAAGAAAGAAAGAGAGATTTACCACGCCTAACCTGGGAGTGTCATCTTTGACACACCCTCAACCCTGAGGAACCAAAGAGAGCTCTCAGGCCACACTCATCTCAAGCCTCTAAGGCTCCACCGAAAGCAGACAGTACACTTAATATAGAGCCATAGTGTAACAAGAAAAAATACCACAGTGAAGAAACCAAATATCTCTAACATGCCAAACAACAAACGCAAAACCCGAGGTAACAAGAACAAGGAAGACACTATGACGCCGCCAAATGAAAAAGACACCCCAATTCAAGATTATGAAGATGATGAGATAGAAGAAATGCAAGAAGCAGATCTCAAAAAATTGATAAGAACATTAAGAAGTTCTCAAAAACAAATTCTTGAACTACAGAAATCCTTAATGGACAAGATAGAAAATCTCTCTTGTGAAAATGAAATATTAAGGAGGAATCAAAATGAAATGAAACAACTAGTAGAACAAGAAACTGTGATAGTGATGAGAAATCATAATGAAATAAAGAATTCAATAGATCGAATGACAAACACTTTAGAGAGACTTAAAAACAGAATGGGCAAAGCAGAAGAGAGACTATCGGACTTAGAAGACAGAGAACAGGAAAGGAAACAGTCAAACCAAAGAAAAGAAGAGGAAATCAGAAATCTAAAAAATACTGTCAGGAATCTACAGGATACTATTTAAAAACCTAACATTCGGGTTCTAGAGTTCCTGAGGCATGGAGAGGGAGAAAGGATTAGAAGGCATTTTCAGTGAGATACTAGCAGAAAATTTCCCAGGTTTGGAGGAAGACAGAGGCATCTTAGTACAGGAAGCTTATAGAATCCCTAATAAACATGACCAAAAGAGATCCTCACCATGACACGTTGTAATCAAACTCACCACAGTGAAACATAAAGATCCTAAAATGTGCAAGAGAGAAACGTCAGATTACTCTCAGAGGATCTCCAATTAGACTCACAGCAGACTTCTCATCAGAAACCCTACAGGCTAGGAGGGAATGGCGAGACATAGCCCAGGTACTAAGAGAAAAAAACCACTATGCCAGAATATTATATCCTGCAAAGCTCTCATTTGTGAGTGAAGGTTAAATAAAGACTTTTCATAGCAAACGGAAATTAAAAGAATTTGTCGCCACTCGTGCTGCCCTGCAAAAGATGCTTAAAGATGTGTTACACACAGAAACACAGAAACATGGTCATCAATATGAAAGAAGGTAAAGGAAGGAAACCTCACAGCAAAAGATCACAGGAAGCTCAATTTCTCTTTGACATAGAATTAAAATCTGATTCTCTGTTAAAGAAATGTGTGAAAGTAATCTATTATGTTCTCTTGATGTCTGTTAAATTCTAATTGTTCAAAAACAGCTGAATTGTTATTAAGAGCTATGGGTTATTTAAATATGTGCTTATTTTCAAAGATTTGAATAATCACCTGGTAACAATGATCAAATTTGTTCTATGTTATGTCATGATTTTAAGGATATTATTTC
Source organism: Lepus europaeus (assembly GCF_033115175.1). Lineage (NCBI taxonomy): Eukaryota > Metazoa > Chordata > Mammalia > Lagomorpha > Leporidae > Lepus > Lepus europaeus. Next base: position 148,236,949 of record NC_084828.1, read on the forward strand.
AACCAGATATTTTGGATTTTGAGCCTTCTTGGTATTCTTGACAGGCATTCAAAAAATCAAAGTTTCAAACAATCTGAACTCTAAAATTTCCAGTAAATCCTGGACTTTGGTTTTTCCAGTTTGGGCCCAACTGAAAAAATCGAAGGACCTATGTCTCTCATCTTATAGAGACACCAACTAATCAGGCTATTTGAATTATATTAGAAGTACTGTCAAGATGTGACGTGGTACTAAACTTTAAGTTTCTATAATGGAAAATGCTATTAATACAAATGTTTGAGAATTAAAAAGTCTAATGATCTTGTGTTACTAGACATGAGAGTTATATTAATGAGAAAGCCCCAGAGGCCTAAAGGGTTAAATACTTGTAAAGTACTACAGGTGCTTTGAAAAATACTGTGAAGTAAGCAAGTTCATCTTGTTGGTTGATGAGTTTATAGTTTTAAACATGGCAACTTAAAGTCTTTTGTCATCCATAGTTATATATGATTTGCTGCTCATAAACTAAAGCATTGTGAGAATACAATTTTCCTCATGGGCATTGTCTACCTTAGAAAAACTACTACAGAACATGCCTGTGACTATAGACTTGTAGTTCAGGCCACCGAAGATTAGAGATGGGACTTGGGCACTCCCTTGACTTTCATCCTCTGGTCTGCTTTAACAAAAACCAGGAGGAAAAGAAAGCTAGGCATCAGAAGCAATGGGTGGCAGGCCTATTAATGGCTGATATGTACAGTGATCTGCCCTCAAGGAGACCCAACAGGCCAGTCCACTGCAGTGGCTTTCAAAATTGTAAGCCTGGGCCTCAGCAGAAGTCAACTTGTGAAGAACCCTGGCAGCTATGCCAAGAGTTGGATCATTGGAAATGGACCTGCCCTGGAGTTGAAGGATGCCCAGGTCAGAGCCACAGATCTTATTGGCTCTAAGCTGAAAAGCCCTTCACTCAGCCCAACTTCCAAAGTGACCACTGCAGCTGAGGGGATGGTCAAGTAGGGTCAGCAACATTGCAGGCAGAACTGTAAATTTCTTGTTAGAGATGCCCCCTGCCTTTACCTGGCCAGCGCTCCTCCCAGGCCAGCTAAGTAATGAAAGTCAACAGAGTGCCTTCCCCTAGGAGGTTCATACCTCCCTTAGGATGTACCCCATGTGAAGAGATGGATAGGTCTGGGCCTCTTAACTTACAAGGCCTAAAGCCCAACAGATTATTATCAAGCTCCTTCTGTCAGGTTCTATTTGCCTCTCAATCAGAAAACGTAATTGTAGCTTAGACAGCACCTTTCTTAGCTCCTCTAATAATGACTCTGTCCTTTGTTCTAGACCCTGTCTATCGCACTTGGACCTCATTCCTTCATAATCATAACCTCTACTCTACCACCAATGGCTCTACTCCCAACATGTGTGTACTGATGGTCCTCTTCCCCACTTAATGCTGTATAATTGTTCAAACCTGGTAAAGGCCACTCTTAGGATCATTGGTTACTATCCTCACCCTGTCTTTTATGACCTTGTCTAAATATGATCAGAGTCGGCGAACTTGGAAGGCTTCCATAGCCTTGGCAACTCATGACAACAGCCTAGGGTGGTTACTGGTGCGATAAACTAGAGTGTCAATTTGTTGGGTCAACAACATGAGTCACTGTGCACTTGCTCCTCATGTGGGATCTCTGTCCTTAATGTGCTGTACATTTTGATTTAATGCTATAACTAGTACTCAAACAGTATGTTTCACTTTGTGTTTCTATGTGGGTGCAAACTGTTGAAATCTTTACTTAATATATACTAAATTGATCTTCTGTATATAAAGAGAATTGAAAATGAATCTTGATGTGAATGGAAGGGGAGAGGGAGCAGGAGGGGGGAGGGTTGCGGGTGGGAGGGAAGTTATGGGAGGGGGAAGCCATTGTAATCCATAAGCTGTACATGGGAAATTTATATTCATTAAATAAAAGTTAAAAAAAGAGCCCGGCGCCGTGGCTCAACAGGGTAATCCTCCACCTTGCGGCGCCGGCACACCGGGTTCTAGTCCCAGTCAGGGCTCTGGATTCTGTCCCGGTTGCCCCTCTTCCAGGCCAGCTCTCTGCTGTGGCCCGGTAGTGCAGTGCAGGATGGCCCAAGTGCTTGGGCCCTGCATCCCATGGGAGACCAGGAGAAGCACCTGGTTCCTGCCATCAGATGAGCGCGGTGCGCCGGCTGCAGCGCTGGCCGTGGCGGCCATTGGAGGATGAGCCAATGGCAAAGAAAGACCTTTCTCTCTGTCTCTCTCTCTCACTGTTCACTCTGCCTGTCAAAAAAAAAAGTTAAAAAAAGAGAAAATATCTTTGCAAAAATGGCAGGGGAAAGTTACTACTTATCAATAGTCACATTGAAAATGTTAATGGCCTCAACTCTACAGTTAAAAGACACAGACTGGCTGAATGGATTAAGGAACAAAACCCATCTATTTGCTGCTTACAAGAAACACATCTTTCCAACAAAGTTGCATGCAGACTGAAAGTGAAAGGCTAGAAAAAGATACTCCATGCCAATAGAAATGAAAAAAGAGCAGGCGGAGCCATATTAATATCAGACAAAATAAACTATCATCTTCTGTTCACAATTGATCACACTGATAGGTCTAAGAGTCAAAGGGATCACACAAACAAGACTAGTGTCTGCTAATACTAACTGATAGAACCAAAAAGGAAGAGAACGATCCAACATAGGAAGTGGGAGACACAGCAGACTCATAGAATGGCAGATGTCCTAAATAGCACTCTGGCCTCAGAATCAGCCCTCAAGGCATTTGGATCTGGCTAAGAGCCCATGAGAGTATTTTAGGCATGGAAAGCCAAGACATTCTGGAAAAAGAAGACCTAAATGAAAGATCTCTGCGAGTGAGATCCCAGTGGAAAGAACGGGACCATCAAAGAAGGAGGTACCTTTCTCTGAAGGGAGGAGAGAACTTCCACTTTGACTATGACCCTGTCAGAATCAGATCGAAGTCTGCGAACCCTAAAGGCTTCCATAGCCTTGGAAACTCATGACTAGAGCCTAGGGAGATTACTGATGCCATTAACAAGAGTGTCAAATTGTTAAGTCAACAACAGGAGTCACTGTGCACTTACTCCTCATGTGGGATCTCTGTCCTTAATGTGTTGTCCAATGTGAAGTAATACTATAACTAGTACTGAAACAGTATTTTTACACCTTGTGTTTCTGTTTGGGTGCAAACTGATGAAATCTTTACTTAGTATATACTGAATCGATCTTCTGTATATAAAGATAATTGAAAATGAAAAAAAACTTGGTTTTAAATTGAAAATTGCATAGAAAATTAATCAATTTTTAACAAAATATCATGTAGGCTCTCTGTCCTTAATGTGCTGTACATTTTGATTTAATGCTATAACTAGTACTCCAACAGTATTTTTCACTTTGTGTTGCTATGTGAGGGCAAACTGTTGAAATCTTTACTTAATCTTTACTAAACTGATTTTCTGTATATAAAGAGAATTGAAAATGAATCTTGTTGTGCATGGAAGTGTAAAGGGAGTGGGAGAGGGGAGGGTTGTGGGTGGGAGGGAAGATATGGGAGGGGGAAGCCTTTGTAATCCATAAGCTGTACTTTGGAAATTTATATTCATTAAATAAAAGTTTAAAAAAAAACAAAATAAATTTTAACACAAAAACTGTCAAGAGAGACAAAGAGGGGCACTATATAATGATTAAGGGTTCAATTCAACAGGAAGGTGTAACTATTATAAATGAATATGCACCTAATTACAGGGCACCAGTTTATTTAAAAGATATATTAAGGGACTTAAAGGGAGACTTAGAGTTCAATACAATAGTACTGGGGGACTTTAATACTCCACTTTCAGAAATAGACAGATAAGCTGGAGAGAATCAATAAGGAAACAGTAGATTAAATGTCACATATAGCTGAAATGGATCTAACATATATCTATAGAACTTTTCATTCTACACTTAAATAATTAACATTCTTCTCAGCAGTACATGGAACCTACTTTAGGATTGATCACATACTAGACCATAAAGCAAGTCTCAACAAATTCAGAAGAATCAGAATCATACCATGCAGCTTCTCAGACCATAGGGGAATGAAGTTGGAAATTAGCAACTCAGGAATCCCTAGAGCATATGCGAACACATGGAGATTGAACCACATGCTCCTGAATGAACACTGGGTCATAGAAGAAATCAAAAGAGGAATCAAATACTTCCTGGAAGTAAATAAGGATAATAATACAACATATCAAAACTTATGGGATACAGCAAAAGCAGTGTTAAGAGGAAAGTTTATATCAATAGGTGCCTACATCAAGAAATTGGAAAGGCACCAAATAAATGAGCTTTCATTGCATTTCAAGGATCTAGAAAAACTGCAGCAAACCAGACTCAAATCTAGTAGGAGAAGAGAAATAATTAAAATCAGAGAAGAAATCAAAGGAATTGAATCCAAAAAAAATTACAAAAAATCAGCCAAAGGAGGAGCTGGTTTTTTGAAAAAATAAACAAAATTTACACACTATTGGCCCAATTAACTCAAAAAAGAAAAGACCCAAATCAATAAAATCAGAGATGAAAAAGGAAATGTAACAACAGACACCACAGAAATAAAAAGAATCATCAGAAGTTAATACAAAGAGTTGTATGCCAGCAAACAGGGAAATCTATTAGAAATGGATAGAGTCCTGGACACATGAAACCTACCTAAATTGAACCAGGGAGACATAGAAAACCTAAACAGACCCATAACTGAGGCAGAAGGTGAAACAGTAATAAAGGCCCTCCCAACAAAGAAAAGCCCAGGACCAGATGGATTCACTGCTGAAATATACCAGACATTTAAAGAAGAACTAACCCCATTTCTCCTCAAACTATTCAGAACAATCGAAAAAAATGGAATCCTCCCAAATTCTTTCCATGAAGCCAGCATCACCTTAATCCTTAAGCCAGAAAAAGATGCAGCATTGAAAGAAAATTACAGACCAATATCCCTGATGAACACAGACGCAAAAATCCTCAAAAAAATTCTGGCCAATAGAATGTAACAACACATCAGAAAGGTCATCATCCACCCAGACCAAGTGGGATTTATCCCTGGTATGCAGGGATGGCTCAGCATTCACAAATAATCAATGCAGTATACCACATTAACAGACTGCAGAAGAAAACCCACATGATTATCTCAATAGATGCAGAGGAAGGAGTCGATAAAATACAACATCCTCTCATGATGAAAAATCTAAGCAAATTGGGTATAGAAGGAACACTCCTCAATACAATCAAGAAATTTATGAAAAACTCACAGCCAGCAACCTATTGAAAGGGGGAAAATTTGGAAGGGATACCTACTCTCACCACTGCTATTCAATATATTTCTGGAAGTGTTAGCCAGAGCTATTAGGAAAGAAAAAGAAATATAGTTCTGGACAGTGTATTCAATAAATGGTGCTGGGAAAACTGGATTTCCATGTGCAGAAGCAGGAAACATGAAGCAAGACCCCTACCTTTCACCTTACACAAATATCCACTCAACATGGATTAAAGACCTAAATCTACAACCCTACACCATCAAATTATTAGAGAACATTGGAGAAACCATGAAAGATGTAGGTACTGGCACAGACTTCTTGGAAAACACCCCAGAAGCACAGGCAGTCAAAGCCAAAATTAACATTTGGGATTGCATCACATTGAGAAATTTCTATACTTCAAAAGAAACAGTCAGGAAAGTGAAGAGGCAACCGACAGAATGGGAAAAATATTTGCAAACTATGCAACCGATAAAGAATTAATAACCAGAATCTACAAAGTGATCAAGAAATTCCAAAACAACAAATCAAACAACAACTTAAGAGATGGGCCAAGGACCTCAATAGACATTTTTCAAAAGAGGAAATCCAAATGGCCAACAGACACATGAAAAAATGTTCAATATCACTAGCAATCAGGGAAATGCAAATCAAAACCACAACGATGTTTCACCTCACCCCTGTTAGAATGGCACACATTCAGAAATCTACCAACAACAGATGCTGGTAAGGATGTGGGGAAAAAGGGACACTAACCCACTGTTGGTGGGAATGCAAACTGGTTAAGCCACTATGGAAGTCAGTCTGCAGATTCCTCAGAAACCTGAATATAACCTTACCATACAACTCAGCCATCCCACTCCTTGGAATTTACCCAAAGGAAATTAAATTTTCAAACAAAAAAGCTGTCTGCCTCTTATGTTTATTGCAGCTCAATTCACAATAACTAAGACCTGGAATCAACCCAAATGCCCAGCAACAGAAGACTGGATAAAGAAATTATGGGATATGTACTCTATAGAATACTATACAGCAGTCAAAAACAATGAAATCTAGTCATTTGCAACAAAATGGAGGAATCTGGAGCACATCATGCTGAGTGAAATAAGTCAGTCCCAAAGGGACAAATATCATATATTCTCCCTGATTGGTGACAACTAACCAAGCACCAAAAAGGAAACCTGTTAAAGTGAAACGGACACTATGAGAAATGGTGACTTGATAGCCCTTGTCCTGACTGTTGATGTACAATTTAATACTTTATCCCTTTTAGTATTTTTTGTTCTATTCAATACTATTGTTTAAACTGTAATTAACACACAATTATTCTTAGTTGTTTAAATTTAACTGAAAAATAATCTCTGTTAAATATAAGAGTGGGAATAAGAGAGGGAGGAGATGTATAATTTGGGACATGCTCAAGCTGACTTGCCCCCAAATGGTAAATTTAGAAATGTGCCTGGGGATTCTAATTCAATCCCACCAAGATGGCATGTACCAATGCCATCTCACTAGTCAAAGTGATCAATTTCAGCTCACAATTGATCATACTGATAGGTCTAAGAGTTAAAGGGATCACATAAGCAAGATTAGTGTCTGCTAATACTAACTGATAGAATCAAAAAGGGAAAGAACGATCCAATATGGGAAGCAGGATTCACAGCAGATTCATAGAATGGCAGATGTCCTAAACAACACTCTGGCCTCAGAATCAGCCCTCAAGGCATTCGGATCTGGCTGAAGAGCCCATGAGAGTATTTTAGGCATGGAAAGCCAAGATAGTCTGGCAAAAAAAAAAAACCAAAAACCTACATGAAAGATCTCTGGGAGTGACATTCCAGCGGAAATAATGGGCCATCAAAGAAGGAGGTACCTTTCTCTAAAGGGAGGAGAGAACTTCCACTTTGACTAGGAGTTTGTCTAAATAAGATCGAAGTCGGTGAACTTGAAAGGCTTCCATAACCTTGGCAACTCATGACAAGATCCTAGGGAGATTACTGACACCATAAACAAGAGTGTCAAATTGTTAAGTCAACAACAGGAGTCACTGTGCACCTACTCCTCATGTAGGATCTCTGTCCTCAATGTGTTGTTCATTGTGAACTAATGCTATAACTATTACTCAAACAGTATTTTACACTTTGTGCTTCTGTGTGGGTACAAACTGTTGAAAGCTTTATTTAATATATGCTAAATTGATCTTCTGTATATAAAGAGAATTGAAAATGAATCTTGATGTGAATGAAATGGGAGAGGGAGTGGGAGCTGATAGAGTTTTGAGTGGGAGGGAAATTATGGGGGGGGGGAACTATTGTAATCCATAAGCTGTATTTTGGAAATTTATATTTGCTAAATAAAAGTTAAAGAAAATAAATAAGAAAGGAAAGGCTATTGTGTGTCTAATGGATAGTGCTAGTGTTAGGGTTAGGGTTAGGGTTAGTGTTAGGTGTAGGGTTAGAGATAGGATTAGGTATAGGAATATCATTAGGTCTGTGTGACAGTTAACATTACTTTTAGAATTTGTACTTGGTTTTAGGGATAGGGCTGCAGTTATATTTTCACTACGTCTAAAGCTAGGCTAGTTGGAAGGCTTATGTCTGGGGCTAGTGTAAGGGTTAAGTGTTAGGTTTATGGTTAGGGTTATCCCTAGTGTTATGATTTGTGTTAAGGTTAGATTTTGGAATATCATCAGGGCTCTGTGACAGGGTTACTGTTAGAATTCATGCTTGGTGGGGATGTTGCCATGGCTCACTTGGCTAATCCTCCGCCTGCAGCGCCGGCATCCCATGTGGGCACCGGGTTCTAGTCCCAGTTGTTCCTCTTCCAGTCCAGCTCTCTGCTGTGGCCCGGGAGGGCAGTGAAGGATGGCCCAAGGGCTTGGACCCCTGCACCCGCATGGGAAACCAGGAGGAGGCACCTGGCTCCTGGCTTCAGATTGGTGTAGTTCTGGCCACAGCGACCATTTGGGGGGTGAACCAACGAAAGGAAGACCTTTCTCTCTGTCTCTCTCTCTCACTGTTGAACTCTTATCTGTCAAAAAAGAAGAAGAGGAAGAGGAAGAGGAAGAGGAAGAAGAAGAAGAAGAGGAAGAGGAGGAGGAGGAGCAGGAGGAGGAGGAGGAGAAGGAGGAGTTAGCTGGCGCCGCAGCTCAATAGGCTAATCCTCCACCTGCGGTGCCAACACCCCCAGGGTTCTAGTCCAAGTTGGGGCGCTGGATTCTGTCCCAATTGCTCCTCTTCCAGTCCAGCTCTCTGCTGTGGCCCAGGAAGTCAGTGGAGGATGGCCCAAGTCCTTGGGCCCTACACCCGCAAGGGAGACTAGGGGAAGCACCTGACTCCTGGTTTCGGATCAGTGCAGTGCACTGGCTGCAGCGTGCCAGCCACAGCGGCCATTGTGGGGTGAACCAATGGAAGGAAGACCTTTCTCTCTGTCTCTCTCTCTCTCACTGTCCACTCTGCCTGTCAAAAAAGAGAATTAATGCTTGGTTTTAGGTGTAGGGCTAGAGTTAGGTTTTGCACTAAAGCTAAGGTCAGGGCTAGTATTAGGCTTAGGTCTACTGGTAGGACAAGATTAGGGATAGCATTCAGGTTAGGGTAGGTTAGGGTTAGCATTAGGGTTAGGAATACATTTATGTCTATGTGGCAGCTAGCATATTTTTTGAATTCATGTGGTGTTTTTGGGATAAGGCTAGAGTTAGATTTTGAGATAAGGCTAAGAAAAGATAATGTTTGACATACAACTAGAGCTAGAGTTAGGATTATTATTAGGGATAGGGTTAGGAATAGCATTAGGGATGTGTGACAGTTAAGATTATTAGAATTTGTGCTTGGTGCCGGCGCTGTGGCTCATTAGGCTAATCCTCTGCCTTGCAGCGCTGGCACACCGGGTACTAGTCCCGGTTGGGGTGCCGGATTCTGTCCCGGTTGCTCCTCTTCCAGGCCAGCTCTCTTTGTGGCCAGGGAGTGCAGTGGAGGATGGCCCAAGTGCTTGGGCCCTGCACCCCACGGGAGACCAGGATAAGCACCTGGCTCCTGCCATCAGATCAGTGCAGTGCGCCGGCCGCAGCACGCCAGCCATGGCGGCCATTGGAGGGTGAACCAATGGCAAAAGGAAGACCTTTCTCTCTGTCTCTCTCTCTCACTATCCACACTGCCTGTCAAAAAAAAAAAGAATTTGTGCTTGGTTGTAGGGATAGGGCTACAGTTAAGTTTGTCACTGATGGTCAGGATTAGACTGAGGCATCAGGCCATGGCTAGGGTTAAGGTTTGGATTAGGCTTATGTTTAGTAATAGCTTGAGGGCTGTGTGACATTTAGGTTTATTATTAGAATTTGTGGTTGATTTTAGGTATAAGGCTAGAGTTAGAATTTGCACTAGTGCTATGCCATGGCTAGTGTGAGGCTTAGGGCCACAGTTAGGGTTATTTGGCTTAGGGTTAAGTTTAGGGTTAGAATTGGGTTTAGGTATGTCATTAGGGCTATGTGATAGCATTATGTTTATAATTCATGCTTGGTATTATAGTTAGGGCTACAGTTAGATTATGCATTAAGTCTAATGCTAGGACTAGTGTGAGGTTTATGACCAGAACTAGGGTTAATTTTTGGTTAGGTTTAGGGTTAGCATTAGGTTTAAAAATAGCATATGGCTATGTGACAGTTTATATTATTGTTCAAATTCTTGCTAGGTTTTAGGGATAGGGTGACAGTTAGGTTTTGCACTAAGGCTATGGCTAGGGCTAGTATGAGGCTTATAGCCAGAGCAAAGATTAGAGTTAGTGTTAAGGGTTATGTTTAGGGTTAGTGATATCTTTAGTATTAGGTTTAGGGCTATGCTATGGTAAAAATACTTGTTAGAATTTTTTTTATTAAACTTTTATTTAATGAATATAAATTTCCAAAGTATAGCTTATGGGTTACAATGGCTTCCCCCCTCCCATAACTTCCCTCCCGCCCGCAACCCTCCCCTTTCCCGCTCCCTTTCCCCTTCCATTCATGTAAAGATTCATTTTCAATTCTCTTTGTATACAGAAGATCAGTTTAGTATATATTAGGTAAAGATTTCAACATTTTGCCCATGTAGCAACATAAAGTGAAAAAACTACCATTGGATTACTAATTATAGCATTAAATAGCAATGTACAGCACATTAAAGACAGAGATCCTACATAATATTTTTTTTAAAAAATTAATTAATTTTCTATGCCATTTCCATTTTAACACCAGGTTGTTTTTTTTTTCATTTCCAATTCTCTTTATATACAGAAGATCACTTCAGTATATAATTAGTAAAGACCTCATCAGTTTGTGCCCACACAGAAACGCAAAGTATAAAAATACTGTTTCAGTACTAGTTATAGCATCACTTGGCGTTAGATGACACATTAGGGACAGATCCCACATGGGGTGTAAGTACACAGTGACTCCTGTTGCTGACTTAACAATTTGACACTCCTGTTCATGGCGTCAGTAATCTCCCTAGGCTCTAGTCATGAGTTGCCAGGGCTATGGAAGCCTTTAGAGTTCGCTGACTTTGATCTTATTCCGATAGGGTCATAGTCAAAGTGGAAGTTCTCTCCTCCCTTCGGAGAAGGGTACCTCCTTCTTTGATGGCCCCGTTCTTTCCACTGGGATCTCACTCACAGAGATCATTCATTTAGGTCTTTTTTTTTCCATGATATCTTGGCTTTCCATGCTATTATACTCTCATGGGCTCTTCAGCCAGATCTGAATGCCTTGAGGGCTGATTCTGAGGCCAGAGTGTTGTTTAGGACATCTGCCATCCTATGAGTCTGCTGTGTATCCCACTTCCCATGTTGGATCTTTCTCTCCCTTTTTGATTCTATCAGTTAGTATTAGCAGATACTTGTCTTGTTTGTGTGATCTCTTTGACTCTTAGAGCTATCAGAGCTATCAATTGTGAGCTGAAATTGATCACTTGGACTAGTGCGATGGCATTGGTACATGCCATCTTGATGGGATTGTGTTGGAATCCCCTGGCACATTTCTAACTCCACCATTTGCGGCCAGTCCGATTGAGCATGTTCCAAATTGTTCATCTCCTCCCTCTCTTTTTCCACTCTGAAATTTAACAGGGATCACTTTTCAGTTAAAATTTAAACACCTAAGAATAATTGTGTGTTAATTACTGAGTTCAACCAATAGTACTAGAACAACAACAACAACAACAACAAATACTAAAAAGGATAAAGTATTACATTGTACATCTAAAGTCAGGACAGGAGCTGATCAGTTCATTGTTGCTTATAGTGTCCATTTCACTTAACAGGAATACTTGTTAGAATTAATGGTTAATGTTAGGGTTTTTTCTAGAGTTAGATTTTGCACTATGGCTAAGGCCAAGTCTAGAGTGAGGCTTAGGTTCAGGGCTGGGGTTAAGGTTAGGGTTAGGTTTAGGGAAGTGTTAAGGCTATGGGTGTATTTGGTTTATTGTTAGGATTTCTGCATGGTTTTAGGGATAGAGCTATAGTAAGATTTTCCACTGTGCTATGGCTAGGGCTAATGTGAGGCTTTAGGCCACGAATAGTTAGGGTTAAGATTAGGGTTAGTTTCACGGTTAAGGTTAGTATTAGGGTTAGGGTTAGGGTTAGGAATAGTGTGTGAAAGTTGGTGTTACTGTTAAAATTTGTGCTTGGTTTTTAGGCATAAGGCTATAGTTTGGTTTTCCACTAAGGCTATTGCAAGCGGAAGTGTGAGGCCCTGGACCAGGGCTAAGGTTAAGTTTATGATTAGGGTTGGCATTAGTTTAGGTATAGAGGTAGCATTAGGGCTGTGTGACAGTTAGGGTTATTGTTAGAATTCATGGTTGGTTTTAGGGATAGGGCTGGAGTTAGATTTTCCACTATGGCTATGGCTAGGGCTTATATGAGGCTTAAGAACACAACAATGATTAGAGTTAGTATTAGGATTAGGGTTATGAATCAGTTTAATATTAGATTGAGGACTATGCTATAGTAAGGATACTTGTTAAAATTATTGTTTAGTGTTACCCAGGGCTAGGGTATGGTTTAGGGTTAGGGTTAGGGTTAGGGTTAGGAAAAGTGATAGGCTATATGACAGTCAGGATTATTGTTAGTATTCATGTTTGGTTTTAGGGATAGGTCTAGAGTTAGGTTTTTAACTAAGGCTGTATGTAGGGCAAATGTGAGGCTTAGGGCCAGGGCTAGGGTAGGGCTAGTGTTAGTGTTAGGGTTATGTTTCGGGTTAGGGTTAGGAATAGCATTAGGGCTATTTGATGGTAAGGTGTTGTTAGAATTCATGCTTGGTTTTAGTGATAGGACTAGCATTAGGTTTTACACTATTGCTATATCTAGAGCAAGTGTGAGGCTTAGAGCCAGGGCTAGGTTTAATGTTAGTGTTAGGTTTATGGGTAGGTTTAGAGTTAGGAATAGGTTAGGACTGTGTGACAGTTAGGGTTAGTGTTAGAATTCGTGCTTGTTTTTAGTGATAGGGCTAGAGTTAGATATTCCACTAAGGCTGTATCTAGGGAATATGTGAGGGCCAGGGCCAGGGTAAGTATTAGGTTTAGGTTTGGAGTTAGGGTTAGGTTTGGGAATAGATTTAGGGCTGTGTGACAGGGATAGAGCTACAGTTAGTTTTTCCACTAAGGTTATGTGTAGTGTAAATGTGAGGCATAGAGCCATGACTAGGGTTAGGTTTAGGGTTAGAGCTATGGTTAGGTTTAGTAATAGCTTTAGGGCTTTGTGACTTTAGAGTTATTGTTAGAATTCATACTTGGTTTTAGGGATAGGCTTAAAATTAGGCTTTCCACTAAGGCTATGGCTAAGGCAAGTGTGAGGCTTAGTGCCAGGGTTATGGTTAGGTTCAGGGATAGAGTTAGGCCTGTGTGATAGTTAGGATAATTGTTAAATTTGTGTTTGGTTTTATAGACACTGCTTGAATTATATTTTCCTCTGAGGCTATTTTAGGGCAAGCGTGATGCTTAGGGACATGGATAGGGATAGAGTTTGGGTTAGGGTTAACATTAGTATTTAGGTTGCAGGTTATGCTATGATTAGGATAATTGTTATAATTGGTTGTTAGTGTTATGGTTGTGATTAAAGCTAGGTTTTGCAGTGTCTAAGGCCAGGACTAGTGGAAGGTTAGGTGACAAGGCCAAGGCAACTTTGGCTAGCTGACAAGGTCACAGCAGAAGGTCTGTCTCAGCAAGGTGTGAGAAGGACAGCTGCAGCCCTCTTGGTGGTTTTAGGTTTGATGGGAACTACACTCTGCATAAGCAAGCCAGAGCTTCCTGGTGGTCCTGCTAATGATTGCTGTATTCCTAATTTTAGGGAAGAGCACTTAGTCTCATAACCTCCAAAATGTCCATTGCTTTGTAGAATTTTAATCAAGCAGAATGTTAGTGTAGGAGAAAGGGTTAATGCTTTATGCAAGGTTGAGCTATTTATGGAAGAATTAAAAGGCAACAGGCTCTCTGGTATATACTTCCCACTAGATTAAAGATAGAGGTTAATAAAGCTTTAATTCACTTTTGCTACAAATACTACAATGGTTAGGATGTCAAAACTGTAGAACAGAGCTAAGTGAACCTTTAAATAAGTGCAATAAAGAAATTAAAGAATTACAGAAAGAACTGCAAAGAGGAGATACATTTTTTAAAAGGGTCTGCTTTGAACCTGGGGCTTCTAGTAAAGATTAGATTAGGAAGGTACTATTCTAGCTTGTGTAGCCAATTTCTGCATCGTTCAGCAGCACTCGAGGCCTTGGCTTGTGTGGGCAGCCTGTTATCTCGCACTTGTCTGTGATTGTTACCCATGCTCTGAATATGCCCTTGAAAATCAAAGAAATTGTAATTAGAAAAAATGGACAATAGGCTTTTCATTGTAAGAAGAATCATTATGTGGCTTATGCTATAAAAATAAAGTCTGGTGCTCGAGAGCCAGAGCCATGCCATCAGCCTTGCTGTGAGTGTCTCTCATTTCTTCAAGCGCCGACACCTCTCACACCTTGGGGCCCCTGGACTGGCTGGAGCTGGTCTCTGGTAGTTAGGTCCAGGGCTAGGATTAGCATTAGGTTTAGGAATAGCATTAGGTCTGTGTGACAGTTTCTGTTTTTGTTAGAAGTCATGCTTGGCATCAGGGATATGGTGAGAGTGAGGCTTAGGGCAGGGACTAGAGTTAGAGTTAGGGTTAGGATTAGAGTTGGGGTTAAGATTATGACTTTGAGCTATGGTACTATTAGTATTATGGTTAAGCTTAAGGATTAAATTAAAGGTTAGGAGTATGGTTAAGGTTAGGGTTTGGACTTCTGATAAGGAAAATGTTAGTGTTAGGCTGAGTTGTAGGGTTAGGCATAGTGTTAGGATTAAGTTTAGTACTAGGTTTAAAGATATGCTACATTTAGGATAATTATTAGAATTAGTGTTTAGTGTCAGGATTGGGATGGAGTTAGGTTTTGCGTTAAGCATAAGACCAGGACTAGTGTGAGGCCTATGGCCAGGGCTAGGGTTAAGGTTAGCTTTAGGGTTAGGGTTAGGAAGAGTGTTAGAGCTGTGTGACAGGTTATTGTTAGAATTCATGCATGATTCTAGGGATGGGGCTATAGTTAGGTTTTCCACTAAGGCTATTGATAGGGCTAATGTGAGGCTTAAGCCAAGGCCTGGGTTACAGTTAGGTTTAGGGTTAGTGTTAGATTAGAGTTAGAGTTAGGAATAGCATAGTGCTATCTGACAGTTAGGATTATTGTTAGAATTTGTGTTGGTTTTTTGGATAGGGCTAGAGTTAAGTTTCCACCAAGACTACGTCTAGGAAAAAGTGTGATTGCTTAGTGCCATAGCTAGGGTTGGGAACAAGGTTATGGTAAGAGTTAACTTTAGGATTAGTTTTAGGGCTATGCAACAGTTAGGATAATTTTTAGAATTATTAGTTAGTGTTATGGATGGTGTTAAAGTTAGGTTTTACACTAAGGCTTAGGCTAGGACTAGTATGAGGCTTATGATCAAGGCTAAGGTTAGGATTAGGAGTAGCATTAGGTTTGCATAACAGTTAGAACTATTAGAATTCATGCTTTTGTGCTTGGTTTTAGGGCTAGGGCTATAGTTAGGGTTTCCAGTAAGGCTATGCATTGGGGTAAGTGTGAGGCTTAGGGCCACAACTAGGGTTAGGGTTAGGGTTAGATTTAGGAATAGCATTAGGGCTGTGTGATAGTTTGGATTATCGTTACACTTCATGCTTGGTTTCAGGGATACCTCTAGCATTGGGTTTGGGGTTAAGGAAAAGGCTGGGCTTGAAGCTTAGGGCCAGGGCTAGAGTTAGAGTTAGGCTTTGGGTTAGGGTTGAGATTAAGATTATGACTTGGACTATGGTACCATTAGTATTATGGTTAGGATTAAGGGTTAGAGTGAAGGTTAGAAGTATAATTAAGGTTAGGACTTGTGCATTGGCTAGAGATAGTGTTAGGGTTAGGGTGATGCCTAAGGTTCAGTTTGGTGTTAGCGTTAAGTTTAGTATTATGTTTAGGGATATGTTACATTTAGGATAATTTTTAAAAATAGTTGTTAGTATCATGGTTGGTGCTGAAATTATGTGTTGCACTAAGCTTAAGACCTGGGCTTGTGTGAGGCTCAGGGTCTTGGTAGGGTTAAGGTTATGGTAAGATTTAATTTTAGGTTTAGAGTTAGAGTTAGATTAGTTTTGAGAATAGCAGAGCTATGTGACAGGGTTATTGTTAGAATTCATTCTTGGTTTTAGGGATAGGACTAGAGTTAAGTTATCCACTAAGGCTATGTAAGGGCAAGTATGATTGATGCTTAGGAACATGGCTTGGGTTAGGTTTATGGTTAGGATTAACTTAAGTATTAGGTTCAGGGCTATGGCTACAGTTAATTGTTAGAATTAGTGGTTAGTGTTATGGATGGTGCTAGAGTTAGGGTTTGAACTAAGGTTATGGCCAGAGCTACTGTGAGGCTCAGGGACAGAGCTAGGTTTAGGGTTAGGAATAACCTTAGGATCTGTGACAGTTGGGTTATTTTATAATTCATATTTTGTTTTAGGGATACGGCTAGAGTTCTGTTTTGTACTAAGAGAATGACTGGGTTTGTATGAGGCTAGGGCTGGGACAAGGGTTCCAGTTAGGATAAGGGTTAAGATTTTGACTCGTTCTATTTTACCATTAGTATTATGATTAGGATTAATTGTTAGGGTGAAGGTTAGGAGTACAGTTAGTTTTAGGGCTTGGGCGTCGGCTAGGGATAGTGTTAGTGTTAGGGCGAGGTTTAAGATTAGTGTTAGGGTTAGAGTTAATGTTTTAGTATTAGATTTAGGGCTATGCTACAGTTAAGACAATTAGAGATTAGTGTCAGGGCTGGGGGTAGAGTTAGGTTTTGCGCTAAGCCTAAGGCCATGACTAATGAAAGGTTTAGGACCAAGGCTAAGGTTAGGGTTAGGATTAGGATTAGGGTTAGGGCTCGAGTATGGTTTAAGGTTAGGAATAGCATTACAGCTGTGTAAGGTGTTTTAGTGATAGAGATAGAGTGTGTTTTGCACTAAGGAACAAAACAGGCTCAGGTGAAGCTTAGAATTCATGCTTGGGTTAGGGATATAGCCTGAGTTAAGTTATATACTAGTGCTACTGTGAGGCTTAGTGCTAGGGCAATTAGGGTGAGGCTAGAGCCCTGACCCTAAGCCTCATATCTATGCTAGCCATACATTAATGGAAAACATAATTCTAGCCCTATTTCTAAAACCAAACATGAATTCTAACAATAACTCTAACTGTCACACAGCTCAAATGCTATTCCTAAACCTAACCCTAACCCTGGCAGTAAACCTCACACATGGCCTAGCTGTAGCCTTAGTAGAAAAACCTACTCTAGGTCTATTTTTAAAACCACACATGATTACTGATGCCATAAACAAGAGTGTCAAATTGTTAAGTCAACAACAGGAGTCACTGTGCACTTACTCCTCATGTAGGATCTCTGTCCTTAATGTGTTGTTCAATGTGATTTAATGCTATAACTAGTACTCAGTATTTTACACTTTGTGTTTCTGTGTGGGTGCAAGCTGTTGAAAGCTTTACTTAATATATGTTAAATTGATCTTCTGTGTATAAAGAGAATTGAAAATGAATCTTGATGTGAATGGAAGGGGAGAGGGAGCGGGAGAGGGGAGGGTTGCGGGTGGGAGGGAAGTTATGTGGGGGAAGCCATTGTAATCCATAAGCTGTACTTTGGAAATTTATATTCATTAAATAAAAGTTAAAAAAATGGAAAAAAACACACATGAATTCTAACAAAAAACATAACTGCCACACAGCCATAAATAATTCTTACCTAACCATAACCCTAACCCTAACTCTAACGCTGGCCCTAAGACTCAAACTAGCCCTGGCCTTAGCCATAGTGCAAAACAAAACTCATAGTCAAAGGCATAATCTTAATACTTAGCCTAATCTTAAACATGACCCTAGACCTAGCCCTAAGCATCAATCAAACCTGACCTTTTCCTTAGTACGAAACCTAACTCTAGCTTTATCCCTAAACCAAGTAGGAATTCTAACAATAATCCTGTCACACAACCCTAATGTTATTTCTAAAGCTAAAACTAACCCAAACCTTAACCCTAACCTAACTCGCAATTTAACCCTAGCAATGCACCTAACCCTCACACTAGCCCTAGCCATAGTCCATGTGGAAAATGTAACACTAGCACTATCCCTAAAACAAAGAACAAATTCCAACATTAACCCTATCACACAGCTCTAAGGCTACTCTTAAACCTAACCCTAATCAAATCCTAACCTAAGCCTAACCCTAACCTAACTCTAAATCTAACTGTAGCCCTGGACCTAACCATCACACTGGCCTTAGCCATAGCCTATGTGTAAAACAAAACTCCAGTACTAGCCCCAAAACTAAGAATGAATTCTAACAATAACCCTAGCTATCACACAGCCTTAATGCTATACATAAACCTAACCCTAACACTAACCATAACCTTAACCCCAACCCTGGCCCAAAGCCTCACACTAGCCGTGGCCTTAGCCTTAGTGCAAAACCTAACTGTAGTACCAACCCTAACACTAATCACTAATTCTAAACATTATCCAAACTGTAGCATAGCCCTAAACCTAAAACCAAACAAATGCAAACCCTAAAACTTAACCTAATTCTAGGCTTTGGCCTAACTATCACTAGCTAATGCCCAAGCCCTAAACCTAACTGTACCCCTAACCTTCACTCTAACCCTTAATTCTAACTATAACACTAATGGTACTATATCACATGTCATAGTCTTAATCCTAACCCTAACCCTAACCTTAACCTTAACCCTACTCTAACCTTAGCCCTGGTCCTAAGCCTCACACTAGCCCTAGCCATAGGCTTAGTGGAAAACTTAAATATAGCCTATATCCCTAAAACCAAGCATGAATTCTAGCAATAACCCTGTCACACAGTTCTAACAGCCTTCCTAAACCTGACCCTAACCATAACCATAACACAAGACCAGACCCTAAGCCTCACTCTAGCCCTAGCCATAGAATTAGTGGAAAACCTAAATCTAGCCTTATCTCTAAAACCAAGCATGAATTCTAACAATAGCCCTAACTGTCACACAGCTCCCACAGCATTCCTAAACCTAACCCTAACACAAACCCTAACCCTAGCACTGGCCCTAAGTCTCACCTATCCCAGGCCTTAGCCTTAGTGCAAAACCTAAATCTAGCACCAACCATAAGACTTACCAGTAATTTTAACAATTATCCTAACTGTAACATAGCCCTAAACCTAATACCAAACTTAACCCTAACCCTGAAACTTAACCTAACTGTAGGCCTTGGCCTAACACCATCACTAGCCAATGCCCAAGCCAAACCTAACTGTACTCCTAACATTCACGCTAACTCTTAAGCCTAAGCATAATAATGGTACTATAGAACAATTGATAATGTTAACCATAACCAAAATCTTAACCCTTCTCCTGGCCCTAAGCATCTAATGAGCCTGATGTTCTCCTTAATGCAAAACCTAACACTAACCATATCCCAGAACCATCTACAAATTCTAAAAATTGACCTGTCACACAGCTCTAATGCTGTCCCTAACCCTAACCCTTGCTCTGGATCTAAGCCTCACACTAGCCCTAGCTGAGGCCTTAGTGGAAAACCTAAGTCTAGGCCTATCCCTAAAACCAAGCACAAATTCTAACAATAACCTGAACTGTCACATAGCTCTAACACTATTTCTAGACAAACCCTTAACCCTAACCCTAGCCCTGGCCCTAAACCTCACATTAGCCCTAGACAAACCTTAGGGGAAAATGTTAACTCTAGCCCTATCCCTAAAATGAAGCACGAATTGTAACAATAACTAAGTCTCACACAGCCCTAATGCTATTCCTAAACACAACACTAAACCTAAACCAAAACCTACCCTACCCATAACCCTAACGCTAGCCCTGGCCCTAAGCCTCACATCAGCCCTAGCCATAGCCTTAGTGCAAAACCTAACCCAAGCCCTATGCCTAAAACTGAGCATGAAAAAAATAAATAAATAAAACTGTGCATGAATTCTAAAAATAACCATAACTGTCATACAGCCCTAAACCTTACCCTAACCTTCCAAAACCTTATCCTAACCCTAATTATGACCCTAGCCCTAAACCTCACACTTGCCATAGCCATAACCTATGTGGGAAACCTAACTCTACCCTATCCTTAAGACTAAGCATGAATTCTAACAATAACCGTAACCATCACACAATCCTAAAATCATCCCTAAACATAATCCTAATGCTAACCCTAACATTGTCCTGGACCTAGCCCTAGCTCTAAGCCTAACATGAGCCTGGCCATTTTCTTAGTGCAAAACCTAAATTTCTCTTTATCCCTAAAACCAAGTTCAAATTCTAATGATAACACTAAGTGTCACACAGCCCTAATGCTATTCCTAACCCTAACTTAAACCCTAAACCTACCCCTGGCCCTAAGCCTCACAGTAGTCCTGAATTTAGGCTTAGTGCAAAACTTGACTTTAGTACCAATGGAACACTAACAACTAATTCTAACAATTATCCTAAACATAGCAGAGCCTTAAACCTAATGCTATATTTAACCATAGGCCCAATCCTAACACTAGGCCTTGGAATAACACTAACTTCATCCCTAGCCGATGCACCAGCCCTAAACCAAACAGTACTCCTAACTATCACACTAATCCTTAATACAAACCACAACACTAATGGTACCACAGCATATATCACAATCTTAACCCTAATAAGAATCTTAATCTGAACCCTAGCCTGGCTCTAAATCTGCCACTACCCTGGCCTTCATCTTAGCACTATCCCTAAAACCAAGTACAAATTCCAACAATAACCCTAACTATTACATAGCCATAATGCTATTTCTTTCTTTCTTTCTTTTTTCTTTTCTTTTTTTTTTTTGACAGGCAGAGTGGATAGTGAGAGAGAGAGACAGAGAGAAAGGTCTTCCTTTTGCCGTTGGTTCACCCTCCAATGGCCGCCGTGGCCAGTGTGCTGCAGCCGGCGCACCACGCTGATCCCAAGCCAGGAGCCAGGTGCTTCTCCTGGTCTCCCATGTGGGTGCAGGGCACAAGCACTTGGGCCATCCTCCACTGCACTCCCGGGCCACAGCAGAGAGCTAGCCTAAAAGTGGCGCAACCGGAACAGAATCTGGCACCCCGACCAGGACTAGAACCCAGTGTGCCGGCACCACAGGCGGAGGATTAGCCTATTGAGCCACAGCGCTGGCCATAATGCTATTTATAAACCTAACTCTAGGAGAGAGTGGCAAGATGGCGGAATAGGCAGGGAGCACACTATTAGTCCGGGGGAGAGACAATTTAATATAAGTGGAGATACTGCAGGGTCAAGGAAGAGTAGGGGATGAAACAGCAGAGGAAACTCTTCCGGAACTAGTGATTCACAGTGGACCTGCGTGGAGAGCGTGGGAGCCCAAGTTCGGGACACCAGCAGCAGACTCAACACACCAGCGCTGGAACGTGAGGTGAGCCAAACCTCAATAGCCCAAGACACCAGCGGGCAAGCGGAAAGAGGAGGTTAGAGGGAACGAGGCTTGAAACTCCGTGGGGAAAAATTCACCAGGCTAACTAGAAGAGAGGGAAAAAAAAAGTGACCGATACAGACACGAGTTTCTCTCTCTCTGCCCACCTCTCAAAGGCGAGCAAGACAGAGCAGGCGCCATTTTGGACATACGTCATAAGCAGAGCGACCTCAGGTCTGCACCAGCCCTGAGCCTAGCAGAAAAACCTGACTCTGGGGGGAGGGGAGGGTGAAATAACAGGAGATTAGGATCTAACTTGGCAACCCAGTGGGAGACTGCAGGAGAATTGGAGCCCACACTGAGGGCAGCACAGATTCCCTGTGTGGTCCTTGGGAAAGAGCTTCCCATCTCTGGCTCCTGTGGGTATATCATTTGCCTGCTAACTACCTCCAATTATGTTCAGCTGTGCGGAATTACTTCCCTTTTGAATCAAAAAAAGAGAGAGAGATTTACCACACCTAACCTGGGAGTGTCATCTTTGACACACCCTCAACCCTGAGGAACCAAACACAGCTCTCAGGCCACACTCATCTCAAGCCTCTAAGGCTCCACTGAAAGCAGACAGTCCACTTAATATAGAGCCATAGTGTAACAAGAAAAAACACCACAGTGAAGAAACCAAATATCTCCAACATGCCAAACAACAAACGCAAAAACCAAGCTAACAAGAACAAGGAAGACACTATGACACCCCCAAATGAGAAAGACACCCCAATTCAAGATTATGAAGATGATGAGATAGAAGCAATGCAAGAAGCAGATCTCAAAAAATTGATAAGAACATTAAGAAGTTCTCAAAAACAAATTCTTGAACTACAGAAATCCTTAATGGACAAGATAGAAAATCTCTCTCGTGAAAATGAAATATTAAGGAGGAATCAAAATGAAATGAAACAACTAGTAGAACAAGAAACTGTGATAGTGACGAGAAATCATAATGAAATGAAGAATTCAATAGATCAAATGACAAACACATTAGAGAGCCTTAAAAACAGAATGGGCGAAGCAGAAGAGAGAATATCAGACCTAGAAGACAGAGAGCAGGAAAGGAAACAGGCAAACCAAAGAAAAGAAGAAGAAATCAGAAATCTAAAAAATATTGTCGGGAATCTACAGGATACTATTAAAAAAACCAACATTCGGGTTCTAGGAGTTCCTGAAGGCATGGAGAGGGAGAAAGGATTAGAAGGCCTTTTCAGTGAGATACTAGCAGAAAATTTCCCAGGTTTGGAGAAGGACAGAGGCATCTTAGTACAGGAAGCTTATAGAACCCCTAATAAACATGACCAAAAGAGATCCTCACCACGACACATCGAAATCAAACTCACCACAGTGAAACATAAAGAAAAGATCCTAAAATGTGCAAGAGAGAAACGTCAGATTACTCTCAGAGGATCTCCAATTAGACTCACAGCAGACTTCTCATCAGAAACCCTACAAGCTAGAAGGGAATGGCGAGACATAGCCCAGGTACTAAGAGAGAAAAACTGCCAGCCCAGAATATTATATCCTGCAAAGCTCTCATTTGTGAATGAAGGTGAAATTAAGACTTTTCATAGCAAACAGAAACTGAAAGAATTTGTTGCCACTCATCCTGCCCTGCAAAAGATGCTTAAAGATGTGTTACACACAGAAACACAGAAACATGGTCACCAATATGAAAGAAGGTAAAGGAAGGAAACCTCACAGCAAAAGATCACAGGAAGCTCAATTTCTCTTTGACATAGAATTAAACTCTGATGCTCTGTTAAAGCAATGTGTTAAAGTAGTCTATTATGTTCTCTTGATGTCTGTTAAATTCTAATTGTTCAAAAACAGCTGCATTTTTATTAAGAGCTATGGGTTATTTAAATATGTGCTTATTTTCAAAGATTTGAATAATCACCTGGTAACAATGATCAAATTTGTTCTATGTTATGTCATGATTTTAAGGAATATTATTTCAACCAGATATTTTGGAGTTTGAGCCTTCTTGGCATTCTTGACAGGCATTCAAAAAATCAAAGTTTCAAACTATCTGGACTCTAAAATTTCCAGTAAATCCTGGACTTTGGTTTTTCCAGTTTGGGCCCAACTGAAAAAATCGAAGGACCTATGTCTCTCATCTTATAGAGACACCAACTAATCAGGCTATGTGGATTATATTAGAAGTACTGTCAAGATGTGATGTGGTACCAGACTTTAAGTTTCTATAATGGAAAATGCTATTAATACAAATGTTTGTGAATTAAAAAGTCTAATGATCTTGTGTTACTAGACATGATAGTTATCTTAACGAGAAAGCCCCAGAGGCCTAAAGGGTTAAATACTTGTAAAATCCTACAGGTGCTTTGAAAAATACTGTGAAGTAAGCAAGTGCCTCTTGTTGGTTGATGAGTTTATAATTTTAAACATGGCGACTTAAAGTCTTTTGTCATCCATAGTTATATATGATGTGCTGCTCATAAAACTAAAGCGTTGTTGGTTCTGTGTTTAGTTGTCCTCCTATAGGTTCCTATGGACTTTTTCCAGCCACTTTTATTGTATTCAGTACTTTGGGATGGCTCTGTAAACAGATGAAACCAATAATGTATTAACAGTACCAACTGAGAGAAAGTATGGTTAACTGAGGTTACTAAAAACAAAAAGCAATTCAAATCAATTGACAATCTACAAAAAGAGTTAAAGATTTTAAAAGCTATTATTAAAATTGCTATATTGGTCTATTATGCTATGTTATATGTGTGTACATATTGTATGTCCACATGGGGAAATTTTATTAAGAGTTTTATTTTAAATGGCTTATAGATAAGATTGTCCATAAATTTAAGCTGCTAAAATCAATCAAAGATACATTTTAATTTGTGTGACCTGAATCTGTGTATCATATGTTTTAAACGTGTTGGTAGAAAGAAACTAAAAACATTTTAGATGGTTGTGCTTAAGTTTACAGGCTAAACAAACTACACCATGTTAGATATTTAAGAGGTGTTTTCAAATACATGATTCTTAAAATTTATAGAAGGCATTGGACTTTCTGGTAAATGTTTTCTTAAGTTGTTATCTAATGGTTGAAATGGTTTGCTAAGTATTCATGTAATATTGCACAATCAGTCTTGCCCCAAATGATGGAGTTAGAAATGTGCCAGGGGATTCCAATACAATCCCATCAAGGTGGCATGTACCAATGCCATCTCACTAGTCCAAGTGATCAATTTCAGCTCACATTCGATGGCTTAGATAGGTCTAAAAATCAAAGGGATCACACAAACAAGACAAGTGTCTGCTAATACTAACTGATAGAATCAAAAAGGGAGAGAAAGATCCAACATGGGAAGTGGGATACACAGCAGACTCATAGAATGGCAGATGTCCTAAACAACACTCTGGCCTCAGAATCAGCCCTTAAGACATTCGGATCTGGATGAAGAGCCCATGAGAGTATTGTAGGCATGGAAAGCCAGGATACCATGGAAAAGAAAAAAAAAAGAAGAAGACCTAAATGAAAGATCTCTGTTAGTGAGATCCCAATGGAAAGAACGGGGCCATCAAAGAAGGAGGTACCTTTCTCTGAAGGGAGGAGAGAACTTCCACTTTGACTGTGACCCTATCGGAACAAGATCAAAGTCAGCGAACTCTAAAGGCTTCCATAGCCCTGGCAACTCATGACTAGAGCCTAGGGAGATTACTGACGCCATGAACAGGAGTGTCAAATTGTTAAGT
Source organism: Lepus europaeus (assembly GCF_033115175.1). NCBI lineage: Eukaryota > Metazoa > Chordata > Mammalia > Lagomorpha > Leporidae > Lepus > Lepus europaeus. The sequence goes on from NC_084828.1 coordinate 148,262,032, forward strand.
CAGCAACAGGAGTCACTGTGTACTTACATCCCATGTGGGATCTGTCCTTAATGTGTTGTCTAATGTGCAGTGATGCTATAACTAGTACTGAAACAGTATTTTTACACTTTGTGTTTCTGCGTGGGTACAAACTGATGAGATCTTTACTAATTACATACTGAATTGATCTTCTGTATATAAAGATAATTGGAAATGAAAAAAAAAAAACACCTGGTGTTAAATTGGAAATGGCATAGAAAATTAATTTAAAAAAATATTATGTAGGATCTCTGTCTTTAATGTGCTGTACACTCTTATTTAATGCTATAACTAGTACTCCAACAGTATTTTTTTTTTCACTTTGTGTTGCTATATGGGGGAAAACTGTTGAAATCGTTACCTAATATATACAAAACTGATCTTTTGTATATAAAGAGAATTGAAAATGAATCATGATGTGATAGGAAGGGGAGAGGGAGCGGGAGGGGGGAGGGTTGTGGGTGGGAGGAAAGTTTTGGGAGGGGGAAGCCATTGTAACCCATAAGCTGTACTTTGGAAATTTATATTCATTAAATAAAAGTTTAATTAAAAAAATAAATAAACCTAACTCTAACCGTATCCATAACCATAACCATAACCATAACCATAACCATAGCCCTTTCCCTAATCCTCACACTAGCCATGGCCTTACGCTTAGTGCAAAATCTAACTCTAGCATCAATCCCAACACTAACCACCAACTCTAACCATTCTCCTAACCATAGAATAACCCTAAATCTAAAACCAAACAAACTCTAATCCTAAAACTTAACCTAATTCTAGGCTTCTGCCTAACATTATCACTGGCCGATGCCAAAGCCCTAAATCTGACTGTGCTCCTAACCTTCACCTTAACCCTTAATTATAACTATAACACCATTATCCATAAGTACCTTTAGGTACTGCATTGCATGTCATAATCTTAACTCTAACCCTAACCCTAATCCTAACCTTAACCCTAGCCCTAATCCTAACTCTTAAGCCTAGCCCTAATCCTAACTCTCAACCCTAGCCCTGGTCCTAGTCTCACACTAGTCTTAGCTATAGACAAAGTGAAAAACCTAACTTTAGCCCTGTTCCTAAAACCAAGCACAAATTCTGACAATAACCCTAACTGTCACACAGTCCAAGCACCATTCCTAAACTTAACCCCAACTCTAATGCTGACACTAATCCCAACCCTAGCCCAGGCCCAAAGTCTCACATTACCCCTGGCCTTAGCCTTAATGCAAAACCTAACTCTAGCTATAACACTAACTACTAATCCTAAAAATTATCCTAATCATAGCATAGCCCTAAATGTAATACAAACTTAACCCTAACCTTACCCCTAATCCCAATCCTAGGCAATGGCCTAACACTAACATATCCCTAGCTGACTCCCTAGTGCTAAATGCAACTGTACTCCTAATCTTTACCCTAACCCTTAGTCCCAACATAGTACTAATGATACAAAGCCCAATTTATAAGCTGAAACCTAAACTTATCTCTAACCATAGCCATGGCCCTAGCCCTACCCAAGCCTAGCCTTATCCTTAGTGCAAAGCCTAACTCTAACCCTATTTGTAAAACCAAGCATGAATTATAACAATAGCTCTAATGGTCACACAGCCATAATGCTATCTCTAAACCTAACCTTAACCCTAACTTTAATCTTAACCCTAACTCTAATCTTAACCCGAACCCTAACCCTAACCCTAACCCTAACCTGAGCCTTGGCCCTAAGCCTCACACTAGCCCTTGGCCTTAGCCTTAGTGCAAAACCTAACTGTAGCACCAACCCTAACACTAACCAGTAATTCTTTAATTATCCTAACTGTAGCTTAGCCCTAAACCTAATACTAAACTTAACACTAACCTTAACTCTAACCCTAATCCCAATTCTAGGCCCCAGTCTAACACTAACATTATCCAGACACAACTCCCTTGCCCTAAATTTAACTCCTAACCTTTATCCTAATCCTTCATCCTAACCATAATACTAATAGTACCATAGTCCAAGTCATAATCCTAACACTAAAATTAACTATAACCCTGGCTCTGGCCCTAAGCCTCACATGAGCCTGACCTTTACCTTAGTGCAAAACCTAACTCTAGCCCTATCCCTAACCACTTATGAATTCTAACATTTTCCCTTAAACATAACTCTAGCATTATCCCTAAAACCAATCATGCATTCAAACAATAACCCTGTCATAAGCCCTAACACTATTCCTAAAATTAACCCTAACCCTAGTCCTGGCCCTAAGCATCACACTAGCCATGGCCTTAGCCTCAGTATAAAACCTATTCCCACCACAAACCCTAACACTAAACACTAATTATAACAATTATCCTAACTTTAGCATAGCCCTATTTCTAATACTAATCCTAACCTTTACCCTTACCCTAACCCTTAGCCTTACTAGGGTCTTGGCCTAATGCTAACAGTATCCCTAGCAGACTCCATAGCCCTAAAACTAACTGTACTGCTATACTTCACCCTAGCCCTAAATCCTAACCATAATACTTATGATGTCATAGACAAAGTCATAATCTTAACCCTAACCATAACCCTAAATCTCACACTAGGCCTGGCCTTAGGCTTAGTGCAAAATCTAACTCTACCATCAACCCTAACACTAACCACTAATTCTAACAATTATCCTAAGATAGCCATAAACATAATGCTAAACTTAACTAACCCTAAACTTAACAGCCTAACACTAACACTGCCACAGTCTACACCAAAGCCTTAAACTTAACTGTATTTTAAGCTTCATGCTAACCCTTAATCATAATAATAACACTAATGGTACCATAGACCAAATCATAATCTTAACTCTAACCTTATCCCTAACCCAAACCTAGCAATAGCCATAAGCCTCACACTAGCCCTAGTCATAACCTTAGTGGAAAACCTAACTCTAGAATAACATTTCTATTACAAAATCACTATGTTACTGTAGCCACTCAGTACTTCCCTGTACCAAAAACTGATGTTTGGCCTGAAGTCACTTCACTGAACAGAGGCAGTTGCTCTAGTAACAGTGGTGATTGCAAACTTCTTAGAGTGAACTCCTTTTTGGGAACACTCACTTCCCTGCATACTAGTTTCCAAAGGCTTTCTGTGTATTATTGTGGATGGAAACAGCATATGTAGAATATCACCTCACCAACTGTGTGCTTCTTGAGATATGGAACCCATATCTGAAATCACAGGAGCAATGCATCTCTCGTAGAATAGGACAACCATACATTGTAATCTCTGTATCTGTAATGACCATGCTGCCACTACCCTGTGGCTGCAAGATATGTCATCTGTTCGAAAGAAAATATGTTCTCCAGTGGATACCATGCTGGTAAGAACCACAATCTATGCTAGAACTTCAGGAAATCATTTGTTTCCTCTAAGGCTCAAATCCTCGTTTTACGGGTTATGGCATACTCATTAAGATCAAGGACGTATACAAGTCGGAGAACATTTAAGCAAATTAACAGAGTTTCCACGATGCAAAGGGGAGACTAGCTCTGTTCTGGACAGATAACACTGGCGCCACATAACTCCTGACACAATTATCATTGTGTCAATGCCTCACTGGGACTGCACAGCTTCAGAAGAGTGTACACTTTTAAACCATGAATAACGTTCCTCCCACACATCTCTTTGTTACTGTCACTACTAAATACTTTGTTGTGCTGAAAAGTGATGTCTGGCCTGAAGTCACATCACTGAATGGATGTGGCAGCTGCTTCAGTGAACAGTAGTAACTGCTAACTTTCGGAGTGCACACCTCTTGGTGGACATCACTTCCTGGTGTACTTGCTTTGATAGAAATTCTGTGTATGACCATGGATGGAAATTGAGCACACTGGAAACCCACCATAGCAACAGTGTCCTAATGATTCAGTACCATTATCTGAAATCATGGTAGAAATATGGCTTTTGGAATATTGGACAAAAATACTTTGCAATCTCTGGAGCCATAATGATCATGGTGCCAGTATCCTGGGACTATTAGATATGTTCCCCATTCCAATTAAAATGTGCTCTCTGGGGTTGGCGCCATGGCTTAATCTTCTGCCTACAGTGCCAGCATCCCATAAGGGTGCCGGGTTCTAGTCCCAGTTGCTCCTCTTCCAGTCCAGCTCTCTGCTGTGGCCCAGGAAGGCAGTGGAGGATGGCCCAAGTGCTTGGGCCCTGCACCCACATTGGAGACCAGGAGGAAGCACATGGCTCCTGGCTTCGGATCCGTGCAGCATGTCGGCCTTAGTGGCCATTTTGGGGAGTGAGCCAATGGAAGGAAGACCTTTCTCTCTGTCTCTCTCTCTCTCACTGTCTAACTCTACCTATCAAATAAAAAAAATGTGCTCTCTGGTGGACACCATGCTGATAAGAACTCCATTCCATGACAGAATTTCAGGAAATCACTTATTTCCAGCAAGGCTCAAAGCCTCATTGTATGTGTCAATACATTGAAAGGAATCAACTCTTCCAGTAAACAATGGTGACTGCAAACTTTCAGAGTGCATACCTTTTGGTGAACAGTAAATTTCCTGTATAGTCTTTTTGGTAGGCTTTCTGTGAATGAACTATGGATGGAAACTGAGCATGATGAGGAAGCTCAGAGAAACAATTCTGTTCTTTTAGAGGTAAAGAAGCCATTCTCTGAAATTATAGGAGCAATGTGGCTCTCAGAGAACAGGCCAAAGATACAATGTAACCTCTGGATCCATTATGACCACTCTTCCAGTACCTTGTGGCTGCAAGGTGTGGCATCCATTTCAGCTGAAAGGTGCTGTGTGGGGGATACCAAGCTGGTAGGCACACCATTCCATGATAGAAATTTGGGAAATCACTTGTTTCCAATGACCTTCAAATCCTCATCGTGCGTGTTACAACATGCTCAATAAGGTTCAATATGTGTTGATCAGTTGGCGATTACGCAGGAAACCGAATGGAATTTCTGCATTGCAAAGGAGAGACTATTTCTGCTCATGGCAGGCAACAAAGGCACAAAATATCTTTCAGCATGATTTAGGTAATCCTCTTTGGAAGCATTAGAATCACACTGCTTCTGAAAGCATACACTTAGAGAATGAGAATAATGTTTTTCCTGCAAAATCACTACGTTACTGTGGATACTCAATACTTCTGCATATGAAAACTCACATGTGGCCTGAAGTCACTTCACTGAATGGAATCAGCTGCTCCAGTAAACAGCAATCACTTCAAATTTCTGGGAGTGAACTCCTTTTGGGGAATACTCAATTCTTGGCATACTCATGTCCCTAGGATTTCTGCACATGATCACACATGGAAACTGAACATACCCAGGTACATCAGCATAGCAACTGTGTATTTCTTGAGATATGGAACCCATTATCCAAAGTCACCAGAGCAATGCAGCTCCACATTTGCCAATAATACATTTCAAACTCTGTATATATAAAGACCACTCTGCAAGTATCTTGTAGCAACAAGGTATGTCACACATTCCAAACAAAATGTGCTGTCCAGTGGATAACATGCTGGTAGGAACTCCATTCCATGATAGAACTTCAGGATATCACTTATTTCCAGTGAAGTCAAATCCTTGGCATGCATGTTATGGCATATTCAATAAGGTTCATGTATGTGTATTGGTCAGTGACACTCAAAGAACTGAACAGAGGTGCTACATTGCCAAGGAAAGACTACTACTCCAGGCAGGCAACAAAGCCACAGCATATCTCTCGGCAGGATTCAGGAAGAATTGGGACCAGACTGGTTCCGAAGTGCATACACTGTGAGAATGAGAATAATATTACTGCTGTGAAATCAGTATGTTACTGTAGCTACTCAATACATTGTCATGCCAAAGACAGGTGTCTGGCCTGAAATCACTTCATTGAGTGGAATCAGATGCTCCAGTGAACAGCAGTGACTGTGAACTTTCAGAGTTCATTCTTGGGGAGCGATCATTTCCATGTGTACTCACTTGGTAGGCATCTGTGTATGACTGAGGATGGAAATAGCATACCCAAGAGGCTCAGCATAGCAATCATGTAATAATTTTCAAAATATGGAACCCATTATTTGAAATCACGGGAGCAACATGGCTCTTGGAGTGTTGCCCTGCCACAATGTCAACCTCTGGATCCATTATGACCACCCTGCCAGGAGCTTGTCATCCATTCCAGACAAAATGTGCTCTCGTGGATAAAACACTGTTAGAAACCCCATTATATGATAGAACTTCAGGAAATAACTTATTTCCCATAACCCTCAAATCCAAATCTTATGTATTATGGCATTTGCACTAAGTTGAAGTGTATCAGTCAGTGAACACTCTGGAAACTGAAAGCAGTTGTCACATTTTGAAGGAGAGATAATTTCTACTCTAGGAAGACAGTGAAGGCAGTACATTCCTTGGCTCAATTCAGGAAGACCCCTTTGAAGTATTGGGACTGTGCTGCTTCCAATGCTCATGTACTGGCAAGAATGAGAATAACATTTGTCTTCTGAAATCACTACTTCATTGTAGCTGTTCAGTTATTCCTGGTACTGAAAATGGGTGTCTGGCTTAAAGCCACTTCACTGAATGGAGTCAGCTACTCCAGTGAACACCAATAACTGCTAACTTTCAGAGTGGACTCCTCTTGATGAGCAGTCACTTCTCTACCTACTCACTGTGGTGTGTCTTCCGCTAATGACCTGTGGGTGGAAACTGAGCATACTGAGGAAACTCAGTGAGGCAACCACGTTCTTTTAGGGATACAGAACCCACTGTGCAAAATCACAGGAACAGCGCAGCTCTCAGAGTACAGACATTGCAAGTTCTAGATCCGTAGTGACCACTCTGCATATATTGTGGCTGCAATATATATCATCTGTTCCAACCTAAATATGCTGTGTTGTGGATACCAAGTTGGTAGGCACACCATTCCATGATAGAAATTTGGGAAATCACTTAATTCCAATAACCTTCAAATCCAAGTCTTGTTAAGACTTAAGTATGTGTATTGGTTAGTGATCACTCAGGAAACTGAATGGTTGTTTTGCATTGACAAAAAGAAAGTACTTATATTCCTTGTGGGCTACAAAGGCACAACATATCTCAGCATGATTCAGGTAGGCCTCTCTGGAAGCATTGGGATCACACTACTTCCAAAAGCATACACTAAGAGAATGAAAATAAAGTTCCTCCTTTGTAATCACTATGTTACTCTTTCTACTGAATACTTCCCTTTACTGAAAGCTGTTGTCTGGTCTGAAGTCATTTCACCTAATGGCATCAGCTCCTTCAGTCACAGCAGTTAGTGCAAATGTTCAGAGTGCACTCCTCTTTTGGTGGGCTTTTTGTATATGATGGTGGATGGAAATTGAACATATGATGAGGAAACTCATCATAGCATCCTTGTTCCAGAGATTTGGAAACCATTATATGAAATGGGAGGATTATGGTTCTCATAGCATAAGCCAATGACCCTTTGCAAGCCTTGAATCCATAGGACCTCACTGCCAGTACCAGTAGCTACAAGTTATTTTGTCTGTTACAACTGCAATGTGCTATGTGGTGGATACCAAGCTGGTAGGAACACCCATCCATGATAGATGTTCAGGAAATCACTTGTTTCCAATGACACTCAAATACTCCTCTTGTGTGTTACAACATACTTGATAAGGCTCAAGTACATGTTTCTGCATTGCCAAAAGAGACTGCTTCTAATATTGGCATGCAACAAAGGTACAACAAAGCTCTCAGCCCAACTCAGGTAGGTCTCATTGGAGCACTGGAATCACACTGCTTCTGAAAACATACATGGAGAGAAGGAGAATAAGATTCCTCCTGCAAAATCACTGCTTCACTGTAGCTACTCAATACTTTCCCATACTGAAACTGAGTGTCTGGCCTGAAGTCACTTCACTGAATGGAGTTAGCTGCTGCAGTGAACAGCGTTGGCTGCAAAAAAACTTTCAGAGTGACTTCCTATTGGGGAAGTCACCTCGGTGTGTGTTCATTTTGGTAGGCACTCTGTGGATGATTGTCAATGGGAACTGAGCATACCCAGGAAGCTCAGTATAGAAACCATGTAATTCTTGAAGTACAGAATCCATTATCTGAAGTCATGTAAGTAATGCAGGTCTCAGGGTGCAGGCCAATCATACTTTGCAAGCTCTGGATTCATAATGATTCTGCCAGTATCCTGTGGCTGCAAGATATGTCATCTATTCCAACTGAAAAGTGCTGTGTGGTACATACCAAGCTGGTAGGAACACCACTTCATGATAGAAATTTGGGATATCACTTATTTTTAGTAACCCTCTAACCCTTACCTTGTATAATATGACTTACTCAGTAAGACTCAAGTGCGTGTGGCCTCATTGCCAAGGAGAGGTTATTTCTACTCCAGGAAAGCAACAAAGGCACAACACAAGCAGGCCTCTGAAAGCACTGGGACCACAATGCTTCTGAAGTACATACTCTGTGAGAATGAGAATAACATTAGGGTTAGGGTCAAGGTTAGGGCTAGCTTTAGGCCTAGGGTTAGGGTTAGGTCTAGGGTCTGAATAGCGCTAAGTCTATGGCTTGAGCTAGGGTTATAATTAGAGTTAGGGTTAGTGCTAGGGTTAGTGTTATTTTTAGGGTTTGGTTTTGGTAGGGCTATCATTAGTGTTAAGGTTCGGGTTAGGTTTCAGGTTAGTGTTAGGTTTAGGTGTGGGGTAAGGCTTGAGTTAGGGCTAAGGCTAGGTTAGGGCTAGGGCTAGGGCTAGGGCTAGATATAGGGCTAGGGTTATGTTTATTGTTAGGGTTAGGGCTAGGGTTAATGTTAGGGGTAAGAGTAGGTTTAATCTTAGGATTATTGTTAAGGATAGGGCTAGAAGAAAAAGAGGTTTAGGGTTAGGTTTAGGTTTAAGGCTAGGGTTATGGTTAAGATTAGCAGTAGGACTAGATTTGGATTAGGTTTAGGTCTAGGGCTAGGGCAACAGTTAGGGTTAGGATTAGGGCTAGTGTTAGGGTTAAGGTAAGGGTTAGAGCTAGGTAAGGATTAGGTTTAGTGCTAGGCCTAGGTCAGGGTTAGGGTTAGGTTTTGGGGTAAGACTAAGGCTAGGGATGGGTCAGGGTTAGGGGTAGGGCTAGGGTTAGGGTTAGGGTTAGGGCTAGGGCTAGGGTTATAATAGGATTAGGGTAAAGTAGGGCTAGGGCTAGGGCTGAGGCTACAGCTTGGGCTGGTTTTAGGATTAGGGTTGGAGGTAGAGCTAAGATCAATGCTACATTTAGGTTTACATTTATGGCTAGGCTTAGGGAAAGATTTAGGGTTGGGGTAATGCTAGGGCAAGGGTTAGGTTAGGGTTAGGGTTAGGGTCAGTTTAAGAGGTAGTGCCAAGGTTAGGAATAGGGTTAGGACTAGGGCTAGGAGAGGGTTAAGGTTAGATTTTGGGTTAGCCTTAGGGTTAGGGTTAGGTTTAGCCTTTGGGTTAGGGTAGAGCAAGGGTTCATTCTAGCAATAAGGCTATGGTTCAAGCTAGATTTATGATTAGGGTTAGGGTTAGTGTTAGCGTTAGGAGCATCTCTAGGGCCAGTACTAGGGCTATGGTTAGTGTTAAGGTTACTGTTAGGGTTAGGATAGGGCTTGGGTTAGGGCTAGGGCAAGGGATAAGGTTGGGGCTAGGGTTAGGACTAGCACTTAGGCTACTTCTTTGGCTAGGGTTAGGATTAGGGTTAGGGTTAGGTTAGGTTAGGGCTAGCACTAAGTTCAGTGTTAAATTTACAGTTGGTTTAGGCTTAGGGTTAGGGTAATGTTTGGGTTAGGGTTGGGCTTGGGTAAGGGCTAGGGTTAGTGTTATGGCTAGGGCTAGATTTAGGGTTAGGGCTAGGGCTAATTGAAAGCTTAGGGTTATGGTTAGGGATATACTACCAGTATTAGGGGTAGGGTTAAGTTTGGTCTATGGTTAGGACTAGCACTAAGGCTACAGCTTTGGCTAGGGTTAGGGTTAGTGCTACAGTTAATGTTAGACTTAGGGTTAGAGTTAGGGCTAGGACTAGGACTAGGGCTATGATTAGTGTTAAGGTTTTGGTTAGGGTTATTGTTAGGGTTAGGGCTAGGGTTACCTATAGGTAAAGGTAGGTCTAGGTTTAGGATTAGGGTTAGGGCTAGGGCTAGGACAAGGGTTAGGGCTAGTTTTAGGGTTAAGGTTAGGGGTATGGCTAGGATTAGGACAGTTCTCAGTCTGCAGCTTGGGCTAGGGTTAGGATTAGAGTTAGGGTTAGTGTTAGTGTTAGGGCTAGGGCTTGGGCTATGGTTAGTGTTATGGTTATTGTTGGTTAGGGTTATGATTATGGTTAGGGTTAGGGTAAGGCTAGGGCAAAGCTTAGGGTTAGGTATAGGGTTAGGGCTAGGTTTATGTTTATGGTTAGGGCTAGGGTTAGGACTACAGCTTTGCTTTGGCTTAGGCTAGGGTTAGGGTTGGGGTTTGGTTAGGGTTTGTTAGTGTTAGGGTTAGGGTTAGCGTTAGTGTTAGGGCTCGCATTAGGGTTCCGTCTAGGGTCGGGTTTAGGGTTAGGGGTAGTGCTATTGTTATTACTAATGCTAAGGTTATGGCTTAGGCTAAGTTTAGCATTTTGTTTAGGGTTATTGCTAGGGTTAATATTAGTGTTAGGGTTAGGATTTGACTTAGGTTTATGGCGAGGGATAGGGTTAGAGTTAGCATTTGGAGTAGGGCTGGGTTTAGAATTATTGTTAGTGCTAAGGCTAGGGTTAGGTTTAGGGTTAGGACTAGGGCTAGGGCAAGGTTTTGGGTTTGCTTTAGGGCTAGGGTTAGGGTTAGTATTAGGTGTAGGCCTAGGGTTAGGATTTGGATTACAGCTAGAGCTAGGGCTAGGGCAAGGGATAGGGATAGGGTTAGGTTTATGTTTAGGGTTAGGGTGATGGTAGGGCTTGAGTTAGGGCTAGGACTAGGGCAAGGTTAAGGGTTAGGATTGGCATTAGGGTGAGGACTAGGGCTTAGGCTACAGTTTGGGCTAGGGTTAGGAATTAGGGTTAGTGCTAAGGTTAGGGTTAGTGTTATGGATTGGGCTAGTGCTAGGGCAGTGCTAAGGTTACTGTTAAGTATAGGGTTAGGGTAGTGTTAGTGTTAGGGTAGGGCTTGAGTTAGGGCTAAGTATAGGGTTACAGTTAGGACTAGATACAGGGCTAGGGTTAGGGTTAGGGCTAGGGCTAGTGCAAGGGTTTGAGTTAGGGTTAGGGTTATTGTTAGGGCTAAGGTTTGGGTTAGGGTTAGTGCTAGGACTAATGAAAGGCTTAGGGTTCAGATTAGGAATAGGGTTAGAGTTATGGTTAGCATTAGGGTTATGGTTAAGTTAGGTCTCATATTAGGACTAGCACTAAGGCTATGGCCTTCACTAGGGTTAGAATTATGGGTTAGTGCTACATATTAGTGTTAGGTTTAAGGTTAGAGTTAGGGCTAGAATTAGGACTAGGGCTATGTTTACTGTTAAGATTTCGATTAGGGTTATTGTTAGGGTTAGGGCTAGGGTTACCTTTAGGTAAAGGTAAGTCCAAGATTAGGTTTAGGATTGGGACTACCACTAAAGCTATGGCTTTGGTAGGGTTGGGATTAGGGTTAGAATTAGTGCTAGGGTTAGTGTTAGGGATTTGGTTAGTATTAGGGTTAGGGCTTGGGCTATGGTTAATGTTAAGGTTACAGGTAGGTTTAGAGTTAGTGTTTTATGTTTAGGGTTAGGGCTAGGGTTAGCGTTACGGTTAGCAATAGGGCTAGGCTACAGCTTGGGCTAGGGTTAGGGTTAGGGTTAAGGTTCGGTTAGGGTTATGTTAGGGTTGGGATAGGACTAATGCAAGGGTTAGGGTTAGGGTTAGGCTTAGGGTTAGGGTTAGGACTAGGGGTGTGACTAGGGTTGGAGTTAGCTTTGGGGTAGGTCTAGGGTTAAATTTAGGGTTAGGTGTAAGGCTAGTGTTAGGTTTAGGGTTAGAGCTAGGTCTAGTGCTAGGGTAATGTTTAGGGTTCAGGTTAGGGTTAGGGCTAGGTTTAGGGGAGGTGCTAGAAATAGTGTTAGGTTTATTGTTAGGGTTATTGCCAGAGCTTGGTTTGGGGCTAGGTCTAGGGCTAGGTCTATGACTAGGGCTATGTCTCAGGACTGTTTTAGGTTTAGGGTTAGGGCTAGGGCTATGGTTAGGTTTAGGATTAGGAATACTGATAGGTCTAGGATTAGGGCTTGGGCTAGGGTTAGGGCTATGGTTAGGGATAGGGATAGGGTTAGGGCTAGTTTTAGGGCTAGGTCTATGGCTAGCATTTGTGGTAGGGTAAAAGTTATGTTTATGTTTAGGGATAGGGCTAGGTGAGGGCTAGGGCTAGGGTTACGACTAGTGCTAAGGCTACAGCTTTGGATATAATTAGGATTAGAGTTAGGGTTAGTGCTAGGATATTTTTTAGGGTTATGGTTGTGGTTAGGGCTTAGACTAGGACTATGATTTTGTGTACGAGTAGGGTTAGAACCAGTGATAAGCTACAGCATTGCCTAAGGTTAAGATTAGGTTTAGTATTAGTGCTAGGCATAGCGTTAGGGTTTTGGTTAGGATTAGGGTTAGGGCTAGGGCTAGGGTTAGGGTTAAGATTAGGGTTAAAGTTAGGTCTAGGGTTGGTGTTACATTTAGGGGTAGGCCTAGGCTTAGGATTAGGGTTAGGGCTAGGGCTAGGGCAAGGTTTTGGGTTAGGGTTGGGGTAGGGGTAGGGCTAGGGTTAGAATTAGGGGTAAGGCTAAGGCTACGGCAAGGGTTAGGGTTAGGGTTAGGTTTAGGGATAGGCAAGGGCTAGGGTTAGGACTATGTATCAGTTTAGGGTTAAGGTTATGGTTAGGTCTAGGGCTAAAGCTAAGTATAGGTTTAGGGCTAGGGCTAGGGCTAGCTATAGGGCTAGAGTTAGGGTAAGGCTAAGGTAGGGTTATGGCTAGAACTAGGGCAAGGGTTAGTGTTAGGGTTAGGGTAGATTTAGGGTTAAGTTAGGGCTAGGGTTAGTGTTAGGTTTATGGCTTGAGTTAAGGTTAAGGTTAAGGTTAGAGGTAGGGCTAGATATAGGGCTTGAGTTAAGGCTATGATATGACTAGTGTTGGTTTTAGTGATAGTGCTAGGGTTAGGATTAGGGTTATTTCTAGTGTTAGCTTTAGGGTTAGGGCTAAGGATAGGGTTAGGGTTAGGGTTAGGTTTTGGGGTAGGGCTAGGGTTAGGATAGGGTTAGGATTTGGACTAAGGCAAGTGTTGGGTTCAGGGTTAGGGTTAGTGTTAGGGCTAAAGTCAGGGTTAGTGATAGGCTAGGGTTAGAACTAATGCTAAGACTATTGCTTGGGCCAGGGTTTGGGTTAGGGTTAGGGTTAGTGCAAGGGTTAGTTTTAGTGTTACCTAAGTCTAGGGCTAGGGATAGTGTTAGAGTTAGGAGTAATGCTAAGGCCAAGCTTAGGAATAGGGTTAGGGTTAGCGTAATGGGTAAGGATAGGGGTAAATTAAGGCAAGGGCAAAGGCAAGGGCAAGGGCAAGGGCAAGGGCAAGGGTTAGGGTTAAAGTTAGAGTTGGGGTTAGGGTTAGGGTTAGGGCTAGAGTTAGGTCTAGAGTTAGAGCTAGGGCTAGGGCTAGGGCTAGATATATGGCTACCTTTAGGGTTAGGGTTAAGGTTAGGGCTAGGGTTAGGTCTAGAGTTAGAGCTAGGGCTAGGGCTAGATATATGGCTACCTTTAGGGTTAGGGTTAGGGTTAGGGCTAGGGTTAGGGCAAGGATTAGGGTTAGGTTAGGTATAAGGCTAGGGCTAAGGCAAAGGTTAAGGTTAGGTTTAGCATTAGGGTTAGGGCTATGGTTAGGATTAGAGTAAGAGTTACGGCTAGGGTTAGGGTTAGCGCTAGGGCAAGTGCAAGGGTTAGGGTTAGGTTCTAGGTTTATGTTTAGGGTTAAGGATGGGTTAGGGGTAGGGCAGATATAGGGCTAGAGTTAAGACTAGGGTTAGGGCCAGGGCTAGGGTTAGTTTTATGGTTGGGTTAGGGGTAAGGTTTGGGTTATATGTAATGATAGGACAAGGTTAGAATCATGTGTAGTGTTAGGTTTATGTCTATGGTCTGGGTTGGTTTTAGTGATAGTGCTAGGGTTAGGATTAGGGTTATTTCTATGGCTAGGGCAAAGGTTAGGGTTAGATTTTGGGTGAGGGTTTGTTATTACTAGGGTTAGGATTATGTTTAGGGATTGGGATAATGTTAACATTAGCACTAAGACTATGGCTTGGACAAGGCTTAGTATTAGTGTTAGGATTAGTGATAGGGTTCATTTGGGATAGTATTAGGGGTAGGTATATGGCTAGCATTATGGTTAGTGTTAAGATTATGTTTAGTGTTAGGGTTATTGTTAGGGTTTGGGTTACGATAGGGCTAGGGCAAGAATTATGTTAGGTTTAGGGGTAGGTTAAGGACTAGGGTTAGGGTTATGGTTAGGGGTATGGCTATTGTTAGGACTAGTGCTTAGGCTTCGTGTTAGACTAGGTTTAGAGTTAGGGTTTGGTTTAGTGTTAGGGTTAGGGTTAGGGCTGGGGTTATGGTTCAGTCTAGGGTTTGGGTTAGTGTCAGGGCTAGGTTTAGGGTTCTGACTACTGCTAAGGCTATGGTTTGGGCTAGGTTTAGAATTATGTTTAGGGTCAGTGCTAGGTTTAGTGTTAGGGTGAGAGTGAGGGTTAGGGCTAGTGCTGGGGCAAGGGTTAAGCTTAGGATTAGGGTTATGACTGGGTTAGGGTTAGGGTTAGGGTTAGGTTTAGGTTTAAGCTTAGTACTAGGGCTAGGGCTATGGCAAGGGTTAGGGTTAGGGTTAGGCTTGGGGCTAGGACTAGAGTTTTTTGGGTTAGGGTTAGTATTATGGTTAGGGGTAGGGTTAGGGTTAGGGCTAGGGCTATGGTTGGAGTTAGGGTTAGGGCTAATGCAAGGGTTATGGTTAGTTTTAGGGTTAGGTTTAGGATTAGTGTTAGATGTAGGTCTAGGGTTAAGACTTCCACTAAAACTATGGCTTTGGCTAGTGTTAGGATCAGGGTTAGTGTTAGTGCTATGGTTAGTGTTAGGGTCAAGCTTAGGGTTAGGGTTATGGTTAGGGCTAGGGTTAAGGTTAGATTTATGGGTAGTGCTAGTATTAGGATTAATATTAGGGTTAGGGCTTGAGAAACGGTTAGGTTTAGGGATAGGGCTAGATTTAGGTTTAGACTGAGCATTAGGTTAAGGTGTACGGCTAGGGTTAAGACTAGCTCTGAGTCTACAGCTTGGGCTAGGTTTATGGTTAGGTTTAGTTTTATTGCTAGTTTTAGTGTTATGGTTAGCGGTAGGGATATGGTTAGGGCTATTGTTAATATTAAGGTTTTGTTTAGGTATAAGGTTAGGGTTAGTGTAGTGCTTGGTTTGTGCTAGGGCTAGGTCAAGGTTTAGGGTTACATTGGGTTTAAGATTAGTGCTAGGGATAGTGTTAGGGTGAGGGTTAGGTTAGGGGTAGGTCTAGGGTTTAGGGTCAGACTAGGGTTATAATTAGGGTGAGGGCTAGGGCTAGGGCAAGGGTTAGTGTTAGGGTTAGGGTTAGACCCTGGGTTAGGTTTAGGTTTATAGCTAGGGTTAGTTCTAGTTCTAAGTCTGTGGCACATGAGAGTGTTATGATTTGGGTAAGGGTTAGTGTAGGGTTAGTTTTAGTGTTAGGATTAGTGTTAGGTCTAGAGCTAGGGTTATCATTAGTGTTAAGGTTATGGTTACAGTTAGGGTTGGTGTTGGGGTTAGGGTTAGGTCTAACGCTAGGACAAGTGTTGTGGTTAGAGTTAAGGTTAAAGTTAGAGTTAGTACAAGCTCTTAGACTATGGCATTGGCTAGGATTGGGATTATGATTCAAGTTAGTGCCAGGGTTAGCATTAGTGTTTGGTTCATGTTAAGGCTAGGGCTAGTGCAATGGTTAGTGTTAGGTTTACGGTTTGATTTAGGGTTACGGTTAGGATAGTCTCAAGTTAGGGTAGGGCTATGGCTAGGGATAGGGCTAGGGCTTAAATATAGGGCTACTAATAGGGTTATGGATAGAGTTAGGACAACTGTTAGGGTTAGAGTAGGGTTATTGTTAGGGCTATGGTTAGGGTTAGGGTTAGGGCAAGGGTTAGGTTTAAGTTTAGGTATAGGGTTAGGTTTAGGGCCAGGATAGGGTTAGGTTAGGTCTAGGCTTAGGACTAGCACTAAGGCTACTGCTTTGGCTAAGGTAGAATTAGGGTTACAGTTAGTGATATGGTTAAGGTTAGGGTTAGGGTTAGAGTTAGGGCTAGGTCTAGGATTAGGGCTATACTTAGTGTTAAGGTTTCTCTTAGGGTTATGGTTAGGGGTAGGGCTAGGTTTATGTTTAGGTTTAGAGGTATGCCTAGGGATAGGATTAGAGTTAGGACTAGGGCTAGGGCAATGGTTAGGGTTAGGGTTAGGTTTAAGGCTAGAGGTATGCTTAGGTTTAGGGCTAGTACTAAGGTTAGGACTAGTGCTAAGGCTATGGCTTGGCCTAGTGTTAGGATTAGGGTTGGAATTAGTGCTAGGTTTAGTATTAGAGTTAGGGCTATAGCTAGGGAGAAGGTTAGGATTAGGGGTAATGCAAAGGCAATGGTTAGGGTTAGCATGATGGTTAGGGTTAGGTTTAGGGTTAGGACTAGGGATAGGATTAGGGTTAAGGATAAGGATAGAGTTAGGATTAGGGTTAGGCATAGGGCGAGTTAGGGCTAGGTTTAGTGTTAAGGTTAGGGCTAGGGTTAGGACTAGTGTTGATGGTATGGCTTCAGTTAGGGTTAGGATTAGGCTTAGGGTTAGTGCTAGGGTTAGTGTTAGGGTTAGAGTTAGCTTTAGGGCTAGGGCTTGTGCTATGGTTAGGTTAATTTTACAGTTAGGGTTACAGTTAGGGTTAGGGTAGGGTTCAGGCAAGTGTTAGGGTTAGGGTTAGGGTTAGCATTAGCGTTAGGGTTAAGGTTAAGGTTAGGGTTAGGGTTAAATTTAGGGTTAGGGCTATGGCTAGGTTTCAGTCTATGGTCATTATGGTAGGGGTAGATGTAGGGGTAGGGTTATGACTAGTGCTAAACTATAGCTTGGGCTAGGTGATGATTAGGTTAGGGTTAGTGCTAGCGTTAGTGTTAGGGCTGGGGTTAGGGTTAGAGGTAGGGCTAGGTTTGGGATTAGGATTAAGGCTAAGACTAGGAAAAGTGTTAGGTTTAGTGTTAGCCTTAGTTTAGGTCTTGTGTTAGGGTTAGTGTTAGCATTAGGGATATGGTTAGGGCTAGCACTAGGGCTAGGGTTAGTGTTAGGTATAGAGCTAGGGTCAGGGTTAGGGTTTGTGTTAGGGTTAGGGTTAGTGCTAGGGCTAAGGCAAGGGTTTGGGCTAAAATTAGGGATAGGTTTAGGGTTGATGCTAGGATTAGGTTTAGGGTTAGTTACCAGTTTTAGGGTTTAGGTTTCTAGTTTTAGGTCTAGGTTTAGGGTAAGTTTCTAGGCTTAGTACTAGCACTAAGGTTGTAGCTTTGACTAGGTTTAGTATTAGGGTTAGGGTTAGTATTAAGGTTAGGGATTGGGTTGCAAGTATGGCTAGGGCTAGGATTAGGACTATGTTTAGTTTTAAGGTTTTGGTTAGGAATATGATAGGGGTAAGGCTAGGTTTATGTTAATGTCAGAGTTAGGTCTAGGGTTAGGATTAGGGTCTGGGTTAGTGCTAGTATTTGTTTTAGGGTTAGGGTTAGTGGTAAGTTTATGGCTAGGGTTATGGTTAGTGTTAATATTATGGTTACAGTTAGTTTTATGTTTAGGTTTAGGATAGGTCTTTGGTTATGGCTAGGGCTATGTTAGGGCTAGGGCTAGGGCTAAATATAGGGCTGGGGTGTTTTTTAGGGTTAGGGGTAGGGCTGTAGTTAGTGTTAGTGTTATGGTTAGGGCTAGGGTTAGGGTTAGTGTTAGTGTTAGTGTTAGGGTTAGGGCTAGGTTTGGGGTAGGACTGTTGTTAGGACTAGCACTTGGGCTATGGTTTGGACTATGGCAAGTGTTAGGGTTAGGTTTAATGTTAGGGTTAGTGTTAGGTTTAAGGCTATTGTTGGGTTTTGTTCTAGGGTTAGGAGTAGGCGTAGGGCTAGGTTATGACTAGCATTAAACTATGGCTTGGGCTAGGTTAGGATTAGATTAGGTTTAGTGCAAGGGTTATTGTTAGGGTTAGGGTTAGAGTTAGAGCTGGGGTTAGTTTTAGTGTTAAGTTTAGTGCTAGTGCCGGGGCCAGGGTTAGTTTTAGGATTAGGATTAAGGCTAGGGTGAGAGGTAGGGCTAGGTTTTGAATTAGGATCAGGGCTAGGACTAGGGCAAGGGTTAGGTTTGGTTAGGCTTAAGTTTAGGGCTTGGGTTAGGGTTACTGTTAGGGTTAGGGTTAGGGCTAGGGTTAGGTTTAGGGTTATTAGTAGGTCTAGAGTTATGGTTAGGATTAAGGTTAAAGTAGGTCTTAGGTTAGGGCTAGGGCTAGGATTAGGCTAGGGCTTGGGCTACATACAGGGCTAAGGGTAGGGTTATGGCTAGGGCCAGGGATAGGATTTGGATTAGGGTTTGTGGTAGGGGAGAGTTAGAGTTAAGGTTAGGTATAGGGATATGGATAGTGTTAGGGTTAGTGTTAGGGTTAAGGGTAGGGGAAGGTCTTGGGTTAGGATTAACATTAGGGCTAGTGCTAAGGCAAGGTTAGGGTTAGGTTTAGCCTTAGGGTTACAGATAGTACAAGGACTAGGATTAGGGTTAAATCTAGGGCAAGGGCTAGGGTTAAGGCTAGGTTTAGTGTTAGGGTAATGGCTAGGGCTAAGGCTGGGGCTAGGATTAGGTCTAGGTTTAGGGATAGGTTTACTGCTAGTTATAGGGCTAGGGTTAGCTTTAGGGTTAGAGCTAGGTTTCAGGTTAGTTTATGTCTAGCACTAGGATTATGTCTTGGTTTAGCACTAAGGCTAGGGTTAAGCCTAGGCCTAAGGCTAAATATAAGACTAGGGTTAGGGTTAGGGTTATGGGTAGGGCTAGGTCTAGGCCTAGGATTAGGTTTAGGTTTATGCCTATGGCTAGGGCAAAGGTTAGAGTTAGGATTAGGGTTAGTGATAGTTTTAGGGTTAGTGTTAAATCTCTGGCTAGAGCAGGGGTTAGGGCTAGTCCTAGGACAATGGTTAGATTTTTGGAAAGGGTTATGGTTAGAGCTATGGTTAAGATTAGGGTTAGGGCCATGGCTAGGGCAAGGGTTAAAGTTAGGTTTAAGGCTAGGGTTAGAGCTAGTTTTAGGAATAGTGCTAAGGCTACAGCTTGGGTTAGATAAGATTAGCATTAGAGTTAGGGTTAGGATAGGGGTTGTATTAGGGCTAGGGCTAAGGCTAGATATATGGCTAGGATTTGGTTTAGAGTTATGGCTAAGGCTAGGGTTAGGGCTAGTGCTAAAGCAAGGCATAGGGTTAGGGTTAGGGATAGTGTTAGGGTTGGGGATAGGGTTAGGGTTAGAATTAGGGCTAGGGTTAGGGTTAGGGTTAGAGTTAGGATTAGGGCTAGGGCTAAGGGTAGTGTTAAGGTTAGGGTTAGGGTTGGCTTTGGACATTGGTTATGACTAGGGCTAGATTTAGGGCTATTTCTAGGGCTAGATATAGGGCTAGCATCAGTTTTAGGGTTATTGTTAAGGCTATGGTTTGTGTTATGGTTAGGATTAGGTTTAAGGATTTGGTTAGAGTTTGTATTAGGGTTAGGGTTAGGATAAGGTTTACAGTTAGTGTTTGATCTAGGACTATTGTTAATATTAAGATTAGGGTTAGAGTTAGTGTTAGGATTGAGCTATTGTTTTGATAGCAGAAGGGCTAGGTTAATTCTAGGTCTAGGTCTAGGGCTTGATAGAGGGCTAGGATTAGGGTTACAGTTTGGACTAAAGTTAGGGTTTGGGTTAGGGTTAGGGTTAGGGTTAGAGCTCAGGCTAGGGCAAAGTTTATGGTTAAGGTTAGGGTTAGGACTAATGTTAAGGTTAGAGTTAAGGATAAGGATAGGATTAGGAATAGTGTTAGGGATTGGGCTAGGGTATGGGTTAGGGTTAGGTTTAGGGTTAGGGCTAGGGTTGGGGTTAACATTAGGGCTAAGGCAAATGTTAGAATAGGGTTAGGGTAGGGTGAGTGCAAGGGTTATGATTACAGTTTGGATTAGGTTTAGAGCTAGGGTGCATGTTAGGACTAGTGCTACTTCTTCAGCTTTGGCTAGGGTTAGGATTAGGCTTATGGTTAGTGCTAGGGTTAGTGTTAGGGTCAAGTTTATCATTATGTTTTGGGCTAGGGCTATGTTTAGGTGTAAGGCTTGGGTTAGGAGTAGGTTTACAGTTAGTGCTAGGGTTAGTGTTAGGGTCAGGTTTATCATTATGTCTTGAGCTAGGGCTATGTTTAGGTGTACGGCTTGGGTTAGTACCAGCACTAAGGCTACAGCTTCACCTAGGTTTAGGATTAGGGTTAATTTTAGTGCTAGGAATGTGTTCTTGTTTTGCTTAGGGTTAGCTCTAGGGCTAGAGCTATGGTTAGAGTTAAGGGTATGGTTAGGGTTAGGGTTAAGGTTAGGGCTAGGGATATGGTTAGGTTTAGGGGTAGAGCTAGGGTTAGTATTAGTATTTGGGTTAGGGCTTAGGCAAGGGTTAAGGTTAGTCTTAGGGTTTTGTTTGGGGCTAGGGTTTGGGTTAGGGTTAGGTGTAGGGCTACAATTAGGAATAGTGCTCAGGCTGCACTTTGGGCTAGGGTTATGATTAGGTTGAGCTTCAGGGTTAGGTTTAGGGTTATGCTTAGGGCCAGGGCTATCTAGGGTTAGGGCTAGGGCTAGATATAGGGCTAGAGTTAGGGTTTGGGCTAAGCCTAGGCTAGGGTTAGGTTAGGTTTAGGGTTACAATTAGGGTTTGGGGTAGTGCTAGGGTTAGGAACAGGGATAGGGAAAGGGTTAGCATCAGGGTTGGTGCTAGCCTTAGAGTTAAAGTTAGGGCTAGGTTTAAGCTTGGGGTTAGGGTAAGAGTAGGGCTAGTGTTTGGCTTAAGTTTAGGGCTAGGGTTAGAGCAAGGGTTAGGGCTAGGGTTAGGATTTGGATTAGGGTTGGGCTAGGGCAATGTTTAGATTTATGGTTAGGGTTAGGTTTATGGCTTGGGATAGGGTTAGGATTCAGGGTTAGGATTAGGATTTTTAGTAGTGCTAGGGCAAGGATTAGGTTTAGGGTTAAAGTTAGAGTTAGGGCTAGGGTTAGGCTTAGATTTAGGTGTAGGGCTAGTTTTAGGTCTAGTGTTAAGGCTACCTCTTGTGCTTGCTTTAGGATTAAGGTTTTGGTTAATGCTAGTTATTGTTAGGGTTATGTTAGGGTTAGGGCTAGTGCTACAGTTATGGAAGTGTTACAATTAGGGTTAGGGTTAAGGTTAGGGTATTGTTAGGGTAAATCTTGGGTAAGGACAAGTGCTAGATTTAGGGCTAGGTCTAGGGCTAGATATAGTGCTAGGATTAGGTTTAGGGTTAGGGTTTAGGCTAATGTTAGGGTTAGGGCTAGTGTTAAGTCAAGTGTTAGGTTTATGGTTAGGGCTATGTTTAGGATTAGGTTTCACATTAGGGCTAGGGTTGGTGTTAAGGCAAGGGCTATGGTTATTGTTAATATTAGGATTAGTTTTAGGGTTAGGGTTAGGGTAGGGCTTGATATAGGGCTTGCCAAGTTTAGGGCTAGGTCTAAGTCTAGATAAAAGGCTAGTGTAATGGTTAGGGTTATTGCTAAGGCTAGATTTTGGGTTAGGATTAGGGGTAAGGCTAAGGCTAGAGTTAGGGGTAGGACTAGGTTTAAAATTAGTTTACAGCTAGGGCCAGGTCTAGGGTTAGGGCTAGGGCTAGATATGGGGCTAGGGTTATGATTAGGGTTAGGGCTAGGGCAAAGTTAGGTTTAGGGTTAGGTTAGGGCTAGTGCTAAGGCAAGGATTAGGTTTAAGTTTAGGGTTAGGTTTAGGTTTAGGGATAGGGCTAGGGTTATTGTTAGTGTTACAGTAGGGCTACAGTTAGGATTAGGGTTAAAACTAGGGCTAGACTTAGGGTAGATTTAGGGCTAGGCTTAGAGTTAGGGTTGGGGTAGGGGTATGCTACAGTTTGGACTAGCTCTAAGGCTAAGGCTTGGGCTAGGGTTTGGATTCATTTAGGGTTAGTGCTAGGTTAATGTTAGGTTTAGAATTTTGGTTAGGGCTAGGGTTAGGGCTATGGTTAGTTTTAAGGTTATGGTTAGTTTTAGGGTTAGGGTTAGGGTTAGGTTATGGGTTAGGGTTAGGGTAGGGCTAGGGATAGGGCTAGGTCTAGGGCTAGATATAGGGCTAGTATTAGGGTTAGGAATAGGGCTAAGAATAGGGTTAGGGTTAGTGTTATGGCTAGTGCTAAGGCAGCAGTTATGGTTAGGTTTAGTGTTAGTATTAGGGTTAGGATTAGGCCTGGGCTAGATTTAGGATTATGGTTAGGTCTTGGGCTAGGGCAAGGGATAAAATAGGGCTAGGAATAGGGTTAGGTTTAGCTTAAATTTATGGTTAGTTTTAAGGTTAGGTCTAGGGCTAGCATTACTGTTAGGGTTAGTACTAGGGCTAGGGTAAGAGTTATTGTTGGGTTAGGGTTAGGGTTGGGGTAGGACTAGGGCTAGGTTTAGGATTAGGGATAGGGTTAAGGTTAGGTTTAGGGTTAAGGTAAAGCTTTGGTTAGTCCTAGGCCTAGTGTGAGGGCTAGGGCTAGGGTTAAATATAGGGCTAAGGTTATTGTTAGGTTTAGAGGCAGGGCTAGGGCTAGGACTAGGTCTAGATTTAGGGCTAGGGTTAAGGCAAGGGTTAGTGTTTGGTTTAGGGCTCTGATTAGGTTTAGGGTTAGGGTTAGCATTAGGGTTAGGGCTAGGTTAAGTTTAGGTTTGGGTTAGGGTTAGGGTTAGAGTTAGGGTTAAAGTTAGGGATAGGGTTAGAGTTAGGGTTACCTATACAGCTCAGGTTAGTATTCTAGTTAGGGCTTGGGCTAGGGCATGGGTTAGGTTTAGGGTTATGGTTCGGTCAAGGGCTAGTGTTATTGCTAGGGCTAGGGATTAGCATTAGGATTAGGGCTATGGCTAAGGTTAGGCTAGGGCTAGGCCTAGGGTTTGGGCTAGTGCTAGGGCTAGCTTTAAGGCTAGAGTTAAGGTTAGGGTTAAGGCTATGGCTATGGAAAGGGTTAGAGTTAGGGATAGGACAAGGGCTAGGGTTAGGGCTATGGCTAATGCTAGTGTTAGGGTTATGGTTACCTCTAAGGCTAGAGTTAGGTCCAGGGTTAGGACTAGGCCTAGGTTTTGTGTTAGGATTAGAGTTAGGGTTAGGGGTTATGGCTATATATAGCCTAGTGTTAGATTTGGGCTTAGGGCTAGAGTTATGGTGATGGTTATCATTAGGGCTAGGTCTAAGGCAAGGTTATGCCTAGGGTTAGGTGTAGGGCTATGGTTAGGATTAACATTAGGTCTAGCAATAAGGCTAGGGTTAGGGTTAGGGTTAGGGCTATGGTTTGTGTTAAATTTAATTTTGGGGTTATCGCTAGGATTAAGAATAAACTTAGATTTAGGGTGAGGGTTAGGGCTAGTTTTAGACTTAGAATTAGGAGTAGGGCTAGGTTTAGGATTAGGGCTAGGGCTGTTGCAAGGGTTAGCATTAGGGATAGGGCAAGGGTTAGTGTTAGGGTTAGGGTTATGTTTAGGTCTGAGACTAGTGTTAGGGTTAGGTTAGTACTCAGGCTAGGGCAAAGGTTAGAATTAGGGTTAGGGTTACTGCTAGGGTTAGGGTTTGGGGTAGGACTAGTGTTAGGATTAGGGTTCAGATATGGATAGGGCAAGTGTTAGGGTTAGGGTTATGCTTAGGGTTATGGTAGGACTAGGGTTAGTGTTAGAATTAGGGTAAGGGGTAGGGTTAGCTTAGGGTTAGGGTTAGGGCTAGGGCTCAATTAAGGTTTAGGACTAAGGTGTGGATTGTGGTTAGGGCTAGCACTAAGTCAATGATTAGATTTATGGTTAGGGTTAGGGTTTGGTTTAGGGCTAGGGTTAGGATTAGGGATGTAGCTAGTGCTAGGATTAGAGTTAGGGCTAGGGCTAGGGCTAGGGTTTCAGTTATGGTGGTGATTAAAGTTAGGGCTAGGGTAGGGGTAGGTCTAGATTTAGGATGAGCACTAGTGCTACAGCTTGAGCTAGTTTTAGGATTTAGTTTAGTGCTAGGGTTAGTGTTAGTGTTATGGTTAGGGCTAGGGCTAGATATACTGCTAATTTTAGGGTTAGGAATAGGGCTAAGGATAGGGTTAGGGTTAGGGTTAAGGTTAGGACTAGTGTTAATGAAAAGGTTAGGATTAGGGTTAGGATAGGGCAAGGGCTAGAGCTATTTTAGAATTACTTTTAAGGTAGGGTAGGGTTTGGAATAGGGCTAGGGCTATAGGGTAAGGTTAGGTTTAGGGTTAGAATTAGAAGTAGGTCTAGGGTTTTGTTTTAGGTTAGTGCTAGGGCTAGGGTAAGGTTATGTTTAGGGTTAGGTTTACTGCTAGAGTTAAGGTTAGGGTTAGAGCTAGAGTAAAGTTTAGCGTTAGGCATGGGGCTAAGTTTAGATATAGGGTTAACATTATTGCTAGTGTTAAGGTTAGGGTTAGTGGTAGGACTAGGGTTAGGTTTAGGGTTAGGGTTAGGTATAGGGCTAGAGTTAGAATTAGGTTTAGGGTTAGGGCTAGGGTTAGGGTTAGGGTTAGTATTAAAGGTAGGGTTAGTGGTAGGGTTAGGTTAGGACTAGCTTTTAGCCTATGGCTTGGGCTAGGGTTAAAATTAGGATTAGGTTTAGGGTTAGTGCTAGGGTTAAAGTTAGGGTTATAGTTCAGGTTAGGGCTAGATATATACTTTTCGGGTTAGGGCTAGGGTTAGCTCAATGGTTAGGTTTAGGGTTTGTCTTATGTTTAGGGCTAGGGTTATTGTTAGGTTTAGATTTAGTGTTATGGTTAGGATTAGGGTTAGGGCTAGTGCTAGGGTTAACTTTATAGTTAGACTAGGGCTGTGGGAGGGTTAGGGTTAGGGTTATGTTTAGGGTTAGGGCTAAACTAGTTCTAGGATTAGGGCTAGATATAGATATAGGGTTAGAGTTAGGGGTAGGGTTAGGGCTGGTACTGGATTAGGTTTAAGTTAGGGCTAGGGCAAGTTTTAGGTTTAGTGTTAGGTGTAGGGTTAGGGTTAGGGTTATTGTTAGGAGTATGGCTAGGGTTAGCATTGGCTTAGGCTATGGTTAGGGCAAGGTTTCGCTTTAGAGTTACTGCTAGGGTTAATGTTAGGGTGTGGGTTCGGGCTAGATATAGGGCTAGATTTAGGGTTACGGTTATTGCTAGGTTTAGTGCTAATTTAAGGTTTAGATTTAGGGCTAGGGTTAGGGTTATAGTTAGTGTTCACTTTCTGGTTAGGTTTAGGTTTAGGTTTAGGGATAGTGTTAGGTTTAGGGTTAGGATTAGGGTTTGGGATGGGTAGGGCTTGGGTTAAGGCTAATTCTAGGGTTAGCACTAGGGCTAGGGCTAGATAAAGGGATAGTATTAGGGTGACAGTTTGGTCTAAGGCTAGGTCAGGGGTAGAGTTCGGGCTAGTGCTAAGGCATTGGTTAGGGTTAGTTTTATGGTTAGGCCTAGAGTTAGGGTTAGGATTAGGGTTAGGGCTAGGGTTAGGGTTAGGGTAAGGGTTTGTGTTGGTTAGGTGTAGTGCTAAGGTTATGATTAGGATTAGGGCTAGGGTTAGGATTAGGTTTAGGGTTAGGGTAAGGGTTTGTGTTGGTTAGGTGTAGGGCTAACATTATGATTAGGGTTAGGGCTAGGGTTATGTTTAGGGTTAGAGTTAGGATTAGGGCTCATGTTGGAGTTCTGTTTAGGTGTAGGGCTACGGTTATGATTAGGTTTAGGGCTAAGGCTTGGACAAGGGATAGGGTTAGGTTTAAAGTTAGGGTTTGGAATAGGAACAGGGCTAGGTTTTGGGCTAGGGCTGGCTTAGGGTTAGGTTTATGTTTTGCTAGGGCTTGAACAAGGTCTAGGGTTAGGCCTTGGCTAGGGTAGATATTGTGCTATGGTTTGGGTTATGCTCAGGGCTAGGTGTAGGAATATGGTTAGTGTTAAATTACCAGTAAGGATTAGAGTTAGGGTTAGGGCTAGTGTTAGGGCTAGTTAGGGTTATGATAGGATTTGGGTTATGTTTCAGGCTAAGTTTAGGGCATGGCAAGGTCTAGATAATGCTCAGATTAGGGTTAGTGTTAGGGGTAAGGCTACATTTAGCGTTAGTGTTTTGGCTAGTGCTAAGGCAATATTTAGTGTTAAGTTTAGGGTTAGGGCTAGGGTTAATGTAGGTTTAGGGTTAGGGCTAGAGTTAGGATTAGGTTTAGGGCTAGGTCTAGGTCTAGGGCTTAGGGTTAGGTTTAAGGCTATGGTTAGGGTTAAGGTTAGGATTAGGGTTATGGTTATGGTTAGGGGTTGGGGTAGGGATAGGGATAGGATTACGGTTAGGACTAGCATTAAACATACAGCTTGGGCTAGGGTTAGGAATAGGTTTAGGGTTAGTGCTAAGGTTAGTGTTAGGGTTAGGGTTAGGGCTTAGGCTATGGTTTGGTTTAGGTTTAGGGCTAGTGCTGAGGCAAGGGTTAGGGTTACATTTAGGACTAGGATTAGGATTAGGGTTAGGGTTAGATATAGGACTAGTTCTATGTTTAGTGTTAAGGTTAGTGTTAGGGCTAGATTTAGGCTAGGATTGGGTTAGGGTTAGGGCTAGGTTTAGGGCTGTGTTAGGGTTACATATAGGGCTAGGATTAGGGTTAGGATTAGGGCTAAGGCTAGTGTTTGGGTTAGGTTTATGGTTTGGGCTAGGGGTAGAATTAGGGTTAGGGGTAGGGCTAGGGTTAAAATTAGGTTTAGGGCTAGGATGAGGACTAGAGTTAGGTTTTTGGTTAGGTATAGGACAATGGCTAGGGTTAGTGCTGGGGATAGGGTTAGGGTAACAGTGCTAGGATTAGGGCTAGTGTTAGGTCTTTTGCTAAGGCAAGGGTTACAGCTAGGGTTAGGTTTAGGGTTAGGGGTAGGGCTTGTGTTAGGGCTATCACTAAGGTTACAGCTTGGTCTAGGGTTAGGATTAAGTTGAGGGTTAGTGCTAGTGTTAATGTTAGTGTTAGTGTTAGTTTAATGTTAGGGCTAGTACTAGCGTTATGGTTAGTGTTAAGGTTACTCTTAGGGTTAGGGTTAGGGTTAGGTTAGGGTTAAGATTAGGGTTTTATGGTGTTTGGGTTAGGACTAGGGCTAGGTTACAGTTAGGGCTAGGGCTAGGGCTAGCTATAGTGCTAGTATTAGTGTTATGGTTAGGGCTAAGGAGATAGTTGGGTTAGGGTAGGGTTAGGGCTAGTGCAAGGCAAAGATTAGGGTTGTTAAGGGTTAGGGTTAGGCTTAGGGCTAGGGTTATGGTTAGGTTTAAATTTAGTGTTAGGGTTAGCTTATGGCTTATGTCTATTTCTAGGGTTAAGGTTAGGTTTAAGGCTAGGGCTTTGGGAGGGATATGTTTAGGGTTAGGGTAAGGGTTAAGGCTTGGTTTAGGGTTCGAGTAATGTGTAGAGATAGGGTTAGGATTAGGCTTTGGGCTAAGGCTAGGGCAAGGGTAAGGTTTGGGTGTAGGGTTAGGTTTAGAGATAGAACAAATGCTAGGGTTAGGGCTAGGGCTAAGTTTAGGGTTGTGTTTATGTTTAAGGCTAGTCTAGAGCTATTTCTAGGGTTAAGGCTGGGTTAGGGCTAGATATAGGGCTAGGGTTAGGGCTTTGGTTAGGATTAGGTTTAGGTCTAGTGATAGGGCAAGTGTTAGGCTTAGGATTAGGTCTAGGGTTAGGGTTAGGGTTAGGATTAAGGTAAGTGGAAGGGCTAGGTTAGTGTTATATTTAGCGCTAGGGTTAGGGTTAGGTCAGTGGTTAGGGTTAGGGTTAGTGTTAGGTTTAGTGTCAGCATTAGGGCTAGGTGTAGGGCTATGGCTAGGGCTAGATCTGGAGTTAGCATTAGGGTTAGTGCTATGGCTAGGAATATGGTTAGGTTTAGGGTTAGTGTTAGGTTTTGGGTTATGGTTATGGTTAGGGTTAGGGCTAGTCCATGGCTTTAACTAGGACTAGGGCTAGTGCTAAGATTAGGGTTTGGTTTAGGGCTAGGGCTAGGGCTAGGGCTAGGGCTAAGGCTAGGCCTAGGGTTAGTGTTAGTGTTAGGGTTAGGGTTGGTTAGAGTTAGGGCTTGGATATATTTAGGGCTATGGCTAAGCTAGAGTCAGTTTTAAGGTTAGGGTTTGGGTTCTGGTTAGGGTTAGGGCTATGGTTAAGTCTAGGTCTAGGGCTATGGCTAGAGCTAGGATTATCATTAGGGTTAGAACAAGGGTTAGGCATAGGGCTAGGGTTAGCATTAGGGTTAGGTCTATTATTAGTACTCTAGCTAGGGTTAGGGTTAGGTTTAGGTTTAGGGTTAGGATTCTGGTTTAGGGTTAGTGTTATGGTTATGGTCATGTATAGGATTAAGGTTAAGTCTAGCTAGCTTTAGGGCTAGGGCAAGGCTAGGCCTAGTGCTGGTTTATGGTTAGTGTTATGGCTAGGATTAGGGTTAGGGTACTTGTTAGGGCTAGTGCTAAGGTTAGGGTTAGGGTTAAGTCTAAAGCTAGGGCTAGGTCTAGAATTAGGATTGGGTTTAGGGTAGTGTTATGATTTGGATTAGGTCTCAGACTACAGCTATGTCTACTGTTAGTTTTTGGGTTATAGTTAGGGTTACTGTTAGGGTTAGGGTTAGAGCTAGGTCTTAGGGCTATTGCTAAGTTAGGTCCAAGGTGAGCATTAGGGTTACTGTTAGAGTTAGGGCTAGGTTTAGTTTTAGGGCTAGAGCTAAGGCTAGTGTTAGTTTTATGTTTAGGGTTTTGGTTCTGGTTAGGTTAGGGCTAGGGTAAGGGCTATGGCTAGGTCTAGAGCTAGGTATAGGGCTAGGGCTAGGGTTAGGGTTAAGGTTAGGTCAAGGGTTAGGCATAGGGCTAGGGTTAGGGTTAGGCTTAGGATTAGGGCTATGGCTTGGTTTAAGGTTAGTGCTAGGTCTATAGCTAGGGTTAGTGTTAGGTTTAGGTTTAGGGTTAGGGTTCTGGTAAGGGTTAAGGATACAGTTATGGTTATCTTTTATTTTTATAGTTAAGGCTATAGTTAAGGCTAGTACTAGTTGTAGAACTAGGGCTAGGGTTAGAGTCTTGTTTAGGGTTAGGGCTAGGTCTAGTCTAGGGTTAGGGTTAGGGTTCATATATGGGGTCTGATTAGGGATAGGGTTACAGTTAGGGCTCAAGCTAGGGCTAGTGCTAAATTTAGAGTTAGGTCATTGTTAGGGTTAAGGCTTGGGCTAGGGCTAGGGCAAGGGTTAGATCTAGGGTTAGGTTTAATGTTAGTGTTATGGTTATGGCTAGGGTTAGGTTTAGGGTTAGGGTTAATGTTAGGGTTAGGGATAAGTCTGGGGCTAGGGCTAGGGCTAGGGTTTGGGTAAAGTTTAGGGTTAAGTCTAAGTCTAGGGCAAGGCTTAGTGTTTGGGTTAGGGTTATAGTCAGGATAAGGTTAGGGCTAGGGCTAAATATAAGGCTAGGGTTCGTGTTAGGGTTATGGTTAGGGTTATAAGTTAGGTCTAGTGCTAGCATTAGCATTAGGTTTAGGGTTAGGATTAGGGCTTTTCCTAGTCTAGGCCTAGGTTTAGTGTTAGGCTTAGGGTTATAGTTAGAGCTAGGTCAGGTCTAGGGCTGGGCTAAGTCTAGGGTTAGGGTTAGGGCTAGTGGCAGGCATAGGGCTAGGGTTAGGGTTTGGGTAGGATTAGGGTTAGGGCTAATGCTAGGGTTAGGGCTACATCTAGGACTTGGCCTATGGCCAAGTGGTAGAGTTAGGGTTGATGTTATACTTAGGGCTAGGTTCCAGCTTGTATTAGGGTTAGGGTTAGGACTAGGGCTAAGGCTAGGACTAGAGCTAGGCCTAGTTCTAGGTTTAGGGTTAGGGTTAGTATTAGTGTTAGGGTTAATGCTAAGGCTAGGGCTAGGTCTAGGTTTAGGGTTAGGGTTAGACCTATGGCCATATGGTAGAATTAGGGTTAGTGTTATGCTTAGGGTTATGTTCCAGCTTGTGTTGGGTTTAGGGTTAGGGCTAGGGCTAAGGCTAGGACTAGAGATAGGCCTAGTTCTAGGTTTAGGGTTAGGGTTAGTGTTAGTGTTAGGGTTAACACTAAGGCTAGGGCTAGGTCTAGGGTTAGGGTTAGGGGAATATCTAAATCGAGGGCTTGAAATAGAGTTAGTGTTAGGATTAAAGTTATGATTATGTTTAAGGTTAGTGTTAGATTTAGGGTATGAGTTAGTGTTAGAGTTAGCATTATGGCTATGGCTAGGGCTAGGGCTAGAGCTTGAGTTAGGATTAGGGCTAGGGCTAGGGTTAGTGCTAGTGCTATGGTTAGGGTTAGGGTTACTGCTAGAGCTAGGGCTAGGTCTAAAGCTAGGGCTAGGGTTAGATAAGATTTAGGGTTAGAGTTAATGTTGTGTCTAGTGATAGGTCTTGGGCTTGGATAGTCAAGGGTTAGGATTTTGGTTATGTTAGGAATAGTACTAGGGTTAGGATTAGGGTTAAGTATAGGGCTAGAATTAGGGATAGGTTTAGTGCTAGGGTTTGGGTTTTGGTTAGGGTTAGGATTATGGTTAGGGCTAAGGCAAATCTAAGCCTAGGGTTGGGGTTAGTGTTAGTGTTAGGATTAGGATTAGGGTAGGGCTAGGGCTAATGCTAGGGCTAGGCTTAGAGCTAGGCTTAGGGTTAGGGTTATGTTATGATTAATGTAGGTTTATGGCAATGTAGGTTCAATGCTAGGGCTAGAGCTAGGGCTATTTTTAGGCTTAGGGCTATGGTTACTGTTATGGTTGGAGTTATGGTTAGGATTACAGCTAGAGTTAGCACTAGGATTAGGGTTACAGTTAGGGTTGGTATTATGGTTTGGGTTAGTGCTTGGGTAGGGCTAAGATTAGGGCTAGTTCTATTGCTAGGGTTATGTTAGGGTTAGGTTTAGCATTATGTTTAGGTTTGGGGCTAGGGCTAGAGCTAAGGCTAGGGTTAGTGTTAGGGTTAGGGTTAGGGCTAGGACTAGGGCTAGGGCTATGTCTAGGGCTAGGACTGGGGTTATGGATAGGGATAGGGTTAGGCTTATTTTTAGGGCTATGTCCACATCTTTTGTTAAGCTTTGGGTTAAGGTTAGGGTTAGGGTTAGGGTATTGGGCTTAGGGCTAGGCTTAGGGCTAAAGGTAGTGCTAGGGTTAGGGTTAGGGTTAGGGTTAGGGTTAGAATTAGGGTTAGGGTTAGAGTTAGTTTTAGTTTCAGTGCTAGGGCTAGTGCTAAGTCTATCATTAGGTCTATGTCTAAGGTAACAGACAGGGTTAGAGTTAGGTTTTGGGTTCAGGCTATGGCTAGTGCTAGGGCTAGGGCTAGGAGTAGGTTTAGTTTAAGAGATAGGGTTAGGCCTTTTGAGTGAGATACTAGCAGAAAATTTCCCAGGTTTGGAGAAGGACAGAGACATCCTAGTACAGGAAGCTCACAGAACCCCTAATAAACATGACCAAAAGAGATCCTCACCACGACACATTGTAATTAAATTCACCACAGTGAAACATAAAGAAAAGATTCTAAAATGTGTAAGAGAGAAATGCCAGATTACTCTCAGAGGATCCCCAATTAGACTCACTTCAGACTTCTCACCAGAAACCCTGCAGGCTAGAAGGGAATGGCGAGACATAGCCCAGGTACTAAGAGAGAAAAACTGCCAGCCCAGAATATTATATCCTGCAAAGCTCTCATTTGTGAATGAAGGTGAAATAAAGACCTTTCACAGCAAACAGAAATTGAAAGAATTTGTCGCCACTCATCCATCCCTGCAAAAGATGCTTAAAGATGTGTCACACACAGAAACACAGAAACACGGTCACCAATATGAAAGAAGGTAAAGGAAGGAAACCTCACAGCAAAATCTCACAGGAAGCTCAAAGCATATATTAGAAAATATCTTTGGCAAATGGCAGGGCAAAATTACTCCTTATCAATAGTCACATTGAACGTTAATGGCCTGAACTGTCCAGTTAAATGACTCCGATTTGCTGATTGGGTTAAGGAAAAAAAACCCATCTATTTGCTGCTTACAAGAAACACATCTTGGGCCGGTGCAGTGGCTCACTAGGCTAATCCTCCGCCTTGCAGCACTGGCACACCGGGTTCTAGTCCCGGTCGGGGCACCGATCCTGTCTGATTGCCCCTCTTCCAGGCCAGCTCTCTGCTGTGGCCAGGGAGTGCAGTGGAGGATGGCCCAAGTGCTTGGGCCCTGCACCCCATGGGAGACCAGGAGAAGTACCTGGCTCCTGCCATCGGATCAGCGCGGTGCGCTGGCCGCAGCACGCCTACCGTGGCAGCCATTGGAGGGTGAACCAATGGCAAAAGGAAGACCTTTCTCTCTGTCTCTCTCTCTCTCACTGTCCACTCTGCCTGTCAAAAAAAAAAAAGAAAAAAAAAAAAGAAACACATCTTTCCAACAAAGATACATACAGACTGAAAGTGAAAGGCTGGCAAAAGATATACCATGCCAACAGAAATGAAAAAAGAGCGGGCATAGCCATCTTAATATCAGACAACATAAACTTTACCACAAAAACTGTTAGGAGAGACAAAGAGGGGCACTATATAATGATTAAGGGATCAATTCAACAGGAAGATATAATGATTATCAATGTATATGCACCGAATTACAGGGCACCGGTTTATTTAAAAGATTTGTTAAGGGACTTAAAGGGAGACTTAGACCCCAATACAATAGTACTGGGGGACTTCAACACTTCACTCTCAGAAATAGACAGATCATCAGGACAGAAGATCGACAAGGAGACAGTAGATTTAAATGACACTATAGCCCAAATGGATCTAAAAGATATCTACAGAACTTTTCATTCTACACATAAAGCATTTATTCTTCTCAGCAGTACATGGAACCTTCACTAGGACTGACTAAATACTAGCCATAAAGCAAGTCTCAGCAAATTCAAAAGAATTAGAATCATACCATGAAGCTTCTCAGACCATAAAGGAATGAAGTTGCAAATTAGCAACTCAGGAATTCCTAGATCATATGCAAACACATGGAGATTGAACAACATGCTCCCGAATGAACAATGGGTCATAGAAGAAATCAAAAGAGAAATCAAAAATTTTATGGAAGTAAATGAGTATAACAGCACAACATACCAAAACTTATGGGATACAGCAACAGCAGTGTTAAGAGGAAAGTTTATATCAGTAGATGCCTACATCAAGAAATCAGAAAGGCACCAAATAGATGAGCTTTCAATTTATCTCAAGGATCTAGAAAATTTGCTGCAAACCAGACCCAAATCTAGTAGAAGAGAAATAATTAAAATCAGAGAAGAAATCAACAGGATTGAATCCACAAAAATGTTACAAAAAATCAGCCAAACGAAGAGCTGGTTTTTTGAAAAAAATAAATAAAATTGACACCCCATTGGCTCAATTAACTAAAAAAAGAAAAGACCCAAATCAATAAAATCAGAGATGAAAAAGGAAACATAACAACAGACACCACAGAAATAAAAAGAATCATCAGAAATTAATACAAGGACTTATATGCCAGCAAACAGGGAAATCTATCAGAGATGGATAGATTACTGGACACGTGCAAGCTACCTAAATTGAACCAGGAAGACATAGAAAACCTAAACAGACCCAAAACTGAAACAGAAATTGAAACAGTAATAAAGGCCCTCCCAACAAAGAAAAGCCCAGGACCAGATAGATTCACGGCTGAAATCTACCAGACATTTAAAGAAGAACTAACTCCATTTCTTCTCATACTATTCAGAACAATTGAAAAAGATGGAATCCTCACAAATTCTTTCTATGAAGCCAGCATCACCTTAATCCCTAAGCCAGAGAAGGATGCAGCATTGAAAGAGAATTACAGACCAATATCACTGATGAACATAGATGCAAAAATCCTCAATAAAATTCTGGCCAATAGAATACAACAACACATCAGAAAGATCATCCACCCAGACCAAGTGGGATTTATCCCTGGTATGCAGGGATGGTTCAATGTTCGCAAAACAATCAACGTGATAGACCACACTAACAGACTGCAGAAGAAAAACCATATGATTCTCTCAATAGATGCAGAGAAAGCATTGGATAAAATTCAACACCCTTTTATGATGAAAACCCTAAGCAAACTGGGTATGGAAGGAACATTCCTCAACACAATCAAAGCAATTTATGAAAAACCCACAGCAAGCATCCTATTGAATGGGGGAAAGTTGGAAGCAATTCCACTGAGATCTGGTACCAGACAGGGATGCCCACTCTCACCATTGCTATTAATATAGTACTGGAAGTGTTAGCCAGAGGTATTAGGCAAGAAAAAGAAATTAAAGGGATTCAAATTGGGAAGGAGGAACTCAAACTATCCCTCTTCACAGATGATATGATTCTTTATTTAGGGGACCCAAAGAACTCTACTAAGAGACTATTGGAACTCATCGAAGAGTTTGGCAAAGTAGCAGGATATAAAATCAATGCACAAAAATCAACAGCCTTTGTATACACAGGCAATGCCACGGCTGAGGAAGAACTTCTAAGATCAATTCCATTCACAATAGCTACAAAAACAATCAAATACCTTGGAATAAACTTAACCAAGGACATTAAAGATCTCTACGATGAAAACTACAAAACCTTACAGAAAGAAATAGAAGAGGATACCAAAAAATGGAGAAATCTTCCATGCTCATGGATTGGAAGAATCAATATCATCAAAATGTCCATTCTCCCAAAAGAAATTTATACACTCAATGCATTACCAATCAAGATACCGAAGGCATTCTTCTCAGATCTGGAAAAAATGATGCTGAAATTCATATGGAGGCACAGGAGACCTCGAATTGCTAAAGCAATCTTGTACAGTAAAAACAAGGCCGGAGGCATCACAATACCAGATTTCAGGACATACTACAGGGCAGTTGTTATCAAAACAGCATGGTACTGGTACAGAAGCAGATGGATAGACCAATGGAACAGAATAGAAACACCAGAAATCAATCCAAACATCTACAGCCAACTTATATTTGATCGAGGATCCAAAACCAATTCCTGGAGCAAGGACAGTCTATTCAATAAATGGTGCTGGGAAAACTGGATTTCCACGTGCAGAAACATGAAGGAAGACCCCTACCTTTCACCTTACACAAAAATTCACTCAACATGGATTAAAGAATTAAATCTATGACCCAACACCATCAAATTATTAGAGAGCATTGGAGAAACCCTGCAAGATATAGGTACTGGCAAGACTTCTTGGAAAAGACCCCAGAAGCAAGCACAGGCAGTCAAAACCATAATTAACATTTGGGATTGCATCAAATTGAGGTTTCTGTACTTCAAAAGAAACACTCAGGAAAGTGAAGAGGCAACCAGCAGAATGGGAAAAATATTTGCAAACTATGCAACAGATAAAGGGTTAATAACCAGAATCTACAAAGAGATCAAGAAACTCAAGAACATCAAAACAAACAACCCACTTAAGAGATGCGCCAAGGACCTCAATAGACATTTTTCAAAAGAGGAAATCCAAATGGCCAACAGGCACATGAAAGAATGCTCAAGATCACTAGCAATCAGGGAAATGCAAATCAAAACCACAATGAGGTTTCACCTCATCCCGGTTAGAATGGCTCACATTCAGAAATCTACCAAAAATAGATGCTGGCGAGGATGTGGGGAAAAAGGGACACTAACCCACTGTTGGTGGGAATGCAAACTGCTAAAGCCACTATGGAAGTCAGTCTGGAGATTCCTCAGAAACCTGAACATAACCCTACCATACAACCCAGCCATCCCACTCCTTGGAATTTACCCAAAGGAAATTAAATTGGCAAACAAAAAAACTGTCTGAACCTTAATGTTTATTGCTGCTCAATTCACAATAGCTAAGACCTGGAATCAACCCAAATGCCCATCTTCAGAAAACTGGATAAAGAAATTATGGGATATGTACTCTATAAAATACTATGCAGCAGTAAGAAACAATGAAATCTGGTCATTTGCAACAAAATGGAGGAATCTGGAAAACACCATGCTGAGTGAATTAAGCCAGTCCCAAAGGGACAAATATCATATATTCTCCCTGATCGGTGACAACTGAGCACCATAGGGGAAACCTGTTGAATTGAATTGGACACTATGAGAAACAGTGACTTGATCAGCTCTTGTGCTGACTGTTGATGTACAATGTAATACTTCATCCATTTTAGTATTTTTTACTCTGTTTTGTTCTAGTACTATTGTTTGAACTCTGTAATTAACACACAATTACTCGTGGGTGTTTAAATTTTAACTGAAAAGTGATTCCTGTTAAATATAAGAGTGGGAAAGAGAGAGGGAGGAGATGTATGATTTGGGACATGCTCAATTGGACTTGACCCACATGGTGGAGTTAGAAATGTGCCAACAAGGTGGCATGTACCAATGCCATCTCACTAGTCCAAGTGATCAACTTCAGCTCACAATTGATCACACTGATAGGTCTAAGAGTCAAAGGGATCACACAAACAAGACTAGTGTCTGCTGATACTAACTGATAGAATCAAAAAGGGAGAGAAAGATCCAACATGGGAAGTGGGATACACAGCAGACTCATAGAATGGCAGATGTCCTAAATAGCACTCTGGCCTCAGAATCAGCCCTTAAGGCATTCGGATCTGGCTGAAGAGCCCATGAGAGTATTTTAGGCATGGAAAGCCAAGACACTCTGGAAAAAAAAAAGAAGACCTAAATGAAAGATCTCTGCGAGTGAGATCCCATTGGAAAGAACGGGACCATCAAAGAAGGAGGTACCTTTCTCTGAAGGGAGGAGAGAACTTACACTTTGACTATGATTGGAATAAGATCGAAGTTGGCAAACCCTAAAGGCTTCCATAGCCTTGGCACTCATGACTAGAGCCTAGGGAGATAACTGACGCCATAAACAAGAGTGTCAAATTGTTAAGTCAACAACAGGAGTCACTGTATACTTATGTCTCATGTGGGATCTGTCCTTAATGTGTTATCCAATGTGAAGTAATGCTATAACTAGTCCTGAAACAGTATTTTTACACCTTGTGTTTCTGTGTGGGTGCAAACTGATGAAATCTTTACTTAGTATATACTGAATTGATCTTCTGTATATAAAGATAATTGAAAATGAAAAAAAACTTGGTTTTAAATTGAAAATTGCATAGAAAATTAATCAATTTTTAAAAAAATATCATGTAGGCTCTCTGTCGTTAATGTGCTGTACATTGTGTTTTTTTGTTTTTTTTAATTTTTTATTTAGTAAAAATAAATTTTCAATGTACAGTTTATGGATCACAATGGCTTCCCCCCCACCACAATTTCCCTCCCCCTCACATCCCTCCCATCTCCTGCCCCCTCTCTCATTCCATTCACATCAAGATCCATTTTCAATTATCTTTATATACAGAAGATTGATTTAGTATATATTAAGTAAAGATTTCATCAGTTTGGACCCACACAGAAAAACAAAGTGTAGAATACTGTTTCAGTACTAGTTATAGCATTACTTCACATTGGACCCTAATTTAAGGACAGATCCCACATGAGAAGTAAGTACACAGTGACTCCTGTTGTTCACTTAACAATTTGACACTCTTGTTTATGGTGACAGTAAACTCTGTAGGCTCTAGTCATGAGTTTCCAAGGCTATGTAGGCTTTTGAGTTTGCCGACTTCGATCTTATTCCGACAGGGTCATAGTCAAAGTGGAAGTTCTCTCCTCCCTTCAGAGAAAAGTACCTCCTTCTTTGATGGCCCAGTTCTTTCCACTGGGATCTCACTCGCAGAGATCTTTCATTTAGGTCGTCGTCTTCTTCTTTTTTTTTGTTTTGCCGCAGTGTCTTGGCTTTCCATGCCTAGCATACTCTCATGGGCTCTTCAGCCATATTCAAATGCCTTAGGGGCTGATTCTGAGGCCAGAGTGCTGTTTAGTACATCTGCCATTCTATGAGTCTTCTGTGTATCCTGCTTCCCATGTTGGATCCTTCTCTCCCTTTTTGATTCTATCAGTTAATGTTAGCAGAAACTAGTCTTGTTTGTGTGATCCCTTTGACTCTTAGACCTATCAGTGTGATCATTTGTGAACTAAAATTGATCACTTGGACTAGTGAGATGACATTGGTACATGCCACCCTGATGGGATTGTATTGGAATTCCCTGGCACATTTCTAACTCCACCATTTGGGTCAAGTCCAATTGAGCATGTCCCAAATCATACATCTCCTCCCTCTCTCTTTCTCACTCTTATATTTAACAGGAATCACTTTTCAGTTAAAATTTAAACACCCACGAGTAATTGTGTGTTAATTACAGAGTTCAAACAATAGTACTAGAACAAAACAGAGTAAAAAATACTAAAATGGATGAAGTATTACATTGTACATCAACAGTCAGCACAAGAGCTGATCAAGTCACTGTTCCTCATAGTGTCCATTTCACTTCAACAGGTTTCCCCTTTGGAACTCAGTTAGTTGTCACCGATCAGGGAGAATATATGATATTTGTCCCTTTGGGACTGGCTTAATTCACTCAGCATGGTGTTTTCCAGATTCCTCCATTTTGTTGCAAATGACCAGATTTCATTGTTTTTGACTGCTGTATAGTATTTTATAGAGTACATATCCCATAATTTCTTTATCCAGTTTTCTGAAGATGGGCATTTGGGTGGATTCCAGGTCATAGCTATTGTAAACTGAGCTGCAATAAACATTAAGGTGCAGACAGCTTTTTTGTTTGCCAATTTAATTTCCTTTGGGTAAATTCCAAGGAGTGGGATGGCTGAATTGTATGGTAAGGTTATATTCAGGTTTCTGAGGAATCTCCAGACTGACTTCCATAGTGGCTTTAGCAGTTTGCATTCCCACCAACAGTGGGTTAGTGTCCCTTTTTCCCCACATCCTTGCCAGCATCTATTTTTGGTAGATTTCTGAATGTGAGCCATTCTAACCGGGATGAGGTGAAACCTCATTGTGGTTTTGATTTGCATTTTCCTGATTGCTAGTGATCTTGAACATTTCTTCATGTGTCTGTTGGCCATTTGGATTTCCTCTTTTGAAAAATGTCTATTGAGGTCCTTGGCGCATCTCTTAAGTGGGTTGTTTGTTTTGATGTTGTTGAGTTTCTTGATCTCTTTGTAGATTCTGGTTATTAACCCTTTATCTGTTGCATAGTTTGCAAATATTTTTTCCCATTCTGCTGGTGGCCTCTTCACTCTCCTGAGTGTTTCTTTTGCAGTACAGAAACTTCTCAATTTGATGCAATCCCAATAGTTAATTTTGGCTTTGACTGCCTGAGCCTGCCAGGTCTTTTCTAGGAAGTCTTTGCCGGATCCAATGTCTTGCAGGGTTTCTCCAATGCTCTCTAATAACTTGGTGGTGTCAGGTCATAGATTTAATTCTTTAATCCATGTTGAGTGAATTTTTGTGTAAGGTGAAAGGTAGGGGTCTTGCTTCATGCTTCTGCACGTGGAAATCCAATTTTCCCAGCACCATTTATTGAATAGACTGTCCTTACTTCAGGAATTGGTTTTGGATCCTTGATCAAATATAAGTTGGCTGTAGATGTTTGGATTGATTTCTGGTGTTTCTATTCTGTTCCATTGGTCTATCCATCTGCTTCTGTACCAGTACCATGCTGTTTTGATAACAACTGCCCTGTAGTATGTCCTGAAATCTGGTATTGTGATGCCTCCGGCCTTGTTTTTACTGTACAAGATTGCTTTAGCAATTCGAGGTCTCCTGTGCCTCCATATGAATTTCAGCATCATTTTTTCCAGATCTGAGAAGAATGCCTTCGGTATCTTGATTGGTAATGCATTGAGTGTATAAATTTCTTTTGGGAGAATGGACATTTTGATGATATTGATTCTTCCAATCCATGAGCATGGAAGATTTCTCCATTTTTTGGTATCCTCTTCTATTTCTTTCTGTAAGGTTTTGTAGTTTTCATCGTAGAGATCTTTAATGTCCTTGGTTAAGTTTATTCCAAGGTATTTGATTGTTTTTGTAGCTATTGTGAATGGAATTGATCTT
The DNA here is from genome assembly GCF_033115175.1 of Lepus europaeus. Classification (NCBI taxonomy): domain Eukaryota; kingdom Metazoa; phylum Chordata; class Mammalia; order Lagomorpha; family Leporidae; genus Lepus; species Lepus europaeus. The sequence goes on from NC_084828.1 coordinate 148,302,260, forward strand.
AGAAGTTCTTCCTCAGCCGTGGCATTGCCTGTGTATACAAAGGCTGTTGATTTTTGTGCATTGATTTTTATATCCTGCTACTTTGCCAAACTCTTCGATGAGTTCCAATAGTCTCTTAGTAGAGTTCTTTGGGTCCCCTAAATAAAGAATCATATCATCTGTGAAGAGGGATAGTTTGAGTTCCTCCTTCCCAATTTGAATCCCTTTAATTTCTTTTTCTTGCCTAATACCTCTGGTTAAAACTTCCAGAACTATATTGAATAGCAGTGGTGAGAGTGGGCATCCCTGTCTGGTACCAGATCTCAGTGGAATTCCTTCCAGCTTTTCCCGATTCAATAGGATGCTTGCTGTGGGTTTTTCATAAATTGCTTTGATTGTGTTGAGGAATGTTCCTTCCATACCCAGTTTGCTTAGGGTTTTCATCATAAAAGGGTGTTGAATTTTATCCAATGCTTTCTCTGCATCTATTGAGAGAATCATATGGTTTTTCTTCTGCAGTCTGTTAATGTGGTCTATCACGTTGATTGTTTTGCAAACATTGAACCATCCCTGCATACCAGGGATAAATCCCACTTGGTCTGGGTGGATGATCTTTCTGATGTGTTGTTGTATTCTGTTGGCCAGAATTTTATTGAGGATTTTTGCATCTATATTCATCAGTGATATTGGTCTGTAATTCTCTTTCAATGCTGCATCCTTCTCTGGCTTAGGGATTAAGGTGATGCTGGCTTCATAGAAAGAATTTGTGAGGATTCCATCTTTTTCAATTGTTCTGAATAGTATGAGAAGAAATGGAGTTAATTCTTCTTTAAATGTCTGGTAGAATTCAGCCTTGAATCTATCTGGTCCTGGGCTTTTCTTTGTTTGGGAGGGCCTTTATTACTGTTTCAATTTCTTTCTCAGTTATTGGTCTGTTTAGGTTTTCTATGTCTTCCTGGTTCAATTTAGGGAGATTGCATGTGTCTAGGAATCTGTCCATTTCTGATAGATTTTCCTGTTTGTTGGCATACAACTCTTTGTAATAATTTCTTATGATTCTTTTTATTTCTGTGGTGTCTGTTGTTACGTTTCCTTTTTCATCTCTGATTTTATTGATTTGGGTCTTTTCTTTTTTTAGTTAATTGAGCGAATGGTGTGTCAATTTTATTTATTTTTTCAAAAAACCAGCTCTTTGTTTGGCTGATTTTTTGTAACATTTTTGTGGATTCAATCCTGTTGATTTCTTCTCTGATTTTAATTATTTATCTTCTCCTACTAGCTTTGGGTCTGGTTTGCTGCAGTTTTTCTAGATCCTTGAGATAAACTGAAAGCTCATCTATTTGGTGCCTTTCTGATTTCTTGATACAGGCACCTATTGATATAAACTTTCCTCTCAACACTGCTTTTTCCGTATCCCATAAGTTTTGATATGTTGTGTTGTTATCCTCATTTACTTCCATAAAATTTTTGATTTCTCTTTTGATTTCTTCTATGACCCATTGTTCATGCAGGAGCATGTTGTTCAGTCTCCATGTGTTTGCATACTTTCTAGGGATTCCTGAGTTGCTAATTTCCACCTTCATTCCGCTGTGGTCTGAGAAGCTGCATGGTATGATTCTAATTCTTTTGAATTTGCTTAGATTTGCTTTATGGCCTAGTATGTGGTCAATCCTAGTGAAGGTTCCATGTACTGCTGAGAAGAATGTAAAATCTTTAGATGTAGGATTGAAAGCTCTGTAGATATCTGTCAGATCCATTTGGGCAGTAGTATCGATTAAATCTGCTGTTTCTTTGTTGATCTTCTGTCCGGATGATCTGTCTATTTCTGAGAGTGGAGTATTGAAGTCTCCCAGTACTATTGTATTGGGGTCTAAGTCTACCTTTAAGTCCCTTAACAAATCTTTTAAATAAACCGGTGCCCTGTAATTAGGCACGTATACATTTATAATAGTTACATCTTCCTGTTGAATTGAACCCTTAATCATTATATAGTGCCCCTCTTTGTCTCTCTTAACAGATTTTGTATTAAAGTTTATTTTGTCTGATATTAATATGGCTACACCTGCTTTTCTTTGGTTTCTGTTGTTGTGGAATATCTTTTTCCAACCTTTCACCTTCAATCTGTATGCTTCTATGTTGGAAATATGTGTTTCTTGTAGGCAGCAAATAGATGGGTTTTGTTCCTTAATCCACTCAGCCAGTCTTTGCCTTTTAAGTTTAGATTTCAATCCATTAACGTTCAATGTGACTATGGATAGGTAGTAACTTTGCCCTGCCATTTTCCCAAAGATATTTTCTAGTATATGCTTTGAGTTTTCTATAGTCTTTTACTGGTAGTTTTTCTCCCTTTACCTTCTTTCATATTAATGACCGTGTTTCTGTGTTTCTGAGTGTTGCACATCTTTAAGCATCTTTTACAGGGCCGGACAAGTGACAACAAATTCTTTCAATTTCTGTTTGCTGTGAAAGGTCTTTATTTCACCTTCATTCACAAATGAGAGCTTTGCAGGATATAATATTCTGGGCTGGCAGTTTTTCTCTCTTAGTACCTGGGCTATGTCTCGCCATTCCCTTCTAGCCTGTAGGGTTTCTGGTGAGAAGTCTGCTGTGAGTCCAATTGGGGATCCTCTGAGAGTAATCTGGCGTTTCTCTCTTGCACATTTTAGAATCTTTTCTTTATATTTCACTGTGGTGAGTTTGATTACAAAGTGTGATGGTGAGGGTCTCTTTTGGTCATGTTTACGAGGGGTTCTGTGAGCTTCCTGTACTTGGATGTCTTTGTTCTTCTCCAAACCTGGAAAGTTCTCAGCTAGTATCTCACTAAAAAGGCCTTCTAATCCTTTCTCTCTCTCCATGCCTTCAGGAATTCCTAGAATTCGTATGTTGGGTTTTTTAATAGTATCCTGTAGATTCCCGACAATATTTTTTAGATTTCTAATTTCCTCTTCTTTTCTTTGGTTTGACTGTATACTTTCCTGTGCTCTGTCTTCTAAGTCTGATATTCTCTCTTCTGTTTCACTGACTCTGTTTTTAAGGCTCTCTAATGTGTTTGTCATTTGATCTATTGAGTTCTTCATTTCATTTTGATTTCTCTTTACTATCACACTTTCCTGTTCTACTAGTTTCTGTGTTTCATTTTGGTTCCTCCTTAAGATTTCATTTTCACGAGAGAGATTTTCTATCCTGTCCAATAAGGATTTATGTAGTTCAAGAATTTGCTTTTGAAAACTTCTAAATGTTTTTATCATAAATTTTTTGAAATCCGTATCTTGCATTTCTTCTATCTCATCATCTTCATAATCTTGGCCTGCTGGGGTGTTTTGTTCATTTGGGGGCGTCATACTGTGTTCGTTGATCTTGTTCCCATGGTTTCTGTGTTTATTGCTTGGCATATTGGAGGAATTCTTTGAATTATTTCCTTACAGTGTTTTTTTTTTTTCTTGTTATACTATGACTGTGTTAAGTGGGCTGTCTGCTATTGGAGTAGCCTTGGTGGCCTGAGATGTGTGAGGGCAGAGAGCTCTGCTTAGTTCTTCAGGGTTAGGCGTGGTAGATCTCTCTCTCTCTCTCTCTCTTTATTTATTTATTTATTTATTTATTTATTTATTTATTTTCAGGAGGGAAGTAATACCACACAGCTGAGCAGAATTGATGGTAGTTAGTTTCCAATCTCTGGTTTCTGTGGGTATAGGAATTGTCTGTTTTTTTTTTTTTTTCCCCACAGATCACCCAAAGTATCTGTGCTGCGCTCAGTGTGGGTTCGGTTTCTCCTTCAGTTTCCCACCGGGTTGCTAAGGTTACCGAATTGTAGCATCTCTGGAGAGTAGTCATGTGACCTCCACGAGCACTCTCACCCCACCATCTCTCTATTTTTTTTTTCCCCCACCTCAGTTCATTAGTTCTACCCTTTTATTAAATCCTAACCTCCTGGTATTTCACCTCCTCCTCCCCACCAGAGTCAGGATTATCTGTTTGACTTTGTTTTGAGCTCAGCTCTGAGTTCACGCGTGCGGCCCTGTTGTGCACAGCTCTGACGTCACGCACAGCCCTGAGGGCGCGCACCTTTTACATGTATAGAGAATGGCGCCTGCTCTTTGTCTCTTGCCCGCCTTTGCTAGGTGGGCGGAGAGAGAAACTCGTCCGGACTGGTCCCCCTACACCCCCATTTCTTTTTCTTCTCTCCTGAAGTTATTTTGGTTAGCTCTCCCTGCGCAGTTTCTAGCCCCATTCCGTCTCTGTCTGCCGCTTCTCCAGCCAACGTCTGGGATTACTAAGCTCACCTCCCCCTCCAGTGCGGATGTGAAGACTCGGAGCCGGAGCCGTGAGCGTCCTTGCTCTCGCCGCAGGTCGTCTGTGTCTCCTCCACTAGATCCAGAGGAGTTTCCTCTGCATTTTTTTCCCCTGGGCCTTTCCCTGTATTTACTGTAATTCCTCTTATATCAACCTATCTTTCCCAGATTATCAATGTGCGACCTCACTATTCGCCATCTTGGCTCCGCCCCTTCACATTGTGTTTTAATGCTATAACTAGTACTCCAACAGTATTTTTCACTTTGTGTTGCTATGTGAGGGCAAACTGTTGAAATCTTTACTTAATATATACTAAACTGATCTTCTGTATATAAAGAGAATTGAAAATGAATCTTGATGTGAATGGAAGGGGAGAGGGAGTGGGAAAGGGGAGGGTTGCGGGTGGGAGGGAAGTTATGGGGAGGGGAAAAGCCATTGTAATCCATAAGCTGTACTTTGGAAATTTATATTCATTAAATAAAAGTTTAAAAAAAAACTAAAAAAAAAAAAAAGAATTAGGGTTAGGTTTACAGTTAGGGTTAGGCTTAGGGCTTGGTCTAGGGCTAAAGCTAGGTCTAGGGTAAGCATTAGGGTTATGGTTAGAGTTAGGGCTAAGGTTAGGTTTATGGCTTGAGCTAGGGCTAGGGGTAGTTTTACATTCAGGGTTTGGTTTCTGGTAGATTTAGGGCTAGGGTAAGGGATAGGGCTAGGGGTAGGGCTGGGTATGGGGCTAGGGCTTGGGTTAGGGTTAGGGTGAGGCCTAATTGTAGGGCTAGGGATAGTGTTAGAGTTAGGGATAGGGTTAGGGTTAGGGTTAAGGTTAGGATTAAGGCTAGGTTAGGTTTAGGATTTATGCAGGGTTATTTAGAGTTAGGGTTAGGGTTACGGTCATGGTTAGGGTTAGGGTTAAGTTTAGGGCTCAAGCTAGGGCTAGGGCTAAATTTAGAGTTATTTTAGTGTTAGGGTTAGGGCTTGGGCTTGGGCTAGAGCAAGGGCTATGTTTAGGGTTAAGGTTCAGGTTAGATTTATTGTTAGTGTTATGGTTATGGTTAGGGTTAGAGTTAGGGCTAGAGATAGCTCTAGGTCTAAGGCTAGGGCTACGTAGGTTAGGTTTAGGGTTAGGTCTAGGTCTAGGGCTAGGGTTAGGCTTTGGGTTAGGGTTAGGGTTATGGTTAGGGTTAGGATTAGTGTTAGGGCTAGGGATAAATATAGGCAAAGGTTAAGATTATAGTTAGGTTTAGGGCTAGGGCTAGGGCTAGGGTTAGGGTTTGGGTTAGGTTTAGGATTAGGATTAGGCCTTAGCCTAGGCCTACACCTAGGACTAGGTTTAGTGTTAAGGTTACATCTAGGGGCAGGTGTAGGGCTAGGGTTAGGGTCTGAGTAGGGTTAGGGTTAGATCTAGGGCCAGGGTTTGGGTTATGTCTAGGGTTAGGGTTAGGTTTACTCTAGGGTTCGGGTTATGTTAGGGTTAGGATTTGGGCTAGGGCTACTCTAGGGCTAAGCCTAGGTCTTGTTTAGGGTTAGAGTTAGGGTTAATACTAGGTCTAGGGCTAGGCTAGGTTAGTGTTAGGGTTAGACTTAGAATTTTGTCTAATGGTAGGTCTAGAACTAGGGTTAGTGTTATGATTATGGTTAGGGTTACAATTAGGATTAGGGTTTGGGTTAGGTTTTTGATTAGGATTGGTGTTAGGGTTAGTATTATGGCTAGTTCTAGGGCTGGAGTTAGGTTTAGGGCTAGGACTTCTGCTAAATCTAGTGCTAGGATTGGGTTAGTGTTAGGTTTAGGGTTAAGGTTAGAGTTAGAGTTAGATTTAGGTCAAGGGCTAAGGTTAGAACTAGGGTTAGGTTTAGAGCTTCAGTTTTGGCTAGAGTTATGATTTTGGCTAGGGCAAATCTAAGTCTAGAATTGGGGTTAGGGTTAGTGTTTTTGTTAGGGTTAGGGTTATGTTCTGGTTAGGGTTAGGGTTAGGGCTAAGGCTAGGTCAAGGCTAGGGGTAGAGCTAGGGCTATTTCTAGGGTTAGAACTAGGGTTAGCACTAGGACTAGGGCTAGCGTTATGTTTATGGTTAGGGTTTTTTAGAGATTGGGTAGGACTAGGGCTAGGGCTATTTCTAGGGTTAGGTTAGGGTTAGGTTTAGTATTAGGGCTAGGGCTTGGGCTAGGACTACTGCTAGGGCTAGAGCTAGGTATAGGTATAGGGTTAGGGTTAGGGTTATGGCTAGGGCTAGGGCTAGGAGTGGGGTAGTGTTAGGGCTACGGGTAGGCTAGGCCTAGGGGTAGGGCTAGGGTTAGGGTTAAGGTTATGTTTAGGATTAGGGTTAGGGTTAGGGCTAGTTCTAGTGCTAAATTTAGTGTTAGGTTTAGGATTAGGATTAGGGCTTGGCCTAGGGCTTGGTTTAGGGTTAGGGTTAGTTTTAGGGTTAAGGCTAGGTCTAGGGCTAGGGTTTTGGCTAGGGATAGGTCTAGGTTTAGGTTTAGGGTTAGTGTTAGTGTTAGTGTTAGCATTATGGATAGGGCTAGGGCTAGGTTTAGAGCTGGAGTTAGGATTAGGGCTATGTCCTGGGCTAGGGCTAGGGCTAGGGTTAGGGTTAGGGTTAGGTTTAGTATTATGGTTAGGGCTGGGATTAGGGTTATAGTTAGGTTAAGGGCTATGTCTATTGCTAGGGTTAGTGTTAGCTTTAGGGTTAGGATTAAGGTTTGGCCTAGGCCTAGGGCTAGGTTTAGCGTTAGGGATAGTATTTGAGCTAGGTCTAGTGCTAGGGTTGTGGCTAAGGCTAGGGTTAGGGTTTGTGCCAGGGGGAGGTGTAGGTCAAGGATTAAGGTTTGGGTAGGGTTAGGTTTAGGGCTAGGGCTATATCTAGGACTAGGTCTATGTCTAGGGTTAGAGTTAGGGATGGGGTTAGGCTTAATGTTAGTACCTGGGTTGGGGCTAAGGCTAGGGTTAGGGTTAGGGCTAGACCCAGGTCTAAGTTTAGAGTTAGGGTTAGAGTTAGTTTTTGTGTTAGGTTTAATGCTAATGTTAGGTCTAAGGCTAGGTTTACGGTTAGGGTTAAGTTCAGGGTAAGGGTTAGAGTTAGGGTTATGTCTAAAACTAAGGCTAGAACTATGGTTAGTTTTTGGGTTATGGTTAGATTTAAGGTTAGGATTAGTGTTAGTGCTAGCATTATGGCTAGGGCTAGAACTAGGCTAGAGCTAGAGTTAGGATTAGGGCTAGGGCTAAAGCTAGGGCAAGAGTTTGGGCTAGAGTTAGGGCTAGTGCTTGGGCTAGGGCTATGGTTAGGGTTAGGTTTAGATTTAGGGTTAGTGCTAGGATTAGGGCTAGGGCTAAAGCTAGGACTAGGGTTAGGGTTAGGGTAATAGTTAGGTTAAGTCTAGGGCTAGGTCTAGGTCTATGGACAGGATTAGGGTTAGGTTTATGGTTAGGGTAGGATATGGCTAGGGCAAATCTAAATCTAGAATTGAGGTTTTGGTTAGTGCTAGTGTTGGGTTTTGGGTTAGAGCTAGGATTAGGGCTAATGCTAGGGCTAGGTCTAGGCCTAGGCCTAGGGTTATGGTTAGGGTTAGGGTTAGGTTATGGGTTAGATTATGGTTAGGGTTAGGTTTAGGGTTATGGATAATTCAAGGCTATGGCTAGAGCTAACGCTATTTCTATGGTTAAGGATAAGGTTAGGGTTATGGTTAGTGTTATGGTTAGATTTAGGGTTAGCGTTAGGACTAGCGCTAGGCAAGGGCTTTGGCTAGGTCTATGGATAGGGCTAGGATTAGGGTTTGGTTTAGGTTTAGGGCTAGGGCTAGGGCTAGCCCTAGGGTTAGTGTTAGGGTTAGGGTTAGTGTTAGGGTTATGGTTAGAGTTAGGGCTAGGTTTAGGTTTATGAGTGGGGCTAAGGCTAGAGTTAGTTTTACATTTTGGAGTTTGAGTTCTCGTTATGTTTAGGGCTAGGGTAAGGGGCTAGGGTAGAGTTAGGGTTAGGTTTAGGGTTAGGCCAAGTACTAGGTGTAGGTCTGTGGTTAGGGTTAGGATCAGTGTTAGGTTATGGATAGGTCTAGGTCTAGGTCTAGGGCTAGGGCAAGGGTTTGGGCTAGGTTTAGGCTTAGGGCCAGGTATAGCACTAGGGTTAGGGTTTCAGTTAAGGTACAGTTAGTTTTAAGGTTAGGGCTATGGATAGGGCTATATCTAGGGCTAGGGCTAGGGTTAGGGTTATTGTTAGGGTGTGGTTATAGTTAGGTTTAGGGCTAGGTCTGTGCTATGGTTAGATTTAGGTTTAAGTTTCGAATTAGGGTTGGCCTAGGACTGGGCTAGGTTTAGCATTATGTTTAGGGTTAGGGTTAGGGCTTGGTCATGGGCTAGAGTTGGGGTTAAGGCTAGGGTTATGGTTAGGTGTAGGGGCAGGTATAGGGCTATGGTTAGGATTTGCATAGGGTTAGGTTTAGGGCAGGGCTAGGGCTACATCTAGGGCAAGGGCTAGGGCTACATCTAGGGCAAGGGCTAGGGCTACATCTAGGGCTAGACCTGTGGCTAGGATTAGGGTTAGGTTATGGTTAGTAGTAGGGTTAGGGTTTGGTTTAGCATTCAAGATAGGTTTAGGGTTAGGGTTAGGGCTAGGGTTAGGGTTACAGTTAAGCCTAGGTCTAAGTTTAGGGTTAGTGTTAGTGTTAGGTTTAATACTAGGGCTAGGGCTAGGACTAGCTTTGGTTAGGTTTGGTTATGTTAAAGCTAGGGATAGAACTAGGGATAGTGTTAGGATTAAGTTTAGGGTTATGGTTAGGGTCATTGTTAGGTTTAGTTTTAGGGTTAGTGTTAGGGATAGCAGAGCAAGGGCTAGGACTGGGGCTATGGCAAGGGCTTTGTCTAGGGTAAGTGTTAGGGCTAGGGTTAGGGTTAGGATTAGGGTTAGTGTTAACATTAGGGTTAGGACTTGGGTTAGATCTAGGGTGAGGGCTAAGCATAGGGTTAGGGTTAGGATTAGTATTAGGGCTTGTGCTAGTTTTAGGGTTAGGGTTAGTACTATAGCTAGGGCTAGTGCTAGAGTTAGGGTTGCGTTTGGGGTTAGACTTAGGGCTTCAGCTAGGGCTTGGGCTAGGTCTGGGTTTAGGGTTAGGGCTAGGGGTAAGACTAGGGTTAGGTCTAGGTTTAAAGTTAGGGCTAGGTTTAAGCCTAGGGCCAGGGCTGGGTTAGGGCTAGGTTTAGGGTTAGGGTTAGCATTAGGGTTAGGTTTAGAGTTAGGGCTAAAGCTGGGTTAGGGCTAGGGCTAGGGCTAGGGCTAGGATTAGGGTTAGGGTTATGATTAGGGTTAGGATTACAGTCAGGGTTATGGCTTGGGCTACAGCTAACACTAGGGCTAGGGTTAGAGTTAATAGTATTAGGCTTAGAGTTAGGGTTAGGTTTAGCATTATGTCTATTGGTAGGGCTAGGGCTAGGGCTAGACCTGAACTAGATTTAGGTTTAGGGTTAAGGTTATGGCTAGGGCTAGGCTAGGGGTAGAACTAAGGTTAGGTCTAGGCCTAGGGCTAGGCTTAGGGTTAGGTTTAGGATTAGGTTTAGGACTACAGCTAGGTCTAGTGCTGGGGCTAGATTAGGGCTACAGATAGGGTTTGGTTTAAAGTTATGGTTAGTTCTTGGACTATGTCTAGGGCTAGGGTTAGTGCTAGGGTTAGGTATAAGGTTAGGGTTAGGTTTGGGTTTAGTTTTATGGTTAGGTTAGGATTAGTTTAGAGCTAGGTCTAGGTCAAGGGCTATGTTTAGGTTTGTGTTAGGGTTAGGACCTGGTCTAAGGCTATTGCTAGGGCTAATGTTAGGGTTAGAGCTAGGACTAGGTCTAGGGCTAGGGCTAGGGCTATGGTTGGGGTAACGGTTAGGGTTAAATTTAAGGCTACATCTAGGACTAGTATTAGGGTTAGGTAGGATTACCATTAGAGCTAGGGCTAAGGATAGTTTTAGGGATAGAGTTAGGGTTGGGATTAGGGTTAGAGATAGGGCTAGGTCTAAAACTAGGGCTATGGTTAGGGCTTGGGATAGGGCTAGGGCTAGGGCTATAGCTAGAGCTAGGTCTAGGGTTATGGTTAGGGTTACAGTTAGGGTTAACATTAGGGTTAGTGCTAGGGCTAAGGCTAGGGCTATGCCTAGGTTTAAAGTTAGGGTTAGGTCTAGAGGTAGGGTTAGTGTTAGGGTTAGGGTTAGTTTTACAGTTAGGTTTAGGGTTAGGTTGTTGGTTAGGGTTAGCATTATGCTATGACTAGGTCTAGGGCTAAAGCTTTAGTTAGTATTCAGGATAGGGCTAGGACTAGGGCTAGGGCTAAGGTCAAGGTTAGGGCTAAGTCAGGGTTAGGGTTAAGGCTAAGGTTAGGGTTAGGTTCAGGACTAGGGCTAGGGCTAGGGTTAGATTTATTGTTACAGTTAGGGTTAGGGTTAGGGCTTGTGCTAGTTCTATGCTAGGGCTACTGTTGGGTTTAAGGTTAGGGTTAGGGTTATGGTTATGGTTAGGGTTTGGCTTAGAGCTACAGCTAGGGCTAAAGCTAAGGCTAGTTTTTGGTTTAGGCTTAGGGTTAAGTTTAGGGCTAGGGCTAAGTCTAAGGCTAGGCCTAGGCCTATGGCTAGGTTTAGGTTTAAGGTAGGGTTAGGGTTAGAGTTAAGTTTAGGGTTAGGGCTAGGTCTAAGTCTAGGTTTGGGGCAAGGGCTACTGTAGTATTAAGGCTATGGGTAGGCATATGTCTAGGGTAAGTGTTAGGGTGGGATTAGGGTTAGGGCTGGGGTTACGTCTAAGGCTAGGGTTAGGGTTAGGGCTATGATTAAGGTTAGGGTTAGGACTAGGGCTAGACTAGGGATAGAGTTAGAGTTAGGGTTACATTTAGTTTTATGGTTAGGATTAGGGTTTGTTTTAGGGTTACCATTAGGCCTGGGCTAGGCTAGAGCTGTAGTTAGGATTAGAGCTAGGGGTAGGGGTAGGGCTAGGACTAGGACTAGGGCTAGGGCTAGGTTTAAGGTTATGTCCAGTGAGAGGTTAATGTTAGGTTTAGGGTTAAGGTTAGGGCTATGGTTAGAATTAGCATTAGAGCTAGGGCCTGGGCTAAAGCTAGGGCTAGGGTTAGGTCTTTGGCTAGGGATAGGGCTAGGGCCATGGCTAGGGCTTGGTCTAGGGTTAATGTTAGTGTTAGGGTTAAAGTTAGTGTTATGGTTAGTGTTAACATTAGGGTTAGGATTAGGGTTAGTGCTAGGGCTAGGGCTAGTCATTGGGTTAGGGTTAGGGTAAATGTTAGGGCTAGGGCTAGGTTTAGGGTTAGGATTAGGGCTAAAGCTAGGGCCAATGCTATAGTTAGAATTAGGTTTAGGGTTAGGATTAGTGCTTGGGCTCCAGCTGGTGCTAGGTTAGGTATAGTGGTAGTTTCAGTTTTATTGCTATAGTTAAGGCTAAGTCTAGGGTTAGGCCTAGGGCTAGAGAAAAGGATGGGATTATGGTTAGGTTTAGAGTTTGGGCTATGGCTAATACTAGGGCTAGGGCTAGGACTAGCTTTGGGGTTAGAGTTAGGGTTAGCTCTAGGGCTAGGGCTAGGCCTAGGCCTAGCTTAGGGTTAATGTTAGGGTTTGGGCTAGGGCTAGGTTTTGGGCTATATTAGGGTAAGGGATATTGTTAGGGTTCAGGTTAGGTTTATGGTTAGTTTTAGGGCTAGTGCTAGCATTTTGGCTAGGGCTAATGCTAAAGCTGGAGTTACGATTAGGGTTAGTGTTAGGGCTATGTTAGGGATAGGGTTAGTGTTATGTTTTAGGTTAGGGTTAGGGTTAGGGTTATGTTTAGTGTTAGGGTTAGCATTATATCTAGGGCTAGGGCTAGAGCTGGAATTGGGATTAGAGTTAGGGCTAGGGCTATGGCTAGGGCTATATTTTGGGATAGGGTTAGTGTTAGGTTTTGTGTTAGGGTTAGGGTTAGGTTTAGGGTTAGGGATAGTGTTAGGGTTAGCATTATGGCTAAGACTAGGGCTAGGGCTAGAGTTGGAGTTAGCATTAGGGTTAGGTCTAGGGCTAGGGCTAGGTATAGGACTTATACTAGGACTACATTTAGGTTTAAGGTTAGTGTTTCAGGTTAGGGTTAGGTTTAGGGTTTGGGCTAGACCAGGGCTTTGGCAAGAATTGGGCTATGGCTAAGATTAGGATTCGAGTTAGGGTTAGGACTAGGCCTAGGCCTAGGTTTAGTGTTAGTGTTAGTGTCAGTGTTTGTTAGTGTTTGTTAGTGTTAGTGTTCTGATTAGGGTTAGTCTAGGGAAAGGGCTAGGTCTAGATTTAGGTCTAGGGTTAGGGCTATGGTTAGGGTTAGGGTTAGGTCAAGGGCTAGGTGTAGGGATAGGGTTAGTGCAAGGATTATATTAGGGTTAGGGTTAGGACTAGGGCTAGGTATAAGGCTAGAGTTCCAGTTAGGGTTAATGTTAGTGTTAGGGTTAGCGTTAGTGTTAGGGTTAGGGCTAGGCCAGGGCTTGGGCTAGTGCTAGCGCTAGGCCTAGGGTTAATGTTAGGGTTAGGGTTAGGTTTACAGTTAGGGTTAGTGTTGGGGCTATGGTTAGGGTTACAGCTAAGGCTAGAATTAATGTTAGTGTTATGGTTAGAGTAGGGCTAGGGTTGGGTTTAGGGCTAGATCTAGGACTAGGTTTAGTTTTAGGTTTAGTGTTTGGCTCTAGTTAGGGTTAGGTCTAGGGTTAGAGCTAGGGCTAGGTCTAGGTCTAGGGATGGGGTAGGGCTAGGGTTAGTGTTAGGGTTATATCAAGGGCTAGGCGTAGGACTAGGGTTAGGGTTATGGTTATGGTTAAGGTTAGGTTTAGGGCTAGGGTTAAGCTCGTTCCAAGCCTATATCTGGGGTTAGGATTAGGTTAAGGCTTAGGGTTAGGGTTCTGGTTAGGTTTCTTGTTATGTTTAGGGTTAAGGCTAAGGTTAGCACTAGGGCTAGGGCTAGGCCTAGGCCTAGCATTAGGGTTAGTGCTAAAGCTAGGGGTAGGTCTAGAATTAGGATTAGGTTTAGGGTAGGGTTATGGTATGGGTTACTGCTAGCACTAGGGCTAGGTCTAGGACTAGGGTTATGGTTAGGGTTAGAATAGGGGCTAAGTCTATTTCTAGGGTTGGGGCTAAGGCTAGGGTTAGGGTTAGGGCTAGGGGCAGGTGTAAGGTTAGGGTTAGGGTTTGGGCAGGGTTAGGGTTAGGGCTAGGGCTTGGGCTAGGGCTAGGGCTATGTTATGCTAAAATTAGGGTTAGGGTTAGGGTTAGGTTTTCAGTTAGGGTTAGGGCTTGGACTAGGTCGAGGGCTAGGGTTAGGACTACGGCTAGGGGTAGGGTTCAGGCTATGTTTAGGGATTATGTTAGGACTAGGGCTAGAGCTATGTCAAGGGCAAGGTCTAGTGTTATGTATAGGGCTAAATTTAGGGCTAGTGCTAGAGATAGGGTTGGGTTTAGGGTTAGGATTAGGGCTGCCTTGGGCTCGGGCTAGGGTTAGGTCAATGTTTAGGGTTAGGTCTAGAGTTAGGACTAAAGCTAGGGTTAGAGTTACAGTTAGGATTAGGGTTAGGTTTAGGGTTAGGGTTAACATTATGGCTAGGGCTAGGGCTAGTGCTAGAGCCGGAGTTAGGATTAGTGATAGGGTTAGTGCTAGGGCTAGGGTTAGGATTAGGGTTAGAGTTAAGGTTAGTTCTATGATTAGGGTTAGGGTTAGAGCTAGGGTTAGGGCTAATTCTAAGGCTAGGGCTAATGCTTGGGCAAAGTCTAGGGCTATGGCTATGGCTAGGGCTTTTTCTAGGGTTAGTGTTAGGGGTAGTGTTAATGTTAACATTAGGGTTAAGACTAGTGATAGGGTAGGGCTATGCTAGGCATAGGGTTAGAGTAAGTGTTAGATCTTGGACTAATTTTAGGTTTAGTGTTAGAACTAAAGTTATGGTTAATAATAGAGTTAGGGTTAGGTTTAGGGTTAGAGTTAGGGATTTGGCTCAGACTTGGTCTAGGGCTAGAGCTAGGGTTAGGTGTATGTTATGGTTATGGCTAGGGCTACTGCTAGGTCTAGGGTTAGGATTAGGGTTGGGGTTAGATTTAGGTTTAGAGTTAGGGCTAAAGCTTGGTTAGTTAAGGTTAGGGTTACAGTTAGGATTAGGGTCAGGGTTAGTGTTAGGGTCAGGGTCAGGGTTGAGGTTAGAGTTATTATTAGGTTAGCATTATGCCTAGGGCTGGGCTAGGGCTAGAGCTGGAGTTAAGACTAAGGCTAGGGCTAGGGCTAGGGCTAGGGCTAGTGCTAGGCCTAGTATTAGGATTAGGGTTATGGTTATGGTTAATGTTAGCATTATGGCTAGAGTTAGGGCTAGGGCTAGATCTGGAGTTAGGATTAGGACTAGGGCTAGGGCTAGGGTTAGGGTTAGGGTTAGGGTTAGGGTTAGGGCTGGGGCTGGGCTAAAGCTAGGGCTAGGGTTACCATTAGGGTTAGAGTTAGAGTTAGGTTTAGCATTATGTCTATGGCTAGGGCTAGAGATAGATCTGGAGTTTGGATTAGGGTTAGGGCTAGGGCTAGGGTTAGGGTTAGGGTTATGTTTAAGGTTAAGGCTAGAGCTAGGGCTAGGGCTAGGGTTAGGGTTAGGGTTAGGTTTAGGGTTATGGCTAGGGCTAGGTCTAGGTCTAGGTCTAGGCCTATGGCTAGGCTTAGGGTAAGATTAGGGTTAGGTTTAGGAATACAGCTAGGTCTAAGGCTAGGGCTAGAGCTAGGACTAGAGTTAGGGTTTGGTTTAGAGTTAAGGTTAGTTCTTAGGCTAGAGCTAGGGCTAGGCTAGGGTTAGGGTTAAAGTTAGGGTAGGTTTAGGTTTAGTTAACTCTTATGGTTAGAATTAGTGTTTGGACTAGGTCTTGGTCTAGGGTTGTGGCTATGGTTAGGGTTAAGGTTAGGGATATGGTTAGGTTTAGGGTTAGAACTAGGGCTAGTGCTTTAGTTAAGCCTTGGGTCTAGAGTGAGGACTAAAGCTGGGTTAGTGTTAGGTAAGGGTAGGGTTAGGGTCAGGGTCAGAGTTAGGATTAGGTTTAGGGTTAGGGTAAGGGTTAGAGTTAGTGTTAGGTTAAGTTAGTATCATGGCTAAGGCTAGGGCTAGTGATAGAGCTGGAGTTAGGATTAGGGCTAAGGCTAGGGTTAGGGTTTGTGGTGGGGCTGGGGTTAGGTATAAAGCTAGGGCTAGGGTTAGGGTTATGGTTACTGTTAGAATTAGAGTTAGGTTTAGGTTGATTTTTTTTTTGACAGGCAGAGTGAACAGTGAGAGAGAGAGAGAGACAGAGAGAAAGGTCTTCCTTTGCCGTTGGTTCACCCTCCAATGGCCACCGTGGCCGGCGTGCTGTGGCCAGCACACCGCGCTGATCTGATGGCAGGAGCCAGGTGCTTGTCCTGGTCTCCCATGGGGTGCAGGGCCCAAGCACTTGGGCCATCCTCCACTGCACTCCCTGGCCACAGCAGAGGGCTGGCCTGGAAGAGGGGCAACCAGGACAGAATCCAGTGCCCCAACTGGGACTAGAACCTGGTGTGCCGGCGCTGCTAGGCGGAGGTTTATCCTATTGAGCCACGGCGCTGGCCTAGGTTGATTTTTACAGTTAAGTTTTGGGTTAGGATTAGGACTAGGGCCAGGACTAGGGTTAGGTTAGTTTTAGGTTTAGGGGTAGAGCTTGGGCTAAGGCTGTTGCTAGGGCTAGTGTTAAGGTTAGTGTTATGGCTAGGGCTAGGTCTAGTGCTAGGTCTATGGTTAGGGTTAGATTTAGGGTTAGAGTTAAGGCCAAGTCTCAATGTAGTGCTAGGGTTAGGGTTAGGTTTAGGGTTGCAGTTAGATTTAGGGTTAGGGCTAGGGCTTGGCCTATTGCTACTATTATGGTTAAGATTAGGGTTATGGGGCCAGCACTGTGATACAGCGGGTTGATACCCTGGCCTGAAGTGTAGGCATCCCATATGGGCGCCAGTTCGAGACCTGGCTGCTCCACTTCTGATCCAGCTCTCTACTCTGGCCTGATAACGCAGTGGAAGATGGCCCAAGTCTTTGAACCTGTGTGCCCTTGTGGGAGACCCTGAGAAAGCTCCTGGCTCCAGATTGGTGCAGCCCTGGCCATTGTGGCCAATTGGGGAGTGAATCATCGGATGGAAGACCTCTCTCTCTCTCTGTTCCTCTCCTCTCTCTGCATAACTCTGACTTTCAAATAAATAAATCTTTGAAAAAAAGATCAGGGTTAGAGTTTTGGTTAGGTTTAAGCTTATGGCTAGGGCTAGGGCTAAATCTAGGGTTACATTGTGGTTCAGCTCATGGTTAGAGTTATGGCTAGGGTTAGGGCCAAGGCTAGGGTTAGGCCTAGGGCTAGGTTTAGGTTTAGGGTTAGGGTTAGGGTAGGGCTAAGTCTAAGGCTAGGTTTGGTGCAAGAGCTAGGGTAGGATTAGGACTATGGGTAGGCACAGGACTAGGGTAAGTGTTAGAATAAGATTAGGGTTAGGGTAGGGTTAGATCTAAGGCTAGGGCTAGGCCTATGGCTAGGGTTAGGGTTAGTGTTAGGTTTAGGTTTAAGGTTAGGGTTAGGGTTAGTGTTACATTTAGGTTTATTGTTAGGGTTAGGGTTAGATTTAGGGTTAGCATTAGATCTAGGGCTAGGGTTGGGGCTATGTATAGGGTTAGGGTTAGTGTTAGGCTTATGTTGAGAGTTAGTGTTAAAGCTAGGTCTAGGGCTAGGTCTAGGGCTAGAGTTAGGGTTAGGCCCAGGAGGAGGCTAGTGTTAGGGTTAGGGTTAAGGTTAGGGCTATGGTTAAAGTTAGCATTAGAACCAGGGCTAAGGCTAAAGCTAGGGCTAGGATTAGTGCTTGGGCTAGGGCTAGGAAATGGGCCACTATTATGGCTTGGTGGGGTTATTGTGAGTGTTAGGGCTAGGGTTATGATTAGTGTTAACATTAGGGTTAGGACTAGGTTTAGGGCTAGGGCTAGGGCTAATCTTAGAGTTAGGGTTAGGGCAGTGTTAAGGCTAGAGCTAGGTTTATGGTTGGAGTTAATACAAACCCTAGGGCTAGTGCTAGATTTAGAATTAGGGTTAGGGTTTGGGCTCGAGCTAGTGCTTAATTCTAAAGATAGGGCTAGATTAGGGTTAGGGTTAGGTCTAGGTTTAGAGTTTAGGCTAGGTTTAGGGCTAGGCCTAGGCTAGGATTAGGGTTAGCATTATGGTTAGGGCTAGATCTTGGGCTAGAGCTTGAGTTAGGATTAGGGCTGGGTCTAGGGCTAGGACTAATTTTAGGGTTAGGTTTAGGTTAGGGCTAGGGTTAGAGTTAAAGCTAATGCCAGGGTTTGGGTTAGGCTGAAGGTTAGAATCAGTATTAGGTTAGGGCTAGGGCTAGGTCTAAGACTAGTGTTAGGGTTAGGATTTGTTTTACAGTTTGGGTTAGGATTAGGGCTAGGGCTAGGGCTAAAGCTAGGTCTATGGTTGTGGTAAGGGTTAGTGTTAGGGTTAAGGACTAGGACTAAGGCTAAGGCTAGGCTGGGCCTAGGTTTAGGTTTAGGTTTATGGTTAGGGTTAGGATTAGGGCTAGGTTTAGGTTTAGGGTTAGCACTATGACTATGGTAAGTGTAGGGCTAGGGTATGTGTTGGGGTAGGATTGGTGTTAGGGCTAGGGTTAGAGCTATGGCTAGGGCTTGGCCTATGGCTATTGTTATGGTTATGGTTAAGGTTAGAGTTAGGGCTAGGGCTAGGGCTTGGTTTAGGGTTAGGGTTATGCCTAAAGCTTGGTCTAGAGCTAGCATTAATATTAAGGTTACATTTAGGGTTAGGGTTAGGGTTAGGGTAAATGTTAGGTTTACATTTAGGATTAGGGTTAGCATTAGGGCAAGATAGGGCTAGAGCTGTAGTTAGGATTAGGGTTAGGGTTAGGGATAGGGCTAGGGCTAGGACTACAGCTAGGGTTAGGGTTAAGGTTACAATATTGTTAGGGCTTGGGCTAAGGCTATTGCTAGAGCTAGGGTTAGAACTGTAGTTAGGATTAGGGTTAGGGCTAGGGCTAGGGCTAGCATTATGGTTAGGTTTAGGGTTGGAGTTAGCACTATGGCTAAGGCTATTGCTAGGGCTAGTGTTAGGTTTAGTGTTAGGGCTAGGGATAGGTCTAGGGCTATGTTTAGAGTTAGGGTTAGGGTTAAATTTAAGGCTAGGTCTAGGACTAGGACTAGGGTTAGGGTTAGTATTAGGGCTAGGGCTAGGGCTAGTGTTAAAGCTAGGGCTAGTTTTAGAGATAGGCTTAGGTTTAGAGTTAGGCTAAGGCTTAGGCTTAGGTCTAGGGCTAGGTTTATGTCTAGGTTTGGGGTTAGGGCTAGGGTTAGGGCTAGAGCTATGGCTAGGGTCAGGGTTTGGTTAGCATTAGGGTTAGGTTAGGGTTTGGTCTAGATTTAGGGCTAAAGCTGGGTTAGTGTTATGGTTATGCTTAAGATTATGGTTAGCATCAGAGTTAGGGTTAGGGTTAGCATTTGGCTAGGGCTAGGGCTAGTGTTAGGGTTAGGGTTAAGTTTAATATTATGGCTAGGGTTAGGGCTAGGACTCGAAGTGGAGTTAGGATTTGGGCTAGGGCTAGGGCTATGGTATAGTTAGGGTTAGGGTTAGGGCTAGGTCTAGGGCTAAAGCTAGGGCTAGGGTTAGGGTAGGAGTTAGGGTTAGGTTTAGTATTATTTGTAGCATCATATCTATGGCTAAGGCTAGGGTTAGAGCTGGAGTTAGAATTAGAGATAGAGATAGGGCTAGGGCTAGGGTTAGTGTTAGGGTTAAGTTTAACATTATGTCTAGGGTTAAGGCTAGGAATAGAGGTGGAGTTAATATTTGGGCTAGAGCTAGGGCTAGGGTATGGTTATGGTTAGGGCTAGGGCTAGGGTTAGCGTAGGAGTTAGGGTTACATTTAGGGTTAGGTTTACAAATATATCTATGTCTAGGGCTAAGGCTAGAGCTGGATTTAGAATTAGAGATAGGGCTAGGGCTAGGGCTAGGGCTAGGTTAGGGTTAGAGTTAAGTTTAGCATTATGGCTAGGGTTAGGGCTAGGACTAGAAGTGGAGTTAGGATTCTGGCTAGGGATAGGGCTAGGGTATGGTTAGGGTTAGGGTTAGGGCTAGGGTTAGGGCTAAAGCTAGGGCTAGGGTTAGGGTAGGAGTTAGGGTTAAGTTTAGGATTAGGTTTAGCATCATATCTATGGCTAGGGCTAGGGCTAGAGCTGGAGTTAGAATTATAGATAGGGCTATGCATAGGGCTAAGGCTAGGTTTAGGGTTAGGGTTAGGGCTAAGGCTAGTTTTAGGGTTAGGGTTAGGGCTAGGGCTAGTTTTAGAGTTAGGGTTAGGGCTAGGTCTAGGTCTAAGGTTAGAGTTAAGGTTAGGGCTATGGTAAAGTTTACTGTTAGAGCTAGGGCTAGGGCTATAGGTAAGGCTCGGGTTAGGGCTTGTGCAAGGTCTATGGCTATGTCTAGGGCTTGGTCTAGGGTTAGTGTTAGGTTTAGGGTAAGGGTTACATTAGTGTTAACATTAGGGTTAATGATAGGTCTAAGGCTAGGCATAGGGTTAGGGTTAGTTTGTGGCTAGGGCTAGTTTTAAGGTTAGGACTAAAATTAGCGCTAGTGCTTGAGTTAGGGTTAGGTTTAGGGTTAGAGTTAGGGCTTGGGCTCAGCTTGGGCTAATGCCAGGGCTAAAGTTAGGACTATGGCTAGGGCTACAGCTAGACTTAGGTTCAGGGTTAGGGCTAGGGTTAGGGCTAGGGCTAGGTCTAGGGCAAGTGCTAGAGCTAGGGCTAGAATTAGGGTTTAGTTTAGTGTTATGGCTAGCTCTTGGGTTAGGGCTAGGGATAGTACTAGGGCTACCATTAGGGTTAAGGTTTTGTTTAGTTTTACGGTTATGGCTAGGATTATTATTAGGGTCAGGTCTTGGTCTAGGGTTGGGGTTAGGTTTAGAGTTTCAGTTAGGGCATGGGCTAACTCTATTGCTAGGGCTAGAGTTAGGGTTAGTGTTAGGGCTAGGTTTAGGTCTAGAGCTAGGGATAGCAATAGGGCTAGTGCTATGGTTAACGTTAGGGTTAGGATTAAATTTAAGGCTAGGTCTAGGACTAGGTTTAGTATTAGAATTAGTTACAGTTAGGGCTAGGGCTAGGGCTAGTTTTAAATCTAGGGCTAGTTTTAGGTATAGGGTTAGGTTTAGGGTTAGGGTTAGGATCAAGGTTAGAGCTAGGGCTAGTTCTAAAGCTAGGGCTAGTGTTAGGGCTAGGTCTTGGGCTATGGTTAAGGCTAGGTCTAGGTCTAGGAATAGGGCTAGGTCTATGGTTAGAACTAGGTAGGGTTAAGGTTAAGGCTAGGTCTAATATTAGAGTTAGGTTTAGAGTTACGGTTAGGGTTAGGGTTAGGATTAGAGCTAGTGCTAATGCTAGGGCTACTGTTATGGTTTAGGTTAGAGTTAGGATTATGGTTCGGGTTAGGCTTAGGGCTAGGGCTAAAGCTAGGGCTAGGCCTAGGGCTTGGTTTAGGTTTAGGGTTGGGGTTAGCATTAGGGCAAGGTCTAGTGTTAGGGTTGGGGCAAGGGCTAGGTTAGGATTAGGGCTATGGGTAGGCTTGGGTTAGGGTAAGTGGTAGAGTAGGATTAGGATTAGGGCTAGGGTTAGGTCTAAGGCTAGGGATAGGCCTATGGTTAGGATTAGGGTTAAAGTGAAGATTAGGGTTAGGGTTAGGGCTATGACTAGGGCTAGGGTTAAGGTTATGTCCAAAGTTATGGCTAGAACTAGGGTTAGTGTTAGGATTAGGGTTAGTGTTACATTTAGGTTTATGGTTAGGGTTACAGTA
The DNA here is from genome assembly GCF_033115175.1 of Lepus europaeus. Lineage (NCBI taxonomy): Eukaryota > Metazoa > Chordata > Mammalia > Lagomorpha > Leporidae > Lepus > Lepus europaeus. The sequence continues at coordinate 148,323,339 of NC_084828.1, forward strand.
ATGGTTAAGTTTAATGTTAGCATTAGGGTTAGGTGTAGGGCTAGGGCTTGGGCTAGAGCTGGAGTTAGGAATAGGGTTAGGGCTAGGGTTACTGCTAGGCTTGGTTTAGAGTTACAGTTAGTGTTAGGCTTATGAGTAGGACTAGGTCCAGGGCTAGATATAGGAATAGGCATAGGGTTTGTGGTATTGTTAGGTCCATGGCTAGGGATAGGTTTAAAGCTAGGGCTAGGGTTAGGGCTTGGGCTAGGGCTAGGGCTAGGGCTAGGGTAGGGCTACAATTAGGGCTAAGTCTAAGGTTATGGTTAGGATTAAATTTGTTAGGTATAGAGCTAGGGCTAGGCTTATGGTTAGGCTTAGGATTAGTATTAGCTCTTGGGATAAGGCTAGGGGTACAGTTAGGGCTAAAGCTGGACTAGTGCTAGAGTTATGGTTAGGTTTAGCATTAGGGTTAGGGCTTGGGCTCGTGCTCAGGCTAGGGGTAGGGCTAGGGTTAGGTCTAGGTTTATGGTTAGGGCTAGAGTTAGGGCTAGGGCTAGGCTTAGGGTTAGGGTTAGGGTTAGGTCTAGAGTTAGGGCTAAAGCTAGTGTTAGTGTTAGGGTTAGAGTTACAGTTAGGATTAGGGTTAAGTTTAGGATTAGAGTTAGCATTATGGCTAGGACTAGGTCTAGTGCTAGAGCTGGAGTTAGGATTTGGGATAGGGCTAGGGCTAGGGCTAGAGCTAGGGTTAGGGTTATGGTTATTGTTAGGGCTAGTGCTAGGGCTATGACTAAGGCTAGGCCCAGGGCTAGGGATAAAGTTAGGGTTAGAGTTAGGTTCAGAACTAGGGCTAGAGTTACAGTTAGGTTTAGAGTTATGGTTAGGTCTTGAGTTCAGGCTAGGGCTAGTGCTAATGTTAGGGTTAAGTTTAGAGGCAGGTTTAGGTTTAGTTTTAATGGTTAGGGTTAAGGTTAAGGTTAGGGTTAGGTCTTGGGCTAGGGCTAGGGTTAGGGTTAAGATTATGTTAGGGCTATGGTTAGGTTTTGGGTTAGAGCTAGGGCTAGGGCTAAAGCTAAGGCTAGGGTTAGTGGTTGGGGAATGACTAGGGCTAGGGATACAACTAGGGCTTGGTCTCATTTTAGTGTTAGGGTTAGGCTAAAAGTTACTTTTAGTGTTAACATTAGGGTTAGGACTAGGGTTAGGACTAATCATAGGGTTAGGGTTATTGTTAGGGATAGGGTTAGTGTTTGGGCTAGCTTAGTTTTAGGGTTATGGTTAGTACTAAAGCTAGGGCTAGTGCTAGAGTTAAGGTTAGACTTAAGGCTAGAGTTAGGTCTTGGGCTCGGGCTTGTGCTAGAGCTAAGAATAATGATAAGGCTAGGGCTAGGGTTAGGTCTATGTTTAGTGTTAGGGCTAAGGCTAGGGCTAGGTCAAGCATTAGGGTTATGTTTAACGTTAGGGTTAGGTATAGAGTTATGGCTAAAGCTGGTTTATTGTTTGGATTAGGGTTAGGGTTAGGGTTAGTGTTAAGGTCAGGTTTAGTTTTAGAGTTAGGGTTAAGGATAGCATTATGGCTAGTGCTAGGGATAGGGTTAGAGCTGGAATTAGGATTAGGGCTATGGCTAGGGCTAGAGCTAGGGCTAGGACTACTGTTAGGTTTAGGGTTAATGCTAGCATTACCTCTAGGGCTAGGGTTAGGGCTAGATCTGGAGTTAGGTAATCCTTAGGGATAGAGCTGGGACAAGAGCTAGGTCTAGGGTTAGGGCTAGGGTTTGGGTTAGGGTTAAGATTAGGGTTATGGTTAGGGTTAGAATTAATGTTAGCATTATGGCTAGGGCTAGGGCTAGGACTAGTGCTGGAGTTAGGGTTAGGTCTAGGGCTAGGGGTAGGGCTAGGGTTATGATTAGGGTTAAGGATAGGGTTAGCATTAGGGTTCAAGCTTGGGCTAAACCTAAGGCTAGGACTAGGGTTAGGGTTAGAGTTAGGGTCAGGTTAGGATTAGCATCAATGGCTAGGGCTAGGGCTAGAGCTGAAGTTAGAGTTAGGGTATGTATAGGGCTAGGGTTATGGCTAGGGTTAGGGTTAGGGTAGGATTACAGCTAGAGCTAGGGCTAAGGCTAGGGCTAGGCTTAGGACTAGGCTTAGGGTTATGTTTAGGGTTAGGTTTAGGACTATGACTATGTTAGGTTTAAGGTTAGTGTTAAGGCTTGGACTTGAGCTCGGTCTCAGGCTGGTTCTAAATGTAAGGCTATATCTAAGGCTAGGTTTAGGTCTAGGTTCAGGTCTAGGTTTAGGGCTAAGGCTAGGTTAGGGTTAGAGTTAGGGTCAGCCTTATGACTAGGAATAGTTCTAGGGATAGACCTGGAGTTAGGATAGTGCTAGGCCTAGGGCTAGGGCTAGTATTAGGTTTAGGATTAGGCTTAAGGCTAGGTCTAGGGCTAGAGCTAGCACTATGGTTAGGGTTAGGGTTAGGGTTAGGGTTAGGGTTAGAGTTAGTGTTAGTTCTTGGTCTAGGACTAGGGTAGGGCTAGGATTTGGGTTAGGATTAGGGCTAGTGCTAGAGCTAAAGCTAGGACTAGGGTTGGGGTTAGGGTTAGTGTTAGGGTTTGGTTAGGGTTAAGTCAAGGCTAGGGCTAAAGCTAGGGCTAAGCCTAGGGTTAGGGTTCAGGTTAAAGTCAGGGTTAGGTTATTGTTAGGTTTTGATTTAGGGTTAGGGCTGTGCCTATGGCTAGTGCTAAAGCTAGGCTATTTTTAGGGTTAGGACTAGTGTAGGTTTAGGGTTAGTGTTACAGTTAGGGTCAGGTTTAGGGTTAGAGCTAGGGTTAGCACTAGGGCTAGGGCTAAGTTTAAGTTAGGGTTAGGTTAGCATTAGGGTTAGGTCTTGGGCTGGTGCTAGGGCTAAGGCTAGAGTTAGGATAATGATTAAGGTTAAGGTTAGGGATAGGGTTAATGTTAGGGTTAGGGTCAGGTTTAGGGCTAAAGCTAAGGCTAGGTCTAGAATTAGAATTAGAATTAGGTTTAGGGTAGAGTCAGTGCTTGGGTTAGGTCTAGGGCTCGGTCTAGGGCTTGGGTTATTGTTAGGGTCGTTTTATGTTTAATTTTATGATTAGGGTTAGGGTTAGGGTCAGGATTAGGGTTAGGGTTAGGTTTAGGGTTACGGTTAGGGTTAGGGTTACAGTTAGGTCTAGGTCTAGGTCTAGGGTTAGGGTTAGGTTTTGTTTAGGTCTAGGGCTAAAGCTAGTGATATGTTTTAGGTTATGCTTAGTGTTAGGGTTAGGGCTAGGTCTAGAGCTAAGTCTAGGTCTAGGCCTAGGGCTAGGTTTAGGGTTAGGGTTAGGGCTAGGACTATGTTTAGGGTTAGGATTATGTTTAGCATTAGGGTTAGGTCTAGAGTTAGGGCTAAACTTGTGTTAGTGCTAGGGTTAGAATTAAGGTTAAGGTTTGGGTTAGGGTTAGGGTTACTGTTAGGTTTATAGTTAGAGTTAGGTTTAAGGTTGAGGTTAGCATTATGGCTGGGGCTAGGGCTAGACCTGGAGTTGGGGTTAGGAATAGAGCTAGGGCTAGTGTTAGAGCTAGAGCTAGGGCTAGGGCTAGGGTTATGGTTATGGTTATGGTTATGGTTATAGTTATGTTTAGGGCTAGGTTTAGGGATAGGGTTAGGTTTAGGTTTATTGTTAGATTTAGTTCTTGTCCCTGTCCTAGGGCTAGGTTTAGGGTTAAGTATAGGGTTAAGTATAGATCTAGGACTGGGATTGGGGCTAAGGCTAGCATTAAGGTTAGGAGTAGGAGCAGGCTTAGGGCTAGGGTTTGGTTTGGGGTTACTGTTATAGTTAGGGTCAGGTTTAGGATTAGAGCTAGGGATAGCCCTAGGCTAAGGCTAGGGCTAGGGCTACAGTTAGGGTATGGTTAGGGTTTATGATAGGTTTAGGTTTAGGTTTAGGTTTAGGGCTAGGGCTAGAGGTAGGGATAGGGCTGGGCATAGGTCTAGGTCTAGGGTTAGGATTAGGGTTAGGGTTAGAACTAGGGTTAGGTTTAGGGGTAGGGTTAGCACTTTTGCAATGGCTATGGCTAGGGCTAGAGCTGGACCAGAGCTAGGGCTAGGCCAGGGCTAGGGCTTGTTTAGGGTTAGGGCTAGGGCTAGGGCTAGAGCAAGAGTTAGGTTAAGATTTAGGTTTAGGGTTATGATTTGGTTGAAGGCTATTGCTAGGGTATGTTTACCCTTGCTAGGGCTAGTGTTAGGGTTAGTTTTAGGGCTAGGTCTAGGTCTAGAGTTAGGTTAATATTTAGGGTTAGGGTTAGGGCATGGGCAAAGGTATTGCTAGGGCTAGTGATAGGGTTAGTGTTATGGCTAGGGCTATGTCTAGAACTAAGGTTAGGGATAGGTCTAGGGGTGTGTTTAGGGTTAGAGTAAGGGTTAAATTTAAGGCTAGGTCTAGCGTTAGGTCTAGGACTAGGTTTAGGGTTACAGTTAGTGTTAGGGCTAGGGCTAGTGTTAAAGTTAGGGCTATTTTTAGGGATATGGTTAGAATTAGGCTTAGGTTTAGGTTTAGGGCTAGGGCTAGGGCCAGGTTTATGTCTAGGTTTAGGGTTGGGCTAGGGTTAGGGCTAGGGCTATGGCTAAGGTTAGGATTAGGGTTAGGGCTAAAGCTGGCTTAGGGTTAGGGTTAGGGTTAAGGTTTGGGTTAGGGTTAGGGTTAGGGTTAGGGTTAGGGTTAGCATTATGTCTATGGCAGGGCTAGGGCTAGAACTGGAGAAAGGTTAGGGCTAGGTCTAGGGCTAGGGTTAGGGTTAGGTGTATGGTTAGGGTTAAGGCTAGGTTTATGGCTAGGGCTAGGATTAGGGTTAAGTTTAAGGTTAGTTAGGGTTAGGTCTAAGGCTGGGTGTAGGCCTAGGGCTATTTTAGGGTTAGTGTTATGGTTATGGCTAGTGCTAGGGTCAGGGCAAGGGTTCAGATAGGATTATGGCTGGGGTAGGTGTAGGGCTAGAATAAGAGTAGGAGTAGGGTAAGGACTAGTGTTTTGTCTAAGGCTAGAGCTAGGCCTATGGCTTTGGTTAGAGTTAAGTTTAGGATTAGGTTTAGGGTTAGGTTTAGGGCTAATTCTAGGGCTAAGGTCAGGGTTAGGGTTAGGGTTATGTCTAAAGCTAGGGCTAGAACTATGGTTAGTTTTAGGGTTAAGGTTAGGGTTAAATTTAGGTTTAGGGTTAGCTTTAGGTTAGGTGTAGTGCTAGGGTTAGGCTGGAGATGGATTTATTTATTTATTTATTTATTTATTTATTTATTTATTGAAAGGCAGAGTGGACAGTGAGAGAGAGAGACAGAGAGAAAGGTCTTCCTTTTGCCATTGGTTCACCCTCCATATATGGCCACTGTGGCCAGCGTGCTGCGGCCCACACACCGCGCTGATCCAAAGGCAGAAGCCAGGTGCCTCCCCTGGTCTCCCATGGGGTGCATGGCCCAAGCACTTGGGCCATCCTCCACTGCACTCCCAGGCCATAGCAGAGAGCTGGCCTGGAAGAGAGGCAACCAGGAAGGAGCTGGATTTATGATTAGGTCTAGGTCTAGGTCTAGGGCTAAGTGTAAGGTTAGGCTTAGTGTTAGGCTTATATTTAGGGTTAGTGTTAAGGCTAGGTCTAGGTTTAGTGTTAGAATTAAGACTAAAGCTAGGGCTAGTGCTATATTTAAGGTTAGTTTTAGGATGAGGGTTAGGTCTTGGAATTGAGTTAGAGCTAGGGCTAGGGTTAGATTGGTTTAGGGTTAGGGCTAGGAGTAGGGCTAGGGCTAGGGCTAGGGTTAGGGTTATCATTATGGCTAGGGATATGGCTAAGGCTAGAGCTGAAATCATGATTAGGGCTAGGGATAAAGATAGGGCTAGAGTTAGGTTTAGTTTAGAGTTAGGGTTAGGGCTTGGTCTATGGCTAAGTCTATGGTTATGCCTAGGGATAGATCTAGGGTTAGGGTTAGGCTTAGGCTTATGTTTACATTTAGTTTTATCATTATTGTTACGGTTAAGGTTAGTGCTAGGTTTAGAGCTAGGACTGTTTAGGCTACAGTTAGCTTTAGGGTTGTGGTTAGGTCTAAGGCTAGGGCTAGTGCTAGGGTTTGGGTTAGGGCTAAAGCTAATGCTAGGGCTAGAGTTAGGATTAAATTTAGGGTTATGGTTAGGGCTTGGGCTTGGGCTAGAGTTAGGGCTAGGGCTAGCGCTATGACTAGGCCTAGTGTTAGATCAATGGTTAGGGTTATGGTTATGTAAACTGTTAAGGTTAGGGTTAGGGTTAGGGCTAGGGCTAGGGCTAGGGTTAAAATTAGAGCTAGGTTTAGGTCTAGGGCTAGGTCTAGAGTTAGAGTTAGGCTTAGGGTTAGGGCTTTTGCTAGTTCCAGGGATAGGGCTGGGGCTAGGGCTACTGTTTGGTTTCGGGTTAGGGGTATGACTAAGGCTTGGGCTAGGACTATTTCAAGGTTAGGGTGAGAGTTAGGATTAGGGTTAGGGCTAGGGCTAAGGCTAAGTCTAGGGCCAGGCCTATTATATGGATAGATTTAGGGCTAGGGCTAGGGCTAGGGCTAGGGCTAGAGTTAGTGTAGGATTAGGGTTAGGGATAGGAGTATGTCTAGGTGTAGGAGTAGGAAGTTAGTGTTAGGGTAGGGCTAGGGCTAGGGCTAGGCTTAGGCCTATTTGTATGCTTAGGTTAGGGCTAGGGCTGGGGCTGGGATTAGGGTAGGGTTAGGGTAAAGGTTTAGGGCTAGTGTTAGGTCTAGGGCTAGGGACAAAGCTAGGGCTAGGTTTTGGGTTAGGGTTAGGTTTAGAGTTAGGGCTAAGTCTAAGGCTAGGGCTTGGGCTAGGCTTAGGTTTAGGGCTAGGGCTAGGGCTAGTGTTGAGTTAAGGCTAGGGCTAGGGGTAAGTGTGGAGTTAGAGTTAGGCTAGGTCTAGGGCTAGGGCTAGGGTTATTTTTTGTGTTACATTTAGGTTTAGGATTAGTGTGAGAGATAGGGTTATGTGTAGAGCTAGGGCTAGGTCTAGGGTTAGGCTTAGGGTTAGGGCTTCAGTTAGGGTTAGGGTTATGGTTATGGTTAGGGTTAGGGTTAGGGCTAGGTCTAATGCAAGGATTAGTGTTATGGTTAGGGCTCAAGCTATGGCTAGGCCTAGTTTTAGGTTTAGGCTTAGGGCTTGGCCGAGGTCTAGGTAAGGGCTACTGCTAGTTAGGGTTAGGGTTAGGGTTAGGGTTAGGGTTAGGGTTAGATTTAGGGTTACTTTTTGTGTTACATTTAGGTTTAGGATTAGTGTTAGGGCTAGGTTTATGTCTAGAGTTAGGCTTAGGGTTAGGGCTATGGTTAGGGTTATGGTTAGGTTAGTGTTAGGGCTAGGTCTAGGGCTAGAGTTAGGGTTAGATTTAGGGTTAGTGTAGGATTTGGGCTAGGGTTATGGCTAGGGCTATGGTTTGGTTTAGATTTAGAGTTAAGGTTAAGGCTAGGGCTAGGGCTAGGGCAAGGGTTAGGGTTAGGGTAACAGTTATGGTGAGGGTTAGGGTTAGAGTTAGGGCTAGGGCTAAAGCTAGGGCTAGTGTTAGAATTAGGGTTAATGTTAGGGATAGGGTTAGGGTTAACATTATGGCTAGTACTAGAGCTAGATCTAAGGTTAGGGCTAGGCCTAGGTCTAGGGTTAGTGTTAGGATTAGAGTTTCTGTTACTGTTAAGGTTAACATTATAGTTAGGACTAGGGTTAGGGCCAGAGCTAGGGCTAGGGCTAGGCATAGGTATATGGTTATGTTTAGTGTTAGGGTTAGGGCTAGGTTTAGGGTTAGAGTAGAGCTAAAACTAGGCTAGTGCTAGAGTTAGGGTTAGGTTTTGGTTAGGGTTAGGTTTAGAGTTAGGGTTAGGTTAGCGTAGTTTAGTGTTAGGGCTAGGGCTCAGGCTAGGGCTAGGGCTAGGGTTACAGCTAGGTGTAGGACTAAGGTTAGGTTTAGGATTAGCATTAGGGTTAGGTCTAGAGTTAGGGCTAATACTGGGTTAGTGTTAGGCTTAGGGTTAAGGTTACTATTAGGGTTAGTGTTAGGGTTAGGTTTAGGCTTAGCATTATGGCTAGGGCTAGGGCTAGGACTAGAACTGAAATTAGGATTAGGGCTAAGGCTAGGCCTAGAGTTAGGTTGAGATTTAGGATTCGGTTTAGAGTTAGGGCTAGGGATAAAGCTAGGGCTAGGGTTAGGGTTAGGGTTAGAGTTAGGGTTAGGTTTTGGGTTAGAGCTAGGACTAGGTCTAGGTTAACATTAGGTTTAAGGTAAATGTTAGTATTATGTTTAGGGTTAGTGTTAATGTTAGTTCCAGGGATAGGTCTAGGGCTCAGGCTTGTACTGTGGTTTGTGTTAGGTTTAGGGTTAAGTTTAGGGCTAGGTTTAGGATTTGGGTTTGGGTTATGGTTAGGGTTAGGTTTAGGGCTAGGGCTAGGGATAAAGCTAGGGCTAGTGTTAGGGTTAGGGTTAGGGTTAGAGTTAGGGTTATATCTGGGGCTATGTCTAGGGCTAGGGCTAGGACTAGGGTTAGGGTTAGAGTTTGGTTTATGGTTAGGCTTAGATTTAGGCCTGGGCTAAAGCTTGTCTAGGGTGGGGTTAGGGTTAGTGTTAGTGTTTGGGTTAGGGTTAGGGCTAGGGCTAGGGTTCAGTCCAGGGCTATTCCTAGGGCTAGGGTTAGGGTTCGCGTTAGGCTATGGTTTGGGTTAAGGTTAGGGTTAGGGTTAGGCTTGGGCTAGGTCTCACTAGGGGTATTTCTGGGGCTAGGGTTAGGGTTAAGGTTAGGGTTAGGGTTAGGGTTAGGACTTGGTCTAATGCTAGGTTTAGGGTTTGAGTTAGAATTAGAATTAGGCTTATGTTTAGGGTTAGGTCTAGGGCTATTGTTAGACTCACCATTAGGGTTACAATTAGGGTTAGGGCTAGGCCTTTGTTAAATCTAGCATTAGGGTTAGTTTTAGTTTTAGTGCTAATTATAGGGATAAATCTAGGGCTAGACCTTGTACTAGGGTAAGCGTAGAGTGATGTTTAGGTTTATGGTTTGGGCTACGGCTAGTGCTAGGGCTAAGGTAGGACTAGATTTATGATTAGAGTTAGGGTTACTGCTAGGACTAGACATAGGCCTATGGTTAGGTTAAGGGATACGTTTAGGGCTAGGACTAGGCCTATTGCTAAGGTTAGGCCTATGGCTAGGATTAGAGTTAGGGTTTGGGCTAGGGTTAGGTTTCCATTTAGAGATAGGGTTATGGATAGGGCTAAGACTAGGGCTAGCATTAGGCTTAGGTCAAAGGTTAATGTTAGGGCTAGGGTTAGGGTTTGGGCTAGTGCTAGGTGTAGGGCTAGGGTTAGGGTTAGGGTTATGGTTAGGGTTAGGGGTAGGGCTAGCATAATGGCTAGGGCTAAGGCTATGGCTTGTGCTATGTTTAAGGTTTGTGTTAGGGTTAGGGTTAGGGCTAGGCCAGGGCTTTGGCTTGGGCTAGGGTTAGGGCTAGAATTAGGGTTTGAGGTAGGGTTAGGGCTAGGGCTATACCTAGAGTTAGTTTTATGGTTAGGGTTGGGGTTACGGTTATGCTAGGACTAATCTAGGGCCAGGGTTAGCCTTAGGGTCATGTTTAAGGTTAGGTTTAGGGCTAGAGCAGGGCTAGGTTTAGTTTTACATTTACAGTTTGGGTTCTGGTTACAGTTAGGTCTTGTGTAAGGGCCAGTGCTAAGTCTATGTCTAGGGATAGGTCTTGTGCTAGGGTTAGGGTTAGGTCAAGGGCTTGGTGTAAGGCTAGTGTTAGGGTTAGGATTATGTTTTGGGTTAGGGTTTGGGCTCAGGCTAGGGATAAGCCTAGGGTTTACCCTATAGCTAGGTTTAGGGTTAGGTTTAGGCTTAGGGCTAGGGTTGTATTTAAGGTTCTGGTTAGGTTTAGTGTTAGGGTTAGGGTTATAGTTAAGATTAGGGTTAAGCTTAAATTTAGCACTAGGACTAGGGAAAGGGTTAGGGTTATGGTTAAGGTTAGGGTTACAGATAGGTTTAGGGTTAGAGCTAGGCTAGGGCTAAGGCTAGGGCTAGGGCTAGGTTAGGGCTTTGGCTAGGTTTAGGGCTAGAGCTACGGCTCTGTCTAGGTCTAAGTTTAGTGTTAGGGTTAAGGTTTGAGTTATCATTAATGTTAACATTAGGGATAGGACTAGGGTTAGGGTTAGGGCTAGGGCTAGGCATAGTTTTAGGTTTAGGGTTAGAGTTAGGGCTAGGGCTATGTTTAGGGTTAGGTTTGAGCCAAGGCTAGGACTAGTGCTGAGTTAGGGTTAGGTTTAGGGTTAGGGTTAAGTCTTGGGCTCGGGCTCAGGCTAGGACTAGGTCTAGGGCTAGGGTTAGTTCTTTGTTTAGGGTTAGGGATAGGGTTATAGCTAGGGCTAGGGTTAGGTTTAGGGTTAGCATTAGGGTTAGATCTAGAGTTAGGGCTAAAGCTGGGATAGTATATGGTTAAGGGTTACTGTTAGGGTTAGGGTTAGAGTATGGTTATGGTTATGATTAAGGTTAGCATTATGGCTAGTGCTAGTGCTTGGGCTAGAGCTGGAATTAGGATTAGGGCTAGGGCTAGGGTTAGGATTAGGTTTTGGGTTAGGTTTAGTATTAGGTTTATGGCTAGGGTTAGGGCTAAAGCAAGGGTGAGGTCTTGAATTAGGTTTAGGTATGGTAGGGCTTGGGCTAGGGCTAGGGCCAGGCTAGGTCTAGGGATTGTGTTAGAGTTATGGTTAGGGTTATTTTTCAGTTAAAACTACAGTTATGGATAGGCATGTTTGTAGGGCTATGGCTAGGATTAGAGTTAGGGTTAGGGTTATGGCTAGGTATATGGCTATGGTTAGGTTAGGGTTCATGTAGGGTTATAGTTAGGGATAGGGTTAGGGCTTAAGCTAGGGCTAGGGCTAAATTTAGAGTTAGGTTTAGGTTAGGGTTAGGGTTTTGGCTAGGGCTAGTGTTAGGGCAAGGGCTAGGTCTAGGTTAATGTTAGGTTTAGGGTAAATGTTAGTGTTATGTTTAGGGTTAGTGTTAATGTTAGTTCTAGGGATAGGTCTAGGGCTTGGCCTTGGACTATGGTTTGTGTTAGGTTTAGGGTTAAGTCTAGGGATAGGGTTAGGGTTTGGGTTAGGGTTAAGGCTAGGGCTAGGGCTAAATCTAGGTCTAGGGTTAGGGTTAGGGTTATAGTTTGGTTTAGGGCTAGGTCTAGTGGTATACTGTTAGCATTAGGCTTAGGGTTAGGCTTAGGCTTGGCCTAGGACTAGGTTTAGGTTTAGGGTTAAAGTTAGGGTTAAGGCTAGTTCTAGGGCTAGGATTGGAGCTAAAACTAGGTTTAGGTTTAGGGCTAGGGGCAGGCATAGTGCTAGTGTTACTGTTTGGGTATGTTAAGGGTAAGGGCTAGGGCTAGGGCTACATTTAGGACTAGGCCAATGGCTATGGTTAGGGTTAGGGGTAGGTAAGGTTCAGGTTAGACTTGAGGTTAGGGTTTGGGCTAGGTCTAGGTTAAGGGCTAAAGCTAGGATTAGGGCTAGATCCAGGTTTTGGGTTAGGGTTACTGTTAGCGTTAGGATTAATGCTAGGGCTAGGGCTATGGTGAGGTTTAGGGTTAGGGTTATGTGTAAAGCTAGGGCTAGAACTAGGGTTAGTGTTAGGATTAGGCTAGGGTTATAGTAGGGTTAAGGTAGGTTTAGTGTTAGGGTTAGCATTATGGCTAGGGATATGTCTAGGGCTACTGCTGGAGTTAGGATTAGAGGTAGGAGTAGGGGTAGGTTAGGTCAAGCGCTAGGGCTAGGGTTAGGATTAGTGTCAGTGTTAGGGTGTTTGTTAGGGTTAGAGTTAGGGTTTGGGCTAGGTCTAGGTTAAGAACTAGGACTAGGATTAGGCCTAGGATATGTTTAGGGTTAGGGTTAGAGTTAGGGTTAGGGTTAATGTTAGTGTTAGGGTTAATGCTAGGGCTAAATCAAGGTCTAGGGTTAGAGTTAGTGTTAGGGTTATGGTTATGGTTCGGGTTAGGGTTATAGTTAGGCTTAAGGCTAGGGGCAGGTGTTGTGCTAGAGTTAGGGTTTGAGTACTTTAAGGGTTAGGGCTAGGACTAATGCTTGGGCTAGGCCTAGGATAGGGTTAGGGTTAGGTTTAGGGTTAGGAGATGTTAGAGTTAGGTTTAGTGCTAGGGTTAGGTCAAAGCTATAGCTAGAGCTAGGGTTATTTCTAGGTTTGGGCCAGGGTTAGTGTTATGGTTAGTGTTACAGATAGGGTTAGGGTTAGGGTTAGGGTTACATCTAGGGTTAGCAATAGGACCAAGGTTAAACATAGGGTTAGGGTTTTGTTAGGGCTTGGGTAGGTCTAGGACTAGGGCTGGTCTGTTGCTAGGGTTAGGTTTAGCATTAGGGTTAGGGCTTGGGCTAGAGCTACTGCTAGGGCTAGAGCTAGTACTAGTGTTAGGGTTATGCTTAGGTTTAGGGTTAGGTCTAGGGCTTTTGTTAGGGATAGGTTTAGGGTTAGAGTTATGATTAGGGTTAAGTTTAGGCCTAGGGCTAAAGCTAGTGCTAGGGTTAGGGTTAGGGTTAGTTTTAGTTTTAGGGCTAGATCTAGTGCTATGTTTAGTGTTAGGCCTATAGCTAGGGTAAGCCTTAGGGTTAGGTTTAGGTTTAGGGTTTGGGCTAGTGCTAGTGCTTGGCTAGTCTAGGACTAGGTTTAGGGTTAGAGTTAGGGTTACTGCTAGGACTAGGCATAGGGCTAGGGTTAGGGTAAGGGATAGAGTTAGGGTTAGGGCTAGGGCTAAGCCTATGACTAGGGTTAGGGTTAGGGAAATAGGTTTAGGGTTATGGTTAAAGCTAGGTTTAGGTCTAGGGCCAGGGCT